>NC_056066.1:2427500-3677500 GCF_016772045.2 Ovis aries
CGGCAAGGAGTCATCACAGCTATCCATCTACAGTGGTGATGGTTCTTGCTTTCATGCTGCTAAATCTTCTGTTCTCTCTTAGCATCTGGCTTTCATAGGAGGCCTGAGAATTTCATTTCCATTTTGGAGACCAGAGAAAGAATTTGGGTGGCAGGATTGGGGTCCTTAGGCCAGCTCAGTCATGACCTAGAGCTTTGCATGACCTTGAGGAAGTCACACAACTCCTCTGGCCTTCTGTGACCCAGATCTCTAAAGTGAGGACAGTTGTAATTATGAGACTGCACAGAGTGACTGTGAGGGCTGAGTCAGATAGAACTTGTTACCATATTTTGAAAATATGTGAAGGTTTATATCGATAGGATGCTCCTGTGACTGGGACAAGAGATGTGGCGACATGTTTTCCAACCAGAAACATTCCTGAGTATAAGGTCTGATACTGAGGATGTGCCAAGTGATAATTCCTTTACATTCATCAACCTTTTTCCAGCCACAGGCCAAGCTGGAAGCAGGTACTGAGATGCCCTATTTGCAGATGAAGGAACTGAGGCACAGACGAGATCACACAGCTGGACAGTGCTCGAATCTTGGGGATCTGACTCTAGAACGTGTACTCTTCAATGTCTTCTGTAATGGGTGAGACAATCTGAACTCTCTTCTGCAAAATTAAATAAGACCATCACTCAAGGTTGAGGGAGTACATATGGAAGACTCCAGGGATCCCTACTCTTAATGCTTTACCTTTAGATCACAGTCTGGTGACTCTAGAAGCCTGTCAAAGGAGTCCAGCCTACCAAGAACAGACAGAATAAAGTGCGCTCCTGTGCACCAAATCCATCTGTGAGTCAGCACCCATTCCTTGTCAGCAGGGTGAGGGCTGCCCGTGGTGTGAGTATCTGGGCCCCGAGGGCTTACATCCATTCTCCAAAGCCTTATGTGCCTCGTCGTTTTCTTTTTTCCCTGTAGAAACAGAAACATCCTGGAATCGATAGACTTTGGAGTCAGATGGACCTAACTTTGGATCTTGGCTCAGCTATTTGTCTCACATCCTTGGACGTCTAGAAATATTAAGTCCCTTTGAGTCTCAGTCCTTCACTGTAAAAAGGGAAATGATCTTGAATTCTTCAGGAGTTGTCATGAGGACAAAATCAGATCATGTTTGCAAAAGGCTTAGCATAGCACCTGCCACACGGTAAACCCCAGCATCACATCACAGCAGCCATCCATCTAATAGAAGCTATACACACAGACTGATGTATGTAGAGGATACATATTAATAATTATGCTACTCTAAGTATTAACTTATTTAACCTCACTCTGCATCATAAGGTGTCTTCATGCCTATTTCACAGATAAAGAAGTAAAGGCACAGTTTAGCAGTTCGCTCAGTTGTAAGCGGTGACATCAAGACTCAAGCCAGGGAGTGTATCTTCCTGACCTACAGCCCTGACTACCGGGAAGCACTTGAGAAACGACAGTGAGGGGGAAAGGGTTCCCAGCTGGAGCTGCTTCTGCTCCCATGTGGCACTGGGCTGTTTCTAGAGATATTGTGGTTGTTGTAAGTGAGGGAGGGGTGCTATTGGCCTGTAGTGAGCAGACAACAAGGCTGCTGCTAACTATCCTACAGTGCAGGAGGCACCCCCACAACCAACAGTTACCAGACCCCAAATGTCGACAGTGTCCAGGCTGAGAAATCCCGCTATAGAGTAGAACAGGGTGACACAACCCCACCCTCCACTGCTGCAGGTGTCGGAGGAGATTGTAAGAAGCCAGGTTAAGGCTTGGCACCCACAAAAGCTATTCCTGTGCCACTGGGGCTGTAGCCAGTGTCTAGTGAGGGGCTGAGCCCAGAAAGCTGGGTCCCAGCTCTCCTATGAGCAGGCTGACCAGGCTGTTTACTGAGCCTCTCAAAGCCCTGGTGGGCTCATCTGTTCAAAGGGGGCAAGAATTCACAGGACATGATGCTCAACAAGGCAACACATGAATCCGACACCCAGCCGGTGCCTAGTCAACTGGCAGATCAGGGGTGATACTAGGGGCTTCTCAGCAGCTGGAGCCAGAACAAGGGACGGATGTCCCAGGCCAGCACCAGACACCTGAGCCAGCAGCCGCCTGGTCCCTGGAGAGTGTCAGAATAAGCACAGTCGCATGCGTGGCCAGGAGCTCCAGCCAGCTTCCCTCCCTCTAAGGCAGGCATGTCTGCAGGGCAGGGTGGAAAACAGTCTCTTTCCACACTTTTGTAGTTCTGTAAGTCCTGTATGGATTTGGTTTGACCTTATCTTCCTCTTAAGGATTCATCTGCTTAGCCCCAGCAGAAAAACCATTTAGAAGTAGAGACGGATGCCAGTATCTACATATTCATAACAACCTTAATTCTTGTCACTCTAATGGGAAAATTAGGTAGGTAGATAACATGGATTATAATACATATATAACAGGATTTTTTTTTTTTACTATAAGTTATGCGTAATTTTATTTTTTTCAATTTAAGCCAAAATGTAAAACTGGTCTCTCTCTCTTTCTCTCTCTCTCTCTCTCTCTCTCTCTCTCTCTCATACACACACAGACACCCTCCTCATTTTTGCTCTATCTGGAAACCAAGTTTCACGCTTTCTCTCATTATTGTGAACATTACCCACCGGTTTCTAGAATTTTCCATGAGGCAAAGTCAAAATTATCTGAGTCGTGATTGTCATTTCTTCTCTCAGCAGAAAATCCAAATGTGTTTGGTAGATTTTCAAGAGTTTAGTTCTAAGGACACAAACACCTAACTATTTTTAGAATGATGTTATATTTTTAAGCAAATATTTTAATTACTAACAGGCCCCTCACCTCCTACCCTCCCACAAGACCTGCTCATGAATTTCTCATGGGTCTCCTATGAAACATGGAACAACAGCTTGGAGTTCTGATTATAAGGGATGAAAACGACTTGGTAGGAGTGTTATGTGGTTTTTTCCTGAGCCATAATAGTTTCTACATTGTTTCTGGGTTTGAGAAAACCAGATGTCAGGGCAGCTCTGCTCTGCCTTATGTTTGGGAATCTGCAAGAAGAGGGCACGGTAAGGATGGGGCAGTTTATCCCCTCCCTGCTGCCTCCTCCCTCCCTGCCTTGATCCTTCACTCCATCTCCTCTCTATTCCTCCAGTGAACCTAAAGTTCTGGTGGCCACCAGGACCTCTCGTGGGTTTTACTGGCAAATGCAGTTGAACTCCTAAAATTACATATACCAATATAATGGGAAGAATGTTGAATTGGGAGAAACTCCAGGCCTGGATTCTTGTTCTTGTTTTGTAACGAGCAAATGAAACCTTAAGTGTGCCATGTGACTTTCTGGACCTCAGTGTCCCTTTCTGTGAAGTGAATAGGCAAGGGATGTTGGTGGTTATATTAAATGCCCCAAGGGATTAGGCTAATGGGAAAAATGAGTGAAGTGTGCTAGGCAGAGCTTATCTTTTCTAATTGGGCTAGCTTTTATCTCCAGACAGTTCTGTTTCCAATGCTACGTGGAAATGTGGGCCCAGGGACAACAAATGGTTCCATCTCTCACAAGGGAAACCTGAGACTCAAAAGCTGAGCATTCTAAGTGAAATATCTTGGCTTTTCAGATGTTGAAAATGACTGCTGGATGACTAAACATGTTAATGGGCAAAATACAGCTCCATGACTGAAAGGTTAAAGCCCTGGAACACAATTTCCTCAACAACAATGACCTAAAACAGCTCTCAACACAAGCATTCAAATATACTGCACAAACAAATCATATTCAACCATGTATAGCCAAAACAATTCTGAGGAAAGAGAATACATACAACTGGAGGTATCATATTTCCTCATTGCAAACTATATTACAAAGTTAGAGTAATCAAAACAGGATGGTTTTGGCATAAAACACACTTAGATCAGTGGAACAGAATACACAACCCAGAAATAAACCCCACACATGTAGTCAATTATTGAAAAAGGAGCCAAGAATGTACAATGGGGAAAGGGTAGTCTCTTCAATAAATGGTGCTGGGAAAACTGGACAGCCGTGTGTCAAAGAATGAAATTCGACCCCTATCTTAAACCAATCACACACAAATTCAGCTCAGATGGATTAAAGGCTTGAAACCATAAGGTTTCTAGAAGAAAGCTCTTTGACATTGTTCTTTGCAATGACTTTTTTAGACTTGACACTAAAAGCAAAGGCAACAAAAGCAAAAATAAACAAGTAGGACTAAATTAGACTAAAAAACTTCTGCTGAGCAAAGAAAGGGGCTTCTCTGATAGCTCATTTGGTAAAGAATCTGCCTGCAATGCAGGAGATCCCGGTTCAATGCCTGGGTTGGGAAGATTCCCTGGAGAAGGGAAAGGCTAACCACTCCAGTATTCTGGCCTGGAGAATTCCATGGATAGCTGGAATTCTCTCTTCCATTGCTTTAAGATAGGGGTCCAGTTTCTTTGTATTCTGTATTCTGTTATTCTGTTCCATTGGTTTAAGGTAGGAGTCCAGTTTCACTCTTTTACACACGGCTGTCCAGTTTTCCCAACACTATTTATTAAAGAGACTAACCTTTCCCCATTGTACATTCTTGGCTCTTTCTTCAATAACTGACTACATGTATGTGAGGTTTATTTTTGGGTTGTGTATTCTGTTCCACTGAAGTGTGTTTTATGCCAAAACCATCCTGTTTTGATTACTATAACTTTGTAATGTAGTTTGCAATGAGGAAATGTGATACCTTCAGCTGTACAGTAAAAAAAAAAAAACAACACCAACAAAATGAAAAAGTAACCTACAGAAAAGGGGAAAATATTTTCAGATCACATATTTGATACGGAGTTAATATCAAGTATGTTGGAAACTCATAGCAAGGAATTCAATAGCAAAAATACCATATTACCATATATCATAATTTAAAAATGGGTAAAGGACCTGGATACCAACAGGTATATTAAAAAGGGCTCAACATCACTAATCATCAGGGAAATGCAAATTAAGAGCACAATGAGATACTACCTCAACCTGTTAGGATAGCTATTATTAGAGGTGTGTGTGCTAAGTTGTTTCAGTCGTGTCCAGCTCTTTGTGACTCTATGGACTGTAGCCCACCAGGCTCCTCCGCCCAAGGGATTCTCCAGGCAAGAATACTGGAGTGGGTTGCCATTTCTTTCTACAGGGAATCTTCCTGACCCAGGGATCGGACCTGCCTCTCTTTATGTTGCCTGCACTGGCAGGAGAGTTCTTTGCCACTAGTGCCACCGATGAGGATGTGGAGAAAGGAGAACCCTTGTGTGCCATTGGTGGGCACGTGTACTGGCACAGTCACAACGGAAAACAGTGAGGAAGTGTACAAGAAATGGAAAGTAGAACTACTACACGATATAGCAATCCTGCTTCCAGGTATATATCCAGAGGAAACAAAATCATTATCTGGAAAAGATATCTGTACTCCCATGCGCATTGCCACGTTATTAGCATAGGCAAGATGTGGAAACAATCTATGTGTCCATCAACAAATGAATGGATCAAGAAAATGCGACTCAGAGAAATGTATACGTAAAGGAATATTTCTCAGCCTTGCAAGAGAAGGAAATCTTGAACCTTGTCATCCGCAATAACATGGAGGAAACTGAAGGGCATTATGCTAAGTGAAATAAGCCATACAGAGAATGACAACTACTGCAAATGGTATCGTTTATATGTGAATTTTAGAAAATGAAGGAAGAAGTCAAACTCATGGAAACAGAGAACAGAAAAGTAGTTGCCAGGGTCTAGGAAGTGGAGAAAAGGAAGTTGGTTAAAGGATACAAACTTTCAGCTCTAAGGTCTGAGGATGGATTGTATCACATGGTGATTGTAGTTGACAGTACTATATTGTAGAATTGAAATCTGCTAAAAGAGGAGAACCTAAATTTCTCATACATAAGCAAAAAGGTAAATATGTGAGGTGATGAATGTCAACTCAGCGAGAGAAATCCCTTCACAGTGTATATATAGATCAGATCATCATCTTGTACACTTCAAATATCTTAAAATTTTGTCAGTTATAAACTTGGTAAAGCTGAAAGAAATCACATTATTTATTCCTAAAGTAAGCACTGATGTTCACAAACTGGAGACTGTAACTAGATTCAGCTATAGAATGTGTTAATTTGCTTAGTTCATTCTATAGCTGTGATGCTCCGCAACCTTGGGTTGGGTGATGTGCACAGGAAATTACATAAATGATCTACTGCATCATGACGCATGCATATGGCTTCCTAGAGCTTTTGTCTGTCAGTTAGACAGACCTCTTTCCAACCATATCCCTGGGGAGAAAATAGGAAAAGGCAGTCATGATACCTTCATCATGGGAGTTCAAATAGATAACACAGTGAGATGGAAAGCACTCTCAATATTTACATTTTAATTGGCAGTATATATTTCAGGTCTTTATTTCCTTAGGATTTATTTTTATATATTGGGAACTAAAGTGATGGTTATTTTGCTTTTTCTAGAGTATGGCTTAAGTCACTCTCAATATGTCTCTAAAAGACTTCAATATCTTGGATTATGTTTATGAGAAATAATAAACAAAGGGAAAATATTGGGCATTGATAATCAATCAGACGATGCAGGCAGCCCTGCCCTCCAAGATTTGCTGTGCGGCTCACCAAGCTGTTGAAGAGACAGTATTGGGTTGCAAACGTCCACGATCATGCTTCTAGAAGCCAAGTCTCCCTCAACTGGTCTGAGACCTCTGTAATCTAGAGCTCACAGCCAAATGGCTCATCTTCACTTAGCTGTAGCAGGGAGGTAGCAAAAACATTTCTAAGTTAACTGGGAAAATAAACTGCTGGCACACTTTCCAAGGTATTTTGCAAAGCCAGTAACTCCTCCAACAGTGGTTCCCAAACTTTGGGATATCATGGCCCAGCTACATTTTAAAGCAAATTTACAACAGTTAACATTAAGAAAAAAATATTAAAAGAGAAATTACAATAAGACAAAACAAAATAAAAAGCACACCAAGGAAGGCCTAGCAACCAGATTCCATCTATCCTAAAGTTGCACACACACACACACACACACACACACACACACACACACACACACGACATGTCAACACTAACCTAGTAGAGAGAACATACTCTCAAAATACCAACAATCCCTTGAATTGAATACGATTAACTTTATTAAAAACTTACCACATTATCCTGACTTTTTTCCCCTTGTTGGCAGTTCTGGGTACCCTTTACCAGAGTGGAGGAACTACTGTATTACTCGCTCTGGCAGTCTGTAACTCTATACTCCGTAACACAAGACACAGTGCTGTACCAGCACAGAACATTTCTCACGAATATAGCAGAATATCTTTTGAAAAAAAATTTTCTTTTGCCTTTTAACCCAGATAGCCTGTAGGAACTCCACAGAGGACTTGATTTAGTGAATAAATGTGTCTTGCCCTAAATTCTCTGCTCTGGGGGCTTGAGGATGGAAACCAGGCAGAATTTTGATACGGATTCTCACTTAGAGACTAACCAGCGCTCCAGAATCCAAATAAGAGGGTGGTGGAGCGCACCTTACGGAGGTCCCGCATGCTGGAGGGAGGGAGGCAGTGAACGTTACCTTTGGAACGCACACTGCGGGCTCAGACAGGCGCGGGTACGTGTAGGAGCTGTAGGAGTGTCCTTGGGGGTGGGTTTTAAATGCACTTTCTCCGAAGGGCATCATGGGCTCCTGGAGCCCGGAGCCTGACCGGGACCTCTGCCGCATGGCGGGCTGAGGGCTCGTCGGACACAGGTGCGATGACTTGGGCCTCCTGTCATAGTCATCCAGGCTCGGTCCCCATTCACTTTCGCTGTACGCCAGGCTCTCCTTTGAGCACCCACTGGTCCCTGCAGTTCTAGAAGGCATGAACTGGAATGGATAATCCAGAGGGGAGCTGCCCGAGGCTCTCTGGAAGCCCCACTTGAGGTCACTGTACTCGCTGGGTTTGCTCAGTGAGTCCAAGTGTGCGTGATAATCTGCAGGAAACCGGGCTCTGTCGGACTGCAAAGGCTGCATCTCAGGATAATAGGCCTCCCCGTGTTGCATCTTCAATACGTGCCCATTTTGCCTGGCAGAATGGCTGCCTTTATAAAACGGCTCCAGATCATCTCCATAGAGACTCTTTTCTCTGTACTTTTCAGATGCATAGTCAGCAGTGGTGTCAGATTCGCTGGAATACTGCGAGAAGGTGAGAAAGCCGTTTTCTTCTCGATGGCCTGGACCACGGCTGGAGGCTCCCTGGTCTGGGGTGGGTGGGCTTTCCTTCCTCAGGGAGTTGGAGCGGGTCACGGAGATGTTGTCAAAATCCTCCAGCAGGCCGTTGATGGAGGTCTCCTTGCAGGGTTTGTTTCCTCTAACGATTGTCTGGGAATAATAAAGGGAACACTGTTTAAAGAAAACATTTCACACTTTCAAACTGATGGAAGAATCCTATCCTGATTCCGTCCAGTTTAAACCACAGAGGAAAATAGGCCCCAGGGGCATTTCATTAAAAAACGATAAAGAAAAAAGCCTGTTGGTTGTTTGATTTCTTGACTAGTGAAATAAATCAAATATTAAACAGTAGTCTCAAACTGCAAATTCTTCCTTACCTGTCTCAATAGAGATATCAAATATCAAAAAGCCATTTAGAAGGCTATTTATAGGGTATCACTCTTTTATGTGCCAGTGAATTGCTTCTTCACTAAACTCTAGCTATCTAACAATAAGCTGATGATTATAATTTTAAGGTCATAACTCTTTGAGTGTAAAACTATACTTACTATCTTTTTACATTCATTATCCAGATTACTTCCAAAATTAAAACAATTGTTACTTAAACAGTAACATACTTAGAAAGAGGTGCACATTTTTTTTAACCTTTTTATGAAAGATACATAATAATTGAAGCGATCAGATTTCATAGAATAGGAAACTTTCTAAGCTGTAAATAGGGAATTGCATGAAGATTACTTGTATGATTTAATTTGTGATCAAACGTGATATAACTGTAATGGTTTCTTGACTGTAGGTGTATCATCAGTATCATCATTGCCAAACTTTGCATGGCTTGGTAATGATGTGGTAGTACCTGAACCTTAGTGACAAACTGCCAAGCCCAAATGTTCCCTTTAATGAACCTAAATAACACCAGGATGAATGGCAGGAGCGGAAAGAAATCAGAAACTACTTACAAAGCTAGTCAGCTGCACCTTGATAATGACAAGGTTTTCAGTAGAATATGACAAGGGTGGATAAAAGAACAAAGTGTGACTTCAGACTTCCAGGGATGTGAGAGGAAAAGACCGTGGCGGAAGTAGCAAGGAGTTCAAAGCCATCTCAGTTAGTACAAGAGATTTCAAACTGGAAGAAAAAGTCAAAGTCCTCCTAGACCTGTGTTTATAGATCAGTGCTTCTCCAACTACCACAGTGAAAGACAAGTTGTTTTTTTTTCCACCTCAGTCAGTCCTGGACTTAAGCCTTGGTCTTCACCTTTTCTTTTAAGTAAATGTTTAAGTCTGGAATACTTTCAGATTAACACAGAACCTGCAAAAAGAGGTCTCATATATGTCTCATTAGTCCCAATGTTTTTTATTAATCACATTTTTAAATTTAAACTTTCTATTTTATATTGGAGTATAGTTGATTAACAATGTGATGGCTTCAGGTGAGTAGCAAAGTGACCCAGCCATACATACAGATGTATCCATTCTCCACCGAAACTTCAGGGAAGTTGCTAGTGCCATTGTTAACATCTTGCAATACTACAGTTTATGTAGATTTCATTAGATTTTTTTCTTAGTGTTTCAGAGTCCTATCCAGTCTACCTCACTACCTTTATTTGTCATGTCTCCTTAGACATGAGATAATTCTCAGACTTTCCTTGATGACCTTGACAATTTTAACGAGTACTTGTCAGTTATTGTGCAGAATGTCCCTCAACTGGGTGTATCTGGTATTTTTGTCATGTTTAAACTGAGGTTATTGGTTTACGGAAGGAAGATCACAGAGTAATATACCAATTTCATTACATCATATCCAGGATACACACTATCAGCATGGCTATCGCTGATGATATTGACCTTGATCACCTGGCCATGGTAATAGTTGCCAAGTTTTCACACTGTAAAGTTTTGCTTCCTTCCTTCTCCCCTCTCACTGCACTCTTTGGAAGCAAGTCACTAAGTGCAGTCCATACTCAAGCGGTGTCCAGTCAAGATCTACCTTCCTGGTGGGGTGTATCTACATAAAGTACTTGGAATTCTTTTGCACAGGACACTTGCCCACTTTCCCTATTTATTTATTTTTAATTTTATATCATTTATGTGAATCAGTAGGGATAGAATCATGACTTTGATAGAAAGTGAAGAGGAAGTAAAGAGTTTTTTGATGAGGGTGAAAGAGGAGAGTGTAAAAGCTGGCTTCAAACTCAACATTTAAAAAACTAAGATATAGCATCTGGTTCCATCACTTCATGGCAAATACATGGGGAAAAAGTGGAAACAGTGACAGATTTTATTTTCTTTGGCTCCAGAATCACGGTGGACAGTGACTGCAGCCATGAAATTAAAAGATGCTTGCTCCTTGGAAGGAAAGCTATGACAAACCTAGACAGTGTATTAAAAAGCAGGGACATCACTTTGCCAAACATGGTCTGTATATAGTCAGAGCTATGGTTTTTTTCAGCAGTCATATACCATGTGAGAATTAGGCCATAAGAAAGGCTGAGCACCAAAGAATTGATGCTTTTGAACTGTGGAGCTGCAGAAGACTCTTTAAGAGTCCCTTGGACTGCAAGGAGATCCAACCAGTCCATCCTAAAGTAAGTCAACCTTGAATACTCATTGGAAAGGCTGTTGTTGAAGATGAAGCTCCAATACTTTGGCCACCTGATGCGAAGAGCCAACTCATTGAATAATACCCTGATGCTGGGAAAGACTGAAGGCAAAAGGAGAAGGGGGCAGCAGAGGATGAGATCGTTAAATAGCATCACTGACTCAATGGACATGAATTTGAGCTAATTCTGAGACAGTGAAGGATAGAGAAGCCTGGCATGCTGCAGTCCGTGGGGTCTCAAAGAGCTGGACACAACTTAGCAACTGAATAATACTTTGGGTTATAATTCAATACAGGCATACTTCATTTTTATTGTGCTTTGCAGATTTCTTTCCTTTTTTTTTTTTTTTTTTTAAACAAATTGAAGGTTTACGGCAACCCTGCCTCAAGCAAGTCTACTGGCACCATTTTTCCAACAGCATTTTCTCACTTCTTGCCTTGTGTTACATTCTGGTAATTCTCGAAATATTTCAAACTCTCCACCAGCAAAAAGGATTATAATTCACTGATAGCTCAGATGATCATTAGCATTTTTCAGCCATAAAGTATTTTAAAATTAAAATACTTTTAGACATAATTGTTTTTAGATATAATGCTATTGTACACTCAATAGGCTACAGTATAGCATAAACATCATTTTTATATGCACTGGGAAATCAACAAATGTGTAGGTCTTGACTTACTGCAGTATTTGCTTTATCGTCGTGGTCTGGAGTTGAACTTGCAATATCTTTGAAGTTTACGTGTACTTTGTTGTTTTGTTGCTCAAACTGTTTCAGCTTTGGTTATTAACAGTTCTTTGAGACTGGCTGCTGTGCCCCTATGACAAGGCCCAATTCTTTTATTTTTTGATCACTTGCTTACTTTCTGGCACGCTGACAGTGCCAGAAAGTACCTGAAACACCCTGAGCTTAGCTTGTATTTTCTCTGCCCCTGCCCTAAAATCAGCCATTTCTCCATGGTGCCCTGGCCCCTTTTAGTGGAGGGTGCTATTAGAAGCCAGTGTCTGGCTGCTGGGTGTGCACACTGCTACCGGGGTGGCACTGCCTCCAAGCCCCTTCAGTGATGAGAGCCATGGAACCGTCACATGTAAAGTGGCCCATGTACACACACGTGTCTATAATTCTACCCGTTCATCTCTGTCTGTAGCAAACTTAACACGAGTTCAGATGGATGTCTCTGAATCTAATCTAGCACCATGCGGTTATTCTAGTTTTCCCCCTTATTATTTACTTCTCAGATGCCCCTGGAAATGTAGACGGTGATGGAGGGTGTGAGGGATTAAAAAGCAGTTTTAAAACACACTGATACTCTCATTAAACAGACTGCCTTTGGGTGGACACAAATGTGCAAATAGAAAATGTATTTAGAATGCTTAAATACAACTCATCAGTGAAGGTAAGTTAAAAGGTGAAGGTTATTATTTTCTCCCATTCTGAAGGCTGTCTTTTCACCTTGCTTATTGTTTCCTTCATTATGCAAAAGCTTTTAAGTTTAATTATGTCCCATCTGTTTTTTTTTTTTTTTTTTTGCTTTTATTTCCATTACTCTGGGAGGTGGGTCATAGAGGATCCTGCTGTGATTTATGTCAGAGTGTTCTGCCTATGTCTTCCTCTAGGAGCTTTATAGTTTCTGGTCTTGCGTTTAGATCTGTAATCCATTTTGAGTTTGTTTTTGTGTATGGTGTTAGAAAGTGTTCTAGTTTCATTCTTTCACAAATGGTAGGCCAGTTTTCCCAGCACTACTTGTTAAACAGATTGTCTTTTCTCCATTGTCTATTTTTGCCTCCTTTGTCAAAGATAAGGTGTCCATAGATGCATGGATTTATCTCTGGGCTTTCTATTTGTCCAGTCCATGTTTGATGCATGAGACAGGGTGCTCAGGGCTGGTGCACTGGGATGACCCTGAGGTATGGGATGGGGAGGGAAGTGGGGGGGGGTTCAGGATGGGGACACATGTACACCCATGGCAGATTCATATCAATGTATGGCAAAACCACTACAATATTATAAAGTAATTAGCCTCCAATTAAAATAAATAAATAAATTAAAAAAGATATATACCTAGAAAAGCAATAGTGGCAATAAAATGGACTATAGCTGCCAAAAAAAAAAAAAAAAGGTGAAGGTTATAGAGTAAAGGAAAGATCAGAGAAAAACAAATGAAAAATCTTGGAAAGTTTTCAGGAAGAGGAGAATTTGTAAGCTAGGTCCAAGAGAGAACAACATGTGTAAACTGTCACTTACTGAGTGACTGTCACTTACTGAGATGACCAGGATGTGTTACAGTGCCACATATATAAGGCTATCAGGATGCAGTGTGACCACAGGAGAAACACTCCCTGCTCAAACTTGCATCACAATCACTTGCCTCTGGAATTTATACACAGAAAACCTGTTGGTTCATCATCTTCAGCAAATTAATAAATGACTATATTGAGTGCTAGACTTGGAAATTCCCTACCAGGACACAGATATTTAGAAGAATATTTTCTTCTTCTTCTTCTTCTTAAGAAAAGAAGAAGAAGAAGAGGAAGGGGAAGAAGAAGAAGGAGAAGGAGAAGGAGAAGAAGAAGGAGGAGAAGGAGAAGGAGAAGGAGAAGAAGAAGAAGAAGAGGAAGAGGAAGGGGAAGAAGGAGAAGGAGAAGGAGGAGGAGGAGGAGGAGGAGAAGAAGAAGAAGAAGAAGAAGAAGAAGAAGGAGAAGGAGAAGAAGAAGGAGAAGGAGAAGGAGAAGGAGAAGGAGAAGGAGAAGGAGGAGAAGGAGAAGGAGAAGGAGAAGAAGAAGAAGAAGAAGAGGAAGAGGAAGGGGAAGAAGGAGAAGGAGAAGGAGAAGGAGAAGAAGGAGAAGGAGAAGGAGAAGGAGAAGGAGAAGGAGAAGAAGAAGAAGAGGAAGAGGAAGGGGAAGAAGGAGAAGGAGAAGGAGAAGGAGGAGAAGGAGAAGGAGAAGAAGAAGAAGAAGAAGAGGAAGAGGAAGGGGAAGAAGGAGAAGGAGAAGGAGGAGGAGGAGGAGGAGGAGAAGAAGAAGAAGAAGAAGAAGAAGAAGCAGAAGAGGAAGAAGAAGAAGAAGAAGAAGAAGAGCCTTCTCTGTATGATGTGACTCCTTTAAGATCAGAACATTATTGAACACTTCCTTTGAAATTGCTGGATCCTCAAATCTCACTATTTCCCCACCAATACCCTTACAAGCTAATTAATGATTTGAGTGGGCAGACTTGAAATTAACTCCAGTTCTGGAGAATACTGAAAGAAAAGAATGTAATTGACAAAAAGAAGCATCTATCTTATCCATCCATCCAGCCATCCATCCACCTCTCCGCCCATTCTTCCACCTATCTGGAGAGTGATATCTATAGATAGGTATAATAGATATCTGTAATATCTAAATCTATGCTATCTATAAGGATTTTTTTTTAAAGTGATTACTGAGCAACTGAACTGAACTGAAAGCAATAACATAATTTGGGATAGATTTTTCTCTCATTAGTTGTGCTATAAAAATCTTACATTTGAAAAAGTAAAAACCAAACCATGACAAACAACAATTCCACAGTTTTTTTTTATTGCTCAGTATGTGTAGATTAGATTTTTGTGGGAATTAGAGGGTCGCCGTTTCAGCATACAGATTAATCTATGGCCTTAGAATTGGAAAGTCCACTGTTTCTGTGCATTCGTCATTAAATGGCCAAAGTATGTTCAGTTTACATGCAAAATTATAGTGTGAATCCAATAAACAGAATTCTATGCATTTGTTAATATGGAAAAAGAAATATTAATATTGCTATGAGCTAAATGCTAATTAAAAGAAAAAACAAAAGACTATTCACTGAGTAGACCATTCAGGTATGACCTAAATCAAATCACTTATGATTATACAGTAGAAGGGAGAAATAGATTTAAGGGACTAGATCTGATAGAGTGCCTGATGACCTGCGGACAGAGGTTCATGACATTGTACAGGACACAGGGATCAAGACTATCCCTGAGAAAAAGAAATGCAAAAAAGCAAACTGGCTGTCTGAGGAGGCCTTACAACAACTGTGAAAAGAAGAGAAGTGAAAAGCAAAGGCGAAAAGGAAAGATATACCCATTTGAATGCAGAGTTCCAAAGAACAGAAATGGAGAGATAAGAAAGACTTCCTCAGCGATCAATGCAAAGTAAAAGAGGAAAACAATAGAATAGGAAAGACTAAAGATCTCTTCAAGAAAATTAGAGCTACCAAGGGAACATTTCATGCAAAGATGGGCTCAAAAAAGGACAGATATGGTATGGACCTAACAGAAGCAGAAGATATTAAGAGGAGGTGGCAAGAATATACAGATGAACTATACAAAAAAGAGCTTCACGACCCAGATAATCATGATGGTGTGATCACTCACCTAAAGCCAGACATCCTGGAATGTAAAGTCAAGTGGGCCTTAGGAAGTATCACTATGAGCAAAGCTAGTGGAGGTGATGGAATGCCAGTTGAGCTATTTCAAATCCTAAAAGATGATGCTGTGAAAGTGCTGCACTCAATATGCCAGCAAATTTGGAAAACTCAGCAGTGGCCATGGACTGGAAAAAGTCAGTTTTCATTCCAATCCTAAAGAAAGGGAATGGCAAAGAATGCTCAAACTACCACACAGTTGCGCTCATCTCACATGCTAGTAAAGTAATGATCAAAATTCTCCAAGTCAGGTTTCAGCAATGTGATAAATGAACTTCCAGATGTTCAAGCTGGTGTTAGAAAAGGCAGAGGAACTAGAGATCAAATTGCCAACATTCACTGGAACATCAAAAAAGCAATAGAGTTCCAGAAAAACATCTATTTCTGATTTATTGACTATGCCAAAGCCTTTGACTGTGTGGATCACAATAAACTGTGGAAAATTCTGAAAGAGATGGGAATACCTGACCACCTGACCTGCCTCTTGAGAAATCTGTATGCAGGCCATGAAGCAACAGTTAGAACTGGACATGAAACAATAGACTGGTTCCAAATAGGGAAAGGAGTACGTCAAGGTTGTATATTGTCACCCTGCTTATTTAACTTAAATGCAGAGTACATTATGTGAAATGCTGGGCTGGAATAAGTACAAGCTGGAATCAAGATTGCTGGGAGAAATATCAATAACCTCAGATATGCAGATGATACCACCCTTATGGCAGAAGGTGAAGAAGAACTAAAGAGCCTCTTGATGAAAGTGAAAGCAGAGAGTGAAAAAGTTGGCTTAAAGTTCAACATTCAGAAAACTAAGATCATGGCATTCAGTCCCATCACTTCATGGGAAATAGATGGGAAACAGTGGAAACAGTGGCAGACTTTATTTTCTGGGGTTCCAAAATCACTGCAGATGGTGACTGCAGCCATGAAATTAAAAGATGCTTACTCCTTGGAAGGAAAGTTATGACCAACCTAGACAGCATATTAAAAAGCAGAGACATTACTTTGTCAACAAAGGTCCATCTAGTCAAGGCTATGGTTTTTAACAGTGGTCATGTATGGATGTGAGAGTTGGACTATAAAGAAAGCTGAGTGCAGAAGAATTGATGCTTTTGAGCTGTGGTGTTGGAGAAGACTCTTGAGAGTCCCTTGGATGTCAGGGAATGTTTAACAGGAGGATTCCTATGTGCTGTTTCTCCTAAGTTCTCTGTTCCTTATCAGTTCCTATTCCGAGAACGAGTAGAGCTGCATGCAGCTCTCAGGACTGAGATCATGAGAAACGTTCTCTGCTTGGATTCCTTTCAGTAACTCCCTTCAGTGACTCTTTTCAGCGTCAGTGGCCTTGTATGTATTAGACTATCCATACTGTGGCTATTGATAAAATTTCATCCTGTGTAATAGCTGAGTAATCATCTTACTAAAGATATATAAGCCTGCATTTCTGCTAATAAAATACGTTTGCTCCATCAGAGCTTGGGTCCCCGTGTCTTTCTTTCTTTCTCTCTCTCTCTCTCTCCCTCCCTCTGGCTCTCTCTTTCATTTTCTTATTGTCTACTCCAGACCACCAGGTTTTGGTCCATTAAAGGACCCCAACACTTGGACTGCAAGGAGATCCAACCAGTCCATCCTAAAGGAGATCAATCCTGAAATTCATTGGAAGGACTGATGCCGAAGCTGAAACTCCAATATTTTGGCCACCTGATGCAGAGAGCTGACTCATTGGAAAAGACCCTGAAGCTGGGAAAGATTGAAGGCAGGAGGAGAAGGGGACAACAGAGGATGAGATGGTTAGATGGCACCACTGACTCAATGGACATGAGTTTGGGTAAACTGCGGGAGTTGGTGATGGACAGGGAGGCCTGGAGTGGTGCAGTTCATGGGGTCAAAAAGAGTCAGACACGACTGAGCGACTGAACTGTACTGAAGAAATATATATTTTTTAAAAACCAAGTTTTAAAAACCAGGTTTTTTTAAAAACCAACCATATTTATTATCCCTGTTTTGAATCTTAGGCTCAAACCACTTGTCAGCTTTGTGATATTGGGCAAGTTAGTTTACCTTATAACCTTTTAAGTCACAGTTTCTTAATTCATAGAATGGCAAGAATAAATCCTTGCCTCATAGGGTTAATGTGATGATTTAATGAAACAACATGTGTGGAGCAGTTGGCATGATTCCTGGCATATAGTAAGTACTAATAAAGGTAGTTACATCACTGTTTTATGGGTAGAATTTACTTTTAAATTAGGCTGAAAATAATTTAGGAAAAAAAGAAGCTGCAAACAACATATAGAAGAAATAAATCTCAGCTTTGTATACTTGGATAAAAAGGATAATTGATGTAGCAGACTTTAAAAAGCTGTCAATTATGAATGTCTTGAATCTAAACTGGACAGCATATTCAAAAGCAGGGACAGTACCTTGCCAACAAAGGTCCGTCTAGTCAAGGCTATGGTTTTTCCAGTGGTCATGTATGGATGTGAGAGTTGGACTGTGAAGAAAGCTGAGCACTGAAGAATTGATGCTTTTGAACTGTGGTGTTGGAGAAGACTCTTGAGAATCCCATGGACTGCAAGGAGATCCAACCAGTCCATTCTGAAGGAGATCAGCCCTGGGATTTCTTTGGAGGGAATGATGCTGAAGCTGAAACTCCAGTACTTTTTCCACCTCATGCGAAGAGTTGACTCATTGGAAAAGACTCTGATGCTGGGAGGGATTGGGGGCAGGAGGAGAAGGGGACGACAGAGGATGAGACGGCTGGATGGCATCATTGAGTCAATGGACGTGAGTCTGAGTGAACTCCAAGAGTTGGTGATGGACAGAGAGGCCTGGTGTGCTGCGATTCATGGGGTCGCAAAGAGCCAGACACGACTGAGCAACTGAACTGAACTGAACTGAAGGGTGGTTTGTTTTCAGACCAGTGTTTTTCAAAGGTTACGGTGCACTCAAATCACCAAAACCGCTGTTAAAGAAGATTATGACTTAGCAGGTCTGAGGAGGGGTCTGAGACTCTGGATCTCAAATGCTGCTGCTGCTGCTGCTAGTCTGTGGTTCTCGCTGTCTACTTGTAATAGAGAAGGACGAATCTGACTCCTTGTCGGTCTTTTACTTTAAGCCTCTGTGCTCTGTTGCCTGTGCTTAGTCATGCTGGCTCTGCACCTTCTTAAAAGAATGTTGCCTGTAGCCAGAAATACACAGGACAACCCACTCTGGAGGCTTTGACCTTTAAAAGTATAACACTCTTCTATTTATATAGAGATAAAAAGTTGCAGAACAGAGAATAACATTTGTCTTATGGAGGCTTTTAGGAATATCATGACCTGACCTACCTGGACAAGAAGTTTGCAACAATCGACCACACCCCCTCCCCTTTCAATATACAAGAAGCCTGAACTCTGATTGGGTAAAATGTTGCTTTGGCACACTAGTTCATCATCTTCTCTGCTTGCTGGATTTCTGAATAAAGTCATTATTCTTCTTCCAAACAACCGGTCTCCTGATTTATTGGCCTGTTGTGTGGCAAGCAGAACTGAGTTTGGACTTGGTGACATACACATGGCGTTATGTATTTTCCAGATTCTCCTATAATCAGAGTTACTTTTATAAAAATAAAAGTTAGACTGATATATGCTTTTCAGTATAATAGGATTCAGAAATATATATATACACTATTAAATATATAATGCATATTTTATTATTATATATAGCATTTAATAATAAAATAGCATTTTTATTATTATATATAGCATAGTGTTAAATATATCATATATATTAATACATAAGTAATGTTAGCTATGTACATATTGTGTACATTTTTTGATGTTGTGGTTGGTTATTGCTATAGTTGGTCAATATTTCTGCCTTTCCTGTGAAGTGAAGTATTTATGTTTAACCGAAATGAAGACTTTAATAGATCTTAACATTTGAGAACATATTCAATAGTATCATTATCTTACCATAAAATTCCAAGCCTTGGAGTTATTGATACATAAAAGCTGAGTACCACAGAAATGAAGGTGTGGTTGCAAATATTTGGAAAGAAGAAATTTTCATCTATAGTAAAAACATACAAAACTCCAAGAACTGAAAGCACAGTCTACTTGAGGCATTTTCTTGGATCTCCTTTATAGCATTTGAAAATGTTTACTGATGGTATACACGAATCCCTCTTAATTTTCTTTCCTTCAGTGAAAACTATTAAATCAGTGTTAACAAGAAGGGGCTAACAAAATGTCAACATTAAAAATAAATTGCTGACTCATCCTCCAATTTTTTTTTTAAAGAAGGGTATAATAACTTTATTTAATCAGAAAAAAAAAACATTTAACCTGAGGCAATCTGTGTTTCCATGACATGGGTTTCACTTTAAAGGACTCCTAATTGGCAAAGGGATGATAATGAAATCCAAACATGCAGAATTTTACAACACAGCTTAACCAGGCTTCAAATGATAATAACTACTATTTATTACTTTCAGCATCTGATGTTTATGAAAGCAAGATTGTGCAGTTTTCCAGAGATCAATAATACAATAACTGCAAGAGTACCAGTAAATCTCATGCTGCAGACCAGTCAGGCATTAAAAATCAATGCAACCCAATCTACTTGAGTTTGACACCATGGTTCTCATTGTCTCTCCTCTGTGCCTGGACCAGCTCGCCATCAGCTCTGGCTCTCAGTGACAGGGGCCATATTTCATGGTCCTTCTTTCTGAGGCTGCTGGCCGGTGATAAGCTATAATGGATCTGTCCCTAAGAACAGCTGTCTCCCCTTGATCCCAGGAAGAGAAGAAAAAGTGCCTCTGCTCTCACAAACTGTATTAATCCTGACAATAATAAAGTGTGTAATTAACAGCTTTGCCCTAATAAGACCTCACATTTCTTTTCAAAACAATGACTTTTATTCTCCTCAAGAATGTGTTTCATTTTGTCTTTCTGGTAAACACTTCTCAGGAGGTCAATAAGCTAGACAGTCCTCTGAGTCGAGGAATAAGCCAGGACCTCTTAGAAAATAACTGACTTTCAAACAATCCATCTAAACTTATACCCTCTTTGCAGAGAACCAATTCCCTTTTTTTTCCACTAAGGAATATGGCTAGAAACAGCTGGGTACATAATCCCAACAAACAAACAGATCTAATATACTTTCATCCTTATGGGAAGAAATGTTGGCTTTTTTTTTTTTTTAACATCAAAAGAACTCAGATCTTTTAACTTCTTTCAGTTTTCTACACACACTTTTTTTTGGTAACTACAGAGAGTGAGGCTAATTAGGTGAGTTAGTCGAGAATCACATACTCCTGCAAAATATGAGAATGAGGGCAGGGTATCTCAGAGTGGAGGAGGTGATGAGGGTTTCTAACCATTAAAGCCATTTTAAATGAATTATGCAACAGTCTTAATCATGCAAAATCCAAATAAACAAATTCCTTTACTAAAAAATATGTTCAACAGAAAATTAAAAAAATTAACAGAATGCATCTAAGGAAGGTTCTGTGAATTTTGTAGAGATCAAGATTTCATCATTAGAGTAATTGGATTTTCTCTGCCTTTGAAAGTGCAATAAATCTGACACATTTAGTCATCAGTTCACACAAGGATAACCCCCAAAGGTGATTTCCTATTTATTGTTAACTTGGCAAAACAAATGTATAGTTTATAGCCCTAGTTTTTGCTGCTTGCAACATGCAGGGCAGCCAGGCTAAAGTCAACTGAAGTCGGTTTGCCCAGAGTTAATAGTTAGAAGGGTTTTATGTTTGTATTTAAGACAGTTTGAGACTTTGAGTACCATAGTTGAGAACTTTACTGCTATTTGCTAGCCATTTTTTGGTTCTAGTGTCTAGGTAGCAGTTTAGTTTATGGAAGTATCTCTGCTCATTAATTTATGCATTGAATTAAACCAAAAATTATTTCTAGGTACAGGGAGCACTTGGAGATTAATGAGACAATATTCCACAGTCTATTTCTTGAGCAAGAGATGTGAGAATTGAGTATCATTTTAAGTTCTCCATGCTCTATATTCTCATCTTAGCTTCGTTTCCTGACACACAGAGCTGAGACAATGACCAGCATGTGAGCACTTTATTTTGGAAAGTGAGGTGAAGGAATAGCGTGGTGAGTAAACAGGGAAAGGAGTAAGACATGCTTTCAAGCTGGTTGTCTGTGGAGTGTTAGGGCTCAATTCTCAGCAGTGAAAAACCACCAGGTTCAAAAGCAGAGGTAAGTGGTTCAACCGAGTTGGCGGTAGTATGCCTTAGCAATGGCCGGAGGAAGAAAGGTTGGCCTAAAAGCTGTGAGATGGGACAAAAGAGGTGTTCGGTACCCTTTTTTAAGAAAAATATTTCACAGTAAAAATTTAAGGACTTCCCTGGCAGTCCAGCGGTTAAGACTCCATGTTGCCACTGAAGGATACACAGGTTTGATCCCTGGTAGGTGAACTAAGATTCTGCATGCCATGTGGCACAGCCAAAAAAGAAAACTAAAAAATTTGAAAATAAAAGTTTGTAAATAAATTTTAAATGGAGTCCCCTTCTCACAAACTAATGAGCTTGGATATTGGTATTCTTGATTAATGTGGTATTAACAGACATGCTAGGTAACCACCAAAGATACATGCTCCCTTTCTGCAGGGTGACCTTACTGTTGCAAGGCTGTCCCCAACCAGGGGCCACATTTCCCAGCATCCTTTGCACCTAAATGGACCATCAGACCAACTGTCACCCATGGGACATGAGCAGGTTTTGATGTGTGTCCGTCCAAGCCATATTTACAAACAAATATCTTTTCTTCTCTTTATTTTCTTATCTGTCAGGTGGACAGAGAAGATCTAACAGGATTCTCTCAGAAGTTGCCAGGAGATGCCAGAGCCACATGATGGAACCTACAATGCCCAGTGAGCACGTGCTTTGTCAGGCTCTGGACAGAAAGTTGCACACTGTATAAGTTCAGTTCAGTTCAGTCGCTCAGTCATGTCCGACTCTTTGCGACCCCATGGACTGCAGCACGCCAGGCTTCCCTGTCCATCTCCAACTCCTGGAGCCTACCTAAACTCATGTCCATCGAACTGGTGATGCCATTCAACCATCTCATCCTTTATTGTCCCCTTTTCCTACTGCTTTTAATCTTTCCCAGCATCAGGGTCTTCTTTTCCAATGAGTCAGTTGTTCACATCAGGTGGTCAAAGTGTTGGAGTTTCAGCTTCAGCATCAGTCCTTCCAATGAATATTCAGGACTGATTTCCTTTAGGAAGGACTGGTTAGATCTCCTTGCAGTCCAAGGGACTCTCAAGAGTCTTCTCCAATACCACAGCTCAAAAGCATCAATTCTTTGGTGCTTAGCTTTCTTTATAGTCCAACTCTCACATGCATACATGATTACTGGAAAAAACATAGCTTTGACTATACGGACCTTTGTTGGTAATGTCTCTGCTTTTTAATATGTTGTCTAGGTTGGTCATAGCTTTTCTTTCAAGGAGCAAACGTCTTTTCATTTCATGGCTGCAGTCACCATCTGCAGTGATTTTGGAGCCCAAGAAAATAAAGTCTGTCACGGTTTCACTGATTCCCGATCTATTTGCCATGAAGTGATGGGACCCAATGCCATGACATTAGTTTTCTAAATGTTGAGTTTTAAGTCAACTTTTTCACCCTCCTCTTTCACTTTCATCAAGAGCTTGCAAAACTGTTAGCTTGCAGACTCTAATTCAGCAGGTCTTATATTGGGCACAAAATCCTGACTTTCGAACAAGCTCTTCAGTAAGGCTGATGGTCTGAAAGACAATTTTAAGTTGCAAAGTCCTAAAGAACAGATCAAGTTTCTTAGATGACTGAGCTGAGGTCTGTATATTCTAAGAAAAATGAGATCACCACTATATCATAGAGAGAGTGTGGGAGACGAGTTCAGCAACCTGGGTTCTAATTCAAATTCTGTCATGGGCAATTATGAAGCCTTTGTCAAGCTACTTTACTTTGCTGGGTCTACCATTCCCTTTGTGCTGAGATTTGCCTGGCTCCCTTCCAGCTCAAAAAATTCTGTTGCTTTGAAGACTCTCTCCACATTCCAGCTGCTCTCAAGAGTTACAGCTAATACAAAGCACCAAGTTTGCAAAGGAATTGCCTTGATTGAAAAATAACCTGACAGATGCTTAATGTCTCGGAGACAAAATTATGTGTGCTAACAGTGAGTATGTATACTTCCCTACACGTTTAAATTCCTAGAATAGGCACTGACCCTCTATTTTAAACAACTCCTAGGTTAGATACATGAGCCCCAAACCATTTGGTGTCCTGACATGTTCTGTATCAACAATGTCAGATTGTGGTAGGTTGATGCACAATGATACTAATTCTCCTCTCCTGGATGTACCAAGTCCTTTTCAATGTGACTCGGCAGTTCCTCCCATCAGAAGATGGCATCTGTTTCTCTGCCTGTTTGGCCACATGACTTGCTCTGGCCAAAAGGGTGCAGAGAAAGTGATGTTATGCCTATGCAAGCCTATATGTCCAGAGGCTGTGCAGCTTTGGACCCTGTCCACTTACCATGAGAACAAGCCTGAGATAGCCTGGGGAATGAGACTTATGGAGCAAAGATGGGTGATCCCAGCTGAGGGCATCCTAGGCCAGCCAGCCTACAACCCACTCAACTGCATGGGTAAACCCAGATGAGACCGGAAGACCTGCCAGCTGAGCACAGCTCAAACTGCCAACTTGCAGAATTGTGAGGAACAACAAATGCTTGCTGTTCTTAGCTCTTAAAAAAACTCATAAAATATAAAATTTACCATTTTAACCATGTTTAAGTGTATAATTCAGTGGTATTAGCTACATTCACATTGTTATACAACCATCACGACTATGCATTTCCAGAATTTTTTCATCATCCCAAACTGAGACTGTGCCCCTTAAAAAATAACTCCTCGCCTGCCTCCCCCCAGTCTCTGGTAACTTTGAATCTACTTTCTGTCTCCACAAATTCACCTATTCTTTGTCTCTCATATAACTGGAATCATATAATATTTGTCTGTTTGTGTCCGGCTTATTTCACTTAGCATAATGATTTCAAGGCTCATGTTGTAGCATGTGTCAGAATTTCATTTTTTAAAGGCTGAATAATATTCTATTATACGTATATACCATTTTGCTTATCCATCCACCTATTGATGGATCACCTTTTGGCTTTCAAATAATGCTATTGTGAACGTCAGTGTACAAATATCTGAGTTCCTACTTTGAATATCTTTGAGGGTATATAACAATAAGAATCTATAGTCTTTCCCATTCTATTGTTTTCCTCTATTTCTTTAAATTGATTGCTGAGGAAGGCTTTCTTATCTCTCTTTGCTATTCTTAGGAACTCTGCATTCAGATGGGTATATCTTTCCTTTTCTCCTTTGCTTTTAGCTTCTCTTCTTTTCTCACCTACTTGTAAGGCCTCATCAGACAGCCATTTTGCCTTTTTGCAAATAAAAATTTTCAAGAAAATTAGACATACCAAGGGAACATTTCATGCAAAGATGAGCACAATAAAAGACAGAAATGGTATGGACCTGACAGAAGCAGAAGACATTAAGAAGAGGTGGCAAGAATACACAGAAGAACTGTACAAAAAGGATCTTCGTGACCCAGATAACCATGATGGTGTGATCACTCACCTAGAGCCAGACATCCTGGAATGCAAAGTCAAGTGGGCCTTAGGAAGCATCACTAAGAACAAAGCTAGTGGAGGTGATGGAATTCCAGTTGAACTATTTCAAATCTTAAAAGATGCTGCTGTGAAAGTGCTATATTCAATATGCCAGCAAATCTGGAAAACTCAGCAGTGGCCACAGGACTGGAAAAGGTCAGTTTTCATTCCAATCCCAAAGAAACACAATGCCAAAGAATGTTCAAAATACCACATAATTGCACTCATCTCACATGCTAGCAAAGTAATGCTCAAAATTCTCCAAGCCAGGCTTCAATAGTACATGAACTATGAACTTCCAGATGTTGAAGCTAGATTTAGAAAAGGCAGAGGAACCAGGGGTTAAATTCCCAACATCTGCTGGATCATCAAAAAAATGAGAGTTCCAAAGAAACATCTACTTCTGCTTTATTGACTACTCCAAAGCCTTTCACTGTGTGGACCACAACAAACTGTGGAAAATCCTTAAAGAGATGGGAATGCCAGATCTCCTGACCTGCCTCCTGAGAAATCTGTATGCAGGTCAGGAAGCAACAGTTAGAACTGGACATGGAACAGCCAGACTGGCTCCAAATAGGGAAAGGAGTATGTCAAGGATGTATATTGTCACCTTGCTTATTTAACTTATATGCAAAGTACATTATGTGAAATGCTGGGCTGGATGAAGCACAAGCTGGAATCAAGATTGCCAGGAGGAATATCAATAACCTCAGATACGCAGATGACACCACCCTTATGGCAGAAAGTGAAGACCTAAAGAGCTTCTTGATGAAAGTGAAAGAGGAGGGTGAAAAAGCTGGCTTAAAACTCAACATTCAGAAAACCAAGATCATGGCTTCTGGTCCCATCACTTCATGGCAAATTGATGGGGAAACAATGGAAACAGTAACAGACTTTAGTTTTCAGTCTCCAGAATCACTGCAGTCATGAAATTAAAATACACTTGCTCCTTGGGAGAAAATCTATGACCAACCTAGACAGCATATTAAAAAGCAGAGACATTACTGTGGTCTGTCTATTCAAAGCTATGGTTTTTCCAGTAGTCATGTATGGATGTGAGAGCTGGACTGTGAAGAAAGCTGAGCGCTGAAGAATTGATGCTTTTGAACTGTGGTGTTGGAGAAGACTCTTGAGAATCCCTTGGATTGCAAGGAGATCCAACCAGTCCATTCTAAAGGAAATCAGTCTTGAATATTCATTGGAAGGACTGATGCTGAGACTGAAACTCCAATACTTTGGCCACCTGATGTGAAGAACCAACTCATTGGAGAAGACCCTGATGCTGGGAAAGATTGAAGGTGATAGAAGAAGGGGATGACAGAGGATGAGATGGTTGGATAGCACCACCAACTAGATGGACATGAGTTTGAGTAGGCTCCAGGAGTTGGTGATGGACAGGGAGGCCTGGGGTGCTGTAATCCATGGAGTCGCAAGGAGTCAGACTTGACTGAGTGACTGAAGTGAACTGAACATTGACAATTGCTGTTTCACAGTAGTATAAAGTAATTATCCTTCAATTGAAAATAAATAATAAAAAAAGGATTGCTGTTTCACATGGTAAGTCTAGTTTTAACTTTTGAGTAACCCCCAAACTCTTTTCCAGAGCAGCTACCTCATTTTACATTCTCACTAGCAATGTATGAGGGTTCCAATTTCTCCACATCCTGGCAAGTTTCTGTATTATTTATTTTTAAAATTTTATAATAGTCATCCTAAAGAATATGAAGTCATATCTCACTGTGATTTAAAAATTTTTTTTATATGGACATATTTTGAAGTCTTTATTGAACAATATCGTTCTGGCTTTTTTTTTTTTCTTCTAATGTTTTGGCCTTTTGCCTAGGAGGCGTGTGGAAGCTTAGTTCCCTGACCAGGGATTGAACTTGCACCCCGTACATTGGAAGGCACAGTCTTAACCACTGAACTGCCAGGGAAGTCCTTCACTGTGGTTTTGATTTGCATTTCCCCAGTGATGACTAATGATGTTGAACAGTATTTTATGCGCTCAGCTGTTTGTATATCTTCTTTGGAGAATGTCTATTCAAGTCCTTTTGCCCATTCTTCCCCATTCTTTTTTTAAAATTAATTTTATTGGAGTATAGTTGTTTTGCAGTATTGTATTCATTTCTACTGTAAAGTGAATCAGCTATATGTACATACACATATATGTATATATGGGCACTAAGTAGAGTTTCCTGAAATACACAATAGATTCTCATTATTTATCTATTTTATACATAGTATTAATAGTGTATATATGTCATTCCCAATATCCCAATTCATCCCACTCTCCCTTTCCCTTGGTGTCCATAAGTTTGCTCTCTACATCTGTTTAATTTCTGTTTTGCAAATAACATTTTCTAGATTCCACATATATATGTTAACACATGATATTTGTTTTTTTTTCTTTCTGACTTGTTTTACTCTGCATGACAGGATAAGGAAGATGTGGTATATATAAAAAAGAACAAAACTGAGTCATTTGTAGAGACATGGATGGACCTTTGCCCATTTTTACGCTGTTTTGTTCTTGATTTGTATATTCCAGATATTATTTCCTTAGTGGACAAATGCTTTTCAAATATTTTTTCACATTTCTGGCTTGTGTTTTCACTCTCTTGGTAGTGTCTTTTGACATACAACGTTTTTATAAATCCAGTTTTTTATTTTTATTTTTTGATTTTGGTACACGTGTTTTTTGTGTCGTATCCAAGAAGTCACTGCCAAATACAAAGTCATAAAGCTTTTCTGTTATATTTTCTTCTAAGTGTTTTATAGTTTTAGCTCTTATGTTTATGTCTTTCATTCATTCTGAATTAATTTCTCTATACGGTATAAGGTAAACCTCCAAGTTCCTTCTCTTACGTGTGGATATCCAGTTTTCTCAGTACTGTTTGCTAAAAAATTGTTCTTTCCCCATCCAAAGATCTTGATACCCTTATTAAAAATCACTTAACCAAAAATGTGAGGGTTTGCTTCTGGGTTCTATATTCTATTCCATTGGTTTAGATGTCTATGCTGATGCCAGCTCTATACTTTAGCTTTCATTATTGCAATTTTTATTGCTTTGTAAGTTTTGAAATAACTAAGTGTAAACTCCCCAACTTTGTTCAGTTATTTGGGGTGCCTTAAGATTCCATATGAATTTCAGGATAGGTTTTTCTATTTCTGCAAAAAACACTAATGAGATTTAGACAGGGACTGTATTGATCTGCAGATCACTTTGTGTAGTATTGTCACCTTAACAATACTGAGTCCTCCCATCCATAACACAGGACATCTTTCCATTTATTTATGTCTTCTTTAATTTCTTTCAGGAATATGTTGTAGTTTCAGCATGTTTTAAGCTCTTTGGTTTTGGAGTGCTTTGTTACACAACCTTATTTGTGATAATAGATGACTACTGAGAAGGCTCCCAGCAAGGGATTAATCTTCCTCATTTGTTAAACAAGTTGTCAGGGAAACTGCTTATCCCCTGTCCTCCTATTTCCATGAGGGGTCTTCCACTGGAACAATACTTTCCTTCTCTTGCTTTTGCTAAGCTCTTGTCTGCATGTGACTGGGAGCATGGCTTATCTGACTGAGGGTAAAGGGGAAAGGTTAGGGAGCATGCATGGCTCCAGGGCCCTTCTCTTTATTGTTTTGGACAATCTTCTGTCTGCTTGCCATGGATATTCTTCTGCTTCCATGTGGTAAGGACCCAGAATGTCTTGTCTACAGGTCAGCAGTCCTAATCTGATCAGTGTATGAGGCCTCGTTAGTAAATGGGGCTTCACAATCATAAAGCTGATATCTGGATCTCAATCAATCTTTCCCATAGTCGAAGAGAAAAAGTTAAAATTTTACATAACCTCCTTCTTCTGCCTCTGTAACTCAGTTTGCTCCTTGCAAAGTCTGGATCATGTAGGTCACATCGTCTCAGAAAGTGGTGACTTGCAATACTAGGAACTGGAGATTATCTCACTCACCCTTGTCCTGCTTTTTGCAATTGCCCAGCCCCTGCAAACCTGCTTAATCATGCCTGTCTGTGTAAAGGTCAGACATCTCCCTCCCCATATTGACCACTGTTCGTGTGCATGCGAAACCCCCTAGTTTAAACCAGCCTATTAGCAGCTAGTATAGGAGAAGGCAATGGCACCCCACTCCAGTACTCTTGCCTGGAAAATCCCATGGATGGAGGAGCCTGGTAGGCTGCAGTCCATGGGGTTGCTAAGAGTCGGACACGACTGAGCAACTTCACTTTCAATTTTCACTTTCATGCATTGGAGAAGGAAATGGCAACCCACTCCAGTGTTCTTGCCTGGAGAATCCCAGGGACGGGGGAGCCTGGTGGGCTGCCGCCTACGGGGTCGCACAGAGTTGGACACGACTGAAGTGACTTAGCAGCAGCAGCTAGTGTCGCTCACTACAGTCTGTCTATAAAAACTCTGTAACCCCTTTGTTCAGGGCTCAGAGCTTGGAGTGTTAACTCCTCTGGGCCCGCTGGCATAATAAACCTGAGTTCTCCCACTCTTAGTTTCTCGAGTACTGGTTTCTGCAACAGAAACATAAGGGAGAGTCTGCAAAGAAGCTCACATTTCCCTTACCTCATGCACAACTATAATATTTGAATCAGTTCTGGAAATGAGAAGAGGTCAGGCAGGAGAATTCAAGAATTGAAGAAGCGACATGATGCTGTTGGGGTGGTGGAGAAGAGATCAGGAGAGAAAAACAGTTTAAAGGGAAAGGGCAGATTCTGTTACACTCAAGGTCCCTTCGTTAATCACTCACTATGTGCTATCCTCTACCTTCTGCTTTTATCTTCTCAGCAGCTCTAGGTAGCAAGCACTTGCCTTACAAATGACAGAAGGGAAATTATCAAGGTTTTCAGCTTGTTAATGGTGGTGATAGATGAAATACTATTTCAATTCTTCATCCTCCTACTTGTAATTTTGAACTGTGGCATTGGAGAAGACTCTTGAGAGTCCCTTGGACTACAAGGAGATCCAACCAGTCCATTCTAAAGGAGATCGACCCGGGGATTTCTTTGGAAGGAATGATGCTAAAGCTGAAACTCCAGTACTTTGGCCACCTCATGAGAAGAGTTGACTCCTTGGAGAAGACTTTGATGCTGGGAGGGATTGAGGGCAGGAGGAGAAGGGGACGACCCAGGATGAGATGGCTGGATGGTATCACTGACTCGATGGATGTGAGTCTGAGTGAACTCTGGGAGTTGGTGATGGACACAGAGGCCGGGCGTGCTGCGATTCATGGGGTCGCAAAGAGTCAGACACGATTGAGCGACTGAACTGAAATGAACTGAACTCGTAATGATTATAAAGTCAACCCTTCGTATATGACTTTTTAGTGTCTATTAGCACAGTATGTTGAAGACATATCCCCAATCCATTGACTTTGACCTTGGTCATGGGGCTTGCTTTGGCCATTAGAATGTTGCTGAATGCAAGCAGGCAGAGGCTTTAATGTGTCTGCATGATTTGGCTTGGTTCCTGAGTTCTTGCCATCTTCCCTAAAAAGAACCTGACCTGGGCACTTGTTCATCCAAGGATACCAAGAGGCATCCAAAGCAGACTTGAACACAACCTAAAGCCTGAAGCCAACTTTAGGTATCCTGAACTTGAAGCAGAGTAACCTTACCAGCCTGTAGACACAGAAGAAAGAAAAAGAAGTGTTTGCAATTATAACCCATTACATTTTGGGGGTTGTTAGGCAGCATTTTTGAAATCATAGTTGACTAATACAGCGGTCAAGTCAGGATTAAATTCCAGGAATGTCTGACTTCAAAGGCTTTGCTCCACAACTACTTAATATATGATCTAGGGAATCATGCTGCCCATGGCTAGCTCCATTGTATTCAGGTGGAACAGAGCCTCTGGGTATCTGGGATAAGCCTAGTACAGATGCTCACCTGCCATAGTTTAATCATCTTCAGGTTGCCTTGTCAATCAGCTCCTCAGAATCTAAAGATTTCTTTTGCAGTTCATTCTAATCATTTTGCACTGGAAGACTTTTCCATGCTAGATTGGTAGCTAGTAAAAAGCTTGATTTACATCCAACATTTGACAGAGCTGAGATTTCAGAGCTGCTTCAAATCGGTCAAACATGACCACAACATCTGAGCAAAATACAGAAAAGATCCACTTTATCAACCAAAGTTTGCTTTCCTCTTGGAGGATAATTTGAACTTAATCCAATAAACTTCTCATCTTGCCTGAATTGATATGTAATAGAGCTTTTCCAGGCCAAAAACTGGGGTTGGGGGGGAGCTTCCCTGCTAGCTCAGCTAGTGAAGAATCCACCTGCAATACAGGATACCCTGGTTTGATTCCTGGGTCAGAAAGATCCACTGGAGAAAGGATAGGCTACCCACTCCAGTATTCTTAGGATTCCTTGGTGGCTTAGCTGGTAAAGAATCCACCTGCAATGTGGGAGACATGGGTTAGATCTCTGAGTTGGGAAGAGCCCCTGGAGAAGGGAACAGCTACCCACTCCAGTATTCTGGCCTGGAGAATTCCATGGACTGTACAGTCCAAGGGGTCACAAACAGTCAGACACGACTGAGCAATTTACTTTCACTTTCACTTTACAGGCAAAAATAAGCGTTGACTTAATCTAGTCTTTAACCAGAAAACAAAACAACAAAACAAAACAAAGCAAGAAAGCGAATGATCTAAAGAAAAATAACACGTATGCACTTTATTTCCTATTCCTCTCAACCCAATCGTGGTTGAGACAGAAGTGTCTTTGATGGGAAAGGCAAGCTGGATGGGACCATTTTCAACACAGAAGCATCACAAAACATAGAAGGGTGGCAGGTATAGTGACCTGGAGAGAAAAAATCACAGTCACCTCTAGATATTAATACAAAAGTAGCCAAAAGCCTGGACAGCTACCTGGCCAATGACATAATGGCTTTCTGGGTAGATGGAGCCCCTAGGGAGGGACCCCCCTGTGGCTTCTCCTGGGAAGTGCCTGTAGGTGGAGAGGCGGGGACAGATGAGCAGCAGCTGGCTTTACCTGTTGGGGAGGAAGTAGCCATCCATTTTCTTGAGCTCCATTCGCTCCTTCTCCTCTGTTCTTCCTCCCGTTTCTGTGAATCCCTTCTCCTTATGCCACCTCATTGCCCAAAGCCTTCAAGTTCTATCCTAATCAGAGAATCAGCACCTCATAGCTCCTGGGGATTTGGTCTCCCCCAGCTCATCTCCAGTGCATAAAGGGCTTCTTCCCAGAGGGAGAGTCAAGCCTGGCTTTCTACACTGATGACTGGCCAATGTTCCTCCTGCACATGGTCAGCCCACACCCTATGGTCTTACACTCCACGACCATCTTCCGAGACACTGTCTCCAAGTAGTTTGTCTAGATTTTCTACTGCTTTTGATGCATTACACACGGTTTAAAGGTCCCTCTCTGAAGGAAAGATGCACGGCTCAAAATAGCCTGGAGTTAAAACTCCCCTCCAGGTCCTCCCCACCATTCTACACAGAATAAAGAACGTTCTCCCCTGAAGAAAGGAATGGATATTAAGATTGATTACGTTCAGCTCCCAGCCGATCCCAGTCTCCAGCCGGTCTCAGGAATTCCTTGCTGCTGTTGTTGACAGCTAACTAATCAAAAATAATCATGAGGAAAAACAGACCCCCTCAAAACAATGTATATCCACATATATATGTTTTCTATATATACCTACTCTCTTCTTGACCTAGCGCAGCAGCCCACTGATCTAACTGCTGCCCCTTCTCATTTCATTAAAGGTGATCTGTTCCTGTAAAGTGCTGGTCTTGTTTTTATTTCCCTGTACCTCGCCTTCTCTAACTCCCTTACCTTACACTGTCCCTCTCTCCACCCTTCTCTGTTTCTCTCTGTATTTAATCATCATAACAACTCTATGAGGTCTATACTCTTATCATCCCCATTTTACAGATGTGGAACTGAGGCTTGACGCAGTAAGTAGGAAAGCTCTGCATCTGAACCCAGCCTTCCAGCCAGCACACCCACATGATTAAGATTTTTTTTCCTTTAAAAAAATTATTTTTTTATTATTTTTATTTTTTTAACATTTTGCTATATTTAATACAGATTTACTTTATTTTTATTTTTTTAATTTTTATTTTTACTTTATTTTACTTTACAATACTGTATTGGTTTTGCCATACATTGACATGAATCCACCACAGGTGTACATGCGTTCTCAAACATGAACCCCCCTCCCACCTCCCTCCCCATAGCATCTCTCTGGGTCATCCCCATGCACCAGCCCCAACGATGCTGTATCCGGCATCAGACATAGACTGGCGATTCGTTTCTTACATGATAGTATACATGTTTCAATGCCATTCTCCCAAATCATCCCAACCTCTCCCTCTCCCTCTGAGTCCAAAAGTCTGCTATACACATCTGTGTCTTTTTTGCTGTCTTGCATACAGGGTCATCATTGCCATCTTTCTAAATTCCATATATATGTGTTAGTATACTGTATTGGTGTTTTTCTTTCTGGCTTACTTCACTCTGTATAATTGGCTCCAGTTTCATCCATCTCATCAGAACTGATTCAAATGTATTCTTTTTAACGGCTGAGTAATACTCCATTATGTATATGTACCACAGCTTTCTTATCCATTCGTCTGCTGATGGACATCTAGGTTGTTTCCATGTCCTGGCTATTATAAACAGTGCTGTGATGAACACCAGAGATAAATCCACACACATATGGACACCTTATCTTTGACAAAGGAGGCAAGAATATACAATGGTGTAAAGACAATCTCTTTAACAAGTGGTGCTGGGAAAACTGGTCGACCACTTGTAAAAGAATGAAACTAGATCACTTTCTAACACCGCACACAAAAATAAACTCAAAATGGATTAAAGATCTAAATGTAAGACCAGAAACTATAAAACTCCTAGAGGAGAACATAGGCAAAACACTCTCCGACATAAATCACAGCAGGATCCTCTATGACCCACCTCCCAGAATTCTGGAAATAAAAGCAAAAGTAAACAAATGGGATCTAATTAAAAATAAAAGCTTCTGCACAACAAAGGAAAATATAAGCAAGGTGAAAAGACAGCCTTCTGAGTGGGAGAAAATAATAGCAAATGAAGCAACTGACAAACAACTAATCTCAAAAATATACAAGCAACTTATGCAGCTCAATTCCAGAAAAATAAATGACCCAATCAAAACTAAATAGAACTAAATAAACCCAAAGAACTAAATAGACATTTCTCCAAAGAAGACATATGGATGGCTAACAAACACATGAAAAGATGCTCAACATTACTCATTATTAGAGAAATGGAAATCAAAACCACAGTGAGGTACCACTTCACACCAGTCAGAATGTCTGCAATCCAAAAATCTGCAAGCAATAAATGCTGGAGAGGGTGTGGAGAAAAGGGATCCCTCCTACACTGTTGGTGGGAATGCAAACTAGTACAGCCACTATGGAGAAGAGTGTGGAGATTCCTTTAAAAATTGCAAAAAAAATTATTTTTTTAAATTGGAGGCTAATTACAATATTGTGGTGTATTTTTGCCATATATTGACATGAATCAGCCATGGGTGTACATGTGTTCCCCATCCTGAACCCCATTCCCACCTCCCTCCCCATCCCATCCCGCAGGGTCATCCTGGTGCACCGAACATGAGCACTCTGTCTCACGCATCGAACATGGACTGGCAATCTATGTAACATATGGTAATATACATGTTTCAATGCCATTCTCTCAAATCATCCCACCCTCGCCCTCTCCCACAGAGTCCAAAAGTCTATTTTTTACATCTTTGTCTCTTTTGCTGTCTCACATATACATGCTGTCTCTCATCATTACCATCTTTCTAAATTCCATATATATGCATTAGTATACTGTATTGGTATTTTTCTTTCTGGCATACTTCACTCTGTATAATAGGCTCCAGTTTCATCCACCTCATTAGAACTGATTCAAATGTATTCTTTTTAATGGCTGAGTAACACTCTATTGTGTATATGTACCACAGCTTTCTTATCCATTTATCTGCTGATGGACATCTAGGTTGCTTCCATACCCTGGCTATTATAAACAGTGCTGTGATTAACATTGGGGTACATATGTCTCTTTCAATTCTGGTTTCCTCAGTGTGTATGCCCAGCAGTGGGATTGCTGGGTCGTATGACAGTTCTATTTCCAGGTTTTGAAGGAATCTCCACACTGTTCTCCATAGTGGCTGTACTAGTTTGTGTTCCCACCAACAGTGTAAGAGGTTTCCCTTTTCTCCACAACCTCTCTAGCATTTATTGTTTGTAGATTTTTTTAAAACAGCCATTCTGACTGGGGTGAGATTCCACCTCATTGTGGTTTTGATTTGCATTTCTTTGATAATGAGTGATGTCGAGCAAGAATTTTTTTTTTTTTTTAATATTGTCTCCTGGGAGTTGTATTTAGAGCTTTACCTACATTTCCAAATTTAATCCACTCAACAACCCCGCAAAATTGGCAGAGTTATTATCACCCTTTGGCATGAGGAAAGGCAGGTATGGAGAAGACTAGCTGACTCAGTAAAGGTCATGACCAGTTTCAGTGGAGGAGTCAAGGTTTGAAATTAGATTGCTTTAGATGCAAAGCTTTTGTTTGTAAACAGTTTTAAATGTCTACTCAAAATAGTTTCATCTAATCTTGGGAAGTTGCGCCCATTTGCCACCCACACACCAATACCAGCCTTTCTCCTCTCTCCTTAGACACGCTCTGGACAGAAGAGAAAGATGCCTGATTGTCTTGACACTATTTTCTTCCCTCAGAGGTGCCACTGAATGCTGAAACCAGGCATCCCATGGGAGGGAGGGAATAACCCAGGGCTCATACAGCAGCCACGTGCTGTTATTGGGGATGCCACTCTATCAGAGGCATTTCATGTCCCATTAGGGAGCTGCATTAGAACTGGTGTCCTAATCTGGGTTCTCCTGAAAATGGACCCTGACAAGGGACTTTGGTGCAGGTTCTTTATATGGGAGGAGATTCCAGGAAGCCATGGAGAGACTGAGGAAAGTGCAGAGGAAATGAGAGAAGTCCAGAGAGGGAGCATGAGAGAGCTGGTTACCAGCATAGGTGACTGGGGGTCAGGGCTGCAGTGGCCCTTCTAAGGATGCAAGCAGAAGGCACGTCAGAATTAACTCCCAAGTGAAAGGACTGCAGTCAAAGTGTGTCTCTCAGTGCCAGTCTCTGCCTAATGTTCCAAATGTTCTGCAGGTTTTTGTGAAACAAAAGAAGAAATAAAAAACCCCAGTTCTGGACAGTGGCCTGGGGGAGACAGTAATGAAAACTGAATAAGATGGCACAGATGAGAGTGAAGCTCATAATGAAGAGTGAAAGATGTAAGGCAGATCGTCAAGTCTGCAAAAAACAAATGCTGGAGAAGGTGTGGAGAAAAGGAACCCTCCTACACTCTTGGCGGGAATCTAAACTGGTGCAGCCACTATGGAGAACAGTGTGGAGGTTCCTTAAAAAACTAAAAACAGAGCTAGCATATGATCCAGAAAACCCACTCCTGGGCATATACCTGGAAAAGAAGGAAACTTTTATAAAAAGTTAATTAGTTTATTTTAATTGGAGGATGATTTCCTTACAATACTGTGGCGGCTTTTGCCATACGTTGACATGAAGCACCCATGGGGGCACATGCGTCGCCCCATCCTGAAACCCCACCCACCTCCCTCCACACCCCATCCCTCTGGGTGGTCCCAGTGCACCAGCTTTGAGTGCCCTGGTCATTCATCAAACTTCCACTGGTCACCTATTTTACAGACAATAATATACATGTTTCAATGCTATGCTCTGAAATCATCACACCTTCGCCTTCTCCCACATAGTCCAAAAGTCTGTTCTTTACATCTGTGTCTCTTTTGCTGCCTTTGATATAGGATCGTCATTACCATCTTTCTAAATTCCATATATATGCATTAGTATACTGCATTGGTGTTTCTCTTTCTGACTTACTTCACTCTGTATAATAGGCTCCAGTTTCATCCATCTCATTATAACTGACTCAGGTGAGTTCCTTTTCACAGCTGAGTAATATTCCATTGTGTGTATGTATCACAACTTCCTCATCCATTCATCTGCCGATGGATATCTAGGTTGCTTCCACTTTCTAGCTATTGTAAACAGTGCTGTGATGAATATTGGGGTAGATGTGTCTCTTTCAATTCTGGTTTCCTCGGTGTGTATGCCCAGCAGTGGGATTGCTGGGTCATATGGCTATTCTAGTTCCAGTTTTTTTTTTAAGGAATATCCAAACTGTTCTCCATAGTGCCTGTACCAGTTTGCATTCCCACCAGCAGTATAAGAGGGTTCCCTTTTCTCTACACCCTCTCCAGCATTTATTGTTTACAGATTTTTTGATGGTGGCCATTCTGACCAGCATGAGAAAATACCTCATTGTGGTTTTGATTTCCATTTCTCTAATAATGAGTATATGTTGAGTATCTTTTCATACGTTTATTACCATATATATGTCTCCTTTGGAGAAATGTCTGTTTCGTGCTTTGGCCCACTTTTTGATTGGGTTGTTCCTTTTTTCTGTTATTCAGCTGCATGAGCTGCTTGTATGTTTTGGAGATTAATTCTTTGTCAGTTGCTTCTTTGCTATTATTTTCTCTCATTCTGAAGGCTACCTTTTCACCTTGCTTATAGTTTCCTTCATTGTGCAAAAGCTTTGAAGCTTAACTGGTCCCATTTGTTTATTTTTGTTTTTATTTCCATTACTCTGAGGGTGGGTCATAGAGGATCCTGCTGTGATTTATTTCAGAGAGTGTTTTGCCTATGTTTTCTTCTAGGAGTTTTATAGTTTCTGGTCTTATATTTAGATCTTTAATCCATTTTGAGTTTATTTTTGTGTTTGGTGTTAGAAAGTGTTCTAGTTTCATTCTTTGACAAGTGGTTGACCAGTTTTCTCAGCACCACTTGTTAAAGAGATTGTCTTTTCTCCATTGTCTATTTTTGCCTCCTTTGTCAAAGATAAAGTGTCCATAGGTGCATGGATCTGTCTTTGTGCCAGTACTATACTGTCTTGATGACTGTAGCTTTGTAGTATAGTCTGAGGTCAGGAAGATTGATTCCTCCAGTTTCATTCTTCTTTCTCAAGATTGCTTTGGCTATTAGAGGTTTTTTTGTGTTTCCATACAAATTGTGAAATTATTCTAGTTTCTGTGAAATATACCATTGATAGATTGATAGGGATCGTATGTACTCTTGCCTGGAAAATCCCAAGGATGGAGGAGCCTGGTGGGCTGCTGTCCATGGGGTCGCTAAGAGTCAGACACGACTGAGCGACTTCACTCTCACTTTTCACTTTCATGCAGCAGAGAAGGAAATGGCAACCCACTCCAGTGTTCTTGCCTGGAGAATCCCAGGAGTGGGGGAGCCTGATGGGCTGCTGTCTATGGGGTTGCACAGAGTCGGACACGACTGAAGTGATTCAGTAGCAGTGTTGAATCTATAGATTGCTTTGAGGTAGTATACTTATTTTCACTATATTGATTCTTCCAATTTACCAACATGGTATATTTCTCCATCTATTTCTGTCATCTTTGATTTCTTTCATCAGTGCTTTTTAGTTTTTTATATATAGATCTTTTGTTTCTTTAGGTAAACTTATTCCTAAGTATTTTATTCTTTTCATTGCAATGGTGAATTCTTTTTCATTGTTAGTGTATAGGAATGCAAGGGATTTCTGTGTTTAATTTTATATCTTGCAACTGTAATACATTCATTGATTAGCTATGGTAATTTGTGGTATCTTTGGGTTTTTCTATGTAGAAGATCATGTCATCTAAAAACAGTGGGAGTTTTACTTCTTCTTTTCCAATCTGTATCCCTTTTATTTCCTTTTCTTCTCTGATTGCTATGTCTAGGACCTCCAAAACTATGTTGAATAGTAGTGGTGAGAGTGGGTACCCTTGTCTTGTTCCTGGTTTTAGAGGAAATGCTTCCAATTTTTTGCCATTGAGGATAATGTTTGCTGTGGGTTTGTTGTATATAGCTTTTATTATTTTTAGGTATGTTCTTTCTATTCTTGCTTCTGGAGAGTTTTTATCATAAATGGGTATTAAATTTTGTCAGAGGCTTTCTCTGCATCTACTGAGATAATCATATGGCTTTTATCTTTCAATTTGTTAATATGGTATATCATATTGATTGATTTGTGAATACTGGAGAATCCTTACATACCTGGAATAAAGCCCACTTGGTCATGATGTATGATCTTTTTAACATGCTGTTGGATTCTGTTTGGTAGAATTTTGTTGAGGATTTTTGCATCTATGTTTATCAGTAATATTTGCCTGTCGTTTTTTTTGTGTGTGGCATAAAAGATGAAAACTTTAATTCAAAAAGATACATACACCACAGTATTCACAGCGACACTATTTATAATAGCCAAGACATGGAAATAACATAAATATCCACTGACAGATGAATGGATACATAAGATGTGGTATATATGTATATTTATATATAAAATGGAATACAACTCAGTCATAAACAAGAATGAAGTAATGCACTTTACAGCAACATGGATGGATCTAGAGGTTATCACACTAAAGTGAAGTAAGTCAGACAGAAAAACAAATATCATATGCTATCAATTACATGTGGCATCTAAAAAATGATACAAAGGAACTTATTTACAAAACAGAAATAGACTCACAGACATAGAAAACAAATGTATGGTTACTAAGGGGTGAGGGAAAGGGAGGGATACATTGAAATTTTGGGGTTAACAGATATACAATTGTGTGCTAGTCGCTCAGTTGTGTCTGACCCTTTGTGACCCCATAGACTGTAGCCTGCCAGGTTCCTCTGCCCATGGAATTCTCCAGGCAAGAATACTGCAGTGGGCTGCATTCCCTTCTCCAGGGGATCTTCTTCCCAGCCCAGGAACTGAACTCGGGTCTCCAGCATGACAGGCAGATTCTTTAACATCTGAGCCACCAGGAAAGCCCCAACAGATACATACTACTATATATAAAATAAACAAGGACCTACTGTATAGCACAAAGAACCATATTCAAAATCTTATAATAACCTACAACAACAAAGAATTCAAAACAGAATATATATATATGTACACAAACATACACACACGCATATATAGAGCAGAATCACTTTGCTGTACATCTGAAACACTGCGAGTCAACTACACTTCAATTAAAAAAAGTACCCCCCTCCCCGCCATCAAAGTTAGAAACAAGATAGCAGATCCTGTCTAATTCAATCACAGTCAAATCCTCAAACTGGCCAGCTCTATGATGGACAGTGGTTACCTCTGGGCGTGACTGGGGATGCAAGTGGGCCCGGAGGGGCATCTGCTGGGGCGGGGGCAGGTGATACAATAAGCTGAGTCCAGTTGGCCCTTTGTTAGATGTGTTAGGCTGTTCGTTTATAATTTGTGCACTTTTCTGTATAAATGTTAAACATCAAGACTTTGAAAAGTGGAAGTGGGGCCATGCAGGCTTGGCTTTTAAATGTTTTTAGGGCTTGTGTCCCCACCAAATGAGAAACACAGAGACACTCAGGGTTAATTTCCCTCTGGGTGCACTGAGGGAAGTTCTAAAACAACTTCAGAAAGCCAAGATTTTTAGAAAAGTAACTGACATTTAGAGTCAGAAAACCTTTTACCGATGGCTGTTTTTAAAATGAAGGATCACGTTTCATCTTCTCGAACTACCTCCCCCTCCGATACTTACTATGAATTACAAAGGGGAAAAGAGTAACCTTACAGCGGAAGAGGCCTGGCACACACCACCTTCGCTGAGTGAGCCCAGCAGCAAGGGGACACCTGGAAACTGGCCAGACACAAGAGGCAGGCCCAGCACCATTGCTCTGACAGCGCTTCAGAGGTGATTCACCTGAACCCCATTACAAGGAAGCGACAGACAGAACCAAGCCAAGGAACATTCCATGAAGTGAGTGGCCTAGGTCAAGAAGTGCCACGGCCAAGAAAGACAAAGTAAGGCTGAGGGCCTAGTCCAGACTCAGTGAGACCAAAGAGACACGACAAGCAAATGCAACACGTGACTTTGTTTCATTCTCTCTCTCTCTCTCTCTCTCGGCGGCAGGGTGGGGTGGGCTGGGTGGTGGCGGTGGGGTTACACCATGTGGCTTGTGGGATCCTAGTGTTCTGACTGGGGACTGAAACCTGGCCTTGGCAGTGAAAGTGCTGAGTCCTAACCCCTGAACCACCAGGGAATTCCCCACCCCACAACAAGGAGTTCATTTCAGCTGGATCTTTCTGCTATAATGGCTGTTGCTGGGACCCTGGAGAACCTTACTGGGGCCTAAGGATGAAATGGCTGTAAAGTCTCAGCATTAACGTTCTATGTAGGTGGTGGCATGTGGCTATTCTGAAGATGCTCTTTTTCAGTAGGAAAAATACACTATGGGATTTGGAGGTGATGGAGCATTGGGTTGACAACTTACTCTCTGGAGATTCAGGACAAAGAGTTCTTTACATGGTGCTTATGACCTTTGCATAAACTTGAGACTATTTGAAATAAAAGTGAAGAGTAAAGGAGCATCCACAAATGCTTTAACCAAGATTTCTGATCTCAGAGGGCAGCCACGCAGTTCGAGAACACGAGGTACAAGTGTTTCTTCCTAGAGTGGACTTAAGCTGATGAGTGAGTTTCAGTTATTCCTGTGCTAGACAAGGTGTTCAGACACCCTTAATCCTGTATAACATCTTCTTCTTTGATTTTTAAACTTATATTCGAAGCCAGAGGGAAATAATTTAAATATTCAATATCTTCTCTTCAAAATCTGACTTTTTTTTTTAAAGAGAAGTACCTGTATAATGTACACATACTTTCAAATTAAAACAAAATCAATAGGAAGACTCTAAAATGAATTAATGTATTGGAAGCTGCTGAAACACTATAATCATTCAAATTAAATCTGCTTTGCTGGACGAGCCCACTCCCACCATCCTCTATTATCAGTGGTAGATTGGCATGACAACACTAATAAATTAAACTGTCCAGCTGCTGCTCCTTCATCTGATGCCACTGGTCACAGCAATGAGACTGAAAGAGGAGAGAGGCAAATCTCAAGTACCGGAAGCTATTCAGTGTGATGAAGAAAAGAGCAAAGCATCTCCTGAATGAACAAAGTACTGATGCCGTTTCACCAAGTGATACTCCTCATCTGGAACCTCTGAATTCAACCACCTTCCCAGGATCAAAGAAGGGCTTCCCTTTACAGCCAGACACCAGGCTTTGTGTAACAGGGAATCGGTGGCCCTGTGATGCTGGTTTGTGTGTGTGTGTGTGTGTGTGTGTGTGTGTATACACGTGTGTGAATATTTTTGCAGAGCATTCTCCAGGCCCTCTCCTTAGCAGTAAAGAGGGACTTTCTTTCACTTCCTTAGGCCCAGGCTGGTGGCTCTCACCTGCCAGGTGGTTAGCTGGTCTTCAGATAGCGTCTGAGCTGTGACCACGAATCACCAGGTCACCTGCCTTTGGAGCCCATTTGTGCTGCCCTAAGCAACCGAGCTAGAACCATCACCTTCTAGACAGATGAGGACCAGACACATCACAGTTTTATCCTGCACAGGAGCCCACACAGCCAGCTGAGGGCAGACACCAAGGATACGAGCAGGCACAGATGCAAACCCTTCCCTCCCCTCTGTGAGGCTGGCATTCATGGTGAGGGGTCACACAGGGCATATGAGCCCATGGTTCTCAACTCCAAGGCTAAACCTCCGCCACCAGTGGTGAAGGCCACTAAAGGCAGGGACATGAGGGCTTGTGTGCATTTGGTCACTAGGCATATCTTACTGGAAGATTTTACACTAGCAGAGCAAGAACACACTAAAAATGACTAATACTGGGGGGCTTCCTTGGTGGTTTAGTAGCTAAGAAGCCACACTCCCAAGGCAGGAGGCCTGGATTCGATCCCTGGTCAGAGAACCAGATCCTGCATGCTGCGCTTGAAGATCCCACATGCTCCAGCAAAGACCCAGGGTCCTGTGGGCTGCAGCCAAGATCCAGCACAGGAAAACAACGACAACAATTTTTTAATGACTTAATATTGGTAAATTTCCTATTTTAGGGACTTGTAAACTGTGACCCTATATTATCTGGTGGGTCTTTAACACAGATAATATATCCTCCTGTGTAAAACTCAACTGTATCCTTAAAAATTGTCCCAAATGGAGTAGAAAGAAAACACAGACTGGACAGACGGAGAGAAACACGTTTAAACCTAGTCCACAGAAGGTTTGTAACCGGCCCGTGACAGTGAAAGGAGTAAAATGCCGGGTGGTAATTTTCCTTGGAGGTAGCCAAGTGTAGTGGGTTTTGGTTTTGGTCTTATTTTCTTTTAAAATAACACTCAGCTATTGTTTTTTCAGGAGACGCATCGAATTTCAGACTCAACTCTGCCCCCTGGTGTTGAAGATAGTAAAAGCAACTGAAGCTACTTCAGTTCTGTTCAGTTCGGTTCAGTCGCTCGGTGGTGTCTGACTCTTTGTGACCCCATGGGCTGCAGCAGCTACTTGAGGCGCTTAAAAGACATAATACCTCATATATATACTTTATATATACTTTATTATACATATATATAAGTATAATAAAGAATAAGGCTGAAATCACTCTGCTATACAAAAACTGTAGTATGTAAGCGGGGCTATCGAAGTCCACGATGGTTTTTGCATTGAATAATTCTAAAGCAGACTAGCTACTAAGAAGGATGTCAAAGAATGGAAGAATTCGCCTGTGTCTTCTACATAGTCAGACTGTCACTAAACATTTCCAGATTTGCTGCCCCAGGTAGAGTTTGCATGTGGCTTTGAACATAGGGCTGGTACTATCAGCTATTTCTGCTTTCCTTTCTGACTTTCTAAAACAAAATTGCTCGGGCATGGGGTCACATTCCTTGAGTGGAGAGCGAGTGTGTTCACAGTGTGTTTATCACATCCTTAACCAGAATCATATATCTAATAGAGTTGACTGAATCAGATATAGGGGATGTACTAACATTTGAACTACAAATAGGCAAGTATAAGGTGCAGACATATTTACAAGATCCTAAGCTGTTTCCTCTTTCTTCTTGTAATTTCTCTTCTAGCCTGTTTCCCTGGCTCTCTGACCAGTTTCTCCTGGAATCATGCTCTTTAGAAATCCTTCACACATGAATCTTTGCCTTAAGGAATCCATCCTGAGATAGCTCCATTCTCCTCTTAAAAAATATTTTAAAAAATTGAGATGCTTTACATTCTTTAAACAGGTATGAACAATGTTATCCTGCTGCATTATGGAAATCCAGGATGCCTGGAAAAATGGCGCAGTGGTATGTGTTGATCAGACTCTGAGGCAGGATGGATAGTGAACATCCGAACCCACAGTGTCCTCTGAGGTGCCACCTCTGGGCCCTCCGGCTCCCTGCCTGCAGGCTGCTGTTCCCCCTGAGTGCCTCGCTGGGACACTCATCGTCAGCCTGCCTTGTCTGCCTGGAGAGCGCACCCCCAGACTTGCTCCCTCACCCTCTCCCTTCCGTGCTGAAACGCCGCTGGCTCATCCCTCACCACCTGTCTATTCCCTCGCACTTCCTGTCCCCTTTACTTTTCCTCTTGGCACTATTACCACCTGATAGTTATTAGCTTTTCCTTATTCTTCCCTCATTACAGGACAAACTCCACAAAACCAGGAACTTAATTCACATATCATTGGGTCCCTATCATCTAGAGAAGGGATGGGCACAATTTCTCTGCAAATGCCCACACAGTAAGTCTTCTCAGCTCCGTGGGTCAGTCTGTGGTGACCACTCAACTCCACAGCTGGAGCACTCAAGCAGCCAGAGACGGCACGGAAATGAATGCCATGTGGCTATGTTCTAATAAAACTTTATTTGTAAAAAACCAGACTTCTGGTTTCTAGTCCAGCATGTAAGAATCTTAGAAGTTGCCAGTCCTAGCAGCAAGTAACATGCTAAACAAACTGAAGAAATCCAATAGCTCTTCTTAGCTCTGTCAGAGAAGTGAGGTCTCAAGGCAAGCTTCTGCCCCCTAAATTGGAGAAACAGATGAATACAGCTTATCAGAACAGAAACTTCCACGGGAGCTAGTGCCCCGGTAGGAAATCTTGGACTATAACGGACAAACTGCTGGAGGCTCAGTCATTGGGGGGGGGGCGGGGGTGCAGGGGCGGGGTCCCCCGCTTTTGTGTTTTACCTCTAGGGGCTCAACCAGGTTCTTATAGCAAATATCGGAGAAAAATCCACTCCTGATTCCCACAGAGGACAAGAAAAGGAACCATTTTGCAAAATGTCAGAACACTCTGTTTTTCTTAAGAAGGTCTGCCTTCAAGGGAAACTATCTTACCAGAGTTAAAGTACTTTTTTTTTAAGGGCCTAATATTTAAGGATGAAATTATACCAATTTCCTACAATCTTTTCCAGAATATAGAAGAAGAGGGAATTCTTCCTAATTCATACTCTGAGACTGGCATTTCTCTCATACCAAAATCAGACGAAGATATCACAAGAAAAGGAAACCACAGGTCAACACCCCTCATGAACAGAGATGCAAAAGTCCTTGATATAATATTAATGAGCTGAATCTGGCAAGGTATAAAAAGAATTATACACCATAACCACAGATTTATCCCAGGTCTACAAGGTGGGTTAAACATTCAAAAATAATGCAATCCGTAGGGCTTCCCAGGTGGCACTAGTGGTAAAGAACCCGCCTGCCAATGCTGGAGACGTAAGAGAGGCAGGTTCAATCCCTGGGTCGGGAAGCTCCCTGGAGGAGGGCATGGCAACCCACTCCAATATTCTTGCCTGGAGAATCCCATGGACAGAGGAGCCTGGCAGGCTACAGTACAAGCATGCTTAGTTTCTCAGTCATGTCTGACTCTCTCAGTGACCCCATGGACTGCCAGCCAGGCTCCTCTGTCCATGGGGATTCATCAGGCAAGGATACTGGAGTGGGTTGCCATGCCCTCCTCCAGGGGATCTTCCCAACCCAGGGATTGAACACAGGTCTCATGCATTGCAGGTAGATTCTTTACCAGCTGAGCTCCCAGGCTATGGTCCATTGGGTTGCAAAGAGTCAGACATGACTGAAGTGCTTTAGCACAAAAGCATGCATTACATCAACAGAAGAAAAAAATCACATGATCATATCAACAGATTCCAAAATAGCATTTGACAAAATCTAATACTTATTCATGATCAAAAATTTTCAGCAAACTAGGGTTAGGGAAAACTTCCTCAACTTGACGAGAACATCTATAGGAAACCTATAGTCAACACCGTACTTAGTTGTGAGAAACCAGAAGCTTTACTGCTTAGATCAGAAGCAATGAGAGATGATCCTCCTTTCCACTCCTTTAAGCACTGTACTGTAAGTCCCAGATAATACAATAAGATAAGAAAAGGAAATAAAAGTTATCCTGATTTGGAAGGAGGGAATTACACTGTTTTCTTGCAGATGATGTGACTGTCTATGCAGAAAATCTGAGAGAACTGACCATCTCCTGAAACTAATGAGCAATTATATCCAGGTTATAGGATAAAAAATTAATATAAAAATCAACCACTTTCCTTTATACCAGTAATGAACAAGTGGAATTTGATATCAAAACATAATGCAATTTACATTTGTATCCCTTAAAATGAAATACTTAGGATGGATAGGAAGGTTCAATATTATAAAGATGTCAGTTCTTCTCAACTTGATCTATAAATTCAGTGCAATCCCAATTAAAACCCCAGCATGTTATTTTGTAGATATTGACAAACTGACCCTAAAAATTATATGAGAAGCAAAGACCCCAAACAGCCAACCTAATAATGAAAAAGAAGAACAAAGTTGGAAGGCTGACACTATCTGACTTTGCCCTGTGCTGTGCTTAGTTGCTCAGTCGTGTCTGACTCTTTGCCAGGCTCCTTTGTCCATGGGGATTCTCCAGGCAAGAATACTGGAGTGGTTGCCACGCCCTCCTCCAGGGAATCTTCCCAATTCAGGGCTTGGACCCAGGTCTCCTGCATTGCAGGTAGATTCTTTACTGTCTGAGCCACCAGGGAAACCCTATCTGACTTTAAGACTTATTACAAAGCTACAGTAATCAAGTCAGTTTGGTATTGGTGAAAGAAGAGAGAAATAGACCAATGGAAGTGAATAGAATATATAAAAATAGATCTGCATAAATATAGTCTTCTGATCTTTGATAAAGAGTAAATATAATAGAGCAAAGATAAGCTCTTCAACAAATGGTGCTGGAATAATTAGACATCCATATGTGAAAAAAAAAAAAGAATTTAGACCCAGACCTTATACTCTTCACAAAACTAACTAAAAATAGATCATAGGACAACATATAAAACAAGTAACTTAAAATTCCAGAAGATAATTCAGATATATAACCTTGGGCATGGCAAAAACTACTTAGATTCAACACAAAAGGCAGGATCCATTAAAGAAACACTTGATAAACTAGGTTTCATTAAAATTAAAAATTTCTGCTCTGTCAAGGACACTGTCAAGAGAATAAGAAGACAAGGCACAAACTAGGTGAAAATATTTGAAAATGATATTTTTGACCAAAGACTATTCACCAAAACATACAAAAAACTTTTAAACTCAACGGTATGAAAATGAACCATCTAATTAAAAAGTGGGCAAAAGACCTGATGGCCACTTCACCAAAGATGATATACAGATGGCAAATAACAGTATGAAAAGATGCTCTGCACCATTTGTCAGTAGAGAACTACAAAATAAAACAACAATGGGATACTACTACACACCTATTAGAATGGCCAAACTTCAAAACACTGGCAATACCAAATGCTGGAGAGGATGTGGAGCAACAGGAACTCACATTCATTGCTGGTAGGAATGCAAAGTAGCAACAGCCACTTTGCAAGACAGTTTAGTGGTTTCTTATAAAACTGAACATATTCCTACTATATGATCCAGCAATTGTGCTCCTTGGTATTTTTGTGAATGATCTGAAAACTTGCGTTACACAGAATCCTGCACATGAGTATTTACAGTGGCTTTTATTTATAACTGCCAAAACCTGGAAATAAACAAGACATCCTTCAGTAAGTGAATGGATAAATAAACTGTGGTACATCCAGACAATGGAACACTATTCAGTGCTAAAAACAAATCAGCTATCAAGCCATGAAAAGACACAGAGGAATCTTAAATGTAAATAACTAAGTGAAAGAAATCAACTTGAAAACACTACACACTGTATGATTCCAACTATATGATATTCTCAGTTCAGTTCAGTCCAGTTTTTCAGTCATGTCCAACTCCTTGTGACCCCATTGACTGCCGCACGCCAAGCTTCCCTGTCCATCTCCAACTCCCGGAGCTTGCTCAAGCTCATGTCCATTGAGTTGGTGTTGTCATCCAACCATGTCATCCTCTGTCGTCCCCTTCTCCTCCTGCCTTCAATCTTTCCCAGCATCAGGGTCTTTTCAAATGAGTCAGTTCTTCACATCAGGTGGCCAAAGTATTGGAATTTCAGCTTCAGTATCAGTCCTTCCAATGAATATTCAGGACTGATTTCCTTTAGGATTGACTGGTTGGATCTCCTCACTGTCCAAGAGACTCTCAAGAGTCTCTTCCAACACCACAGTTCAAAGCATCAATTCTTTGGTGCTCAGCTTTCTTTATAGTCCAACTCTCACATCCATACATGACTACTGGAAAAACCATAGCTTTGACTAGACAGACTTTTAACAAAGTATTGTCTCTTCTTTTTAATATGCTGTCTAGGTTGGTCATAGCTTTTCTTCTAAAGAGCAAGCATCTTTTAATTTCATGCCTGCAGTTACCATCTGCAGTGATTTTGGAGCCCAAGAAAATAGAGTCTGTCACTGTTTCCACTGTTTCCCCATCTATTTGCCAGGAAGTGATGGGACCAGATGCCATGATCTTTGTTTTCTGAATGTTGAGCTTTAAGCCAACTTTTCACTCTCCTCTTTCACTTTCATCAAGAGGCTCTTTAGTTCCTCTTCACTTTCTGCCATAAGGGTGGTGTCATCTGCGTATCTGAGGTTATTGATATTTCTCCTGGCAATCTTGATTCCAGCTTGTGCTTCTTCCAACCCAGCGTTTTGCATGATGCACTCTGCATATAAGCTAAATAAGCAGGATGACAATACACAGCTTTGACATGCTCCTTTCCCAATTTGGAACCAGTCTTTTGTTCCATATCTGGTTCTAACTGTTGCTTCTTGACCTGCATACAGATGCCTCAGGAGGCAAGTTAGGTGGTCTGGCATTCCCATCTCTTGAATTTTTCAGTTTGTTGTTAAACACAACACTATGTGACTATGACACAGCCAAAGGCTTTGGCATAATCAGTAAAGCAGAAGTAGATGCTTTTCTGGAACTCTCTTGCTTTTTTGGTGATCCAATGGATGTTGGCAATTTGATCTCTGGTTCCTCTGCCTTTTCTAAATTTAGCTTGGACATCTGGAAGTTTATGGTTCATGTACTGTTGAAACCTGGCTTGGAAAATTTTGAGCATTACTTTGCTAGCATGTGAGCTGAGTACAATTGTGTGGTAGTTGAACATTCTTTGAAGATACGACATTCTGGAAAAAGCAACACTACAGAGACAGCAAAAAGATCAGTGGTTGCTGGGAGTTGGGGAGGAGAGAGGGATGAACAGGCGGAGCACAGGGACTTTTAGGGCAGTGAAGCCATTCTGCACAATGTAATAATAATGGATATAACACTGAGAGTGAACTGTCACCTCAGGTACGGAGTTTGGGTGGTAACGACGTGTCAGTGTAGGCTCATCCACTGTAACAGATGTCCACACTGATATGAGATGCTAATACGGGAGATGCATCCCCGAGGCAATGGGTTAGGTGAGACATCCCCCTCTTTTCTGCTCAGCTGTACTGTGAGCCTAAAACTGCTCTAAAAAACAGAGCCTGTTAACAACAACAATAAAACCCCTGTAAGAAATGGCAGGTTATATTTGGCCAGTAGATTTAGTTTATTGACTCCTGACTTAGGTTTGTTTTTGAAGAAATAAATGAAACAATCCCCAAACCACGTAATGAATGATCCTCAAACAACTGTTTCTTTGCTCATCATCATGAGGGTCAGGAATCTGGAAGGGCGTGGCTGGGCAGGGCCTGTAACTGAGGTCAGGCACTGGCTGGGGCTCCAGGCCTGGGACTGAGCATCCAAGAGGCTCACTCATGTGGCAGCTGGGGGCAACTCTGGGCTTGGAGCTCTGCAGGCTCTCTGAGCACCCACATTAAGCCTCGCCAGCATGGAGGTTTCTTACACCTTGCCTGGCTCCTCCCAGAGACAGCATTCTGAGAGAACCAGGCGGGAGCTGCAGGGCCTGTCCTCATCCACCCTGAGAGTCCCATGGTGGCACTTCCCCCAAATTCTCCTGGGCACCAGGGAATCAGAACCCAGCCTGAGTTGAGGGGAGGGAAGTTAGACACCACCTCTTCAGGAAAAGTATCAAAGAACAACGCCATGCTGAAACTACACTCGAGTACATTTTCACCAGGAGCAGGGCTGGGTCAGTGGAGAAAGGAATGGATATTCAAGGGAGTGAGGAAGGTACTGGGCCAGGTGCTTTAACCTTAGCCTACGACTCTTGAAGCAGGAATCACAGTCCCCATATAACAGCCAGAGACTGGAGGCAGAGAGCGATGAAGGAGCTGCCCATAACAGTGGCCATCAGTGGCAGATTCTGATGAAAAAGCCACAGCTGCCTGGTGCCCACCCTTCCAGACTAGTTAATGCCTCTGGGAATGCAGCAAAGAGAAGCAGCACATTGAGAAGTGAATTGGAATTCTCTGGCTAAAACCTCTGTGTTCTCCAGTGCTTTTTAAACTTTATCGTGTGTGTGCATCACCTGGGCATCTTGTTGAAATACAGATTCTGGTTCAGCAGGTCTGGGATGAGCCTGAGATTCTGCATCCAACAAGCTCCCAGGGGATCCAAAGTTGCTTGTCTGCGGCCTGCACTCTGGGAAGTAGGGCTTTATGGTACAAAAAGGATTCACTGCCCAGGCAAGGCCTGTGATGCAAGAAAAGTTTGTCTTCTTCTCCAATGAGCCTGATAAACTTAGCTTTCTGTGGGCAGTTAGAAACTAAGGCTAGAAGTCCAGGGTGGGTGGCAGGTGGTGGAGGAAAGCTGCTGGATTCCTTGGCAGTCTGCTGCTCACCACCAACAGGAATAGGGTGGGGTGAGGAATTGCATTTTCCTCTGCAGAAGTCTTCACTCTGGTCTTCCAACTGTGTGTGCTTGCTCAGTTGCTAAGTTGTGTCCGACTCTTTGTGACCCCGTGGACTTCAGCCCACCAGCTCCGCTGTTCATGGGATTTTCTAGGCAAGAATACAGGAATGGGTTGCCATTTCCTACTCCAGAGGATCTTCCTGACCCAGGGGTCAAACCTGCATCTCTTGAGTCTCCTGCATTAGCAGGTGGATGGTTTACCACTGCAGCACCTGGGAAGGCCCCCAAAGTTGTGTGTAAAAAATACAGATGTTTGCAAAACGTTGGACCACCTCAACTGTGTGTGATTCAGATACAACAAGGTTGAGAGGCATAACTGAGTTCAGAAAAAAAGCCTAACTCATAAATCAATGGGATAGCTGCCCAACTATTCCAAGTGAGTTCCAAGATAACACTGACTTATCTTGTGACAGCATTGACTTCACTAATTCAATGCAAATTTTATTGCATTTTAAACTGGGAACACTGACAAGTTAATGCTTCAGTATATCCATATTAGATGTAGCAAGATGAAAATTCCAGGGGCCTCCACTGCTTCATCCCTTCAGCCTAACTCTCAACGTGAGGCTGTACAAACTGTTTGGAACCACTAGATGGTGCCGTAGCATCTTTCTTTATAAAACCAGAATTTAAACCTGGAATCAACAGAAAACATGTTAGTTCAGTGGTTCTTAAAGACACTGAATTGAACTCTGGAGACTGGAACTTGAAAAATAGTATTTTAAGTAACTCTTCTCAGATGATTTTTCTACATTGTCAGTTGGCGTGCTGGCATGAGGTGGCATTAAACACAACAAATGATTAAACCCTTTGCTGAAAAATAAGGAAACTGCCACAGTACATGGGGTTGCAAGGAGTCAGACACGACTTGGTGACTGAACCACACCTAGAAGGAAACAGGCTATTTATTCAATTTTCAGGGACCAGACGAGGAGCCAGGAATCCAGATTGTTTCAGTGAATCTAGCTTGTCTCAATGGCTTTTCTACCAAATCACGGAAAACAAAAAGTGAAAATTCTAAAGAAGTTTTATGGTCAAAGTATCAGAGAGACTGTTAAACCTCTAAACTGGGTCCTGAAATTGAAGCTGCACCATGGAAGAAAAGGTCAAGGCCATCGAAAGAAATTATGCAAGTAGCCTTCAGTTGAGCTTCATATTAATAATATAATGAAAAACAAGCTTTTTGTAAGGATACAAGACAGGTGGGCTTGTAATGTGAACCCAGTCCCAGCAGATGGCAGCGTACTCTTAGGAATGCCCAGAGCTTGGGCCCATCAAGCGTGAAGCTTTGCGTAATGCAGTAAATACAAGTTCAACAGATGAGCTAAATGCCTAATGTGTAAAGTTTAAAGTTACCTCTTGTAGATGGATAAAACAAATCACGAGTTTCCCAAATTTTATTAGCCTACTACATTATAATCTGATTGAAGAAACAGCTCTACCCCACGGGGCTGCAGTATTTTCTATAAGATCCAGGATCAAGTGTTATTGCTGGGGCATATGTTGATACATATGACAAACCATTATGGGCTCGAGAGGATGAATTCAATCATTAAATATTTATCGAGAACCTGCCTGGTGACAAGCACAGTTCTATGAGGAGAATGTTACAAGTAAATTAAAGAAAGTTCAGATGAATGAATATTTCATGACATAGCATATGTTTCAGGACTAAGGTTTTGAAAAGAGGTAAGCAGCTAAACTCTATTCTTAATTATTGTTTTACTGTAGGTGGACCAGAGAGGAGAAGGAAAAAAAAATGGGAAAAAGAAAGCATGACTGTATTCAACCTTAGGCAATTTAGATGTGCCCCAGGGTTTGTAAAGATATAATTGAAAAGCAATTCTACTCTTTGCTGACTTGTCCTTGAACCGCGGTCATACTTCTCCTGCCCTTCCTTTTCCACCCTCCCCACTCTCCTGTTCTGGGCATCCTCAGTCTCCGAGACACCAGGGCCCCGCACGCCTCTCCTCTGGTCCTCCTGGTATCATCACTGCCTGTTTGCATGCAGGTCTGTAGTTGGGCCAGCACTCTCCAAGTCAGCTCCGTCCACCGACAGAGGACTACAGCACTGAGTCCACTCTGCCTGCTCTCCTTAGCTTGTCCCGCATTTCCTTCCTGGGGATTTTAGAGGATCCTGAATTGAAGAAAGCCATCATGTCCTGCCTCCCTGGAGTCTTTGACTGAAGATCACCAGTGTTCTCAAAAAGTGAAAGTGTAAGTCAGTTATGTCTGACTCTTTGCGACCCCAAGGACTGTCGCCCACCAGGCTCCTCTGCCCAGGGGATTCTCCAGGCAAGAATCCTGGAGTGGATTGCCATGTCCTTCTCCAGGGGAATCTTCCTGACCTAGGGATCGAACTTGGGTCTCCCGCATTGCAGGCGGATTCTTTACCAAGCAGCTGTCAAACAACTTCCATCCTAGACTCTCCATCATCTTGGCCACCTTTGTTTGGATGCCCTTGGTAAACTCTGTCCAAGATGAACTGGAGTGAAATGGATACCTTCTGAGTGAACCTAACAGGGCAGGGTGTTTGTCGTGACACTGAGGTGGACGCGGAGAGCAGAAATGTGGGAAGGACACCCTGGTGCTGTGGGCAGTCCTCTACAGCTCCACCTCTGGACACATCTGCAGTTATTTCCCTTCTGGAGTAAACATTCTTGGAAGGGCTCATGCCTAAGTTACCCACTGCTGTGTCCCCAGCAAGGCGCATGCATCTTGGCACATGGCAGGCATTTGTTGAAACAAGATAACCTGAAATGGAAGAATGGAGACTTGCATTCAAGTCTCTCTGGAAGGACAGAGTGGAGGAGCATGGAGGGGGACTCTGGCAGCATGAAGACCCAAACACTGCCCCCTTCCTCCCCATGTTCAGTGCCAGCCTGCCTCCTCTCTAAATGGCTCCTAAGAGCCGTGGGCAGCTGGCCAAGCAAGGCTGCATATTTAGGATGTCTCAGGAGAGAAACTGGTGGGTTGCCTAGTGATGCAAATCCTTATCGAATGGATAAGGGGGAAGGAGAGGAAGAGGTGGAAGTTTTCCACATATCCTATGAGAGAACAGGATAGGGAGCAAATATAGCATCTTTGAGGGGACACAGTATATCTTATTGGAGGAATTGTTTCGGATTTGACTTACATAGTACAGTAAGAAGGGAGGTATCTGATTCCAAAAGCAGAGAAAGGGGAGAATTCAGTTATGGGACTTCAAATTAATAAATGAAAAGCAGTGATGTCCATTAGCCAGAAAATAAGTGAAAGAAGAAAATAAAAATGTACAGTAAATACAACACCAATATGGCAGAAATAAAATCAAGCATATGAGTCATGATGAAAAGTGAAAAAATGTGAAAGTGTTATTGTTCAGTCATGTCTGACACTTTTGTGACCCCCATGGACTATAGCCTGCCAAGCTCCTCTGTCCATGGGATTCTCCAGACAAAAATACTGAAGTGGATCACCATGCCCTCCTCCAGGGGATCTTCCTGACCCAGGGATCAAACCCATGTCTCTTATGTCTCCTGAATTGGCAGGTGGGTTCTTTACCAGTAGGGCCATATGGAAAGCCCTTCAGTTCAGTTCAGTTCAGTTCAGTCACTCAGTCATGTCTGACTCTTAGCAACCCCATGAATCGCAGCATGCCAGGCCTCCCTGTCCATCACCAACTCCTGGAGTTCACTCAAACTCATGTCCATTGAGTCGGTGATGCCATCCAGCCATCTCATCCTCTGTCGTCCCCTTCTCCTCCTGCCCCCAATCCCTCCCAGCATTAGGGTCTTTTCCAATGAATTAACTCTTCGTATGAGGTGGCCAAAGTACTGGAGTTTCAGCTTTAGCATCATTCCTTCCAAAGAACACCCAGGGCTGATTTCCTTTATAATGTACTGGCTAGATCTCCTTGCAGTCCAAGGGACTCTCAAGAGTCTTCTCCAACACCACAGTTCAAAAGCATCAATTCTTCGGTGCTCAGCTTTCTTCACAATCCAGCTCTCGCATCCATACATGACTACAAAACCATAGCCTTGACTAGATGGACCTTTGTTGGGCAAAGTAATGTCTCTGCTTTTGAATAGGCTATCTAGGTTGGTCATAATTTTCCTTCCAAGGAATAAGTGTCTTTTAATTTCATGGCTGCAATCACCATCTGCAGTGATTTTGGAGCCCAGAATAATTAAGTCTGACACTGTTTCCACTGTTTCCCTATCTATTTCCCATGAAGTGATGTGACCGGATGCCATGATCTTCATTTTCTGAATGTTGAGCTTTAAGCCAACTTTTCACTCCCCTCTTTCACTTTCATCAAGAGGCTTTTTAGTTCCTCTTCACTTTCTGCCATAAGGGTGGTGTCATCTGCCAATGTGAGGTTATTGATATTTCTCCTGGCAATCTTGATTCCAGCTTGTGCTTCTTCCAGCCCAGCGTTTCTCATGATGTATTCTGCATATAGGTTAAATAAGCAGGGTGACAGTATACAGCCTTGACGTCCTCCTTTTCCTATTTGGAACCAGTCTATTGTTCCATAAGCTTATGACCCAGCAATCCCACTCCAGAGTACATCTTGTGCATGTTAGTCCCTCAGTCCTGTCCACCTTTTTGCAACCCCATGCACTGTAGTTGTCCAGGCTCCTCTGTCTATGGGATTCTCCAGGCAAGAATACTGGAGTGGGCTGCCATTTCCTTCTCCCATGTCCTGTAGTCAAGAAAAAGTTTAACTCAACTCTGCATCTGAAGTCTAGCATCAGAGAATAAAATGTTACAAGAAAGTATATTAAAAGTCACAATCAGAGAGACACCTAAATATACTTCTTGTGATTTGGCAGAAATAGGGAATTTTTGCTATTAAGAAATAAGGCATAGGAGAATTATATCAGGAAATTAAAAATTTGGTCCAATTCTATAAAAATTTTAGCTTTAGCTAGTTCCCCATATCGCAGCCATGAGTACACATTTCACATCTCAGCAAGTACCATGCAACACCCAGCTCGACAAACAAATGAAACATTGAAAACCTAATAAAGGCATTGCCACAGCGAAAAAATCAAGAGCATGTGAACACTTGGAAGGTGTTTACAGGAAGGTTTTTCATGCAATGCCAAGGACTGACTGGGTGGAAATTCTATAGAGATAAAGCAAAGAGAGCTTCTTTCAACTTATCTGTTTCCTTGATAATTGAAGTGTCTGCTTCTCCACACATCTCTGCCTTGTAAATGTGCTACCAGTACAGCTATACCCTCAGCAATTACCATTGCCCTAAACCAAGTTTTCAAGTTCCAGCTCTACCACGTGATGATTGTGTGGCCGGTGTGGAGCGCTTTGTGCTCTGAACCCAGATTTCCCATCTGTAAACTAAGACAGACGTACCTGCCCTCACAAAGGCTCAGATGAGGTCATGTCTTTTCAAATGTGTTAGTACAATGAACTCCAGCCCTGATCCCCAGAAGTTCATATGCCACAGAGAAAACCATGTTAGCAACAGATCTGGAAGCAAGGAACACATGTGCCCAATATCCATACTGGTTTGTATAGACCAAACTTTCTAACTGGGCTTAAATTAGTTGTGGGCCTCTTCTATTTACATGGAGCCTTTCATCAGTGTTTTAAAAAATATTACTGGGATTCCCCTGATGGCCCAGTGGCTAAGGCTCCTTGCTCCCAGTGCAGGGGTCTGGTTTGAGCCCTGGTCAGGGAACTGGATTCCACAGGCCGCAACTAAGGCCTGGTGCAGCCAAGTAAATAAAGGTTAAAAACAATAAAACAGTCAAAGGATTATTACTTGTCCCCACCCCTACCCCCACCTCCACAATCACCTCTACAATTATTACCCCAACCATCACCACCTTTTTGCTTTTCTTTCTTTCTTCTTTGACTTGACCCACATAATAACTTTAAAAGGCGGAAATATGTAGTTTGGAGCTTAAGGAATGTTAACCCAGCATAGGGCAGGGATCTATTAACCTGACATGGGGAGTTCAGACTCCCAACCTGAACTATTGCCAATAAAACTATGCCAAGGAGAGAAGCAGAAAGCTGAGTAGCTCATTAATGTCTTTCTTGTTGAGACAAGCTCACCAATGGGGTAGGAGATACTGTGAGCCCAGGTTTTTGGTGTGAAGCTACCAAAAATCAGTCTTTGGAATTTGACCACTTTTTTTTTTAACTTGTCTGCATTATTTTCTGTGTTCTAGGTTAACTTCTCTCCAGTTGTCACTAATTCAGAAAGTCTTAGCTTTATTTTTAGTTGTCAACTTGGAAACGTGAAGCAGGGCTGATGGGTTACAAAACTGCTTCCTGTTTTAGGCTCAATGTTCCTAAAGCCAAGTCACCGACAAGCCATGAAGATCATAGGTTGTGGAAGACAGAAAATCACAGCACTCAAGACTGCAGGTGCTACCAGTTAATTAGGCTCTGAAACTGCAAGGTGAGAGTGTAAACAAGCCAAGTAACTCTAGGTGTTAACTGTGCACTCAGAAATTTCACTGGTACAGAACTTCCTACCCTTTTGAAGATAGTGAACTTATCAATAAAAAGAATAAAATAGCAATCAACATAAATTTCCAAGAACAGGCAGGTTTTCAAATCTTGCCGTATCTGTCCTAATGTGGCACTGAAAATAATATTGCAGAAAACGTAACAATATATCAGGTTCATGGTTCCCAAACTGTATATCCAAGTGTCTCAGAGACTGTGAACTCTTACGAGTGTGGTAAGGTATTTTAAAATTTCAAAGGTATCAGTAACGCTTAACCTTTTTTTTAAAAAAAATAGTTAATAAGACTTTTTATTATAACAGTGTTTATTTGTGTATGGCTGTAATAACAAATATATTTTTCACCATTCATCCAAATACTGTATATATGATATGATGCCTTGTAACACTTGATTGGGCTACAAGCCTGTTGATGACATCACTGAATGTAAAGCTGCACGTCTGGCAGTTGTCACAACAAAAACAGCAGACTCTGTGTGAAATTACCATGGAAGAGGAAGGGAGGGCGAGAGACTGAGGGCTGCAACCTGCTTCCGAGGCTGAAGACCACGCAGTGCCCAGCAGACCTGTGTGTTTGCATCAGTGCTTCTTTAAGAATGGCAGAAGGCCTTTCTGGGCGGTCACTGGTTAAGAGTCTGCCTGCCAATGCAGGGGACACAGGTTTGATTTCTGGTCTGGGAAGATTCCTGTGCTCTACAGTCCATGCTCCACAACAAGAGAAGCCACCACAGTGAGGAACTCACGCACCACAACTAGAGAAAGCCTGCACTCTGCAGAGAAGACTCAGCACAGCCATTAAATTAAATGGTTTCAAAAAGAACACACAAAGTATGCTAACTTTGTGTACTACTTGTTTTTATCCACACTGCAGGTGGATTCTTTACAGTCTGAGCCACCAGCAAAACCCACTATTTGTTAGGACATAAATACTTAAGCTGTTTGGATTGAACTATGTATTTAATAAATAAATGATTTATGGTTGCTTTTTGCCTAAGGGGCACTGTGACAAAATTACTGAGATGCTAGAGTCATTGGTCCTGTGAACCAAGAAAGTTTGTGAACTGCTGCATTAGGTGAAAAAAATAAAATAAAAGCTGCATAATCACTGCACTCAATAAAGGACAGAAATGGTATGGACCTAACAGAAGCAGAAGATATTAAGAAGAGGTGGCAAGACTACATGGAAGACCTGTACAAAAAGATCTTCACAATCCAGATAATCACGATGGTGTGATCACTCACCTAGAGCCAGACATCCTGGAATGTGAAGTCAAGTGGGCCTTAGGAAGCATCACTACGAACAAAGCTAGTGGAGGTGATGGAATTTGAGCTATTTCAAATCCTGAAAGATGATGCTGTGAAAGTGTTGCACTCAATATGCCAGTATATTTGGAAAACTCAGCAGTGGCCACAGGACTGGAAAAGGCCAGTTTTCATTCCAATCCCAAAGAAAGGCAATGCCAAAGAATGCTCAAACTACTGCACAATTGCACTCATCTCACACACTAGTAAAGAAATGATAAAGATTCTCCAAGCCAGAATTCAGCAATACGTGAACCATGAACTTCCAGATGTTCAAGGTGGTTTTAGAAAAGGCAGAGGAACCAGAAATCCAATTGCCAACATTCACTGGATCATCAAAAGAGCAAGAGAGTTCCAGAAAAACATTTGTTTTTGCTTTATTGACTATGTCAAAGTCTTTGAGTGTGTGGATCACAATAAACTATGGAAAATTCTGAAAGAGATGGGCATACCAGACTACCTCCCCTGCCCCTTGAGAAAGCTGAATGCAGGTCAGGAAGCAACAGTTAGAACTGGACATGGAACAACAGACTGGTTCCAAATAGGAAAAGGAGTACATCAAGGCTGTATATTGTCACCCTGCTTATTTAACTTATATCGAGAGTACATAATGAGAAATGTTGGGCTGGAGGAAGCACAAGCTGGAATCAAGATTGTCGGGAGAAATATCAATAACCTCAGATATGCAGATGACAACACCCTTATGGCAGAAAGTGAAGAAGAACTAAAGAGCCTCGTGATGAAAGTGAAAGATGTTGGGAGCCGTGTTAGGCATTACTGACAAAATGGAGGCATGGTCCCCAGTCCCCTCTCATTCAGCAGGCACGGATCCTGGGATGAAGGAGTTAGGCCTTGTAATTCTGACTTGTCTTTTCCTCTCCTTGGCTGAGTTGACTGAAAAGGAATATTAAGGTGCTTATTGCTCTTGAGAGGAGCATGAGAAGGCACAAAGCCTTCTGCAGCATTGCTCAGAAAATAATTCATAAAGTTAATCACTGACATTTGTTCAAGGACTTTTACAAAAGAGTGTTCCAGGATGAGCACATAGGCCGTAACTTGAGGCCATGGGAGGGATTGATATCTGAAGCCTATTTGTGAGGAGAATGTTTATGGTAAAGGAGTTTACTGAATTTAGGGTTTGCTGCTGCTAAGTCACTTCAGTTGTGTCCGACTCTGCGCGACCCCATAGACGGCAGCCCACCAGGCTCCCCTGTCCCTGGGATTCTCCAGGCAAGAACACTGGAGTAGGTTGCCGTTTCCTTCTCCAATGCATGAAAGTGAAAAGTGAAAGTGAAGTCACTCAGTCGTGTCCAACTCTTAGCGACCCCATGGACTGTGTAGCCCACAAGGCTCCTCCATCCACGGGATTTTCCAGGCAAGAGTTCTGGAGTGGGGTGCCATTGCCTTCTCCAGAATTTAGAGTTTAGAAATAATTAAATAGTTAGAAGTTAAAGATTTAAGGAATGTTAAATAGCATATTTTACTATCGCTTATAGAAGTTAGGAATTTTTAGAGACACTATAGCCAGAAGCCTTTTTAAGAGATAGTGAGCTCAGGATGTAATGGGCAAACAGGAGTTAGGAAGATAAGTGGTAAACTGAGGAATGTAGCATGAGTTACAATGTGATCACAAGTTAACTATAGGACACATTAGAAGAGGTAGATTATAGATGATAAGGCTGATTTCGAGAGAATCACTGAAGCAGGAACTCTGTTTGAAGAGCAACAATGATTTATGGAGATAATAAATCTGGGAGAGGGGGATCTGAAAATGTCAAACCTCTGGCCTAATGTTTTTATAAAGGTATAAAAGAGAATCTTAACCTTGGAATAAACAGGCAGTCCATAGAAAAATGAGAGGCTGTCTCATTCGCTGACACCGTTCACCTCTTCAGGTTGAATCCCTGGCTGCTGGAGTTGGACTCTGGCAGAAAGAGAAGAGTGAAAAAGTTGGCTTAAAGCTCAACATTCAGAAAACTAAGATCATGGCATCTGGTCCCATCACTTCATGGCAAATAGATGGGGAAACAGTGGCTGACTTTATTTTATTGGTCTCCAAAATCACTGCAGATGGTGATTGCAGCCATGAAATTAAAAGAGGCTTTCTCCTTGGAAGGAAAGTTATGACTAACCTAGACAGCATATTAAAAAGCAGAGACATTACTTTGTCAACAAAGGTCCGTCTAGTCAAGGCTATGGTTTTTCCAGTAATCACATATGGATGTGAGAGTTGGACTGTAAAGAAAGCTGAGTGCCGAAGAATTGATGCTTTTGAACTGTGGTGTTGGAGAAGACTCTTGAGAGTCCCTTGGATTGCAAGAAGATCCAGTCCATCCTAAAGGAGATCAGCCCTGGGTGTTCAGTGGAAGGACTGATGTTGAAGCTGAAACTTCAATATTTTGGCCACCTGATGCAAAGAGCTGACTCATTGGAAAAGACCCTGATGCTGGGAAAGATTGAGGGCAGGAGGAGAAGGGGACGACAGAGGATGAGATGGTTGGATGGCATCACCGACACAATGGACATGGGTTTGGGTTAACTCCGGGAGCTGGTGATAGACAGAGAGTCCTGGAGTGGTGTAGTTCATGGGGTCGCAAAGAGTCATACACAACTGAGCGACTGACCTGAACTGAAACACTGCAATCAATCTCGCGTTTCCATGCGTGCTTGTGTGTTTTAAGATAATGGAAGAAAGTACATCAGAATTCAGCAGTGGCGACATGGTAGGACTTTCTTTCTGTAGTTTTTTTAATTTACTAATCTACTTGTGATGAGTAAGGATTAACTCTAACAGGCTGAAAATAATGAAAGGTTATTAAAAATTACTTCCCAGGGGATCACATTTGCTCCTTTGAATAAAATAACACCAGAAAGTTTCATTTTTGGAGAAGATTTTATTCCATTCTGCTAACTTCTCCAGCTTCCTGCTCCATACATACAGGATCTGGTTTTAGGACACTGAAGCTTTGGAGAAACCTGTTTTTATGCGTCTCTCTTTTTTTTTTTTGCTGTTAAAAAGAAAACCCACCCATTTCCCACCTCTGCAGCCAGCAGGAAGTGACTGCGGCTTGGAGTCACTAGCAGATGGGGCCTTTCAGCCTAAAGGTTGACAATCTATCCAAGATGGTGGCGGTGCCGGCTGATGTTACAGATGCCCTGGGAGACCGTCGCTTCTCCACCTCCTGCTTCCCGTGCAAGGCCCCACAGCATCCTGCAGCTCTTAGATGGAAGATGCCGTTAGGAGCCTGCCCTGAGGAAATGCACATGTGAAAGCACCCCTGAGTGACAGAGATCTGGAGTGCTTTGCTGTTAAAACTGACCAACTCCTGAAAACTCAGTTTATAAAGCTACTGAGTTATCTATACAGTTGAAACATACACAGGTAGCCCTTGATTTTTTGATTGTGAGAGAAATCAAACTCAAACTTATTTTTCTCCTGTGAACTTTGGTTAGCAAAGGGGAAAAGTGGGAGGAGAGGGATAGATTAGGAGTTTGAGATTGATATTTACACACTACTGTGTACAGAGAAGTCAACAAGGACCGACTGTACAGCACAGGTAGCTCTCCTCAATATTCTGTGATAATCTATACGGGAAAATAATCTGAAAAAGAATGGATATATGTATATGAAAAATGGAATAACTTTGCTGTACACCCAAAACTAACAGAACATTGTTCATCAACTATAAGTAAGTAAGTAAAGTCACTCAGTCATGTCCGACTCTTTGTGACCCCGTGGACTGCAGCCCACCAGGCTCCTCAGTCCATGGGGTTCTCCAGGCAAGAATACTGGAGTGGGTTGCCACTTCCTTCTCCAGGGCATCTTCCCGACCCAGGGATCGAACCCAGGTCTCCCGCATTGGAGGCAGACGCTTTAACCTCTGAGCCACCAGGGAAGCACATCAACCATATTCCAATATAAAATAAAAATAAAATTAAAAATTCAAAAAAGAAAACAATATACAATTTTTTTTATCCTAAAAAGGCAACTGTCATTATACTTTGTACTTGAGATCATTGGGTTTGTTTTATTTTAAAATTTATTGATCACTAATATTTTCAATGTATTCAACTCTTCAGCTCTCATGCTAACATTTTAAATGCTTTCGACCCTTTGGCGTTATGAGGCAGTAGCATTATATCTACTTTTAACTGAGGTGCACAGAAGGCAGGTAACTTGCACAAGGTCAAGCATCTAGAATGGGCAGAACCAAGATCTGGGGTTTATTTTGGAAAGTCTGGCTCCAGAGGGCTCCTCAGCAAGACGATCTCACCGACTGTTTGTGAATTTATGTTTTTCTCTAAGGTATATCCTTTCCTTGTTGATGTTGTCCAGTTGCTAAGCTGTGTCTGACTCTTTGCAATTCTTTGTAGCTGCCAGGCTCTTCGGTCCATGAGATTTCTCAGGCAATACTGGAGTGGGTTTCCATTTCCTTTTCCAGGGCATCTTCCCAACCCAGGGATCAAATGCATGTCTCCTGCATTGGCAGGAGGATTCTTTACCACTGAGTCACCTGGAAGCCCATCCTTTCATTTGATGTTGTTATTGTTCAGTCACTAAGTTGTGTCTGACTCTTTGTGACCCCATGGACTTTCAGCATGACTAGGAGATTGTAATCTTTCAAAATCCACAAATCACACATTCCTTGCATTTTCTCGGAAGTAATTCCACTTTCAAAGATTTCATCACAAAGTGTTTACATAATCTATTGTGTTATATATTCCATTAAGAGTTAGATACACTATTGTAACATTTATTTTATTTTATCTGTATTTATAAAGCTATCCCTGACTAGAGTGTGTGCCTGTAAAGATGGGGACTGTACATTGTCTTTCTCTAGCACTTCACTGAGAAGAACACAGTAGGTCCACATAAAACATTTGCTGAAGATGTGAAAGCTGATGCTAATGCTGACAGCAGCTGCCTCCTCTGCTGCGCTGTTACAAAATCCACCTCGGAGGCCCCCTGCAGCCATTGCTTGACAGCTGTTCGAGTCTCTGCCTGAAGGGGTCTTCTGGCTGCTGGGGAAGGCTTGGTCACACATGGGGAGGCTAGATTTTGCCAGGAATTGACTCTGATGAGCCGGAGAAGGCAATGGCAACCCACTCCAGTGTTCTTACCTGGAGAGTCCCAGGGACAAAGCAGCCTGGTGGGCTGCCATCTATGGGGTTGCACAGAGTCAGACACGACTGAAGTGACTTAGCAGAGCAGTAGACTCTTGTGAGCAGCTTGCAACCAGGGAGCGGATGGAGTTGGTGGACAGACGGCCCAGCTTCCCTGCACCATGGAGGCACACTTGTAGCTGTGTCCTGTGAAGTCACTTCCCTGGCAGGCAGCCCCAGGGGGTCTAAACCCCAGTTGCCCACAAGCAACTGGTGTCTTCACTAACAAACCTTCTCTTGGCTTCTCTCTTGTACTATTGGAAGCTGGGAAGTTTATGATAATTTACTACATAGCAATAGAAGATGAGTATGAGTTCTGGTGCCTGGAAGTTGGGTGCTGCTGTAACAAATACCTAAAACCTGAGTGTTTGCTAGGGCTGCCATAATAAGGTACCATAGGCTGGTGGCTTAACCAACAGACATTTATTTCCCACAGTTCTGGAAGCTGGAAGTCTGAGATCCAGGAATATGCAGGGTTGCTTCTTCTCAGGCTGCTGACCTTGGCTTGCAAACGGACTTTCCTGTGTGCACTTAGGCATCTGTGGCATCTCTTCCCTCTCTTTGTAGTTCTATCTGATTAGGATGAATCCTGACAACCTCATTTAATCTTGACTACCTCCCTGAAAGATCCTATTACCAAATAAAATCACACTGGGGGTAGGGGCTTCAGCATGTGGCTTTTGGAGGGGATTCACGACTGAGCGACTTCACTTTTATTTTTCACTTTTATGCACTGGAGAAGGAAATGGCAACCCACTCCAGTGTTCTTGCCTGGAGAATCCCAGGGATGGGGGAGCCTGGTGGGCTGCTGTCTCTGGGGTCGCACAGAGTCAGACATGACTGAGGTGACTTAGCAGTAGCAATCCATAACAACACAGGGATTTTGCAACCAGAAGTGGGTGGAGGCTGGAGGGATGTTGAGGAATACGGTAGAAAATAGTCTAACTTGCCATGAATTCTTACTAGAATCTGGACTTGGACAAGGTGGATGGTGAGGGCACAGAAACAAATGACGAACAATTCAGTTCAGTCGCTCAGTCGTGTCCGAATCTTTGCAGCCCCATGGACTGCAGCATGCCAGGCTTTCCTGTCTATCACCAACTCCTAGATCTTGTTCAAAGTCAAGTCCGAGTTGGAGATGCAATCCAACCATCTCATCCTCTGGCTTCCCCTTCTCTTCCTTCCCTCAATCTTTCCCAGCACCAGGGTCTTTTCAAATGAGTCAGTTTTTTGCATCAGGTGGCCAAAATATTGGAGCTTCAGCTTCAGCATCAGTCCTTCCAATGAATATTCAGGACTGATTTCCTTTAGGATGGACTGGTTGGATGTCCTTTTAGTCCAAGGGACCCTCAAAAATCTTCAACACCACAGTTCAAAAGGATTAAATCTTCGGCATTCAGCTTTCTTTATGGTCCAGCTCTCACATCCAGGCATGACTATTGGAGAAACCATCGCTTTGACCAAATGGACATTTGTCGGCAAAGTAATGTCTCTTCTTTTAAATGTGCTGTCTAGGTTTGTCATAGCTTTTCTTCCAAGAAGTCAGCGTCTTTTAATTTCATGGCTGCAGTCACCATCTGTGGTGATTTTGGACCCCCAAAATAAAGCCACTGTTTCCCCATATATTTGCCATGAAGTGATGGGACTGGATGCTATGATCTTCGTTTTTTGAATGTTGAGCTTTAAGCCAGCTTTTTCACTCTCCTCTTTCACTTTCATCAAGAGGCTTTTTAGTTCCTCTTCACTTTCTGCCATAAGGGTGGTGTCCTCTGCATATCTGAAGTTATTGATATTTCTCCCAGCAATCATGATTCCAGCTTGTGTTTCATCCAGCCCAGTGTTTCTCATGATGTACTCTGCATATAAGTTAAATAAACAGGGTGACAATATACAGCCTTGATGTACTCCTTTCCTGATTTGGAACCAGTCTGTTGTTCCATGTCTGGTTTTAACTGTTTCTTCTTGACCTGAATACATATTTCTCAGGAGAAGGTCAGGTAGTCTGGTATTCCAAAATTCTTGAAGAATTTTCCACAGATTGTTGTGTCCACACAGTCAAAGGATTTGGCATAGTCAATAAAGCAGAACTAGATGTTTTTCTGGAATTCTCTTGCTTTTTTGATGATTCAGTGGATGTTGGCAATTTGATCTCTGGTTCCTCTCTGCTTTTTCTAAATCCAGCTTGAGTATCTGGAAGTTCATGGTTCATGTACTGTTGAAGCCTGACTTGGAGAAATTTGAGCATTACTTTGCTAGTGTGAGAGATGAGTGCAATTGTGCAGTAGTTTGAACATTCTTGCGCATTGCCTTTCTTTGGGATTGGAGTGAAAACTGACCTTTTCCAGTCCTGTGGCCACTGCTGAGTTTTCCAAATTTGCTGGCATATTGACTGCAGCACTTTAACAGCATCATCTTTTGGGATTTAAAATAGCTCAGCTAGAATTCCATCACCTCCAGAGGAACACGTTATTGGAAATTGGATGAAGGGAATTCTTGCTGTGTTACTGGTGGAAAGTTTGGAAAAAATGTCTTTTGGAGTTATGTGGAAAGCAGAAACTATGCGATAAATTCCATGATGTATCTACAGAGATTTTCAAGGCAAGTGTGGTAAGTGCTGCCTGGTTTCTTCTTTCTGCTTATGGTAAAATGCAAGAGGAGAGATATGCATTGAAGGAAGAACTTTCTTTAAAAAAAGGGAAAAAGAATTTCATGACTTAAAAGATTCTGAGCCTCTCTAGATGGCCAAGGTGAGAAAAGTTGTACCACCAACACTTAGCTACAAATCAGAAAGATGCAGTCACACAGAAGGCCTTCTGAGGAAATTAAGGGTGTGCCCCACAGATTTTCTCGGTCAAACGACAGAACTTCTAGAAAATGTAAAGGTAGCGCCCCTCAGTCATTTCAGGAGAGGCTGAGGTATGGGATGGTTTATCATAACAGTATCTGTGGATATAGCTTTACATATGTGCCCAATGGTGGCAACCACAGTGACAACCACACAAGGTCTACAATTCAAAAATTGCTTCAATAGAAACACTGCTGGGACTTTCCTGGTGGTCCAGTGGTTAAGACTTTGTTTTCCAATGCAGGAGACAGGGGTTCTATTCCTGGCCTAGGAGCTAAGATCTTGTATGCTTCATGGCCAAAAATCCAAATATAAAACAGAAGCATATTGTAACAAATTCAATCAAGACTTTAAAAATGGTCCACATTTAAAAACAAAAATAAAAAACAACCCTGGCAGCTTGAACTGCAAGAGACTGAGATATTATGATAGGAGGCTTTCAGAGAAACGTGAATAATCATAACATAACCATCACTTCATAATTGTGTTATGATAAGTATATATGACTCCAAGCAGGTAGCTTGTACTCTCCTGCTGGCTTTGAAGAAGCAAACTGCCAGAGCAGTTTCTTTGAAAGCACGCTTTCAGAGGCCCCAGTAGGAAACAGGCTGATAAAACTCTCAACTGCAAATACGGGTTACTTTTCATGGGAAAAGAGGGCCGAATCAAGACTCTGAGAGAGCGGGGCCTGAGCCACAGAGGAGTATTCCCAAGCTTGAAACCTAATCAAGGAACTCCCACCATCTACCAGGCTGGATTTCTCAGCAGTATTGGACTAGGGACTCCTTTTAACCTTCTGTTTCTCCTGTTTTGAACCCAAATGGCTATGGCGATTATCCTACGCCTGGTCCATAAGCAAGTGTTGGGAGGGCTGGGGGCACACATTTCGTCTCTGTAGGTTCACAGCTGCACAGATGGAGTGGAGCTGTGCCCTCGCAGCTGTGCCTAATAGATAGCCCCCAAGAGCTTTGTCTATTTAACTTGAGATGATGCTCTAACAGGATGAGATGGGAACCCCTGGGCTGGAGTAAACACATTCTGCAGCAGGAGGGACAGTGAGGATCAGAGTGGACAGGCCTTCAAGTGGCTCCTCAGTGCCTCTGGCCTCCTGGTGCTCATGGCTCTGTGTGGTCCGCTCGCCATGAGCCTTGGCAGGACCTGTGCCTTGCTTCTAACCAACAGAACTTGACAGAGGTGATAGGATGCCGTGTTCACACTTCAGTGTTGTGTTATATGGCAAAGGTCATGGGATGTCACCCATCCCATGGTTGTGTTACATGATTTGGCAACCATGATGGGGCATTACTTCATGACTGAAAGTGAAAGTCACTCAGTTGTGTCTGACTCTTTGCAACCCCATGGTCTATACAGTCCATGGAATTCTCCAGGCCAGAATACTGGAGTGGGTAGCCTTTCCCTTCTCTAAGGGATCTTCCCAACCCTGGGACTGAACCCAGGTCTCCCACATTGCAGGCGGATTCTTTATCAACTGAGCCACAAGGGAAGCCCAAGAATACTGGAGTGGATAGCCTATCCCTTCTCCAGTGGATCTTCCTGACCTAGGAATCGAACTGGGGTCTCCTGCATTGCAGGTGGATTCTTTACCAACTGAGCTATCAGGGTCATGTTTATGTAATGCCAAATACAGAAACCCTAAGTAGGTAGCTCTCACTCTCCTGCTGGCTATGATGAAGCAAACCACCACGAGCTCTACAGAAGCAAGGAGGTGAGTTCTGCCAACAACCTAAATGAGCCTGGATGTGGATTCTTCCCCAGTCAAGCTTCTGGATAACCATGAAACTCAACTGATCTCCGACTGTAGTCCTGTGAGAGATTGAGCACAGAACACTGATTCCATATTCACAGAAATTGTGAGATAATAAATGTGCGTTCTTGTGAGCCGTGGCATGTGTGGTAACTTATTACACAGCAACAGAAAACTAACACAAAGATTCTCAATAGGCAATGCATTGTGCGAGTGCAGCAAACTTAGACTAGTGCCCTCCTGGGTTTAGCATTTGCATCGCAATTTTCACCTTATAGGTGGAAGTGAAAGGCACTCAGTTGTGTCCAGCTCTTTGCAACTCCATGGACTCCATGGAATTCTCTAGGCCAGAATACTGGAGTGGGTAGCCTTTCCCTTCTCCAGGGGATCTTCCAAACTCAGGAATCGAACTCAGGTCTCCTGCATTGCAGGTGGATCCTTTATCAGCTGAGCCACAGGGGAAGCCCAAGAATACTGGAGTGGGTAGCCTATCCCATTTCTAGCAGATCTTCCTGGCTCAGGAATTGAACTGGGGTCTCCCGTATTGCAGGCAGATTCTTTGCCAACTGAGCTATCAGGGAAGCCCTATAGGTAACAATAGTAGCATCCAACCAGGTGGATGGTGATGTGTGGCTTGGAAATGATCAAAGAATTGATCAACTTCTCTAGTCCTAGTTTAGAGTCAACAACATAATGCTCATAGTTAAAATTACATGACAAAATGATAAGGACTGTAGGATTTGACAGTAGCCCCAAGAAACATATAGCTGCCATCTCTGTGCCCCAATTTCTGTGAGACGCTAAATCAAGATAAAATTAAATCTTTCAAGTTCTAAGTATGTGTGGGAGTCACAGGGAGTCCACGCTTTTTCCTCTGGATTTAGAAGGACTATTTTCAGTTAGGTCACCCCTGCCAGGAGAGAAGAGTTGGGGCAAATAAGGCATCTCTGAAAACAGAGTCTCTGAATATAGAGTTTCCCAGCTATCAAAGCACAGCCATTCTCCCTGGGCGAGTTCAGCTGTTAGGAGTTCAGAGCAGGCCACTCCACGGGGAAGCCACACAAATCTGGAGGCATGCCTGTGATCTGAGTGCTCACTGTTTGACCTCTGACGTGATCAGCTCGGGGGGCAGGGAGGCCACCGTGGACAGAGGAGGGGCAAGAGCCTTTGAAGGCTTACTCATTGCTCCTTGGTGCTTGATTCTGTCACCGTGTGGGATCTGTCCATCTTCTCCTTGGAATGACAGCTGGGGACAGAGTCACTACAGGAATGCTGGGAGAGGGATTTTCTCGGAAATAGACCTAACTATCAAATGGTCATAAGTTACTTCCCAGTACAAACGATGACTGACAATTGCTTTAAAATGGTACATCCTATTTATGTTTACCTTCAGGGTGACTACAGATACCGAACTCTTGAGAGGGAGCGTCTGAGAGCATTTGTTCATGAGGCCTTAGTGGTCCAATTTTCACTGGAAGCCTAGGATCTTCTGTGTTCTAGCATCATGGAACACGAACGCCAGGCTGTTCTCTCCTTGTTCTCTGAGCTGAAGTTGTGAGATCCAGTCATTTGTGATACAGAAACGTCACGTGGATGTTCAGTGTTGGCCAGAGAGCCCAGAGGAGGTGTTTGTTTAATGCCCAGCTCTCCTCAGAATAAAAGAAGGGGTGAGTACCGGCAGGGCTCACTCTCCTGGGATAATTCCTTCTGCCCTGAAAATATCAGTTTTTGCTTTTTGGAGTAACATCTAGGTCATAGGTGCTGAAGGCTGCTCCAATTGTGAAAGGAAATGTCAAGGTAGCTTAGGTGAAGCACTGGTCTAAAAGAGGAAAGATGGTGACGATAAGCAGAGGGGGTCAATTTTTACTTTATTTTTTTGACTTTCAAAGGTGGCTGCGTGGGTGGTGGGGAGTGGAGGTGGGGTGGGGAGTGGTGGGTGGGTGTGGGGCATGCCTCACTTACACAACAGAAAATGCTTTTCAGAAGTTTCCAGATTTGGTTGGATCATAGAAATGAAGACGGACAATAAACCTGACTTTGGCTTTGGCCTTACCCACTACTCTGGGACTGAGCTCACTTGCCCCAATCTCCTGAATTTAGGTAAGGGAGAGAATGGGGCAGGTGTAACGTTTTCTTTCCACAGTCTCTGGTGCTGGGAAGGTTGAGAAGGCACAGTGAAAATGGAAGGAGGTTCCAGAAAGTAATGGGCACCAAGAGAGCTGTGAGACTCCAAGTCTGTTGTCCTCACTGATTTTAAAAGTGCAGAAATGCTTGGGGCTGTTACACTGGGATGACCCAGAGGGATGAGATGGGGAGAGAGGTGGGAGGGGGTTCAGGATGGGGAACACGTGTACACCCATGGTGGATTCATGTTGATGTATGGAAAAACCAATACAATATTGTAAAGTAATTAGCCTCCAATTAGGACAAATCAATTTATATTAAAAAAAGTGCAGAAATACTAAAACTTTAGTGAAGGTTAATCACCTGTTCTGCCAGTGAAAGTCTGCGTTCTAATCAACCTAATAGACACTGCTGTGGGTGTTTCTTTTTTTTTAAATTGATTTGTAAATTTTTGTGACTTGTTTTCCTTTTTAAATTTATTTATGTATTTCCTTATTGCTTGGCTGTGTCGAGTCGTGGGTGTAGCACGCAGGATCTTTGCTGCGTCACACAGAATCTTTTGTTGCAGCACACAGATGAGCTGTGGCATGTGGGGTCCAGCACATGTGGGCTTTGGTAACTGTGGGACATGGGAGCTTAGTTGCTCCCCAACACATGGGAGCTTAATTCCCCTACCAGGGATTGAACCTGCACCCCCATACTGCAAGGCAGATTCTTAACTGCTGGACCCCCAGGAAAGCCCCCGCTGTAGGTGTTTTTTTTTTTAACATTTAAAAAAAAATTTTATTTTTACTTTATTTTACAATACTGTATTGGTTTTGCCATACATTGACATGAATCCACCACGGGTGTACCTGAGTTCCCAAACATGAACCCCCCTCCCACATCCCTCCCCATAACATCCCTCTGGGTCATCCCCGTGCACCAGCCCCAAGCGTCCTGTATCCTGCATCAGACATAGACTGGCGATTCGTTCCTTACATGATAGTATACATGTTTCAGTGCCATTCTCCCAAATCATCCCACCCTCTCCCTCTCCCTCCGAGTCCAAAAGTCAACTCTACACATCTGTGTCTCTTTGCTGTCTCACATACAGGGTCATCATTGCCATCTTTCTAAATTCCATATATATGTGTTAGTATACTGTATTGGTGTTTTTCTTTCTGGCTTACTTCACTCTGTATAATCGGCTCCAGTTTCATCCATCTCATTAGAACTGATTCAAATGAATTCTTTTTAATGGCTGAGTAATACTCCATTGTGTATACGTACCACAGCTTTGTTATCCATTCATCTGCTGATGGACATCTAGGTTGTTTCCATGTCCTGGCTATTATCAACAGTGCTGCAATGAACATTGGGGTACATGTGTCTCTTTCAATTCTGGTTTCCTCGGTGTGTATGCCCAGAAGTGGGATTGCTGGGTCATATGGCAGTTCTATTTGCAATTTTTTAAGGAATCTCCACACTCTTCTCCATAGTGGCTGTACTAGTGTGCATTCCCACCAACAGTGTAAGAGGGTTCCCTTTTCTCCACACCCTCTCCAGCATTTATTGCTTGCAGACTTTTGGATTGCAGCCATTCTGACTGGTGTGAAATGGTACCTCATTGTGGTTTTGATTTGCATTTCTCTAATAATGAGTGATGTTGAGCATCTTTTGATGTGTTTGTTAGCCATCCGTATGTCTTCTTTGGAGAAATGTCTATTTAGTTCTTCAGCCCATTTTTTGATTGGGTCATTTATTTTTCTGGAATTGAGCTGCATAAGTTGCTTGTATATTTTTGAGATTAGTTATTTGTCAGTTGTTTCATTTGCTATTATTTTCTCCCATTCCGAAGGCTGTCTTTTCACCTTGAAGTGATGTTTTTGATGAGAAGTTTTGGCATATAGGCAATCTGCCTCCAAAGTTTCATTTCTAATTAACTTTTTCTTTTAAAAAAATTAATGATTGCTGCAAGACACACATTGCTTCTTCTGTAAGAGGTTTGTGCTTTTCTTAAATATCTTTTGATAAGCTCAGAGTCAGAAGGACTTCCTAAATCTTAACTATTCATATTCATTTAATTAACATGCCCTGAAAATCTGCAGGATTGCATATCAAATCAATATTGCTGGCACAGCGTAAAATTGAATCTGACCTTTATATGAATAAATTTATTTTGCAATAGAACAATTTCTTGATCTGAGACCTGTGTGCTTCATGGACAGGAATTTAACCAACGGCCTGACTGTGGCTCACAAAGGCCCCACCATCCAGTGTCTGAATGGACTTCCCCACCCCTTCCCTGCCCACTTTCCGGCCCCAGGCTACTTCCCCATGCCTGTTCCCACCCCCAGGGTCTTTGCACATGTTCTTCCTCCTCTGAATTTCTCCACCTCCTAGGTCTTCTTCCTGGTTCCCTCGTCACCTTCTTGAAGACTCTCCTCAAGGGCTCTGCATGGCTTCACCCTCAGATACTTTATATTATGATGATACTTTCTTTTCTTCATCACATTTATTGCTACATAGGTGTGCTGTTTATTTATTTAGATCATTGTCGTCTTTCTGTGAGATTACAGCTCCTCAGGACAGGGACCTAGCACTTATGGACATCCCACTCACCTAGAGTGAGGCTCCAGTAAATACTTGTCGAATGAATGGGTGAAATTAATATAAAATTTTCGGCATCCTGGGGGTTTTAAAGATACAGATCTCAGAATTGACTCTGAGGTAACAAACAAGTTTTGACTGGGTAAATAGGAGGACATAAACTCTGAGGCAAATTCTTTATCACCAGGGAAGTCCCGAGATGGTATCTTTCAGATTTGGTAGGACTTTGTAACCCTAAGAAGGTTTAAAAATAAGTACTGCAGCATGAGCCAAGAAATTATAAAATGTCTATTGAAATAATGAAGAAAGGAAGAAAAACCAAATTATTAATATTTTTGTAATAACCAAAGTATTAATATTTTAGTAAGAGGTTAAGTGTTGGTGAAACAACATATTTTATAGCCATTATGACAATTATGATATTTGATGTGTCTTTACTGTTTTTCTTTGAATACATTTACTTTCCTGTGTTAATGTTTGAACCAGCAAAGAAAACTTAAAATATTTCACCTGTGATGTTCTTGAAATATTTGGGAGCATGTGACTACTTAATACTTAAATGCATAGTTTGATTAATGTTACTAATTTAATATTAGGTACTGGTATTTTGCAAAAATATTACTTAAGAGATCCATAATTTTATCACATTGTTAAACTAAGTACAAATAGTAGAAGGTATTCTCCATACACTAAAGCTCCTTAGACAGTTGGGATCTGGCCACTGAAGCATTGCAAGGGAAATACTAGCACCCTCATTTTATAGACAAGGAAACTCCTGTCTAAAGCAGCAGGCAGGTGACTTATCTAAAGCCACCCAGTTTGTAGTTGGCTGATCTTGGACTTATACATCATGTGCTTACTCCTGGGATCTCCTCTTCCTATTTCTAAATGCTTTTAAAATAAATTTATATTAAAAAATAAATAAACAAAAAGTACCCCCCCCCCAAAATAAAATGACCATTCTTTTTATTTTTTTATTGGAGTATAGTTGATTTACAATGTTGTGATATAAAGGCTTTTTTAACATTATTCTCTCTGTGTGTATTAACATTTTAAAATGATTTCTAGGCTATTAAAAAGGGTGATCATTAAGTTCAAGCTTCAGTCCACCTAAAAGAGTGGTTCTTAAAGTGTGTCCTCCACCTATCAGTGGCATCAGCAGCATCTGAGAGTTTGCTAGACAGGCAAACCATCCACCCAGAATGAGTGAATCAGAATCTCCAGGGTGGGGCCAGGAATCTTGGATTTAATAAAATCCTTAGGAGACTCGGCTGAAAGTCCAAGAGAACCACTAGGCAAGAACAAACATGACCATTTAACTGGCCCTTTATATGAAAGTGTTAGCTGCTCAGTCATGCCTGACTCTTAGCGACCGCTTGGACTATAGCCCACTAGGCTCCTCTGCCCATGAAATTCTCCAGGCAATAAAAATGGAGTAGGTTGCCATTTCCTTCTCCAGGGGCTCTTCCTGACCTACAGATTGAACCCAGGTCTCCTGAATTGCAGGCAGATTCTTTATCACCTGAGCCAGCAGCAAGGCACATTCCTAATCACTAGACCATGAAGACCCTTTATATAAAAGTATCTAATTCAGCAGGAATTTTGGTAATGACATGCTTATGGCATTCTTGCAGACAAAATAATGTCACATAAAAAAGCAGTTTCTCAAAGTTATTTTCCAAAAGTTTTATGTTTTACAGGGTGCTCCCCACCCCACCCTCACCTTGCTGACATGCCTTTGGCTTGGGTACCTGAAGTTTAACTTTTGACACAATTCTAAGCTAACCTTTGGCTCTTGGTTTCTGAGATTTGGAAATGTTGGCCGGTGTAAACTTGCACTGCTATATTATGTGGACAAATTCCTTTGCAATGATCTAAATCAAGGTTCTCAAAGCAGGTCCCCACACCAGCAGCATCAGTGTTACCTGGAATCTTTTCAGAATTGCAAATTCTCAGGCTCCATCCTAGCCCTGCTCAATCAGAAACTCTGGGGATAGGCCTGGCAATCTGTGCTTATCAAGCCCTCCAGGTGATTCTGTTGGACTATAGCTTGAGAAATACTGATCTGCAAGAATCTACGTAGAAGAGTATATCCTAGTGATTTTGACATGTGATTTAAATAAGGTTTGGACTGAAGCAGCTGACACAACCAATCAGAGAAGACAGTGTTGGTTGTAATGGTGAACTTACATTCAAAACCAGCCAGCCTAAAGTTTACAGTTCTGAAGAAATAGTACTTTGCCACAACCTAAGGAACTGTATACCTCTTCCACTATTGCTTTTCTATCACAATCTCTTTTCTCATTTTCCTTTGTCTATTTTAAAGGACAATTTGACTCCAAATTAGAATTGTCAGTTCTACTTAAAAGAAAAAAAAAACAACACTTTGCCAAAATGGGCTTTAAACATGTACAACTCTACCCATTCATTACTTTCTATCAATTCATTCATGGCTTCTTATTCCAAAGAATGTTCTGACTTCTGCAATATATTCCGCATAGTTTATATCTGGTCCTTCTCAGGTCATTTGCAAGATTTCACCAGAGGAGTCTTGTCTAAAGAAATCATTCAAACTTCGTGGTGCACTCTTGCCCCTTGAACCTATTATTTTCCTAATTTGAGGAGCTGGTACAGTCAGCAGATTCACTATGATACAAAAGTGCTGACAGCACCAACTGCATTCACAGGGTCTGAAGAAGGAGAAGCTTCATCTAAAGGGGTTTGGTGAGAGTACGAAGGATGGATTTCTTGGGTGTCTTTCAGTTAGGAAGGATTTAATTAACTGGTCTTTCTGGGGAAAATTCAACCTAGACTTCCAGATGTTCAAGCTGGTTTTAGAAAAGGCAGAGGAACCAGAGATCCAATTGCCAACATCCGCTGGATCATCAAAAAGGCAAGAGAGTTCCAGAAAAACATCTATTTCTGCTTTATTGACTATGCCAAAGCCTTTGACTGTGTGGATCACAATAAACTGTGGAAAATTCTGAAAGAGATGGGAATGCCAGACCACCTGACCTGCCTCTTGAGAAACCTGTATGCAGGTAAGGAAGCAACAGTTAGAACTGGACATGGAACAACAGACTGGTTCCAAATAGGAAAAGGAGTACATTAAGGCTGTATATTGTCACCCTGCTTATTTAACTTATATGCAGAGAACATCATGAGAAACACTGGGCTGGATGAAGCACAAACTGGAATCAAGATTGCCAGGAGAAATATCAATAAGCTCAGATATGCAGATAACACCACCCTTATAGCAGAAAGTGAAGAAGAACTAAAGAGCCTCTTGATGAAAGTGAAAGAGGAGAGTGAAAAAGTTGGCTTAAAGTTCAACATTCAGAAAACTAAGATCATGGCATCTGGTCCCATCACTTCATGAGAAATAGATGGGGAAAAAGCGGAAACAGTGGCTGACCTTATTTCTGGGCTCCAAAATCACTGCAGATGGTGATTGCAGCCATGAAATTAAAAGAGGCTTTCTCCTTGGAAGGAAAGTTGTGACCAACCTAGACAGCATATTAAAAAGCAGAGACATTATTTTACCAACCAAGGTCCATCTAGTCAAGGCTATGATTTTTCCAGTGGTCATGTATGGATGTGAGAGTTGGACTATAGAGAAAGTTGAGCACCGAAGAATTGATGCTTTTGAACTGTGGTGTTGGAGAAGACTCTTGAGAGTCCCTTGGACTGCAAGGAGATCCATCCAGTCCATTCTGAAGGAGATCAACCCTGGGATTTCTTTGGAAGGAATGATGCTAAAGCTGAAACTCTTTTGGCCGCCTCATGTGAAGAGTTGACTCATTGGAAAAGACTTTGATGTTGGGAGGGATTGGGGGCAGGAGAAGAAGGGAACGACCAAGGATGAGATGGCTGGATGGGATCACTGACTCGATGGACATGAGTCTGAATGAACTCCGGGAGTTGGTGATGGACAGGGAGGCCTGGCGTGCTGTGATTCACGGGGTCGCAAAGAATCGCGACTGAACTGGACTGAACTGAACTGAACTGAACTGAACTGATGGACAGGGAGGCCTGGCGTGCTGCGGTTCATGGGGTCATTGTTTGTATTTATTTATTTTTTTCACAGACATTACTGTACCTGAAATGTGCAGAAATCCCCAACTGGATTCACACTTGAGATGTATTTTCCAGTCATTTCTCTGTTAGCATTTAAATGTCTATAACAAACATTCCCCCATATAGACTGGATTCTCACACATTTGGCATCAAAGTTGGGAAGCCCATTACGTGAGTAAGAGAAACATGGGGCTCAATTAGGTAACTGCTCCAATTCTCAGTGGGGCTGATAAATTCTGTTGAAGAAGAAAGGTAGCCAGCTCACCCAGGAGATGGAAGAAATGAGCTAGAAGATTCTCTTATGTCCAACAGCCACTGCACAGGACGCATTATCACTGAGATGGGAGTGATACTCCCATCTTCCTACTTTACTGCCAGCCAGGACCTGTTATGACTAGCACAAGTGAAAAGCCATGGTGCAATAGATGTTACTATAATCTCATCCCATAATAAGCACATTCCACACTCCCTGACAAGAGAGCACATCTTGGCCTTTAGCTAGGATGATACACTAAAACAGCTCCCTTCCAGAATACTCCTCATCAAATGGCAATTTCTTAAAGTTAAGAAAATAGCCCTTGTTTCATTTGAACATTCTCCTTTGCCATGATGATCAATAGCAGACAACTTTTGGGGGTCATACTTCATCTTCCTTTTCTGGGTTTTATAAAAACTCGGAATATTGCAAAAAATAATGAAACGATAAAGCAAATTCTTTCCAATCTCGATTTCTTTTTAGATAAGTTCCAGCCTATTATTTAGTCATTAGTGAGGCATTTATCTTTTTTTTCCAGAGAAAATCATCTTCAATAGAAGGATCAGTTCAGTTCAGTTCAGTTGCTCAGTCGTGTCTGACCCTTTGGACTGCAACCCTCCAGGCCTCCTTGTCCAGGATACTGCTTAATATTAACAAGTAGAGTTGGTTAACTGGTCAGCTTCTATTAAATGTTGATCAATAACTGTTTAAGATGAGAGGTTCCTTTTTGTCCCTAAAGATTTATCTTCTTGAATATCCACCTCTTTTTTATATTTCAGCTGGCTTGAAAAGTTTTAAAATCTTATCAGAACATAAAATTTACAAGATGCAAGATTAAAACACTCTGTATCAATCTTTGGGCAGGACAGACCCACATGTTCAGTACTAGAATAAATTGACTAATAAGACATGAATAAATGACAGAATCACAATTCCAAGTTACTCAGTGCAAGTGATCTCTTACAAGCGTTTCTTGTAATTTGTCAGCTAGGTTCCTTCTTTACATCCTTTAAAAATGTATCCATTGTTGTTTTACATATCATTTAAGTCCAGTGTATTCAATATGCATGTTAATATAGAATAAGGTATTTACATAGCTCAGATGCCTACTGATATAAGAAGTGAGGACGGAATTTGGCCTATTGGATAACATGACAATAAGCTTCAATGATGTTTAATTCCCATAGGAAGCCTTTGGGCAATGTGATGGCCCAGGGAATTCTTATCATCCTGATGTACAGAAGGAAACTGCAAAGGCTGTGTTTTTGGTAGTCTCTTGACCTATCTGAAATGTTTTGAGTCTGATTTCCACTTTAATGCAATGATCCTGATGAACAGTCCTTTTAAAAAATCTACTAGCTTTTTGTTTAAGGTAAGTTATATCTTATTTTAGGAATCTCATAATTCATTTTTATTTGAAATCTCTCTCTCTTAGACTATGAAGACTATATATGTATAATTTATAGGTATGTATACACTTATAAATATATTTTATTATATACAAAATATATATGCATATGCATGTATGTGTGTATAATACATAAAAATCATTTAGTATAGTTAAAACCTGTTCTTATTAAACTTTATATAAAAGTTTAGACATTCTGAGGGCAAATGCATAACAACACAAGGCTGCCTAATATAATATCTACTCAGAGATTACTGACACAAACACCATTTAAAGTAGAAATAAACATTTCCTATTTTGTGATTGCATTGTATGAATATGAGTAAAAATGACTCACGTCTGAAAGTTGAGGCTGCTTTTCATGTTCTGCAATTTACAATAAGTGGTGAACATTATAATCACTGAAGAATAACTGTGGATAATATGTGGATATTTAACAACAAATACATGATTTAGGCATTTGAGAGCTCACCCTGCATCAAATGAGGTCACGCTTTTCAAGCCAACTTAAAGAGCAAGTCCTGGCCATACCTTCATGGGCGCCAGCTGGATGGGCGTGATGCAGGAAGGGTCCACCATGGGCTTCGGCCTGTTGGCAGTGTCTGCTAGCAGGCTGTGCCACTGCTGCGGGAGGCCAGTAAATTTCTGTTCCTGTGGATCAAACCCAGTGTGAACCCTGTGTTCAAAGTTGGATGGGCCCGATATTTCAATCTTTTTCTTTTTTTTTCCAAACATGATGCAAAAACCTGAGAAATGAAAACAGAAAAGGGAGCAGTTGATTATCTTGCCAGCCAGAAGACACAGGAAAATCAGTAATTCACTCATCATTCTGTCTTTTCAGCATTTCCACTATTAGCGGCAGACAATGCAAGTTGTACTTTCAGAGTCTGTAGATGAGGCTGCTGCTGCTAAGTCACTTCAGTCGTGTCCGACTCTGTGCGACCCCATAGATGGCAGCCCACCAGGCTCCCCCGTCCCTGGGATTCTCAAGGAAAGAACACTGGAGTGGGTTGCCATTTCCTTCCCCAATGCATGAAAGTGAAAAGTGAAAGTGAAGTTGCTCAGTCATGTCCGACTCTTAGCGACCCCATGGACTGCAGCCCACCAGGCTCCTCCGTCCATGGGATTTTCCAGGCAAGAGTACTGGAGTGGTGCCATTGCCTTCTCCGGTAGATGAGGCAACTTCATTCAAAAATTTTATACTTGCCACGTGGAGTAGGGTTTCCTGACTCGCTGATTTGGTCATGTGGCTCACTTTACTAATGGACTGTGGAGGAAGAAAAAGTCCTTCAGTTCAAGGTGGAAAAGTTTTAAAATGTTTTTGATGTGGACAATTTTTATTATCTTTACTGGATTTGTCACAATACTGCTTCTGTGTTATGCTGTTTTGTTTTCTTGGCCGTAAGGCGGGTGGCATCAAACCTGCACCCCTTGCACTGGAAGGCAAAGTCTTAGCCACCGGACCACCAGGGAAGTCTCCAGGGTGGAGGTGTTTGAAGGCATTGTGTTTCCACTTCCCTCTTACACTTCTGCCACTTGGCATGCACATCTCTCTAGTGGGCGATGCTCCCTCAGCCAAGATTCTGGAAGGAGAGATGCATGAAGCAGACACAAATCTGACCTCCAGGCCGGAGTCAGACCAACAACTGACTTGTGAGTATGAAATAAATGTTTGTCATGGAGCCATTAAGACCTTGTATTTGTTTGTTATGTGGCGTTACCAAAGCAAAAGGTGACTAGCACACATGGAGAAGCATCTCAAAGTCTGATGTGCACTTAAAATCTAAAACACGTGTATGGAAAAATGTGTGTAAACATGAAGAATGGGGTTAATAATTATATTTACCACAAAAATCTTATTAGGATTAAACAAGTAAAAAAGTGTAAAAAAATGTCTGAAAAGCTCCTGGCACAAAGTGAGTGCCAAGTGCTACATGTATGAAACATACCTCTGGACGAATATACCAGAGATTGACTGGTATTGCCTGCAGAGAAGGGAGCCAGGAGGAAGCAGGGAACAATATCTACTTTATATTGGATATTTAGAATTTTATACAATGTATTTCACTTGTTTGAAACAATGCAGTTTACCTATTTAAAACCTCCTATGGTTTCCCTGGTGGCTCAGTGACAACCTGTCTGCCAATACAGGAGACACAGGTTCTATCCTTGGGTTGGGAAGATCCCTAAAGAAGGAAAGGGCAGCCCACTCCGGTATTCTTGCCTGGGAAATCCCATGGACAGCACAGCCTGGTGGGCTACAGGCCATGACTTTCCAAAAGAGTTGGACACAACTTTGCCACTAAACAACAACAAATGACAAAGATACACGTAGAAAATATGTAAAATAGTCACATTATGCTTTACATTTATTGAAAACACGTAAGGTACCCTGGGCTTGAATGCCACTTAGTATTCACTGTGATTGCAGGTGACTGCTTTTCCCTCTCTGAATTTATTGTGAACAGGACAATCACAATCATTTGGGGAATCCCAAGGAGCCTGTTGCACCTTTTACAAAACATGGTGCTTTGGCTTCAGTGTTACTTTGTGGGGGAAACCTTGTCCCAGCCCTCAGACTTGAGTAGGTGGGTTATACATACATTGCTACAGTCACGTACATATTTTTCTCCACGCTTATTCACTTGCTGTCAGTTGAACAGTGGCATGCTTATTATCTGTCTTCCCTTCTAGAATATAAGATCCATAAGAGCAGGGATGCTGTCCACTTGTTCATTACTGTTGGCCAATGTCTGGCACATGGTAGGGGTCAAGAAATATTTGCTGAGAGACTAACATCACCCAGAACAGAACTTTTAGTGAAGAACACCTAGGATCAGAGCTCCACAGATGTTAACATCGCCTTTTTCACTCTCCCTCCCTCCCTTCCCTTCATCCTCCTTTGGAACTTCTGTTGTTGTTTTTTCTTTTAACTGTTTATCCCTGCTCAGCCAGCAGGGGTTTCCGACTTCCTTCTAGTTTTCTAATGCTTCTATTCTTCTATTCTCACTACCTGGTGAGAACCTGCTTTCTGGTTGGCTGTCTTTTTGCTGTAACTTCACATGTTGGAAGGGACAAAGGAGCTTGCATTGATCTCTTCTAGTAAAGTGAAAGAAAGTGAAGTCACTCAGTCGTGTCCGACTCTTTGCGACCCGTGGACTGTAGCGCACCAGACTCCGCCGTCCATGGGATTCTCCAGGCAAGAATACTGGAGTGGATTGCCATTTCCTTCTCCAGGGGATCTTCCCAACCCAGGGATCGAACCCAGGTCTCCCACAGTGCAGGCAGATGCTTTAACCTCTGCATCACCAAGGGCACTAATACCATTTGTGAGGTTCCGACCTCAAGGAACAATCACCTCCCAAAGGCCTCGCTTCCTACTGCCATCACACTGGGGCTTTGGGGATGGCTCAGCAGTAAAGAATTCACCTGCAAATGCAGGAGATGCAGGTTCGATCCCTGAGTTGGGAAGATCCCCTGGAGAAGGAAATGGCAGCCCACTCCAGTATTCCTGCCTGCAAAATCCCATGGACAGAGGAGCCTGGCTACAGTCCATGGCATCACAAAAGACTCAACTCATTAAGTCACAACTTGATGACTAAATGACGTTTGGATTAGAATGTCAACACATGGATTTGGGAGAGAAACATTCAGACCACAGCACAGCATATACAGTCTCTTGACAGGGATCAGAGTCTTCATAGCATTAACTCCCCTGACTTTATCAAAACCCATTTTCACATCCATCCTGGTTGTTACTTCAGACTCATTTAGCAAACTCACATAAGGTGACAATTGAAAACTAATGAAAGATAGGAAGGGCTCAGAAATACCTTGGCACGTTGTCTCTCTTGGAAAACATAATGACATTTAAAAAAACTCTTCAAGTACCTTACCATAATTAGGTTAATAAGTACAGGTTAGTTGATTTCAAACATTTGAGAACATCTCAGGCAGAGCATAAAGAAGTAAGGGATGCAGCGGCGGTAGACTGTTATAGGAATGGCCCCGATGTCTTGTGCCTGCCAGTGTCCAGCCCTTGGGTGGGTCTCTCCAGCACTGACTCTGGACCAGGATATGCAATCCACAAAAGGACAGCAGAAATTATGACACAAGCCTGGAACGTGCTTGCCCCGTGGGGCATGCCTCTATGCTGCTCTTGGAACCAGCCAGCGTGAGAACGAGGCCAGGCCGTCTAGTTAGGGGGTGACAGATCATGTAACCAAGACACTCATCAGCCCAGGCAAGGAGCCCTGGAAACAGCTGTCTCGCTGACCGGCAGCTGTCCACTAGTGAGCCCAGTCAAAACAAGCAGGAAAACAAACAAACAAACAAACAGCTGAGTCGGACCTACAGTATCAACCTACACAATCAGAACATAAATAAAATGGCTGTTGCTTTAAGCCATTACATTTTGGAGCAGATCTTTGCACAGAAAATGCTAACTGATATGATCCCACCCCCTGCCTCTTCAGATGCCCATCACTTTTCTCTATTTTAGTTTCTTCATAGTCTCAAGCACAGTGCCCAATCTGGGTAACCATATTAGCTGTTACACTGTGTCCACTCACTGGAGTCTTAATTGTGATGCTACTGTCTGGTTTGTCAAGGGCCTAGAAGGTTTTCAGTGGCCAAGAAATTTTGCCAAATAAGTAAGTGACTCTATACACCATCTTTCAGTATTATTTTATGAAAAGATAAATACACTTGAAACATAATTTGGTCATGCATTGGCTGAGTCCACTTGACATTTTAATAAACTTCATGATCATTTTTAGAAACAAGGTGAAAGTTGTTGTAGAAAAATCATTTGAAGATTTGCATATATTCATACTTGAATAAGAACTGAGAATGTTAGATCAAACATTTTTAGAATCAGAATAGACATGTCTTACTATTTCCTTCCTGACTGGGAATTTCTCACTGGTTGCTATGGCATTCAAGTGAGAATATAAAAAAAGAAAATATTAATGAACTAATACTATTCTTGTTGTAAAATAAGACAGAGGACACCCACAGCTGAATTAATTTGCCTACATTTCATCATGTGATACAACTGTAATTTAAATGGTAGTAAATATAGTTCTAGGTGTCTAGTAAGTTTGAGTTAAAGAAGAAACAACTTAAAAAGAAAATGAAGCTGTAAGGCCTACAGTCATGATCCTGTGATGCTCATACATGACTAAAAGCAGAGAGGGAATCTCCAAAGTGTACAGTGACATTCCATGAGTGATGTCCCTTCCCCTGATAGCACTGAGGAATCTCACATTCAGGCCAAAGACAGTATGGAAATCCTCCTCAAATCCAGACCTGCTTGGTAAAGGGCTTCTCTCAGATGAGCACCTGCTTAGTCTGAAAAAGTGCTAACTGTTCAGTGTGTCTGAGCTCACTTAAAACGCACGATAATCCTCTGGTGCGGGGTCCTCAAGACTACCCCTTGGTTTGATGTATTAGGAGGACTCACAGGACTCAGCACAGAGCAATACACATGGCGATGATTATTGCGGTGAAAGAACACAATGCAGAATCAGCAAAGGAGAAAGGAGTATGGGCGACGTCTGCAGGCATGAGCCCCCGGTAGTTCTCTCCCAGCAGACTCACATAGGAGGTAACCAGTTCCCCTAAGCACTAAGCTGTGACAATACACGTGAAATGCTGTCTACACAGGGAAGCTTGGGAAAGACTCAGTGCCTGAGGATTTTACTCAGTACCTGTCACATGGGCACCTCTGCCTGGTCCCTGCAAAAATTCCAAACTCCAGAAGGAAACATGGGTTCAGCAGAGACTAAAACAGTCTGGATAAACAGTTTAGTCGCAGTGAGCCATTATTATCAGGGAACAGTGGGAACTCTCCTAAAACCCAAGTTCCTAGATGCCAGCAAAGGGCCAATCCTGTAATTAGGTTTCTCAAAGACAGAGTCTCGGGCCTGCTCTGTGAACTCCTTCAGATAAGGGGTGTTATAGCACAAGGGGTGATATCATCATAACTCTATTCTACAGAAGTAAAAAATAGAAGCTAAGAGGTAAGAAATTGACAAAACTGGAGACTCAGAAACTCAAAGCACATTCTTTTGATCAGATGGAAGATTGTATAATAAAGCTAAATTCTGTTTACCATAGCAGAAAAAAGTATTGAGATGCCTAAAATTAACATAGTTGCACACATATATTTTTGGTGATATGGAAAAAACTGAAAAAAAAATTGTTGAAACCAAAGAAATGTCATGTCATGGTGCCCTCCAAGGAAGCAGAATTTGGAGTTTACACAGTTCAGTTCAGTCCAGTCACTTAGTTGTGTCCAACTATTTGCAACCCCATGGACTGCAGCCCACCAGGCCTCCCTGTCCATCACCAACTCCCGGAGTTAACTCAAACTCATTTCCACTGAGTTGGTGATGTCATCCAGCCATCTCATCCTCTGTCATCCCCTTCTCATCCCGCCTTCAGTTCAGTTCAGTTCTGTTCAGTCACTCAGTCGTGTCCAACTCATTGTGACCCCATGAATCGCAGCACGCCAGGCCTCCCTGTTCATCACCAACTCCTGGAGTTCACTCAGATTCACGTTCATTGAGTCCATGATGCCATCCAGCCATCTCATCCTTGGTCGTCCCCTTCTCCTCCTGCCCCCAATCCCTCCCAGCATCAAAGACTTTTCCAATGAGTCAACTCTTCGTATGAGGTGGCCAAAGTACTGGAGCTTCAGCTTTAGCATCATTTCTTCCAAAGAAATCCCAGGGCTGATCTCCTTCAGAATGGACTGGTTGGATCTCCTTGCAGTCCAAGGGACTCTCAAGAGTCTTCTCCAACACCACAGTTCAAAAGCATCAATTCTTTGGCACTCAGCTTTCTTCACCAACTCCCAGAGTTTACTCAAACTCATGTCCATTGAGCTGGTGATGCCATCCAGCCATCTCATCCTCTGTCATCCCCTTCTCATCCCACCTTCAAACTTTACCCAAATCAGGGTCTTTTCAAATGAGTCAGCTCTTCGCATCAGGTGGCCAAAGTATTGGAGTTTCAGCTTCAACATCAGTCCTTCAAATGAATATTCAGGGCTAATTTCCTTTAGGATGGACTGGTTGTATCTCCTTGCAGTCCCTTTCCAAGGGACTCTCTGGAGCCGATTATACAGAGTGAAGTAAGCCAGAAAGAAAAACATCAATACAGTATACTAACACATATATATGGAATTTAGAAAGATGGTATCGATAACCCTGTATGTGAAATAGCAAAAGAGACACAGATGTATAGAACAGTCTTTCGACTCTGTGGGAGAGGGCGAGGGTGGGATGATTTGGGAGAATGGTATTGAAACATGTATAATATCATATAAGAAACGAATCACCAGTCTAGGTTCAATGCAGGAAACAGGATGCTTGGGGTTGGTGCACTGGGATGACCCAGAGGGATGGTATGGGGAGGGAGGCGGGAGGGGGGTTCAGGATTGGGAACACATGCACACTCGTGGCAGATTCATGTTGATGTATGGCAAAACCAATACAATATTGTACAGTATATATATATATATATATAAAAGAGTCTTTTCCAACACCACAGCTCAAAAGCATCAATTCCTTGGTGCTTAGATTTTTTTATAGTCCAACTTTCACATCCATACATGACTACTAGAAAAACCTTAGCTTTGACTAGATGGACATTTGTTGGCAAAGTACTGTCTCTGCTTTTTAATATACTGTCTAGGTTGGTCATAACTTTGCTTCCAAGGAAGAAGTGTCTTTTAATTTCATGGCTGCAGTCACCGTCTGCAAAGATTTTTGAGCTCCCCATTATAAAGTCTGTCACTGTTTCCACTGTTTCCCCATCTATTTGCCATGAAGTGATGGGACCAAATGCCATGATCTTTGTTTTCTGAATGTTGTTTTAAGCCAACTTTTCACTCTCCTCTTTCACTTTCACAAAAAGGCTCTTTAGTTCTTCTTCACTTTCTGCCATAAGGGTGATGTCATCTGCATATCTGAGCTTATTGATATTTCTCCCAGCAATATTGATTCCAGCTTGTGCTTCATCAAGCCCAGCATTTCTCATGATGTCCTCTGCATATAAGTTAAATAAGCAGAGTGACAATATACAGACTGATGTACTCCTTTCCCGATTTGGAACCAGTCTGTTGTTCCATGTCCAGTTCTAACTGTTGCACTCTGACCTGCATACAGGTTTCTCAAGATGCAGGTCCGCTGGTTTGGCATTCCCATCTCTTTCAGAATTTTCCACAGTTTATTGTGATCCACACAGTCAAAGGCTTTGGCATTGTCAATAAATTAGGAGCTCATATTTTTCTGGAACTCTCTTGCTTGCCAAATAATGCTCAAACTACTGCACAATTGCACTCATCTCACATGCTAGTAAAGTAATGCTCAAAATTCTCCAAGTAAGGCTTTAGCAATACATGAACCATGAACTCCCTGATGTTCAAGCTGGTTTTAGAAAAGGCAGAGGAACCAGACATCCAATTGCCAACATACACTGGATCATGGAAAAAGCAAGAGAGTTCCAGAAAAACATCTATTTCTGCTTTACTGACTATGCCAAAGCCTTTGACTGTGTGGATCACAATAAACTGTGGAAAATTCTGAAAGAGATGGGAATACCAGACCACCTGACCTGCCTCTTGAGAAATCTGTATGCAGGTAAGGAAGCAGCAGTTAGAACTGGACATGGAACAACAGACTGGTTCCAAATAGGAAAAGAAGTAAGTCAAGGCTGTCTATTGTCACCCTGCTTATTTAACTTCTATGCAGAGTACATCATGAGAAACGCTGGACTGGAAGAAACACAAGCTGGAATCAAGATTGCTGGGAGAAATATCAATAACCTCAGATATGCAGATGACACCACCCTTATGGCAGAGAATGAAGAGGAACTAAAAAGCCTCTTGATGAAAGTGAAAGAGGAGAGTGAAAAAGTTGTCTTCAAGCTCAACATTCAGAAAACGAACATCATGGCATCTGGTCCCATCACTTCATGGGAAATAGATGGGGAAACAGTGGAAACAGTGTCAGACTTTATTTTTTGGGGCTCCAAAATCACTGCAGATGGTGACTGCGGCCATGAAATTAAAAGATGCTTACTCTTTGGAAGAAAAGTTATGACCAACCTAGATAGCATATTCAAAAGCAGAGACATTACTTTGCCGACTAAGGTCCGCCTAGTCAAGGCTATGGTTTTCCCAGTGGTCATGTATGGATGTGAGAGTTGGACTGTGAAGAAGGCTGAGCACCGAAGAATTGATGTGTTTGAACTGCGGTGTTGGAGAAGACTCTTGAGAGTCCCTTGGACTGCAAGGAGATCCAACCAATCCATTCTGAAGGAGATCAGCCCTGGGATTTCTTTGGAAGGAATGATGCTAAAGCTGAAACTCCAATACTTTGGCCACCTCATGCAAAGAGTTGACTCACTGGAAAAGACTCTGTTGCTGGGAGATATTGGGGGCAGGAGGAGAAGGGGACGACCGAGGATGAGATGGCTGGATGGCATCACGGACTCGATGGACATGAGCCTGAGTGAACTCCGGGAGATGGTGATGGACAGGGAGGCCTGGCGTGCCGCGATTCATGGGGTCGCAAAGAGTCGGACACGACTGAGCGACTGATCTGAACTGAACTGAACTGAACTTGCTCTTTTGATGATCCATTGGATGTTGGCAATTTGATCTCTGGTTCCTCTGCCTTTTCTTAATCTAGCTTGAACATCTGGAAGTTCACAGTTCATGTATTGCTGAAGCCTGGCTTGGAGAATTTTGAACATTACTAGCATGTAAGATGAGTGCAATTGTGGGGTGGTTTGAGCATTCTCTGGCATTGCCTTTCTTTGGGATTGGAATGAAAACTGACCTTTTCCAGTCCTGTGGCCACTGCTGAGTTTTCCAAATTTGCTGGCATATTGAGTGTAGCACTTTCACAGCATCATTTTTTAGGATTTGAAATAGTTCAACTGGAATTTCATCACCCCCACTAGTTTTGTTCATAGTGATGTTTCCTAAGGCCCACTTGACTTCACATTCCAGGATGTCTGGCTCTAGGTGAGTCATCATACCATCATGATTAAATCGGTCATGAAGATCTTTTTGTACAGTTCTTCTGTCTATTCTTTTTTTAGAAAATAAGGACAGCAAGTATTTATTAAGAATTGAACTTCTGTGTATTCTCGCTACCTCTTCTTAATATCTTCTTTTTCTCTTAGGCCCATAACATTTCTGTTCTTTTTTGTGCCCATCTTTGAATGAAATATACCCTTGGTATCTCTAATTTCCTTGAAGAGATCTCTAGTCTTTCCCATTCTATTGTTTTCCTCTATTTCTTTGCACTGATCACTGAAAAAGGCTTTCTTATCTCGCCTTGCTATTCTTTGGAACTCTGCATTCAAATGGGTGTATCTCTCCTTTTCTCCTTTGTTTTTCACTTCTCTTCTTTTCACAGCTATTTTTAAGGTCTCCTTAGACAGCCATTTTACTGTTTTGCATTTCTTTTTCCATGAGTCAAGGCAAATTTGAAGTGGTCAAACAGGAGATGGCAAGAGTGAACATTGGCATTTTAGGAATCAGTGAAAAATGGACTGGAATGCGTGAATTTAACTCAGATTATATCTACTACTGTGGGCAAGAATCCGTTAGAAGAAATAGAGTAGCCATCATAGTCAACAAAAGAGTCCAAAATGCAGTTTAGTTCAGTTCAGGCACTCCGTCGTGTCCGACTCTTTGCGACTCTATGAATCACAGCACGCCAGGCCTACCTGTCTATCACCATCTCCCGGAGTTCACCCAGACTCACGGCCATCAAGTCAGTGATGCCATCCAGCCATCTCATCCTCTGTCATACCCTTCACCTCTTGCCCCCAATCCCTCCCAGCAACAGAGTCTTCTCCAATGAGTCAACTCTTCGCATGAGGTGTCCAAAGTACTGGAGCTTCAGCTTTAGCATCATTCCTTCCAAAGAAATCCCAGGGCTGATCTCCTTCAGAATGGATTGGTGGATCTCCTTGCAGTCCAAGGGACTCTCAAGAGTCTTATCCAACACTGCAGTTCAAAAGCATCAATTCTTTGGCGCTCAGCCTTCTTCACAGTCCAACTCTCACATCCATACATGACCACTGGGAAAACCACAGCCTTGACTAGACGGATCTTAGTTGGCAAAGTAATGTCTCTGCTTTTGAATATGCTATCTAGGTTGGTCATAACTTTTCTTCCAAGGAGTAAGCGTCTTTTAATTTCATGGCTGCAGTCACCATCTGCAGTGATTTTGGAGCCCAAAAACATAAAGTCTGACACTGTTTCCACTGTTTCCCCATCTATTTCCCATGAAGTGATGGGACCGGATGCCATGATCTTTGTTTTCTGAATGTGAGATTTAAGCCAACTTTTTCACTCTCCACTTTCACTTTCATCAAGAGGCTTTTTAGTTCCTCTTCATTTTCTGCCATAAGGGTGGTATCATCTGCATATCTGAGGTTATTGAGATTTCTCCCGGCAATCGTGATTCCAGCTTGTGTTTCTTCCAGTCCAGCGTTTCTCATGATGTACTCTGCATAGAAGTTAAATAAGCAGGGTGACAATATACAGCCTTGACTTACTTCTTTTCCTATTTGGAACCAGTCTGTTGTTCCATGTCCAGTTCTAACTGTTGCTTCCTGACCTGCATACAGATTTCTCAAGAGGCAGGTCAGGTGGTCTGGTATTCCCATCTCTTTCAGAATTTTCCATGGTTTATTGTGATCCATACAGTCAAAGGCTTTGGCATAGTCAATAAAGCAGAAATAGATGTTTTTCTGGAACTCTCTTGCTTTTTCCATGATCCAGTGGATGTTGGCAGTTTGATGTCTTGTTCCTCTGCCTTTTCTAAAACCAGCTTGAACATCTGGAAGTTCACGGTTCACATATTGCTGAAGCCTGGCTTGGAGAATTTTGAGCATTACTTTACTAGCATATGAGATGAGTGCAACTGTGCGATAGTTTGAGCATTGTTTGGCATTGCCTTTCTTTTAGACTGGAATGAAAATTGAAGTACTTGGATGCAATCTCAAAATGACAGAATGATTTCTGTTCATTTCCAAGGCAAACCATTCAATATCACAGTAATCCAAGCCCATGCCTCAACCAGTAATTCTGAAGAAGCTGAAGTTGAATGGTTCTATGAATACCTACAAGACCTTCTAGAACTAATATCCAAAAAAGATGTCATTTTCATTATAGGGCACTTGAAAGCAAAAGTAGAAAGTCAAGAAATATCTGGAGTAAAGGGAAAATTTGGCCTTGGAGTACAGAATAAGCCAGCTCAAAGAGTTTTGCCAAGAGAATGCAAAAACCCTCTTCCAACAACACAAGAGAATACTCTACACATGGACATCACCAAATCGTCAATACAGAAATCAGTTTATTATATTCTTTGCAGCCAAAGATGGAGACGCTCTATATAGTCAGCAAAAACAAGACTGGGAGCTGACTGTGGCTCAGATCATGAACTCCTTATTGCCAAATTCAGACTTAAATTGAAGAATGTAGGGAACATCACTAGACCATTCAGGTATCACCTGCAGAAATCCTATACGATTATATAGTCAAAGTAACAAATAGATTTAAGGGATTAGATCTGATAGACAGAGTTCCTGAAGAACTACTGATGGAGGTTCATGACATTATATAGGAGACAGGGATCAAGACCATCCCCAAGAAAAAAGAACTTGGAGTCATCATAGTGTAAATCAAGGAACCATTTGATTTTCATACTTTTTATGTGGTATGGGTTTCCCTGGTAGCTCAGACAGTAAAGATTCTGCCTGCAATGCAGGAGATCTGGGTTTGAGCCCAGGGTCAGTAAAATCCCCTGGAGAAGGGAATGGCTACCTACTTCAGTATTCTTGCCTGGAGAATTCCATGGACAGAGGAGCCTGGCAGGCTGTATTCCATAGGTTTACAAAGAGTCAGACATGACTGAGTGACTAACACACACACACTGTGTAATATATTTCTTTCCTAAAGTATTTTAAAACCAATTCAAAGCAACCCTTGTTGAAGTTACCATGTATCATAATATATTGAAATAAAACTTTAAAAATTCATCCTTTGGGTTAATGTTCAGAAGAAAAGATTGATTTATATGAGGAGCAGAGTTAAAAAGAGGGCTACCAAGACTATAAAATGTTGGAAAGACAGTCTCTTCAAAAAATCGTGCTGGGAAAATTGGACAGCCACATGTAAAAAAAGTGCAATTAGATCATTCTTTAGCTCCCTACACAAAAATAAACTCAAAATAGATCAAATACCTAAATGTGAGACTGAGCACTGTAAAACCCCTGGAAGAAACATAGACAGAAGAGTCTCTGACATAAATCACAGCACCATCTTTTTTGATCCATCTCCCAGAATAAGGGACATAAAAACAAAACTAAACAAATGGGACCCACTTAAAAGGTTTTATGCAGCAAAGGAAGCAATAAACAAAATTAAAGGAAAACCTACAGATTGGGAGAAAATATTTGCAAATCATGTCACTGATGAGGGGTTAGTCTCCAAAGTTTGCAAACAGCTTATGACACATAACAGCATTAAAATAAACAACCCATTCTAAAAATGGGCAGAAGACCTGAATAGACATTTCTCCTAATGGGATATACAGATGGCCAATAGGCACATGAAAAGATTTTCAACATCACTAGTTATTAGAGAAACACAAATCAAAACTACAATGAGATATCACCTCATGCTGGTCAGAATGGCTGTCATCAAAAAATACACAAACAACAGGGGTTTCTGGTTCAAGACGGTGGAGTAGAGGTACGTGTGCTCATCTCCTCCTGCGAGAGCACCAAAAGTGCAACTAGCTGTTGAACAATCATTGACAGGAGGATGCTAGAACCCACCAAAACAAGGTAACCCACGTCCAGAGACAAAGAAGTTACAGTGAAACAGTAGCAGGGCCACTGTCACAGTAAAATCAGATCCCATACCTTCCAGGTCGGTGACCCACAAACTGGAGAACAAGATACCAAAGACGTTCTCCCACTGTTGTCAAGGTTCTGAACCCCATGCCAGGCTTCCTAGAGACTGGGAATCTCCAGGGAATCTGACATTGAAGGGCAGCAGGATTTGATTATAAGACTTCTGCAGGGCTGGGGTAAATAGAGACTCCAGTCATGGAGGGCACAAACAAAATCTTGCATGCACCAAGACCCAGAAGAAAGGAGCAGCGACCCCACAGAGGACTGAACCACCACTAGCTGGTAGTGTTGGAGGGTCTCCTATGGAAGTGTAGGTTAGCTCAGGCTCACTACAGGGACAGGGGCACTGGAAGCAGCAGTCGGGAAAGGCCCCCCTTGGCATATGCCCTCTTGGAGGTTGCCATTAACCTTACCATACAGCTCAAAGACCCCAGGGCTGGCTCATCTCAGGCCAAACAACTACCAGGGAGAGAGAACAACCCCACTCATCAGGAGATACTTGGATTAAAGCTTTACTGAGCAAAGCCCTACTCACCAGAGCAAGACCCAGCTTTTCCCATTGCAAGTCCCCCTCATCCAAAGCTTATACAAACCTCTTAGCCTCCTCAAGGACAGACAGAAGAAGCAAGAACAACCACAATCCCATAGCAGGTGAAACAAAAAACCACATTACAGAAAGATAACCAGGATAAAAAAGCAGAAAATTATGTCTCAGATGAAGGAACAAGATAATCCCCCAGGAAAACAACTAATGAAGTGGAGATAGACCAACCTTTCAGAAAAAGAATTAAGGATAATGATAGTGAAGATGATCCAGGATCTCTGGAAAACAATGGAGAAGATGTAAGAAGAGTTTACCAAAAGCCTACAAAACTAAAGAACAAATAAACACAGGTAAGTAATACACTAGAAAGAGGCAATCGCAGGATAACTGAGGCAGAAGCACAGATAAATAGCCTGGAGGAAAGAATGGTGGAAATCACTGCCACAGAACAGAATATAGAAAAAAAGAATGAGAAAACGAAGACAGCTTAAGAGACCTGGGACAACATTAAAGGCACCAACATTTGCATTATAGGGGCCCCAGAGGGAGAAGAAAGAGAGAAGGGACCTGAGAAAATATGTGAAGAGATAAGAGCAGAAAACTTCCCTAACATCAGAAGGGAAATAGTCAACCAAATCCAGGAAGCACAGAGACTCTCAGGCCAAATAAACCCAAGGAGGGACACTCCAATACACATAGTAATGAAACTGACAAAAATTACAGACAGAAATAAAATATTAAAAGCAACAAAGGAAGAATGACAAATAACATATAAGGGAACTCCCTTAAGATTGTCAGCTAATTTCTCAACAGAAACTCTACAAGCCAGAAAAGAATGGCATGATATATTTAAAGGGATGAAGGGAAGAACCTACAATCAAGAACTCTACCCAGCAGGACTGTCCTTCATATTTGATGGAGAAATCAAAGCTTTCCAGACAAGTAAAAGTAAAAGAATTCAGCACTACCAAAGCAGCTTTATAACAAATGCTAAAGGAACTTCTCTAGGCAGGAAAATACAAGAGAAGGAAAAACCTACAGAAAATAGCCCCAAACAGTTAAGAAAACGGCAATAGGATCACACATACAACTACCTTAAGTGTAAATGGATTAAATGCACCAACCAAAAGACATAGACCAGCTAGGCGGATGAAAACACGTGCATGCATGCACTTCCACCTACCATATTACTCTGCTCAACAAACATAATTATTTTATATTGTGAGGTTAATCATGTTCCCATTATGACTTGCAATTTTAATTATATTTTATTTTTTTGTCTGGCTACAGATTGTGAAAAACTGATAAACATCTCTTACTATTGTGATCATGTAATTATTACTCACTTAATACCACTGTATCATTATTGGTCAAAAGAAAAACAATAGAATTCTATATCACCAAGTTCAGTTCAGTTCAGTTCAGTCACTCAGTCGTGTCCGACTCTTTGCGACCCCATGAATCACAGCACGCCAGGCCTCCTTATCCATCACCAACTCCTGGAGTTCACCCAGACTCACGTCCATCGAGTCAGTGATGCCATTCAGCCATCTCATCCTCTGTTGTCCCCTTCTCCTCCTGCCCCCAACCCCTCCCCGCATCAGAGTCTTTTCCAATGAGTCAACTCTTTGCATGAGGTGTCCAAAGTACTGGAGCTTCAGCTTTAGCATCATTCCTTCCAAAGAAATCCCAGGGCTCATCTCCTTCAGAATGGACTGGTTGGATCTCCTTGCAGTCCAAGGGACTCTCAAGAGTCTTCTCCAACACCACACTTCAAACGCATCAATTCTTCAGCGCTCAGCCTTCTTCACAGTCCAACTCTCACATCCATACATGACCACTGGGAAAACCATAACCTTGACTAGGTGGATCTTAGTCGGCAAAGTAATGTCTCTGCTTTTGAATATACTATCTAGGTTGGTCATAACTTTTCTTCCAAGGAGTAAGCATCTTTTAATTTCATGGCTGCAATCACCATCTGCAGTGATTTTGGAGCCCAGAAAAATAGGGTCTGACACTGTTTCCACCGTTTCCCCATCTATTTCCCATGAAGTGATGGGACTGGATGCCATGATCTTAGGTTTCTGAATGTTGAGCTTTAAACCAACTTTTTCACTCTCCTCTTTAACTTCCATCAAGAAGCTTTTTAGTTCCTCTTCATTCTCTGCCATAAGGGTGGTGTCATCTGCATATCTGAGGTTATTGATATTTCTCCCAGCAATCTTGATTCCAGCTTGTGTTTCTTCCAGTCCAGCATTTCTCATGATGTACTTTGCATATAACTTACATAAGCAGGGTGACAATATACAGCCTTAACATACTCCTTTTCCCATTTGAAACCAGTCTGTTGTTCCATGTCCAGTTCTAACTATTGCTTCCTTATCTGCATATAGATTTCTCAAGAGGCAGGTTAGGTGGTCTGGTATTCCCATCTCTTTCAGAATTTTCCACAGTTTGTTGTGATCCACACAGTCAAAGGCTTTGGCATAGTCAATAAAACAGAAATAGATGTTTTTCTGGAACTCTCTTGCTTTTTCCATGATTCAGCGTATGTTGGCAATTTGATCTCTGGTTCCTCTGCCTTTTCTAAAACCAGCTTGAACATCTGGAAGTTCACGGTTCATGTATTGCTGAAGCCTGGCTTGGAGAATTTTGAGCATTACAAACTACCATTTAATAGAAAAACCTGTAATCACTTAAAATCCAGATGCATATCAAAATTATCTTGGAATGTTTTGAAAAATACAAATGCCCAGGCATTGCTTTTTTCTCCAGAGCACCAGATATGTTTCTAATGAGCACTCGTGTTTAAAAATAGAACAGACTTTTGGACTCTGTGGGAGAGGGAGCTGGTGGAATGATTTGGGAGAATGGCATTGAAACATGTATACTATCATGTAAGAAATGAACTGCCAGTCTAGGTTTGATGCAGGATACAGGATGCTAGGGGCTGGGGCACTGGGATGACCCGGGATGACCCAGAGAGATGATATGGGGAGAGAGGTGGGAGGGGGGTTCAGGATTGGGAACTCATGTACAGCCATGGCGGATTCATGTCAATGTATGGCAAAAGCAATACAGTATTGTAAAGTAAAATAAAAAAGAAAAAAAAACCCAACTGGATTATATTATGATCTTTTATCTAGTTTATTTCATTTTTTCTATTTCATATTCACTGCTCTAATTTCATTTATTTTATTTATCCAATTTCTCTATCTCTTTTTCTCTTTTTTGATGTCCTTTCTCAGACTTCTACCAAGCATAGTAGAAAAACTTATGTATATATAAATAAAGTGTATAATATATATATTTTAGAAAACTTATGAATTTTTGCCTAGCTAAAAACTTTATGACATTTGCTTCCTCTTGTTTGACTTAGTGTTAATAGAATGCTAGATTTCTAATTTAAAAATAGATATGTAACAAGCAACAAAGGTTTACTCTATGGCACAGGGTTATAGTCAGTGTCTTATAGGAACCTGTGATGGAAAACAATCTGAAGAGTAATAGATGTGTATGTGTATGGCAGAATCACCTTGTTGTGCACCTGAAACATTGTAAGTCAACTATATTTTAATAAAATATATATGTTAAAATGGGAAAAAAATCTTAGGCATAAAAAAAAAACTCTGCTCTGGATCAACATGAAACAGCCTTTTTATAAATTAAAATTGGAGTACGACTAATTTACAATGTTGTATAATTTTCTGGTGTATGGCAGGGTGATTCAGTTGTATATATATAAATATATATATCTACATATGTACATAGTTGTATACATCTACATATATACATACATATGTACATATGTGTGTGTATATATATATTCTTTTTGCATTCTTTTCTGCTGTAGGTTGTTGCAGGATGTTGAATATAGTTCACTGTGTTATACATAGATCCTTCTTGTTTGTTTTATACATGGTGGTGTCTGTTAATCCCAAACTCCTAATTTATCCCTCCCTGCCTTTTCCCCCTTTAGTAACCATGAATTTGTTTTCTATGTCTCTGGATTTACTTCTGTTTTATATATAAGTTCATTTGTATTGTGGTTTTTTTTTTTTTTTTAGAATCCATACTTAAGTGATATTTGACTTAAGTGAAATTTGTCTTTGACTTACTTCACTTAGTATGATAATCTCTGTGTGCATGCTAAGTCACTTCAGTCATGTCCAACTCTTTGTGACCCTATGGACTACAGCCTGCCAGACTCCTCTGTCCATGGTATTCTCCAGGCAAGAATACTGGAATGGGTTGCCATGTTCTCCTCCAGGGGATCTTCCTGACCCAAGGTTAGAACCTGCGTCTCTTATGCCTAACCTGTATTGGCAGGCAGGTTCTTTACCACTAACACCATCTGATCATTGCTAGGTCCATCCATGTGTTGCAAATGACATTATTTCATTCTTTTTAATGGCTTCTTTACCCGTTCATCTAGTCAATGGACATTTAGGCTACTTCCATATTTTTTCTATTGTATTAATAAATAGTGCACCTAGGGAAGAAAAAATCCTAAAACAACAAATGCTGTCTCAAGAGGGTGTGGACAGAAGGGGACCCTCCTACACTATTGGCGGGAATGTAAATTGGTACAGCCACTATGGAGGTTCCTTAAAAAACTAAAAATAGAGCTACTACATTACTCTTTAATTCCATCAATTCAGTTCAGTTCAGTCTCTCAGTCACGTCCAACTCTTTGCGACCCCATGAACCGCAGCACGCCAGGCCTCCCTGTCCATCACCAACTACCAGAGTCCACCCAAACCCATGTCCACTGAGTCATGATGCCATCCAACCATCTCATCCTCTGTCATCCCCTTCTCCTGTCCTCAATCGTTCCCAGCATCAGGGTCTTTTCAAATGAAGGTGGCCAAAGTATTGGAGTTTAGGACTGATCTCCTTTAGGATGGACTGGCTGGATCTCCTTGCCGTCCAAGGGACTCTCAAGAGTCTTCTCCAACACCACAGTTCAAAAGCATCAATTCTTCGGCGCTCAGCCTTCTTCACAGTCCAACTCTCACATCCATACATGACCACTGGGAAAACCATAGCCTTGACTAGATGGACCTTTGTTGACAAAGTAATGTCTCTGGTTTTTAATATGCTGTCTAGGTTGGTCATAACTTTCCTTCAAAGGAGTAAGCATCTTTTAATTTCATGGCTGCAATTACCATCTGCAGTGATTTTGGAGCCCCCAAAAATAAAGTCAGCCAGTTTCCATTGTTTCCCCATCTATTTCCCATGAAGTGATGGGACCAGATGCCATGATCTTCCTTTCCTGAATGTTGAGCTTTAAGCCAACTTTTCACTCTCCTCTTTCACTTTCATCAAGAGGCTCTTTAGTTCCTCTTCACTTTCTGCCATAAGGGTGGTGTCATTTGCATATCTGAGGTTATTGATATTTCTCCTGGCAATCTTGGTTCCAGCTTGTGCTTCTTCCAGCCCAGCGTTTCTCATGATGTCCTCTGCATATAAGTTAAATAAGCAGGGTGACAATATACAGCCTTGATGTACTCCTTTTCCAATTTGGAACTAGTCTGTTGTTCCATGTCCACTTCTAACTTTTGCTTCCTGACTTGCATACAGGTTTCTCAAGAGGCAGGTCAGGTGGTCTGATATTCCCATCGCCTTCAGAAGTTTCCACAGTTTATTGTGAACCACACAATCAAAGGCTTTGGCATAGTAAATAAAGCAGAAATAGATATTTTTCTGGAATGCTCTTGCTTTTTCGATGATTCAGTGGATGCTGGCAATTTGATGTATGGTTCCTCTGCCTTTTCTAAAACCAGCTTGAACATCTGGAGGTTCACGGTTCAAGTATTGCTGAAGCCTCACTTGGAGAATTTTAAGCATCACTATAATTTCATACTTGGGCATATATCTGAAGAAGACATGATCCAAAAGGATACACGCACCCCAGTGTTCAGGGCTACTGACCATCATTTTCAAATTATAACTAGGGCAGCCATTAACAAGTGATTCAAGAAACTGCTCTCCTTTGGAGAAATAATCACAACTTATTCTTCCCAATGATGCCAGGTGTTTAGATTCTCATCTTCCCCGAGAAGTGGCAGTTCCTATAGAAGGAGTATTTAGCAAGGTATTTGAATCATGAGTAGATTTATAACCTTGGGCCCTTTCACCTTTGTTTCTATTGTTCTATTAATACACTACTTGCTGAAGTTTTTGAATATTGGCAAAAGCTACCCAGTTCTGTAGTAGCGGTATCCACTGAAAGTGACATGTAGGTTAGGAATGAAATGTTTTTTTGACTGTTGAATTGAACATTTACAACTGGATGAGCAGGTGGAGATATTTTAAGAAACTACATATGATAGATAAAACTAATGCCTCCTACTTCTAGCCTCTCTAATGTCTCTTAGCTCACAGGTTCTTGGCTTATGAAACAATCACTGTATTAGTCAAGAGATCTCCTGAGAAACAGAAACAGTAGGATTCATATAGATGTATGTAAGAGGAGAGATTATAGATTGGCTAGCGTGGTTATGTTGGCCAAGATGCCCCATGATACACTGTCTACAAGCTGGACAACCAGGAAAGCTAGCTGTGTAATTCCGTCCATGTCAACAGCCCTGAGAATCAGGGGCTGGTGGTGTAGGACCCAGTCTGACTATGAAAACACAATAACTAGAGGCACCAATGTCCAAGGGCAGGAGAAGACAGAGATCTCAGCTCAAGTAGGGAAAGAGTGAGTTCACCCTTCCTCAATCTTTTTGTTCCAATGGGGTCTTCTGGAAGTTCGATGATGCCTACCCACATTGGGGAGGGTCATCTGCATTATTCAGTTCACCAGTTCAAATGTTAATCTCTTCCAGAAACATTCCCAGAAACAATATATACCAACTATCTGGACATTCCTTGGCCCAGTCAAGTTGACACATAGTGTTAACCATCACAAGCATGTAGGGAAAAACTTATAAGGACATTTTTCCTGTTTATGTAGAAAATGAAGTAACCTTGTAGGTAGATTTTATTTTATTTTTATTTATTTATTTTTTTTTAGTTTTTTATTTTTTAAATTTTAAAATCTTTAATTCTTACATGCATTCCCAAACATGAACCCCCCTCCCACCTCCCTCCCCATAACATCTCTCTGGGTCATCCCCATGCACCAGCCCCAAGCATGCTGCATCCTGCGTCAGACATAGACTGGCGATTCAATTCACATGATAGTATACATGTTAGAATGTCATTCTCCCAAATCATCCCACCCTCTCCCTCTCCCTCTGAGTCCAAAAGTCCGTTATACACATCTGTGTCTCTTTCCCTGTCTTGCATACAGGGTCGTCATTGCCATCTTCCTAAATTCCATATATATGTGTTAGTATACTGTATTGGTGTTTTTCTTTCTGGCTTACTTCACTCTGTATAATCGGCTCCAGTTTCATCCATCTCATCAGAACTGATTCAAATGAATTCTTTTTAATGGCTGAGTAATACTCCATTGTGTATATGTACCACAGCTTTCTTATCCATTCATCTGCTGATGGACATCTAGGTTGTTTCCATGTCCTGGCTATTATAAACAGTGCTGCGATGAACATTGGGGTACATGTGTCTCTTTCAATTCTGGTTTCCTCGGTGTGTATGCCCAGCAGTGGGATTGCTGGGTCATAAGGTAGTTCTATTTGCAATTTTTTAAGGAATCTCCACACTGTTCTCCATAGTGGCTGTACTAGTTTGCATTCCCACCAACAGTGTAGGAGGGTTCCCTTTTCTCCACACCCTCTCCAGCATTTATTGCTTGCAGATTTTTAAACCTCTATTTGATGGCAAGCATGCCCACTGGCCTAGAAAACACACAACTACTGGCCATTATCATTTCTTTTTATTCTCCTGAATATTTTTGGTTTAAAAAGTCCATTTTAGGACTATGAATTCTATTTTAATTTTCTTGCTCAAAGTGTGATTTGTTTTATACATATATTTATATATGTTAAGTAATTTTATATTTTTGCAACTTATGCCATTCTTTATTAATAAGTAGAGTTGGAATAATCAATAAGAGCAGTGTTATAGTGATGTAAAATACCTGTAGTTTCCAAAACACTGGCATGCTCTGAATTGAGTTTGGGCCACAGTATAAACATTCACAAAGTACTATTTTTCGAGCATTTTCAAAATCATTGAAAAGTATTTGAAACACATGCAACAGTGTGGATAAACCTTGAAGATATTAACTGAAATAAGCCAGACCCAGAGGGCCAAATATTGTATGATTGCACAGGTATGAGGTACTAAAGGAGTCAAACTGATAGGGACAGAAACTATAATGGTGTTGTCAGGGGCTGGAAAGATGGGAGAATGGGAACTTACTATTTAATGGGCACAGAGTTTGAGTAAATGAAAAGGTTCTGAAGATGGATGGTACTGATAGTTGCACAATGATGTTCATGTCCTTAAAACTGTACACGTAAAATGAGGTATCATCTCACACCTATCAGAATGGCCATCATCAAAAAAAAAAAATCTGCAAACAATAAATTCTGTGAGGATGTGGAGAAAAAGGAAACATCTTGCACAATTGGAGGGAATGTAAATTGATATAACTATGAAAAAAAACCAGAATGGAGATTCCTGAAAAACTAGGAATAAAGCTACCATATGACCCAGAAATCCCTCTACTGGGCGTATGACCTGAGAAAACCATAATTGAAAAAGACATATGTACCCCAATGTTCACTGAAGCACTATTTACAACAGCTAGGACATGGAAACAACCTGGATGTCCATTGACAGATGAATGGATAAAGAAGATGTGGGATGTATATACGATGGAATATTCAGTTCAGTTCAGTTCAGTCGCTCAGTCATGTCTGACTCTTTGCAACCCCATGAATCACAGCACGCCAGGCCTCCCTGTCCATCACCAACTCCTGGAGTTCACTCAGACTCACGGCCATCAAGTCAGTGATGCCATCCAGCCATCTCATCATCTGTCATCCCCTTCTCCTCCTGGCCCCAATCCCTCCCAGCATCAGAATCTTTTCCAATGAGTCAACTCTTCGCATGAGGTGGCCAAAGTACTGGAGTTTCAGCTTCAGCATCAGTACTTCCAAAGAAATCCCAGGGCTAATCTCCTTCAGAAAGGACTGGTTGGATCTCCTTGCAGTCCTAGGGACTCTCAAGAGTCTTCTCCAACACCACAGTTCAAAAGCATCAATTCTTCGGCTCTCAGCTTTCTTCACAGTCCAACTCTCACATCCATACATGACCACTGGAAAACCATAGCCTTGACTAGATGGACCTTTGTGGGCAAAGTAACGTCTCTGCTTTTGAATATGCTATCTAGGTTGGTCATAACTTTTCTTCCAAGAAGTAAGCATTGGAATATTACTCAGCCATAAAAATAATGCATTTGAATCAGTTCCACTGTGGTAGATTAACCTAGAGCCTGTCATACAGAGTGATGCAAGTCAGGAAGAGAAAAACAAATATCATACATTAATGCATATATATGGAATCTAGAAAAATGGTATTGATGAACCTGTTTGCAAGGAAGGAATGGAAACCTAATTATAGAGAATAGGCTTATGGACACAATGAGGGAAGTATAGAGTGGGATGAATGGAGAAAGTGGCATCAACATATACACTACCCTTTGTAAAATAGATAGCTGGTGAAAAGTTATTATATACACAGGGAGCCCAGCCTGACATCTGATGACCTACAGGGTTGGGACTTGGGGAGGTAATGGAGGCTCAGGCAGGAGGTGATAGGTGAATAATTATGGTTGACTTGTGTTGTTGTACAGCAGAAACCAACACAACATTGTAAGCAATTTTCCCCCAAATAAAAATCATGAAAAATAAAAATAAGGCAGAATGAAAAAAATGGTGAATTTTATGTTATATATATTTTATGATAACAATAATAAGTAATAATGGTATAGACATGCTCCAGGAACTCTGGCCTGCAAGGAAGTAGTTAGCAGAGAGGGGCCACATTGAAGATGGAGTGACGCAGCAGTAAGAAGGCAGAGCTGGAGCCGACTTATTAGAGCCAACTTATTAGAGAATCTTTTTGTTCTTACCTCTCTCACCATCAAGATGGCATTGGTCTAAGCTTTGGCTCTGACAACTGCCTAGACTGTGTTTTCAGGCCCTACAGCAGAACTGAGGAGTCAGTGTAATTACTGGACTATTAAGGTTTTCAGCTGGACAGACAGCTGGATGGTTACCGGACAACCACAGAATTGAATGATGGTGCCTTGGATGTACATCTCAGAAGGGAATCTTTGCTCATTGACCTCATGAAGAGAATTTTTTCCTTTTAGCCTCAGATCTCATTTGAAGAAATTGGTAAATGCAGTAATGGATATTTAAGCACTTCTGAATACCAACCTGTGTTCAGATAATTTAGGTTTAATGACTGGCCTGTCATTGGTAGAAGAAAGATGGTTGTCTGAGAAACTGCACTTCAGGGGGATGGTACAGACACACCATTGCCCTGTTGAGATTTCATTGCTCAGACACATATTTGGCATACCTTCAGATTCAGGAATGGAAGATTCACCAGACTTTTAATTAAGTTGCTTTAGGTAAAATAGAACATGTATATAATTTGGGATTCAGAAGCAATATTAATACTTGGGATGGGTTTATAATATCACCTAAAATAAAGCTGTTTCCTGAGAAAAAATATCATATCATATACAAAAAGGGGTAAATGACATGCTTTCATTTCCTTGGATTCTTTTAATGCAGAATGTCTCCTGGACATCACCCATGGAGCAGCCCACTGTTCTACTGGGTGCTTCCCATTCCAGAAAAACTGTTTCAAAGCATGTTGTGTCAACAAAGGGACTATTTTTGTACCTGGCCTTCATTTGTATGCACATATACTCATAATCCAGATGCCCCCTCCTGCTCTGTGTACTCTTCTGACTTGCTCCCTGATCCAACAACACCTGCCTTCTCAACCTCTTTATTTTTTTTTAATTTTTATTTTTACTTTATTTTGCTTTACAATACTGTATTGGTTTTGCCATAAATTGACATGAATCAGCCATGGATGTATATGAGTTCCCCATCCCGAACCCCCCTCCCACCTCCCACCCCATATCGTCTCTCTGGATCATCCCCGTGCACAGCCCCAAGCATCCTGTATCCTGTATTGAACATAGACTGGTGATTCATTTCTTACATGATTGTATACATGTTTCAATGCCATTCTCCCAAATCATCCCACTCTCTCCCTCTCAACCTCTTTAGAAGCATCTGACTTATAATTTTTATCCTTCGAATTTGAACTCAGTCTCCATCTGTAACTCCTCGCTTTTCCTTTGTCCTTCTCTACTGTGTGAATCGCCCAGGTACCTCTCATTGATCAAGCTGTTTGGATCTCACATATCTGCTGGTTCGTTCTCATCTTAGCTTTCAGATACTGTCCTGATTGTAGGCTGTGACTGAAATTGGATTTATCATATCTATTTATCCAACTCCACACTGTCTAGACCATCCACATTGCAAGACCACTCTGATCTAACTCAGTTCTCCATCCTGGCTTCAATTCATCCAACTCATTTTATCTATCATCCAATATCCAGGGCTGACAAAAGGCATGCTTTGAGGAAAATATTTAAATGCTAATCATTTTCACAGTGTCCATAGTGATAGATAGTGTTAAAATAGGAGCAAGAAGAAAATTATGTGTTGTAGAATAGCATCAATAGAGCTGTTGTCATTTATTTGCTAAAGTAGTATCTGACTCTTTTGTGACCCCATGGACTATAGCCTGCCAGGCTCCTCTGTCCATGCAATTTCCCAAGCACGAATACTGCAATGGGTTGTCATTTCCTTCTCCAGGGGATCTTCCTGACCCAGGGACAGAATCTGTGTCTCCTGCATTACAGGGAGATTCTTTACCACTGAATCATCTGCTGCCTCTGTGGTGAAGAATCTGACTGCCAATTCTGGTTTCCCTGGTAGCTCAGACAGTAAAGAATTTGCCTGCAATGCAGGAGACCTGGGTTCAATTCCTGGACTGGGAAGATCCCATGGAGGAGAGCATGGCAACCCACTCTAGTATTCTTGCCTGGAGAATCCCAGGGATAGAAGAGTCTGGTAGGTTGCCGTTTACGGGGTCGCACACAGTTGGACACGACTGACGTGACTTAGCAGCAGCAATAGCAGTATAAAATCAAAACCAGGAATTTGACATTGTAAAGTTTGTGTACTTTGTACTACACCATTCACGTGTGTAGATTCACGTAACCACTAGCACAATCAAGACACAAAACTGTCGCATTGCACAAAGATCTCTCTCCTGTCACACCTACCTTCCTCAGTGCTGGCAACTGCTAATCTTGTTTTTTATTTCTATAAATCTGTAATTTTGATACTGTTATATTAATGGCATCACACAGAGTATGATCATTTGAGATTGGCTTTTTTTTGCATGTAGCATGATGTCCTTGAGATCCACCAAGCTGATTTGTGTATTAATAGTTTGTTTCTTTTTATTGTGGAGTAATATTCTGTGATATGTTGTACCATTATGATCTGTTTAACCATTTACCTATTGATTGACAGTTTGATTGTCTCCAATTTTTGACTATTATAAATAAAGCTAGTACGAACATTACTGTATAGGTCTAATGTAGTCATGAGACTTACTAATTTCTTATATCATGTATTTAAATAATAATACTTGGAATTAAGGAAAATACATCATTTAAGTTAATTTCACTTCTTGCATTTTAAAATACAGTTACTAGAATATTTAAATTTAAATTACCTCATTTATTTCTATTGACTATCACTGTGATAGAGTAACTTTTGAAGGAAGTAGTTTTGTGGCTACTTGTAATGTGGATATTGGTGAAGAATGTTTAGATTTCAGCCTTCATAAATGAGAAGGTATAGTTCTTGAAAAGTTGAGACAGAACAGTCCAGAAAGAAAGAAGACTAAAGATAATGGCCCCCAAAGAAAAAAGAACTTGACATGTTCAAGAAACTGATATAGCCTGTATAGTAGAAGCAGTATTGATTGAAGGGGGAATGGCATGGCCCACCATCTTGAGGTAGACAATATTTACAAAACTCTAGATTCTCTACTTTCCTTTTTCATTCTACTCCATTGATACTAATATGCCCAAATATCCTTGTCTACTTTCTCTGAGGGTAATAGGTAGGAAAACTTAAGACAGAAAGTACTTTCAAAGTGATTAAGTGGAGCAGAAATTCCCAAATAGACACTGAATGATGTGTTAGTCCTGGCAATATATCCATTCATTTAAAACTTAATGTAAATTACAAAATTAGTGTATCAGTTGGCTTTTGTGCATAACAAACAATCCCAATAATTAGTGACTTAAAATGACAACCACTTATTTAGCTCACAACACCGTGGGCTGGCAATCTGTGCTAAGCTCCGTTAGGTGTTACTTCTGGCCTTGTCCACGCTAGCTTCTATGATCTGTGGTCAGCTGTGGCTGGCTAGACACTGACTGGCCTAGGATGGCCACATGGACTCTCTTCTTTCAGTAGAATAGCACAGGCTTGTTATGATGATATCAGGGTTCTAGCAGAGTGAGGCCTCTTGAGACCTAGGCTAGAGACAGGCACACCACTGGTTCTGTTATAATCTATAATCAGTGCAAGTCATAGGACCAGCCCAGGTTCCAGGTGCAGGAGACAGAGTCCACCTCCTGAAGAGAAGAACTGTAAAGTCATGTTACAAAGGGTGTGGCGATCAGGACAGGTAGTGAATTAGGACCACAGTTAACAGTGGTATACTGGTAAATGGTGAATGATTGGCTCTTTCAAGGAGGTTAAAAGGAGCAAACAGCCCCTATTGTGTTTGCCAGATTCCGTGGTGCAAATAGTTTCATCATGGCTGACTCCAAGCTATCATGTGACACTGTTGAAAAAAGAAGCACATGTTGGCTCTCAACAGTCATGTAAGCCAGCTCCAGCATAGCACTGAGTGTGTGCTTAGTTGCTCAATCGTGTCCAACTCTTCGTGACCCCCATGGACTACACCCCACCAGGCTCCTCTTTCCATGGGGATTCTCCAAGCAAGAATACTGGAATGGGTTGCCATGTCCTCCTTCAGGGGATCTTTTCAAGCCAGGGAGTGAACCCAGGTCTCCTGCTGTGCAGGCAGATTCTTTATGAGCCACCAGTGAAGTCCATAGAACTGAGAGTGACCTCTAAATATGGAAACTGGCAGCAGAATGCTCCAATTTCTGGCATTCACCAATCAGGATGGCATACTAAGACCCTTGTTCTCTCTTTAAAAAGTCCACTGCAGGGAGCTACATTCTCCAACAATAGGAATGAAGTCCTCCAAATTCCCATATTAGGTACAAAGATTTTAGAGGTCTTTGCAACAGAAACTATGAAATAAATGGCACATGTTATTATCATCCAATTCTCCAACTTCCCAGGTGACTGAAGATAGGATTATGTGTGTATGGTTGGCAATCAAAAGAGATCTATAAATCACAATTGGAAACACTGTCAAGTTCAGGAATATTAATGACGGCTTTCTTTCCTTCAGTCTCCAAGAAGACAAAAATTGATGCATCAGAATTTCACATAGAGCAAAATAACCTTAAATAACCTTAATTTTTCTGTATTTAGATTGGTCAGATGTGCTACACAAACACTTGCCTAATTTTTTTGCTCCATTTCATCTGAGGTCAGATGCTAATACCACCTCCAATGAGAACATGGGCTTTTCCTAGGCAGTGGCAATGATATCTATCTTATTTTCAAAAATAAGTTATTAGCCTTTCTGACAAAAGTTTGAAAAACCTCATAGAGTTGGGCTTCTGTTGGAGCTTATGGGAAGAAGACTGGTTCCTAATTGGAAAAGGAGTACGTCAAGGCTGTATATTGTCACCCTGCTTATTTAACTTATATGCAGAGTACATCATGAGAAACGCTGGGCTGGATGAAGCACAAGGTGGAATCAAGATTGCCGGGAGAAATATCAATAACCTCAGATATGCAGATGATACTACCCTTATGGCAGAAAGTGAAGAGGAACTAAAGAGCCTCTTGATGAAAGTGAAAGAGGAGAGTAAAAAGTTGGCTTAAAGCTCAACATTCAGAAAACTAATATCATGGCATCTGGTCCCATTACTTCACGGCAAATAGATGGGGAAACATTGGACACAGTGGCAGGCTTTATTTTGGGGGGGCTCCAAATTCAATACAGATGGTGATTGCAGCCATGAAATTAAAAGACATTCGCTCCTTGGAAGAAAAGTTATGACCAACCTAGATAGCATATTAAAAAGCAGAGACATTACTTTGCCAACAAAGATCTGTCTAGTTAAGGCTATGGTTTTTCCAGTAGTTATATGTGGATGTGAGAGTTGGACTATAAAGAAAGCTGAGCATTGAAGAATTGATGCTTTTGAACTGTGGTATTGGAGAAGACTCTTGAGAGTCCCTTGGGCAGCAAGGAGATCCCACCAGCCCATCCTAAAGGAGATCAGTCCTGGGTGTTCATTGGAAGGACTGATGTTGAAGCTGAAGCTCCAATACTTTGGCCACCTGATGCAAAGAGCTGACTCATTTGAAGAGACCCTGATGCTGGGAAAGATTGAGAGTGGAAGGATAAGGGAAAGACAGAGGATGAGGTGGTTGGATGGCATCACTGACTCAATGGACATGAGTTTGAGTAAGCTCTGGGAGTTGATGATGGACAGGGAAGGCCCGGTGTGCTGCAGTCCATGGGGTCGCAAAGAGTTGGACACGACTGAGCAACTAAACTGAACTGAACTGATGGGAAGAAGTTGGCAAGCTGTCCACTTCTAAAGTCTTTAATCATGTATAGTTTCACAGAGTATTGGGTGTAAGAAACTCTTCCCTGTTGAAGAATATTGGTCAAAACAGCAAAAGGGGATTTTGCTGCTATGGGTAAACAAAGGAGTCTCCCTGCTAATTAAATACTCCAAACTCACAGTACAGTTCTGGACAAAGAATCATTGAGTTTGTGGTGGGTAGGGGGTGGGTCTTGTTTCTTTCTTTTTTTTTTTTGCTTTAGACCATTGGGTTTATCACTGACTATTGTTATGTCTTCAAGCCATCCAAAATCCTAAATAAACAGGAGCTATAGTCCTACTGATGTGTCAGCTTCAAACCGAGGTTTCCATGCATAGAAACATCTGCCTTGGGACACAACATGCACCGTCTGGCTCTCCTCCTCATGCTGGCTCCTCCACGACAGCAAGCAGACTGAAGGGCAAGGGTCAGGTGGGTTTAGTTTATGCAGCCCAAGTCGGATCAGCCGAGGGGCCTCAATAATATCACCATCATCATCAATAACCTGCCTCTGATTCCACAGCTCCCTCCCAACCTTAAGGCGCCCACTCCCAGTGGAGACTGTCCAGAGCATCTTATTGAATGACTGTCATCCACCCAAGGCCCTCAAACCCCAGAAGACCTGAGGATGGTGCTGGCAGCAGGGGGATAAAGGTATCCAGTGCACTAAAGGCTTTTGGGAACACACAAGGAAGCAGAGGTACTGCAAGCAAACGGGCTATGTGCTTTTGAGGTGTGGTATGATGTGCATTCCAGGTGGACCAAATCTATAGTTGAATAAGACTGTTTTACCTTGCTTCTCCAGTCTGTCTCCCTTCACCCTCCCTGTCTTTTTCTTCCACAAGTATTTTATTGAGAACTTACAAAACGGCTGGCACTGCTATGGGTGTGGAAGATTAAGAGAGAAACAGACAAAGACCACTGTGACCCTTGGGACTCATTCCAGTCAGCAGGGAGAAACAATCACAGATTAATAAGTACATTACTTAGTGCTTTAGACTATGGTGAGACTTGAGAAAAACCTAGACAGTGTATTAAACCTAAAAGGTAGAGACATCACTTTGCTGACAAAGGTCTATATAGTCAAAGGTATGATTTGTCCAGTAGTCATGTATTGATGTGAGAGTTGGACCATAAAGAAAGCTGAGCACCGAAGAATTGATGCTTTGAAGTTGTGGTTCTGGAGAAGACTCTTGAGAGACCCTTGGACTGCAAGGCGAACAATCCAGTCAATCCTAAAGGATATCAACCCAGAATATTAATTGGAAGGACTGATGCTGAAGCTCCAATACTTTGACCACCTGATGTGAAGAGCCAACTCATTGGAAAAGATCCTGATGCTAGGGAAGGTTGAAGGCAAAAGGAAATGAGGGCAGCAGAGGATGAAATGGTTAGATAGCATTACTGCTTCAATGGATGTGTATTTGAGAAAACTCAGGGAGACAGTGGAGCACAGAGGAGCCTGGTATGCTACAGTTCATGAGGTTGCCAAGAGTCAGACATGATTTAGTGTCTGAACAACAACAACAAAGGCTTGAGAGTAAGTAAAAAGGCAGAGAAGGGGGCTAGTGAGTACTGAGTGAGGAAAAAATAGATTAAATTTCAGTTTAAGGAAGAGAAGATGTCTCTAAGAAGATGATATTTGGGCAAAAATCTGAAGGCAGTAAGGGTGGAAACCATGAGAACATTTGGGCAAAGGGTTCTAGTCTGGGGCAAAGGGTTCAAGTCTAAGGCAAAGGCATGGACATGTAGATATGCTTAGTGGACCGACAAAAGGTGGCTCATAAGCTGGAGAAGGGTGAATGGGGACAGAGACACATGAGGATAGAGATGAGGAGGATAGACTTCTTGAAGTGTCCCAGAACAGCAGTATCAGCATTGTCTTGTTAAAATGCAAATGTGGGATCCTCACCCTAAGCCTATTGTACCAGCAACTCTTAGGGGTGGAACCTAGAAATCTGTGTGTTTTACCAAATTCTCCACATGATTCCGATTCACACTGTAGTTTGAGAAGCCAAGATTTAGGGCATCATCTGCCATGGCAGGACTTTAAAGAAAAATCTGAGTAGAATAAGAGGTGATAATGAATGTTTGGTGACTTGATCTGAAATTATGTCTGATTTTGGTAAAGATGTGTTTATCTGGTTGGATGTATGCTAGGTACATTCACTTTCCTGAATGCAAAATAGAACGATAGAGAGATGGTTATATAGAGTCTGATTCCTTAGTACGGCCTCCCGGGGGTTCTCTTCAGCCTCTCTGGACAGTGGCAGGCCATGGAAGAAAGGATGTTTGTCTGATATCAACACACTGCAAAGGAAACCTGGGTTTAGTTGCAGGTCTCTCTCATCACAACTCTTGAATTTCTGCAACACAGAAATTTTTCTGTATATGAACGATTGAGCCTAATCTTAAGATTGAGCCTAATTTGGGGAATCCCTTACCTGATGGGGATCCATCTGTTAACTCAGCAAATGTTGTAATGGTGTAAACCCTGCATTGGGTGTTACCAGCGACTATATTTCTTACTGGGATGACTCCTTGGTTATCTTTCCTAAAATAACACAGTGACATTCCATTTGACTATGGGATGCTGGAACAGAATGGTGATGCTACAGAGAAGAGTGCCTAAAGTGCCACTTCACTATGTTGTGAAGTGATTCACAATATGTATAGATTCTACATGCTCCCCCTCTATAATGTGGAGCTCACCACGCAGGGGTGGGTGCCCAGCCTACCAGACTACATTCCCAGTGGCCATTGTATCTAAATATTACCATGTTATTTATCCTGGCCAATAGAATGTGTGCAGAAGTGCAGTCAGTCAGTTCCCAATGAGAGCTTTCATTTTGGCTGGATGCAGAGAAAGATGACAAAGATGACATGCAAGAAGATGGTAACACTTCAAGGCAGAAGGAGTCTGGGTCTCTGAGCTATTGCCTGAAGGAGACCCACCTGCTGACCAGGGCACCAGCATTTGACTTCATCCAAGAGAGAAATCAAATTCTATTGGGTAAGCGAATGAAATTCCAGGGGTTAACTGTTATAATCATGAGCAATGCCATAATATGCATGTCACTTTTCTCTGATATCAACACTATGCTGTTAGTATATAGCTTTAACCTCATATCAAAGAGGGAAAAAATTGAGTATTAGAATGAAATCACTTGCCTAAAGTGCTTTGGCTAGCTGGCAGCAGATATAGGGCCCATGTCAAACTTTTCTGGCTTTTAATGTATGATTTTTACATTATGTTTAATGTGCCAAAGGATGACACACAAATATGAAACAGTAACAACAATGATTATTTACCACTTGGCAAAATTTCAGAATGTATATCTCAAGGAAGACTGCCAATGATGTTGTTGACAAAATTACTGTGTATTTTGAAAGATGGACTCTATTGTAATATAGATACAGTTTTGCTTCTTTAAATACACAGATCTATAAAGGAAAAACATAGCAACAGTAAAATCTGCAGTGGTTGGGGCAATGTTTTGTTTTTTACTGTCTTGATTTTAGTCTAGAAATTGTATGTTCCTACAAAGCTACCCCACTATGCGGTGAACTGGTCAACCCAGTAATACAAACTAGAGCAAGGAAATACTGCCTGATAGTTACTCCTAATTTCTGCATCTTGAAATGGTATCCAAAACATATGGAAATTTCTAGAGAGGGTTATTTAAGTAGCACTGTCATTTTCCTTTCTCTGTTATGCATAATAATCGTCCTTTGAAATTCAAATCTTTGAAAAACTGTCAAAATGCATTTTCCTCTCCAATTTATTATTGTGGTTTAATTTGAGTAGGTTTAGTGGAGAACAGTGGGATTTCTAACTCTCTTAAAAGGGAAGATGGTACTTCTGTTCCCACTCTCTGAAACATCAGTTTTATGAAATATACAAAACTCAGCAAAGACTGTCCCTCCCATTGAACATGTAAGGCTGGGTTACCCCTTGGAGGTCATATCCAGCAGGCTTGCTCTAAACTCTCAGGTGAAGACAGGAAATTTATATTACCAATGAGAAGGGCAGTTTTAAAATATATTCCCTCTCAGTAGAAGAGAGAAACTTTGAATGAAAAGAGCATTTAAAATGATTGCCTTTCATGTCCACTTTTCTCCATGCGACGGACTTTTATTGCTTTAGTTGTTTAGGAATCCCAAACTGCCTTTCTCTCTGACTTACTTCACTTAGTATGATAATATCTAGGTATATTCACGCTGTAATTTAGTGTGAAATCTAAAAAAAAAAAAGATACAAATGAACATATTTACAAAACAGTAAAAGACTCAGAAAATATACTTATGGTTAACAAAGGGAAAAGTTGAAGAGAAAGATTAATTAGGAATTTGAGATTAACAGACACATTACTACATACAAAATAATCAACAAGGACCTACTGTATAGCACAGGGCATGCTACTCAATACTCTAACCTATAAGGGAAAAGAATCTGAAAAGAATAGATATATGTGTATGTATAACTGAATCACTTCGCTGTATACCTGAAACTAACACAACATTGTAAATAAACTATACTCTAATAAAATTAAAAATTAAAAAAAGACTCTCAAACTGGAAATTAGCCACATACCCATCAGCCAAATGCATAAATAGTGGTGTATTCCTACGATGGAATAATGATAAAACAATGAGAGAGACCTAAGTGAAAAGCGTCATGAATTCCAGAAACACAACATTGATTAGCCAGATACCAGATTCATCCTTATCAGGAGGGGTTACAAATAGCTATTACAAACAGGCAGAGAAATTTCTTATTAACATATCAAGGACACACTGCACGACAGAAAGAATCCCAGATAACATGTCAGAACTCCTGACACGGAGTAAAGGATCATCTCTGCGATTCAATTATCTCATCTTAGCAAAGCTTGGAAGAGAGAACTTGTGGATCCTAACCACATCTGCAAAGTTTAATAAAAACAGAAAGACTCACAGCACTTCCCCTTTTCTTTCCAGTTCAGGAGACTTACACCCTCTTTTGTCCAAGAAAAAAGTAATCACAAGAGATTCTTTCACTTCCAATGGTTTCCTATAGTAAATCAGACCTCTAGTCACCCCATCCAGCTCTGAAATGCTATGGCTCTTTGACACTGTGGGAGTTTGGACTTTGAAAATTAACAAGCTGTGTATTTTACATAACTGGAAAATGGCATATCACAATATAACCTATCTGGAAATAAACATTTTGGTCAGACAGAGGAACTTTGTCAGATATCCATTAAATATCATGAAATATTTAATTTTTCAAAAGAAACAAGAGTGTATTTGCTGCTTCTGTTTTTAAAATGATTTCTTTCACTTTCTTATGTAGCTTGCAACCTGTATCCTTGGCAGTACCAAAGGCAACCATCATGCATGGATGACAGTTACTGCTTGTTTTCTTTTTTTTTAAATGGCTCATGGCTGTGAGTTGCATGCTCTGTATCATAGCCTCATAAATACAAAGCTAAAGGACATTTAAAATCAGAAAAGTATTCACAGAGACACAGTTCTGACCTATAAATGTCAAATTATTTTATTAAAGAAGACCTTCTCAAAAACAGGGAGGGGAGGCATATCTAGGCAATACAACTTGTGGGGTGTGAGTGACAATTAAACAGTTGTCACTGTTAATCAGTTATTCAAAAGTCATCCAAAAGTTGAGTTATTTTATAGAGTAGCAAATGTGGCATATGATGAATTGTGTACACCATACACCTATCCTGGCCTGAACCACTCCTAAATCCCTCCTTCCTGACCACATGAATGCCTGGCTAGAAACTACAATTCCCAGAGTCCCTTGCAGATCCCAGAAGACCATGCAACTCAATACTTGCCATGAAGATAAGTGAAATTTATGTGTGCAACTTCTACATCATCTTAAAGACGTAAAGATGTTCTCCTTGTATTTGTTGCCTATTTTGTCCTGTTGCTTGGAAGCAATGGCAATTAGAAGGTTGGAAACCACATCTTGAAGATGGCTGAGCCTCTCAGACTGGATCCCTGAATTACATTGTAGAGAAGAGCTTGCCTCGATGCCTTAGACTATTAAGAAGGAGAAAAAAATAAGCATCTATCTTGTGGGACATCTTGTATACTTGAGACTCTTTTTTACAGTATCTTAACTTTTATCTTAAGAAAGAAAGTACTTAAGAAAATGTTTTGTGTTTACTTTGAAATGAGCTAAAGAATAAGAAGGGAAGGAGGAAGAAAGTTGAGCATTACTTCTTGGCTCCTTTCTGAGAGAGAATCCAATAGAATTTAACAAAGATAATTCTATAAATGTACCCCTTCAAAGGGAATAACCTGAGTCATATCACTGAAATCTGCCATCCACTGTACTGAAACAAGTATCATACAATATCTTTTACTGTACACAGGAAGCAACTAATGGCAAGCAGAAGCCTAGCAAGAGTAACAGGAATAAGAGAAAGTGCTTCATTCTTCAATATGATGGGTATTATGAGAAAATATCTTCAGGAAAAGTAAATTCAAGTTATAAACAGTAAATTTTGACTAGTAGCATTATGTTGCTTGATTGGTGTTACCCATTGTCTCATTTTTCAAGAAAATAAGAATTCTCCTTCTTATAATGCCTTCTTCCCCCTCATAAGCTCAGAAGAAATATAAAAGATATAAACAACAGCAAAAACTTGTTGAGTACTTTTTGTTTGGGTTATCTCAAAGATGTCACAGAAAATGCGAACGAACTTTTGGCCAACCCAATATATTTGTATCTGTGGGTATGTGTAGGCTGTGTTGCTTATCGCATGGACTTATAGTACAACAACATGAGATATGGATAAGTATTATCACTGTTCTTTATTTTTAGATGAGATGAGAAAGTGAAAGCTTCTCATCTAATCAGTTATAGCATGACTCTTCAACATTCTTAATCACTGTATCATATCTCTCCCTGTTAGCCAGGGCACAGAGTGTGATAGACTAAACACGGCTGCGAATTTGGTGTTAGTCCTCCCATTAAGACATAGAGTAGAGTTTCCTGTGTTTAGAAATCCTGTGGTCCAGTGTTTAGAAATCCACCTTGCAATGCAGGGGGACACGGTTTGGATCCTTGATCCAGGAAGATCCCACATGCTGAGAGGCAACTAATTTGTGTGCCACAACCACTGAAGTCTGCAGTCTGGAGCCCACCCTCCACAACAAGAGAAGCCACCAGAATGAGGAGCCCACACACCTCAATTAGAGAGGAGCCCCCACTTGCCTCAAGTAGAGAAAGGCCCACGTACAGCAATGAAGACCCAGCATAGCCAGAAATAAATAAATAAATAAATAAAATCATTACAAAAGTATGTAGAGAAAAACTCTCTCCCCTTAAATCTGGGCTGCTTATTAAAAATGTGGCATGAGTTATGTGATGCCAGGAGTTCTGGGTTCAGGCTTTAAGAGCCCGGCAGCTTCCATTTCCTGTTTCCTGGAATGCTTGCTTTGGAGTACAAAGTCCAGCTATCCTGAGGCCATCATGCTAGACTGACCGTGCTCCACTCAACATGGAGTTGAACTTGTCTTGGATTCTCCAGATTAGTCCATCTGCTGACTGCACACTACTGAGGAATCGTCACCAAAATTATTTGAGATGAATCACCTAGCCAAGTGTTGAATGAATTTGTGACTCACAAAATCATGAGATATCATAAACTGTCTTTTCTGGACAAACTTTTGGGATAGTTTGGTACAAAGCAATAGATCACCAGAACACAGAATTTCCTAATTTCCTAATTTCCTTATAAGGAAATGTACACATGCAGATTTATAGATGTATTAATATATATGTGTGTGTATTTTTTTATATTCACATACTTAAAAGTGAATTGTTGTATCCTATTAATATATTTCAAAAATATTTCCTTCTTAATATGTTCAATTGTGTTTTGAATCAAGTAATAGCAGCTTGTTATTATTCACTTCAGTTCAGTTGCTCAGTTGTGTCCAACTCTTTGCGGCTCCATGGACTGCAGCGCGCCAGGCCTCCCTGTCCACCACCGAGTCCTGGAGTTTACCCAAACTCCTGTATATTGATTCAGTGATGCCATCCAACCATCTCATCCTCTGTAATCCCCTTCTCCTCCTGCCCTTGGTCTTTCCCAGCATCAGGGTCTTTTCAAATGAGTTGGCTCTTCGCATCAGGTGGCCAAAGTATTAGAGCTTCAGCATCAGACCTTCCAAAGAACACCCAGGACTGATCTCCTTTAGAATAGACTGGTTGGATCTCCTTGCAGTCCAAGGGACTCTCAAGAGTCTTCTCCAACACCACAGTTCAAAAGCATCAGTTCTTCAGTGCTCAGTTTTCTTTATAGTCCAGCTCTCACATCCATACATTACCACTGGAAAAACCATAGCCTTGACTAGATGGACCTTTGTTGACAAAGTAATGTCTCTGGTTTTTAATATGCTGTCTAGGTTGGTCATAACTTTTCTTCCAAGGAGTAAGCGTCTTTTAATTTCATGGCTGTAGTCACCATCTGCAGTGATTTTGGAGCCCCCAAAAATAAAGTTAGCCACTGTTTCCACTGTTTCTCCATCTATTTGCCATGAAGTGATGGGACCAGATGCCATGATCTTAGTTTTCTGAATGTTGAGCTTTAAGCCAACTTTTTCACCCTCCTCTTTCACTTTCATCAAGAAGCTTTTTAGTTCCTCTTCACTTTCTGCCATAAGGGTGGTATCATCTGCATATCTGAGGTTATTGATATTTCTCCCGACAATCTTGATTCCAGCTTGTGCTTCATCCAGCCTAGCATTTCTCATGATGTACTCTGGATACAAGTTAAATAAGCAGGATGACAATATACAGCCTTGACGTACTCCTTTTCCTACTTGGAACTAGTCTGTTGCTCCATGCCCAGTTCTAACTGTTGCTTTCTGAACATTCAATTTTGAATATATACTTTATAAGTGTATCAAATAGATTAGTAACTCATGGTCATGGAAATTTGAGCAGAATTTTCTTGATCTTTCTTAGATAATCATTTGAGTCATTATAACCTCCATTCAGGAAGAGAGGAAAGAACTGTTTCATTTCAGAACTGTTTTTGTATGATTTCTTTCCTCTGAAAACAGTATTGGCATATCTCTATTAGAATATATATCTCTATTTAAAATAGATAGCTCTTGCATACAACCTAAGAATATCAGACATACACTCGTAAAGTCATACTAAAAGCAAATAAAACCACTCTAAAGGGTGACAGAAATCCAAACATAAAGCAACATAAACAACTCTCTATGTCTTTATACTTTTCAGAAGAAAATCTTTGACCCTACACTTTCATTTTTCCTCTTTGTGATTAGTTGCTGCACAAAAGCAGCATATAAGGCAATCCATTCCTGCCTGGATTTAAATCTTCAATGGCTGGAAGGATAACATAGTATTGCATTCACATATAAAGATGATATCGACATACCTTTAACAGAATGGCATGTCGGAAGGGCCATTCACTTTTTCTCCATGGCCCTTTCTTATGACCAAGAAAAATGGCCAAGATTATGTACGGAGTCAATGGAAAGGTCAGCAAAAGGTAATCGGTCACTTGGAAAGGGAATCCATGGACTTTACCAGAGCATAACACTGCACACAAGAACCGTGTTTCTGTCCACTGTTATTAGTGTCATGTGGAAGTATCAGTTGCTCAGTTGTGTCTGACTCTTTGTGACCCCGTGGAATGTAGCCTGCCAGGTTCCTCTGTCCATAGAATTCTGCTGGCCAAGAATATTGTAGTGAGTAGCTATTCCCTTCCCCAGGGAATCTTCTTGACCCAGGGATCGAACCCCGGTCTCCAGCATTGCAGGTAGATTCTTTACCATCTGAATGCCAGGGAAGCCAGTCATTAGTGTCATGCTGCAACCAATAAACAAAAGCATCTTTTAGAAGCTGCATTCACTGTTTCTGGACACCAGGACAAGCACACCACTGACTTAATGATGTAATAACTTCTGTCCTATTGGGGAAATGAAACATTTTTAGTTTTGCTAATTTGAATGGGGAACACTGCATCTAAGATACAGTTAACTAAACACAGAAATGAAAGGGAACAGGCATTTATACACTGGCCAGTCCACTGAAGAACGAAGAGTAGAGCCCTCCTGCAGATCAGCATGGACTCTTCTAGGGACCTGCTGAGTACCCACTGGCCACAGCATATTAAAGAGAACTCGTTTCCTTGAATCCACAGGATCACAAGAGACATTTTCTTAAATGGAAGTGTAGTTGATTTACAATGTTGTGCTAATTTCTGCTGCACAGAATGGAAGCACGTTCCTCTTTACATTCTTTTCCATTATGGTTTATCACAGGATGTTGAGAATACAGTACGCCTCTGTTTCTTATCTGTCTGATATATACTAATTTGCACCTCTTAACCCCATACTCCCACTCCATCCTGCCCCACCCACTTCCCCCTGCTGTCTATGTCTGTGAGTCTGTCTCTGTTTCACAGATAAGTTCATTTGTGTCGTACTTTAGATTCCACGTATGAGTGATATCATATGGTATTTGTCTTCTGATAAGAGACATTTTTTTAATGTATCGTGGAACACAAAATCTAACCTTGCCCTAATTGCAGAAGTCAGTGGAACTTTGTATAGTAAAACACATTTGACATAAATATGGTTGTAACTGTAACTGCACATGTCGTGACAGGCCTTCTAAGACATACACGGCAAATTTTAAATGGCTGGCCATACAAGCTTTTTAGAGGTAAAAAGTGATCTGATTATTATTTTATATTTAATGAAGTGTATTTAGGGTTGTTTCTCCAGAACTCAGATTACTATTACACTGGGTTGGCCAAAAGTTTGTTCAGGTTTTTCTGTAACATGTTATGGCAAAACCTGAACAAACTTTTGGCCACCATAATATTTACATGCTCTTTAAAATTTCTTATATATTTATCTATACACATGGTCTCATTAAATAGTTAACTAGTGTCCTTCCAGAAATATCTCAGAGAAACTTCCTTTTAATTTCAATTTTAAGGGGTTACCTTATTTTTAAGTGATTCACATGTCTTTTCTTCTACAATTCAGCACAATCATAGTAAATGTTTTCCTTCCTTTCTTCTCCTGAGACTATGTTATACAGCAGAGATTGGCACAACATTGTAAATCGACTATACTTCAGCTAAATCTTAATATGTATTTTTTGTAAGGAAGCATGTCCAAAAATCTTGCTTTTCTCAAAGAAAAGAAGGACCATATATATCATCATTCAATGAACATTCAAGTTTGGACATCTCTGCCATGATATGGGACAAGAATTGGCCACTTCATGTTGGAGCAGAGAACTGGCTACACAGCTGTTTCCAATTTTGCTTTCTGATTTACTGGATGAGGAGAAATCTGGGCAAGCATTAGCGCTTGTAAAAATAGCCTCTGTTTTAAACAGACCAAGCTCTTATCATAGAACTCCTGAATCTTCCCTGAAACTCAGAAACATCATGCAGAAAGCTAGATTACAGAGAGCTTTGTTCTTATTCTGCAAGTGTAGAATTTGTTGAAGGAAAGATAAAAAATAGTGGATCAGAGGGGAAAGAAAGACCTATATTTTTTAATAGAAGTAATGCTAGAAATGATGGTTCAGTTCAGTTCAGTTGCTCAGTCGTGTCTGACTCTTTGCCTCCCTGTCCATCATACACTCCTGGAGTTTACCCAAACTCATGTCCATTGAGTTGGTGATGCCATCCAACCATCTTACCCTCTGCTGCCTCTTCTCCTACCGCCTTCAATCTTTCCCAGCATCAGCACCTTCTCAAATGAGTCAGTTCCTTGCATCAGGTGGCCAAAGTATTGGAGTTTCAGCTTCAACATCAGTCCTTCCAATGAATATTCAGGACTGATTTCCTTTAGGATGGACTGGTTGGATCTCCTTGCTGTCCAAGGGACTCTCAAGAGTCTTCTCCAACACCACAGTTCAAAAGCATCAATTTGTCAATGTTCAGCTTTCTCTACAGTCCAAATTCAGCTTGTGAAGGCAGCCTAAGAACTAAAGCACTACTTTAAAAACTGACTTCCAGAGACATTTTTCATTCCAAATCATCCTTACTTTCCCATTTAGACACATAACACTGATCAAACGCCTGATATATGTCAGTGGTTGTGGTTATTGGATTTAATACATGTGAGATCCTGGCATATAACAGACACGCAGTAAATTCTAAAAAGCCAAAGTTAGAAATGAGTACCTTCTCAAGCCCCCAATTAGAATAGTGAGTTTTGTTTCCTTTTAAAATTTTTATCGACATATACAAGTAGAGGTAGACCAATACAAACTGATGGCTCTTAAACCATACTCTACACTTGATAACTCTTGAGTAGAAATAACTTCCCCCTATAAAGGATGTGGCAAATACAGTCATTGCATTAGATGGGTTTGGTGCATAGAAGACCCCATGAAGCCTCTTCTGGCTCTAAGAAGTAGAGATACAAAACATAAAATCCACCTCTTCTTTCTATCTGCTTATCTCTGTGCAAAACCACTCCCCATACAAAAGAAAGAACTACAGGGGCAAGAAAGACATTTTAACATGAATGGATAGGCACAGAACGTTTTTAGTGTGTTTGACATCTTATTGCGTTTAAAATAACTATAAAATACCAGTTGTCCTTCCTGTTACAACAGATGAAAGGAATCTGGCACCTTGTCCTTAGCATGTTTCCAGGAAACAAATGCAAAATGTTTTTATTATAATGTTTATTGGAAAAGAGAAAAATAACTCCAAGAAATGAACCTCTCAAATCTCTTCCCTTAAATAAAAATAACAACCTTTTAAAAAGGCTGTTCAGCAGAACCTTTAATAATGCTTTATATGTTGGACATGTGAGCTATCAGTGAAGCAGCCATGAGCCACATGTGGCTTTTGAGCACCTGAGACATGTTAGTGCAAGTGAGGAACTGAATTTTTTATTGTATTTAATTTGAATTAATTTTACTAAATTTCGATAGGCACATGTGCCTTGTGGCTACCACACTGGACTTGTCTAAAGCCTTGGACTTCACAGGTGACCAGAAGGGAAATCAATAATACAAGTCATTCCTCTACAATTTATCTGATCAAGTTAACGACACTTTCTTTGACTCCCAAATATCCAAATATCTGTTCTTAAAATAATCAAATTAAAAACTCCTTTCTACCTCCTACTTGTCCACCAGTATACTGTGGCAGGTTTACGAGACATTTCTGCCCATAGACACCCTCTGGGCAATTCACTATCACTCACTGTCCTACCATGAGGGATCCTAACCCCCTGGCACTCCTGGGAGGGTCAGCCACACCAATACAGTTGATTTATAAGCTGGCTAATTAGCATCTTAAAATCCAGAGAGTAAAGTTAAACTGGGTTAATAGCAAAGATGAATTTGGAATCAGACATATGGAAGATTCTGCTAGTTAGCATGTGGATGGGACCAAAGTGATACGGTATGATTTGCTGTGCTAGAGGGGAATCCACACAGTATAATGACCTTGTGTAACCTGGAAAGGGATGACAAGCTCCCAGGAAGCCAGGAACTCCAGCAGCAGAAACAGGAGAACAGTACAGCTCTGCTGAAGGAAGGACATAATTGCCTTCATTCCTGACTAGCAAGACTGATTCCAAAATCTATTTATTCACTATGATCATTATATCTTAAATATTCCTCAGATCCTCCTCACCCTTTTTCCTGAGCTAACCTGAACCTATGATAGTCTGTTACTAAGATATGTAGATTTACTACACATATGTAGAACTAAACTCTCCCTCACCATCAAAGGAAAAAACCAAAAACACTTGATATCACATGGACCTAAAGTTGAATGAACCTGGGGATCCATCATAAAGGAAGAAGATATGTGATTTATAGCTTACAGGTCTTTCTTTGAGGTTTTCCCTTACTAGGTATTACTGCTGAGAAATCTTTGTCATTGAAATCTTTTTCTGAAATATTGGAAAGAAAAATAGATTTTGGTTAGTCCTTTCATGTTCTGGGTTTCCATAGAAATCGATTCTTACCAAGTCCATCTTAGATTATATGGTCTGCAGGCAGATGCTCCATTTACTTCAAGAGGTGCAAAACAGCTGGAGCCATTAACAAAGCTAAACACATGGACTATGAAAACCATAGAGGATCTAAAATATTTTTAAAGACCTATTTGCCATTGGCATCTTTTAAAAAATTAAATTTATTTATTTTAATTGGAGGCTAATTACAATATTGTAGTGGTTTTGCCATACATTGACATGAATCAGCCATGGGTGTACATGTGTCTCCCATCCCGAACCTCCCTCCAACCTCCCTCCCCATTCCATCCCTCAGGGTGCTCAGGGCTGGTGCACAGGGATGCAATTGGCATCTTTACTGACTCTGTGATTTGAATATCAGGAAGGTCACATGGAAAAGGCTAGGACTTTCTAATCTGGCAGATAGACGGAGACAAAACTTGGCCCGATTCTTACTGCCTTAGGTTTGGCTGCAGCAGAGCCTGAAGCAGGCGTTTGGACACAGAGGACTAACTGAGGGCATGTTCTCAGGGAAACAGGGTAGGTGGGGTGAGGAGCTGAGTGAGGGTGTGGTCTCAGATGGAGTCTGGCCTCAGCCGGACCTCAGAGGGGGCTCTGGAGCATTAGCTGCCTCAGGAGATCAACATTCTTTCCTCTTGTGTCAATCACTACCTGAGTGTAGCATCTTGGATGTAGATTCTTCCATTGGACAACATCTACTACATGCCTCTTCCTAAAAAGAAACTCTAGTCCCCAGGAAAAAAATGGTGTGTTTAAAAATTGTAAGTACTGAATTGAGCAAATGAGATTTTTCAGACTAAGGATGGAGATCCTGGGAACTTTTTAAGGAGACAGAACTGAATACAGGTGACAATCAATGATATACAGTGAAGGCAAGGGTCAAAACAGTCCAGGTGATCACCCCGGGAAGCACAGAGGACACCATTCAGTAATTAACTAATCATTCTCAATCTTCACTTATTTCCCATTTTGTTTACATTGTCCAGTTCACATTTTTCAAAATTAAAATTTACTAGAGAAAAGAATGCTTTTAAAGAAGAAAAGCAAGCTATACTGCCATCCAAAATATTTCTGGAAAATAAACAAATTAGCCCAACATGTGTCTTACTGCTTATTTGGTAGTCACAAGGCTGTTTCGTAACAACTCGGTATGAGCAATGTTTAATTTCCAATTCTATAACACTTGCTTGCAAGATGACTGTAAATTAGTAAAGCAAGACAGTGAAACAACTACTCTAAGCAATATATAAACTATTGCAATTGGATCCATCCAAATCTTCTATGTGAATGTATAAAATATGACACATGATAATTTTTAAATTTTATAACCTGTTATTTTTGAAGGATCCAATAAACTATGATTACTATCTCCCCAGAAAGGAAAATAGAGTATTCAATGAACATTATTGATGCCACTTTTTTTTTTTTTAACAAACAAGAAAGATGAGTGGAGTGGCTTCCATTTTAGCTTTGCTGGAAAACGTGGTAGGGAAGGAGAGGTAGAGGCAGAAAGGACTTTTCTGAAATCTCACTTTTCATTTCAAAAGCAACAAATAAATGAAAGTTTAGGACACTACTGAAAGGGCATATCAGTATAACCACAGACATATAAATACATATGTATGTATTATACACAATCTTTTCTTTGATATAAAATCATCCTGACGGTGATGATTCATTTCTCAGGGGGCAGAAGAAACTACCCATCAACTCTCGTAAGTTTGCACAGTTTTGTATATTGAGTGAGATTCAAAATGTTTACAATAATCTCCTAGTATCTGCAAGAGATTCATTCTAGGATTCCTTGCAAACACCAAAATCCACAGATATTCAAGTCCTGTATGACAAAGTATTTGTGTACAACCTATGCACATCCTCCCATATATTTTATGTCATCTTTAGATTACTTACAATGCTAATACACTATAAATGGTATGTAAATAGTTGCTGGTATACAATAAATTCAAGTTTTGTGTTTTGGAACTGTGTAGAAATTTTTTTAGTGTATTTTTGATCTGTGGTTGGTTGAATTTACAGATGCAGAATCCATGGAAATGGAGAGCCAACTGTATATATTATATAATTTTTATCATTTATTTGCTACATTTGTATTTACTTCAGGTGTTGAACTTTATGTATTAAGTGCGTATCTGATATTCTAACAATAAAATAGTGGTTTTATTTTTATAAGTACCTACTTTATTTATCAGTACTTGTAAAAATAGAGACTATTTATATTTGTTTATCTAGTTACAATAAAATAGTGGGTCCAAATGTTTGGCTAGTGTCAGGGATTCTTGACACTTTACCACTGAAGACTATCTAAAGACAGAGGAAAACAGACCGTCCTAAAGGAACCGAGAGCCATGCTGTTAGGGGCACAACATGGAATTCTGTTCATGCACGTGTGTATCTATGTGTGGGGTGGGGGGAAGGGCACCTTCTCTTTTATCTCAAAGGAAAAATCTTATCTTTCACTTTGTAATATGAAGCTGTGTTAATATGCAGCTCAGGCTTGCCTCCTCACTTGAATTCTCCCCTCCGACAACTCTAAAGTTCTTTGGCATTCCCTGGTTTCTACACTCCAGCCTCAGCTCAGTGCTCCATACATGCTGGAAGGAGTAGAAAAGTGCCAGGGCTGAGAGGCTCAGGCTCTTAAAGCCCAGTGACATCTACCTCTTATTCCTAGCTTCAGTCTGAATGTTTGGGAGGATGGGCTGCACCCAGGCTGTGGCATGTAGCCTTAGACGCCAGTGTATCTAGCTATACTTATGCTTCTAAAATGTTTTGATCACAGCAATCCCTCCCTTCACGATATTCTGCTGCTGCTAAGTCACTTCAGTCGTGTCCAACTCTGTGTGACCTCATAGATGGCAGCCCACCAGGCTCCGCCATCCCTGGGATTCTCCAGGCAAGAACTCTGGAGTGGGTTGCCATTTCACTGGCACCCATTTGTTCTAGCAAAAATGTCTAAACTCTTTTAAACACTGAACACTAGCCAATTTCTTATCTGTGAGTTCTTTACCGAATCCTGAAAGGCCAGGGTTTGGATGGGCAGAATAAAAATTTCTCTTGCACTTCCCTGGTGGTGCAGTGGTTAAGAATCTGCCTGCCAACACAGGGGACATGGGTTCAATCCCTGGTCCAGAAACTAAGATCCCACATGCTGTAAGGCAACTAAGCCCATGTGCCACAGCTACTGAGCCCATGCACCCTAGAGTCCGTGCTCCACCAGGAGAGAAACCACTGCAATGAGAAGCCTGCGCATCACAACCAGAGAAAGCCAGTATGCAGTAATGATGACCCAGCACAGCCAAAAATAAATAAAAACATTATCGTTATTAACCATCAATAGAAACTGACTTTTCCTTAAATGATGCATGGAACAACAGACCATAAAAATAGTAGTCACTTGTGATGCTTTCACTCAGATACTTTCATATTTAATATCATAAGCTTTTTCACTGTTCTGGTCACTGCAGTTCAATAAAATTGAAGTTATTCTGAGATGGGTTTGCAGGATTCACCAGACTGCCATCCATAGTGCAAATCAAGGTTAAAACCCTGTTCCAGCCTCAGTGTCTACTGACTCCCTCTACCCACTTCATGATTCTCCTATACCTAGGAGATGTCCTTCCTGAAACATCCTGGGATCTTTCATGACCTCATGTCTTGATCTCATATCTCTTTTCAGGGGATCTTCATCACTGTTGGAAAATGTGCCCTTTACAAATGTTCTTGGAAGAAAAGCTTGATGAGGTTTTTCCTGATGTTACCAGGCAGAATTTGAATAAATCTCCTTTGTGCTTTGGAAACTGGTGGTACATTCTTCATCGTCAGTCTTTAGTACATTCTATTTAGAGTCTGTCTGCACCACGACACGTATGTCTCCAGAGGATAAAGACCATTTTTTTTTTCATCTCCTGACTTCTGGTACAATAATTTTCACATTGCAGACACTTAAAAATGCTTATGGAATAAAGGAAAGGTTATTTTCCTGGACATGGCAACCCACCCCAGTATTCCTGCCTGGAGAATCCCATGGAGAGAAGCCTGGTGGGCTACAGTCCAGAGGGGTGCAAAGAGTTGGACACGACTGGAGCAACTTAGCGTGCAATTGATTGAAAATATTCTCAACAGTCAGGACACAATAGCAAAGTGAAGTGGCAGGAACCACTTGCTTTCAGTGACAATGTCTAAGTATAGGATGGTTCTCTCATTTCCAAATAGTTTCCCTTAAAATCAAATTACTGATTGATCACAAGTAAAATCCTGAATCAACACAGCAAAACTTTATGTGATAAGCAAGGCTAGAGGACCAGGCAAAATGTGATAAGCAAAACCTGTTTCAGGAATCCTGACATTCCCCCCAAGAGCCTTGCCCTCCTCTCACGAAAGCCCTGTGTGCATCTCCCAGGTGGGCCCTGAGGGCTCTTTCGACATCCTAGCAGCTCTAGGGATACTTCCTGCAGCATGTAATCCAGGCTTGTCCTTCTAGTTCACACTTGTCTCCAGTCTGTCTTTTGAAAATCCTGCCTGTGCGATCTCTTCAGGCAGCCCCGTCCTGAGGGAGCTGATGATGGCTTTAAAACAAGCTTCATTCACTGATTTGACAATAGCTATTTGGATATTCACTGCACACTTCTTAGGTGCCAGGTACCATGATCTAGGATGCAGAAATAAAAGAAGAGTCTGTGCCCTCCAAGAGTTTCATATTAGGTGGCATTGGGCAGCTGTAACTTACTTGGTTAAAGCTATGTTAGGGAGCACAGCCAGGGGCACAGATTTCGTTTGGATCTTGGAAGCAAACCAGTCCATCCTAAAGGAAATCAACCCTGAATATTCATTGGAAGGACTGATGCTGAAGCTGAAGTTCCAATACTTTGCCCACCTGATGGGAAGAGCCAACTCAATGGAAAAGAGCTTTCCATGATAGAAGACAGAAGGCAGGTAGGGAAGGGGATAACAGAAGACAAGATGGTTGGATGGCATCACTGACTCAACTGACATGAGTTTGAGCAAACTCCGGGACTTGATAGACAGGGAGGCCTGGCGTGCTGCAGTCCATGGGGTCACAGAGTCAGACATGACTGAGCGACTGAACAACAACAGCAACTTGGAAGCAGACCCATGCACAAGAGTTTCAGTATGAGCCTTTCATTTGGGAGGCAATCTCAGGAGGTATGGAGAGAGTAAGAGGAAGTGAGACAGGAAGGAAAAAGCATCCAAAACAGGGTAGGTTTTCAGGCAGGTTATGCTAATTGGGATTCAATCCTGATAAAGACCTCTGGGTGATGCAGAATGTACTCCAGAGTTGTCCTACCTATGAGGCCGCAATATATTCAGCCATTCCCATTGTCCAGTGGGTAGAAACTCTACCTGGCCTGTTAACTCTGGAGTTTCCAGCTTGAAATATATGTGCCTGAGTCAGTTTCTATGAGGAGTAGAAAATCTTTAGGAGGGCATTCCAATTGCAGAAAGAAGTTGTAGGCATATGGGAAAATGTTGAGTGCTAAGGGACACTGACAAGGTCTGCTCCAGACCAGAGTGGGGGTGCTCCCAAGGAAGGTTTTCCAGGGGACAGAATACCTGAGAGTGCTTTGAAGCAGAAGGACTTCTGACCTAGCGTGTGATCACATCAGTAAACATTTCGTGTCTACTTCCAAAGGATGTGTGCTCCTCAATTGCTAAGTGCTGTGTTTTATATGTTGATTAGTTAAAGTTTACAGCTTATTTTGTTCAAATCTATAACTTATTCTTTTTGATCAAGAGTTACTAAGATTTGTGGATGTGTCTGTCTCTGTTTTTAGTTTTACCAGTTTTGCTTATACAAAGCTGACCTTGAACAACACAGGTTTGAACTCTGTGAGCCCACTTCTATGCAGATAATTTTCAATAGTAAAATACTACAGTACTACCTGGTCTGTGGTTGGGTGAATCTGCAGATGTGGAGGAACCATGACATGGACAGTTGACTATAGGTTATATGTCAATTCATCCCAAGTTGTTCAGGGGTCAATTGTGTGTGTGCGTGTGTGTGTGAGAGAGAGAGAGAGACAGACAGACAAACAGACAGATAGAGAAAAAGAGAGTGGAAGACTACTATCTCACACACAAACATTAAGAATTGTTATATCTTTCTGGTGGACTCACCCTCTATTTTTACAAAGTATGGTATGTTTTCTCTCTAAAAATGCCTCTTGTCTTAAAATCCACTTTAGTTTTTTATACACATATCTGCTTTTTATTTTTAATTTTGCATGATCTATCTTACTTGCATTATTCCTTCAATGCTTGTATACCATTATATGTAAGGCATGTCTCTTATAAGCAGCATATGATTGTAATTTCTTTTTATTTAATACAACCTTAAAGATTTTTTGTTTATCTCAGTTTAATTAATTAATTTTAAACTTTACAACACTGTATTGGTTTTGCCATACATTGACACGAATCCACCATGGGTGTACATATGTTCCCCATCCTGAACCCCTCTCCCACCTTCCTCCATCCCATTCCTCTGGGTCATCCCAGTGCACCAGCTCCAAGTACCCTGTATCATGCATCAAACCTGGACTGGCAATTCGTTTCATATGTGATAACTTACATGTTTCAATGCCATTCTCTCAGTCATCCCATGCTCTCCTCTCCCACAGAGTCCAAAAGACTGTTCTATACATCTTTGTCTCTTTTGCTGTCTCCCATACAGGGTTATCGTTACCATCTTTCTAAATTCTATATATATGCATTAGTATACTATATTGGTGTTTTCTTTCTGGCTTACTTCACTGTGTATAATAGGTTCCAGTTTCATCCACCTCATTAGAACTGATTCAAATGTATTCTTTTAATGGCTGAGTAATATTTCATTGTATATATGTACCACAGCTTTTCTTTTTTAGTTTTTATTTTTAAATTTTAAAATCTTTAATTCTTACATGCATTCCCAAACATGAACCCCCTCCCACCTCCCTCCCCATAACATCTCTCTGGGTCATCCCCATGCACCAGCCCCAAGCATGCTGTATCCTGCGTCAGACATAGACTGGCGATTCAATTCTTACATGATAGTATACATGTTACAATGCCATTCTCCCAAATCATCCCACCCTCTCCCTCTCCCTCTGAGTCCAAAAAGTCCGTTATACACATCTGTGTCTTTTTGCTGTCTTGCATACAGGGTCGTCATTGCCATCTTCCTAAATTCCATATATATGTGTTAGTATACTCTACTGGTGTTTTTCTTTCTGGCTTACTTCACTCTGTATAATCGGCTCCAGTTTCATCCATCTCATCAGAACTGATTCAAATGAATTCTTTTTAATGGCTGAGTAATACTCCATTGTGTCCACAGCTTTCTTATCCATTCATCTGCTGATGGACGTCTAGGTTGTTTCCATGTCCTGGCTATTATCAACAGTGCTGCGATGAACATTGGGGTACATGTGTCTCTTTCAATTCTGGTTTCCTCGGTGTGTATGCCCAGCAGTGGGATTGCTGGGTCATAAGGTAGTTCTATTTGCAATTTTTAAAGGAATCTCCACACTGTTCTCCATAGTGGCTGTACTAGTTTGCATTCCCACCAACAGTGTAGGAGGGTTCCTTTTCTCCACACCCTCTCCAGCATTTATTGCTTGCAGATTTTTGGATCGCAGCCATTCTGACTGGTGTGAAGTGGTACCTCATTGTGGTTTTGATTTGCATTTCTCTAATAATGAGTGATGTTGAGCATCTTTTCATGTGTTTGTTAGCCATTCGTATGTCTTCTTTGGAGAAATGTCTGTTTAGTTCTTTGGCCCATTTTTTGATTGGGTCGTTTATTTTTCTGGAATTGAGCTGCATAAGTTGCTTGTATATTTTTGAGATTAGTTGTTTGTCAGTTGCTTCATTTGCTATTATTTTCTCCCATTCAGAAGGCTGTCTTTTCACCGTGCTTATATTTTCCTTTGTTGTGCAGAAGCTTTTAATTTTAATTAGATCCCATTTGTTTATTTTTGCTTTTATTTCCAGAATTCTGGGAGGTGGATCATAGAGGATCCTGCTGTGATTTATGTCGGAGAGTGTTTTGCCTATGTTCTCCTCTAGGAGTTTTATAGTTTCTGATCTTACATTTAGATCTTTAATCCATTTTGAGTTTATTTTTGTGTATGGTGTTAGAAAGTGTTCTAGTTTCATTCTTTTACAAGTGTTTGACCAGTTTTCCCAGCACCACTTGTTAAAGAGATTGTCTTTACTCCATTGTATATTCTTGCCTCCTTTGTCAAAGATAAGGTGTCCATATGTGTGTGGATTTATCTCTGGGCTTTCTATTTTGTTCCATTGATCTATATGTCTGTCTTTGTGCCAGTACCATACTGTCTTGATGACTGTGGCTTTGTAGTAGAGCCTGAAGTCAGGCAAGTTGATTCCTCCAGTTCCATTCTTCTTTCTCAAGATTGCTTTGGCTATTCGAGGTTTTTTTGTATTTCCATACAAATCTTGAAATTATTTGTTCTAGTTCTGTGAAAAATGTGGTTGGTAGCTTGATAGGGATTGCATTGAATTTTTAAATTGCTTTGGGTAGGATACTCATTTTCACTATATTGATTCTTCCAATCCATGAACATGGTATATTTCTCCATCTATTAGTGTCCTCTTTGATTTCTTTCATCAGTGTTTTATAGTTTTCTATATATAGGTCTTTAGTTTCTTTAGGTAGATATATTCCTAAGTATTTTATTCTTTTCGTTGCAATGGTGAATGGAATTGTTTCCTTAATTTCTTTTTCTACTTTCTCATTATTAGTGTATAGGAATGCAAGGGATTTCTGTGTGTTGATTTTATATCCTGCAACTTTATATTCATTGATTAGCTCTAGTAATTTTCTGGTGGAGTCTTTAGGGTTTTCCATGTAGAGGATCATGTCATCTGCAAACAGTGAGAGTTTTACTTCTTCTTTTCCAATTTGGATTCCTTTTATTTCTTTTTCTGCTCTGATTGCTGTGGCCAAAACTTCCAGAACTATGTTGAATATTAGTGGTGAAAGTGGACACCCTTGTCTTGTTCCTGACTTTAGGGAAATGCTTTCAATTTTTCACCATTGAGGATAATGTTTGCTTACCACAGCTTTCTTATCCGTTCATCTGCTGATGGACATCTAGGTTGCTTCCATGTGCTAGCTATTATAAACAGTGCTGCAATGAACATTGGGGTACATGTGTCTCTTTCAATTCTGGTTTTCTTGGTGTATATGCCCAGCAGTGGGATTGCTGGGCCATATGGCAGTTCTATTTCCAGTTTTTAAAGGAATCTCCACACTGTTCTCCATAGTGTCTGTACTAGTTTGCATTCCTAACAACAGGGTAAGAGGGTTCCCTTTTCTCCACACCCTCTCCAGCATGTATTGCTTGTAGACTTTTGGATAGCAGCCATTCTGACTGGCATGATATGGTACCTTATTGTGGTTTTGATTTGCATTTCTCTGATAATGAGTGATGTTGAGTATCTTTTCATATGTTTGTTAGCCATCTGTATATCTTCTTTGGAGAAATGTCTATTTAGTTCTTTGGCCCATTTTTTATTGGGTCATTTATTTTTCTGGAATTGAGCTGCAAGAGTTGCTTGTATATTTTGAGATTTAATAATTGAAGTGTTTAGTCCTCTTACATTTAATATAACATAGTCGGGTTTAAATCTATGATCTTACTTTAAAAAAATTTCCCTCACTTGTCCTATATTCCTTTTTCTCTTCTTTAGGAGCTTCTTTTGAATTAATCAAGTATTCATCATTCATTCTCCCACCTGCCATTAGCTGATTAATCATATATTGTTTTCTCTTCAGTAATTCTGTACAAATTAAAAAATCCTTTGAGCATTATGATTATTTTATATAGTCCATATTCACTTATGTTTACTCTTTATCTTGTTCATCCTTTTTTCTGCATGTCTGTTTCTCTCTTAGGTCATTTTCACTCCACAAAGATTCTCATTTTAGTGTAGGTCTACTTGATGAAAGTGAAAGTGGAGGGTGAAAAAGTTGGCTTAAATCTCAACATTTAGAAAACGAAGATCATGGCATCTGGTCCCTTCACTTCACAGGAAATAGATGGGAAACAGTGGAAACAGTGTCAGACTTTATTTTTTTGGGGGGTCCAAAATCACTGCAGATGGTGACTGCAGCCATGAAATTGAAAGATGCTTACTCCTTGGAAGGAAAGTTATGACCGACCTAGATAGTATATTCAAAAGCAGAGATATTACTTTGCTGACTAAGGTCCGTCTAGTCAAGGCTATGGTTTTTCCTGTGGTCATGTATGGGTGTGAGAGTTGAACTGTGAAGAAAGTTGAGCACCGAAGAATTGATGCTTTTGAACTGTGGTGTTGGAGAAGACTCTTGAGAGTCCCTTGGACTGCAAGAAGATCCAACCAGTCCATTCTGAAGGAGATCAGCTCTGGGATTTCTTTGGAGGGAGTGATGCTGAAGCTGAAACTCCAGTACTTTGGCCACCTCATGCGAAGAGTTGACTCATTGGAAAAGACTCTGATGGTGGGAGAGATTGGGGGCAGGAGGAGAAGGGGACAACAGAGGATGAGATGGCTGTATGGCATCACTGACTCGATGGACATGAGTGAACTTGGTGAACTCCGGTAGTTGGTGATAGACAGGGAGGCCTGGTGTGCTGAGATTCATGGGGTCGCAAATAGTCGGATACGACTGAGTGACTGAACTGAACTGAACTGATAAAAACAAATTTTTTTCTAGAGCTCCCAGGTTGCTCAGTGGTAAAGAGTCTGTCTGTCAGTGTGGGAGACATGGGTTGGATCTCTAGTCTGTGAGGATCATATATGCCTGGAAGCAGATGGGCCCACACAACACAACTGCTGGGCTTGTGCTCAGAGCCCGAGAGCCGCACGTGCTGCATGTGCTGAGGTCCCTATGTCCCAGAGCCTGGGCTCCATGACGGCAGATGCCCCCACAGTAAGCTCGCACACCACAGCAAGACTGCACACCACCATGAGGAGAGGCCCTGCTCAGTGCAACGAGAGAAATACGCCTACCCAGCAGCAAGGACTAGCAAAGCAAAATATAATTAATTAAAAAATTTTCTTTCAGTTTTACTATTCTGTAAACATAGTTATTTTGCCTTAATATTTGAAGGTTTCTTCATCAAAGAGATAATCTTGTTTCATTTCAGAACTATTATAAAGATCTCATTCTATTGTTTATTATTTTTACCATTTCTGTCAAAACTTCAGTTAAAAGTATTACTGAGGTTCTTTGGAAAGTAATGTGTCTTTTTCTTTGACTGCTAGTATGTCCCTATATTCTTTAGTTTTAAACAGTTTTATTATAATGTGATCCCATATAGATTAAAAAAAAATTATCTTGCTTGGGATTCTTACTCCTTCTTAAATCTGTGAATTTTCATCTTTTCAAACAATTTTGACTATTATTTAAGCTACTACTTCTGTGTTATTTCTTCTACCTTTCAGACTTCAATTATGTTAAACTTTCCAGGGGTTATTTTTTTATATATGCTTCAATTGTTTTCCTCTCTGCTTCAGTCTGGAAACGTTCTATTGACCTATGTTCTAGCTCACTTGTTTTATCATGTATTTAATCTGCTTTATGTCTATTTATTGAATTGTTTATGAACAAAAGGTAATGGAGGAAGGGAAAGATATAACCAATTGAATGCAGAGTTCCAGAGAATCAGTTCAGTTCAGTCACTCAGTCCTGTCCGACTCTTTGAGACCCCACGGACTGCAGCACACCAGGCCTTGCTGTCCATCACCAACTCCCAGAGCTTATCCAAACTCATGTCCATTGAGTCGGTGATGCCATCAAACCATCTCATCCTCTGTCGTCCCCTTCTCCTCCTGCCTTTAACATTTCCCAGCACCAGAGTCTTTTCAAATGAGTCAGTTCTTCACATTAGGTGGCCAAAGTACTGGAGTTTCAGCTTCAGCATCTGTCCTTCCAATCAATATTCAAGACTGATTTCCTTTATGATGGACTGGTTGGATCTCCTTGCTGTCCAGGGGACTATCAAGAGTCTTCTACAATACCACAGTTCAGAAGCATTAATTCTTTCATGCTCAGCTTTCTTTATAGTCCAACTCTCACATCCATACATGACCACTGGAAAAACCATAGCCTTGACTAGATGGACCTTTATTGGCAAAGTAATGTCTCTGTTTTTCAATATGCTATCTAGGTTGGTCATAACTTTCCTTCCAAGGAGCTAGCGTCTTTTAATTTCCTGGCTGCAGTCACCATCTGCAGTGATTTTGGAGCCCCCTCCCAAATAACATCAGCCACTCTTTCCACTGTTTCCCCATCTATTTCCCATGAAGTGATGGGACCAAATGCCATCTTCGTTTTCTGAATGTTGAGCTTTAAGCCAACTTTTCACTCTCCTCTTTCACTTTCATCAAGAGGCTTTTTAGGTCCTCTTCACTTTCTGCCATAAGGGTGGTGTCATCTGCATATCTGAGGTTATTGATATTTCTCCCAGCAATCTTGATTCCAGCTTGTGCTTCTTCCAGCCCAGCGTTTCTCATGATGTACTCTGCATATAAGTATTATATTGGTTTATGTCAAATATCAATATGAATCAGCCATAGGTATTCATAAATCCTTCCAACGAACACCCAGGACTGGTCTCGTTTAGGATAGACTGGTTGGATTTCCTTGCTAATATATTACTATGAGCATATAAGGAGGTTCAAGGCTTACTGGAAGTCAAATCTTCTGCCATCCTGTATCTAGTTGGTTCTAATTAGTTTTTCTCATGTCCTAAGGTTATGGTTTTCCAGTGGTCATGTATGGATGTGAGAGTTGGACTATAAGAAAAGCTGAGCCCCAAAGAATTGATGCTTTTGAACTGTGGTGTTGGAGAAGACTCTTGAGAGTCCCTTGGACTGCAAGGAGATCCAACCAGTCCATTCTAAATGAGATCAGCCCTGGGTGTTCTTTGGAAGGAATGATGCTAAAGCTGAAACTCCAGTACTTTGGCCACCTCATGTGAAGAGTTGACTCATTGGAAAAGACTCTGATGCTGGGAGGGATTAAGGGCAGGAGGAAAAGGGGATGACAGAGGATGAGATGGCTGGATGGCATCACCGACTTGATGGACGAAAGTCTGAGTGAACTCTGGGAGTTGGTGATGGACAGGGAGGCCTGGCGTGCTGCAATTCATGGAGTTGCAAAGAGTAGGACACGACTGAGCAACTGAACTGAACTGAACTGATGGCTATACTATTCTTTTAAAGGTTGTGCCCTGCCCTCTTCCCTTCTGTTTCAATTCCACTATTCAAATATATGCCTCTTTTTGAAAATTATTCACGTCTGGAAAGGGTAAAGTGCAAAAATTTCCACTTAAAACAACTAGAAAAGCTTGACAGTTTACTTTGAAATCACATTCACGGGCAATGAAAAGCTACTAAAGCAGTCAGAACTCGACAAGGATGTTAGAGAGAAGAGAAGCACATGAGGTGAGAGTTTGAGTCTCCTTTCAAGGCATTTAGTTACTCAGGAGAACTCCATATCCAGAAACTCAAAAGCCATGTAGAAGTAGTGGCCAAAAGGGAGAGATTTCAACAGTCTAATTAGCCTGGTGAATTCAAATGTGAATATCAGGGCTACAAGAAGAAATGGGAAACACGCTGAGGTGAGTCCAATAGTCTCTGTCACATATGTCCTTGAGGGTCTTTATGTTCTTAGACAAACCTAAGGAAGGATGGCCATCCCTACCTACATCATCCCTACATGAACTGATCACATACCCCACAACCCGCCTCCCTCACTTTACCTTTAAAAATGCTTTCCTGAGGTGCATTGATTCATCTCTAGGCTTTCTATTTTGTTTCTTTGATCAATATTTCTATCTTTGTGCCAGGACCACACTGTCTTGATGACTGTAGCTTTGTAGTATAGTCTGAAGTCAGGCAGGTTGATTCCTCCAGTTCCATTCTTCTTTCTCAAGATTGCTTTGGCTATTCGAGGTTTTTTTTTGTATTTCCATACAAATTGTGAAATTATTTGTTCTAGTTCTCTGAAAATTACCATTGGTAGCTTGATAGGGATTGCATTGAATCTATAGATTGCTTTGGGTAATATACTCATTTTCACTATATTGTTTCTTCCGATCCATGAACATGGTATATTTCTCCATCTATTTGTGTCCTCTTTGATTCCTTTCATCACTTTTTTATAGTTTTCTATATATAGGTCTTTTGTTTCTTTAGGTAGATTTACTCCTAAGTATTTTATCCTTTTCATCATAATGGTGAATGAAATTGTTTCCTTAATTTCTCTTTCTGTTTTCTCACTGTTAGTGTATAGGAATGCAAGGGATTTCTGTGTGTTAATTTTATATCCTGCAACTTTACTATATTCATTGATTAGCTCTAGCAACCTTATCTGTGATAAAGGAGGCAAGAATATACAATGGAGAAAAGACAATCTCTTTAACAAGTGGTGCTGGGAAAACTGGTCAACCACATGTAAAAGAATGAAACTAGAACACTTTCTAACACCATACACAAAAATAAACTCAAAATGGATTAAAGATCTAAACATAAGACCAGAAAATATAAAACTCCTATAGGAAAACATAGGCAAAACACTCTCTGACATAATCATAGCAGGATCCTCTATGACCCACCTCCCAGAATAATGGAAATAAAACCAAAAATAAACAAATGGGACCTAGTTAAACTTAAATACTTTTCATAATGAAGGAAACTATAAGCAAGGTGAAAAGACTGCCTTCAGAATGGGAGAAAATAATAGAAAATGAGGCAACTGATGAAGAATTAATCTCAAAATATACAAGCAGCTCATGCAGCTCAATCAAAACGACCCAATCAAAAATGGGCCAAAGAACTAAACAGATATTTTCCAAAGAAGACATACAGGTGGCTAACAAACATATGAAAAGATGCTCAACATTACTCATTATCAGAGAAATGCAAATCAAAACCACAATGAGGTACCATCTCACACCAGTCAAAATGGCTGCTACCAGAAAGTCTACAAACAATAAATACTGAAGAGGGTGTGGAGAAAAAGGAACCCTCTTATACTGTTGGTGGGGATGCAAACTAGTACAGCTACTATGGAGAACAGTGTGAAAATTCCTTAAAAAAACTGGAAATAGAACTGCCATACCACCCAGCAATCCCACTGCTGGGCACACACACTGGGGAAACCAGAATTGAAAGAGCCACATGTATCCCAATGTTCATCGCAGCACTGTCTACAATGCTTAGAACATGGAAGCAACCTAGATGTCCACTGGCAGATGAATAGATAAGAAAGCTCTGGTATATATACACAATGGAACATTACTCAGCTATTGAAAAGAATGCATTTGCATCAGTTCTAATGAGGCGGATGAAACTGGAGCCTATTATACAGAGTGAAGTAAGTCAGAAAGAAAAACACCAATACAGTATATTAATGCATATATATGGAAATTAGAAAGATGGTAATGATGACCCTATATGCGAGACAGCAAAAGAGACACAGATATAAAGAACAGACTTTTGGACTCTGTGGGAGAAGGCGAGGGTGGGATGATTTGAGAGAATAGCATTGAAACATGCATATTACCATATGTGAAATAGACCACCTGTCTAGGTTTGATGCATGAAACAGGGCACTCAGGGCCGGTGCACTGGGATGACCCCTGAGGGATGGGATAGGGAGGGAGGAGGGAGGGGCTTCAGGATGGGGAACAAATGTACACCCATGGCTGATTCATGTCAATGTATGGCAAAACCCACTATAATATTGTAAAGTAATAAGCCTGCAGGTAAAATAAATAACTTAAGAAAAAACTAATGAAAAAAATGCTTTCCTAAAATGCATCTAGGAGTTTAGGTGTTTTGATCACTAGCTGTCTAGATTCCATGCTTGGTGCCTGCAAAAATGCCATACTTTCCTTCATCACAACCTGGTATCAGTAGACTGGCTTTACAGTGCATGGGTGAGTAGCCCAAGTTTGGTTCTGTAACACTACACAGTCCATTAGAAGCCTCCAGGGGAATTCTGTTCAAATATTCACATACTCTCTCAAACATCTATTTCACAAAAATATCTCATGCTGCAATTAAGGCTCCTGCCTCTGTTTCTGTCCTTAGAAGGAATGGAAAAATACATGTCCTACACTCTGAATAATTATATTTTTCCAGAGAGTGAGACCTCATTAGCCATTATCTTGGGAATTAAGTTCCTATAAATGAAGTCATCCATGTTGAAGATAACTTGTATTTCTCAGAAATTTCAGAAAGCAAAGTACATCTTTCTTTTAATGCAGAACCAAAATGAAGATAAATAAGATTCCTTAGAAGATATTGCAAAATCTGGGGAATCTAATTTTGCCTCTTCTCCTTTCTTCTTTTTTCCCACATGGATTGGTCTGTTAAACTTTTCAGAAACCATTTCCTTTTTCTCTGTTAGATTACACATCCCAGCCACGCTTGCAGTTAGGTATAGTCACATGATTAAGTTTGGACACATGAAATAAGGATGATAGTTGATTTATCCCACTTCCAGGCATGGCCCTTACAATTCCTGAGTGATCTATCCCCAATTGTTTTCCCTCATATGACAGTTAATAATGAGCAGAAAGTGGAAGCTTAAGTCAGAAGCAGCCTGGGACCCTGATAGCACGTGGAGGACTGCCAATGAGAACCACCCACATTAGACAGTGAAATGAATGAGATACACTTTTATTTTGCCAGGCCATCGGGAATTTGGGTTTTATTACAGAAATAAACTGCTTATCATTATAGAGAGACTGGAGCCAGGACCCACAGATTGTTAAGTGCCCATTTAACCCTCTAGAAATACACTGCCTGGGTTCCGATCATGGTTCCTAGTTACAAAACTCTGGGAAACTCCTGAGGATTCTGGTTCCTGAACAAAGGTTGCTGCACAGGAACTCCCACGTTGAACTGGGAAATGAAGGAGAAATACACACATATTGTGTCAAGCCACTGAGAGTTCTGAAGTGGTTTACTATACAGATTTGTCTACTTGGACTAACTCAAAGGGCACTGAAAATGGGAAAGTGATCAAGGCATGGAAGGCTTCAAGAAACTGCAGCATCCAAAGCTTAGAAGTATGCACAGGGAAGCTATCAATAATTTGCCAGTTTCCTTTATCATGAATAACTGTCACTTATTGGTTTGTTAAAGTGACACTCTGACTCTCTTTTCCCTGCTCTTTTCCTTCTGCCAGGGATGTTCAGAATGGCCTCTATTGCTTTTCAAAAATGCATCTCTGTTCTCCAAACCGTCTAAAAACTAATGACCAAACTTATTGAACTCATTCATGTGGGTGCTTCTTCTTTCTATAATTTTTATTTATTTAATGTTTTGGCTGTGCTGGGTCTTTGTTGTTGTGTGGGCTTTTCTTTAACCGCAGAGAGAGGGGGCTGCTTCGTTGCAGTGTGAGAGCTTCTCATTATGGTGGCTTCTTTTGCTGCGAAGTTTGGTCTCTAGGTTGTGTGAGTTTCAGGAATTCTGGCATGTGGGCTCTAGTGTTGTGTTTCCCAGGCTCTGGAGCACAGGCTAAAGAGATGTGGTGCACGGGCTTAGTTGCTGGATCTTCCAGAACCAGGGGCTGAAACAGTGTCTTCTGCATTGCAAGGCGAATTTTTTTTTAATTTTTATTTTTACTTTATTTTACTTTACAATACTGTATTGGTTTTGCCATACATTGACATGAATCCACCGCGGTGTACATGCGTTCCGAATTCTTTACCACTGAGCCACCCAGTAAGCTCCGTGTGGGTGCTTCTTCACTCAGGCATTAGCATCTTTAAGCCTTGTGGCATGTGGGCTCCAACCATTCCCAGTAAAGAGGTGGAAGGCTGTCTTGTGACTAAGAGATTCCTGAGAAGCAGAACTGATGGCAGCTTGGGGAGCTTTGGGGTGGGGGTGGGAAGCTTGCCTGCCATGCAGATGCCCCTCACTCCAAGAGGACCTGCTGTCTGGGCGGGGCCTCTAAGCTGTTCCCTTCCTTCTCCTAGAACTCCTGCCAGCCCCAGCCTCTCAGTGTCTATAGACACTCACTTTCCTTTCAGCCCTTCATTTAATCCCTTTCCTCCTTGGGGACAGCTTGGTCCTGATGTCTCTCTTAATCCAATTTTGTCCTCACCTTTCCATAGCACTTGCCCCACGTTTTGGATGAAGATTATTTTTGAGCACATTGGATACATTTTAAAGTACTTTCTAGTTGGGCAAATGTTACATTGCTAAGCAATCTGTTTTCTCATCTGACAATTGTGTTATGTGTTGAACTGCGTGTCCCCCACCAGTACCCCCCGCCCTCACCAAACTCATCTGTTGAAACCTTAACCCTCAATGTGGAAATATGTGGTCTTATTTGAAAATAAGGCAATTATGTGAAGTCACTCAGTAGTGTCCAGCTCTTTGCGGCCCCATGGATTGTAGCCTACCAGGCTCCTCCCTCCATGGGATTCTCCAGGCAAGAGTGCTGGAGTGGGGTGCCATTTTCCTTCTCCAGGGGATCTTCCTGACCCAGGGATCAAACCCAAGTCTCCCACATTCCAAGCAGACGCTTCAACCTCTGAGCCACCAGGGAAGCCCAAGGTAATTATAGATGACCTTATAATTAGCTATAATGGGATCATTAGAGTGGGTTTTAATCCAATATGACTCATATCTTTATAGAAAGGGAGAATCTGAACACACACACACACACACACACACACACACACACACCTCTCCCATCCCCCACCCCCACCCCCATTATGTGAAAATGAAGGTAGAGACCTAACAAGCCAAGGAATGCCAAGGATTGCCAGCAGACCACCAGAGCCAGGAGAAAACTGTGAAATAGCCTTTTCTCTCACAGCTCTCAGAAGAAACCAACACTGCTGACATCTTGACCTTGGATGCTTCCAGAAATTCAAGTCAGTAAATTTCTGTTTAAGCCAGCAAACTTGTGGTACTTTGTTATGGAAGCCTAAACAAACAGATTCAAAGGTAGACAGCAATGTCTATGTAATTGGGCTGTTTGGAAGATTTCAGAGGTGATACTTATAGGACTCATAACACGGAGTCTGGCACGTAGCCAGGATTTGATAAATGTCTGCTGCTGATGCTCCTTTAGCTTCTACTTCTTTACTGAACATTTCATCTGTTAATTGCACCACCTATGTTCTGAAGGGAAGGCCCATCCTGCCTGCATTATTTTTCTTTGGCCTCAAAGTTAATGATAAAAATATTTATTACAATTGATTCCATTTTCTCGATTTAGCAAAGTACTGCTACATGAAATGAACAATTTTAGTTTATCCTTCAGGCTTCCTTTCTTGGAACTAAATGAGCCTTGATTATTTTCTTAATAGTTTTTCTTAATGCCTTAACATTTTTAATCATCTCTATAGTGGCTAAGAAAGACTCTTAGTTCTTTAGTAACAGAATCTGGAATCTGACACGGTATCAGCAGGAGCTAAAGCTCCACTGCGCTAAGCAGGGACACTATGCGGGCTGCTTCTCCTCTGTGTGCTCTGCCCAATCCAGTATCTCCCTGCTGCTGTGTCCTCAGAGGGTGATGCATGGAGTCCATCTGGCCCAGATTTCCTTGGTGACTGGTGTCCAGATGGGCGCAGCCATGGGGGAGGCACTGGCAGATGTCATGATGGCAGGAGGAGACACCAGGCAGGGTATTTCTCTCCTTCTCTCTTCCTGACTTGGCACTGTCTCTAGGGGTAGCTGCATTCCTCCATGACCTCAATGTCTGGGAAACACCTGTGTGCCTTGACCCTTAGTCCCAGAGACAGGACGTTCCTGCTATCCCCAGTCCCTGGGGCCTCGCCACTTTTCCTCACTCCTGACCCTGCCCACACCTCCACAGGCCTCCCCTTCCATTGACTCTATTTGAACTACCTGGGCTGGTTACCTGTACCCTGACTGATGCATTCTTGAAGTTAGTTTGCCCTGAAAAGATCCTGATGCAAAGACTGAGCGCAAGTTGATTTGGGAACTATACTGGTAGAAAGTAGGGGACAGATATGAGAGAGGAAGACAGCTAATTAAGGGTAAGCTAGGGGCTTCCTGGGCTTCCCAGGTGGCACTGGTGGTAAAGAACCCACCTACCAAAGCAGGAGAAGCAGGAGAGCTGGGTTCAACCCTGGGTCAGGAAGATCCCCTGGAGGAGGGCATGGCAACACACTCCAGTATTCGTGCCTGGAGAATCCCATGGGCAGAGGAGCCTGGTGGGCTACAGTCCACAGGGTCACAGAGTAAGACACAACTGAAGTGACTTAGCACCCATGCAGGCACCTCCCTGGGGGTCCAGGGGTTAAGATTCCACCTTCCAATTCTTGGTTGGGGAATTAAGATCCCACATGCTGCATAGGAGCCCTGAATGTTAGGTCCATGAATCAAGGCAAATTGGAAGTGGTCAAACAGGACATGGCAAGAGTGAACGTTGACATTCTAGGACTCAGTGGACTAAGATGGACTGGGATGGGTGAATTTAACTCAGATGACCATTATATTTTCCACTGCAGGCAACAATCACTTGGAAGAAATGGAGTAGCTATCATAGTCAACAAAAGAGTCCCAAAGACAGTACTTGGATGCAATCTCAAAAATGACAGAATGATCTCTGTTCATTTCCAAGGCAAACCATACAATATCATGGTATTCCAAGTCTATGCTCTGACCAGAAACACTGAAGAAGCTGAACTTGAATGGTTCTATGAAGACCTATAAGACCTTTTAGAACTAACACTCAAAAAAGATGTCCTTTTCATTATAAGGGACTGGAATGCAAAAGTAGGATGTCAAGAAACACCTGGAGTAATAGGCAAATTTGGTCTTGGAATGCAGAATGAAGCAGGGCAAAGACTAATAGAGTTTTGCCAACAGAACGCACTGGTCATAGCAAACATCCTCTTCCGACAACACAAGAGAAGACTCTACACGTGGACATCACCAGATGGCCAACACCAAAATCAGATTGATTATATTCTTTGCAGGCAAAGATGGAGAAGCTCTATATGGTTAGCAAAAACAAGACCGGGAGCCGACTTTAGCTCAGATCATGAACTCCTTATTGCCAAATTCAGACTCAAATTGAAGAAAGTGGGGAAAACCACTAGACCATTCAGGTATGACCTAAATCAAATCCCTTATGATTATACAGTAGAAGTGAGAAATAGATTTAAGGGACTAGATCAGATAAACAGAATGCCTGATGAAACATAGATGGAGGTTCATGACACTGTACAGGAAGCAGGGATCAAGACTATCCCTAAGAAAAGAAATGCAAAAAGCAAAATGGCTGTCTAAAGAGGCCTTACAAGTAGCTGTGAAAAGAAGAGTAAAAAGCAAAGGAGAAAAAGAAAGATATACCCATTTGAATGCAGAGTTCCAAAGAATAGGAAGGAGAGATCAGAAAACCTTCCTCAGGGATCAATGCAAAGAAATAGAGGAAAAAGTAGAATGGGAAAGACTAGAGATCTCTTCAAGAAAATTAGACATACAAAGGGATTATTTCATACAAAGAGGGGCTCATTAAAGGACAGAAATGGTATGGACTTAACAGAAGCAGAAGCCACTTATTGTCAGATGAATGAGATGACTCACCTAGAGCCAGACATCCTGGAATGTGAAGAGAGCATCACTATAGCTCAGAGGCCACAGATGTAAGTGAGCTATTTCAACCCCTAAAAGACATGCTGGGGATCATATGCCAGCAAAATTGGGAAACTCCTGAGGACTGAACAAAAGCATTCCAATCCCAAGAAAGGCAATGAAGGAGAATGCTCACTACTGCACAAGCACTGAATGAAGTGCAGAATTCTCCAACCAGGCTAAGCAAAGAACACTCAAGCTGGTTCAAGAAAAGGCAGGAACCAAAGAAATAACATCCAGGAATCATCAATAAAGTTCCACATCTATAACTGCTTTATTGACTATGCCAAAGCTTGCTTTTAAAAATGTATGCTCTGGATGACCAAACTGAAGTACATCAGAAATTAACCGCAGAGTGGCAGTAAGGTGGCTCTTGATGAAAGTGAAAGTTTGAGCTCTCAACATTCTAAGTATCCAGTCCCATCACTCATGGAAGAGGGGAAAGAGTGGTGCTTAGTTTTTGGGCTCCAGAACCACTTGACTTCTGCATGCGAAGCCATACATTGATGAATCCAACAGAATAACTCAACTCAGGTAGAGCCTTGTGCAGCTCCAACCATTCCCAATAAGAGATTCCTACTGATGGCAGCTTGGGGATTGGGAGCTGCCTGCCATCAGATGGAGGAGATAGACTTCAGAGTGGTCAGAAAACTTATGATGGACTCCATAAAGGAAAGTGAGCACTGGGTACTTTCTACAAAAAGCTAAGAGGATTTGTTATGAAACCAGTGTCTGTTGCTGGCTGATGCTCACTCTAGTTCCAGCTTCTACCACTCCTTCTACTGGAACACTGACCCAGGGATCAGTCTCATTGTTAATTATAGATGACCAGCCACCTATGTTCTGATTATGTGGAAGGTAGAGACCTAACCCAAGGAATGGGATTGCCAGGAGAAAACTGTGAAATAGCCTTTTCTCTCACAGCTCTAGACATCTTGACCTTGGATTTCCAGAAATTCAACCTGTTTCAAACTTGTGGTACTTTGTTATGGAAGCCAACAAACAGATTCAAAGGTATGTCTATGTAATTTGTTTGGAAGATTTCAGAGGTGATACTTATAGGACTCATGAGTCTGGCACCAGGATTTGATAAATGTCTCTGCTGATGCTCCTTTAGCTGAACATTTCATCTGTTAATGCACCTGTTCTATCCTGCCTGCATGGCCTCAAAGTTAATGATAAAAATATTTATTACAATTGATTCCATTTTCTGATTTAGCAAAGTACTGCTCATGAAATGAACAATTTTAGTTTATCTTCAGGCTTCCTTTCTTGGAACTAAATGAGCCTTGATTATTTTCTTAATAGTTTTTCTTAATGCCTTAACATTTTTAATCATCTCTATAGTGGCTAAGAAAGACTCTTAGTTCTTTAGTAACAGAATCTGGAATCTGACACGGTATCAGCAGGAGCTAAAGCTCCACTGCGCTAAGCAGGGACACTATGCGGGCTGCTTCTCCTCTGTGTGCTCTGCCCAATCCAGTATCTCCTGCTGCTGTGTCCTCAGAGGGTGATGCATGGAGTCCATCTGGCCCAGATTTCCTTGGTGACTGGTGTCCAGATGGGGCGCAGCCATGGGGAGGCACTGGCAGATGTCATGATGGCAGGAGGAGACACCAGGCAGGGTATTTCTCTCCTTCTCTCTTCCTGACTTGGCACTGTCTCTAGGGGTAGCTGCATTCCTCCATGACCTCAATGTCTGGGAAACACCTGTGTGCCTTGACCCTTAGTCCCAGAGACAGGACGTTCCTGCTATCCCCAGTCCCTGGGGCCTCGCCACTTTTCCTCACTCCTGACCCTGCCCACACCTCCACAGGCCTCCCTTCCATTGACTCTATTTGAACTACCTGGGCTGGTTACCTGTACCCTGACTGATGCATTCTTGAAGTTAGTTTGCCCCTGAAAAGATCCTGATGCAAAGACTGAGCGCAAGTTGATTTGGGAACTATACTGGTAGAAAGTAGGGACAGATATGAGAGAGGAAGACAGCTAATTAAGGAAGCTAGGGGCTTCCCTGGGCTTCCCAGGTGGCACTGGTGGTAAAGAACCCACCTACCAAAGCAGGAGAAGCAGGAGAGCTGGGTTCAACCCTGGGTCAGGAAGATCCCCTGGAGGAGGGCATGGCAACACACTCCAGTATTCGTGCCTGGAGAATCCCATGGGCAGAGGAGCCTGGTGGGCTACAGTCCACAGGGTCACAGAGTAAGACACAACTGAAGTGACTTAGCACCCATGCAGGCACCTCCCTGGGGTCCAGGGGTTAAGATTCCACCTTCCAATTCTTGGTTGGGGAATTAAGATCCCACATGCTGCATAGGAGCCCTGAATGTTAGGTCCATGAATCAAGGCAAATTGGAAGTGGTCAAACAGGACATGGCAAGAGTGAACGTTGACATTCTAGGACTCAGTGGACTAAGATGGACTGGGATGGGTGAATTTAACTCAGATGACCATTATATTTTCCACTGCAGGCAACAATCACTTGGAAGAAATGGAGTAGCTATCATAGTCAACAAAAGAGTCCCAAAGACAGTACTTGGATGCAATCTCAAAAATGACAGAATGATCTCTGTTCATTTCCAAGGCAAACCATACAATATCATGGTATTCCAAGTCTATGCTCTGACCAGAAACACTGAAGAAGCTGAACTTGAATGGTTCTATGAAGACCTATAAGACCTTTGAACTAACACTCAAAAAGATGTCCTTTTCATTATAAGGGACTGGAATGCAAAAGTAGGATGTCAAGAAACACCTGGAGTAATAGGCAAATTTGGTCTTGGAATGCAGAATGAAGCAGGGCAAAGACTAATAGAGTTTTGCCAACAGAACGCACTGGTCATAGCAAACATCCTCTTCCGACAACACAGAAGACTCTACACGTGGACATCACCAGATGGCCAACACCAAAATCAGATTGATTATATTCTTTGCAGGCAAAGATGGAGAAGCTCTATATGGTTAGCAAAACAAGACCGGGAGCCGACTTTAGCTCAGATCATGAACTCCTTATTGCCAAATTCAGACTCAAATTGAAGAAAGTGGGAAAACCACTAGACCATTCAGGTATGACCTAAATCAAATCCCTTTATGATTATACAGTAGAAGTGAGAAATAGATTTAAGGGACTAGATCAGATAAACAGAATGCCTGATGAAACATAGATGGAGGTTCATGACACTGTACAGAAGCAGGGATCAAGACTATCCCTAAGAAAAGAAATGCAAAAAAGCAAAATGGCTGTCTAAAGAGGCCTTACAAGTAGCTGTGAAAAGAAGAGAAGTAAAAGCAAAGGAGAAAAGAAAGATATACCCATTTGAATGCAGAGTTCCAAAGAATAGGAAGGAGAGATCAGAAAACCTTCCTCAGGGATCAATGCAAAGAAATAGAGGAAAAGTAGAATGGGAAAGACTAGAGATCTCTTCAAGAAAATTAGACATACAAGGGATTATTTCATACAAAGAGGGGCTCATTAAAGGACAGAAATGGTATGGACCTAACAGAAGCAGAAGATATTAAGAGGTGGCAAGAATACACAGAACTGTACCAAAAAGATCTTCACAACTCAGATAATCATGATGGTGTGATGACTCACCTAGAGCCAGACATCCTGGAATGTGAAGTCAAGTGGGCCTTAGGAAGCATCACTATGAACAAAGCTAGCAGAGGTGATGGAATGTCAGTTGAGCTATTTCAATTCCTAAAAGATGATGCTGTGAAAGTGTTGCACTCAGTATGCCAGCAAATTTGGAAAATTCAGCAGTGGCCACAGGACTGGAAAAATCCAGTTTTCATTCCAATCCCAAAGAAAGGCAATGCCAAAGAATGCTCAAACTACTGCACAATTGCACTCAACTCACATGCTAGTAAAGTAATGTTCAAAATTCTCCAAGCCAGGCTTCAGCAATATTTGAACCCTGAACTTCCAGATGTTCAAGCTGGTTTTAGAAAAGGCAAAGGAACCAAAGATCAAATTGCTAACATCCACTGGATCATCAAAAAAGCAAGAGAGTTCCAGAAAAACATCTATTTCTGCTTTATTGACTATGCCAAAGCCTTTGACTGTGTGGATCACAATAAACTGTGGAAAATTCTGAAAGAGATGGGAATACCAGACCACCTGACTTACCTCTTAAGAAACCTGTATGCAGGTCAGGGTGCAACAGTTAGAAGTGGACATAGAACAACAGACTCGTTCCAAATAAGAAAAGAAGTACATCAAGGCTGTATATTGTCACCCTGCTTATTTAACTTATATGCAGAGAACATCATGAGAAACGCTGGACTAGATGAAGCGCAAGCTGGAATCAAGATCGGCAGGAGAAATATCAATAACCTCAGATACGCAGATGACACCACCCTTATGGCAAAAGTAAAGAAGAACTAAGGAGGCTCTTGATGAAAGTGAAAGAGGAGAGCGAAAAAGTTGGCTTAAAGCTCAACATTCAGAAAACTAAGATCATAGTATCCAGTCCCATCACTTCATGGCAAATAGATGGGGAAAGAGTGGAAACAGTGCCTTACTTTATTTTTGGGCTCCAAAATCACTGCAGATGGTGACTGCAGCCATGAAATTAAAAGATGCATACTCCTGGAAGGAAAGTTATGGCCAACCTAGATAATATATTCAAAAGCAGAGACATTACTTTGTCAATGAAGGTCCATCTAGTCAGGGCTATTGTTTTTCCAGTAGTCATGTATGGATGTGAGAGTTGGACTACAAAGAAAGCTGAGTGCAAAGAATTGATGCTTTTGAACTGTGGTGTTGGAGAAGACTTTTGAGAGTCCCTTGGACTGCAAGGAGATCCAACCAGTTCATCCTGCAAGGACTGATGTTGAAGCTGAAACTCCAGTACTTTGGCCACCTGATGTGAAGAGCTGATTCATTTGAAGAGACCCTGATGCTGAGAAAGATTGAGGGCATGAGGAGACGGGGATGACAGAGGATGAGATGGTTGGAGGGCATCACTGACTCAATGGACAGGAGTTTGCATAAACTCCAGGAGTGGTGATGGACAGGGAGGCCTGGTGTGATATGGTCCATCGGGTCACAAAGAGTTGGACAGGACTGAGAGACTGAACTGAACTGATGCCTCATGGTGCTGCCAAAAATAAACAAAACTGGTTTTATTATTATTTTCTATTGTTTAGAAAAATAAAAGGCACTTAAAAAAAAAAAAGGTAAGCTAGTTTGTCAGTTACAACAGTCTGTGATTGAGTATGAATCCTGCTGGGAACCCCTGAGGTATAAAATATGTACCTCAAAATTACTTCCCCTGTGGAGGATAGGGGCTGAGCTCAGGAGATGGAGGGGCTACTCCAGGGGTGCTCTTCATTGGAACTGTCAGCCTACCTTATCTCCAGGCTGTACATCTCTGCTTAGCATAAGGGCCTCTGGCCCCAGAGCTGCACAAATTGGCAGCGGGAGAAAAGGGTAAGGCTTGCTGTGTGCGTGTCGTGTCTGGAGACCGGCTCCAGCACATCCCATCCCCACCTCCCTCTGAGGCATGCTGCCTAGAGTCTCCTTTTGGGGAGCTTCACTCATGTCGCCCCTTCTGGATATTATCCAATGACATGTTTGCCTGAAATATGCCATTTTCCACCTCACTTGTAAACTGCTTCTCCTCCCTAACCAGGGTTCCTTAGGCTTCTCTTCACTGGACTTTATTCTGACACTTCAATTTGACTGTGTCATTCTGACTCCTGGTTTCCTCCATTGCACACTGAAAAGATGACTGGACTCCATTCTTATCTTCCAGGGTCTACTTTGGATAAGAATCAGGACAGAGCTTCCCCAGGTTTCATGTTTTCAAAGTCACAGGACTAGACATATAAATAAAAGGTGATTAATTTCAAATGCTGCAAATAGTGGATCCAAATGTGGCCAAATACTTATTTAGGGCCACTAAGGTAGTTCTTCTTTTATATTGTTGGAAGAGGGTGTTTGCTATGACCAGTGCATTCTCTTGGCAAAACTCTGCTAGCCTTTGCCCTGCTTCACTCCGTATCAAGGCCAAATTTGCCCATTACCCCAGGTGTTTCTTGACTTCCTACTTCTGCATTCCAGTCTCCTATAATGAAAAGGACATCTTTTATGGGTGTTAGTTCTAAAAGGTCTTGGAGGTCTTCATGGAACCATTCAACTTCAGCTTCTTTAGAGCTACTGGTTGGGGCATAGGCTTGGATTACCGTGATATTGAATGGTTTGCTTGGAAATGAACAGAGATCATTCTGTCATTTTTGAGATTGCATCCAAGTACTGCATTTTGGACTCTTTTGTTGACCATGATATCTACTCCATTTCTTCTAAGAGATTCCTGCCCATAGTAGTAGATATAATGGTCATCTGAGTTAAATTCACCCATTCCAGTCCATTTTAGTTTGCTGATTCCCCAGAATGTAGTTCACCCTTGCCATCTCTTGTTTGACCACTTTTAATTTGCCTGGATTCATGGACCTAACATTCTAGGTTCCTATGCAATATTGCTCTTTAAGCACTGGACTTTGTTTCTATCACCAGTCACATCCACAACTGGTTATATTCTTTGCAGCCAAAGATGGAGAAGCTCTATACAGTCAGCAAGAACAAGACCAGGGGCTGACTGTGGCTCATCATGAACTGAATTATTGCCAATTATTGTCAAAATTCAGACTTAAATTGAAGAAAGTAGGGAAAACCACTAGATCATTCAGGTACGACCTAGATCAAATCCTTTATGATTATAGAGTGGAAGTGAGAAATAGATTTAAGGGACTAGATCTGATAGATGGAGTGCCTGATGAACTATGGACGGAGGTTCGAGACATTGTACGGGAGACAGGGATCAAGACCATCTCCATGGAAAAGAAATGCAAAAAAGCAAAATGGCTGTCTGGGGAGGCCTTAAAAATTGCTGTGAAAAGAAGAGAATGAAAAGCAAAGGAGAAAAGGAAAGATATCAGCATCTGAATGCAGAGTTCTAAAGAATAGGAAGGAGAGATCAGAAAGCCTTCCTCAGCGATCAATGCAAAGAAATAGAGGAAACAACAGTATGGAAAAGACTAGAGATCTCTTCAAGAAAATTAGAGATACCAAGGGAACATTTCATGCAAAGATGGGCACAATAAAGCACAGAAATGGTATGGACCTAACAAAAGCACAAGATATTAAGAAGAGGTGGCAAGAATACACATAAGAACTGTACAAAAAAGATCTTCATGACCCAGATAATCACGATGGTGTGATGACTCACCTAGAGCCAGACATCCTGGAATGTGAAGTCAAGTGGGCCTTAGAAAGCATCACTACGAACAAAGCTAATGGAGGTGATGGAATGCCAGTTGAGTTATTTCAAATCCTGAAAGATGATGCTGTGAAAGTGCTGCACTCAATATGCCAGCAAATTTGGAAAACTCAGCAGTGGCCACAGAACTGGAAAAGTCCAGTTTTCATTCCAATCCCAAAGAAAGGCAATGTCAAAGAATGTTCAAACCACCGCACAATTGCACTCATCTCACAAGCTAGTAATGTAATGCTCAAAATTCTCCAAGCCAGGCTTTGGCAATTTGTGAATCATGAACTTCCAGATGTTCAAGCTGGTTTTAGAAAAGATGGAGGAACCAGAAATCAAATTTCCAACATCTGCTAGATCATGGAAAAAGGAAGAGAGCTCCAGAAAAACATCTATTTCTGTTTTATTGACTATGCCAAAGCCTTTGACTGTGTGGATCACAACAAACTGTGGAAAATTCTGAAAGAGATGGGAATACCCGACCACCTGACCTGCCTCTTGAGAAACCTATATGCAGGTCAGGAAGCAATAGTTAGAACTTGACATGGAACAACAGACTGGTTCCAAATCGGGAAAGTAGTACGTCAAGGCTGTATATTGTCACTCTGCTTATTTAACTTATATGCAGAGAACATCATGAAAGCTGGGCTGGAAGAAGCACAAGCTGGAATCAAGATTGCCAGGAGTAGTATCAATAAACTCAGATATGCAGATGACACCACCCTTATGGCAGAAAGTGAAGAAAAACTAAAGAGGCTCTTGATGAAAATGAAAGAGGAGAGCAAAAAAGTTGGCTTAAAGCTCAACATTCTGAAAACGAGGATCATGTCATCTGGTCCCATCGCTTCATGGGAAATAGATGGGGAAACAGTGGAAACAGTGACAGACTTTATTTTGGGAGCTCCAAAATCACTGCAGATGGTGATTGCAAACATGAAATTAAAAGACGCTTACTCCTTGGAAGGAAAGTGACCAACCCAGATAACATATTCAAAAGCAGAGACATTACTTTGCCGACAAAGGTCTGTCTATTCAAGGCTATGGTTTTTCCTGTGGTCATGTATGGATGTGAGAGTTGGACTGCGAAGAAAGCTGAGCACCGAAGAATTGATGCTTTTGAACTGTGGTGTTGGAGAAGACTCTTGAGAGTCCCTTGAATTGCAAGGAGATCCAACCAGTCCATTCTAAAGGAGATCAGTCCTTACTGTTCTTTGGAAGGACTGATGCTAAGCTGAAACTCCAGTACTTTGGCCATCTCGAGTGAAGAGTTAACTCATTGGAAAAGACTCTGATGCTGGGAGGGATTAGGGGCAGGAGGAGAAGGGGACGACAGAGGATGAGATGGCTGGATGGCATCACTGCCTCAATGGACATGAGTTTGAGTGAACTCCGGGAGTTTGTGATGGACAGCGAGGCCTGGAGTGCTTGTGATTCATGGGGTCTCAAAGAGTCGGACATGACTGAGCGACTGAACTGAACTAAGGTAGGTCATCTTTCCATTCAATGATGCTGTGTCTGCCATGAATGGGGCACTGAGAATATATTGATGTATATAAAGGCATCTTTGTTCTCATGAGCAGTCAGACAAGAAGATAATTGAAACATACAGAGATATGACAAGTTCTTGTATGAAGAGAAACCTAGGCAGAGGGCTGTGTGTGTGTATGAGAGAGAGATTATTCATTTCAGAGTTGAGAGTGGCATCAACAATGTCTCTAGCATGGTGGGAGGCAGGGACTGGGTTAAGAATGTTCCAAATATTTAAACAGACACTGTGGTGAGAGAGAAGTTGGTGCCTTTGGGGAGGTTCAGTTCAGTTCAGTTGCTCAGTATTGTCTGACTTTTTGAGACCCCATGGACCACAGCACGCCAGCCTCCTGTCCATCACCAACTCCCGGAGCTTGCTCAAACTCATGTCCATTTAGTCGGTGATGCCATCCAAGCATCTCATCCTGTTGTCCCCTTCTCCTCCTGCCTTTAATCTTTCCCAGCATCAAGGTCTTTTCAAATGAATCAGTTCTTCTCATCAGGTGGTCAAAGTATTGAAGTTTCAGCTTCAGCAGTCCTTCCAATGAATATTCAAGACTGATTTCCTTTAGGATGGACTGGTTGGATCTCTTGCATACCAAGGGACTCTTAAGAGTCTTCTCCAACATCATAGTTCAAAAGCATCAATTCTTCAGCACTCAACTTTCTTTATAGTCCAACTCACATACCCATACATGACTACTGGAATAACCATATCTTTGACTAGATGCACAGGAGTCCCTTGGACTGCAAGGAGATCCAACCAATCTATCCTAAAGGAGATCAGCCCTGAGTAGTAATTGGAAGGACTGATGTTGAAGTTGAATGTCTAATACTTTGGCCACCTGATGTGAAGAACTGACTCATTTGAAAAGACCCTGATGCTGAGAAAGATTGAAGGCAGGAGAAGAAAGGGATGGCAGAGGATGAGATGGCTGTATGACATCACCGAATCAACTGAACTGACTAGATGGACCTTTGTTGGCAAAATAATATTTCTGCTTTTTAATATGTTGTCTAAGTTGGTCATAACATTTCTTCAAGGATTAAGTGTCTTTTAATTTCATGGCTGCAATCAGCACCTGCAGTAATTTTGGAGCCCCCCAAAATAAAGTCTGTCACTGTTTCCACTGTTTCCCCATCTATTTCCCATGAAGTGATGGGACCAGATGCCATGATCTTTTCTGAATGTTGGGTTTTAAGGCAACTTTTTTATTCTCATCTTTTACTTTCATCAAGAGGCTCTTTAGTTCTTCTTCACTTTCTGTCATAAGGGTGGTGTCATCTGCATATCTGAGGTTATTGATATTACTCCTGGCAATCTTGATTCCAGCTTGTGCTTCTTCCAGCCCAGCATTTCTCATGATGTACTCTTCATATAAGTTAAACAATCAGAGTGACAATATACAGCCTTGACGTACTCTTTTCCTGATTTGGAATCAGTCTGTTGTTCCACGTTCAGTTCTAACTGTTGCTTCCTGAGCTACATACAGATTTTTGAGAGGCAGGTCAGGCAGTCTGATATTCCCATCTGTTGAAGAATTTTCCAGTTTATTGTGAATCACACAGTCAATGGCTTTGGTATAGTCAATAAAACAGAAGTAGATGTTTTTCTGGAACTTTTCTGCTTTTTCAATAATCCAGTGGATGTTGGCAATTAGATCCCTGGTTCCTCTGCCTTTTCTAAATCCACCTTGACAATCTGGAAGTTCACGGTTCACAAACTGTTGAAGTCTGGCTTGACTTTTGAACATTACTAGCATGCGAGATGAGTGCCATTGTGCAGTAGTTTGAGCATTCTTAGTCACTGCCTTTTTGGGGATTGGAATGAAAACTGGACTTTTCCAGTCCTGTGGCCACTGCGGAGTTTTCCAAATTTGCTGGCATATTGAGTGCAGCACTTTCACAGCATCATCTTTCAGGATTTGAAATAGCTCAACTAGAATTCCATCACCTCCACTAGCTTTGTTCATAGTGATGCTTCCTAAGGCCCACTTGAGTTCACATTACAGGATGTCTGGCTCTATGTCAGTGATCACACCATTGTGATTATCTGGGTCGTGAAGATCATTTTTGTATAGTTCTACTCTGTATTCTTTCTACCTCTTCTTAATATCTTGTGCTTTTGTTAGGTCCATACCATTTCTGTGCTTTATTGTGCCCCATCTTTACACAATAGATGTTCCCTTGGTATCTCTAATTTTCTTGAAGAGATCTCTAGTCTTTCCCAGTCCATTGTTGTCCTCTATTTCTTTGCACTGATCACTGAGGAAGGCTTTCTTATCTCTCCTTGCTATTCTTTGGAACTCTGCATTCAATGGGTATATCTTTTCTTTTCTCCTTTGCTTTTGCTCCTTTTCTTTTCACAGCTATTTGTAAGGTCTCCTCAGACAGCCATTTTGCTTTTTTGCATTTCTTTCTGTTGGGCATGGTCTTGATCACTGCCTCCTATACAATGTTATGAACCTCCATTAGAGTTATTCAGGTACTTTGTCTGTAAGATCTAAACTCTTGAGTCTATTTGTCACTTTTACTGTATAATCATAAGAGATTTGATTTAGGTCCTATCTGAATACTCTGGTGGTTTTCCCTAATTTCTTCAGTTTAAGTCTTAATTTCGCTATAAGGAGTACATGATCTGAGCTAAAGTCAGCTCCCAGTCTCGTTTTTTCTGACTGTATAGAGCTTCTCCATCTTTGGCTGCAAAGAATATAATCATTCTGATTTTGGTATTGAGCATCTGGTGACGTCCATGTGTAGAGTGTTCTGTTGTTTTTTGGAAGAGGTGTTTGCTATGACCAGTGTGTTCTCTTGGCAAAACTCTGTTAGCCTTTGGCTTGCTTCATTCTGTACTCCAAGGTCAAATTTACCTGTTACTCCAGGTATTTCTTGACTTCCTACTTTTGCATTCCAGTCCCCTACAATGGAAAGGACATCTTTTGGCTGTTAGTTCTAGAAGGTCTTGTAGGTCTTCACAGACTCATTCAACCTCAGCTTCTTCAGCATTACTGGTTGGGGCATAGACTTGGATTACCATGATATTGAATGGTTTGCTTTGGAAATGAACAGATCATTCTGTCGCTTTTGAGACTGCATCCAAGTACTGCATTTTGGACTCTTTTGTTGACTATGATGGCTGCTCCATTTCCTCTTAGGATTCTTGCCCACAGTAGTAGATATAATGGTCATCTGAGTTAAATTCTCCTATTCCAGTCCATTTTAGTTTGCTGATGCCTAAAATGTTGACATTCACTCTTGCCATGTCCTGTTATGACCACTTCTAATTTGCCTTGATTCATGGACCTAACATTCTTTACAGCATCAGAGTTTGCTTGTATCACCAGTCATGTCCACAACTGGGTGCTGTTTTTGCTTTGGCTCCGTCTCTTCATTCTTTTTGGAGTTATTTCTCCACTGATCTCCAGTAGCATACTGGGTACCTACCGACCTGGGAATTCATCTTTCAGTATCCTATCTTTTGCCTTTATACTGTTCATGGGGTTCTCAAGGCAAGAACAGAGAGGGGCAGCAGGCTGAGTCTAAAACTGCTGGGAGCAAAACCTTAGCAGAAACCAAGGGCAAGCAGTGATTTGAGACACAGAGTAGCAGTGGGCAGACTTGATTGCTTTCCTTCTTCCAAAGATGCCTTCCTTCCAGAGCCCCAGGAAAAGCCAGAATGAAATGTCTTGCTTCACACAAATTCTGCTTTTCTCCCATGTGCACTTTGTATCATTTGAGAGATGATGAGCATTGCCCTTGAACTTAAACATCTTCTTCAAAGGTGAGATGAGACTATTCTAAGGCCTTTAGGAACAGAAGGTAGATGCCTGTTCATTCACTTGGTTGGTAATGAACCCCGACTTGGGCATCCCTGCTTCTGCCCATCTGGTCTTGTTTTTGTTTAAAGGTTTTTATTTTTATGTGGACCAGAACGCATGTAAGAATTAAAGATTTTAAAATTTAAAATAAAAACTAAAAAAAAAAAAAGTATTTATTGAATTTGTTACAGTACAGCTTGTTTTATATTTTAGTGTTTGTCCAATAGGCATGTGGGATCTTAGTTTCCCTACCAGGGATCATGTCCATACCCCTGCATTGGAAGGCAAAGTCTTAACCACTGGACTGCCAAGGAAGTCCCTGCCTTTCCATTCTGTGTGCCCATGGGGCTCTGCGGGTTGGAGCCTCTTCCCTGGGTGACAGCACTCCCATCTGCCCAGTGATGGCTCCTTCCTTATTGGGAAAACTTGGTATATAATTTCTTCTAGCAGCTTATGCACAGGCTAGGAATGAACCATGAGTCAAGAATGCTTAAAACATTTCAGCAGGGGAACTCTTATACACTGCTGGTGGGAAAGTAAACCGATGCTGTCACTGTGGAAAACAGTATAGAGCTTTCTCAAAATAAAAAAACTGAACCATGAGATGACCCAGAAGTTCTATTTCTGCTACTGCTGCTGCTAGGTTGCTTCAGTCGTGTCCAACTCTGTGTGACCCCATAGACGGCAGCCCACCAGGCTCCACCATTCCTGGCATTCTCCCGGCAAGAATACTAGAGTGGGTAGCCATTTCCTTCTCCAATGTATGAAAGTGAAAAGTGAAAGTGAAGTCACTCAGTCGTGTCCAAAGAGTCATGGACTCTTCGTGACCCCATGGACTGCAGCCCACCAGGCTCGTCCATCCATGGAATTTTCCAGGCAAGAGTACTGGAGTGGGGTGCCATTGCATTCTCTGATTCTATTCCTAGGTGTGCGTATATATATATGTGTATATATATATATATATATATATATATATATATACACACACACATATACATACACATACATACATACATATATAATATACTATTCCTAGGTATATATACATATATTATTCAAAAAGATGATAGATGCACCCCAGTGTTCAGAGGAGCATTATTTACAATAGCCAAGATATGGAAACAACCTAAGCCCAAAAACAAATGAATGGACAAAGAAGATGTGGTATACATATATAATGAAATATTAGTCGACCATTAAAGAGGACATTTTGCCATTTGTAGCAACACCGATGGTCTTGGGGAGCATTATGCTAAAGTGAGATGAGTAAGACAGAAAGGGACAAATACTGTGTGATATCATTTATAGATGGAATCTGAAAAATACAACAAACTAGTGAATATAACAAAAATAAGCAGATTCACAGACACAGAGAACAAACTAGTGGTTACCAGTGAGGATGGGGAGGAGGGTGGGACAATATAGGTATAGGGATTAAGAGATACTAACTATTGGGTATAAAATAAGCTACAAGGATATACTGTACAGCATGGGGACTATAGCCAATATTCCATAATAACTATAAATAGAATATAGCCTTTAAAAATTGTGAATCTCTAGATTGTATACCTCTCAACATTCAGAAAACGAAGATCATGGCATCCAGTCCCATCACTTCATGGGAAATAGATGGGGAAACAGTGGAAACAGTATCAGACTTTATATTTTTGGGCTCCAAAATTACTGCAGATGGTGATTGCAGCCATGCAATTAAAGACACATGCTCCTTGGAAGAAAAATTTATGACCAACCTAGACAGCATAGGAGAAGGCAATGGCACCCACTCCAGTACTCTTGCCTGGAAAATCCCATGGATGGAGGAGCCTGGTAGGCTGCAGTCCATGGGGTCGCTAAGAGTTGGACATGACTGAGCGACTTCACTTTCACTTTTCACTTTCATGCATTGGAGAAGGAAATGGCAACCCACTCCAGTGTTCTTGCCTGGAGAATACCAGGGACGGGGAGCCTGGTGGGCTGCCGTTTTGGGGTCGCACAGAGTCGGACACGACTGAAGTGACTTAGCAGCAGTGGCAGCAGACAGCATATTCAAAAGCAGAGACATTACTTGCGTCTAGTCAAGGCTATGGTTTTCCAGTAGTCATGTATGGATGTGAGAGTTGGACTGTGAGGAAGGCTAAGCGCTGAAGAATTGATGCTTTTGAACTGTGGTGTTGGAGAAGATTCTTGAGAGTCCCTTGACTGCAAGGAGATCCAGCCAGTCCATTCTGAAGGAGATCAGCCCTGGGATTTCTTTGGAAGGAATGATGCTAAAGCTGAAACTCCAGTACTTTGGCCACCTCATGCAAAGAGTTGACTCATTGGAAAAGACTCTGATGTTGGGAGAGACAGGGGCAGGAGAAGGGGACGACAGAGGATGAGATAGCTGGATAGCATCACCAACTCAATGGCCGTGAGTCTAAGTGAACTCCAGGAGTTGGTAATGGACAGGGAGGCCGGGTGTGCTGAGATTCATGGGGTTGCAAGAGTCGGACATGACTGAGAGACTGAACTGAACTGACTGAACATAAATAATATTGTACATCAACTAAACTTCAATTAAAAAAATTCAACTTTGGATCTCCTGGCCTCAGTGTCCCCATCAGCATAAAACCACCCATGGTTGTTGTTAAACTTGTTTAATACTTGAAAACATTTGCCTGGCAAAAATGACTGCTATTTGAATTTTAACTAGTCATTTTTCTCAGCCAGTCCTACAGGACAATGTTACTCAAGTGATAGCCTTGGCTGGGGATAAAACACAGCTGCAGACATGGTCCCACCCTTGGGGTGCAAGGATAACTCAGATTCAGTTCCATCTTTATAGACGTGAGCTTGGGATCGTTGGAAAATGGTTCCCTCAGACCAATGACCTCATTTACATTGAAGTGATATTTCAAACTGTTCTCAGAGAACCATGAGCCTTCTTCTTTTTTCTTATAATTAAGGTCTGCAGTCGAATATTTCTCTCCTCAGGTACTGCCCATTTGTTTTCTGAGTCAGGAGGTGTCACTGCTCTGTAAACATTCCCCCTCTGCACAAGGTGGGAGGTTCTGTCTGCCACATCTCAGTCCTCAAACTGGGCTTCAGAAAGGAGAAAATCAGGATGCAGGATAAATTCACTTCCTTTCATCCTGTGGCTAGCCTAATTATCTACTCAGCCAAATACCAATTACCTGTAATCAGAATCACAGTGAAGTTCAATACCAGACGGACACTCGATTGATTTCAAACAGACTCTTAATTGCTTTCTTCTCCTTTTCACCCATCTTCTTCCTTTGTGTTTATATCCCGCAGTTCTAACTCACTCTTGGTTCCCTAGCCTCCCTAACAACTTCATCAAACCAACAATTACTTCTTCCTCCAGCCTTCACACTTCAAGAGTTTAATGAGTTGGAACCTAGCGATGAAACTTCTGTGAAGCAAGAGACATCCAGCAAACTGGCAGGGAGAAAGCTATCTTTGGCAACCTAAACTAGATAAATGGATCATTTAGATTCTAAGTGTTTATCAAAAATGACTGTTTGATCCCTGTATCCCATAATTGTTACTGTAAGTTGGAAGTACACGGAATGTAGTGAGAAGAATGCTCTCTTGGGTGTCTCTGTGGACGCATGGGTAGACACATTATGCACATATTTACAGTCATGTATAACCAAACATCTGACCTTCTAGGCCAGTTCTGTGGTTACCTGACTAACACACTGACCTGTGTGCCATAGGAACTTATTGGAGACTCACAGAGGACCTTAATCAGCAGATGCCCATGGATGAAATCCTTGTTTGAGTACAAGATGCTGTAATCTAGATCTTTGAGAGCACACCAACTCCACCTAAAATACAGTCCTCTTTGCTCAGTGAGTAAACCAAAAGTATTATATAAATAACTGGATATTTACAAATAACTCACTGAGATCAGTTGATAGAAAAGCTGTCGGTAGCTATGCCCCGGCCAGAAAACCAAAGGAGAGCTATGGTCACAGGAAGAGAAATCAAGATGGCAGCCAGAGTCTAGTGGAGAACGGGCTACAAAGACGCAACATCTGAGACACCCTGTTGGAGTTTGAGGTGGCTGTTCAATACTGTGGATGGCTAATTCAGAAGAGCTGCCTTCTGATCAAACAACATGTTAGTGTGGCCTTTCAGGTTATTTTAAAAGAAACATGTTTTCCCAAGAGGCAGATTCTAGGACAAGGATCTGAGTGCAAATAATTTGTCTGCAAAGCTGTCTTGGGAACCAGTGGTGAGAAAAAGGGCAATAATCCAGGGAAAGGAAGGTTGCCAATGGAAGCTGAGTTAATGAACAAGTTACTGCTGAGTCTCAGTCCTGCAGGGGGATCTTGTGGAAGATAGTGTAAAGGTGCTTCAGAGATGTCACCGACTTGGTCTGCTACATCCCACCTGGAAGCTAGGAAGCTGCATTTATACATGAGCTACTAACCCTCATATGCCTGAGAGATGCTCCCAGGGTATTAGTTCTTCACTACTTCTGTCTGCACCCCCACAGAGGGTGGGAACCCTGAGAAAGCCAAGGGAGATGGCTAGGGCAGTAACAGCATCTGTCTGTCTTACAGCTGCCTCACAGAAATGTATGCTCAGACATGCCTGAGGAGATGCCCTTGGACATGTTTTACACAGGGGTCCCTGAGGACCAAGAAAAAACCTAGACTCACAGTAAACTGAGTAACATCTCTGCCAAAAGATAAATGCTCTTGGTTAGTGTCAAAATTTGGAAAGGAGTATGTCAAGGCTGTATATTGTCACACTGCTTATTTAATTTATATGCAGAGTACATCATGAGAAATGCTGGGCTGGATGAAGCACAAGCTGGAATCAAGATTGCTGGGAGAAATATCAATAAATAACCTCAGATATGCAGATGACACCACCTTAATTGTAGAAAGCAAAGAGGAACTAAAGAACCTCTTGAAAGAGGAGAGTGAAAAAGCTGGCTTAAAAACTCAACGTTCAAAAACTAAGATCATGGCATCTGACTCCATCACTTCATGGCAAATAGATGGGGAAAAGGTGGAAGCAGTGAAAGATTTTCTTGTGGGCTCCAGAATGCACCGAGGATGGTGACTGCAGCTATGAAATCAGAAGACGATTGCTGGGCAGAAAACTGATGATAACTCTAGAGAGCATATTAAAAAGCAGAGACATTACTCTGCTGACAAAGGTCTGTATTGTCAAGGCTTCCCAGTGGTCATGTACGGTTGCAAGAGATGGACTGTAAAGAAGGCAGAATGCCAAAGAATTGATGCCTTCGAACTGGTGCTGGAAGACTTGAAAGTCCTTTGGACTTCAGAGAGATCAAACCAGTCAATCTTAAGGAGATCAACCCTGAATATTCACTGGAAGGACTGATGCTGAAGCAAAAGCTCCAGTATTTTGTTCATCTGATGCAAAAAGATGACTCTTTGGAAAAGTCCCTGATGCTGGGAAAGATTGAGGGCTGAAGGAAGAAATGTCAAAGGATGAGATGGCTAAACAACATCACCAATGCAATGAACATGAAGTTGGGCAAATTCCAGGAGATGGTGAGGGACAGGGAGGCCTGGTGTGCTGCAGTCCCGTCACAAAGTCGGACATAACTGGGCGACTGAACAACAACTGAGAAGACAGTGGGGAATGCCTGGGAAAAGGCGAGGGTGGGACACAGTGGGGCTCTTCCAGCCAATGTGAGAGAAGGCACTGTTCCAGAGTTAAAAGCACCCTGGCCCTTACACCTTTGCCACCAAATCACAGACTCTGTGAAAAGAAAAGGATCCGTGATCATGTTCCTCAAATGCCAGTCCCATCAGTACCATTCTGACTGCATGTCTCAAGTTTTAGAGGTCTTCAATATCCGCAAAACCATAATTTCTTCCACATTAACAAATTGAAAAATCCTTATGATTACTCAATGAACAAGAAAAATTGACAAAATTCCATCCATTACTGATCACTCTCAGAAACAAGAATCGAACTAATTCAAATAATGAAGCTTCATAAAAAGTCACAACTCTTATTATTTCAAGGAAAAGAACAAAATTACAAGTTTATGAGTGTAATGAACCTCCTATATTCTTCACATTCAACTAATTTGGCCACACCTCATTACAGAACAAACTATTTCCTCTTGAGAATACTCTATGTTTGCAATGACAATTTAAGAAACTTTACTTTTATAAAGAAAATTACTTGAGGTAATTTGATTTAACCTTGAAATCAACAACAGATTTGCATTTATCAAAACATTTGACAGTGAAAAAGAAATTAAGAAACAATTCCTTACCATTGAGAAAAGAATAAAATACTTAGGAATATATCTACCTAAAGAAACTAAAGACCTATTATATGACTATAAAAACTGATGAAAGAAATCAAAGAGGCACTAATAGATGGAGAAATATACCATGTTCATGGATTGGAAGAATCAAATAGTGAAAATGAGTATACTACCCAAAGCAATTTAAAATTCAATGCAATCCCTATCAAGCTACCAAATTTTTCACAGAACTAGAACAAAACTTTTTTCATAAAATAAAACAGTATCAGGACCAATGCATCTGAAAGAAGAATGGAACTTGAACAACCTGCCTGTCAGGCTCTACTACAAAGCCACAGTCATCAAGACAGATGGTAACAAAGAAGACATATAGATCAATGGAACAAAATAGAAAGCCCCAGAGATAAATCCACACATATGGACACCTTATCTTTGACAAAGGAGGCAAGAATATACAATGGAGTAAAGACAATCTCTTTAACAAGTGATGCTGGGAAAACTGGTCAACCCTGTAGGAAGAAATGCAAACTAGATCACTTTCTTGCACACAAAAATAAACTCAAAATGGATTAAAGATCTAAATGTAAGATCAGAAACTATAAAACTCCTAGAGGAGAACATGGCAAAACACTCTCAGAATAAATCACAGCAGGATCCTCTATGATCCACCTCCCAGAATTGGAAAAAGAGCAAAAATAAACAAATGAGATCTAATAAAATTAGCAGCTCTGCACAACAAAGGAAACTATAAGCAAGGTAAAAGACAGCCTTCTGAATGGGAAAAAAAAAAACACAAAGAAACAAACAAAATTACTGCCTCTCTTTCAATAAAGTCATAGAAGTCCATCTCATAGGTTTATTTACCAAAGAAGCAATACTAGTTCCTGTCTTAACAGCAAAATCATGGTTCAGTATTATAACATATTGCTATCTTATTCTATGGACCATTAATTTGAGTGAATTAACGTCTGGTCCCATGAATGACAAATAAGTGCTTTACAATGAGAGAATGTAATTGACCACTTGTGAGGGTAAATGATATTCCTTTTTCAGAAAAGCAATAAAAGCCTCTTTCTTTGTAAATTTGACATTATTCTTGATAATCTAAGGAAGAAAAGAACCCACTTAAAAGTGATGCACTGAAACAGTATGGCAAAGAGAAATTGACCTGATGTTAATCCACCAAATGAAAGAGTCAATGAAGAAATGAGAGTCTGATTAATGATAGCATGTGTTACTCTCCTTCAGTCTTTCTTTCTTTCCATCTTTCCTTTAACCTTCTGTTTCTATCTTTCCTTCCTGAAGTTCCCAGAGAAAAACTCAATCAGTATACTAACACATATATATGGAATTTAGGAAGATGGCAATGACGACCCTGTATGCAAGACAGGGAAAGAGACACAGATGTGTATAACGGACTTTTGGACTCAGAGGGAGAGGGAGAGGGTGGGATGATTTGGGAGAATGACATTCTAACATGTATACTATCATGTGAACTCAATCGCCAGTCTATGTCTGACGCAGGATGCAGCATGCTTGGGGCTGGTGCATGGGGATGACCCAGAAAGATGTTATGGGGAGGTGGGAGGTTCATGTTTGGGAATGCATGTAAGAATTAAAGATTTTAAAATTTAAAAAAACTAAAAAAAAAAAAAAAAAGACCAGCTTCCTATTGGCAAAGAATATATCAGACATTCATAAAAGTTTTTTAATAAGTTATGTTAAACAAATTATGTTTTCTAAAATAATGACTTTCTGTAATTTATCATTTCAATCTAATGCAAATAATTGGATGACAGTCATATACATTTATGTCTGTCAAAAATCTTTTGAATTATGTAGTGTGTAGTGTTAGTCACCCAGTCATGTCCGACTCTCTGAGACTCCATGACTGAAGCCCACCAGGCTTCCCTGTCCATGGAATCCTCCAGGCAAGAATACTGGAGTGGGTTGCTATTTCCTTCTCAAATCTCGTGATCTATACAGAATATGCCTGCCATCAAATTCCTATATTTTTTTAGGTTTTGGAGGACAGTTTGAATAATGTAAAATCTCTATTGGCTACATGATATCTAATTGAATATAGAACCTACTAGAGCTCTATAATTCAATGGGTATTAATTTTTTATTTTCACTGATATGTGTTTAGTAAGGAACTTAAGATAATTAAACTCATAGGTCCAAAATCCTTATTATGTTAAACGATTTGAAAAAGTCAATTGCAACCTATAGTTTTATTTATTTTTAATTATTTTTGCAATCTATAGTTATAAATTGTGAGATACAGCTATGGTTTGTATGTGTGTGTGTGTGTGTGTGCATGTTTATTTTAAGGAAGTAAGTTACTTTGGGGGGCAGTCATGAAGGTTCAACTTGTGTTTCCTGCTTTTGTCAAGTTTTGTCATTTTATTGAAGTCTAGTACACATATAGAAAAGCACACATATCTTAAGGGTACAGTTAATGAATTCTCACAAAAGGAACATATTTCTGAAACCACAGTAAAAATTAAAGAGAGAAAAGTGCCAGAAGCACCTCTCACACTGTGCCAGAATCATCATCTTCACCAAAGATAAGCCATCATTCTGATTTCTCCTGCCACAGGTTGGTTTTGCTTGATCTTGAATTTCAAATGCATAGCATCTCAAAACATGTATTCTTTTAGGTTGAATGTCTGTGATTCGACAGTTTCTGAGATTTATCCATGTTGCTAAATGGCACACCTTCTCCTTACTCTCTCATGCTCCACTGCATGATGATACCACAATTTATAAGTTCACTCACAGACTGATGGAAATATTGGGTGGTTTATAGTATAGACTATCAGAAATAACACTGCCATGAATGTTCTAGTACATGCTTTAGGTGAACACAATGCCTGGTGGGTATACACATACCTAGGAGTGGAATTGTTGGGTCAAGCTCTATGTATATTTGGCTTCAGTAGATAGTTTCAGTCAGCTTTCCAAGGTGGTTACACAATTTACACCCTGACCAGCAGCTTATGAGTTGCTTCCATCCTCATCTACACTTTCTATTGTCAATCTTTTCATTGTAGCTATTCTGGTGTGTGTGCAATGGCATTGTATTGTGGTTTCGTTTTGTATTTTCCTTGTGATTAGTGAGTCTGAGCATTATGCATGTGCTTTGGCCACTTGGGATATTCTTTTCTATGAAGTATCTGTTCAAGTCTTTTGCTATTTTCCCTTTTTCTTAGTCAGTTGAGTAAGAAAACAAGTTATCTCCCTTTCTCTTACTCAGTTGATGAATATATATATATATATCTCACATTCTATAATTGGGTTTTACTCTCTTAATAATGCTTTTAAATTTTAAGTATAGTTGCTATAAAATATTATATGTTACAGGTGTACTTATGTAGGTGTACCTATAGTATTTTCTCAAAGATCAGGAATAAGACAAGGATTCCCACTTTCACCATTTTTGTTCAACATAGTTTTGGAAGTCTTAGTCACACCAGCCAGAGAAGGAAAAGAAAGAAAAAGAATCAAAATTGGAAAGGAACAAGTAAAACTTCACTGTTTGCAGATGACATGACACTATACAAAGAAAATCCTAAAGATACCACAGAAAACTACTAGAGCTCATCAATGAATTCAGTAAAGTTGTAGGATACAAAATAAATATACAAAAACTGGTTGCATTTCTATACACTAACAATGAACTATCAGAAAGAAAAAATGAGGAAAAAAATCCCATTTACCATCACATCAAAAAGAATAAACTACCTAGGAATAAACCCACCAAAAGAGCTAAAAGGCCAGTACTTGGAAAATTATAAGACAATGATGAAAGAAAGACAACACAAACAATTGGAAAGACACATCATGTTTTGGATTGGAAGAATTAATATTAAAATAACCATATTATCCAAGGCAATCTACTCTCTTAATACTCTCTTAAAAATGCTCTAGACAAACAAATGTGATTTTAATTAGTCCAACTTAGATATCTTTTCTTTGTATCTATCATATTCCATGTCCTGTTTTAAAAGTCTTTGTTTCCACCAAGATCATGACTATATTCTCCTAAGCTTAAGTTTATGATCCATCTGGGACTGATTTATGTGTATTGAACAGGGGGTCCAAATAGATTCAAAGAAGGGAATTTCCGTGGCCTTTATGGGGTTTGCTTCTGAGGAAGAGCACTGTTTAGTAACTTCAAGGAATAAAAACAACTCAGGAGAAACTGACCCAACAGCTACAGTAACTGAGGCAGGTCCTACATCTACTGAAAAACCTGATGAATATTAATCTTGTTAATTGGTATTCAAAACAAAATGAATATAAAGGATATTGCTGAAAACAACCTCATTTACCTATTGATACAAAAAAAAAGCATAATACCTTCTTTTCCTCTTCTAGTAACTCTTTTAAGTTCTTAAAAATTTCATATCCTAAAAAACCTCCAAATCTTCAGCATACACACTTAGAAAAGCTTTACAGATCAGTTTTGTCCAGGAGAAATAGAATGCAAACTACAAGCCTTAATTTAAAATTCCTTTTAGCCACATTAAAAATTAAAAAATCAAGTCAAATTATTTTTAATAATATATTTTTCTTAATATCAGAGATCTAAAATATTTTCATTTCAATGTATGTCAACAGCCACACTTAAAGAGCTCCAGCTATAACTGCCTAGTCCTTATGATACTGGGTAACCCAGCCAGTTACAAGAACACATGAAAGATGCTCAGCATCACTCATTATCAGAGAAATGCAAATCAAAACCACAATGAGGTACCATTTCATGCCAGTCAGAATGGCTGCTATCTAAAAGTCTACAAACAATAAATGCTGGAGAGGGTGTGGAGAAAAGGGAACCTCTCTTACACTGTTGGTAGGAATGCAAACTAGTATAGCCACTAAGGAGAACAGTATGGAGATTCCTTAAAAACTGGAAATAGAACTGCCATATGACCCAGCAATCCCACTGCTGGGCATACACACTGTGGAAACCAGAATTGAAAGAGACACGTGTACCCTAGCGTTCATCACAGCACTATTTACAATAGCTAGGACATGGAAGCAACCTAGATGTCTATCAGCAGACAAATGGATAAGAAAGCTGTGATACATATACACAATGAAATATTACTCAACTATTAAAAAGAACACATTTGAATCAGTTCTAATGAGGTGGATGAAACTGGAGTCTATTATACAGAGTGAAGTAAGTCAGAAAGAAAAACACCAATACAGCATATTAATGCATATATATGGAATTTAGAAAGATGGTATTGATGACCCTATATTTGAGACAGCAAAAGAGACACAGATATAAAGAACAGACTTTTGGACTCGGTGGGGAGAACGTGAGGGTGGGATGATTTGAGAGAACAGCATTGAAAGATGTATATTACCATATGTGAAATAGGTGAACAGTCCAAGTTCAATGCATGAAACAGGGTACTCAAAGCTGGTGCACTGGGGTGACCCAGAAGGATGGGATGGGGAGGGAGGTGCGAGGGGGGTTCAGGATGGGGACATGTGTACACTCATGGCTGATTCATGTGAATGTATGCCCCAAACCACCACAATATTGTAATTAGCCTGCAATTAAAATTAATAAATTTAAAAAGAATACAATGGCCTCCTTCATATAACAATTTATATACCTACAGATCAACCAATTTTATATGTTTATTGCAACCAAATATTTAAATTAGAACAAGGTGGTTCTCAACATGTACCCTCTGAATGATCAGTGCAGGCATCACCGGAGACTGTTAGAAATGCAAATTCTCAGCCCTCATCCAGACTTTCTGAGTAAGAGTCTTTAAGGGTAAGCCAACCAATCTGGCAAAACTATGGTTTTTCCAGTAGTCATGTACAGATATGAGAGCTGGTCCATAAAGAAGGCTGAGCACCAGAGAACTGATGCTTTCAAACTGTGGTGCTGGAGAAGACTCTTGAGAGTCCCTTGGACAGCAAAGGAGATCAAACCAGTCAATCCTAAAGCAAATCAACCCTGAATATTCATTGGAAGGACTGATATTGATGCTGAAGCTGAAGCTCCAATACTTTGGCCTGATGCAAAGAGTGGATTCATTGGTAAAGACCCTGATGCTGGGAAAGACTGAAGGCAAAAGGAAAAGGGGGTGGAAGAGGATGAGATGGTTAGACAGCATCATTGCCTCATTGGACATGAATGTGAGCAAACACCAGGAGACAGTGGAGGACAGAGGAGCCTGTGTGCTACAGTCCTCAAAGTTGCATGCTACAGGTTGCAAAGAGTCAGACAAGACTGAGCGACTGAACAGCAACAACAAGAACACCAATCTGTGTTTCTCTGACTCTGATGTGTATTCCAAAACTTTGGGAACAACACGGTTATTTCTATTTTATACAATGATACCAATTCTGTATTACATCATTATAAATATATTGTCTTATCTGAAGCAGGACTTCCTGGGGGGTGAAGCAACCTCAAAGTCAGGTTACCATCTCACACAGTCCAAATGAGACCTCTCATAACATGACAAATGGTCCATTACTCTCTGCAACAGGCAGGTGGGGAAAGTTTCTTTTTGCTGGCAAGTGATTCCCAATTGCCATAAGCATCTATTAAATTCACAGAAGTGAAGACCTGGGACCACACAGTAATAATCAGAGCATAAAAATGTATTATAGAAAAAGTGGATAACTACATTCCCCTTATTAGCTCTGTATGAGTAAAGTGAATATATATAAAGAAATGCTTAAAGAACTTTTATTTTAAAAAAATATTAATCTTTTTGGCTTTGGGATATATGATCTTGAGGGGCTTCCCAGATGGCACTGGTGGTAAAGAACCTGCCTGCCAATTCAGGAGACATAAGAGACGTGGGTTCAGTTTTGGGGTTGGGAAGATCCCCTGAAGGAGGGCATGGCAACCCACTTCAATTTTCTTGCCTGGAGAATTCCACGGACAGATGAGGCTGGTGGCCTGGAGTCCATAGGGTCACAAAGAGTCAGATACACCTGAAGTGACTTAGCACACATATGATCTTGAAAGATTCAATCTTACTAAATTAATGTCTCTTAAGAGGCAGGAAGCTTTCCCCAGGCTTCTCATTAGTGCATCCTTCGCCCATGGCACAGCTCCAGGTACCTAGAGGGGTCTCAGTGAGTGAATGAATGGGTGGGTGCTTGATAAAACACCCTCCATGTCTCAAATTCTGGCTTAGGAAGATCAATTAGGTCAGATACTGGGGCTCTCTTATTATTTTAACACAAAATAATAATAAGCTGAATATTTTTAACACACACACAAAATAAGTTGAATCATTCTATTTTTTCCTTTCCCAGTAGCTCTCCTTCTTCCTTAAATAATTCTTGTCACCTAAAAGTTAGAGGAATATAATGGACATTTTAAGGAAAGTTCTTAAAATAGATTCAAGTGTAAATTTCATAAGAATAAGGATTTTGTTATTCACTGCTATATCCATGGCCTTTAGAAATCAGTGCTCAATAAACATTTGAAGAAAGACTAAGTTTTATTCTTTTAAAATTCCTTTGGGGGGTGGTCCTAAGATGGTGGAGCAATAGGACAGGGAGATCACTTTCTCCCTTGCAAATTCATCAAAAGAACATTTGAATGCTGAACAAACTCCAGAAAACAAATGAACGCTGGCAGAGGACATCAGGCACCCAGAAAAGCAGCCCATCGTCTTCGAAAGGAGGTAGGGCAAAATATAAAAGATAAAAGAGAGACAAAAGAATTAGGGAGGAGATCCATCCCAGGAAGGGAGTCTTAATAGAGGGGAAGTTTCCAAACACCAGGAAACCCTCTCACCCACGGGTCTGGGGAAGTTTTCGAATCTTGGAGTGTAACATAACTGGGAGGAAAATAAATAAATAAAACCCACAAATTATGTGCCTAAAGGCAACTTCCAGCAGAGAAGTACCCCAGACACTAGCACCTGCCACCAGCAAGCGGGGGCTGAACAGAGAGGAGTGGGCGGCATTGCTTAGGGTAAGGACCGAGCCTGAATGCCCCGAGGGCAATCTGAGGGAGCTAACGTGAGATAGCAACCCAGACTGTGGGATAGCCAGAGAGAGAGAAAAAAAGACAGAGAGAGAGAGAGAGAGAGAGAGAGAGAGAGAGAGAGAGGGAGGGAGGGAGAGACAGAGAGAGACAGAGAGAGACAGAGAGAACCATCCTGCAAAAGCACAGGACAAAGGACTGAGCGAAAACCAGAGGAGAGCTAGCCAGCTGTGGACTGGCCCATCCCCTGCTGGAGGCAGGGGCCAGGTGGGCACCAGCCAGAGCCAGAAAGGGAAAACAGCCCCAGAGAGGCCATCCCCTACCAAACTGTGAACAGGCTTCCAGTTTCTAACCAATACTTCCTGAGATTCTGGATGATCCGCTGGGAGGGTCACAGCCAGAGATCAGCTCCCCAGAAGAGACACACAGCACACTGGAGATGGGCGCACCTGGAAACCTGAGCAGCTGGGACCGGGGAGGTGATAAGACACACCACACCTGAGGAGAGTGTGCCCACCATGCACCTGGTTGCCTGAGCTGCTCGGACCTGGGAACGGCACAAAATGCAGGCCCAACCAAGTTTGCACCTTTGTGGAGTACCCGAGAACCTGAATCTGAGCGGCTTAGACCTGGGAAGTTCATGCAACCCAGGGCCCGCTCCCTGCTGAGCAACCTGAAGCCTGAGCAGTGTAGTCTGGGAAAGCACAAACGTAGTGAGTGGGGGCAAACCCAGTGTGGCTGAGACACTGCAAGTACTCCCCACACATGCCAGCGATATTTGTTTGCAGTGTTCCTCCCTCCCCACAGCAGTACTGAACAAGTGAGCCTAAACAATAGACCACCTTTGCCCCCTAGTGTCAGGGCAGAAATTAGACACTGAAGAGACCAGCAAACAGAAGAAGCCAAATAAACAGAGGGAGCCGCTTTGGAAGTGACAGGTGCAACAGATTAAAATCCCTGTAGTTAACACCGACTACATTGGAAAGGGCGTATAGATCTTGAGACGTATAAGGTGGAACAAGGAACTATCTGAAACTGAACTGACCCCACACTGCCCTCAACAGCTCCAGAGAAATTCCTAATTCCTAGATATATTTTTACTATTATCATTTTTTAATTTTTAATTTTTTCTTTTTAAGTCCTCTATTCCTTTAATTTTCATTTTTATAACATACTATTACCTTGAACAAAATGACCCTATTTTTAAAGCAAACTTCATATGTATTTCTTTCACTTTTTGTGATTTTTAAAAATGTTGTATTTTTGAGAGTCTAACTTCTACTCTAGATTTTTAATCTTTGCTTTATAGTATTTGTTACCAACTTGTATATTTAAGAATCCAATCTTCAGTACCCATTTTTACTTGCATGTGATTACTGGCTTGATTACGCTTCTCCCCTTTTGACTCTTTTTCTCTCCCAGGTCACTTCTATCTCCTCCCTTCACCTTCTCTTCTCAACCCAACTCTGTGAATTTCTGCGGGTGTTCCAGGCTGCGGAGAACACTTAGGGAACAGAGCACTGCCTAGATCTATCTCTCTCCTTTTGATTCCCCCCTTTTTCGTCCTGCTCACCTCTATCTCCTTCCTCCTTCTCTTCTCTGTGTAACTCCACGAACCTCTCTGAGGGTTCCAGACTGTGGAGAGCACATACGGAATTGAATATTGGCTAGCTTGCTCTCTCCCCTTTTGATTTCCCCTCTTCTCCTGGTCACCTCTAGCTCCCTCCTCCCTCTTCTCTTCTCCATGTAACTCTGTGAGCCTCTCTGGGTGTCCCTCACTGTGGAGAATCTTTCACCATTACCCAGAAGTTTTACTATCAGTGATCTATGGATGGAGAAGTCTTGAGGCTACTGTAAGTATAAGATTGAAAACCAGAGACAGGAGGCTCAAGCCTCAAGCCTGAGAACACCAGAGAACTCCTGACTCCATGGAACATTAATTGATAAGAGATCATCCAAAAGCCTCCATACCTACACTGAAACCAAGCACCACCCAAGAGCCAATAAGTTCCAGAGCAAGACATACCATGCAAATTCTCCAGCAACGCAGGAACATAGCCCTGAGCTTCAATATACAGGCTGCCCAAAGTCACACCAAACCCATAGACATCTCAAAACTCACTACTGGACACTTCCTTGCACTCCAGAGAGAAGAAATCCAGCTCCACCCACCAGAACATCGATGCAAGCTTCCCTAACCAGGAAACCTTGCTAAGCCACTCGTCCAATCCCACCCACAGGGAGGAAACTCCACAATAAGGAAGAACCACAAACTGGCAGAATACAGAAAGGCCATCCCAAACACAGCAATCCAAACAAGATGAAAAGGTAGAGAAATACTCAGCAGGTAAAGGAACATGATAAATGCTCACCAAACCAAACCAAAGAGGAGGAGATAGGGAGTTTACCTGAAAAAGAATTTAGAATAATGATAATAAAAATGATCCAAAATCTTGAAAACAAAATGGAATTACAGATAAATAACCTGGAGATAAGGATTGAGAAGATGCAATAAATGTTTAACAAGGACCTAGAAGAAAAAAAAAGAGTCAATAATGAATAATGCAATAAATGAGATAAAAAACACTCTGGAGGGAACCAACAGTAGAATAATGGAGGCAGAAGATAGGATACATGGGGTAGAAGATAGAATGGCAGAAATAAATGAAGCAGACAGGAAAAAAGAAAAAGAATTAAAAGAAATGAAGACAACCTCAGGGACCTCTGGGACAATCTGAAACGCCCCAACATTCGAATCATAGGAGTCCCAGAAGAAGAAGACAAAAAGAAAGGCCATGAGAAAATACTCTAGGAGATAATAGTTGAAAACTTCCCTAAAATGGGGAAGGAAATAGTCACCCAAGTCCTAGAAACCCAGAGAGTCCCAAACAGGATAAACCCAAGGTGAAATGCCCTAAGACACATATTAATCAAATTAACAAAGATCAAACACAAGCATCAAGGGAAAAACAACAAATAACACACAAGGGGAATTCCCATAAGGATAGCAGCTGATCTTTCAATAGAAAATCTTCAGGCCAGGAGGGAATGTCAGGACATACTTAAAGTGATGAAAGAGAAAAACCTACAACCCAGATTACAGTACCCAGCAAGGATCTCATTCAGATATGAAGGAAAATTCAAAAGCTTTACAGACAAGCAAAAGCTGAGAGAATTCAGCACAGCCAAACCAGCTTTTCAACAAATGCTAAAGGATCTTCTCTAGACAGGAAACACAGGAAAAGGTGTATAAACTCGAATCCAAAACAACAAAGTAAATGGCAACGGGACCATACTTATCAATAAGTACCTTAAATGTAAATGGGTTGAATGCCCCAATTAAAAGACAAAGACTTGCTGAATGGATACAAAAACAAGACCCCTATATATGCTGTCTACCAGAGACCCATGTCAAAACAAGGGACACATACAGACTGAAAGTGAAGGGCTGTAAAAGATATTTCACACAAATGGAGACCCCCCAAAAAAAGCAGGAGTAGCAATATTCATATCAGATAAAATAGACTTTAAAATAAAGGCTGTGAAAAGAGACAAAGAAGGACACTACATAATGATCAAAGGATCAATCCAAGAAGAAGATATAACAATTATAAACATATATACATCCAACATAGGAGCACCACAATATGTAAGGCTGCTGCTGTTGCTGCTGCTGCTGCTGCTAAGTCATTTCAGTCATATCTGACTCTGTGCGACCCCCTACATGGCAGCCCACCAGGCTCCCCGTCCCTGGTATTCTCCAGGCAAGAGTACTGGAGTGGGGTGCCATTGCCTTTCTGAATATGTAAGGCAAATGCTAACAAGTATGAAAGGGGAAATTAACAATAACATAATCATAGTGGGAGATTTTAACACCCCACTCACACGTATGGATAGATCAACTAAACAGAAAATTAACAAGGAAACACAAACTTTAAATGACACAATGGACTAGCTAGACCTAATTGATATCTATAGGACATTTCACCCCAAAACAATGAATTTCGTCTTTTTCTCAAATGCACACAGAAACTTCTCCAGGATAGATCACATCCTGGGCCATAAATCTAGCCTTGGTAAATTAAAAAAAAACTGAAATCATTCCAATCATCTTTTCTGACCACAATGCAGTAAGTTTAGTCCAGTTCAGTCTCTCAGTCGTGTCTGACTCTTTTGACCCCATGAAGCACAGCATGCCAGGCCTCCTGTCCATCACCAACTCCTGGAGTCCACCCAAACCCATGTCCCTCTTACTTGGTGATGCCATCCAACCATCTCATCTTCTGTCATCCCCTTCTCCTCCTGCCCTCAATCTTTCCCATCATCAGGGTCTTTTCCAATGACTCAGCTCTTCACATCATGTGGCCAAAGTATTGGAGTTTCTGCTTCAACATCAGTCCTTCCAATGAACACCCAGGACTTATCTTTAGGATGGACTGGTTGGATCTCCATGTAGTCTAAGGGACTCTCAAGAGTCTTCTCCAACACCACAGTTCAAAAGCATCAATTCTTCGGCACTCAGCTTTCTTTATTGTCCAACTTTCACATCCATACATGACCACTGGAAAAACCATAGCCTTGACTAGAGAGACCTTTGTTGACAAAGTAATGTCTCTGCTTTTTAATATGCTCTATAGGTTGGTCAAAACTTTCCTTCCAAGGAATAAGTGTCTTTTAATTTCATTGCTTCAATCACCATCTGCAGTGATTTTGGAGCCCAGAAAAATAAATCAGCCACTGTTTCCACTGTTTCCCCATCTATCTGCCATGAAGTGATGGGACCAGATGCCATGATCTTAGTTTACTGAATGTTGAGCTTTAAGCCAACTTTTTCTCTCCCCTCTTTCACTTTCATCAAAAGGCTCTTTAATTCTTCTTCACTTTCTCAATTACAGGAAAAAAGCTATTAAAAATTCCAACATATGGAGGCTAAGCAACACGCTTCTGAATAACCAACAAATCATAGAAGAAATCAAAAAAGAAATCAAAATATGCATAGAAACGAATGAAAATGAAGACACAGCAACCCAAAACCTATAGGACACTGTAAAAGCAGTGTTAAGGGGAAGGTTCATAGCAATACAGGCTTACCTCAATAATAAGGAAAAAAATCAGACAAATAACTTAACTCTACACCTAAAGCAACTAGAAAAGGAAGAAACGAAGAACTTCAGGGTTAGTAGAAGGAAAGAAGTCTTAAAAATTAGAGCAGAAATAAATGCAAAACAAACAAAAGAGACCATAGCAAAAATCCACAAAGCTAAAAGCTGGTTCCTTGAGAAGATAAATAAAATTGACATACCATTAGCCAGACTCATCAAGAAACAAAGGGAGAAGAATCAAATGAACAAAATTAGAAATGAAAATGGAGAAATCACAACAGACAACACAGAAATACAAAGGATCATAAAAGACTACTATCAGCAACCATATGCCAATAAAATAGAAAACTTGGAAGAAATGGACAAATTCTTAGAAAAGTGTAACTTTCCAAAACTGAACCAGGAAGAAATAGAAGATCTTAACAGACCTATCACAAGCACAGAAATCGAAACTGTAATCAGAAATCTTCCAGCCAACAAAAGCCCAGTAACAGATGGCTTCACAGCTGAATTCTACCAAAAATTTAGAGAAGAGCTAACACCTATCTTACTCAAACTCTTCCAGAAAATTGCAGAAGCTAAATTTCCAAACTCATTCTATGAGACCACCATCACCCTAATACCCAAACCAGACAAAGATACCACAAAAAAAGAAAACTACAGGCCAATATCACTGATGAACATAGATGCAAAAATCCTCAACAAAATTCTAGCAAACAGAATCCAACAACATATTAAAAGCATCATACATCATGACCAAGTGGGCTTTATCCCAGGAATGCAAGGATTCTTTAATATTTGCAAATCAATCAATGTAATACACCACATTAACAAATTGAAAGATAAAAACCATATGATTATCTCAATAGATGCAGAAAAAGCCTTTGACAAAATTTAACATCCATTTATGATAAAAACTTTCCAGAAAGCAGGAATAGAAGGAACATACCTCAATATAATGAAAGCTATATATGACAAACCCACAGTGAACATTACCCTCAATGGTGAAAAATTGAAAGCATTTCCCTAAAGTCAGGAACAGGCAAGGGTGCCCACTCTAACCACTACTTTTCAACATAGTTTTGGAAGTTTGGCCACAGCAATCAGAGCAGAAAAAGAAATAAAAGGAATCCAGACTGGAAAAAAGTAAAACTCTCACTGTTTGCAGATGACATGATCTTCTACATACAAAACCCTAAAGACTCCACCAGAAAATTACTAGAGCTAATCAATGAATATAGTAAAGTTATAGGATATAAAATTAACACACAGAAATCTCTTGCATTCCTATACACTAACAATGAGAAAACAGAAAGAGAAATTAAGGAAACAATTCCATTCACCATTGCAATAAAAAGAATAAAATACTTGGGAATATATCTACCTAAACTTTGGCCACCTCATGCGAAGAGTTGACTCATTGGAAAAGACTCTGATGCTGGGACAGATTGGGGGCAGGTGGAGAAGGGGACGACAAAGGATGAGATGGCTGGATGGCATCACTGACTTGATGGACACGAGTTTGGTTGAACTCCGGGAGTTGGTGATGGACAGGAGGCCTGGCGTGCTGCGATTCATGGCGTCACAAAGAGTTGGACATGACTGAGCGACTGAACTGAACTGAACTGAAAGAAACCAAAGACCTAGAAATAGAAAACTATAAAACACTGATGGAAGAAATCAAAGAGGACACAAATAGGTGGAGAAATATACCATGTTCGTGGATTGAAAGACTCAATATAGTGCAAATGAGTATACTACCCAAAGCAATCTATAGATTCAATGCAATCCCTATCAAGGTACCAATGGTATTTTCATAGAACTACAACAAATAATTTTGCAGTTTGTATGGAAATACAAAAATCTCCAAAAGCCAAAGCAATCTTCAGAAAGAAGTATGGAACAGGAGGAATCAAACTGCCAGACCTGGCTACAGTCTAGAAAGCTACAAAGCTTTGGCTACAAAGCTAGTTACCAAGACAGTATGGTACTGGCACAAAGATAGAAATCCAGATCAATAGAACAAAAATAGAAAACCCAGAGATAAATCCACACACCTATGGACACCTTATCTTTGACAAAGGAGGCAAGAATATATAATGGAGAAAAGACAATCTCTTTAACAAGTGGTGCTGGGAAAACAGGTCAACCACTTGTAAAAGAATGATACTAGAACTCTTTCCAACACCATATACAAAAATAAATTCAAAATTGATTAAAGATCTAAACATAAGACCAGAAACTATAAAACTCCTAGAGGAAAACATAGGCAAAACACTCTCTGACATACATCACAGTAGGATCCTCTATGACCCACCTCCCAGAGTAATGAAAATAAAAGCAAAAATAAAAAAGTGGGGCCTAATTAAACTTAAAAGCTTTTGCACAATGAAGGAAACTATAAGCAAAGTGAAAGGACAGCCTTTGGAATGGGAGAAAATAATAGCAAATGAAACAACTGACAAAGAATTAATCTCAGAAATATACAAGCAACTCCTGCAGCTCAATTCCAAAAATAAATGACCCAGTCAAAAATGGGCCAAAAATTAAGTAGACATTTCTCCAAAGAAGACATACAGATGGCTAACAAACACATGAAAACATGCTCAACATCACTCATTATCAGAGAAATGCAAATCAAAACCACAATGAGGTATAATCTCACGCCGGTGAGAATGGCTGCGATCCAAACATCTACAAGCAATAAATGCTGGAGAGGGTGTGGGAACACCCTTACACTGTTGGTAGGAATGCAAACTAGTATAGCCACTACAGAGAACAGTGTGGAGATTCCTTAAAAAACTGGAAATAGAACTGCCATATGTTCCAGCAATTCCACTGCTGGGCATACACACTGGGGAAACCAGAATTGAAAGAGACACGTGTACCCCAGTGTTCATCACAGAAGCAACCTAGATGTCCATCAGCAAATGAATAGATAAAAAAGCTGTGGTACATATACACAATGGAATATTACTCAGCCATTAAAAAGAATACATCATTTGAATCAGTTCTAATGAGGTGGATGAAACCGGAGCCTATTATACAGAGTGAAGCCAGAAACAAAACCACCAATACAGTATACTAACACACATATATGGAATTTAGAAAGATGGTAATGATAACACTATATGTGAGACAGCAAACGAGACACAGATGTATAGAAGAGTCTTTTGGATTCTGTGGGAGAAGGCGAGGGTGGGATGATCTGAGAGAATAGCATTGAAACAGGTATATTATCATATATGAAACAGATCGCCAGTCCAGGTTCAATGCATGAGACAGTTTGCTCGGGGCTGGTGCACTGGGATGACCAGAGCGATGGGATGGGGAGGGATGTGGCGGAGGAGGGGGGGTTCAGGTTGGGGGACACATGTACACCCATGGCTGATTCATGTCAGTTCATTTCAGTTCAGTTCAGTCGTTCAGTCATGTCCGACTCTTTGTGACCCCATGAATCGCAGCACACCAGGCCTCCTTGTTCATCACCATCTTCCGGAGTTCACTCAGACTTACGTCCATCAAGTCAGTGATGCCATCCAGCCATCTCATCCTTGGTCATCCCCTTCTCCTCCTGCCCCAATCCCTCCCAGCATCAGAGTCTTTTCCAATGAGTCGACTCTTCTCATGAGGTGGCTAAAGTACTGAAGTTTCAGCTTTAGCATCATTCCTTCCAAAGAAATCCCAGGGCTCATCTCCTTCAGAATGGACTGGTTGGATCTCCTTGCAGTCCAAGGGACTCTCAAGAGTCTTCTCCAACACCACAGTTCAAAAGCATCAATTCTTCAGTGCTCAGCTATCCTCATAGTCCAACTCTTACATCCATACATGACCACAGGAAAAACAATAGCCTTGAGTAGACAGACCTTAGTTGGTAAAGTAACGTCTCTTCTTTTGAATATGCTATCTAGGTTGATCGTAACTTTCCTTCCAAGGAGTAAGAGTCTTTTAATTTCATGGCTGCAGTCACCAGCTGCAGTGATTTTGGAGCCCAAAACAATAAAGTCTGACACTGTTTGCACTGTTTCCCCATCTATTTCCCACGAAGTGATGGGACCAGATGCCATGATCTTCATTTTCTGGATGTTGAGCTTTAAGCCAACTTTTCGCTCTCCTCTTTCACTTTCATCAAGAGGCTTTTTAGTTTCTCTTCACTTTCTGCCATAAGGGTGGTGTCATCTGCATATCTGAGGTTATTGATATTTCTCCCAGCAATCTTGATTCCAACTTGTGTTTCTTTCAGTCCAGCATTTCTCATGATGTACTCTGCATATAAGTTAAATAAGCAGCCTGATATAATACAGCCTTGATGTACTCCTTTTCCTATTTTGGAACCAGTCTGTTGTTCCATGTCCAGTTCTAACTGTTGCTTCCTGACCTGCATACAGATTTCTCAAGAGGCAGGTTAGGTGGTCTGGTATTCCCATCTCTTTCAGAATTTTCCACAGTTTATTGTGATCCATACAGTCAAAGGCTTTGGCATAGTCAATAAAGTAGAAATAGATGTTTTTCTGGAACTCTCTTGCTTTTTTGATGATCCAGTGGATGTCGGCAATTTGATCTCTGGTTCCTCTGCCTTTTCTAAAACCAGCTTGAACATCAGGGAGTTCACGGTTCATGTATTGCTGAAGCCTGGCTTGGAGAATTTTGAGCATTACTTTACTAGCATGTGAGATGAGTGCAATTGTGCAGTAGTCTGAGCATTCTTTGGCATTGCCTTTCTTTGGAATTGGAATGAAAACTGACCTTTCCCAGTCCTGTGGCCACTGCTGAGTTTTTCAAATTTGCTAGCATACTGAGTGCAGCACTTTCACAGCATCATCTTTCAGAATTTGAAACGGCTCAATTGGAATTCTATCACCTCCGCTAGCTTTCTTTGTAGTGATGCTTTGTAAGGCCCACTTGACCTCACATTCCAAGATGTCTGGTTCTAGATTAGAGATCACATCATCATGACTATCTGAGTCATGAAGATCTTTTCTGTACAGTTCTTCAGTGTATTCTTGCACCTCTTCTTAATATCTTCTGCTTCTGTTAGGTCCATACCATTTCTGTCCTTTATCGAGTCCATCTTTGCATGAAATGTTCCCTTGGTATCTCTAATTTTCTTGAAGAGATCTCTAGTCTTTCCCATTCTGTTCTTTTCCTCTATTTCTTTGCATTGATCGCTGAAGAAGGCTTTCTTATCTCTTTTTGCTATTCTTTGGAACTCTGCATTTAGATGCATATATCTTTCCTTTTCTCCTTTGCTTTTTGCCTCTCTTCTTTTCACAGCTATTTGTAAGGCCTCCCCAGACAGTAATTTTGCTTGTTTGCATTTCTTTTCGATGGGGATGGTCTTGATCCCTGTCTCCTGCACAATGTCATGAACTTCATTCCATAGTTCATCAGACACTCTATCTATCAGATCTAGGCCCTTAAATCTATTTCTCACTTCCACTGTATAATCATAAGCGATTTGATTTAGGTCATACCTGAATGGTCTAGCGGTTTTCCCTACTTTCTTCAATTTAAGTCTGAATTTGGTAATATGAAGTTCATGATCTGAGCCACAGTCAGCTCCTGGTCTTGTTTTTCTGCGGATGGCTGCGAGAGCCGGCTCTCTAAGCGTGGGCAGATGATACATGTAAATATATGGCAAAACCACTACAATATTGTAAAGTAATTAGCCTCAACTAAAAACAACTAAGAGAGAGAGAGACATTACTTTACCAAGAACAACAACAACAAATTCCTTTAGAGCCTTCTCTCTCCTTTCCACATGCAGCAGGTGAAACCCATCCATTTTTGTGCTGATCCACAGGGCTCGACTTCCCTAGAACGCCTCTGTTCTTCTTTCTTCATATCTGCTGAAACGCCAGCTTATCTTTTTACCCCTGTTAAAGTTTCCCCTCCTAGAAAGGCTCATCAGAAATTCAAGGTTGTCTAAGTGTCCAAATTTCCACTCTACTCAATCCTACACTGGCTAACATGATAACTGTCAAGTATTCTTTTTGCATCACTGCTTCTCATAAGCTGCCTCTTGCCATATAGATCGTAGTTTCCAGAAGGCTAGAAGCATGGCATACGCTTAGAAAGATTGTTTTTGAAATTTTCCCCACATCTAATTTCGTCCCTTCTCATGTACCAATTTCTCTTGCTTGTGCTTAGTTGTATCCAACTCTTTTGTGGCACCATAGACTGTAGCCTGCCAGGTTCCTCTGTTCATGGGACTGTCCAGGAAAGAATACTGGAGTGGGTTGCCATTTCCTCCTCCAAGAGATATTCCTGACCCAGGGATTGAAGCTCTGTCTCCTGCATTGGCAGGTGGATTCTTTACCACTGAGCCACTTGGGCTGCAGTCTCTTTCTCCTTGGCCCATTTTCTGCCTTAAAGAACAAATGCCATTATTAGTGTATAGGAATGCAAGGGATTTCTGTGTGTTGATTTTATATCCTGCAACTTTACTATATTCATTGATTAGCTCTAGTAATTTTCTGGTGGAGTCTTTAGGATTTTCTATGTAGAGGATCATGTAATCGGCAAACAGTGAGAGTTTTACTTCTTCCTTTCCAATTTGCAACAAAAATAATAAAATACTTAGGAATATATCTACCTAAAGAAACTAAAGACCTATATATAGAAAACTATAAAACACTGGTGAAAGAAATCAAAGAGGACACTAATAGATGGAGAAATATACCATGTTCATGGATCAGAAGAATCAATATAGTGAAAATGAGTATACTACCCAAAGCAATCTATAGATTCAATGCAATCCCTATCAAGCTACCAACAGTATTTTCACAGAGGAAACAAATAATTTCACAATTTGTATGGAAATACAAGAAACCTCGAACAGCCAAAGCAATCTTGAGAAAGAAGAATTGAACTGGAGGAATCAACCTGCCTGACTTCAGGCTCTACTACAAAGCCACAGTCATCAAGACAGTATGGTACTGGCACAAAGACAGACATATAGATCAATGGATCAAAATAGAAAGCCCAGAGATAAATCCACACACCTATGGACACCTTATCTTTGACAAAGGAGGCAAGAATATACAATGGATTAAAGACAATCTCTTTAACAAGTGGTGCTGGGAAAACTGGTCACCCACTTGTAAAAGAATGAAACTAGAACACTTTCTAACACCATACACAAAAATAAACTCAAAATGGATTAAACATCTAAACATAAGACCAGAAACTATAAAACTCCTAGAGGAGAACATAGGCAAAATACTCTCTGACATAAATCACAGCAGGATCCTCTATGACCCACCTCCCAGAATACTGGAAATAAAAGCAAAAATAAACAAATGGGACCTAATTAAAATTAAAAGCTTCTGCACAATGAAGGAAACTATAAGCAAGGTGAAAAGACAGCCTTCAGAATGGGAGAAAATAATAGTAAATGAAGCAACTGACAAACAGCTAATCTCAAAAATACACAAGCAACTCCTGCAGCTCGATTTTAGAAAAATAAACAATCCAATCAAAAAATGGGCCAAAGAACTAAATAGACATTTCTCCAAAGAAGACATACAGATGGCTAACAAACACATGAAAACATGCTCAACATCACTCATTATCAGAGAAATGTCAATCAAAACCACAGTGAAGTACCATTTCTCGCCAGTCAGAATGGCTGCAATCCAAAAGTCTACAAGCAATACATGCTGGAGAGGGTGTGGAGAAAGAGAACCCTCTTACACTGTTGGTAGGAATGCAAACTAGTACAGCCACATGGAGAATAGTGTGGCAATTCCTTAAACAACTGGAAATAGAACTGCCTTATGACTCAGCAATCCCACTACTGGGCACACACACTGAGGAAACCAGAATTGAAAGAGACACATGTACCCCAATGTTCATCGCTGCACTTTTTATAACAGCCAGGACATGGAAGCAACCTAGATGTCCATCAGCAGATGAATGGATAAGAAAGCTGTGGTATATATACATAATAGAGTAGTACTCAGCCATTAAGAAGAATACATTTGAATCAGTTCTAATGAGGTGGATGAAACTGGAGCCTATTATACAGAGAGAAGTAAGCCAGAAAGAAAAAGACCAAAACAGTATACTAATGCATATATATGGAATTTAGAAAGATGGTAATGATAACCCTGTATGTGAGATAGCAAAAGAGACACAGATGTATAGAAGTCTTTTAGACTCTGTGGGAGAAGGCAAGGGTGGGATGATTTCGGAGAATGGCATTGAAACATGCATAATATCATATATGAAACGAATCGCCATTCCAGGTTCGATGCATGATACTGGATGCTTGGAGCTGGTGCACTGGGATGACCCAGACGGATGGTATGGGGAGGGAGGTGGGAGGGGGTTTCAGGATGGGGAACACGTGTATACTTGTGGCAGATTCATGTTGATGTATGGCAAAACCAATACAATATTTTAAAGTAATTAACCTCCAATTAAAATAAATAAATTTATATTTAAAAAAGAAAAAAAAAAAGAACAAATGTCAAATAAAACAGCCTGGGCTCTTTAGGTCCCTTCCAATAGCTTCTTGTTGGGACCTCACTTGCTAGTCCCTGTGATAGGAGAGGCCATCTTCACTGTGACTCAAATTCTCAGTAGCAGAGAGTCAGGCTGGGGAGCAGCCAGTCTCCTGAGTCTATTCCTCAGGCCACTTTATAGAAATATTAGGCTTGTGAGTGGAGGGAGAAGATTACTCTACTTTTTTTAATGTGCAGAGGCTAGGGTACTGCAGGGTCAGAGAAAGGGTTAGTGTCCGCAAGGAGTGCCCACCAAAGTGCCACTCCCAAGCTTGGCAGGTTTACAGGAAACTCTGAATGGCTATATTTGGTTAAAGGAAGTTGTATTTCATAGGCGGGGGACCTGGAGGACTTGGAAAAACTGGACTATCATGCGACATGGGGAAGCAGATGGCCTTCAGCTCTGCTATGTGTGCTTGTTAGGCTGACATCACAAGTTGAATGAGAGAAGAATTAGCCTTCCAGTTTCAGCCCTCTCACACCTGTGAAAATGGGAATCCTTGAAAAGCTCCTTCAAATTACTCAGAGGCTATCCCTGAGCTGCAAAACCATAGAGTTAACTCAATTAACAACCGCTGCTGCCGTTTAGTTATTGATTTACTTTTCATTGCACAAAGAATGCAGAAATCTTAACTGTTAACAGCTACACAACCACTCCAGGCTCAGAAGACAGACCATTACCAACATCCTAGAAAGCTCCTGTGTGTCCTCCAAAGCTCTATCACTGTAAACTAATGAGCTGAGTTCTAACACCATTGATTATTTTTGTCTGTTCTTGCACTCCATGTAAATAGAATCATGCATACATCCTTTGTTGTGTCTGGTTCCTTTTGTTCAACATATTGTCTGTGAGATTAATCCATGTTATTGTGTGGATCAATAGTGTGATCTTTGTATGGTTGCACAATATTCTATTGTGTGAAGAAACCAATATACTTTTTTAAAAAATCATTCTCTCATTGAACATTTGGCTTATTTAGAGTCAGCGTAGCTTTCTTGAGATTCTAAATTGTTTCCATGTTTCTCCTCTCTCTCTGTCTGCCTTTCTCACTCTCAAACACACACAATCTTATACACAGGATCTTTGCATATGTGGAGCTCTAATTGATAGAGGATCCACTAGACTTTTAAGTTTTACTTGGGAAAAAATCCCAGACAGAAAAACAAGTAAACAAAAGCAAAGATAAATGAGACAAAAATTTATTTTCCTTGATACAAAGTAATCAAATTGCCATGCAGATAGGATTTACATTTTGTCAATTTGAACTTGTCAGCAGGAGAAATTCAGTTTGTCAGTTGCCTACAAATGTGTTTTGTTTCTCTGAACAGTCAGGTTGTTTGTGGGTAGCATATCCACATTTGTTTTTAGTAAATCAGTGTTCAAAAATTGGGAGAACTCATGTCAGAAAATTCAGGTTTTCAGATATCTCAAAAAGCTAAAACACCTGGTAGACCTGAGCCCTATTCCCACAGGGCAACACAGACAGGAATTGAGTATGAGCCCCTGCACTCAGACAAGCACATATACCACTGTCTGCACAGGGCTCACCTCCACCTACTGCTTCTTACACTGCCTGGTCTGTGTAAGCATGAGAACCCTGCTCCACCATATGAAAGTCTGTCAAATTCATGTCAATTTGTGTCAGTAAAATTTATGTGAATGTCCGTCAAATTTGTCCATGCTTCTCTCACTTAGAATACAGGAATTTGGCAATTCCCTGTTGATGAGAGTGTTTTAGAACTAAAACACTCTAAAATTTGTTGCTTTTTTATGTGTCCAAAAATCTTTCTAAAAGTACTACATACAAATCTGATTCAAAAAAAAAAAAGGCTGAAAGAAGAGGGACAGTTCAGAATACATTAAATCTCTGTATTAAATGCAGACGAGAGAAGGTGTAGAGAGAAGAGCCAGCTGACCTTGCTTCTTCTGCTCAGAGAAACTTCATTCAAAATGTCCACACACAGGCCAGTCTTCTGATCAACATCTATTAGCCATGTGGGAGGATATTTGACAATGGATGGGAAAAACAGCCCCTCTGATTTACTCGATTAAATACTTCCTGGACCAAATGCAATTCCACCATGATGGGTGGGCTGGGGAGTTACTAACTGCATTTAGTCATTTTCATGGTGCCAGTGATGTTAGAGGGGAGACAAAGTGATTTCCTTTTGCAAACTAGGTAATCTGAAGTCTTCTTATGCAAAAATACAAATGTCTTCTGGATACATTTTAAAAATGACAAAATTTTGCTAGGCTCACTAGGTAGTAAAGGAAATATATGAGCACCCCCACCCACTCTACAAATAAGTTACATAAACTAGAGAATCTATACAGAGAATAAACTAATGAAAAAGATAGGATAGCCCAGGGAACATGGCAACAACAACACTGATCTGGAGACCAAGTCTTAGGCCCTCTGAATAGCAAAGGCAGGGTGTTTAAGCTTATGAGAAAGAACCTAGAATGGAGCTTTGGAAGAGGGCTAAAGTTGTTACTGCCTTAGAGGAAGCAAAGTAACACTTCCCCTAGGAAAACACCATTGCTTTAAGCCCTGAGGTTTCCTACATATGAACACTGATGGTGGCTTAGACCATAAAGAATCTACCTGCAATGTGGGAGACCTGGATTCAATCCCTGGGTTGGGAAGATCCTCTAGAGAAGGAAATGGTACTCAACCCAGTATTTTTGCCTGGAGAACTCCATGGACAGAAGAACTTGGCGGGCTACAGTCCATGGGGTTGCCAAGAGTTGGACATGACTGAGTGACTAACACACACACAATCAACTATTACCACAGAAGGAGAAACATCACCAAAATTAAGTTGACAAAATGACAAGCTGGCTTATGCACTCAATGGGATTAGCAGATACACACAAAACAGGTATATGTAAAATGTAAAAACAATTAAAAATAGAATAAAGATGAGTATGAGTTGACTGTTGATTTTTTTTTGGGGGGTCAATCTATGAACTGATTTAGAGGTGGAAAATTGGTGAGGGACCGTGATATTCCATGGGTCATATTTTCCCAGAAATTTTCCTGGTTTTCCAAACTGTGCATCACCCCAATCAGCTGTCCAATCACTTTGTCCCAAAGATTTCCAGCCTCTCAGGACTGTCAGATCTCTGTGGTTCAAGGCACCCTAACAAGAACTTTAATTTTTCTGCCCATTATGGTAGTTAAGTCTACCTTGCCACTTACAATAAGTACTGCTTACACACTCTGTTATTCTGGGTCCCATTATATAAGTGATATTAGGAAGCTCAACTCCCAGATAGCTTTTCTGCACGTCAACCCAGCCTATAGATGACAGCCTCCACAGCGCACCCTTCTGCAGAGAATAGTTATTGTCTTTGTACAAGGAGTATCCTCTGGGCTCTCTTAGTTAGAAATATAGTCAAGTGACAGGTCCTCAGACAGTACCTAAAACTATCTTCACATTCATTTTAACTTCCTTCTTCCATGAGCTATCTGACCCTTTATCAAGATATGGTAAAACTACCACTCCTGGCAATCTCACTCCTGGGCATATATCTGGAGAAATTAATAACTCATAAAGATACATGAACCCCAGGGTTCACTGAAGCACTATTTACAAGAGCCAAGACATGGAAACAACCTAAATGTACATCAATAGATGAAAGGATAAAGAATACACAGTACATATATACAGTGGATTATTACTCAGTCATAAAAATAATGGGAAAGACTAGAGATCTCTTCAAGAAAGTTGGAGATACCAATGGAATATTTCATGCCAAGATGGGTTCAATAGAGGACAGAAATGGCAAGAATGTAACAGAAGCAGAAGATATTGAGAAGACGTGGCAAGAATACATAGAAGAACTATACAAGAAAGGTCTTAATGAACTGGATAATTATGATGGTGGGGCCACTCACCTAGAGCCAGATACCTTGGAGGGTAAAGTCAAGTGGGCCTTAGGAAGCATCGCTACAAATAAAGCTAGTGGAGGTGATGAAATTCCAGTTGAGCTATTTCAAATCCTAAAAGATGATGCTGTTAAAGTGCTGCAGTCAATATACCAATAAATCTGGAAAACTCAGCAGTGGCCACAGGACTGGGAAAGGTCAGATTTCAGTCCAATTCCAAAGAAGGGCAATGTCAAAGAATGTTCGAACTACAGTACAACTGTGTTCATTTCACATGCTAGTAAGGTAATGCTCAAAATCCTTCAAGCTAGGTTTCAGTACATGAACCAAGAACTTCCAGATGTACAGGCTGGGTCTAGAAAAGGCAGAGGAACTAGAAATCAAATTACTAACATCTGTTGGATCATAGAGAAAGCAAGGGAATTCCAGAAAAGCATTTACTTCTATTTCATTTCCCTGGAAGAGGGAAAGGCTACCCATTCCACTATTCTGGCCTAGAGAATTCCATGGACTATAGCAGTGGCCCTGGGGTTGCAAAGAGTTGGACACAACTGACTTTCTTTTCACTTCACTTATGTTTCATTGACTACACTAAAGCCTTTGACTGTGTGGATCACAACAAACAGTGAAAAATTCTTAAAGAGATGGCAATACCAGACCACCTTACCTGCCTCCTGTGAAACCTATATTCAGGTCAAGAAGAAATAGTTAAAACCAGACATGGAACAACAGACTGGTTCCAAATCAGGAAAGGAGTATGTCAAGGCTATATGCTGTCACTGTGCAATAACTTATATACAGGGTACACCATGTGAAATGCCAGGCTAGATTAATCACAAGCTGGAATCAAGATTATTGGGAGAAATATCAGCAACCACAGATATGCAGATGATACCACTCTAATGGCAGAAAGTAAAGAAGAACTAGAGAGTCTCTTGAAGGTGAAAGGGAGAGTAAAAAGCTGGTTTAAAACTCAAAATTTAAAAAACTAAGGTCATGGTGTCCAGTCCCATCACTTCTTAGTAAATAGATGGGGAAAAAGCAGGAACAGTGATAGATGCTATTTTATTTTATTTTCCTGCTCTCCAAAATTACTGTGGATGGATGAAATAAAAAATAAAATGATGAGGGGGAAAAAAAGATGGGGTCAAAGAAGCTGTGGGGATTTCTCCTCATTTCCTATAGGCCATCAGAGCATATAAGCTTCAAAGAACCATCCTAGAAACAATAGAGGACAGCTTCAAGAGTCCTTTGCAAAAATACTGAATCTTGAGTTACTGAGTGCTTCTATATCAAAGAAATCCTCACTGTTTCAGCTCCATGTGGGTTCCATCCTCCCGCTATAAACTCAAAGTTTGCTTTAATGTAGGTTTCCTTGGTTTTGAGGGCATAAATTAGCTAGGCACTTCAATTTATCAATGGGTATGCCAAATCTTCCCAGGGAAAGGCTGGTACTTTTCTGTTGACTCTATTCTCTAATTATCAGCTTGGAGGCAACAAGGAGTAGCAGAGAAAGAACTTAAGTTGAATGAGAATTATCACAGGAGGCTTCAGATGAGGTCCTTGTACAGCCATTGGGTAAGGAAGGTAGTTGTCCTCTGTCAAGGGAGAAGGGATTGCTCCTGTCTTCCACGATCAGTCCAGTTCAGCTAAGTCATCTCTGACTCTTTGCAATCCCATGGACTTCAGCACTCCCGGCTTCCCTGTCCATCACGAACTCCCAGAGCCTACTTAAACTCATGTCTATCACGCTGGTGATAACATCCAACCATCTCATCCTCTGTTATCCCCTTCTCCTCCTGCATTCAATCTTTCCCAGCATCAGGGTCTTTTCCAGTGAGATGGTTCTTCGCATCAGGTGGTCAAAGTGTTGTATTTTCAGCTTCAGCACCAGTCCTTTCAATGAATATTGAGGATTGACAGGATTGGATCTCCTTTAGGATTGACAGGTTGGATATCCTTATAGCCCAAGGGACTCTTAAGAGTCTCTTCCAAAACCACAGTTCAAAAGCTTTAATTCTTTGGTCCTTGGCTTTCTTTATAGCCCAACACTCACATACATACATGACTACTGGAAAATCATAGCCTTCAGTAGAAGGACTTTTGCTGGTAAAGTAATGTCTCTGCTTTTTAATATGCTGTCTAATTTGGTCATAGCTTTTCTTCCAAGGAGCAAGTGTCTTCTAATTTCATGGCTGCACTCACCCTCTGCAGTGATTCTGGAGCCCCAAAATATAACAGTGAAAAATCACTGTTTCCATTGGTTCCCCATCTATTTGCCATGAAGTGATGGGACTGCATGTCATGATCTTAGTTTTCTGAATGTTGAGTTTTTAAGCCAACTTTTTCACTCTCCTCTTTTACTTTCATCAAGAGGCTCTGTAGTTCCTCTTCATTTTCTGCCATAAGGCGTGGTGTCATCTGCATATCTGAAGTTATTGCTATTTCTTTCACAAATCTTGATTCCAGCTTGTGCTTTATCCAACCCGGCATTTTCCATGAGGTACTCTGTATATAAGGTAAATAAGGAGGGTGACAATATACAGCCTTGACATACTCCTTTCCTGATTTGGAACCAGTCTGTTGTTCCATGTCCAGTTCTAACTGTTGCTTCTTGATCTGCTTACAGAATTCTCAGATTTCTCAGATTTTTTCTTTTTAGAATAACTAAAGAGCCTCTTGATGAAAGTGAAAGAGGAGAGCAAAAAAAGTTGGCTTAAAACTCAATATTCAGAAAACTAAGATCATGGCATCTGGTCCCATCACTTCGTGGTGAACAGATGGGGAAACAGTGGAAACAGTGATAGACTTTATTTTGGGGGGGGGGCTCCAAAATTACTGCAGATGGTGACTGCATCCATGAAATTAAAAGACACTTGTTCCTGGGAAGAAAAGCTATGACCAAACTAGATAGTATATTAAAAAGCAGAGACATTACTTTGCCAAAAAGGTCCATCTAGTCAAAGCTATGGTTCATTTCCAAGGCAAACCATTCAATATCACAGTAATCCAAGTCTATGCCCTGACCAGTAATGTTGAAGAACCTGAATGGTTCTATGAAGACCTTCAAGACACTCTAGAACTAACACCCAAAAAAGAGATGTCCTTTTCATTATAGGGGACTGGAAAGTAAAAGTAGGAAGTCAAGAAATACCTGGAATAAAGGGAAAATTTGCCCTTGGAGTACAGAATGAAGCAGGGCAAAGGCTAGTAGAGTTCTGTAAAGAGAATGCACCGGTAGCAAACACCCTCTTCCAACAACACAAGAGAAGACTCTACACATGGACATCACCGGATGATCAGCACCAAAATCAGATTGATTATATTCTTTGCAGCCAAAGATGGAGAAGCTCTATACAGTTAGCAAAAACAAGCCTGGGAGCTGACTGTGGCTCAGATCATGAACTCCTTATTGCCAAATTCAGACTTAAATTGAAGAAAGTACAGGAAATCACTAGATCATTCAGGTATGCCCTAAATCAAATCTCTTATGACTATACAATGGAGTGACAAATAGATTCAATGGATTAGATCTGATAGACAGTGTGCCTGAAGAACTACTGATGGAGGTTTGTGACACTGTACAGGAGGCAGTGATCAAGATCGTCCCCAAGAAAAAGAAATGCAAAAAGTAAAAATGGTTGTCTGAGGAGGCCGTACAAACAGCTGTGAGAAGTAGAGAAGTGAAAGGCAAAGAAGAAAAGGAAAGATATACCCATTTGAATGCAGACTTCCAAAGAATAGCAAGGAGAGATAAGAAAGCCTTCTTCAGTGATCAATGCAAAGAAATAGAAGAAAACAATAGAATGGGAATGACTAGAGATCTCTTCAAGAAAATTAGATACCAAGGGAATATTTCATGCAAAGATGGGCACAATAAAGGACAGAAATGGTAGGGACCTAACAGAAGCAGAAGATATTAAAAGAGGCGGAAAGAATACACAGAAGAGCTATACAAAAAAGATCTTCATGGCCTAGGTAATCATGATGGTGTGATCACTCACCTAGAGCCAGACATCCTGGAATGTGAAGTCAAGTGGGCTTTAGGAAGCATCAACGAACAAAGCTAGTGGAGGTGATGGAATTCCAGTCGAGCTATTTCAAATCCAAAAAGATGATGCTGTGAAAGTGCTGCACTCAGTATGCCAGCAAATTTGGAAAGCTCAGCAGTGGCCAGGACTGGAAAAGATCAGTTTTCATTCCAATCCCAAAGAAAGGCATTGCCAAAGAATGCTCAAGCTACTGCACAATTGCACTCATCTCACATGCTATCAAAGTAATGCTCAAAATTCTCCAAGCCAGGCTTCAACAGCTCATGAACTGTGAACTTCCAGATGTTCAAGCTGGACTTATAAAAGCCAGAGGGACCAGAGATGAAATTGCCAACATCCATTGGATCATTGAAAAAGCAAGAGAGTTCCAGAAAAACATCTACTTCTGCTTTATTGATTATGCCAAAGCCTCTGACTGTGTGGATCACAACAAACTGTGGGAAATTCTTAAAGAGATGGGAATACCAGACCACCTGACTTGCCTCCTTGGGACACATTCAGTAAATCTGTAATCCAATTTTCTGTTGGGCATGGCTTTGACCGGAGGCCAAACTATGGTGGACGTAATGATGATAATGGTGACCTCCTTCAAAATGTCCCATTCATGCACTACTGTACTCAGTGCCTCAGATCCTGAAGCAGGCCACCACTGATCAACACTCCATCGGAGACTCCTGGACACTCATGCACACGTCTGGATCAGTTTCTTCCAAGGTGGCTTAGAGAAATTCAGGAGTCAAGGTTCTCAAGTTCATCCACTCAAATGAACTCATCCCAGATCTCAGCATCCCTGTCCGGGCCCTGAATCTTACAAAGTTGTGTATTGAGTCTCAAAGTTCCATATACTTAAAGTCACAGTTTTTCCAATAGATGTGAGAACTGGACCATAAGGAAGGCTGAGCACTGAACTGATGCTTTTGAACTATGGTGCTGGAGAAGACTCTTGAGAGTCTCTTGGACAACAGGAGATCAAATCTTTCAATCCTAAAGGAAATCACCCTGAATATTCATTGGAAGGATTAATGCTGAGGCTGAAGCTCCAATACTTTGGGGGCCTGAAGCGAAGCATCAACTAATTGGATAAGACCCTCATCTGGGAAAATTGAGGGCAGGAGACGAAGAGGGCAACATAGGATGAGACAGTTGGGTGGCATCATCAACTCGATGGACATGAGTTTGAATAACTCTGGGAGATAGTAAAGGACAGGGAAGCCTGGAGTGCCAAAGTCCACTGGGTCACAAAGAGTCAGACACTACTGAGCAACTGAACAACAACATCAAAAAAGTGGTCATCTTATTCTACAATCTGTATAATTATCACTGTATGTTATAGCTATTAGATATCCCAACATTTAACTACCTACCTAAGTCTCATCTCGATTTACTACAGGCGGATGCGTGTATAATGATAACCTCCCATTGAACAAGTGTGAACAAGTCTGATGCTACTACATACCAGGATTAATTTTCACTCCAATTAACACACCAAAAAATTTGTGGTTCCTATTACTTTCAGACAGGTGTGTAATCCAATTCCCAAATCCTAACCACAGGGTATCTTTCTATAACCACTTGTTTTAGTTCAGTTTCCTAGGGACAAGCACTAACAGATAATGCCTTAACTGGAACATGCAATCCCAAGGCAGGAGAGAATAAATGAAGCAAGGAAGAAGAAGAAGCAAGAAGAAGTGCTATGTTACTATCCTACACACTGCATTATGATGAAATGCAAAGAAACATAGCCAGGAGTTCAGCAAATGCATCTGCTAAGTGACACAGGAAACCTCTAAACAGGCTATGCAAGGAGACATGCCAAGGAATAGGCCACCGGAGAGACGCATGGAGAGGGACTTTATCTGCCTTGCTCCTCTCTCCCACCAGAGCAAGCTGCTAAGGATATAGGTCCCTGTTTTTCAGTCAGGTACAATTTTATCCCCCAAGGTGACACAAATAGAGATATTTCATATCTAGAGATCCCATTCTTGTCACAACTGGGAGAAGCTACTGGCATCTCGTGAGTAGAGGCCAAGAATAACTTTAAACACACTACAATGCACGGGACAGTCCCCCACAATAAGAATTATTCAGCCCAAAACATCATCAATGCTACCGTGGCAAAACCTGTTTCAGATAACGGTGAAGCTGAAAGAAAATGAAGAGGTACCTAAGGTGTGTCTAACAAAAAAACCAACAGGAAAAAGACAGACGTGGAAGACATTTCACAGAAAAGAAACACAAATGGAGAACGAAATATGAGAAAACTGGAACCTCTTTAGTAAACAGGGAATTCAAATCATGGTAAGACACCACTTCACACTCAACTGAGTGGCAAAAATTTAGATCTTGAGAACACACAGCGTGGGGAGACTGGGTCTCTGCAGGAATTCTCACTTTTCTGTTGTTCTCGTCAGGAGTGGAAATTGCTACTGTCTCTTTGGGAAAGAGTTCAGCATCATGCTGTAAAGTTGAACAAGTGCATATTTAAGGTGAACACTCATACCAGTTTGTCCGAGACTGTCCTAGTTTTAATGCTGGAAATCCTGTATCTTAGGAAATTCTGAAGTTCCGAGTAAACTGGAATGATTGGCCACCTGTATATCCTAGCAATCTGTTCCTATGTATGTAACCCTAAACAACTCTTGCACAAGCACCAGGAGATATATAAAAAATAATTATAATATCATTTTCATAACAGCAGAAAATAGACACAATGGTAGAGTCTATCTACAAGAGAATAAATGGTGCGAGATTCAGGCAATGTAATATTTTCTGGCTGTGAAAATGAACTACAGTTACATGTAACAATATGGATGAATCTTAGAAACAACCATTCGATAAAATGAGTAAACCTGTTGACCCTGAGTATGAGATAATTACAAAACTCAAAAGGAAGCAAAAAACAGGGCTTCCCAGGTGGCTCAGTGATAAAGAACTTGCCTGCTGATGCAGGAGACATGGTTCGACCCTGGTTTGGGAAGACTCCTCATGTTGCGGAGGAACTAAACCCATGCACCACAACAACTGAGCCTGTGCTCTGGAGCCTGGGAATTCCAAGTACTGAGCCCACAGCCCACATCTGCTGAAGCCTGCCATGCCCTAGAGCCCAGGCTCCACAACAAAATAAGATACCACAATGAGAAGCCACGTACTGCAGCCACAGAGGAGCCCCCACTCACGGTAACTAGAGTAAAGCTCGAGCAGCAATGAAGACCCAGCATCACCAAAGACAGATGAATACTTTTTTCAAAAAAAGGAAACAATAATCAAATATTTCATAAAGATACATTCATGTTTGGCCCAATTTCTTTTTAAGCAAGAACATGGTAAATGGTAGACAAATTTAAGATAGTATCTCTGGAGGGGAGGGGAAAGGAGGAAATGGAATGGAAGGCTCCCTTCTTCCCAAAGAGAAATTAATTAAACTAATCAATTATTACATCCCCAGAAAGTGTTCACTGGATTTTGTATCTTTGCTGTAAACTTTAATGGTGTTATTTATTTCTTTTTTGGCTATGCTATTTTCTGTTTATCTCTTTATGTTTTTTTAAAACCCTTCTTTATCTCACTTCTTAGAAAGAGATTGGGAAAGAATGAATGTAATACAGTCTCCGAGCCAACAAGAGTGGGTGGGTATTTTGGCCTGGCTTGCCATTCATGGATCTTGCCAGCATGTATTTCCAGTCAAGTTCTCTTTCTGCTTCCAAGGAGCTGGGGATCCCAATGTCAGCCTGTTAAGTCTCACGCTAGATTTGGCTGTACCTGGTCACTTGGGAAGCACCAAACTTAAAACACAGGCCCCAGAGAGCAGTAAAAGCTCAGGACAACTGCAGAATAGGGCTGCTGTGTAATTTACACAGTTTAGTCTCAGAGTGAAGAAATCCATGAACGGAAAGTTACCATTTCACACGCACATCCCAGTGGAAACACACAGGCACAGATCTCCCTATAAATATGTTATACTTGAAACTTGACCTTGGAGGGTCCAGAGCCTCGGAAGTTTGAGTTTGGGACCATAATCCAAAAATTCTTTGTTTCTACAAAGTGTGCTTAGCACACTTACCGAAGTTGTACCACAGAAAGAGAATCTATCACATTAGTCTGCATCATTGCATTACCTCCCTGAAACCACAAACACCGTCACACACTGAAAATTTCTTACATTTAGGCCCACTCCAAACCTCACCTTTTTCTCCAAGCCCCCATCACGGTATTTTCTTCCTTCTTTCCTCCCTCCCTCCCTCTTTCTCTTTGAAATAAACACAAGTACTATTATTCTGCCTGCAAGTTAACTTTTGTCTTCCTGAATTCTGGTACTATTTTTTGTGTTTCTAGTCTTTAATCTTGATCCCTTTCATGCACGATACTCAGCCCTTCCCTTCCCTGCACCCCTGATGCCTTCACTTCCAAATCATCTGACAGCATTATGGGACACTTTTTTTGTATGTCTCTGAACACATTCTATTGTCCTTGCCTTAAACATGCTTCTTCTTTATTTTTTCTGAGGCACAACTACTCACCTTTTATGATTTTAAAAAATCATTTTATTTTTATTTTTGGCTGAACAACATGTGGGAGCCCAGTTCCCCACCCAGGGATCAAAGCCCCTGCATTGGAAATGTGGAGTCTTAACCACTGGACCACCAGGGAAGCCCCACCTTGTACATTTTAATCAAGATGTTTCTTTTCTTGGTAAATTGCAATCTCCCTCTGTCTAGTCAAAGCTATGGTTTTTCCAGTGGTCATGTATGGATGTGAGAGTTGGACTGTGAAGAAAGCTGAGTGCTGAAGAATTGATGCTTTTGAACTGTGGTGTTGGAGAAGACTCTTGAGAATCCCTTGAACTGCAAGGAGATTCAACCAGTCCATTCTAAAGGAGATTGACCCTGGGTGTTCATTGGAAGGACTGATGTTAAAGCTGAAACTCCAGTATTCTGGCCACCTCATGCGAAGAGTTGACTCACTGGAAAAGACTCTGATGCTGGGAGGGATTGGGGGCAGGAGGAGAAGGGAACGACAGAGGATGAGATAGGTAGATGGCATCACCGACTCGATGGACGTGACTTTGAATGAACTCTGGGAGTTGGTGATGGACAGGGAGGCCTGGCGTGCTGCAGTTCATGGGGTCGCAAAGAGTCAGACATGACTGAGTGACTGAACTGAACTGAACTGAACTGAACTTCCTGCATATGTCTTTGAAGCTCTTACCAAAATTCCTCAAGTTTGGACTGTTTCCACAGCCCTCAAATTTGGACTGGCTGTGTGATTTGCTTTGGCCTATAAAGCAGAGGTGACATCTGAACCTAGGCCTCAAAAAAACCATTCACTCTCTTAAACTTTCCTCAGCCTATGAGGGTGGGCCTGGACTAGTCTGCTGGAGAGCTGAGTTTCCCAATCAGTTACCAGATACGCACCTCAGACTGTCTGAAAGGCACCTGAAGCACCTCAGACTATCGAAACCCCAGCCCACCTGTTAGCTGATTGCAGATAAATCAATAAACCAAGCCCAGGTCAGAACTCAGGTCACAGAGTCTTATGAGCGATAATACATGCTTATTGTCTCAAGCTACTCAGTTGTAGGCTTATTTGTTACGCAGCAACAATGGATGCTCTTTCCTGATCTGATTTAATAGCTGCAACATACTTCTACCATAGCCCCTTATATCACTACATAGCTTCTCGTGTTTCTCTTCCACAAATGTTCAAGCTATTTAAAAACAGGGCAAATTTTTATTTTGCACCACAAAACCTAACAGCACCTGCCAATAAATGACTGTCAGAAAAATATCAATGATAATTAGTTAATTAAGGATTATAATGATGGCCAAAGGATGGCTTTGGAGGTAGAGAAACCAGAATTTAAACTGTAATTCAGATTTCTATATGTGTTACTCCACAGATTTTGGCTAACATCAGACAACTTTATCTGCCCATGTATAAACTGAAACTAGAATTAAATATATGCCACAGGATTGTGGTTATAAGGTATATATTCCCTTTGCCTCCAACCTGGGGCAGAGCATTGTTGTTGTTCACTTGCTCAGTCATGTCTAACTCTTTGTGACCCCACGGACTGTAGCATACCAGGCTTCCCTGTCCTTCACTATCTTCTAGAGTTTACTCAAACTCAGGTCCATTGAGTTGGTGATGCCATCCAACCATCTCATCCTCTGTAGCCCCTTCTCTTCCTGCCCTCAATCCTTCCCAGCATCAGGGTCTCATCCAATGAGTCGGCACTTGGCATCAGGTGGCCAAAGTATTGGAGCTTCAGCTTCAGCATCAGTGCTTCCAGTGAATATTCAGGGTTGATTCCCCTTAGGATTGATCTCATTGCTGTCCAAGGGACTCTCAAGAATCTTCAGCAGCACAGTTCAAAAGCATCAGTTTTTCAGTGCTCAGTCCAACGCTCAAAATCATACATGACTACTGGAAAAATCATAGGTTTAACAATACGGACTTTCATTAGCAAAGTGATGTCTCTGCTTTTTAATACGTTGTCTAGGTTTGTCACAGCTTTTCTTCCAAGGAGCAAGTGTCTTTTAATTTCGTGGCTACAGTCACCATCTACAGTGATTTTAGAGCCCAAGAAAATAAAGTCTGTCACTGTTTCCACTTTTTCCTCATCTATGTGCCATGAAGTGATGGGACTGGATGCCATCATCTTAGTTTGGCATAGGACTGGGTGAGTGGTCAACAAATGAGAATAAAAGCATAAAATGTAAGTAAAGGACTTTCCTGGTGGCCCAGTGGTTAAGACTCTGCCTGCCAATGCAGGGGACACAGGTTTGATCTCTAGTATTGTAAGATTCCACATTATGTGGGGCAACTAAGTCCATGCATCACAACTGCTGAGCCCACATGCCTCAACCCTGTGCTGGGCAATAAGAGAAGCCACCATAATGAGAAGTCCATGGTGAAGAGCAGCTCCAGCTCACTACAACTAGAGAAAGTGTGCGTGAAGGAATGAAGACCTAGAACAGCCAAATCAATTTTTTAAATGTATGAAAAATAATAAAAAATTAAAATGTACAAAAAGCATTTAGTATAACACACAGCTTAGAGATACTCAAAAATATAATTAATTAATATGACCTAAAAGTTATGACCAACCTAGGTAGCATATTCAAAAGCAGAGACATTACTTTGCTGACTAAGGTCCGTCTAGTTAAGGCTATGGTTTTTCCTGTGGTCATGTATGGATGTGAGAGTTGGACTGTGAAGAAGGCTGAGCACAGAAGACTTGATGCTTTTGAACTGTGGTATTGGAGAAGACTCTTGAGAGTCCCTTGGACTGCAAGGAGATCCATCCAGTCCATTCTGAAGGAGATGAGCCCTGGGATTTCTTTGGAAGGAATGATGCTAAAGCTGAAACTTCAGTACTTTGGCCACCTCATGCGAAGAGTTGACTCATTGGAAAAGACTCAGATGCTGGGAGGGATTGGGGGCAGGAGAAAAAGGGGATGACAGAGAATGAGATGGCTGGATGGCATCACTGACTCGATGGACATGAGTCTGAGTGAACTCCGGGAGTTGGTGATGGACAGAGAGGCCTGGTGTGCTGCGATTGGGGTCGCAAAGAGTTGGACACGACTGAGCGACTGAAGTGATAGTCTATTAATGTGATCATGATCATCATCATTGCTGTCACTTCTTACAGGAGAACTTCAGGTGCTCCATCCATAATTCCTTGGCATCATCACCTCTGTACATGCTGACCTGATGGTACCCTCCAATGGCAAACACCTGGGACTCTCTCACTCCTATATGTAACGCGCCTCACTCCCACCCAGAGGAGCAGCCCTCAACCAAGGCAGATGGGAGAATGTGGCTATGTCCCCCAATTTCCCTTCCCTTGGTTATGATAAATCCAAGGTATGTTTTCTACTCTATCTAGAATTGCCAAATGAGGCTGTGTACCTTGTCACAGCAGTGATAAAATACATTTCCTCTCTTCTCTTCCCTATCTCATATCCCTACTCTTTGACGAAGATATATACTAGCATCATCCCCACAGATACACCAGTAGCTCTAGAATCACCATCTGACTCTAGGGAAATCAACCTAAAATAATACTACTCTTAGGTTTATTTTACCCTTATTGCTTCAGAATCTAATTACTTCTCCCAGTAATTCTGACTTCCATTTAAGGCCTAGCCTTTTAATGATCTCTCCAGCTAATCAAAGAGTTGTATCCAGCCCACTGATGACAAAACCAAGCACAGGATGTGGTGTGCCATCTTTTGTCTTCTTGGATGCTTTCATCATGGCTCAATTCTCTGAGTATATGAGGACAAAGTGAAATTGTCGTTGATCTTGGGTAGCTCTGTGCTCCTCCTGACGGGCATCTAAAACCCTGGCATTGACTCTTAGCCAAGACAGAGGTGAAACATACTAGCTTAGTGATTTATACTATGATGTTAAGAGTAGTATCCTAGGTATCCTGGACCAGCTTGTCTATGCTGTTCACTAAAATGTATGAACATGAAAGTGAGTTGCTCAGTCACATTCGACTCTCTGCAACTCCACAGACTATGTAGTCCATGGAATTCTCCGGGCCAGAAAACTGGAGTGGGTAGCCTTTTGCTTCTCCGGGGGATATTCCCAACCCAGAGACAGAACCTGGGATCAACCCAGAGATCAACTTGCATTGCAGGTGGATTCTTTACCAGCTGAGCCTCAAGGGAAGCCCAGGAATACTGGGGTGCATAGCTTATCCGTTCTCCAGCAGATCTTCCTGACCCAGGAATCCAACAGGGTCTCCTGCATTGCAGGTGGATTCATTACCAACTGAGCTATCAGGGAAAGACAAAAATATATGGATTGATGGTTTGCACTTGTTTATCTGTTTGCAAAGCTGCTTTTGTGGAATATAAAATACCCCTCATAAGTTTGAGCTTTGGCTCCTTTGAGACTCATGTATTTTGGTGGTTCATGATCAGAAGACAAAGTATATCCTGTATGGTGGAATGGGGACTATACCTGGAAGTCTCAGTCCTCTGAGATGTTTTCTGAGCTTACTGGACCCTATCCTGTGCCTTTATGTGTGTACTCAGAGGCATCTTTACAATTATCTGACACTATATAACTATATAGTTATACTATATATTATATATAGTATAGTATACCATATATAACACTATATATAACTATATCTGACATTATATAACTGCTGCACTGAGGCTCTCTTATGACAACTGAAGCCTTTTGACAGTGGTCTGGTATGGAGGAAGGAAGGGACTATAGCAAGCAAAGTTAGAACCATTTCAGAAAGATATGACTCTTAGAAAGCAGAGCCCAGTATTTTGCTGAGTTTTTTAATTCAGCTGAGTTTTCATGAAAACCCCTCCTAACACAGACTTGAGGCTGGTCCATGCTCCAACAGTGGCTGTGGGCTTCTTGAAATCTTGGACCCCCTGCCTAGGTCACTGCATAATTCTCTGTCCTCCCACCACCACCTGTGAGCTCTGCCCAATGGGTACATACTCCAATATAGAAGCCCTGTCTTTGGAGAGTATCAGTTTCTCTGGTAAGCATTGGTTGAATCCACATACTGCTGTCTTTTTTTTTTTTTTTCAATTGAAGTATAGTTAATTTACAACATTTCAGGTATAAAGCAAAATGATTTAGTTATACACACATACATATATATGCATATGTGAGTGTGAAAGTGTTAGTCACTCAGTTGCATCCAGCTCTTTGTGACCCCATGGACTGTAGCTTGCCAGGCTCCTTTACTCTCTGAGCCACCAGGAAATTGCATATGTACATATTTTGAAGGTGCATATGTATATATATTTTTTCAAATTCTTTTCCACTATAGGTTATTACAAAATAGTGAATACAGTTTCCTGTGCTATATAGTAGGTCTCATTGTTTACCTCCTTTATATATAGTATTTTTTCTGTTAATCTCAAGCTCCTAATTTATCCCTCTCTTTCTCTCTTCTCGCTTTGTTAATCAATTAAGTTTGTTTTCTGTCTGTGAGTTTGATTCTGTATTGTAAAATAGTTCACTTTTATCATATTTTTACATTCCATATATAAGTGATATCATATGATATCTCCTGTCTGAGTTACTTTTTATGGATAACTAATATTCTACTGTATATATGTACTACATATATAGTTCTCTGTGCTATATAGCAGGACCTTGCGGTTTATCCCTTCTACTTATAATAGCTTATATCTGACACCTCCAACCTCCCACCCCGTCCCTCCCCCTTGGCAATCACCAGTCTGTTCTCTATCTCTGTGATTCTGTTTCTGTTTCATAGATAGATCCATTTGTCTCATATTTTAGATTCTACATATAAGTGATATCATATGATATTTGCCTTTCTCTTTCTGACTTACTTCACTTAGTATGATAATCTCTAGGGCCATCCATGTTGTTGTAAATGGTATCATTTCATTCTTTTTTAAGGCTGAATAATATACCATTGATAATACATATATATAAATGATATAGTCCATTCATATATATATATATGATATTTATCAATCAATGATATTCTACTATATATATGTATATATATGATATTGAATGATAAGAGCTATTCATATATGTTGGAAACAATTCCTTACATATTCCCATCTTTTTAAAACATCAATTTTAAGTAGTATTTTAATTTTCTCTTTAATGCTCCACCTAGGAATAATCCATAGGAAAGTTTTAGTCTTTAAGTTATGCTTCACTAAGCTAAGCCATTGGTCCTTTAAAAAACTCATTTCTTATCCAGAAAGGTACCCTTAATATGGACTATCTCTCTGTGACCCAAGTAACACTGTTCTCAGAAGTTAGGAACCATACAGGAATGAAGGGAGTTGTTATAAAAGCATCTGGAAGGCTTAAGCCTCCAAGTGTTGCCTTGAACATGAGATTTCACAGCAGAATTTTATGCCTTCTCACAGTGTGACATCAACCTCCTCTAAATTTCAGAAGCCACAAATAAATACATCATAGACTGAAACAGCAAAATAAATTACCATTTATGTTATAGTAACCACCATAAACCAGCAAAATAACCACCATTATATACCAATGGTTATAAATCACCACTCTCAAGGGACTGTTGAGAGTCCCTTGGACAGCAAGGAGATCAAACCAGTCCATCTGAAAGGAAATCAGTCCTGAATAGTCATTGGAAGGATTGATGCTGAAGCTGAAACTCCATTACTTTGGTCACCTGATGCGAAGAGCTGACTCATTAGAAAAGACCCTGATGCTGGGAAAGATTGAAGGCAGGAGGAGAAGGGAGCGACAGAGGATGAGATGGTTGGATGGCATCACTGACTCAATGGACATGAGTTTGAGCAAGCTCTGGGAGCTGATGATGGACAGGGAGGCCTGGCGTGCTGCAGTCCATGAGGTGGCCAAGAGTCAAACATGACTGAGTGACTGAACTGACCTGAACCGACTGTACATTAAAACTCAAATAGCAGCATACCTTACATATGACAATTAGAATTGTGTTTGGGAATTCATAAAGGATATTGGTGATCATCTAGTTTAAATCGGTAGAAGGACATCCAAAACCTATTTTAAATCCATCTCTCCTCAGTGCCAGGTCTCTAAGCCAACTCATCATGCTCACTGGCCTAGGGGACAGCATTCTATTTTCCACAATGACTGAGCCTTACCCCTACCTAAATAACAGTCTTTTACAAATATAACATAAACTCACTTCTTTACTATTAACCCTCCACAGGCTTCTGTCTTTGTTGGACTGAAGTCAAGCCAATTGTCCATGTCTAAAGACTCTGCAACTTCCTCTCTATATCATGCTTCTCCAAATACCCTCTTGAACATCTGGCTTCTGGTTCATAGCACAGGTAAGATCCTATCTTCAAGCTTTTACCCTGTGGGCTCTTTTCCATCACTCAGAATTCTCTGAGTGGTCTTCTCTTTATACTGAAACAGAAGTTGCCCTTTATTTATTCTTTATCTCATTAACCTGTTTATCATGTTCATAAACATTATAAATGGCTGCCAGCCTCTTTTGCATTTATTGACAATAACTCCTTGGTATCTGGGGACAATTGGTTTTAGGACCCTTGTGGATACCAAAACCCATGGCTGCTCAAGTCTCTTGCATAAAATAACATAGGAAAGTCAGCCCTCTGTATTCATGGATTCCCCATCCAAGGGTTTAACAAGGATGCTGAACGTGAGGATAGGGAGGTCCAACTCTACTTATTTACCTCCTCCCACTAGAATGTCAGCTCTTTCAAAGCTGTCACCTTGCCTTTTTTGTGTACTATCATATCCCTAAGCGCCTAGAACAACATGCAGACATGTAGAAGCCACTCAGTAAATATATACTGAATAAAAAGGGTACATTTTTGTTTTCTTACCACTGCATGATTTAAAATTTAAAATGAAAAAAAAAAAACCCATAACATAATTTATTACCCTACCTTTTTGATGATGGCTGTGGATGAATCAGACTCCAGAGGAGTGTGGCTATTTCTGTTCTGCAACTTTTTGTTGGTGCTCTTCACTGCTCTTCATTTTTCTTCAGTGTTCATTTTGGCAAGAGGTGGGAACATTTTGCCATAGTGTATTTCTGCAACAACATGGTACCGACATGAGTCAGAACCCCACCAACATTATTCTTTGTTTAAAAATAAACATAAAACCTCATTTACTTCATACTCTCCTCCATGCTGTACATCCCCTGTTTACTGTTTCAACACTTTTCCTCAATATGCAGCTACAGACCTGCATGTTACTACCTGGACACCCCTAGGCAATGTTCCCTTAGCACTGCCTGCATCAGTCACAGCACTTCCTCTAATCATTCCACTGTGAGTCCGTCTCTCCCACTGATGGTGAGCCCCCTCTGGGGACAGGCACTACACCTTTGGCCCATGAATCCTTAGTCTCACTCACTCTCTAGTAAGTATACAAGTTGAATACAGCTGATTCTCATTATTTGTAGTAGTTATGTTCTATACAGTTGTCTGTGATACTGAATGAGTGATGCTGAACCATTGGACTGAGAGGAAATACAGCATTATGTTTACGTTCATCTTTGGCCTCAACACTTGTACCACTCACTCAATACACAACCTTGTATGGTTTTACGTTAATTTCCACATAAAGATGCCTTATTTAATTGTTGTTGTTCAGTTGCTCAGTCATGTCTCAGTCTTTGAGACTTAATGAACTGCAGCACCCCAGACTTCCCTGTTCTTCACTATCTTCCAGAGTTTGCTCAACTTATGTTCATTGAGTTTGTGATGCCATCTAACCATCTCATCCTCCATTGCCCCCTTCTTTCCCTGCCTTCAATCTTTCCAGCATGAAGTTCTACTTCAATAAGTTGGCTTTTTGCATCAGGTGATCAAAGTATTGGAGCTTCAGCCTCAGTCCTTCCAGTGAATATTTGGGATTGATTTCCTTTAGGATTGACAGGTTTGATCTCCTTTGCAGTCAAAAGTACTCTCAGGAGTCTTCTCCAGCAGCACAGTTGGAAAGTAGCAATTCCTCAGCATTCAGCCTTCTTTACAGTTGAACACTCATATCCATACATCATGACTATTGGAAAAACCATAGCCTTGGCTATATAAACTTTTGTCAGCAAAGTGGTGTTTCTGCTTTTTAATACTCTCTCTAGGTTTGTCATAGCTTTTCTTCCAAGGAGCAAGAGTCTTGTTATTTCAAGGCTGCAGTCACTGTCTGCAATGATTTTGGAGCCCAAGACTACAAAGTCTGTCACTGATGCCATTATTATTCCACATATTTGCCATGAAGGGATGGGACTGGATACAATGATCTTAGTTTTCTGAATGTTGAGTTTTAAGTCAGATTTTTCACTCTCTTTCAACTTCATCAAGAGACTCTTTAGTTCCTCTTTGCTTTCTGCAATGAGAGTGGTGTCATCTGCATATTTGAGGTTGTTGTTTCTCCTGGCAATATTGATTACAGCTTGTGCTTCATCCAGCCCAGCATTTCACATGATGTACTCTGCATATAAGTTAAATAAGCAGGGTGACAATATTCATCCCTGATGTACTCCTTTTCCAATTCTGAACCAGTCTGTCGTTACATATCTGATTCTACCTGTTGCTTCCTGACCTGCATACAGGTTTCTGAAGAGGCAGGTAAGGTAGTCTGTTTTTTCCATTTCTTTAAGAATTTCCCACAGTTCGTTGTGATCCACACAGTCAGAAGTTTCAGTGTAGTTAATGAAGCAGAAGTAGATGTTTTTCTGGAACCCTCTTGATTTTTTTGATGATCCAATGGATATTAGCAATTTGATCTCTGGTTCCTCTCTAAGGATGTGAATTCTCAGTTCACATACCATTGAAGTCTAGCTTGGAGAATTTTGAGCATTACTTTGCTAGCATGTAAAATGAGTGCAATTGTCTGGTAGTTTGAACATTCCTTGGCATTGCCTTTCTTTGGGATTGGAATGAAAACTGACCTTTTCCAATCCTGTGACCACTGCTGAGCTTTCCAAATTTGCTGGCTTATTGAGTGCAGCACTTTTATACCGTCATTTTTTAGGATCTGAAATAGCTCAGCTGGAACTCCATCACATCCACTAGCTTTGTTCGTAATGATGCTTCCTAAAGTCCACTTGACTTTGCACCCCAGGATGTCTGGCTCTAGGTGGGTGTTCACACCATCGTGGTTATCTGGGTCATTAAGATCTTTTCTATATAGTTCTTCTGTGTATTCTTGCCACCTCTTCTCAGTATCTTCTGCTTCTGTTAGGTCCATACAATTTCTGTCCTTTATTGTGCCCATCTTTGCATGAAATGTTCCCTTGGTATCTCTAATTTTCCTGAAGAGATCTCTAGTCTCTCCCAATCTATTGTCTTCCTCTATTCTTTGCACTGATCACTTAGGAAGGCTTTCTTATCTCTCCTTGCTATTCTTTGGAACTCTGCATTCAGATGGATATGGCTTTTCTTTTTTCTTGCCTTTGACTTCTCGTTTCTCAGCTATTTCCTCCTCAGACAACCATTTTGCCTTTTTGCATTTCTTTTCTTGGAGATGTTTTGATCACTGCCTCCTGTACGATGTCACATGCCTCCATCCATAATTCTCTAGGCACTGTCTATCAAATCTAATCCCTTGAATTTATTTATCACTTCCATTGTATAATGATAAAGGATTTGGTTTAGGTCATACCTGAATGGCCTAGTGGTTTTCCATACTTTCTTCAGTTGAAGTTTGAATTTTGTAATAAGGAGTTCGTGATCTGAGCCACAGTCAGCTTCCAGTCTTGTTTTTGCTGACTGTATAGAGCTATTCCATCTTCAGCCACAGAGAAGATAATCTGATTTCAGTATTGACCATCTGGCGTTGTCCATGAATAGAGTCATCTTTTGTGTTGTTGCAAGAGGGTGAATGCTATGACCAGTGTGTTCTCTTGGCAAAACTCTGTTAGCCGTTGCCCTGCTTCATTTTATACACCAAGGCCAAACTTGCCTGTTACTCCAGGTATCTTTTGCTTTCCTAATTTTGCATTTCAGTCCCCTATAATGAAAAGGACGTCTTTTGTGTGTGTGTGTGTGTTAGTTCTAGAAGGTCTTGTAGGTATAGAAATCAAGACCTTGTAGACCTACAAGACCTTATTTAATATCTGTTTATTCATTGAAGGTCAACCCACAGCCAAGAGTACTGTAACTCATGCCTGAGCCAAGCTTATCCAAGACACACAGATACTCGATAAGGTGCATCACAGCCTCCCAGCATTTAGGAACACTAGACAACACTTCAGCACTATGCTCTGGTGGATGGCTGGTGTACATTTCCAACAGCAAAATCACCAAGAAAAAGCACAGAAATACAAAAATATAAGAAGGTGCCTTGAAAATATAAAATCCATCAATAATGAGGATTGGATGAATATACACTGGTGAATTATATGCACTGCCATTGAAATGAGCAAAAAATAAATACTACTGATAGCATATAAAGAGACTAATAAAGATTTCATATGCCTCATGAACAATTCAGGAACTGAAGGCTGTTATTCTTGCCTATTCTAATAAAAGGACAAATTCCAGATATCACCCAATTTCAGACAAGCCCAAAGAAAACTTCTTTGAAAATAATTATAGGTTGAGAGTCTACCTTATCGATTAGGCATAACCCAAAGTGCTCTCGAAAAGATGGCTCCATTTTTCTCCTGAGATTATAAGAAATACCTGCTGTTATTTCATTATGTGCATTAGTTAACTGTAGGTACACAATGTGATATTTCCAAAACATCTTTTTAATAACAATGCCAATACTTTGTGACATAAACAGCAAAGATTTTTATACTTCCACTATCGACTTTCTAATGCACTTGAAGGACATTTAAAACTTCCTTAAGAATACAGATTTTATGTTTTAAGGCTGCTGCAAAATTTTTCCAATTAAGTTTTGTTCTCAAAATTTTAAACTGGTTAAATTTAACCCTGATTTAATTGTAGTTCATAGGAAGTAATTAGTAAAATCGCCATTGCAGAAGCATGCCCTATGTTTTAAACTACCATTCCTTCCATCAGTAGGATTTGCAGAAGATGATGTTTTGTGTAGAAACAAAAGGATGATTCTGAAAGCTCAGTTCCAATGTGTTCAAAGTCCGATAAAATATAGGTAGACACAGGTTCCTCTTAATGTCTTGTGAGACTCTCTTCATATATTTCAGAGTATCAGAAGATAAGTCATCTTGTCAGGAAATGCAATTTCAGGATTGATAAAACTATATGGGGAGAGAGACCAAGATGGCGGAGGAGTAGGTGGACGTGGAGTACATCTCCCTCCACGGATACATCAGGAATACACCTTCAGACACAGAAGTGCATGCAGAACACCAGCTGAGAGCAGACAGGAGCACCTGATCAGTGGGGAAGGATATATAGTACCATGCAAAACTTGGTAGGATGAAGGCACCAGGGGGAAAAATCAGGAGTGTTAGTAGGACTGGACTTCCCTTGGCGGGTGGTGGAACTGAAGCAGGGGTCTGATCCCCACACTGGGGCAACTGTCTACGTCAGAGGAGAAACATTTAAGGCTGAGAGTCAAACAGCTGATCTGTGACAGCTGAAATGGAATAAGAATGAGACAGTCCTTGCCACAGCCATACAAACCCTGGACAGGGATACAGGTCCCATGGAAGGTGCAGTGGCTGGGAGCTGGAGTTTGGGGATTGTGGTGAGGGCTGCTGTTGACTGTGGAGAGATGGATCGCGGGGATGTGAGGTAGGAGATTGTGGTGGGAAATGCCTGTGGAGGGAAGCTAGGCAGCCATGGAAGCAAGGCGATACTGCTGAGTCACACGTAGGGGGTGAAGCCATCACCATAGCCCCTCTCTCTCCCCACACACCAGCATCAGGAGCTGAACAATAGAGAGGCTGGCCCATCAAATGCCTGATGCACTGAACCACAGAGTAGTATCCCATCCAGGGTTCTCCTTTAAGAGACTTATGCACCAGAATACAGAGTAGGACCCCATCCAGGGTGCCCCTTTAAGTGCCAGACATGCCAGATAACACAGAAGGACACCAGGCAAGGGAGCCCTCTAAGTGCCAGACTGGGCAGAGCTACAGAGAAAGACTGGCCAAAGAGGCCTTCTGATTGCGAGCTACAAGAGACTCGAAAAAAGACTCTGATAGGGCCACAACTCCTGCAACAGAGGCAGTCTGTGTCCTGCACACTTGGTGCTGCTAGGGTCCCCACAAGCCCAGCAGCTGCTCCACCTTCATGCTCAACCCTCACTGGGGCAGAGCTGCCACAGGCGAAAAAAGTCTTGCATCTATGCATGCAGGGTCGCTTCAGTCGTGTCCAACTCTTTGTGACCCTGTGGACTGTGGCCTACCAGGGTTCTCTGTCGAGGGGATTCTCCAGGCAACAGTAATGGAGTGTATTGCCCAATACTGGTTGCCATACCCTTCTAGAGCGCTATTCCTCCTGCTGCCCTAGTTTCCGACTCCCCTGAGTACCTGTGACCCAAGCAGGTGCACCACCTGCACATCTGGCCCTCACTGGGGCAAACCCAAGTCCTCCAGGGAAGCCTCAGGAACAAACACAAGTGGACAACCCACATGCAGAAGTGGAAATAAAACCACAATTGAAACCAAGGGGGAAGAAGACCAAAACCTTCCCACCAGCTGCACAAGCTGCAGATTAAATCCACATGATCCACTAGGCAGACTCTGTGTCTATGGAATACATAAAAGCCACTGAGAGCTCCCACAAAAGAAAACACACTAGTTCTGATAGCTGTGGCCATTGGAGGCAAGACACACAGGACTAGGACCGAATTAGAATCTGAGCTGCCCCCACATCAGGTCCAGAGACCGGTACAGTGTTGGAGGGCATCCTAGGGAGGTGAGGTGGACTGTGACTCTCAGAGAGGGACTCTGACAGCAGAGACTCAAGAAAAACATTTATTATTCTTATGTTTTGACTTGTTTTGTAGATTCTTTTGGATTTTTTTTCTTTCTTTTCCCTTCCCTCCCTCCATTGTAGTTACTGCTTTTCTTGGCACTATGAAATCTAACTAAGCTTATGAGCTTTTTTTTTTTTTTCCTCAAAGTCACATTGGTTTTATTGTTGTTATATATAGAGGTTGGCAAGCCCAATCTCTGCCTCTATGTTGGGCTTCTGCAGTTCTGCGGAGTTTTCCTTTTTTATTTTCTTTCTTCCCTTTTATCTTGCTCTTTTTAAATCTTTAATTTTTAAATGTATTTTTCTACCTTTATTCCTTTGTTTGCTTTTCTTACTGTTCTTTTCCCCTTGCAGTTAATCTTGTATATAAATCTCCTTTGTATACCTGTATTTAACTTTTCATATCTATTCTTTCTTTCTTTTCCTTCTTTCCTTTCCTCTCAACATATTTGTTAGTTTTGTTTTCATTGCTTTATTCCCCACCTGGCACATTGCTTTGGTTTTGTTTTCCAGTTTGTGCTTTAGTTACCTTTGTTCTTAACTGGTAGAGACAATTTTTGATTTCCTTTGTTTGCCAGGTCAATCTATTGTACTTTATTTTTGTTAGACTGTTTTGATTTTGCTTATGGATATATACATGTATGTGTATAATACATTATTTTAATTATTATTTGCCTGATTTGGTAACTGCCATTTGTTTGGAGTTCATCTTTGATTTCTCATTTTTGGCTGTTTGTTTTAATCTCACTTAATGCCACCACAAACCACTTGTAGAATCTTTGTTTCTGACCAGAAATCAAGCCCTGAACCTTTGGAATGAGAGCACTGACTCCAAGAGTCTAGACTACCAGAGATCTAACCCTAGGGAATATCAAATAGTGAGAACTCACACAAAGGAAGCCACTTGAATACAAGACCCGGCATCACCCAACCACTAATAGCACCCTGTGAAGGATGACACATCTAAACAACAAACAAAAGAAAAATACAAACCCAATCATCAGCAGACAGGATTGCCACCTCCACCTTGTCCATTAGAGGAAAAACAAACCCAGCACAAATCTCACCCTGTAGGAAGCTTACACAAACCACTGGTCCAAACTTAGGAAGGCAGAAACCAAAAGGAAGAAAGAATTCAAACTTGAATTCTGGGAAAAGGAGACCTCAAACACAATAAGTTAAAAAAATCATGAAAAGGCACAGAAATACTGCACAAATGAAGGAACAAACTGGAGACACAGAAGTACAAATAAACGAAGAGGAAACAGGAAAAGTACCTGAAAAAGAATTCAGACTAATGACAGTAAAGATGATCAAAAGCCTTGAAAACAAAATGGAGAAAATGCAAGAATCAATTTAAAAAGATCTAGAAGAATTAAAGAATAAACACACAGAGACAAATAGCACAATTATTGAAATTAAAAATATTCTAGAAGGAATCAATAGTAGAGTATCTGAAGCAGAACAAATCAGTGAGCTGGAAGATAAAATGGTGGAAATAACTTCTGAAGAGCAGAATAAAGTAAAAAGAATGAAAAAAAAAACAGGGTAGTCTCAGAGACCTCTGGGACAATATCAAACGCACCAACATTCAAATTATAGGGGTCCCAGAAGAACAGAAAAAGAAAGGGTATGAGAAAAATTTTGAAGAGATGATAATTGAAAATTTTCCCAACATGGAAAAGGAAATAGTCAAGTTCAAGAGGCAGAGTCCCATATAGGATAAACCCAGGGAGAAACACCCCAAGACACATACTAATCAAACTAAAAAAGACTAAACACAAAGGAAGAGTATTAAAAGCAGCAAGGGAAAAGCAACAGGAAACATACAAGGGAAACCCCATATGTTTAACAGCTGATCTTTCAGCAGAAATTCTGCAGGCCAGAAGAGAATGGCAGGATACATTTAAAGTACTGAAAAGGAAAAATCTACAAAAAAGATTTCTGTACCCAGCAAGGATCTCATTCAAAATTGATGGAGAAATAAAAAGCTTTTCAGACAAGCAAAAGTTAAGAGAATTCAGTACCACCAAACCAGCTTTACAACAAATGTTAAAGAGACTTATATAGTCAAGAAATACAAGAGAATAAAAAAATCAACCCCGAACAGTTAAGAAAATGGCAATAGGAACATATATATCAATAATTACTTTAAATGTAAATGGACTTAAATGCTCCAACCAAAAGACACAGACTGGTTGAATGGATGCAACAACAAGACCCATAGATAGTCTGTCTACAATAAACCCACTTCAGACCTAAGGAGACATATAGACTGAAAGTGACAGGATGGAAAAATATATTCCATGCAAATGGCAAGCAAAAGAAAGCTGGAGTAGCAATCTTCATACCAGACAAAATAGACCTTAAAATAAAGAATACGAGAGACAAGGAAGGATGCTACATAATAATCAAGGAGTCAGTCCAGGAGGAGGACATAACACTTGTAAATATCTATGCACCAAACACAGAAGCACCTCACGACATAAGACAGACACTACAGACATAAAAGGAGAAATTGACAGTAACACAATAATAGCAGGAGACTTTAACGCCCCACTCACACCAATGGACTTCAGAGAGGGCAATGGCACCCCACTCCAGGACTCTTGCCTGGAAAATCCCATGGATGGAGGAGCCTGGTAGGCTGCAGTCCATGGGGTCATGAAGAGTCAGGCATGACTGAGTGACTTCACTTTCACTTTTCACTTTCATGCATTGGAAAAGGAAATGGCAACCCACTCCAATGTTCTTGCCTGGACAATCTCAGGGACGGGGGAGCCTGGTGGGCTGTCATCTATGGAGTTGCACAGAGTTGGACACACTGAAGTGACTTAGAAGTAGCAGCATACCAATGGACAGATAATCAAAACAGAAAATTAATAAGGAAACACAAGTATTAAATGATACATTAGATGAAGTGGATCTCTCTAATATTTTCAGGATATTTCATCCAAATGCAGAAAAATACACCTTCTTCTCAAGTTCACATGGAACATTCTCCAGGAGAAACCACATCTTGGGTCGCAAATCAAACCTCAGTAAATTTAAGAAAATTGAAGTCATATCAAGCATTGTCTCTGACTACAACACTATGAGACTAGATATCAATTACAAGAAAAAAAACCCAGTAACAAACACATGGAGATTAAACAACACATTTCTAAATAACCAACAGGTTGCTAAAGAAATCAAAAAGGAAATAAAAAAATATTCTAGAAACAAATGACAATGGAAACACAACAACTCAAAACCTGTGAGATACAGCAAAAACAGTCTTAAGAGAGAAGTTTAAAGGAATACAATTCTACCTCAAGAAACAAGAAAAACATCAAATAGATAACCTAACTTTACAGATAAAACAACTGGAAAAAGAAGAAGAAGAACAAAACCCCCCCTCAAAATTAGTAGAACAAAAGAAATCATGAATATCAGACAAGAAATAAATGAAAAAGAAATGAAAGAAACAACAGTAAAGATTAATAAATCTAAAAGCTGGTTCTTTGAAAGATAGAACGAACTGACAAATCTTTCACCTGACTCATCAAGGAAAAAAGAGAGAAGAATCAAATCAACAAAATCAGAAATGAAAAAGGAGAGGTTACAACAGACAGTGCAGAAATACAAAGGATTATAAGAGACTATTATGAACAAGTATATGGCAATGAAATGGATAACCTGGAAGAAATGGACAGATTCTTAGAAAAGTTCAGTCTTCCAAGACTGAACTGAGAAGAAATAGAAATTATGAAGGAACCAATTACAAGCGCTGAAATGGGAGCTGTGATAAAAAGCTCCCAAAAAACGAAAGCCCAGGATAAAATGGCTTCATAGGAGAATTCTATCAAACATTTATAGAAGAACTAGTGCCCATTCTTCTAAAACTCTTCAAAAAGTTGAAGAGGAAGGAACACTTCCAAACTCATTCTATGAGGCCACCATCACCCTAATACCAAAACCAGACAAAGACAACACAAAAAAAGAAACCTACAGGTCAATATCACTGATGAACACAGATGCAAAAATCCTCAACAAAATTTTAATAAATAGAATTCAGGAACACATCAAAAAGCTGTGATCAATAAACCCACTGTGATCAAGTTGGGTTTATTCCACAGGTGCAAGGATTCTTCAGTATATGCAAATCAATCAACGTGATACACCACGTTAACAAACTGAAAGACAGAAACCCTATGATCATCTCATTAGATGCAGAAAAAGCCTTCGACAAAATTCAGCACCCATTTATGATTAAAACTGGTCAGAAAATGGGCACAGAAGGAACCCACCTCAACAGAGTAAAGTCCATATATGATAAGCCCACAGTAAACATTATTCTCAAAGGTGAAAACCTGAAAGAATTCCCCTTAAGATCAGGAACAAGACAAGGGTGTCCACTCTCACCACTATTATTCAGCATAGTTCTGGAAGTACTAGCTATATCAATTGGGGAAGAAAAAGAAATAAAAGGAATCCAGATCAGAAAAGAAGTAAAGCTCTCACTGTTTGCAAATGACATGATACTGTACATAGAAAATCCTAAAGATAGAATCAGAAAATTACTAGAGCTAACTAGTGAATTCAGCAAAGTTGAGGATACAACATCAATACAGAGAAATCACTTGCATTTCTATATACTAACAATGAAAAATCAGAAAGAGAAATTAAGGAATCAATTCCATTTACCATTGCAACAAAAAGAATTAAATATCTAGGAATAAATTTACCTAAGGAGACAAAAGAAATGTATGCAGAAAATTATAAGACACTAATGAAAGAAATCAAAGACAAAAGAAACAGATGGAAATTTATTCCATGTTCCTGGGTAGGAAGAATCAATATTGTGAAAGTAACTGTACTACCAAATGCAATCTACAGATTCAGTGTGATCCCTATCAAATTGCCAATGGCAATTTTTCACAGAACTAGAACAAAAAATTTCACAATTCACATGGAAACACAAAAGACTCCATATAGTCAAAGCAGCCTTGAGAAAGAATGGACCTGGAGGAATCAACCTTCCTGACTTCAGATTATACTACAAAGCTACAGTCATCAAGACAGTATGATACTGGCACAGAAACAGAAATATAGACCAATGGAATAAGATAGAAAGCCCAGAAATAAACGCATCCACCTGTGAGTACCTTATTTTTGACAAAGGAGGCAAGAATATATAATGGGGCAAAGGTAGCCTCTTCAATAAATGGTGCTGACAAACCTGGACAGCTACATGTAAAAGAATGAAATTAGAATGCTTCCTAACACCATACACAAAGATAAACTCAAAATGGATTAAAGACCTAAATGTAAGACCAGAAACTGTAAAAATCTTAGAAGAAAACATAGGCAGAACACTCAATGACATAAATCCAAGCAAGATCCTCTATGACCCACCTCCTACAGTAACAGAAGTAAAAATAAAAGTAAACAAGTGGAACCTGATTAAACTTAAAAGCTTTTGCACAGCAAAGGAAACTATAAGCAAGGTTAAAAGAGAACTCTCAGAATGGGAGAAAATAATAACAAATGAAACTACTGACAAAGGATTAATTTCTAAAATATACAAGCAGCTCATACAACTCAATGCCAGAAAAACAAACAACCCAATCAAAAAGTGGGAAAAAGAACTAACAGACATTTCTCTACAGATGGCTAACAAACACATGAAAAGATGCTCAACATTGCTCATTGTTAGAGAAATGCAAATCAAAACTATAATGAGATATGACCTCACACCAGTCAGAATGGCCTTCATCATAAAGTCTACAAACAGTAAATGCTGGAGAGGGTGTGAAGAAAAGGGAACCCTCTTGCACTGTTGGTGGGAATGTAAATTGATACAGCCACTATGGAAGATGGTAGGGAGATTCCTTGAAAAACTAGAAATAAAACCACCATATGACCCAGCAATCCCACTCCTAGGCATGAACTCTGAGGAAACCAAAATTGAAAAACACACATGTACCCCACGGTTCATTGCAGCACTATTTACAATAGCTAGAACATGGAAGCAACCTAGATGTCCATCGATAGATGAATGGATAAAGAAGTTGTGGTACATATACACAATGGAATATTCAGTTCAGTTCAGTTCAGTCGCTCAGTCGTGTCTGACTCTGCAACCCCATGAATCACAGCACACCAGGCCTCCCTGTCCATCACCAACTCCCCGAGTTCACTCAGACTCACGTCCATCGAGTCAGTGATGCCATCCAGCCATCTCATCCTCGGTCGTCCCCTTCTCCTCCTGCCCCCAATCCCTCCCAGCATCAGAGTCTTTTCCAATGAGTCAACTCTTCGCACGAGGTGGCCAAAGTACTGGAGTTTCAGCTTTAGCATCATTCCTTCCAAAGAAATCCCAGGGCTGAGATCCTTCAGAATGGACTCAACCATAAAAAGGAACATGTTTGAATCAGTTCCAATGAAGTGGATGAACCTGGAATCTACTATACAGAGTGAAGTAAGTCAGAAAAAGAAAGATAAATATCATATTCTAACACATATATACAGAATCTAGAAAAATATTACTGAAGAATTTATTTATAGGGCAGCAATCAAAAACCAGACATAGAGAACAGACTTATGGACATGGGAAGAGGGGAGGAGAGGGTGAGATGTATGGAAAGAGTAACATGGAAACTTACATTACCACATGTAAAATAGATAGCCAAGGGGAATTTGCTGCATGGCTCAATAAACTCAAACAGGGGCTCTGTGTCAACTTAGAGGAGGGGTAGATGGGAGGGAAGTTCAAAAGGGAGGTGATATATGTATACCTATGGCTGATTCTTGCTGAGGTTTGACAGAAAACAATAAAATTCTGTAAAGCAATTTTCCTTCAATTAATAAATTAAAACAGTTAAAGCCCCCATATGGTTCTACTTCATATAATAAAATATTACAAAAGTAATACCCTGATGCAGGAAAATAAAATGAATTAAATGCATGTAACTTTATACTTTATTAGTACTAGTATATTACATTTTCCATATAATTAACCAATATTTTCCTTGGTTTAATTTGTAAAATTTATCATTATTTTTTATTTTCTATTTACTCTGCAAAAAACTAAATTAAAAAACAACCAGATTCCCTTAACTTACTTTATATGTGCCTATCTGTGCCTGTGTGCTAAGGCACTGTAGTCATGGACAACTCTTTGCAACCCTATGGACTGTAGCCTGCCAGGCTCTTCTGTTCATGCAATTCTCCAGGCCAGAATACTGGAGTGGGTAGCCTTTCCCTTCTCCAGGGGATCTTTCCAACCCAGGGATCAAACCCACGTCTCCCTCATTGCAGGTGGATTCTTCATTAGCTGGGCCCTAAGGGAAGCCTAAGAATACCAGAGTGGGTAGCCTATCCCTTCTCCAGCAGATCTTCCCTGCCCAGGAATCAAACTGGGGTCTTCTGCATTGCAGGTGGATTATTTACCAACTGAGATATCAGGGAAGCCCCCTCCTGCCAATGGAGGAGATGTAAGAGACTTGGGTTGGATCCCTGAGTGAGGAAGATACCCTGGAGGAGGGCACGGCAACTCACTCCAGTATTCTGGCCTGGAGAATTCCATGGACTGTATAGTCCATGGGGTTGCAAAGAGTCGGACAGGACTGAGCGACTTTCACTTTCATTGTCTTCACCACTAGCACCCCATGGAAAGCTTCAACATGTTCCTAGATCATCACTAAAGCTGTCAGATTTATTTTTCTATACACATCCCACTAAGAAACTTTTACTCATATTCCTCTGATAAAGCCATAATGCCACTATTGGCCTAAAAAAGAATGACCTGAATGTTCAGGTAACAGCTATTCCATTGTGAACCTTAATATAAGGTACTGATACCAATTAAATTTCATATTTTCATTTCCAGCCTTCAAGAGGAAGGGTTGGTCCTGTAACTGACAGCTGTGACTCTACCCACCTTGCACTATCTGCATTATTTGGGCCAGTTCATTATTCCCCATATTTATTGAATTCATTTGAAAACAGGAGATGGACACCATTTTCTATAACCTAGAACGGTCCTCATGATAAAGTGAAAATGGTCTATATAAAGTACCTTGCCAATAGTGAATAGTAAAAAATATTAGTTCTTGTTTTTGCTCAGTACAAAACCAGCCCAAGCACTGCAGACAATTGAATTTAGCTCTTAAAGCCAAGATATAGTGAACATGTGGGTAATTTGAAGAAAAAAAAAAAGTTATAGTTCACCGACATTTGACTTTCCAGCAAAACAAACATCTCTATGACTGTGATATGATGTGTTATAATATATAACTCAAAATCTGAGTCTGTGTTACATAAAACAGAACAAAGATTGATCATCAGTTATATTAAAACAATAAATTTTCTTGGGCTCCAAAATCACTGTAGATGGTGACTGCAGCCATGAAATTAAAACATGCTTACTCCTTGGAAGAAAAACTATGACAAACTTAGACAGCATATTAAAAAGCAGAGACATCACTTTGCCAACAAAGGTCTGTATAGTCAAAGCTACGGTTTTTCCAGTAGTGATGTATGGATGTGAAAATTGGACCATAAAGGAAGCTGAGCACCAAAGAATTGATGCTTTTTTTTTTTTTTAGCAGATAAAATAGACTTTATTTTTTTCAATTTTTATTTTACTTTACAATACTGTATTGGTTTTGCCATACATTGACACGAATCGCGACGGGTGTGCATGAGTTCCCAATCCTGAACCCCCCACCTCTCTCCCCATATCATCTCTCTGGGTCATCCCAGTGCTTTTGAACTGTGGTGTTGGAGAAGACTCTTGAGATTCCCTTGGACTGCAAGGAGATCCAACAAGTCCATCCTAAAGGAAATCAGTCCTGAATATTCAGTGGGAGGACTGATGCTGAAGCTGAAACTCCAATACTTGACCAACTGATGTGAAGGACTGACTCACTGGAAAAGACCCTGATGCTGGGAAAGATTGAAGGTGTGAGGAGAAGGGAAGAACAGAGGATGAGATGGTTGGATGGCATCACCGACATATTGGAAATGAGTTTGAGCAAGCTCCAGGAGATAGTGAAGGATGGGGAAACCTGATGTGCTGCAGTCCATGGGGTGACAAAGGGTCAGATACGACTCAGTGACTGAACAACAATGACATATTAGAACAAACAGCTGTGTCTCTGCACAATTTTTTCTCTTCTCTTTCAAAGATGAAAGCACTTATGCAGATGCATTTTAAGGTGGTTTCCACTCAGAATGAAATGGGCCCCAGAAGCTCTGCCATCTTAGGATGTTTGTTGCACCATTCATCCTTTCGTCCACTTTCCCTAGTAACAAGAAAAGCAAATTCATGAATGGTAGCTTTAATACGTGGTGTGTGCTATTTGTGTTAGAAATACAGGACTTTTTTTTTTTCCCTATGAGTGTAGGCTATGACCTTGACCTCATTAACACGACATTTTAGCCAAGGGAACTCCAGTGGGTTATGAAGTTATGAAAGCTACTATATCTTACTAGGCTGAATCTTTCAACAATTCCAAGGCACTGGGCAGAATGGAGAAAGAAATGGACTGCATAAGAAAATTAAGCCACAATTATTTCTTAACTTGTTTTTCAAAACTAGGATAGAACCTTTCTACAAGGAATTAATACGGATCATCCTTATTGAAAATATTATCTTTACCACTGCACCATTTTAAAATAGCTTTTTCTTTATGTATACTTTACAATTTTTCATTATTTTTTTAATTGAGTACAATTGATTTGCAATGTTGTGTTACTTTCTGGTATACAGCAAAGTGATTCAGTTTTCAGTAGGTCCTTATTGGTTATTTATTTTATTGGGTTGGCCAAAAGTTCACTTGAGTTTTTTCCATAACACAGAATGAGGTTTCCCAGGTAGTGCTGATAAGAATCCACCCGCTAATGCAGGGGACATAACAGATGTGGATTCGATCCCTGGGTTTGGAAGATTCCCCTGGAGGAAAAACAGCAAACCACTCCAGTATTTTTGCCTGGAAAATTTCATGGATGGAGGTGCCTGGCAGGCTATAGTCCATGGCATCACAAGGAGTCAGACATGACTGAGCACACACACACACACTCACATAACATGGAAGGGAAATAATTCTATAGAATGGAGATATTAAACTCTATACTTTCAGTTAGATGCTGTGCTCTTCATCTAATAGGTAAACTTTAAGTGCATAAAGGGTTTCATTAACAGGCTTGAGAGTGTAAAAGCCAAGCAGAAACAAACTATCAGAGATAGTTTAATATAAGTCTCCTGCAAGGAGTTGAAAACATCACATTTGTTTTCCTGCTATTCATCTGCCCCTCTGTGATCTTTGTCTCCCTATAATAAAATATTTATAGCCAGAATCCAGCATCCCCTCCTCTTTCTTCCCTGTTGACATAAGGAGTGTTCTGTTTCCATGGGAGAAAACAGCAACATTATAGGAACACTAAAATTTGGATACGTAACTTTGGGGAGTAGTATTGCGTTGGCCAGAAAATTTGTTAGGGTTTTTAATGAAAATCCTGAGTGAACTTTCTGACCAATGCAATCAGAAACTTACTGCACTCAGGAAGGGATTTTCTTTCTTTCAAAGCAAGATAACTGTACATATGGGACTGAAAGCTTGCAATAATTATTAATATTCACACCCTGTTTGACTGCACTGAACTCTCTCAAGGGAACTCTCTTCTTGGGAACCTACAGAATTACTTCCTGTCTTTGGATGTCCTCAAATATAGACTGAGTACTATTTTGTTTTTCTTTTCAGGTAATAATGAAACTCGATTTAAAAAAAAAAAAAAAAGCAATCTCACCTTTCTCTATAGGAAAATATCCTGTTTGAATAGCGTCTATTTCTGAGACATTTGCCCTAAGCCAATGGAGGGATTGAGCTTTTCAGGACTATGAACTATAGGTAATATTCACATGTTAGGGCTCATTTCAAATGGAAGAGCAGCTTGGAATGTACTGGCTTTTATCTTAGAGTCACTGTTGTTTGCACAGGAAAACCAAGTGAACCATTAAATTTGGATATGTTGGTTTCCTAGTCCAGTAGAAAAAGCACTTAAAAGTTTTCAACTGCTAGATACCCAAAGTTCTAAGCACACTGGCACATACTTGCTTTTTGAACTTAATTAAATCATGTTGTGTCTGGGCCTTCTTGTCTTCAACTCATGGTAATGACAGCTTGGAGATATACTCACACTTTTCACAGGATTGAGACAATGTGAGATGGAGCACTGTGCAACATTAGATTTAGAAAAGTTACTTAAATCCTGAAGTGCTTGCGTTACACAGAAATTAACTTAATCAAATACAGAAAACAAACATAACATCTCAAAACCTGGCAATAATGTCCCCACAGTACGAAGACTGTCTAATCTCCACTTCAATGGATGTGTACCTGTCCAAGATGAGCCTGCTGAAGTTACATTTCCAAAGATGAAGACTGGATGGAGGGAGGGTGGGGACAGAAGTGGGAAAAGAGTTGTTTTTTGGTCGCTAAGTCGTGTCCAAGTCTTCTGCAACCCCATAGATTGTAACCCACCAGGCTCCTCTGTTCATACGATTTCCCAGGCAAGAATACTGGAGTGGGTTGCTGTGCCCTCCCCTCTAGGGGATGGTCCTGACCCTGAGAGCAAAGCTGTGTCTTTTGCACTGGCAGGCAGATTCTTTACCACTGAGCTACCGGGGAAGCCCAGAAAAATGGAGCCCCCTCCCACTAAAAAAGCTAATCAACAGGAAGCTCATTCTTATAACCACTCTCCTCTCTAAAGCAGGAGGTCTTAACTAGGGGTTTTAACTTCAAGTCTCTGGGCTCCTTTAGATAGATTCATGACTTCTATGAATTTGAATGGGAAAGAAATTATATCTTTATTTTCATTAGCCTTTAACAGACAATAAATATTATAAAGACAAGTGATCAAGAAAACACAGACCTTTTCACATGATATTATAACTACTGCAGATACCTTAAAATATCACTTGCACTCATGACCACTTTGGCTAAAAGGCAGTTATTAGATGTGCCATTAGATCTTATACTCCAAAATCAAGAAACACATATTACCACAGCACAAATTTATTTAATGTTTTAATAACTCAGTGTCCATTAAACTTGGCTTCCTTTATAACCCTAGGCACTTTATTTTACGCATTTTAAAACATTATTCAGACACTATGGTTACCCAACAATTCCACTCCTAGGTATATACCCAAAAAAACTGAAAACAGCAACTCAAACAAATATTGGGCCTTCTCAGGTAGCACTAGTGGTAAAGAACCCCCCTGCCAATGCAGAACATATAAGAGACATGGGTTTGATCCCTGGGTTGGAAAGACCCCCTGGAGGAGGGCATGGAAACCCACTCAAGTATTCTTGCCTGGAGAATCCCATGGAAGAGGAGCCAGATGGGCTACAGTCCATAGGGATGCTAGGAGGTGGACATGACTGAAGCAACAGAGCATGCATGCAAACAAATATTTGGTACAAGAGTGTAGCAGTATTATTCACAATAGCTAAAAAAAAAAAGAAGAAGAAGAAGAAGATGAAAGAAAAGAAAAAGAAAGGAAACAACCCTAATGTCTACCAACCAGATGGATGGATAAAGGTGGTATATTCATACAATGGAATATCATTCAGGCATAAAAGAGAATGAATACGGATACATGCTACAGTATTGATGAACCTCAGAAATATGCTAAGTGGCTGAAGGCAGACACCAGAGGTCACATATTGTATGATTCCACTTAAACAAAATATCTAGAACAGGAAAACCCATAGAAAGAGAAAGCACAGTGGGGGGCCCACAGGCTTGGAGGACAGGGAAATAAATAGAACTGCATAAGACAATAAACTGTGGAAAATTCTTCAGGAGATGGGAATACAGACCACCTGACCTGCCTCTTGAGAAATCTGTATGCAGGTCAGGAAGCAACAGTTAGAACTGGACATGGAACAACAGACTGGTTCCAAATAGGAAAAGGAGTACATCAAGGCTGTATATTGTCACCCTGCTTATTTGACTTTTTTGCAGAATATATCATGAAAAACACTGGGCTGGAGGAAGCACAAGCTGGAATCAAGATTGCCGGGAGAAATATCAATAACCTCAGATATGCAGATGACACCACCCTTATGGCAGAAAGTGAAGAAGAACTAAAGGGCCTCTTGATGAAAGTGAAAGAGGAGAGTGAAAAAGTTGGCTTAAAGCTCAACATTCAGAAAACGAAGATCATGGCATCTGGTCCCATCACTTCATGGCAAATAGATGGGGAAACAGTGGCTGACTTTATTTGTCTGGGCTCCAAAATCACTGCAGATGGTGACTGCAGCCATGAAATTAAAAGACGGTTACTCCTTGGAATGAAAGTTATAACCAACTTAGACAGCATATTCAAAAGCAGAGACATCACTTTGTCAACAAAGGTCCATCTAGTAAGGCTATGGTTTTTCCAGTGGTCATGTATGGATGTGAGAGTTGGACTATAAAGAAAGCTGAGCGCCAAAGAATCGATGCTCTAGAACTGTGGTGTTGGAGAAGACTCTTGAGAGTCCCTTGGACTGCAAGGAGATCCAACCAATCCATCCTAAAGGAGATCAGTCCTGGGTGTTCATTGGAAGGACTAATGCTGAAGCTGAAACTCCAGTACTTTGGCCACCTGATGCAAAGAGCTGACTCACTGGAAAATACCTTGATGCTGGGAAAGATTGAAGGTGGGAAGAAAAGAGGTGGGATGACAGAGGATGAGATGGTTGGATGGCATCACCGACTCAATGGACATGGGTTTGGATGGACTCCAGGAGTTGGTATGGACAGGGAGGCCTGGCGTGCTGCAGTTCATGGGGTTGCAAAGAGTCGGACACGACTGAGTGACTGAACTGAATTGAAGGGGAACAGGATTTTATTTGGGGTTGATAGACATATCTTGAAACTTGATAGAGATGGTGGTTGCACAATTTTATGAATGTACTAAATATCAGTAAGTTGTTCACTTGAAAATGGTTAACTTTATGTCTTGTGAATGTCACCTCACTAAATAAACACCATGTTAAAAACTAGTTCCTAGTCTTCCTGAGACTACCAAAGAAGTCCATGGCACAGCTAAAGGAATAAATCACTGATTTACAGCTTTCCACACTGACTTGTGCTCTTCTGCTTTGGTCTGGGTGTAATCAATAATTTTCCAAATTGTCCTGGGATACCAGAGCACCTCCTACGGCCTAAGGTTAAAGTGAGGAAGAAGCAAGGGCATGGCCAATGAGCACTAAACTTGTATTAAACAAGGCATATTTGTCTTATGTTTATAATATACTCTTGGAGACCAACATAGATAGTATATTCAAAAGCAGAGACATTACTTTGCCGACTAAAGTCCATCTAGTCAAGGCTATGGTTTTTCCTGTGGTCATGAATGGATGTGAGAGTTGGACTGTGAAGAAGGCTGAGCACTGAAGAATTGATGCGTTTGAACTGTGGTGTTGGAGAAGACTCTTGAGGGTCCCTTGGACTGTAAGGAGATCCAACCAGTCCATTCTGAAGGAGATCAACCCTGGGATTTCTTTGGAAGGAATGAAGCTAAAGCTGAAACTCCAGTACTTTTTCCACCTCACGCGAAGAGTTGACTCATTGGAAAAGACTCTGATGCTGGGGAGAGATTGGGGGCAGGAGGAGAAGGGGACGCCCCAGGATGAGATGGCTGGATGGCATCACTGACTCGATGGACGTGAGTCTGAGTGAACTCCAGGAGATGGTGATGGACAGGGAGGCCTGGTGTGCTGCGATTCATGGGGTCGCAAAGTGTCGGACACGACTGAGCGACTGAACTGAACTGAACTGAACTTGGAGATACATTTCAGAAAGTGAAGAATGACTAGAAACAACAAACTTTATATTCTAAATGATGAGAGTGGAGAATTTCCTGATGGTCTAACGGTTAAGACTCCACACCTCCAATGAAGGGTTACAGGTTTTAATCCCTGGTCAAGGAATCCCACATGTTCCATGGCATACTCCCCTCCTCTCAAAAAAGACCAGCAGTGGTAAGCACTACTTTTTCAATAGTAAGATATTTCTGTGCTGTTAGTTCTTCCACACACCATGAATTATTCAGGGACTTTCTTCATGCTAGTTGTAGTGCTCCTAGAACTTTATTCCACTTCCCTTAGGTTACTGTTTTCATTTAATAAGTACACTTTTATACATGCAAACCTCATCCTATGTGCTTTACTATATTATGTACCAGAGATACTGTGTTGTTTTGCTGTTTTTTTTGTTTGTTTGTTTTTTTACTAATTGAAGGTTTGTGGAACCCTGAATATTAAGGCATATTTTATATATATATATATATACATATATATTATATATATATGCAAGTCATTAACCCTATGTTGAAAAAAAATGCTTTTTATCAGAGGATAATTGCTTTACAATATTGTGTTAGTTTCTGCCATGCATCAGCATGAATTAGCCACAGGTAAACAAATGTCCTCTCCCTCTTGGACCTCCCTCCCACCTCCCACACCATCCCACCCCTCCAGGTTGTCACAGAACACTGGGTTGAGCTCTCTATGTGACACAGAAAAATTCCACTGACTATCTATTTTACATATGGGAATGTATATGTTCCCATGCTATTTTCTCAATTCATCCCACCCTCTTCTTCCCCCGCTGTGTCCACAAGTCTGTTCTCTATGTCTGCATCTTCACTGCTGTAAATACATTCATAATACCATCTTTCTAGATTTTGTACACATGTGTTAATATACAATATTTGTCTTTTTATTTCTGACTTACTTCACTCTGTACAATAGGCTCTAGGTTCATCCACCTCATTAGGACTGATTAAAATGCATTCTTTTTCTTTTCCTTCTTTACAGCTGAGTAATATTCCATTATGCTGGATGAAGCACAAGCTAGAATCAAGATTGCTGGGAGAAATATCAATAACCTCAGATATGTAGATGACATCACCCTTATGGCAGAAAGTAAAGAACTAAAGAGCCTCTTGATGAAAGTGAAAGAGGAGAGTGAAAAAACTGGCTTAAAGCTCAACATTCAGAAAACAAAGATCATGGCATCCAGTCCCATCACTTCATGGCAAATAGATGGAGAAACAGTAGAAACAGTGGCTGACTTTATTTTGGGGGGCTCCAAAATCACTGCAGATGGTAATTGCAGCCGTGAAATTAAAAGACACTTACTCCTTGGAAGAAAAGTTATGACCAACCAAGATATCATATTAGAAAGCAGAGATATTACTTTGTCAACAAAGGTCCATCTAGTCAAGGCCATGGGTTTTCCAGTAGTCATGTATGCATGTGAGAGTTGGACTATAAAGAAAGCCCAGTGCCAAAGAATTAATGCTTTTAAGCTGTGGTGTTGGAGAAGACTCTTGAGAGTCCCTTGCACTGCAAGGACATGCAACCAGTCCATCCTAAAGGAAATCAGTCCTGAATATTCATTGGAAGGACTGATGCAGAAGCTGAAACTCCGATACTTTGGCCACCTGATGCGAAGAGCTGACTCATTTGAGAAGACCCTGATTCTGGGAAAGATTGAGGGCAGGAGGAGAAGTGGATAACAGAGGATGAGATGGTTGGATGGCATCACCGACTCAATGGACATGAGTCTGAGTAGACTCCAAGAGTTGGTGATGGACAGGGAGGCCTGGCGTGCTGTAGTCCATGGGGTCACAAACAGCTGGACACAAAGGAGCAACTGAACTGAACTGAATATTCTATTTATAGATGTACCAAAATTTCTGTATTCATTTATCTGTCAATGGACATTTATGTTGCTTCCATATTCTATCTATTATAAAATGTGCTGCAAAGAACAGTAGGATACATGTGTCTTTTTCAGTTATGGTTTTCCTAGGGTATATGCCCAGTAGTGGAATTGTTGGGTCATATGGTAGTTTTGTTCCTAGTTTTTTAAGGAATCTCCGTACAGTTCTCCATAATGACTGTATCAATTTACATTCCCACTAACAGTATAACATGGTTCCCATTTTTCCACATCCTCTCCAGCATTTATTGTTTGTAGATTTTTTAATGATGGTCTTTCTGACCAGTGTGAGGTGATACCTTGTGGTAGTTTTGATTTCCATTTCTCTAATAATGAGCAATGTTGAGCATCATTCCATGTCTTTGTTGGTCATCTGTCTGTCTTCTTTGGAGAAATATCTATTTAGATGTACCACCTATTTTTTGATTGGGTTGTTTTCCTTCCTTGTTTTGAGCTGCATGAGCTACTTGCCTATTTTGGAGATTACTTCTTTGTCAGTTGTTTCATTTGCAATTATTTTCTCTCATTTTGAGGGTTGTCTTATAATCTTATTTATTGTTTCTTTTGTTGTGCAAAAACTTTAAGTTTAATTAGGTCTCATTTGTTTACTTTTGTTTTTATTTCCATTACTCTAGTAGGTGAGTCAGAGAGGATCTTGTTATGATGTAGGTCAAAGAGTATTCTATTTATGTTTTCCTCTAAGAGGTTTATAGTTTCTGACCTTACATTTGAATCTTTGCTATTGTACACTTAATAGACTCAGTATGGTATAAACCTGACTGTTACATGTGCTGGGAACCACAAAATTTCCTGTGACTTTCTTCATTGTGACTTTTTTTTCTACTGCTGTGTCTAGAACTGAACACATAATATCCCTGAGGTATGCCTGTAATATCCAGGAGAAACATATGCCATGAAGAAAAATAAAACTGGGCAAGCATGAGAGTGAAAGGAAGCTACTGGGCAAAGAGATCAAGAAAGACTCCTAAGAGATAGTGTTTGAGGAGAAACTTGAATGAAGAAAATGAGCATTACAGACAGTAGGGCCACCAGTGTTCCGGCTATGAAGATGGCATCTGCAAATGTCCTGAGGTCATGACTGTTTATAGAGCACCAAAGGTCCTGTGACCATAATAGAGTCCTCAGAAAAGAATGGTATAAATATAAGACAGGGCAAGCAGCTAGTGATCAGACTGTGGATGGCCTACCAGGGTATGGTAAAGATTTGGGGTTTTATTACAAATTTGATGGGGAAACCACTGGAGAGCTTCAGGTAGAAGGTGGCATTTTGATTTACATTTTAAAACTATTCCTAGGTTTGGGGAAACATTATAGGAAAGCAGAATATTAGTTAAGGGGCTGGTTAGGTAGCACAGGTAAATGATGATAGCAGCTTGCACTTAGGGTGGCATGGTGTGGGCAGTGAGAAGTGGTCTGACTCTAGCTATACTTTCAAAGTATCACTGACTATTTGATGGGTTGGCTATGGTGCAAGAGAAGCCGGGTGGGTAGCAGTCAAGCAGGGTGGACAGCAGTCTACCTGGGGAATAGCTGAAGAGGAGTGTATTTACATGGTGCCTTTGTCCCTTTGGGTTGCAATAACAAAGTGTCACAGACTGGGCAGCTTATAAGCAACAGAAATTTACTTCTCACAGTTCTGGAGGCTCGAAGTCTGAGAACAGGAGGGCAGCAGCGTAACTGGTGAAGGCTCTCCTCCATGCTGTAACCTCATGTGGTGGGAGGGGCTAGGGAGCTCAGTGGGATCTCTCATAAGTACACTGACTCCATTCTTGAGGCTTCCACCCATATAGACCTAATCACTACCTCAAAACCCCACCCACTAACACCACCATCTTCGGAGGTTATAATGTCAACATAGCCATTTTGTAGAAGATATCGACACTCAGATAATATCAAGTATGTTGGTCAAGAAAATCAAGGGTTCAGTTTTGGACACTGGGATAAACTGATTAAAAAGAATTGTCCAAATTCCTCAGTTTTCACTGTACCCACACTTTTCACCAAGTAACTTCTTAGGTCAATCCCTCTCTGATTCTAGGTTTGGTTATGTGGCTTGATTTAGAGAGGTCATGACTTCATAGAACACTAAAGAGACACAGCAGTTTCCCTATATTTTCAAGTGCTTGTGCTTTTTTTGATATTTCATGTCTGTCATTACCATGAAAACAGGTCCAACCGAGCTGAGGCAGAAGAGCGACAGTGGAGACACACAGCATGGTCCTGGTAGTAAGAAATTAATAAAGAAACTGAAGCATCAATAAAGGAATGATCCACAAAACCCAGGCTTCCTCTTGGACTATTTCACTGTGGAAAAAATTATCTTTATAGTTTAAGAAAGCTTATTAAAGCTTTTGTTGTCAGGGAATTCTATTTTTACAGAGTATTATCATATTTTGAGAAACTTGTCTCAAGTATAAGATTTCAGGGCATTTCTGGATTTCTTTGAATTACCAGCACTCACTCGGCTACTAGTTCATCATCAATGTCTTCATGGTTTTTGCTTCTGATACTTCCTGCAGGATAAAGAACAGAGATAAATGTACCATGAAGCCAATAAAGCTAAAAGCTCAAGGTCATTCATTTGTTCATGGACATCAAGGCCTCAGCCTGGGAAGGACCCTAGCAATATGTTCACATGGTCATATATTTTTGAAGATTATGCAAAGGTAAGATCTTTTAACAGCAACTGGTTAAGAGAACTGTCTCTTTGTAATTCAACTTCCTACATTACACCTCACTGTATGTTGCATGGAGTTGGGGTGGCTGTAGTTATTTGGGGGCTCTAGCTGAGGATGTATTTGAGTTGGAGATTAATTTGGTTAGTTAACGGTGGGATATATTTCTGTGTTTTGCAGTCAATTTCCATTACAGTCCAGCTTTTGCTAGTTATTCCAAGCGTAGCAATGCCATCCAGGAAATCTCCAACACCTCCACATACTGACTAAACCAGCATCACAGCATAAAGATGCAGGGCCTGAAAGCATATTGCAATGTAAGTGTGCCCTGCAGCTCTGGGTATATGTGAAAGGAGGAATGCTGCCTTTTGTAAAGCTCCTTAAGCCTTGTCACATGGGCACAACAGCACAAGAAGTATGCAGAAGTGTATTTTCAAAGATTCACAGAACTTTTGTAAGTTGATGTAGTTTGAACATATTTAATAGCACATGGAAAGTTGTTTTGAAGGTATCATTAAAACAAGTAAGAAACTAAACCTCTTGGCTTTGATCATATAAGAAAGGTACTTTTTATATCTTTATTTAAGAATGGAAGAAAGACCATAAAAATTAAATATGAAATGAACATTTGATTAAATCAATAGAAATTATTCTGATGTTGAAGAAGCCTTTTGTACTAAAATAATTTTCAGACCACATTGAAAGCATTCATTAGGAGGAAAATGGTGAATAGAAGTAACAAACTGGTTCTTATTTGAGAATTCAATTAATAAAAAAGGGTGAATCATATGCACACTTGGGCATATTTCCATTTTTCAATTTGACAAAAATTAAGATTATGAAGATAAAATTCATCATAAAACAAGCAATGACAAGTCACTGATGATGTGGTTCATCAATTTAAAGAGTATTAAGATTAGTCATTGTACAAGCAAATTTCAATTGTTGTTAAATGTTATAGCTCATACATTCAAGAAATATGGTAGAGGTGTTTCAAAATTTGATAATTCTAAAAAAGTTTACATACCACTACTGATAACAAGATGTGATGCCCAAATAAGCTTTTCTAGATGTCAGTAAAAAATAAATTTCAGCCAGACATCTTAAAGAGAAAGCTGTATTATGACTCTATTTTCTCTGCAGAAGGATGTTTCAAAATAATTTTTATATTTAAAGGTAAAGAGATAAAGCATTTTGTGCCAACATATACAGTGGCCAAGATATTAGAGAGGTGGTATGGCATTCTATTAATAAAAATATACTGCTCTTCTGATTTTTGTGATGTTTGCATTGTTAGCTTATTAATTTCATAATTTGTTTTGAATTATTACCTCATTCTAAATATTCACATGCCTACCTAATTTTGTATTCACAGGCGCACGTCTTTAAGTCACGGATCTTTAGGTTTATGAATCATGTATGCTGTGCCATTGGTTACTTTTCCCTGATATGACTGCTCAGAAGTCTACATTTAAAAAATCAGCTAAAATGTATACATGAAGCACAACGGCAGTTCAATCAAAGTAGAAATGTCAGAGTGAAAATGCAGCTGCCTCAGCAACCATCTCCCTTTGTGATGGCTACACTGCAATTTCACTACTGGTATTCACCTTCAACAGGGTGGTTTGTTTCAATAAACTGAAGTTCCCAATAAGGGTAAGTGATTCGAAGTGAAAGTGATATTAACCAAATGCATGACAAAATGGAGCACAAGCATTAAAATAAGCAAAGAAATATAAATAGAACTTTGATTATATGGTTGCAAGAAAGAAAGCAGATGGATTTTTATCAAGTAAAGTGTCAGTGCCCAAAGCAGAACAATCAGCTATATGTGCTATCAATAGAAACTAAAGAAATATGGCCTGGAAGGTGTTTAATTAATTCAATAGAACACAAAAAGTGTAAGTTGTGAATTCTGAATAACTGATTCAAAGATTTAACTATTTAAGAGTTTTCTTAAATTTTTTAACCATCTAGTGTAGTTACTGAAGATATATGGCCTTTGTCTTCTTTCTAGAAATTCTACCAATTCTAGGATTTGAATCCAGTGAATATCAAACCCATGAACACTTCATTTAGCCTACAGTAACTGAGTCATACTTCAACTTTTTTGAATTAAGAAGGAAATACAGTGCTTTCTTAAGAGGCAAGAAAATTCAATTTATTTAAAACATTTTTTTTAAGCTTTGGCAAATCAAGTATTGTCAGGGGTACACTCCATGTTAGACACTGCAAACTGAGATGTAAGTGCAAAATCTCACTATTTAACCTAGGTGATGTTTAACATATTTGAAATAGGGGTACGCACTATTATGTCATTACTGGTGATGTTAACCTTGATCATTCGGTTAAGGTATATCTGCCACTTAATGAAATATAACTATTCCCTGCTCCTTTGTCATTCATAAGTATCTTAGGAGTTAAACCTTGAGATTATGCAAATATCCTATCCTCCACCAACGTTAGTTTTTGTATCTATCAGAGGATTGTACCTGCAACAATTATCACTGTGGTATCTGCCTAATGGTAATTTTCTCTTTCATTCTTCCACTGGACTGTAATCCATGCTATTTATTAATTAGAACTCTTTCCTAAAAGAGAGTACCCCATCACCCCCACTTACTTCTGTAGTTATTTATAGCCAAGGAGTCAGGAGTACTTATTTTATATCATGTTATAATCCAAAACTTTAATTATATATCAGGTTGCTCACAAAGTCCCAGTTTTGGCCCTTTGGAACTCCTCCTGGTTCATATGTCCTTTCGACATGCTCCTATTCTTTTTCAAGAAACACACACATTCCAGGCAATTATCATATATTCCCCACCCCAGCCATGGAACCAACTACTTCTCCAAAGAACTCAGAATCCTTTTATTGGAAGATGTCTTTTTGTTTAAAAATCAAGGATCTGGGTGCTGTGTATGCTTTTTGCTATTTGAGGATCACTGATCTTAGGCTTTCTCAGTGGACAGAGTCAAGAAACATATGTATGTATAGTAACCCATGCCCATACTCATATTTGTAATCACACATAACCTTAGTTTAATCACAAGAAGCCATGAGACAATTAAGAGCGATTCTACCAAATGACTGACTAGCATACTTCAAAAGTGTCAGGTTCATGAAAGAGAAGAAAAGAATGAATAACTGTTTGATTGGAGGAGATTGCAGAGACAATTAAATATGATGTGGGAGCTTGTATTGAAAAAAGAAAACCATTCATGAGAAAACTGATGAAATCAAATAGGGTCTGTACTTTAGTTTATGGCAGGTGTTGGCACATGGCATAACCCATGGACCTAATCTGGCCTGCCACTTGTTTTTGAAATAAAGTTTGGACACACTCTCATTTTCCACATATGGTCTATGACTATTTTTGTGCTGCAAGGACAGAGCTACGCAGTACTGGCTAAGAGAGTTACTCTCTAGTCTTTAACAGAAACAGCTTGCCAGCTCCTGGTTTATAGTCTTGTACCTAATATTGTATCCACAGTGCACACCTCCTTGAACCATTTTTAAATCCTGTGTTTGGCAACTGTGTTATGGTTAGATAAAATGTTAACATTAGGGATGAATAGTGTACAGAAACTCTTTCTACTAATTCTACAATTACTCCATGGCCTAAAATTACTTCAAAATAAAAAAAATTTAAATTGAATTAGGTGCCAACTTAAAAAAAAATAAGGAAAATTTGCATAAAATTTCTGCATTTGTGGGTTTTTTCCTTCAAATCAGGATGTTTGATAACACTGCCCAATAATCAAAAGAAAATGAAAGTTGGGATTTATGGATAACATGTCTGATACTGCTGTTATTGACTTGCCATTGACTTTGATAGCATCAGAACCCTGAGTTTGTTTGGCATGAATATTATTGAAAAGATCACATTTCCTACTCTTTATTTTAGCCATGTATAGTTAATGCTTTGGTGAGAAAAGGAAGGCTCATTAAAAAGGGTCAGAAGTCTGGCATGAGTCCTATTTATCCTTCCCCTTTTCTACTGCTCCTTGCCCAGACAATCAACATGATGGTTAGAGGTCCAGTGGACACTGATATTATGGCAGCTTGGATGGATACTGCTAGCCAAACCTCAATGTTGTTTACAAAAGCTGGGGGCTTCATTCACCAAAATATTTTTGGTAGAACATGTGTCCTTGGTGAAGAAGCAAGCACTAAAGTAGCACTGCTCAAGAGAAAGGCAATATTCAGCACAAATGTGAGTCACAAATCCAATTTTAATTCGGAGAAGGCAATGGCAACCCACTCCAGTACTCTTTCCTGGAAAATCCCATGGATGGAGGAGCCTGGTAGGCTGCAGTCCATGGGGTCGCTAAGAGTTAGACATGACTGAGTGACTTCACTTTCATGCATTGGAGAAGGAAATGGCAACCCACTCCAGTATTCTTGCTTGGAGAATCCCAGGGACAGAGGAGCCTGTTGGGCTGCCATCTATGGGGTCGTACAGAGTCGGACACGACTGATGTGACTTAGCAGTAGCAGCAGCAGCAGCTGCATTGGGCTTCCCAGGTGGCAGAGCAGTAAAGAATCTGCCTGCCAATGCAGGAGACACAAGAGACAGGTTTGATACCTGGGTGGGGAAGATCCCCTGGAAGAGGAAATGGCAACCAACTCCAGTATTCTTGCCTGGGTAATCCTGTGGACAGAGGAGTCTGGTGGGCTATGGCCCATGGGGTCACAAAGAGCCAGACACGACCAAATGACTAAGAATACATACACAATAACTGCATTAAAAAAGTAAAGGAAACAGCAAAGTTTTAATAATGCATTTTATACTAAAAAGCCTCTTGATGAAAGTGAGAGAGGAGAGTGAAAAAGTTGGCTTAAAGCTCAACATTCAGAAAACGAAGATCATGGCATCCAGTCCTATCACTTCATGGGAAACAGATGCGGAAACAGTGGAAACAGTGTCAGACTTCATTTTTCTGGGCTCCAAAATCACTGCAGATGTTGATTGCAGCCATGAAATTAAAAGACCCTTACTCCTTGGAAGAAAAGTTATGACCAACCTAGATAGCATATTCAAAAGCAGAGACATTACTTTGCCGACTAAGGTCCATCTAGTCAAGGCTATGGTTTTTCCTGTGGTCATGTGTGGATGTGAGAGTTGGACTGTGAAGAAAGCTGAATGCTGAAGAATTGATGCTTTTGAACTGTGGTGTTGGAGAAGACTCTTGAGAGTCCCTTGGACTGCAAGGAGATCCATCCAGTCCATTCTGAAGGAGATCAGCCCTGGGATTTCTTTGGAAGGAATGAAGCTAAAGCTGAAACTCCAGTACTTTGGCCACCTCATGCGAAGAGTTGCCTCACTGGAAAAGACTCTGATGCTGCGAGGGATTGGGGGCAGGAGGAGAAGGGGACGACAGAGGATGAGATGGCTGGATGGCATCACTGACTCGATGGACGTGTGTCTGAGTGAACTCCAGGAGTTGGTGATGGACAGGGAGGCCTGGCATGCTGTGATTCATGGGGTCGCAAACAGTCAGACAAGACTGAGCGACTGAACTGAACTGAATCAAAATATTACTTCAACAGTTGCCAATGAGATATTTTCATTTATGTTTTCATACTATGCCGGGAGCCAGCATGAGGAACTCCGCCCATGGCAAAGGTCATGAGGAAGGAGGCTTGGCATACGCAAAGGCATGATCAAGCCTCCGGAAACCCCCTGTTCCCGAGCATCTAACCCCAAAACCAGAGTCTGTTTTATGCTCTCACCTATAACTCTGACTTTACGGGGGGCTCTCCCCCATAACCGTTTCTCTCGGAGAAGGAGTAAACGCGCAGCTCCAAGGCAATAAAAATTCCTGGGTGTGACAAGAGTGTTTCAGCTTACGGACTCCTCTGAAATTTATCTAGCCCACCTGTATAGGTTCGTCTGGCCACATGTGATTGTTTATAGCCTCCCAATCTGAGAGGCACGAGATGTTTTAGACTTACTAAAGGCAAATTCTTTTGGGGAGTTAGAAATTTTTAGTATAATGGGTTGGTTAGGAATTATATTGGTGAAGGGTTTTTCATTTGTCCTGCCAATAATTACTGCTAATTCCCTGCCCTGGGTGTGACAAGGATGTCTCAGGTCAAACCTCTCTGCTGACAGACTAGCTTGTGTGACTACCTCTTAACCATAAACAGCACAGAGAGTTTTGGAGTATTTTGAGAGTCTTGATTAGCATAGGGCTTTTTCTTCTTGTTGAGTCAATGATTGCCGCCAGGCCTCCATATCCTTAGGCACCTGGGAATATATTAATCAATGTATTTGGAATATAGCAAAGGAAATATAGTAGTTTTTAAGGTTAGTAATACTAGACTTTTTGAGTTAATGGATTTTCTCTTTTGTAATAGATCACTGTACTTTGTTATAAATCACTGTGTCCTTGCTATGTAAAAATGTAACTTTATCATATCTTAAGACTAAAAAGATCTTAAGGGGAGCATTGGTGAAAGGATTTTCATTTGTTGGGCTGATGTTTGCTGCTAAATCTCCATGTTCCCTACTCTTATAACGAATATAACTAGCATATAGGAAGAATTAAGTATTAACCTTTAAGCATATAGGAGAAATAAGTATTAACCTTTAAGACTAATCATGTTAACCTTGGGTTAAATAAATTCCTTTCTTGATTGTAACTCACTACACCCTCACCCTATAGGAATGCAACTTTGTTTGGAAGGTGGTGCCTGGTTTAAGAAAAAACACCCTTGGAAGAAATAAGTTTTTGGTTATCAGAAAGAAAGGATCATAAAATGTCAGCAGGTCTCACTCATGGCCAGAAGATGACGTACCTTTTTTATACATTTATGTGAAGCACCTGATTTTGATAAAGGTCAGGACTGCTGACCCCCGCGTGACTCTGTATTCATCCCTATGTGTAACAAAAGGTATATAAGCAAACCCCAAAATAAACAAATCGGATCAGTTTCCAGAAAGACTGATTCCCCCATGTCGCTTCTTTCTTGCTCCCTGTTTTTCTGGCTGAATTCCCATCTGGAGCATGGATGCTATTCCACATAATCCAAGTTATTCAGCCTCTTTTTCTCCACTAATCTTCTACTACACTATCCGTTTCTAATCTCTCTCTATATCTGTAATTAAATATGCATTTTTCCAAAGATGCTGACTCCATCCCCACCTTCGAATCACCCTGGATCCACCGGGGCTGGACCCTGGCAATATTAAACTTTGAAATCTATTGTATACTTTATACTTAAGGCACATCTCAATTGGGAGCAGCCAAATTTCAAGTTCTCATCAATCACAGGTGATTAGTGGTTTCCATACTGGGAAGTGAAAGTTGTTCAGTCATGTCTGACTCTTTGTGACTCCATGGACTAGACAGTCCATGGAATTCTCTAGGCCAGAATACAGAAATGGGTAGCCTTTCCCTTCTCCAGGGGATCTTTTCAACCTAGGGATCAACCCTAGGTCTCCTGCACTGCAGAAGGATTCTTTACCAGCTGGAAGCTACAAGGGATGCCCAAGAATACTGGAATGGGTAGCTTATTGCTTCTCCAGCAAATCTTCCTGACCCAGGAATTGAACCAGGGTCTCTTGCATTGCAGGCAATTCTTTTTTTAAAAATATAAATTTATTTATTTTAATTGGAGGCTAATTACTTACCAACTGAGCTATCAGGGAAGCCTCACAAGTCTAGAATACTCTATGACTTACTGTGATGTGTTAAAGATCTTAGGAGTGATTGTAATCAGAGAAGAAAAAGAATGAAATTATAACTATAATAGATTAATGAATTTTCCAATAAGAATACGATAGAAATTATATTAGCAACACAAAAGTGAAAGTGAAAGTGAAAGTCCCTCAGTCATGTCCCAACTCTTTGTGACCCCATGGACTGTGTATTCTCCAGGCCGGAATACTGGCATGGATAGCCTTTCCCTTCTCCAGGGGATCTTCCCAGCCCAGGGATTGAACCCAGGTCTCCTGCATTGCAGGCAGATTCTTTACCAACTGAGCTATCAGGGAAGCCCAGCAATACAAAAGTTTATACCAACTAGTTGGATTTTTTTAGTTTTTTAACGCGACAATGTTAAAGCATATACTCTGCAGTACGTGCATGCTAAGTAGCTTCAGTCATGTCTGACTCTCTGAGACCCCATGGACTATAGCCCTCCAGGCTCCTCTGTCCATGGGATTCTCTAGGCAAGAATACTAGAGTGGGTTGCTATCTTCGCCTCCAGGGGATCTTCCCAACCCAGAGACTGAACCCACATCTCTTATGTTTCCTGCACTGGCAGGTGAGTTCTTTACCACTAGTGCTACCTGGGAAGCAATATAGAAGCATATCACTAGAAATTGGGGGTTCTCTGGTGACTCAGCTGGTAAAAAAGAAAAAAAACCCACCTTGAATGCCAGAGACACAAGAGAGGTGAGTTTGATCACTGGGTGGGGAAGATCCTCTGGAGAAGGAACTGGCAATTCACTTCAGTATTTTAGCCTGGAAAATTCCATCGACAGAGGAGCCTGGTGTGTTACAGTCCATGGGGTTACAGAGAATCGGACACCACTGAGCACAAACACACACACACACATCACTGGAAATTGTCTCACTTATAACTCAAATATTTCGTAGATAAAGGAATTATTGGGATATTAAATTGTGCCAAAATAAAGCCTATTAAACTTTAGTTAACATCCCAAACATATAATGAAACATTTATTTACATCCTGCAACACTAGATGATAAAACATAGGCGTTCTGCAGTGAATATAAATGTCAAAATTAATAGTACAATTTTATAAACAGCTTTCAAAGTGATTATTAGACTTTAGGGCAGGATTCATTTACATTAAAAATTGACATGCAAAGATTTTCTCCAGAGTCAAATGAGGTCATTAAAAAAAAATCTATAAATTAGGTCAAAGAGAAGGTATAGAGATCAGGTTGCATGTTAACAAGCCAGAAAACAATTAGGCAAAAATTAAAGCTGCACAGAAAATTAAATATTTTCCTGAAAATATTTGAAGAAAAATATTCTTAAACAGTTTATCTACTTTAACACCAATAAAACAATTTGAAGGCTTAAGGCTGTCAAATACCTGATAATTCAGTAATACCTAGAGTATGTGCTTTTTGTGGTAGACTTTCATTTGCATTCCTTGAGATTGTAAGACAAATAATTTGCACCAAATGTAAATGGCAAAAGTTACACATTTAAAAAACTGACTATATATTGTTCTGGCATTCTCTGTAGAAAAAATGGGATAAACATAAAAGTAAAAAGTAGGAAAAAAAATAACTGAGAACCCCAGGAAACAAGATATTCTCGACATTTTGGTCTACCTCCTTCCACACTAATACTAGCATAATTACTGCTGACAGATCTTGTTGATACAATAAACTCAGGGGGGTCTCCTTGTAGGTCATATTCTACCAACAGATCTGCTAATCACTCTTGGAAAATATATACCGTCACACTTACCTCTCCTACACAGCCAGCTTTCTGAAGGCTGCAGAGAGTTCCTTTAATCTGGAGTTGATCTGTTGGTAACTTCTCTCATGTGCTCTTCCCCCTACATCATCCCCCCTTAATCAAAACTCAACACCTGTACAATAAGACCTCTGTCTAAACACACTTTCTTTCAGTTAGCTCAAAGCTTTGTAATGCTCCTATTTAAGAAAAAAAAAATCTTTGCTTGCTTAGAGACACAGATTACCAGCTTTGCTTATTTACAACATTAGAACAGTAGAAATATCTGGAAGAAACATCATCTTTTACTCACTAATAACATTGGTACTGGCTATAAATACAGCCCTTTGGTTCTATTTTACTGGGCTTTACTTTGTGCCTGGAAGAATCTACTTTCTCAGAAATAGATTCAACAATAAATATTTATCAAGGTCTTAACAGGGCAGACTTTGGGAACAGGGCAGACTTTGGGTTCAGGGCAGGATAGTGAATTGTGCATGAATCAGATATGGTCCTTTGGTTTCATAAAAGTAGTAGTTTAATAGGGAAGATGGTCATTGGTAAACTAAGCAAATGAATACATATTTACATACTGGCATCAATGTACTAAAGGCAATAGACAACTGATGCTGAGGTGGAGAACACAAGATAGCCAATTTTAGTTACTGACCAGAATTCAGGAAGAACTGACAAAAATTCAGGAAGTTTCCCACTTTCTACGTCAAATGAAGCAACTGACAAACAACTAATCTCAAAAATATACAAGCAACTTCTGCAGCTCAAGTCCAGAAAAATAAATGACCCAATCAAAAAATGGGCCAAAGAACTAAATAGACATTTCTCCAAAGAAGACATACGGATGGCTAACAAACACATGAAAAGATGCTCAACATCACTCATTATTAGAGAAATGCAAATCAAAACCACAATGAGGTACCACTTCACACCAGTCAGAATGGCTGCGATCCAAAAATCTGCAAGCAATAAATGCTGGAGAGGGTGTGGAGAAAAGGGAACCCTCCTACACTGTTGGTGGGAATGCAAACTAGTACAGCCACTATGGAGAACAGTGTGGAGATTCCTTAAAAAATTGCAAATAGAACTCCCTTATGACCCAGCAATCCCACTGCTGGGCATACACACCGAGGAAACCAGAATTGAAAGAGACACATGTACCCCCAATGTTCATCGCAGCACTGTTTATAATAGCCAGGACATGGAAACAACCTAGATGTCCATCAGCAGATGAATGGATAAGAAAGCTGTGGTACATATACACAATGGAGTATTACTCAGCCGTTAAAAAGAATTCATTTGAATCAGTTCTGATGAGATGGATGAAACTGGAGCCGATTATACAGAGTGAAGTAAGCCAGAAAGAAAAACACCAATACAGTATACTAACACATATATATGGAATTTAGGAAGATGGCAATGACGACCCTGTATGCAAGACAGGGAAAGAGACACAGATGTGTATAACGGACCTTTGGACTCAGAGGGAGAGGGAGAGGGTGGGATGATTTGGGAGGATGACATTCTAACATGTATACTATCATGTAAGAATTGAATCGCCAGTCTATGTCTGACGCAGGATGCAGCATGCTTGGGGCTGGTGCATGGGGATGACCCAGAGAGATGTTATGGGGAGGGAAGTGGGAGGGGGGTTCATGTTTGGGAACGCATGTAAGAATTAAAGATATTAAAATTTAAAAAATAAAAAACTAAAAAAAAAAAAAACAAAAAACAAACAAAAAACTGAGCCTTCTGCTCAGAAGCATGCCACTGTAGTAAAGGAGGCCAGGACAGAATGACTTGCACCAAGAGTTCCTACACTGGTTTTATTTTTCATTTTGTTTTTTAATAGAAATATCGTTGGTTTACAAAGTTGTGCTAGTTTCTGGTATACAGAAAAGCATAACAGATTTTTTTCAGATTCTTTTCTATTATACTTCATTACGAAATACTGAATACAATTCCCTGTGCAGTGGGACCTTATTGTTTATCTGTTTTAAATACAGTAGTTTGTATCCCAAATTCCTAATTCATCTCTCCCTCACACGCTTTCCCCTCTGGTAACCCTATGCTTATATTCTACGTCTGTGAGTCTGTTTCTGTTTAATAAGTTCTGTAATAAGTTCGCTGGTATTATTACCTACACTGGTTTTAAAAAGTAAATTCTGAATGATTTACTAAGGTAGTGTCATTCACGTGGAGAAGGTTCTCTTTTGGGGTTTCCCTGGTGGTTCAGATGATGAAGAATCTGCCTGCAATGCAGGTACGGAAATCCTCCCAACAACCACCATGGAGGGGAAAAAAGTGTCTTAAAGAAGCTTTTATTAGATTTCCTATTGTTATAAGGGTATGTCTTCTTCAAGGCTACTGTATGCACCCTACCTTTGAAGTTGATCTCAGATATAATAAAAGAAAAGCTAACTGCAAAGTTTATGACAAAATCCAGCACCCATTTATGATAAAAAACTCTCTAGAAAATGGGCATAAAGGAACCTATCTCAACATAATAAAGGTCAAATATGGCAAACTCACAGCAAACTTTCTTATCAGTGGTGAAAAACTGAAAGATAAGGAAAAAGACAAGGATGCCCACTATCACAACAATTATTCAATATAGTTTTGGAAGTCGTACCCACAGCAATTAGGGAAGAAAAAGAAATAAAAGGAATCCAGATTGGAAAAGAAGGTATAAACTCTCACTGTTTGCAGATGACATGATATTATACATAGAAAACCCTAAAGGTGCTATAAGAAAATTATTAGACTAATCAGTGAATTTAGTAAAGTTGCAGGATATAAAATTAACATACAGGAATCCCTTGCATTCTTATACACTAACAATGAAAAATCAGAAAGATAAATCAAGGAAAAAATTCCATTCATCATTGCAACAAAAAGAATACAATACCAAGGGATAAACCTACCTAAGTAGACAAAAAAACATATATATATTGAAAACTATGAGAAACTGATGAAAGAAATCAAAGAAGACACAAACAGATGGAGAGATACATAGAAGAATCAATACTGTGAAAATAACTACACTACCTAAGGGAATCTACACATTCAGTGCAATCCCTATCAAATTGTCAACAGCATTTTTCATAGAACTAGGACAAACAATTCCACAATTTGTATGGAAACACAAAAGACCTTGAATAGCCAAAGCAATCTTTTTTTAAAAAATATAAATTTATTTATTTTAATTGGAGGGCATGCTACGATTCATGGGGTCACAAAGAGTCGTACATGATTGAGCGACTGAACTGAACTGAACTGAATTACTTTACAATACTGTATTGGTTTTGCAATACATCAACATGAATCTGCCACAGGTATACACATGTTTCCCCTCCTGAATCCCCCTCCCTCCTCCCTCCCTGTACCACCCCCTCTGGGTCATCTCAATGCACCAGCCCCAAGCATCCAGCATCATGCATCGAACCTGGACTGGCAATTCGTTTCATATATGATATTATACATGTTTCAAAGCAATCTTGAGAAAGAAGAATGGAGATGGAGGAATCAACCTTTCTGACCAGAGTATACTACAAAGCTACAGCCATCAAGACAGTGTGGTATTGGAACAAAAACAGAAATATAGATCAATGGAACAAGATAGAAAGCCCAGAGATAAACCTACACACCTATGGGTACCTTATGTTTGACAAAGGAGGCAAGAATATACAACAAAGAAGACAGCCTTTTCAGTAAATGGTGCTGGGAAAATTGGACAGCTACACGTAAAAGAATGAAATTAGAACACTTCCTAACACTGTACACAAAAATAAACTCAGAGACTTTCCAGGTGGTTCAGTGGCTAAGACTCCATGCTCCCAACACAGGGGGCTCTGGTTCAACACTTGTCAGGGAACTAGATCACACATTCTGAAACTAGGAGTTTGCATGCCACACCTAAAGATGCTGCATGCTACCACTAGAAGATTCGGCATGCTGCAATGAAGATTATAGAGCCAGTGTGCTGCAACTAAGCACCAGCAAGGCCAAATAAATAAATAAAAAGAAATATGTATTTAAATAAACAGATAATCTCAAAATGGATTAAAGGCCAGAAGCTGTAAAACTCATAGAGGAAACTATAGACAAAAAATTCTTTGACATAAATCACAGCAATATACTTACTGACCCACCTCCTAGAGTAATGGAAATAAAAACAAAAATAAAAAAATGGGACCTAATTAAGCCTTAGCACAGCAAAGGAAACCATAAATAAGATAAAAAGACAACCCTCAGAATGGGAGAAAATAATTGCAAATGAAGCAGCTGAAAAAGAATTAATCTTAAAATCTCCAAAAGCAGCTCATGCAGCTCAATACCAAAAAAACAACCCAATTAAGAAGTGTGCAGAAGACCTAAACAGACATTTCTCCAAAGACATAAAGATGGCCAACAAACACACGAAAAGATGCTCAACATCTCCATTACTGCAGATATGCAAATCAATACTGCAATGAGATGTCACCTCACATTGGTCAGAATGTCCATTATCAAAAAAATCCACAAACAACAAATGTAAGAGAGGGTGTAGAGAAACGGGAACACTCTTGTCTGTTGGTGGCAATGTAAGTTGATACAGCCATTATGAAGAACAAAATGGAGATTCCTTTGAAAACTAGGAATAAAACTACCATATAACCTATCAATCCCACTACTGGGCATATACCCTGAGAAAACCACACTTTAAAAAGACACATATAATCCAGTGTTTATTGCAGCGCTATTTACAACAGCTCAGACATGGAACCAACCTAGATGTCCACTGAAAGATGAATGGCTAAAAAAAAATTGTGGTACATATGCACAATGGAATATTACTCAGCCATAAAAAGGAATGCATTTGAGTCAGTTCTAGTGAGGTGGATGGACCTAGAGCCTGTTATACAAAGTGAAGTAATTCAGAAAGAAAAAACAAGTACTGTGTATTAATGCATATGTATGGATCTAGAAAAATGGTACTGATGAACTTATGCACAGGGCAAGAATAGACACAGACATAAAGAACAGGCTTTGGACACAGCGGGGGAAGGAGAGAGTGTGAGAGACTGAGAGAGTAACATTGAAACATATACATTACCATATTTAAAATAGATAGCTAACAGAAGTTGCTATATAACATAGGGAACTCAATGAGGTGCTCTGTGAAGACCCTGAATGATGGGATGGGGGGAGGTTCAAGAAGGAGGGACATATGTATACTTATGGCTGATTCACATTATTGGGTAGCAGAATTCAAGCCAACACAATGTATTGTAGAGCAATTATCCTCCACTTAAAAATGAGTTTTGTGAGACAGCAAAAGAGACACAGATGTATAGAATGGACTTTTGGACTCTGAGGGAGAGGGAGAGGGAGAGGGTGGGATGATTTGAGAGAATGGCACTGAAACATGTATACTGTCATGTAAGAAACGAATTGCCAGTCTATGTTCGATGCAGGATACAGGATGCTTGGGGCTGGTGCACGGGGATGATCCAGAGAGATGATATGGGGTGGGAGGTGGGAGGGGGGTTCAGGATTGGGAACTCATGTACACCCATGGCGGATTCATGTCAATATATGGCAAAACCAATACAGTATTATAAAGTAAAAATGAAAATTAAAAAAAGAAGATTAAACTGAAAAAAAAGTTATTCAAATAAATAATTGGGTTAAATCATAACGTATTTTTGCTTTAAAAATAAAACCTGAATCTGAACTTACAAATAAATAAATAAATAAATAAATAAATAAAGAGAGAAAGAAGAAAAGAAATCAATAACAAAAATCTCTGTAAAGTCCCCAAGTATTTGGAGACTAAATAATATACTTCTAAAAAACCATGAGTTAAAGGAGAAATCAAAAGCAAAATTAGAAATATTCAGAAGCAAATAAACATTTTTTTAAAAAACCACATAAAATTTTATGGGATGGATAAACAATAGAACTTGTGGACTTTTTTTAATAGCTATATTACTAATAAAAGAAAATAAGAAAAGTCTCAAAGCAATGACCTTGCCTCTGGCCTTAACAAAGCTAGGAAAAAAAGAGCAATAAAACTCAAATTAGAAGAAAGTAAATAAATATCACTATGGAAGTCAAAACATTACATAAAAACAATGGGAAAAAGGAATAAAATAGAAGTCTGGTTCTTTTTATGACCGATACAATTGATAACAGCAGAAGTGATTAGGAGAAAAAGATATGACACAATCCACCATTCATGATTTTTGATTTACCAATGTTATAAATGACAGAGGAGGCATCACTACAAGTTTTAAAAATATAAAAGGACAATTTAAAATGTGTGAGAATGAACTTGTGAACTTGGATGAAATGGTAAAGTCTTTGAAAGACACAAACAACCAAAGCCCACTAAATAACAGAATCATATCTATTAAAGAACTTGAGTTTGTAATTTAAAACTTTCCAACAAAGAAAAGTAAGTATAGATAACTTTCCCAGTCAACTCAATAGCCCACCAAGCTCCTCTGTCCATGGGATTCTCCAGGCAAGAATACTGCAGTGGGTTGCCATTTCCTTCTCCAATTAAAGAATAAACAATATCAATTCTATACAACTTGTTCAGAAAAATGGAAATAAAGGAATCCTTTCCAACTCATTGTATTAAGCAAGCATCACTGTTACCAAAACCCAGTAGAGTAGACAATAATCACCATGATATAGATGTACAGATTTCAATGAAAATTTTACCAAATGAATCCAACAGTATAATATTAAAAGGGTAATACATCATGGCCAAGTAGGGTTTATTTCAGAAAAGCAAGTTTGGTTTACATTTGAAAAAAATCAATGTAATTAACCATATTAATAAGCCAAAAATTATATTCTCAACAGACACATAAACAGCATTATCAAACTCTGACATCTATTCCTAATGAAAAATCTCAGCAAACTTGGAATAGAAGGGAACTATCTAACTTGATGAAGTATAGTTATAAAAGATATAGAGCTAACATCATATTTAATAGCAAAGGAATTAATTGTTTTTCCCCTCTTAGAAATGAAAAACAAGACAAAGATGTCTGCTTTCACCACATCTATTCAACATCGTTCTAGAGAATCAAGTTAGGGCAAGAGGGAAGAAAAAAAAAAGATGATTAATTTCATCAGTTCTTGTTAAGTATGTTGAAGGACTGGGGTTCTCATATACTTCTAGGGGAAAGTAAAATAGTTTAAGTGTTTTAGAAAATAGTCTGGCAGTTTCTTAAAATGTTAAGCATATGCCTGCTATATGACTTAGTCATTTCATCTAAGTACTCACTCGAGAAAAATGAAAGCATTTGCCTATACAAAGCTGTGTGCATGCCTATTCAGTATCTTTACTGGTAATAGCCAAAAAATGAAGCAACCCTGTCTATCAACAGGTAAACATATAAACCACCTGTTTTGTATGTGTACTACAGACTATTGCTTAGCAATAAAATGGAATGAACTATTGGTATATGTTGCAACTTGGAGGAACCTAAGTAAGGATGCAGACCAAAATGTATGCATACTATTATAGTTTTATTTACATAAAACTCTAGGTAATGCAACTAATACATAGTGATAGAAATAAAATCAGAGGTTTCCTGGGGACAGAGGTAGGGGTGGAAAGGGAGGGAAATGAGAGAGAGATTTTAAATGGCCACATGATGTACGGAAATACAAAAAACCTCAAATAGTCAAAGCAATCTTGAGAAAGAAGAATGGAACTGGAGGAATCAACCTGCCTGACTTCAGGCTCTACTACAAAGCCACAGTCATCAAGACAGTATGGTACTGGCACAAAAACAGAAATATAGATCAATGGAACAAAATAGAAAGCCCAGAGATAAATCCACACACCTATGGACACCTTATCTTTGACAAAGGAGGCAAGAATATACAATGGAGAAAAGACAATCTCTTTAACAAGTGGTGCTGGGAAAACTGGTCAAACACTTGTAGAAGAATGAAACTAGAACACTTTCTAATACCATACACAAAAATAAACTCAAAATGGATTAAAGATCTAAATGTAAGGCCAGAAACTATAAAACGCCTAGAGGAAGACATAGGCAAAACACCCTCCAACATAAATCACAGCAGGATCCTTTATGACCCACCTCCCAGAATATGGGAAATAAAAGCAAAAATAAACAAATGGGATCTAATAAAATTAAAAGCTGTTGCACAACAAAGGAAACTATAAGCAAGGAGAAAAGACAGCCTTTAGAATGGGAGAAAATAATAGCAAACGAAGCAACTGACAAAGAATTAATCTCAAAAATATACAAGCAACTCCTGCAGCTCAATTCCAAAAAAATAAACAACCCAATCAAAAAACGGGCCAAAGAACTAAACAGACATTTCTCCAAAGAAGACATACAGATGGCTAACAAACACATGAAAAGATGCTCAACATCACTCATTATTAGAGAATTGCAAATCAAAACCACGATGAGGTACCATTTCATGCCAGTCAGAATGGCTGCTATGCAAATGTCTACAAACAATAAATGCTGGAGAGGGTGTGGAGAAAAGGGAACTCTCTTACACCGTTGGTGGGAATGCAAACTAGTACAGCCACTATGGAGAACAGCAGGGAGATTCCTTAAAAAACTGGAAATAAAACTGCCATATGACCCAGCAATCCCACTGCTGGGCATCCACACTGAGGAAACCAGATTTGAAAGAGACACGTGCAACCCAATGTTCGTCGCAGCACTGTTTATAATAGCCAGGACATCGAAGCAACCTAGATGTCCATCAGCAGATGAATGGATAAGACAGCTGTGGTACATATACACAATGGAGTATTACTCAGTCATTAAAAAGAATACATTTGAATCAGTTCTAATGAGGTGGATGAAACTGGAGCCTATTATACAGAGTGAAGTAAGCCAGAAAGAAAAACACCGATACAGTATACCAATGCATATATATAGAATTTAGAAAGATGGTAACGATAACCCTGTATGTGAGACAGTAAAAGAGACACAGATGTATAGAACAGTCTTTTGGACTCTGTGGGAGAGGGCGAGGGTGGGATGATCTGAGAGAATGGCATTGAAACATGTATATTACCATATATTAAACAGATCACCAGTCCAGGTTTGATGCATGAGACAAGGTGCTAAGGGCTGGAGCACTGGGATGACCCAGAGGGATGGGATGGGATGAGATGGAGGTTGGGAAGGGGGTTCAGGATGGGGAACACAGGTACACTTGTAGCAGATTCATGTCAATGTATGGCAAAACAAATACAATATTGTAAACTAAAAAATAAACAAAAAAAATAAAAGGCCACAAGAAAATTTTTGATGATGGAAACATTCACTGCCTTGATTGATGTTGATGATTTCATAGTTATATACATATGTCAACATGTATCAAATTGTCCACTTTAAATATGGGCAGTTTTTATATGTCTGTTACACCTCAATAAAGTTTTTTTTTCTTAAAAAGAGTATTCATTTCCTCATCTGTACTAGCTACATAAGGAAGCTCAATAACCTTACAGAGTTAATGCTATTGCATTGTCAAAGCAGATATAAAACATTCCCATCAAAGCAGAAAGCTCTATTAGAGAGCAGTACTCTAACTCCTATAACTGCAATTAAGAAGTGAATGATAACTTTTAAACAGCATTTAGGGATTACTCTTCCCTCTCACAAATGCCTCATGTACTTTTAACCATTACTTGCAATACTCTGTAATATACGCAAAGTTCCTCAAATATCATGACACCATATCTCGCAAAAAGTTCTTTCTGTGGTTGGATATACACAAGTTCTTTTTTGTTTGTTTTTGTCTTTTAATCACAACTTTCAAACATTTTCTAAGTGCTCAGTGCCTTCTCTGCTTACCTAGAATCATACAAAGAACCAAATATTCGAGCTGGGTAAAATGATCACCATATTTAACCTTTACTGAAATATAGTGATAAAGGGAAACATGTACACATTTGGGACACAATTTATGTTTGTGAAATGCAGAGTGAAGTTGTAATTGCTAAAACTTCTAACATGACCTTTGGCCTATTTTATGGAAGTTGAGTTTAAAATTGCCACAAATTCAGAAAGATTGAATTAAATTACTTGCCCAAGAGAGTGCTATTTTAATTTATCCTACTTTTTCACTTGACTTTTAAACAATCTTTTTTTAAATTAATTAATTAATTTATTATTATTATTTTTTTTTAGTTTTTTATTTTTTACATTTTAAAATCTTTAATTCTTACATGCGTTCCCAAACATGAACCCCCCCCTCACTTCCCTCCCCATAACATCTCTCTGGGTCATCCCCATGCACCAGCCCCAAGCATGCTGTATCCTGCATCAGACATAGACTGGCGATTTAATTCTTACATGATAGTATACATGTTAGAAGTTAACTGAACCTGTGTCTCAACCTGTTAGCAGGGTTTGGATTAATGACTGTTGTGATTGAGACTGAACAATCAATATTTTATGAATACAGGAGAACCTCATTTTCTTGTGCTTTACTTTATTGCACTTTGCAGATAAACTGCATTTTTATTTTTTATTTTTTACAAATTGAAGGCCTGTGGCAATGCTGCGCTGTCAGTGCCATTTTTCAAACAGTGTTATTGTCTAAAGGTATATACATTGTTATTATATATACAATGTTATTATACACTTAACTGACTATACTTAAGCATAAACATAACTTTTATATACATGGGAAGCCATAAAATTCATGTGAGCTGCTTATTGCAGTAGCTTGAAACCACACCCACAGTACTTCTGAGGTACAATTGGAATCAGTAATTTTTCAAGCCTGAGTTAACAGAACCCCCAATTGAGTGACTGAGAGAAGAGAAGGATGTTTTGTCCTCAGAAGAGTCTGATTAGAAGAAAATATTCAAGAGAGAAGCATAGCTTATCACCACAACTCTCAACCTGGAATCAGTGAAGGTAGAAATAAGAATCATTAAGGCTTGTTCATCATTGGGAATTTATGACTGAAAATATGGGTCCAAAGTAAGTGAAGCAGTGATGGTCTTTACTGCTGTATGAAAAAGCTGTATATTATCACTCTGCTTATTTAACTTAAGTGCAGGGTACATCATGAAAAATGCTGGGCTGGATGAAGCACAAGCTGGAATTAAGATTGCTGGGAGAAATAACAATAACCTCAGATATGCAGATGACACCACCCTTATGGAAGAAAGTGAAGAGGAACTAAAGAGCCTCTTGATGAAAGTGAAAAAGTAGAGTGAAAAAGCTGGCTTAAAATTCAACATTCAAAAAAAAGATCATGGCATCTGGTCCTATCACTCCATGGACCCTTCACTAGTACCCTCAACTAGAATATCCTTGAGGCCTCCAGTCTATCCCATCACACTTCACTCAACTGTGTTATCCACAAAGTCTCTGAGAGAATTTCCGGATGCCTGTAATGGTTAACACAGGTACCCCACCCCCCCCGTCTGTTTGAAAGTTTGCTTTACACCACTTTGCTTTAAGACCTCAATCAGCACATGTTCTCACTAGCAAAAGAAATCCAAAGAGAATTTTCACTTTTACAGTAAAAAAAAGACAAAAGGTGAAATAGCATTCAGAATCTGCTTCTCAGGGGAGCTGCTATGGAAGCAGAGGTGCACCCCTGTTAGAGGGGCACTGACCGCTTCTTCTTTGGGAACTGCACCCAGCATCTCAGCATCAGCTGAGTCTATAAGCATCTGTGTTTTATCTTGATTTATTTTGTGCATCTGTCAGCAAGGTGTGTCATAGGGCAGCTGTTTCTTTGATTAACACCATTTTGATTCATGGAAAGTTTCACAGGAAAGTTCTACTTTTGCATAGTAGGGGAAACCTGTAAGACTTGGGTTGAGGTCCTGGAGGAGTGAGCAAAAGATGTGGTACTTATACAGTGGAATACTACTCAGCCACATAAAATGAAATGTTGCCATTTACAACAACACAGATGTACTTGGAGGGTCTTCTCATGTTAGGTGAAATGTCAGACAGAAAGACAAATACTGGTGATATCACTTACAAGTGGAATCTAAAAAATACAATAAATTAGTGAGCATAACAAAAAGAAACTGACTCACAGATACAGATAATGTACTAGTGATTACCAATGGGGAGAGGTAAAGAAGGAGGGGCAAAATAAGGGTAGGTGATTAAAAGGTACAAACCATCATGTATAAGATAAGCTACAAGTATGGAGATTCCTTTAAAAACTAGGAATAAAACTATCATATGACCCAGAAATCCCAGGACTAGGCATATACCCTGAGGAAACCAAAACTGAAAAAGACACATGTACCTCAATGTTCACTGCAGCACTATTTACAATAGCCAAGACATGGAACCAACCTAGATGTCCATCAATAGATGAATGGATAGAGAAGTTGTGGTGCACATACACAATGGAGTATTACTTAGCCATAAAAAGGAACACATTTGAGTCCGTTCTAATGAGGTAGATGAACCTAGAGCCTATTATACAAAGTGAAGTAAGTCAGAAAGAGAAAAACAAATATCATATATCATTGAATATTTGTGGAATCTAGAAAGATGGTACTGGTAAACCTATTTGCAGGGCAGCAATGGAGACAAAGACATAGAGAACAGACTTATGAACACAAGTGAGGGGGAGGAAGAAGAGGGTGAGATGTATGGAAAGAGTAACATGGAAACATATACACTACCATTTGTAAAATAGATAGCCCATGGGAATTTGCTGTGTGACTCAGGGAACTCAAACCGGGGCTCTGTAACAATCTAAAGGGATGGGATGGGGAGGGAGGTTTTGACATGGAGGGGACTTATGAATACCTATGGCTGATTCATATTGATATTTGACATAAACCAATATAATACGTATGTGCAGAGTACATCATGAGAAACGCTGGGCTGGAAGAAGCACAAGCTGGAATCAAGATTGCTGGGAGATATATCAATAACCTCAGATATGCAGATGACATCACCCTTATGGCAGAAAGTGAAGAGGAACTAAACAGCCTCTTGATGAAAGAGGAGAGTGAAAAAGTTGGCTTAAAGCTCAACATTCAGAAAACTAAGATCATGGCATCTGGTCCCATCACTTCATGGCAAATAGATGGGAAAACAGTGGAAACCATGTCAGACTTTATTTTTCTGGGCTCCAAAATCACTGCAGATGGTGATTGCAGCCATGAAATTAAAAGACACTTACTCCTTGGAAGGAAAGTTATGATCAACCTAGATAGCATATTAAAAAGCAGAGACATTACTTTGCCAATAAAGGTCTGTCTAGTCAAGGCTATGGTTTTTCCAGTAGTCATGTATGGATGTTAGAGTCGGACTGTGAAGAAAGCTGAGTGCCGAAGAATTGATCCTTTTGAACTGTGGTGTTGGAGAAGACATTTAAGAGTCCCTTAGACTGCAAGGAGATCCAACCAGTCCATTCTAAAGGAGATCAGTCCTGGGTGTTCTTTGGAAGGAATGATGCTTGTTAGGTAAAAAGACGACCAGGACACCAAAAAAAAAAAAAAAAAAAACGTCTAACAAGCTTTTTAATGGCAAAGTGCTACCGGGAGGGATTCCTGGACCGGAACGAGGCAGGTCAAGAAAGTCCTCGCCTGGACCGTGTTAGAAGCGGCTTATATAAGTTTGTTGCGAGGGATGTTAGGACAGGGGTTCGGATAGGTCGCCAGGCCTGAGGCGTCGCAGGCTGACAGGTCCTTTTGCGTGGCTGGGATGGGGCGGCTTTAGCTGGCGAAGTGTGCTGTCACTGGTCTCCGGGGATCTGGGAGGCTCCTTCTGTTAGGGACTTCCCCCGCTGGCAGGGGAGAGAAGGGGTGGCCCATCATGGCCCCCGGGGTCTGACCTTACAATGCTAAAGCTGAAACTCCAGTACTTTGGCCACCTCATGCGAAGAGTTGACTTATTGGAAAAGACTCTGATGCTGGGAGGGATTGGGGGCAGGAGGAAAAGGGGATGACAGAGGATGAGATTGCTGGATAGCATCACCGACTCGATGGACATGAGTTTGAGTGAACTCCGGGAGTCGGTGATGGACAGGGAGGCCTGGCATGCAGCAATTCATGGGGTCGCAAAGAGTCAGACACGACTGAGCAACTGAACTGAACTAAACTGAATATAATACTATAAAGCAATTATCCTTCAATTAAAATAACAAATTGAAAAAAGATATAAGCTACAAGTGCTGCAGCAAAGAGAGTGGGACTCAAGAGGACAGTCACATCCCAGTTCAGGTCTGAGTCCCTTCAATGGTTACTAAGTGTGGGTTATTGGCTTTGCACAGCAAAGAATTCAAGAGAAAGCCATAGTAAAGTAAAAAATGGTACATTTATGGAGAAAATGAACTTCGTAGACAGAGTGTGAGCCATCTCAGAAGGCAAGAGAGGCACCAGGGTATGGGATGGGATCTTGGACCAAGTTGGTTCTAATGAGTTTATGTCACATCCTTGGGATATGCCATTCTTTTAAAGGTTGTGCCCTGCCCTCTTCCTGTCTCATAAGGACATACTGTACAACACGGTAAATACAGCCAGTATTGTGAAATAACTACAATGGAGTATAACCTTTAAAAATTGTGGATTACAGACTTCCCTGGTGGTCTAGAGGTTAAGAATCTGCCGGCCAATGCAGGGGACACAGGTTGGATCCCTGGTCCAGGAAGATTCCAATGCCATGGGGCAACTGAACCCATGCACCACAATTACCGAGCCTACACTCTACAACCTGCGTTCTGCAACAAGAAAGTCATTGCTATGAGAAGCCCGTGCAGTGCGATTAGAGAGTAGCCCCCACTCACCATAACTAGAGAAAGTCCAAGCACAGTAACAGGACCCATCACAGCCAATAAATAAGTAAAACTGAATCACTATACTGTATACCTGTAACATGTATAATATACCAAAGCCTTTAACTGTGTGACACTGTGGAAAATTCTGAGAGAGATGGGAATACCAGACCACCTGACCTGCCTCTTGAGAAACCTATATGCAGGTCAGGAAGCAACAGTTAGAATTGGACATGGAACAACAGACTGGCTCCAAATAGGGAAAGGAGTACGTCAAGGCTGTATATTGTCACTCTGCTTATTTAACTTCTATGCAGAGTACATCATAAGAAACGCTGGGCTGGAAGAAGCCCAAGCTAGAATCAAGATTGCTGGGAGAAATATCAATAACCTCAGATTGGCAGATGACACCACCCTTATGGCAGAAAGAGAAGAGGAACTAAAAGCCTCTTGATGAAAGTGAAAGAGGAGAGTGAAAAAGTTGGTTTGAAGCTCAACATTCAGAAAACGAAGATCATGGCATCTGGTCCCATCACTTCATGGCAAATAGATGGGGAAACAGTGGAAACCGTGTCAGACTTTATTTTTCTGGGCTCCAAAATCACTGCAGATGGTGACTGCAGCCATGAAATTAAAAGACACTTACTCCTTGGAAGGAAAGTTATGACCAACCTAGATAGTATATTGAAAAGCAGAGATATTACTTTGCCAACAAAGGTCCGTCTAGTCAAGGGTATGGTTTTTCCAGTGGTCATGTATGGATGTGAGAGTTGGACTGTGAAGAAAGCTGAGTGCTGAAGAATTGATGCTTTTGAACTGTGGTGTTGGAGAAGACTCTTGAGAGTCCCTTGGACTACAAGGAGATCCAACCAGTCCATCCTAAAGGAGATCAGTCCTGGACGTTCATTGGAAGGACTGATGCTGAAGCTGAAACTCCAATACTTTGGCCACCTCATGTGAAGAGTTGACTCATTGGAAAAGACTCTGATGCTGGGAAAGATTGAAGGCAGGAGGAGAAGGGGACGACCGAGGATGAAATGGCTGGATGGCATCACCGACCTGATGGACATGAGTTTGAGCGAACTCCAGGTGTTGGTGATGGCCAGGGAGGCCTGGCGTGTGTGATTCATGGGGTCACAAAGAGTCGGACATGACTGAGTGACTGAACTGACTGACTGAATTTGTATAATATTGTATACAACTATACTTCAATTAAAAAACCTTTTAAAATATCTGTAACCAAAGGGAAAAAAGGAATGACATGACTCTGGGAAAGTTGCTGGACTTCTCTTAGCTTCAATTTTCTCATCTACAAATTAAAGATTAATACCTATCCAGACAACTTCAGAAGATTATTCCAAGAGAAAGTGTGACAACATCTATACAATTGCCTTTAAAACCCAAAGGTGCTCTACAAAATGCCAGGCTCTATCATAAGCACAGTTGCTATGGGCAAAAGTCTTTGTTGGGGAGTGGGGGTGACAAGGTAACCACTTAAGACCTGGGATTCTCTGGAGGTCTTGCATGGCATCTTTGTTATGCCCATTTCTTCAAGCAGCACTAAGTAGGATCTCAAATATACAGCAGAGAGGAAAAAAAAAAAATCCTCCCTCTCTCTTTTCCTAAAAGCAATACTTAGAAAAATGTCCTGTCAACAATGGAAGTAACTACTCAGATCCTGCCCTTTTGTCCTTACAGTAAATCCTACCTTAAAAGATACAAAGCCAAGTTGGAGCCTAGCAGTGGTCCTATGATGCACAGGTCTCCTTAAGGCACAGAGCAAGAGAGCTGAATAAAGCAATGTGCTAGCCAGCCCTTTCTACCCAAAGGCATTCAGATGCCACACAGAGTTGACCTTCTTAGAAAAGAGTCTAATGATTTCCTCCCCACACACCCACACGTTACTGTGAATCTGCTCACAGCAAGAAAACCTACAGACAGATGGCAAATATCAGGTGCCAAGTATATGGTTTCTTCCATGCAAAAGCCAAATAGTGAAAGAGAACCATCTTGCTTGTACTATTGTTTCTAAAACAAAGGTTAATTTTGAAACTAAAGCAGATCTGCCTTAAATAAAAATAGGAGCCCCATTATTTGATCCAAGTCATTCTCTCACTCATCAGATGGAAGTAGGCTTTTGTTTTTAATCTCAGGCCATAAAGACATCTAAATATCTCATAAATAAATTACACACACTGATGATCATTCTCTTAGTTGAGGTCCCTCGGGCATCTTTAGTATAAACAAATAAACTATGTTCTGCTCAAATAGCAGACGCTATTCCCACAACCCTTGCTTTTATGTGGCTCCCTTGCATTTCTGATGTTTGCTCTACACTCCTATTAGAGAAAACACAAACACACCATCAATTGTTTCAGGATAGACCTACAAAATAGTTTGGTTCTTTGATTCATTTACATATTTGGTCTCCAAATGATAAGGTCTCAAAAGCGAATACTCTCTAAACCTAAAACAGAATCCACGTGTGGGAAAGACAGAATTAACAGTAGGTCTACCACTTCTAGCTTCCTCTCTCCTAGGACTTCCAGAGGAAGTGCTGGCCTTCACAAGACCAGACCTTATTATAAATACTGTAATGGGATTTACTAGCGGGATGATAACCCAAGAACTCACCTAAGATTTTAGCAGATTACTCCTGGTCTGCCATAAGTGCTTCAAACCATAACCTGGAATTTACGGATTGGATTGATGGAATACAGCCTGCTGGAGAACACATATTAGTCATGCAGGCTCTCTGCCTCTGTAACTAATCTAGAATTAAAAAAACTGAGACACCTTAAATCTAAATTGCTTCACCTGAACTAACTTGTATCACATTTTTGGGTAGCATTTGTCAGTTACTCCTACCCCCAAATGTGGAGTTACAGGAAGCTGAACCTGAGGTTCAAGGCCCTTTCAGAGAGATGCAGAAATGCTGAGAATGTATTTTGGATTTGCTCACATTCATCACTAATTACTAGCAGCGCATGATGTTTGGTGAGGTCCATGATCCTTTGAGGAACGACAATATGCAGACACAATCCCTATTCTTCAATAATAAACAACAGTTTAAAGGGCAATGCTCTAATACCTTAGACTATTCAGGAGGTTAAGAAATGACCCATCAAATAAGATATCCACATCCTAAACCCTGGTGCGTGTGAACGCCACCTGACATGGCAAAGCCTTTGCAGATGTGCTTAAGTTAAGGATACTGAGAGGCAGAGATTATCCTGTTTCATCCAGATGGGCTTTTAAATACCATCACATGTGTCCTAAGAGCAAAGCAATGGGAGATGGAACTACAGAGGAGAAGGCAATGTGGAGGGATTTGAAGATGCTGGCCCTGAAGACTCGAGTGATGCGGACACGAGTAAAGGAGTGCTGGCAGTGGCCAGAAGCTGGAAAAGGCAGGCAACGAGTCCTCCTCTAAAAGCTCAGGAGGGCGCATGTCCCTGTCGAGATATTAACTTCAGTCCATGGGTACTGATTTTCAGACTTTTGGCCTTCAGAATGGGGGAAAAGAGAATTCTGCTACTATTAGCCAAGTCTGTGATGAGTGGTTAAAGCAATCACAGAAAATCAATACACACCCTAAAGGCTTCCTGAAACATTAGTTCATTACCAAGAAACAAAAACCCAAGAAAGCAATATGGCTTCTTTAGAATACTTTATGCTATTAACTCACTCAACTGGCAAAACTGGTCTGTGCTCTTAATGTAGGAGCTAAACTATGTAAGATTATCAAAAGCAAGAACTTCTCTGATTACATTAGCATCTCCAGTATACAGTTCTTCATGGATATTAACCCATGCCCAATGACCGGATAGAAGTAAAATACTAACAAACTAAGAGTCTGGGGGAAACAAAATCATCAGTCTCTTCCTGGATGATTAAATGGGCAGACTGGTGTATTATGGATTGAACAGATGACTAGCAAACCATTCTGACCATCTCTGTGATGACAGGCAGCATCACAGAAGAACTCTTGCACACTTGTGAGGTGTGTGTGATGGAGCGGCCCTCTGGAATCATATTCCACATAAGCTCAATGTTATCTACTTGGCCTGTCTAATCTTGCCCTTGTGTTTAACCATAGGCATCTGTGTGGCCTTCAGCATTGATTTTTGTTTTGTTTCCATGTTGCTCTCAATATCACATTTTGCTTCCCAGGCTTCTAAGATTTGGGCAAAACAAACTCATTCTGGCCATGCATAAGGGCCTCTTGCGGAATGCAAAATTTATTTGCCTATGACATGAGCTGAAAAGTCCCAACAGCAGGCAAATGGGGAGAGAAGAGACTGGACAGGCCCTTGCTCCTTCCAAGTCTGGTTTTCTGAGTATGTCTCCAGTATCTGATTTGAAATGAGCTAATCTCCAGTCAAAAGTGAGTAGAACATGCATCTAAAAAGCTTACTATAAATAATAGTAATCATCTGACATTTGAGGTTATTCATTCTTCTTCTTCCTTCAGTTTCAGAGATTAATTGAAAGCTGCCAGTACCAAGTTATTTCTTATTAAGCCGTCATCATTTAGTCAAAGGATAATGGTGCACTTACCCTTTTATAGTTTCTTTTTCATTTTGAGTGATGCTGCATCATAAAGCAATTTTCACATTTAATATATAAAATACATATGGTATCTCATATGCTTGTTATAAGAAGATGGACTACAACATTGGTGACTCAATTTCCCTATGAAATGAGAAATCCTCCAAGAAGGATTTAACAGACAAGAGATGGTCACCTTAGTATCTAAAATGCATCTTGGCTAACTGGCTACAAATGATCAACCTAATTTATGAATGCAGCTATGTAACATTCTGGGTGAGATTACATATATATAATCTCAGCCAAAATACATATATTGGCTGTACCATGCAGCTTGTGAGATCTTAGTTCCCCAACTAGGGATTGAACCTGGGTCACAGCAGTGTAAGTACTGAGTCCTAACCACCGGAACTTCAGGAAATTCCTTTTGGGTGCTTTATATTATTTTCATGTATTAATTTTATGTTCCTACACTGGTGATTCTCTCGCTGCAACATGCACAGGAATCTCTTGAAGTGCAAGTTCTAGGGTGGGGCCTGTAACCTGCATTTTAACAAGCTCCGGGTAACAGCCATGTTGCAGCTCCTTGGACCACATTTTATGTAGTAAGACCTTGAATGAGTGAAGAACAGACAAGTGAGTCAATTCTGCTGAAATCCTCAAAATCTGAAAAGATAAATAAGGGGGAAAAAGAAACATGCAATGTCAATGTCAAAACCAAAAGACGAAACGGTGAATCCAGTGCAGGAGACTATGTTGTTTTCTCACCAGCTTTTGAACTAGCTTCCCCATCCCTAGACATCAGTGATAGAAACAACATCTGTATAAAGCAGAAGCAAAGTTTTAAAATGACCCAGAGCAAGCTCAATGTTAATAAAGGTTTCTAAAACTTTCCGATCTCCCATTTGACACCGAGGTCTTTTCTCCTCTAAGAATAACATTTCAAACATTGAGATCATTCTTCCATTTGGTGTCCCAGGCACTCCTCTTTTGTCTGTTGTACCTGAGGTAACCCCTGCCCATATCTCCCCACACACCTCTGAAACCTGCTCCATGGAAGGCCACGTCCACTGCGGCAGTGCCGGTCATGGGAATGTACCTTCTCTATAACAACTAGCTCCTACCCAGACTTCCCAGTGTCCAGGAATGGCAACAACGTCCCTTGAACCTAAGCAGAAAAGCCAACAGAGCCAAATTTATATTTTTTTATATACCTTTCAAACTGATGAATAACTTACAACAATAAAGTACACAAATCTTTTAAACTGAAGTATATAGATGATGCATAACATTGTGTTAATTACTGTTGTACAGCAAAGTAATTCAGTTATATATATATATGTACATTTAAAAATATTCTTTTCTATTATGGCTATTATAGGATATTGAATATATTTCTCTGTGCTATACAGTGAGAGAATTGCGCACAATATACAGTCTTGACATTATCCTTTCCCAGTTTGGAGTATATTGTGTATATTGTCACCCTTGTTATTTAAATTGTATGCAGAATACATCATGCGAAATGCCAGACTGGATGAAGAACAAGATGAAATCAAGATTTCCAGGAGAAATATCAATAACCTCAGGTATGCAGATGACACCAACCTTATGGCAGAAAGGAAGAAGAACTAAAGAACCTCTTGATGAAGGTGGAAGAGAAGAGTGAAAAAGCTGGCTTAAAACTCAACATTCAAAAGTCCATTCTAAACATCTGTCTCTTTTGCTGTCTCGCATACAGGGTTATCATTACCATCTTTCTAAATTCCATATATATGTGTTAGTATACTGTATTGGTGTTTTTCTTTCTGGCTTACTTCACTCTGTATAATAGGCTCCAGTTTCATCCACCTCATTAGAACTGAGGGAGAGTGGCATCGAAACATGTATACTATCATGTAAGAAATGAATCGCCAGTCTATGTTCGATACAGGATACAGGATGCTTGGGGCTGGTGCACGGGGATGATCCAGAGAGATGATATGGGGTGGGAGGAGGGAGGGGGGTTCAGGATAGGGAACTCATGTACACCCGTGGCTGATTCATGTCAATGTGTGGCAAAACCAATACAGTATTGCAAAGCAAAATAAAGTAAAAGTAAAAATTAAAAAAAAATCAACATTCAGAAAACTAAGATCATGGCATCTGGTCCCATAACTTTATGGGAAATAGATGGGGAAACAATGGAAACAGTGACAGACTTTATTTCTTTAGGCTCCAAAATCACTGCAGATGGTGACTGCATCCATGAAATTAAAAGATGCTTACTCCTTAGAAGAAAAGCTATAACCAACCCAGACAGCATACTAAAAAGCAGAGATGTTACTTTGCTGACAAAGGACTGTCTAGTCAAAGCTATGGTTTTTCCAGTAGTCATGTATGGATGTGAGAGCTGGACTGTAAGAAAGCTGAGTGCTGAAGCACTGATGCTTTTGAAATGTGTTGGAGAAGACTCTTGAGAGTCCATTGAACTGCAAGGAGATCCAACCAGTCCATCTTAAAGATTCATTGGAAGGACTGATGCTGAAGCTGAAGCTCCTGATGTGAAGCTGAAGCTCCTGAAGTTGGCTACCTGATGTGAAGAACTGACTCATTGGAAAAGACCCTGATGCTGGGAAAGATTGGAGGTGGGAGGAGAAGGGGACAACAGAGGATGAGATGGTTGGATCTCATCACCGACTCGATGGACATGAGGTTTCAGCAAGCTCCGGGAGTTGGTGATGGACAAGGAAGCCTGGCATGCTACAGTCCATGGAGTCACAAAGAGTTGGACATGACTGAGCGACTGAACTGAACTGATCTGTGCTATACAGTAGGGTTTTATTGTTCATCAATTCTATATACAATAGCTTCTATCTGCTAACCCCAACCTCCCACTCCATCCCTCCCCAACTCCCTCCCCCTTGGCAACCACCAGTTTTATTTCTATGATGTGGTTCTGTTTCTGTTTCATAGATAGGTGCATTTGTGCCACGTTTTAAATTCCACATAGAAGTGATATCATATGGTGTTTACCTTTCTCTGAGTCACTTTACTTAGTATGAGTGTCTCTAGTTGTGTTCGTGTTGCTGCAAATGGCATCATTTCATTCTTTTTATGGCTGAGTAATATCCCATGTATATATGTACCACATCTTATTAATCCATTCATCTATTGATGGACATTTAGGTTGTTTCTATGTCTTGGGTATAGCTAAGTAGTGCTGTTAGGGGTGCATGCATCTTTTCAGTTTATAGGTTTGTCTGGATATATGCTCAGGAGTGGGATTGCTGGTTACATGATAATTCTACTTTTAGTTTCCTGAGGAACCTCCATACTGTTTTCCATAGTGACTGCACCAATTTACATTCCCACCAACAGTGTAGGAAGGTTCCCTTTTCTCCACAACCTCTCCAGCATTTGTTATTTGTAAATTTTTTAATTACGGCCATTCTGACTGGTATGAGTTGATACCTCATTGTAGTTTTGATTTGTATTTCTGTATTAATTAGCAATGTTGAGCATCTTTTTGTGTGAAATTAACAAATATTAAGTATACAGCTCAATGACTATTGACATACCTGTATATTGAAATAACAAGCCAGATCAAGACTGAACACAACACTATACAATAGGACTTCACACAATGATGGAAAGATTCCATGATAAAATATTTATATACTGATCAATTTATTAGCCACAATGCCACTGAGCACTTTCAAATGTGGCTAGTACAACTAAGGAACTTAATTTTTAATTGTTATTTTCATTAATTTACACTTAAGTAGCCATAGAGGTTATTGGCTGCCATACTGGACAGCACAGGCCTACAACATTTTCAGCACCTTCCAGGAAGTTTCTCTCATGCTCTCTTCCTGCCAATATTCTCCAAACAGCCCTATTCAGGCTTCCAATACCACAGGTTAGTTTTTCCTGTCTCTAGTTTAACTGTGATCAAGAACATATTTTCTGTTTTTAGATGGTGCTTTACTTGAATCAATGATGGGAAAGTATTCGGAAATAAACCCTTCACTATGCACAAAACAGTCAATGTCAACTTTATTATTATTATTAATTATCTTTATTATTATAATTATTTTCATCTACTAATACTCCTCAATTCTATCTTCATAAGGGGAAAATAGTCTAAAAATATATTGAGAGCCATTAACTCTCATATACAAAACTAACAAAAACTAACAGTCAACTTATCCAATATTTGTTTAAAATACTATATGAACAGAACTTTTAAAATTGCTATAATTCTTATTAAAAATACCCCAGACCATTCATCATATTTGGTATTTGAATACATCTGTTTTTATGTATTTTCTCACTTATGAGATTTAAAAATCTTGATGTCCATGGTTATATTAGATATTTTTGTAAATCTGACAAAATACAGAATAGTATCTTGTACATGGCATCTGCCCAAGATTCATGCACAGAAAGAAGAAAATGAGAGTTCCTATAATAAGTACTAATTTAAATGTTTGTTTTGAAATGAAAGTTAACATAAGGTTCATACTTTGCTATTCCATACATTGATGTAATCACTTATAATTTCCAGCCTTTTATAATATTTATGATCCACTAAATTACTGCTATTCAAAATATACAATCCACAAAGCTGTTATGATCAGTGAAAAGATAATTCGTATCCTTGGGCAAGCTCTTCAGTCACTAACTTTCAAAGCCTTATAGGTACCCAGAGAAACATCAGTTAGACCAAATAGTGTGCTGAATGATTTACGTTCTGATACAATTAATTGGAAGGACTGATGCTGAAGCGCCAATACTTTGGCCATTTGATGCCAAGAGCTGACTCACTGGAAAAGACCACAATGCTGGGAAAGATTGAGGGCATGTGGAGAAGGGGGTGACAGTGGATGAGATGGTTCAATGGCATCACTGACTCAATGGACATGAATTTGAACAAACTTCAGGAGAGGGTGAAGGACAGGGTAGCCTAGTGTGCCACAGTTCATGGGGCTGCAAACAGTCAGACACAACCGAGCAAGTGAACAACCAATTCTTTAATCTATTATTGGCCAGTTTACAACTGTAAAGTTGACAGGTGGCACAGGTCCATGTACCATACTCAGAGTACCATTGCCCCAGACTATAAACTCCTGAGAGCTATTTTCTAAAGAAACCAAAGCAATAGTCACTCAGTTGTGTCTGACTCTTTGCAACCACATGGACTATAGCCTGCCAGGCTCCTCTGTTCAAGAATACTGGAGTGGGTAGCCATTCCCTTCTCCAGGGGATCTTCCCAACCCAGGGATCAAATCTGTGTCTCCTGTACTGCAGGTGGATTCTTTACAGCTGCACCACCTGGGAAGCCCGTTTTCTAGAGAAGAATTACCCCCAAATTATCCAGTTCTAACTCTCCCGTGTCTTATAATTCCTGACTTTAGCAAGTATCCAATACAATCTTTTAAATAAACAAATAGTTTTTGAGCCACCTAGACTTTCCACTATGTAATACATTAACTCTCATCAGGTTCTCCTCAAACGTTCTACCAGAGGGAATTACTTTGTGGGTGGAGGCAGTAAATGTTTGCCTCCTTGGTCCCTCCTACACATACAATGAGAATGATCAGACCCACGAGAAAACTGTTAGACTAAATCAATTTACTGAAACTTTAAGGAAAAAAGTCACATCTTTTTAAATAGTGTAAAGCATAACATTGAAAAGAGGTTCTAATTTTTTTATTTCAGTCATATTTTTGTTAGTAAAAAAAAAAGAACTGGGAAATCAATGTCACCAAACTTTTAAGTCCTCCTAAAAAAACTGATTATTTGGGTGGTACTGGGTAACAGTAACACATGGAGGAGACCTGATGAGAGTTAATGTATTACATGACTGTGTTAATCACATAAGGGGCTATATATGTGATGCAGCATCCCCACTACCTTTTGTGTCACTTCAGTTCAGTTCAGTCGCTCAGTCGTGTCCGACTCTTTGCAACCCCATCAACCGCAGCATGCCAGGCCTCCCAGTCCATCACCAACTCCCAGAGCTTACTCAACCTCATGTCCGTTGAGTCAGTGATACCATTTGACCATTTCATCCTCTGTCGTTCCCTTCTCCTCCCGCCTTCAATCTTTCCTAGCATCAGAGTCTTTTCAAATGAGTCAGTTCTTTGCATCAGGTGGCCAAAGTATTGGAGTCTCAGCATCAACATCAGTCCTTCCAATGAATATTCAGGACTGATCTCCTTTAGGATGGACTGGTTGGATCTCCTTGCAGTCCAAGGGACTCTCAAGAGTCTTCTCCAACACCACAGTTCAAAAGCATCAATTCTTCAGCACACAGCTTTCTTTATGGTCCAACTCTCAGACCCATACATGACTACTGGAAAAACCATAGCTTTGACTAGCTGGACTTGTTGGCAAAGTAATTCTCTGCTTTTTAATATGCTGTCTAGATTGGTCATAGCTTTCCTTCCAAGGAGTAAGCATCTTTTAATTTCATGGCTGCAATCACCATCTGCAGTGATTTCGGAGCCCCCCAAAATCAAGTCAGCCACTGTTTCCTTTGTTTCCCTATCTATTTGCCAGAAATGATGGGACCAGATGCCATGATCTTAGTTTTCTGAATGTTGAGCTTTAAGCCAACTTTTTCACTCGCCTCTTTCACTTTCATCAAGAGGCTCTTTAGTTCTTTCCTTTCTGCCATAAGTGTGGTGTTATCTGTCTATTGGAGGTTGTTGATATTTCTCCCAGCAATCTTGGTTCCAGCTTGTGCTTCATTCAGTCCAGTGTTTCTCATGATGTACTTTGTGTATAAGTTAAATAAGCAGGGTGACAATATACAGCCTTGACATATTACTTTCCCAATTTGGAACCAGTCTGTTGTTCCATGTCCAGTTATAACTGTTGCTTCCTGACCTGCACACAGATTTCTCAAGAGGCAGGTCAAGTTGTCTAGTATTTCCTTCTCTTTCAGAATTTCTACACTTTGTTTTGATCCACACAGTCAAAGACTTTGGTATAGTCAATAAAGCAGGAATAGATGTTTCTGGAACTCTCTTTCTTTTTCAGTGACCCAACAGATTTTGGCAATTTGATCTCTGGTTCCTCTGCCTTTTCTAAATCTAGCTTGGACATCTGGAAGTTCACAGTTCATGTATTGTTGGAGCCTGGCTTGGAGAATTTTGAGCATTACTTTGCTAGCATGTGAGATGAGTGCAATTGTGCGGTAGTTTGAGCATTCTTTGGCATTGCCTTTCTTTAGGATTGGAATGAAAACTGAGCTCTTCCAGTCCTGTGGCCACTGCTGAGTTTTCCAAATTTGCTGGCATATTGAGTACACTTTCACAGCATCATCTTTTAGGATTTGAAATAGTTCAACTGGAATTCCATCACCTCAACTAGCTTTGTTTGTAGTGATGCTTCCTAAGGCCCACTTGACTTCGAATTCCAGGCTGTCTGGATCTAGGTGAGGGATCATACCATCGTGATTATCTGTGTCATGAAGATCATTTTCGTGTAGTTCTTCTGCGTATGTTTGCCACCTCTTCTTAATCTCTTCTGCTTCTGTTAGGTCCATACCATTTCTGTCCTTTATTGAACCCACCTTTTCATGAAACATTCCCTTGGTATCTGTAATTTTCTTGAAGAGATCTCTAGTCTTTCTCATTCTATCGTTTTCCTCTATTTCTTTGCATTGTTCACTGAGGAAGACTTCCTTATCTTTCCTTGTTATTCTTTGGAGCTCTACATTCAAATGGATATATCTTTTCTTTTCTCCTTTGCTTTTCCCTTCTCTTCTTTTCTCAGCTATTGAAAGGCCTCCTCAGACAACCATTTTGCCTTTTTGCATTTCTTTTTCTTGGGGATGGTCTTGATCCCTGTTTCCTGTATAATGTCATAAACCTCCGTCCATAGTTCTTCAGGCACTCTGTCTATCAGATCTAATCCCTTGAATCTATTTTTCACTTCCACTGTATAATCATAAGGAATTTGATTTAGGTCATACATGAATAAGTCTAGTGGTTTTCCCTACTTTCGTCAATTTAAGTGTGAATTTGGCAATAAAGAGTTCATGATCTGAGTCACAGTCAGCTCCCGCTCTTGTTTTTGCTGATTGTATAGAGCTTCTCCATCTTTGGCTGCAAAGAATATAATCAATCTGATTTTGGTATTGACCATCTGTTGATGTCCATGTGTAGAGTCTTCTCTTGTGTTGTTGGAAAAAGGGTGTTTGCTATGACTAGTGCATTCTCTTAGCAAAACTCTATTAGCCTTTGCCCTGCCTCATTCTGTACACCAAGACCAAATTTTCCTGTTATCCCAGGTGTTTCTTGACTTCCTACTTTTGCATTCCAGTCCCGTATTATGAAAAGGACATCTTTTTGGAGGGTTAGTTCTAGAAGGTCTTCTAGGTTTTAATAGAACCATTCAAATTCAGCTTCTACAACATTACTCATCAGTGTATAGACTTGGATTACTGTGATATTGAATGGTTTGCCTTGGAAATGAATAGAGATCATTCTTTGATTTTTGAGATTGCATCCAAGTATGCATTTCAGACTCTTGTTGACTATGATGGCTACTCCATTTCTTCTAAGGGATTCTTGCCCACAGTAGTAAATATAATGGTAATCTGAGTTAAATTCACCCATTCCAGTCTATTTTAGTTTGCTGGAGTTGTGGCTGCATAGCATTGGAGTGACTTTCAGGAGATACTCCACATCCAAATGCAGAGAAGCCCCAGCAGATGGTAGGAGAGGCAAATTCACATTTAGAATCAAATCCCATTCCCGCCAGAGATGCTCAGAGGGCTCAAACAAACCTTGTGCACACCAGGACCCAGAGACCCCACAGACACTGAGACAGAACTGTGTTTGAGTGTCTTTTGTGGAGGTATGGGTCAGCAGTGGAATGCTGCAGGGCCAGGGACTCTGGGTGCAGCAGATCTGGGTATAGAATAAGCTCTCTATGAGGAGGTCACCATTAACCCCACCATAGAGCTGCCAGAACTTACACAGGACTGGGGAATAGACTCTTGAAGGGCACAAACAGAAACTTGTACACTCCAGAACCTAGGAGAAAGGAGCAGTGATCCCAGAAGAGACTGACCCAGACTTACCCATGGGTATTAAAAGTCTCCAGCAGAGGTGCGGGTTGGTGGTGGCCTCTGCAGGGCTAGGGACACTGAGTATAGCAGTACATGCATGGACCTTTGGAAGGAGGTCACTGTTATCTTTATTACCTTCACCATAGTTTGGCCCCAGGTAAATTACAGGGAGGGAACACAGCTCTACCCATCAACAGAAAATTGGATTAAAGATTTATTGAACATGGCCTTGCCCATCAGAACTAGACCCAATTTCCCCCTCAGTCAGTCTCTCCCATCAGAAAAATTCCATAAGCCTTTTCCATTGGAGGGCAGGCAGACTGAAAACCACTATCTCAGAAAACTAACCAATTTGATCACATGGACCACAGCCTTGTCTAACTCAATGAAACTATGAGCCATGCCATGTAGGGCCACCCAAGACAGATGGGTCATGGTGGAGGGTTCTAACAAAATGTGGTCCACTGGAGAAGGGATTGGCAAACCACTTTAGCATTCTTGCCTTAAGAACCCCATGAACAGTATGAAAAGGCAAAAAGATAGAACACTGAAAGAGGAAGTCACCAGGTTGATATGTGCCAAATATGCTACTGGAGACCAGTGGAGAAATAACTCCAGAAAGAATGAAGAGATGGAGCCAAAGCAGAAACAACACGCAGTTGTGGATATGACTGGTGATAGAAGCAAAGTCTGATGCTGTAAAGAGCAATATTCCATAGGAACCTCTTGTGTGGTTAATATCTTTTATTGGGGTGAACTAGTTGCTTATCTGTAAGCAACAAAAAGTGACCCTGCTTTATTAAAAAGTAAAAAAAAAACCAAAACCAATTGAAATGATAATAGGCAACATTATCAGCATTACTGAGAAGCCTGAAGAGAGTCAGGGAGGGGCAAAGCAGGCTAAGATGGACTATGACTAAAATCCCACCCGAGCTGCCCAGTGAGGACATACATAGAGCTTGCAATGCCACCACCATCTGCACTAGTTCCTACTTTCCCTGTGGCCCCAACTCCCACTAGTTCTACCAATAAAATGGATTCTCTCCTGCTCCATCTCTTACGTCATATAGTTTAGGGTTTATTTATCTAATGGCCGATGCCCAGGTCACATGCATTTGACCTGGCTGCAAAAGAGTCTGGAGACGGATGTCTCTGGCTTCTGTTGACTCACAAAGGAAGAATTCTTCTAGGTAGAGAAAGGAGGCAGTTATCTGGCAGCACTCCCAAGTAACAGATGTACATTCAGTTCAGTTCAGTTGCTCAGTCATGTCTGACTCTTTGCGAACCCATGAATTGCAGCACGCCAGGCCTCCCTGTCCATCACCAACTCCCGGAGTTCACTCAGACTCACGTCCATCGAGTCAGTGATGCCATCCAGCCAGCTCATCCTTTGTCGTCCCCTTCTCCTTTTGCCCCCAATCCCTCCAAGCATCAGAGTCTTTTCCAATGAGTCAAGCCTTCGCATGAAGTGGCCAAAGTACTGGAGTTTCAGCTTTACCATCATTCCTTCCAAAGAAATCCCAGGGCTGATCTCCTTCAGGATGGACTGGTTGGATCTCCTTGCAGTCCAAGGGACTCTCAAGAGTCTTCTCCAACACCACAGTTCAAAAGCATCAATTCTTCGGTGCTCAGCCTTCTTCACAGTCCAACTCTCACATCCATACATGACCACAGGAAAAACCATAGCCTTGACTAGACAGACCTTAGTCGGCAAAGTAATGTCTCTGCTTTTGAATATGCTATCTAGGTTGCTCATAACTTTTCTTCCAAGGAGTAACCGTCTTTTAATTTCATGGCTGAAGTCACCATCTGCAATGATTTTGGAGCCCCCCAAAATAAAGTCTGACACTGTTTCCACTGTTTCCCCATCTATTTACCATGAAGTGATGGGACCAGATGCAATGATCTTCATTTTCTGAATGTTGAACTTCAAACCAACTTTTTCACTCTCCTCTTTCACTTTCATCAAGAGGCTTTTTAGTTCCTCTTCACTTTCTGTCATAAGGGTGGTGTCATCTGCATATCTGAGGTTATTGTTATTTCTCCCGGCAATCTTGATTCCAGCTTTGGTTCTTCCAGTCCAGCATTTCTCATGGTGTACTCTGCATATAAGTTAAATAAGCAGCCTGATAATATACAGACTTGATGTACTCCTTTTGCCATTTGGAACCAGTCTGTTGTTCCATGTCCAGTTCTAACTGTTGCTTCCTGACCTGCATACAGATTTCTCAAGAGGCAGGTCAGGTGGTCTGGTGTTCCCATCTCTCTCAGAATTTTCCACAGTTTATTGTGATCCACACAGTCAAAGGCTTTGGCATAGTCAATAAAGCAGAAATAGATGTTTTCTGGAACTCTCTTCCTTTTTTGATGATCCAGCGGATGTTGGCAATTTGATCTCTGGTTCCTCTGCCTTTTCTAAAACCAGCTTGAACATCAGGAATTTCATGGTTCACATATTGTTGAAGCCTTGCTTGGAGAATTTTAAGCATTACTTTAGTACTTGTGAGATGAGTGTAATTCTGCAGTAGTTTGAGCATTCTTTGGCATTGCCTTTCTTTGGGATTGGAATTAAAACTGACCTTTTCCAGTCCTGTGGCCACTGCTGAGTTTTCCAAATTTGCTGGCATATTGAGTGCAGCACTTTCACAGCATCATCTTTCATGATTTGAAATAGCTCCACTGGAATTCCATCACCTCCACTAGCTTTGTTCGTAGTGATGCTTTCTAAGGTCCACTTGACTTCACATTCCAGGATGTCTGGCTCTAGATGAGTGATCACATCATCATGATTATCCGGGTCATGAAGATCTGTTTTGTATAGTTCTTCTGTGTATTCTTGCCACCTCTTTTTAATATCTTCTGCTTCCATTAGGTCCATATCATTTCTGTCCTTTATAGAGCCCATCTTTGGCATGCAGCAGTGGCTGCACTGGTGCAGGAGGGCCTAGAGGAGCTATCCCACGTTGAAGGTCAGGAAGGGCGGCGGTGAGGAGATACCCTTCATCCAAGGTAAGGAGCAGTGGCTACACTTTGCTGGAGCAGCCGTGAAGAGATACCCCACACCCAAGGTAAGAGAAACCCAAATAAGATGGTAGGTATTGCAAGAGGGCATCAGAGGGCAGACCTACTGAAACCATACTCACAGAAAACTAGTCAATCTAATCACACTAGGACCAAGCCTTGTCTAACTCAATGAAACCAAGCCATGCCTACAGGGCAACCCAAGATGGGCGGGTCATGGTGGAGAGGTCTGACAGAATCTGGTCCACTGGAGAAGGGAATGGCAAGCCACTTCAGTATTCTTGCCTTGAGAACCCCATGAACAGTAGGAAAAGGCAAAATAATAGGATACTGAATGAGGAACTCCCCAGGTCAGTAGGTGTCCAATATGCTACTGGAGATCAGTGGAGAAATAACTCCAGAAAGAAAGAAGGAATGGAGCCAAAGCAAAAACAATACCCAGCTGTGGATGTGACTGGTGATAGAAACAAAGTCCGATGCTGTAAAGAGCAATATTGCATAGGAACCTGGAATGTCAGCTCCATGAATCAAGGCAAATTGGAAGTGGTCAAACAAGAGATGACAAGAGTGAATGTCGACATTCTAGGAATCAGAGAACTAAAATGGACTGGAATGGGTGAATTTAACTCAGATGACCAAATGGAGTAGCCATCATGGGCAACAAAAGAGTCCGAAATGCAGTACTTGGATGCAATCTCAGAAACGACAGAATGATCTCTGTTCATTTCCAAGGCAAACCATTCAATATCACAGTTGTCCAAGTCTATGCTCCAACCAGTAATGTTGAAAAAGCTGAACTTGAACGGTTCTATGAAGACGTACAAGACCTTTTAGAACTAACACCAAAAAAGATGTCCTTTTCATTATAGGGGACTGGAATGCAAAAGTAGGAAGTCAAGAAACACCTGGAGTAACAGGAAAATTTGGTCTTGGGATGTGGAATGAAGCAGGGCAAAGGCTAATAGTGTTTTGCCAAGAAAATGCACTGGTCATAGCAAACACCCTCTTCCAACAACACAAGAGAAGACTCTACACATGGATATCACCAGATGGTCAACACCGAAATCAGATTGATTATATTCTCTGCAGCCAAAGATGGAGAAGCTCTATACAGTCAGCAAAAACAAGTCCGGGAGCTGACTGTGGCTCAGATCATGAACTCCTTATTGCCAAATTCAGACTTAAATTGAAGAATGTAGGGAAAATCATTAGACCATTCAGGTATGACCTGAATCAAATCCCTTATGATTATTCAGTGGAAGTGAGAAATAGATTTAAGGGCCTAGATCTGATAGATAGAGTGCCTGATGAACTATGGATGGAGGTTCGTGACATTGTACAGAAGACAGGGATCAAGACCATCCCCATGGAAGAGAAATGCAAAAAAGCAAAATGGCTGTCTGGGGAGGCCTTACAAATAGCTGTGAAAAGAAGAGAAGCAAAAAGCAAAGGAGAAAAGGAAAGATATAAGCATCTGAATGCAGAGTTCCAAAGAATAGCAAGAAGAGATAAGAAAGCCTTCTTCAGCAATCAATGCAAAGAAATAGAGGAAAACAGATGAACATTACAATGCCTCTTTATTCATTTTAAGAGATGAAAAACAATTGCTAATGTATAGAAACAAATCATTACTAATATATAGAGGATCTATAAGTAAAAATGTCCTCTAGCATCTTCAAAATGCCAAAGGTCTCTTGTTCAAAATGTAATTCTTATGACTCAAAGCATTTTAGCATAACACTTTTAGATGTTATCCATCCAGGCAGAAGCTTTACAATATATGATTTCCTCCTCTATTTCTCCCTCTCACAGTGTATTTGCCAAAGCCATCATCTAATTAACAATCACAAAGCTTCCTACAATACAACTGCCTATGAAATGGCTGGCTTCTTCATTAGCTTGTTTCTCTCCCCACATCTCTTTCAATTAGCAACTGATAAAAGGAAATCAAAAGCACCTGATACCCATTTTTTCATGATGGAGCGATTTCACTTCTCTCTGAAGCATGAATAAAATTCAATTTCAGAGATATCTCCCCTCCATTTGGAAAATGAGATTCTGAATATCAAGGCCTTTATCTGGTAAAGACCCCTTTCTGAAAATGTTTACTTGCATTGTATTAAGCAAGGCACTAATGAGTGGCTTTTGTAAATGTCATCTCTATATGTGGGGCATCAGATGAATAAACTTCTAATCCTTTGGACCATCCCAATTCAATTTCCATAATAAAAGATCATTTGTCATGATCAATGTCACTGCAGATGGTGATTGCAGCAATGAAATTAAAAGACACTTACTCCTTGGAAGGAAAGTTATGATCAACCTAGACAGTATATTAAAAAGCAGAGACATTACTTTGCCAACAAAGGTCCGTCTAGTCAAGGCTATGGTTTTTCCAGTGGTCACGTATGGATGTGAGAGTTGGACTATAAAGAAAGCTGAGCCCCAAAGAATTGATGCTTTTGAACTGTGGTGTTGGAGAAGACTTCTGAGAGTCCCTTGGACTGCAAGGAAATCCAACCAGTTCATCCTATAGGAGATCAGTCCTGAGTGTTCACTGGAAGGGTGTTCACTGGATGTTGAAGCTGAAACTCCAATACTTTGGCCACCTGATGCGAAGAGCTAACTCATTGGAAAAGACCCTGATGCTGGGAAAGATTGCAGGCAGGAGGAGAAGGGGACAACAGAGGATGAGATGGTTAGATGGCATCATTGACTCCGTGGACATGGGTTTGGGTGGGCTCTGGGTGTTGGTGATGGACAGGGAGGCCTGGCATGTTCTGGTTCATGGGATCACAAAGAGTCATACATGACTGAGTGACCGAACTGAACTGAACTGATATTTATGATGTGCCACTGAGTATACTGCCATGAAAATATGGAAAAAAATTTTAAAAGAAAGGCTACAAATACTCCTCAGTTTTGTTATTCAGTAAAATTTTTTTGTAAGAGTTTGCTCTGTACATCAACATTTATTAAGCAACTAGTACATGCAATGATGTGAATAATCAGATACTGTCTTTGACTTTTAAGCATGCATTTTGGTGGAAGAAATAGGCAATAAGCATGTAAACTGACAAACCAAACAGTATTAAGGGAGTATACAAAGCAATACAATGTAAGCTAATCAGGGGAGTCGTACTTGACATGGATGGTTAAGAAAGCACCCAGGAGATGTGGTTATATGAGAAGAAATAAATCCCATGAAAAGTTGGAGAAGGAACATACCAGGAAGAGAGTCTAGCAATTTCAAAATCTCTGAGATAGAATATGCTTGACATGCTCCAGGGCTTCCTAAGAGGCAGGTCAGTCAGTAGCTTGTTAGAAGTCAGATCACCGTGGAACATTTTGGGCCACGAAAATGAGTATAGATTTATTTTAAGACTGAGAAGAGACAAGAATTAATTTATGTTTTTAAAAGATCATCATGCCCATGTGGAAAACAGATTAGAAATGGCCAAGAGTGGAAGGAAGGAGATAAATTAGGAAGTGGTCCACCAGGTGAGATGGTGGCTTGAATCAGTGGTGCTGAGAGAGTTGAATTTTACTATCTTAACAGCAAAACAGGAATTACTCACTGATTCAACTTGGGCAATCAGAATAGGCAGAGTGCAAAAATGACCCCCAGGTCTCTATCCATCCCTGCATCCAAGTCCGTTACACAGTTACCTTCCAGCTCCTCCTATCAGGAGGTGGAGTCTGTTTTTCCATTCCTTGTATTTGGGCTTGGACATATGAGTTGCTTTGGCCAAGTGAATGAGGTATTAATAGATGCAATACCAGAACAGTTCTAAATTGTTGTTCAGTCACTCAGTCACATCTGACTCACTGCGACTCTGTGGACTGCAACACGCCAAACTTCCCTGTCCTTCACTATCTCCCAGCTTGCTCACACTCACGTCCACCGAGTCAGTGATGCCATCCAACCGTCTCATCCTCTGTCCTCCTCTTATCCTTCTGCCCCAATTTTCCTAGCATTGGGGTCTTTTCCAATGAGTCAGCAGCTCTTTGCGTCAGTTGGCTGAAGTATTAGAGCTTCAGCTTCAGCATCAGTCCTTTCAACGACTATTCAGTGGCTCTGGCAGCAGCAGTCCTGGGAGACGAGGTGTGCTGGCCTAACTCCTCTTGGAGGAGGTTGCCCTTACCCCTAAAGTTCTAAGGCTGGGTTTGAAAAATCTTTGTCACTTTCACTCTCTCAGAGAAAATGCTGAAACTAGCCTTCTGATACATGGAGACAAATGGGAAGTGGACCCAGTCAGTCATCCCAGCATCCCAGGAGACAGCATCCTAGACCAGCCAAACCCAAGCTGATCGCCACCTGCCATGACACACATGTGAGCCAACCAGCTGAAAACAACCAAGACCAGCCTAGATCTGCACAACTGCCCAGGTGATCTGCAGATCAATCAACTAAAAAATGCTTGTTGCTTTAAATCACTACATTTTGAGATATAGTGTGTTGCACAGCAATAACCCAATATTACAATGGAAAAGAAAAGAATTAAGTGCAACATTTACATTATATAACTTATAAAAGTGCAGTACTTACTAAAGAATGCTTTTTTCCCCCCTATGGGCAGCCCTAAAGTAATATTTATTATAATCAGAAATAGGTTGTGTTAGTCAAGTATATAGTATAAGGTATTAGTGGAGGGTGGGTCTATATTAAATATGATGGACCAGAAAATATATGATAAATTCATGTTCTTTAAATTTCACCTTGGGACTTCCTTGGTTGTCCACTGGGTAAGACTCCCTCTGTTAATTCAGGGGTCATGGGTTCTATCCCTGGTCCAGGAAGATTCCACATGCTCCAGGCCATTAGGCCCATGTGCCACAGCTAGAGAGCCTGCGTGCTACTGCTATGGAAATCCATGTGCCCTAGAGCCTGAGCTCTGCAACCAGAGAATCCACTGCAATGAAAAGCTTGTGTACTGCAACAAAAACCAAGTGTGACCAATAATAATAAAGATAATAAACTGCTTTCTAGGATGTAGTTTCAAGTTATTTTTAAAAATTCACCATAAATAATAATGCTCAGTAAGAATGTAAGAATTTACATGTTATCTAGGTTTACAGAAAAGTATTTTTAAAAAATTATAGGTATCAATTAACAGGGTTATACACTTCTTGTTTTATCAAGTAAGGATAATTTACATACACACACACTCATCTGCTTTTTCTAAGGCTCTCATGTCATGAAAAGTGATGCTTTCATGACGTGATACTACTCAGTTTCCTAGGTTCTCCCATCACGGTCTAGTATCATGCCTAGAAAACAGACATGCTCACTGTCCTGGATCTTTTCCATCCATCAACAATTCATGGAGGATGCTACATAAAGCCACTAAGGAAAATGTCAAAGGTTAAATCTCAAGAGTCTCAGAATATTGTCTTAGCAGTCCCACCACAGAGTCAAGTAACGCAAACAGTAAAGCACTGAGGGAAAATTAGCTACTTAGTAACTTTTCTGAAAGCAGAAACAATGGATGTGATGAAAAAGGAGCCATGTCATAATCTAAAGGTGTGCAGGGTGGGAAGGAGGAGGGCACTGAACTATGACCTGGTAGGGAAGTGAACACATAAAAGTTTCATCATACTTTGAATACTTTTCTCTGTGGGACTCAATTCCCAGCCAAAGATGTTTCAATTACATGCTTTGCAATGCCTTCTCTAATGTCTTCATTTTTAACAACTGCCATTATACCAATATGTTATCTTAAGGGTCTTTTTTTGTTTTTTAATACCACGTTTGGGTATGTGTTCAGAGAGAATAACTGCTGCCCTGGTCCCCACCTATGTAATCTGAACCACCAAAGAAAAGGACAGGGTATATCTCTAGTCTGTAATGAAGACCTGTTGTTGTTCAGCTGCCCAGTCACGTCTGACTCTTTGTGACCCCATGGACAGCGGCACATCAGGCCTCCATGTCCCTCACCATCTCCTAGAGTTTAGCCAACTTCATGTTCGTTGCATTGGTGATGCCATCCAGCTGTCTCATCCTCTGATGCCCTCTTCTCCTTCTGCCCTCAATCTTTCCCAGCATCAGGGACTTTTCCACTGAGTCATCTGTTCATATCAGATGACCAAAATACTGGAGACCTAACCAAGAGCAAAAATCAATGATGGGAGGGCAGTAGTTATGAAACTAGTGTTTAGGTACAGGGAAGTTTCATATGGCTGACATCATTGACTAGTGTGCCATTCTACTGAGTAATGAATATTGATTTTTCTTTAAACATGAGAGTTTTCCCAGCAAGCATCTCATTTTAACAATGAATTTGGAGAAGTACTGAACATGCAAAGCCTCTTCTCACTAAAACCTGAAACTCCTCCATGAATTACCTGTCTTCTGTGTGGATCAGAGCTGATTCTAGCCAAATTGGAAATGGCCATGCAAACTCTCATGTAGGGCTCTTCCAGTGGAATTTCATATACATGGATTGTTGCTCAGAACTGCCTTTTTTTTTTTTTTTTTTTCGTAAAGAGGTATGATACTCACATTCAGCCAGATAGTTCTACAAGACTGATTTCTGGGATAACTCATCTGTCACTGTATGGAATAAAGGGACAGAGCACAGAAAAGAACTGACCAAGGTCTGTTACACACCCAACACAATAGACGGTGAGTGTTATTAACAGATAGGAAAGTAGTCTTTAATGGAGTAAGAGCTAAGCCCTGACATCAAACAGAAAAGTCTGAACTCTGGTCATTCCTCAGTCAAGGTGTTCACTGATTTTTGCCTCCGTTTCCCCATGTGTGAAATGAAAATAAGAATATATCCCTCATAGGATACTGCGAAATAAATAACATAAAATAAGGGTAACAAGTAACTGAACTCTCAAATAAAAGTAGTACTAATGAAAGAATTTAAAGTCTAATGTAATTATGATATCAAAAATAGGTAGTTTCGGTACAAGGTCAGGGTTGCCACTGCTGTCACTTCAGTCGTATCCGACTCTGTGCGACCCCATAGACGGCAGTCTACCAGGCTTCCCCGTCCCTGGGATTCTCCAGGCAAGAACACTGGAGTGGGTTGCCATTTCCTTCTTCAATGCATGAAAGTGAAAAGTGAAAGTGAAGTCACTCAGTCGTGTCCGACTCTTCGCGACCCCACGGACTGCAGCCTACGAGGCTCCTCCAACCATGGGATTTTCCAGGCAAGAGTTCTGGAGTGGGGTGCCATCAGCTTCTCCGAAGGTCAGGGTTACAAGCCAGCTTTTCTGTGGTTTTCTTGGCTTTCCTCTCACTACCACAAAATGGCAACCACAGCTCCAAACATCACATGCTCGCCTAACTTAATTCAAAGCAGGAATAAAAGGTGTTGGGGTTTCCCTTTATGCACATCTCTTTCTTTGTAAGAGAGCTACCTCAGACCCACTGGTCATAACTGGGTCATGTGACCATGTCTTATGTCCAAAGGATGCTGGCAAAGTCAACATCCAGCATTTTTTAGCTTCTTTAATGGTAGCAGGATTCTGCCATCAAGGAGGAAGTTTGGGGCAAAAAGGCTAGTGAGGAGGCAACAATTTTTGCCAAAATATATGCAGCAACAAAAAATAGTTGTTGGCAAACAGGTATGGGCTTTAAGTAAAAAATAAAAAATATTAGGTTCTTTTGTTATAATTCTGTCAAACTCTACTCCATATGTGGTGAATTTTTACCACTGATGTTATGTAGCCTCCACTTACCATCAATAAAGAATTTCTAGCCTCCTTTTGTGAGAAGGCAATGGCACCCCACTCCAGTACTCTTGCCTGGAAAATCCCATGGACGGAGGAGCCTGGTGGGCTACAGTCCATGGGGTCACTAAGAGTCGGGCATGACTGAGTGACTTCACTTTCACTTTTCACTTTCATGCATTGGAAAAGGAAATGGCAACCCACTCCAGTATTCTTGCCTGGAGAATCCCAGGGACAGAGGAGCCTAGTGGGCTGCCGTCCATGGGGTTGCACAGAGTTGAACACGACTGAAGCGACTTGGCGGCAGCAGCAGCCTCCTTTCGGGGAAGCACCACTCTCTCCTAATTTTGAATGGTCTTGGAGGGAATCAGTGCTTCCTGTCTGCTACTAAAACACAGTGGACAACCTTTTCTCATACTTTTCTGGTACATCCAGAGGAACCACGTACTTTAGGTTGGAACAGTTTACATTTTGGTCAAGGACTCTGCATTTCAAGCACAGGCAATGGCAGTTCATTTCAGTTCAGTTCAGTTCAGTCACTCAGTCGTGTCCGACTCTTTGCGACCCCATGAATCGCAGCATGCCAGGCCTACCTGTTCATCACCAACTCCCGGAGTTCACTCAGACGCACGTCCATCGAGTCCGTGATGCCATCCAGCCATCTCATCCTCTGTCATCCCCTTCTCCTCCTGCCCCCAATCCCTCCCAGCATCAGAGTCTTTTCCAATGAGTCAACTCTTCACATGAGGTGGCCAAAGTACTGGAGTTTCAGCTTTAGCATCATTCCTTCCAAAGAAATCCCAGGGCTGATCTCCTTCAGAATGGACTGGTTGGATCTCCTTGCAGTCCAAGGGACTCTCAAGAGTCTTCTCCAACCCCACAGTTCAAAAGCATCAATTCTTCGGTGCTCAGCTTTCTTCACAGTCCAACTGTCACATCCATACATGACCACAGGAAAAACCATAGCCTTGACTAGACGGGCCTTAGTTGACAAAGTAATGTCTCTGCTTTTCAATATGTTTTCTAGGTTGCTCATAACTTTTCTTCCAAGGAGTAAGCAGGTGCAACTAGGAACCAGCCCGCTGAGCTGACCCTTCTCTTCCTGCTATGTGATGCTCATCAGTTCCCTGTATTATGTCAACCTCTGGTAGAGGTTTCCCAGATGGTTCATGGGCAGGGACACCTCTCCTCAGCTACTGTGAGTGTTGGCTGGTAACAGTTTACGGTTGTCCTGTTTCCCGAAGAACTGCACTCCACAGACAGGAATGCCACCTCTGTCTGCTCACCCCCTGGTCCAGGAGATGCCTGAAGACAGTGATTTCCTGGAACCAGATCATACTAGCTCCTAAGAGCTTAATGTGCATGCCTGCCCCCACAGCCCAGCTCTACCCAGGTGGCGCAATGGTAAAGAACCCACCTGCCAATGTAAGAGGTGCAAGAGATGCAGTCCTTGGGTTGGGAAGATCCCCTGGAGGAGAAAAATGCAACCAATCCAGTATTCCTTCCTGGAAAATTCCATGGACAGAGGAGGCTGGTGGGCTACAGTCCATGTTGTCACAAAGAGTTGGACACAACTGATTGACTGAGTGTGTGCGCACAGACACACACACACACACACACACACACACACACACACACACAGAGTAACTTCACCTTGGTAGCTTGAAAGAGATCATGGGGGCAGTATTTACACTAAGGAAATTGGCAAATGCTGTAAATCTGGTTCCCCACGGCCCCAGAGGTCCCCTTTACCTGGACACTGCTGCCTAGAAGGCTATGCTCCAACCAGAGGTAAAAGCAGCTCTTTTTACCCCTTTTCTTTTTGCCCATTTCTGCTCCCCTCTAACCTTAAAAGAACTGAATTTCAGGAAAGATATCACTAGGCAATTTCACCTAACTTCTGACTTCTGCTCTCCTGAATGCACACCGTGTCTTGTCCAACGTGTTGCTTTTCCTAGACAAAAAGAACTAAGAATGAAAAATTAAGTAATTAAAGAATGATTACTCCCAATACCCCTCTAAGGAAGCCTGCAAGCAGATCATGTGGGCAATGTCAGTAGAAAGGAAAGGTACTTTAATCAGAAAAGCTGGCAATTGGGGAGATGATGGACTCACATCCAGAGACTAATTTATTGGCTTTTGAGTAGTGAGCCACCACACTTGACTCTGGTAGCAGAGACAGTCCACCGCCACTGACTGACTGGTACAGGAACACAACATCCTGGCCCTCTGTCTTGAGGTGGAACAATTCTCTGATGATATTTAAGCATCGAAGCCCAGTGAAATCAACCTTATGCTAGGCTCCACCTGAACCCTCGCTTTTTGCTTAAATCCTTCTCCTGCCCTATCCCATTTCCCTCGCCAGCTTCCAGCTTTCTCTGGAGAACATTCCCTCAGTAAGTCACTGGCACAAGAAACCCCCACTCAGTCTCTGCTTCTGGGGACCCCAGTCTAAGCTCCCATGAGTACACCCTTAGCTCCTGTTTACAAAGCCCAAGGCTAAAAATGTCTGTCAATTCTTAGCCCCACTCTCTTTCCAAGGAGTTTCTTTTTGCTTACAATAGCCAGCATAAAGTTAAGCCTCTAATTTGCTTACGACCATCAAAATATTAGGAAATAAGATATATAGAAAAGAGCATAATAGCCACCTTTGTCTACTGCAAAATTGCTTAAGTTTTAGGATGCAATCTAGCCCAGAAAATTAAATCGGTGAAAACCAAACAAGATCTTAAGTATTGAATCAACTGACGCAATCTGATGTGTTAAAGATGCTTAAAAAGTAAATCTACTCTTTTCCATCACAGTTACATTAAAATTATTCCAACAGCCACATGAAATACCCAGACCCATTAGAAGAAATTATTATGAAATAAAACACTATTATTCTCAGTCACTTAAAACTGAAAGTTTTTGTAGCCTAATATAACTCTAGAAATATCCTGCGTATGTAATCACTGCAGCAAAATCTTTGCAAGTGCCACTGCTTCAAGTTCACATTATTCTTTTCGTGTCTCAACCCTCAAGTCAATTAAGCTTTGAAAACACCATGTCTTTAAATAATTAAATGCTTCCACATCTCATCCAATGAATAAAACAACCTTAATTAATAGAGAAATCATAGCCTTGTTCACACTTGTAGCTCAAATAAATACCTCCTAGGGTTCAACTGAAAATATGGAAACGGGAAGTCTGCCCTGCCCTGCTGACTGCTATTCTTCAAAGATCTATAAAGTTTATGCCAGAATGATGGCACAAGCAGCGACTCAGCTGTGTATCTGACAGCCCATGCAGAAGCAGGATGTTTGAACTGTTCATAAATTAGGCACCCAAGGATGCCAAATACTGTCGTGTACATATCCTCCTAGGCCTTACACAACTTATTTTACAGCATAGGTAAATCCCTAGAAGTCCCCTGTAAATTAGTTCAAAGAATCTAAATCAAATCTCCCTCTAATTAAAGGAACCATGAGGTAAAAAATTCTGAAAAATGCAAAATCCTTTTTTTAAGAGGATTTTAAATAATCACTATCCAACTTATTACACAGGGCATCTGATTAAAGTAATATAAAGCCTAGTAGCAAGATGCAAAAACCAGTTGCTAAGAACCTATTCTTCCCAGGAAACTATGGATTTTGGGTGACTGTGATATATTAATGCAGGCTCATCAACTGTAACAGAGGTAGCACTCTGGTGGGGCTCTTGATAATGGGGAGACTGTGCATGTATGAAGGACGGCTTATGTGGGGAATCTCTGTACCTTCCTATTAACTGTGAACCTACAACTGCTCTAGAAAAATAAAGTTTAACATTTTTAAAGAACCTGTTCTTCATGGCACTTCTTATTTACATGGTATTCTGTCTGCCTTCCTCAGCAAAATATAAGCCAGGACATTGTCTCTTCACTGAAGGGTCCCAGGGTCTATAACTATGCCTGATCCAAAAAAAAAAAAAAAAGTGTTCAATAAAGATTTTGTGCGTGGAGGGAAAAAACAAGTTAAACAAGGATCTATTTTTCACTAGTAAAACCCTATACTGATCTATTAACATAAACAGCAGAAACTAAGCTAACAACCTAAAGCAACTGTAATAAAAATAAAAACACAATAACAAAAAACCCAACAGCAGTGCATTTACAAAGACATTAAAAATGCTAAAACTTTTTTAAAAATCTCAATAATCAAAAATCATTCTGCAGAATAAGCAGAAGGCAGGATTTCCCAGCTTTTCTATCTTGAGAAATCAGAGGAATATAGTCCAGCAGAGACAGTGAAGCACGAGTTGGACTCAATATTGGAAGTATACGTGCGGTTCCTTTCCTTAGTGGCTGGAATTGACTTGAGCATTGCTCAGAGCAACTGACATGTTCCCAGCATGGCCGGATACAGTAGCCACCAGCCCCACGTGACTACTGAGCCCTTGCAAAGCAGCCAATTTGAAATGAGATGAGAGATGTGCCATCAGAGGTAAATGCACACCAAACATCAAAGATTTGGGCAAAAAGGATTCAATAATTTTTATACTACATACATGTTGACATGATGATATCTTGCATATACCTTAAAAACAGATAGTAATATATCTTAAAAGCAACAGTATTAACATCAATTTACATATTCAGATTAATTAAGATTATCTTCATGAGAACATCAGAGGGCAGACACACTGAAACCATACTCACAGAAAACTAGTCAATCTAATCACACTAGAACCACAGCCTTCGCTAACTCAATGAAACCAAGCCATGCCCGTGGGGCAACTCAAGATGGGCGTGTCATGGTGGAGAGGTCTGACAGAATCTGGTCCACTGGAGAAGGGAATGGCAAACAACTTCAGTATTCTTGCCTTGAGAACCCCATGAACAGTAGGAAAAGGCAAAATAATAGGATACTGAATGAGGAACTCCCCAGGTCAGTAGGTGCCCGATATGCTACTGGAGATCAGTGGAGAAATAACTCCAGAAAGAATGAAGGGATGGAGCCAAGCAAAAACAATACCCAGCTGTGGATGTGACTGGTGATAGAAGCAAGGTCCGAAGCTGTAAAGAGCAATATTGCGTAGGAACCTGGAATGTCAGGTCCATGAATCAAGGCAAATTGGAAGTGGTCAAACAAGAGATGGCAAGAGTGAATGTCGACAGTCTAGGAATCAGCAAACCAAAATGGACTGGAATGGGTAAATTTAACTCAGATGACCATTATATCTACTACTGCAGGCAGGAATCCCTCAGAAGAAATGGAGTAGCCATCACGGTTAAAAAGAGTCGGATGCAATCTCAAAAACGACAGAATGATCTCTGTTCATCTCCAAGGCAAACCATTCAATATCACAGTAATCCAAGTCTATGCCCCTACCAGTAATGCTGAAAAAGCTGAACCTGAACGGTTCTATGAAGACGTACAAGACCTTTTAGAACTAACACCCAAAAAAGATGTCGTTTTTATTATAGGGGACTGGAATGAAAAAGTAGGAAGTTAAGAAATACCTGGAGTAACAGGCAAATTTGGCCTTGGAATATGGAATGAAGCAGGGTAAAGACTAATAGAGTTTTGCCAAGAAAATGCACTGGTCATACCAAACACCCTCTTCCAACAACACAAGAGAAGACTCTACACATGGACATCACCAGATGGCCAACACCGAAATCAGATTGATTATATTCTCTGCAGCCAAAGATGGAGAAGCTCTATACAGTCAACAAAAAAAAAGACCAGGAGCTGACTGTGGCTCAGATCATGAACTCCTTAATGCCAAATTCAGACTTAAATTGAAGAAAGTAGGGAAAACCACTAGACCATTCAGGTATGACATGAATCAAATCCCTTATGATTATACAGTGGAAGTGAGAAATAGATTTAAGGGTCTAGATCTGATAGATAGAGTGCCTGATGAACTACAGACTGAGGTTCGTGACATTGTACAGAAGACAGGGATCAAGACCATCCCCATGGAAAAGAAATGCAAGAAAGCAAAATGGTTGTCTGGGGAGGCCTTACAAATAGCTGTGAAAAGAAAAGAAGCAAAAGCAAAGGAGAAAAGGAAAGATATAAGCATCTGAATGCAGAGTTCCAAAGAATAGCAAGAAGAGATAAGAAAGCCTTCCTCAGCGATCAGTGCAAAGAATTAGAAGAAAAAAACAGAATGGGAAAGACTAGAGATCTCTTCAAGAAAATTAGAGATACCAAGGGAACATTTCATGCAAAGATGGGCTCGATAAAGGACAGAAATGGTCTGGACATAACAGAAGCAGAAGATATTAAGAAGAGGTGGCAAAACAGAGAAGAACTGTACAAAAAAGATGTTCATGACCCAGATAATCACGATGGTGTGATCACTCACCTAGAGCCAGACATCCTGGAATGTGAAGTCAAGTGGGCCTTAGAAAGCATCACTAAGAACAAAGCTAGTGGAGGTGATGGAATTCCAGTTGAGCTCTTTCAAATCCTGAAAGATGATGCTATGAAAGTGTCGCACTCAGTATGCCAGCAAATTTGGAAAACTCAGCAGTGGCCACAGGACTGGAAAAGGTCAGTTTTCATCCCAATACCTGGGAAAGGCAATGCCAAAGAACGCTCAAACTACCGCACAATTGCACTCATCTCACACGCTAGTAAAGTAATGCTCAAAATTCTCCAAGCCAGACTTCAGCAATACATGAACCGTGAACTTCCAGATGTTCAAGCTGGTTTTAGAAAAGGCAGAGGAACCAGACATCAAATTGCCAACATCTGTTGCATCATGGAAAGAGCAAGAGAGTTCCAGAAAAACACATATTTCTGCTTTATTGACTATGCCAAAGCCTTTGACTGTGTGGATCACAATAAACTGTGGAAAATTCTGAAAGAGATGGGAATACAAGATCACCTAACCTGCCTCTTGAGAAATCTGTATGCAGGTCAGGAAGCAACAGTTAGAACTGGACATGGAACAACAGACTGGTTCCAAGTAGGAAAAGGAGTACGTCAAGGCTGTATATTGTCACCCTGCTTATTTAACTTATATGCAGAGTACACCATGAGAAACGCTGGGCTGGAGGAAGCACAGGCTGGAAGCAAGATTGCCGGGAGAAATACCAATAACCTCAGGTATGCAGATGACCCTTATGGCAGAAAGTGAAGAGGAACTGAAAAGCCTCTTGATGAAAGTGAAAGAGGAGAGTGAAAAAGTCGGCTTAAAGCTCAACATTCAGAAAACTAAGATCATGGCATCTGGTCCCATCATTTCATGGGAAATAGATGCGGAAACAGTGTCAGACTTTATTTTTGGGGGCTCCAAAATCACTGCAGATGGTGACTGCAGCCATGAAATTAAAAGACGCTTACTCCTTGGAAGAAAAGTTACAACCAACCTAGATAGTATATTGAAAAGCAGAGACATTACTTTGCCAACAAAGGTCCATCTAGTCAAGGCTGTGGTTTTTCCAGTAGTCATGTATGGATGTGAGAGTTGGACTGTGAAGAAAGCTGAGCACCGAAGAATTGATGCTTTTGAACTGTGGTGTTGGAGAAGACTCTTGAGAGTCCCTTGGATTGCAAGGAGATCCAACCAGTCCATTCTGAAGGAGATCAGCCCTGGGATTTCTTTGGAAGGAATGTTTCTGAAGCTGAGACTCCAGTACTTTGGCCACCTCATGTGAAGTGTTGACTCATTGGAAAAGACTCTGATGCTGGGAGGGATTGGGGGCAGGAGGAGAAGGGGATCACAGAGGATGAAATGGCTCGATGGCATCACTGACTCGATGGACGTGAGCCTGAGTGAACTCCGGGGTTGGTGATGGACACGGAGGACTGTTGTGCTGTGCTTCAGGGGGTCGCAAAGAGTCAGACACAACTGAGCGACTGAATTGAACTGAACTGATCTTCACCTATGTCTTTTTACTTAAAGTGGCTCCTGGAAAATGTTAAATGACATGTGTAACTCACATGGGTGTCTCAGAATAAACTTTTTGGACACTGCAGCATTAAACAATGTCTTGATTACAGAGTGAAGCTCCTTACTGCAAACACCTATACTTTCTGCCTGGTGAGCGCCTATCATGCTACTGGAACTTACTGAGCCTTTTGTAAGACAGGGTGGTCTTGTCAGATAGTCAATGACCCTGGAAGCTCCTTGAACCAGTGGCTGGAAGTGAGCTGAATTAGTTCACCAATTGTCTTGACTCTCACTGGGGACAGTTCAAAGCTGCAGGCTACCATGTGTCACAGAGTTCCCCGGCAGAGCTGAGCGCCAGTCATCCACAAGGCCAGCTCCCTTGATAACATTCCTCATTGAACTCTTTCCCTTCCCCATTTCACCTCTACTCGCCCAGGTGTTTCCTGGATTTATTTTCCCAAGAAATTATGCTTGCATTAGAATCTTCTCTCAAGGTCTGCATCTGGCAGAACCCAAATGAAGACAATAGGGAAGACAAAATAAAACAGAACAAAACCTACCAGACACATTCCATAGCTGTCAAGGAGTTTTATTTCAACCCTTAAAAACTTAACAACCCCTTCAAGCTAAAGTACAGTAAGAGCCTTTGTGACCATTACAACCAGTGATGCTGCTTTATCAAAGACAGGATAAAAACAAAACACGAGCATACAAAAAGAAACCATATGTTCAATTGCGCCAAATCTAAATGTAGGGTGTTTTTCCCTCTTGGATCTTTTATTAGATTGCACTCAACTTGGTGTTTTAGAAGGTTTTCACAGCTCTGTTCTCTTCTCTGATTCTACTTGGAAAATTGTGACTTTTGAAAGGAAATACTGGAGTTGAGAGATCCTGAGATAGAATGGAGGGTTTTGTCATCCTTAACATGGATCTGAATCCTTAGGCCATGTCCCTCGTAAAATGGCCTGATTTTGAGGACAGTGTAAATTAATTAAAACAAACCTTCCACATTCTCTATCTTCTAAGAGCATCTTCATGCAGTCCTTGTTTAAGCTTTTATTTGAATTCCTTTCCTCTTCTCTCCAAATACCTTGATAGTAATAAATAAGTCAGTTCCCCAGATAAAATGTACCTCCTTTTTATTACCTTATAGGGCATAACACTCTTACCACAGTCTTTTTAGGCTCTAAGCCCAATGGTGATAAGAATAATCAAACACTGAACTCAGGTACTAACTAGAGTAAATATGGATATTGGCTGTACTTGGTCTATAAATAACAGGATTATTTGAAGACGAGGAGTTTGCTTTCAAAGCTCTGATGCTCTGGGAGCTTCTTCACAGTCTTACTAGGATGCAGCCTCTTTTATACTTTCATAGGAGAGCAAAGGCAGGCAATAGCTTTCTGGGACAAGGAAGTACGTGCACGCATGCCTCTGGCTCTGGGGGCAGCCTTAGGTGGGGGAAAAGGGTGTTGCTGAGTCATCTATCCAACAGCCTGAGGTGTGATGTCCTTCCTACCCCCATGCTTTGTGGTGAACTCATCATGCTATTAATGGAAGCATAGAATCTAGCATTTTATAGCTTGCCAGCACTGGGGTCAACACAGCATTGAAAGGCAGAGGCTATTTTCTCATCTCCTGAAGACCACTAGATCTATCTTCCTCCCCACAAGCCAAGCCTGGGCATCTGCAATTCCTACCTCCTGTCCATGTCCACCAAGGGCAAGGTCAATTCCTCTCCTCCGCAGTCTTAGGGAGCACTGGAAAGCGAGCCTTGGAGCAGGGGTGTGCTGAGGCCAGCTGGCACAAGATAGTGACAGCCTGCGGTCCCAGCTCCACTCCAGTGACATCACCCTCTGCCAGCTGGAAATTGGCCCCTTGGTGACAGTATGTATATCACAAAAATCAGCTTAAGTTACAATTCAGGGTCTCCTTGTCAGGAGAGTAGCTTGCTAAACATTTTCCAACATACCTCTGAATTTGGGGGAATTAAAAGAAAGATAGTTTATCAAAATCAAATATGCTCTATCCACACAGAATGAAACCATGCCCTAATAAGGACAAGACATGTCCAGCGTCAGGTTCGCAGGCTCCCTTCTCTATGAAATGTTTTGTCTTTTGCCTGGAGACCACATCTAAGGAAAAGAAAGGCAGCATTTTCCAACTAAGAAACAGGTCCCAGCACTCACAGAATTTGGTTTAGGCCTGCTTTCCAAAGGGGCCAAACCCTTTGTGACTCCAGTTACAATACAGTCCCTTGAGGAGCTACACACATGTCATCTTTGTTGAGCGCCTAAGAACTCTTAAGGAGAAAGTGGGCAAGCATCCATTGTAGGAAAAAATTCAAATGGGGAAGATTTCACTTAATATTGCATCCTACAGTATAACAGGGAAATCCAGGGGGCTGGGGCTGGGGATCTAAAGAGAGTAGGAGTCACACAAGGTGCTGCGGAACCTAGCTCTGCTTCTTTGTTTTACTGTCGTTTCACGGCTAAACATCTGATAACACTGTGTTTCAAGGAAATTGCTCTGTAGCACATTTAGGTTTGTAAGAACTGATTTCTAATCACAGCTTACAGATAAATATTCAGCCATTTGCATTTCAGGAAACAACTTCTACTCCTGGGTGAACAGATTACCATGCTTATCTTTGGAGAAGCAGGCAGCTATGAGGTTGACTGTTGCCTCACACCTATAGGAAATCTAAGGTTGCTAGACTTCACAGATTTACTGGCAGAGCTTGTTAAAGCACATTCCCTAGCCCTGCCCCCTGGGATTCTGAATCAGTAAGTGAGGCCCATGAATTAGCATCTCTTACAACCTCCCAGGACTTCCCTCATAGCTCAGTAGGTAAAGAATCTACCTGCAATGCTGGAGACCCGGGTTCCATCCCTGGTTCAGGAAGATCCCCTGGAGCAGGAGATGGCAACCCACTCCAGTATTCTTGCCTGGAGAATCCCATGGACAGAGGAGCCTAGCGGGCCACAGTCTCTGGAGTTGCAAGAGTCGGACACGACAGCGACTAAACCACCACCGCCACAACCTCCCAGGTGATGGTGATGCACCTGGAACATGGACCTCACTTTGAGAAAGCCTGCTGTAATCCACTACCCTTTAAACAAGGGTAGATGATGTTCATGGCTCAAAGCCCAGAAAGGAAGCGCTCCTGGTCCCATGAAAGGGTCTTCTGTTAAGTCTCTAAGTACTGCTGTTACAGTGTTTACCCAAACACAGTTGGGAATGACTCCCTGGAGGCAAGACAGCTAGTTGCCTGGTGATAGAATGAGGGGTCACAGAGACAATGACCTTTTTTAAAATTAATTTTTATTGGAGTATAGTTGCTTTACAATGCTGAGTTAATTTCTACTATACAGCAAAATAAATCAGCCATATACATACATATATCGCCTCCCTTTTGGACTTCCTTTCCATTCAGCTAACAACAACAAAAAAAGATGTATTTCTATAAAAATTATTTTTTCATATCAGTCATTTTTCCCCCATACATAAAACTTTTTCTTTTGTATTGGGGTATAGCCGAGTAACAATGTTGTGATAGTTCCAGGTGAACAGTGAAGGGACTCAGCCATACATATACATCTCCAAGGGGGTCACAGAGTCGGACATGACCGAGCAACTGAACAACAACAAAATTCTCTCCCAAAGTCCCCTTCCATCCTGGCTGCCACATAACCCTGAACAGAGTTCCATGTGCTTTGCAATAGGTCCTCGCTGGTTATCCATTTTAAATATAGCAGTGTATACATGACCTTCCCAAAGTCCCTAACTATCCCTTCTCCTTGGCAAACAAGTTCATTTGCTGAGTCTCTCTCTGTTTTGTAAGTTCATTTGTATTGTTTCTTTTTTAGATTCCATATATAAGGGATGTCATATTATATTTCTCCTTCTCTGTTGACTTTTTTCACTCTGTATGACACTAAGTCCATCCACATTGCTGCAAATGGCATTATTTCATTCTTTTCAATGGCTGGGTAATACTCCTTTAGGACACCAGGAGAATCTCTTAAGTTCTATATCCAAGTTTACATTCAGATCATAATATATAATAACTATTTCATTCTCTGTTCAGCATCTGCCTATGAACTGTCTTGTTGCTGTTCAGTAGCTAAGTTGTGTCCAACTCTTTGCGACACTGTGGGCTGCAGGCTTTTCTGTCCTACACTATCTCCTAGAGTTTGCTCAAATTCATGTCCACTGAGTCGGTGATGCTATCTAATGATCTCAACTTCCGCCACCCTTTTTTGCCTTCTTTTGCCTTCAATCTCTCCCAGCATCAGTATCTTTTCCAATGAGTCAATTCTTCACATCAGGTGACCAAAGTATTGAGCTTCGGCTTCAGCATCAGTCCTTCCAGTGAATATTCAGGGTTGATATTTTTTAGGAATGATGAACCATTTACTCAAGTAAAAACTTTTAGGTAAGTATACAGCTTTATATAATGATAAGTTGCTACCTTACTGGAAAGTGTCCCTATGTTCTCATTTTGCCCACAGGACTTATACTGAAGGGTATTTAAATATCTGTAATTAAGCCAGTGTAGTTGACCTTTCCATGTGGTTTTAGGAACTATCTGTGGCAGCCAGAGTGTTCCATGCATATGAGGCATATTTGCCAGAAATAATGATTTTTTTTTAAATTTCAAAAAGTAGAATGCTTTTTCCAGAAAAAAAGAAAAGAAATAGAGAAAAAGAGGAAGCTTTTTTGGAAAAGCTCATTCTAAACTTTTAGGGCAATAAAAACATAATGAAAACACCTTAAAACATTATCATTTATTTATCCACGCTATACACCAGAAGTTCCAGTATTGAGGGTTGAATGATTAGTTTGATCGACAAACCATTCTGGGAACAACCGAAAAAATGGCCCTTGTTTTCGATCCTGAGCAAAACTATCCCACACAGATCTGCTGTTCTCCCATTCAAATTAAGACTTATAAAAGGCATGCAAAGTGTCAACACTGCTTCTAAAATCCATCAAACTATCCTGATGGAATGGCCAGAAAGTGTTCCAGAATTCAAGTTTCTGATGGTTTAGAGAAAATGCATATTTATCTGAGTTCAGCTTCTTTCTGAAGTTCATCATCTGTATCAACTGATCTGGCTCTGGTACTCTTCCCACAAAATTACAGGGCCTGTTCTAAAGAGACAGCTCATTCATTTAGCACTGCAGATTATGTTCAGTAGTTTTCCTTACTGCTGTAAGCATATGAAGCATATGAAGTATCACTAGTGTCACTGAAGAGTTGGAAAAAGACTTTCCCCCCAATTTTGGGTAATAACACAGGCTGTTCTAAACTAACAGAAATGATAAAGAGGGAAGTTAGCTTTACTCTTCCTGATGCCACTGCTTATCACAGGAAAAACAGCATCATCTGCCAGGCATGATGCCATATTAATCCAAACACACACAAGGTCTTCTCCACTTCAGGGCAGCTCTTTCCCTTGTTCCAGGTATCTCCCCAGGGCAGGGTGGTGATTACTAAGAACCCTTCCTGAACCTCAATTCCTGCCTGATTACTCGACAAATATAGACTAAACAGTACAGTGAAGTTGATCCCCAAAAGACTGACATTTTGCCAAAATTTTACAGAATAAATGGAGCTGTGAAACTACAGAGAAATGGGGTGAATGGGTATTATCCCAACTTTTAAATTCTGAAACATTTCAAAACCATAGAAAGGTCGCCAGAGTAGAAGATTCATGTCCATAAAACCTCCACATGCCTTTGAATTTTAACGCTTTGCCACATTTGCTTCTTTTGACTCTTTCTGTCTTCTTTTCTTTTCTTTTTTACCCAGCCACATAGCACTGCATGTGGATGTTAGTTCCCTGCCCAGGGGTCAAACTCATACCCTTGGCAGCGGAAGTACAGAATCCCAACCACGTATCCATGACGGAATTCCCATCTCTGCCTCTTTCTGTGTGTAGTCTCTGTGTACACATAATTATACACACACATACTTACACGCACATACACATTTAAACATACGCACTTATGTGCACGTATACATATAAACATATGCATATACATTTTGGGAAACATTTGAAAGTTACTTGTAGATATGACACTTCACTCACAAGCATTCAGCAGATTTTTCATAAAGCCAAAATCAGTCTCCCACATGACTGTAATATAATGACTGCATTTAAGAAACAACATGAATACAATATTATCTAATATATAGTCTATTGTCAAAGTCCCCAAATTCTCCCAATAATATCCTTTACAGCTTCATTTTCCCAGGATCCAATCCAGTACCACAGACTACATTTAGTCATCAGGAGCTGAGATTTCTTTAATCCAGGGCAACATATTGTCTTTCTTGACATTGATATTTTAAGAGTAAAATAGACATTTTCCCAAAGAAGATAAACAGATGGTTAAGAAGCATTACAAAAAGAAGCTCAACATTGCTGATTATTAGAAAAATACAAATTAAATCTACTAAGAGGTATCATCTTATACCAATCAGAATGGCCATGATCAAAAGTTTACAAACAATAAGTGCTGGAGAAGGTATGGAGAAAAGGAAACCTTCCTACACTGTTCCTAGGAATGTAGATTCATGCAGACTCTATGGAAAATCATATGGAGCTTCCTTAAAAAACTGAAAACAGAACTACCATATAATCTAGCAATCACACTGTTGGTCATATACCTAGAAAAGCTCATAATTTTAAAAGATACATGCACCCCAGTGTTCACTGAAGCACTAGTGACAATAGCCAAGAGACGGAAGCAACCTAATGTCCATCAACAGAGGAATGGATAAAAAACGCTGTGGTACATATACACAGTGGAATATTGCCCAGCCATAAAACATAGTGAAACAATGCCGTTTGCAGCAACACAGATGGACTTAGGGATTATCATACTACGTGAAGGAAGTCAGAGAAAGACAAATATCATATGATATCACTTATCATCTTTATTTATTTTCTTGGGCTCCAAAATCACTGCAGATGGTGACTGTAGCTATGAAATTAAAAGACTCTTGCTCCTTGGGAGAAAAAGCTATGACAAACATAGACAGCATACTAAAAAGCAGAGACATTACTTTGCCAACAAAAGTCCATCTAGTCAAAGCTATGGTTTTTCTGGTAGTCAGGTATGGATGTGAGAGTTGGACCATAAAGAAAGCTGAGTGCTGAAGAACTGATGCTTTTGAACTGTGGTGTTGGAGAAGACTCTTGAGAGTCCCTTGGACTGCAAAGAGATCAAACCAGCCAATCATAAAGGAAATCAGTCCTTGAATATTCATTGGAAGGACTGATGCTGAAGCTGAAGCTGCAATACTTTGGCCACCTGATGCAAAAAAATGACTCACTGGAAAAGACCCTGATGGTGGGCAAGATCAAAGGCAGGAGGAGAAGAAGACAAAGGAGGATAAGGTGGTTGGATGGCATCATCAACTCAATGGACATGAGTTTGAGTAAGCTCCAGGAGCTGGTGATGCACAGGGAAGCCTGGTATGCTGCAGTCCATGGGGTCTTAAAGAGTCGGACATGACTGAGAGACTGAGCTGATCACTTATATGTGGACTCTAAGAAGATGATACAATGAACTTATATATGGGGAAAGAATCTGAAAAAGAATAGATATAAATATATGTATAACTGAATCACTTTGCTCTATATCTAAATGCAACATTGTAAATCAACTATAACCCAATATAAAATAAAAATTTAATTTAAAATTGTGCTGTACAGTCAAGATTTTTCAAGGACAGTCTTCACTTTAGTTTTTCCAATTTTTTCCCTCATGATTGGTGGTGGTGGTGCTCAGTCACTTCTGTCTCTTTGAGACCCCATGGACTGTAGCCCATCAGGCTCCTCTGTCCAGGGCATCCTCCAGGCAAGAATACTGGAGTGGGTTGCCATTTCCAACTCCAGGGGATCTTCCTGACCCAGGGATTCAACCTGCATCTCTTGTGTCTCCTGCATTGGCAGGTGGATTCTTTACCACTGCACCACCTGGGAAATACCGCCTAGATATCCTTCCCTAATGCATCTTCAGGGGCACTGTGGTTTCAGTCTGTCTCATTATTGGCAATAATAAATTTGATCAGTTGGAAAAGGCAGCTTCTGCCAAATCTCTATTTTTATGGTATCTTCTCCCCTTTGTGACACTTTGAAGACTATGTGAATAGTCCCTTGCTCAACAACTTTTAACCTGGTGGCTAGCATCCACTGCTGACTCTTGCCTAAATCAATTATCATTATGGTGTTTGCAAAATAAGCATTACATATACTGGAGATAGAGTCCAACACAAAAACCCATTAATTCATATAGAGAAAATAGTCTTCAGTGGGATTGATCCTGTTACAATTTAATAGTTTCCTCTTTAGTTTCTGAGAAAACACAATACTGCTGGATAATTCTTCGAGTACAAGCATCAGTTTTTTCTAGGATAATTCAGATATATGAAAGGATGAAAATGCACAGACATGAATTCAAATAAGCCCTTTCAAAATGACAAATGTCTTGAATGGTCTCTGTGGCTGTGACATTTACATACATCAAATATCCACATGCTTCCCCACATTCACCAGTTGCCCTTGCAGTGGGGAGGGACCAAGTAATTAGTTCTGACCAATGACCCATTAATGGAAGTGATAAGTCACTTCTGGACTGAAGTTCCTACAAAGCCATGTCTCTCTCTCTCTTTGCTTCAGCAGTGACCATGGAGACTGACTGTGGAAATGAGGAGTCAGAACACAGAAGCAGCCCAGGCTGCTAAATCACTGCATTGGAAACAGTTGCCCCGAAGAGTTCCTTGACCTACAGTGGATTTGGCATGAGTGGGAAATAAACCCCTATGTGCTGAGCTGCTGTAATTTGGGTTTGTTTATTACCACAGCATAATCAAGCATAGTCTATTGTCTCTAAAAGCCAATTTTTATCAATAATTAGAATTTAACAAGAACCACCTTTGGTTTAGAATGGTGATATATTAATTTATCCACGGTGGAAATGCAACTGATGCAAAAACACTAGTCATCTACAGAACAAGTCTCTGCCCTTTCCCTGCCTCCATTTCCCTGACAGCCAAACTTCAATATAAAGACTAATGATGAAAGCTCGCGGTATCCTGGAGCTGTTTTAGGAGAACTGCTTTGCAAGCTGGTGGGTGTAACACTGGTACCTTGACATTGCCCATGGAGGGAGTATTTACACCAAAGAAACGCAAATGCTACACACTGGTGCCACTTCCCTCATCCTCCCGCAGAGAGCTGCTTGTTGAACATTTAAACAGCACATTGCTGGCTATTTTCCTTTCCAGGTTCTGCTACAAATAGGAGATGGGCATATGACCCAATATTCACCAATAAGTGAAACTGGATACAGAACATCAGGAAAGACTTCTCTCCCTATTAAAAATAAAACTGTATATATATACATATATATGTTTATCTGTATGTATATATATCAAAAAAGCACACATATCATCACTAAAAGATAGATATGTACTAGAATGTTTATTGTAACATCTTCACTGTAACCCAAAACTAGTTACTATTCAAATGCTCATCAACAGTAAAATGGACAATGAAATACTGTAAAGCAATGATAATAATTTGCAACTACACACAAAAAATGGCTGAGATTGTCTCAAATATAATGAGTAAAAGAAGACAACACAGGACATATTAGATGAGATTCCATTTAGATGAAAGTTCAAAACAGGAAAATTAATCTATGGTGCTGGACATTAAAAATTATACAACTAGTTACACTTGAAGAAGCTAGTTATGGAAAATAAACCTATGAGAGACTTCTTGAGTCTAATTATATTCTATTTCTTGATCTGGGTGATGATCTCAAATGCATCAGTTTGTGAGAATATATCAAGTGAATGCATACTTAAAATTTGTATACTTTTCTGTATGTATGTGCTTAGTCGCTCAGTTGTGTTTGAATCTTTGTGATCCCATGGACTGTAGCCCATTTGGGTCCTCTGTCCATGGCGATTCTCCAGGCAAGAATACTGGAGTAGGTTACCATGTCCTCCTCCAGGGAATCTTCCCAACCTAGGGATTGAACCCAGGTCTCCCATGTTGCAGGCGGATTCTTTACCATCTGAGTCACCAGGGAAGCCCAAGAATACTGGGGTGGGTAGCTTATCCCTTCTCCGGGGAATCTGCCTGACCCAGGAATCAAACTGGGGTCTCCTGCATTGCAGGCAGATTATTTACCAGCTGAGGAAACCCTTCTGTGTGTATAGTATACTTCTATAAAATGCTTTTTTAAATAAAGACAGATGAAAAGATAATAAAGGTGAAAAAAAAAAAGAGAAGAGGTTGACTTTGCTTCTCCTTCCCACACTGACATGTCTGTGTAAGACGTGGATGCCTACACCCATGGCAGCCCTCTCAACCAACACACTGAGGGGACCAGAGCTGGATTCCTGAGGACAAGGCTGAACCATGGCACCAGTCTTGGACGTCCCTCTGGATCTTTGGCTTTGGAAATAATAAATATCGTTTTGGGGACTTCCTTGGTGGCTCAGTGGTTAAGAATCCACCTGCCAATGCACAGGACACAGGTTTGACCTCTGGTCCGGGAGGATCCCATACGCCACGGAGCAACTAAGCCTGTGTACCACACGATTACTGAGCCTCTGCTCTAGAGCCTGGAAGCCACAACGACAGAGCTCATGTGCAGCGGCTACTGAAGCCTGAGAGCCGAGAACCCATGCTCTGCAATAAGATAAGCCTCCACAATGCAAAGCCCGCACACAGCAACAAAGAGTAAGCCCTGCTCTCCACAACCAGAAAGTCCACACACAGCAACAGAGACCCAGCACAGTCAAAAATAATGCACTTTAAAAATTATATTTTTCTTTGGCCTAGAGTAGTCCTGTCATCAAAATTATTTATTCTCAGGACTTCCCTGGTAGTCCAGTGGCTGAGACTCCATGCTCCCAGTGTAGGGGGCCTGGGTTTGATCCCTGGTCAGGGAACTATATCCCATATGCCACAACTAGGAGTTCACATCCTGCAGCAAAGAAAGATCAAAGATGCCACATGACACAGCTAAGATCTGGCCTAGCCAAATACAAATTTCTTTCTTTTTTAAAATTATTATGATTTTGCATGGAGACAGCCTTTGGTATTAAATGAAGGAAAAATTTGCATGTCAGCATTGTAAAGCAGAATGATTAACCTATGCAGTAGTTTTCAATACTGCATCAGATAATTGACATGGTTATTTTAGTCTGTTGGAACTTCTATAACAGAATACCACATACTGGGTGGCTTACCAACAACAGAGATTTGTTTTGGAGGTTGGGAAGCCCAAGATCAAGGTGCCATTCTGGGTGACGTTGTTGTGAGAAACCTCTTCCAGTTCAGAAGCCAGCGTCTCACAGTGGAGAAGAGGTTAGGGATCTCTCTTGAGGTTCTCTTATAAAACCATTAATTCTGTTCAGGAGGGTTCCACCTTCAAGATTAAAGGCCCCACCACTTCCCAAAGGCCCCACCTCCTAATAGCATCATCTTAGGGGCTTAGGATTTCAACATGTGAAGTTTGGGGGGATACAGACATTCAGAGCATAGCAAAGGTTATCCTGGTCATTCTATTTATCAAATTAGGTCCCCCAAGGACTCACTTTCCTGCTCAAATGTCACCTCTTCAATAACAAAAGAATACCTCTGTACCTTTATTATGTATATATGAATATGATTTCTAATCAGTCTGTAATAACATTTCCTCACTCCTGTCACCTATTTCCTTCCTATTACCCTCCTTTGTTGTCATGAGCACACCTATATTTCTGGAATTATCTTATTTGTTTCTATGTTTCTCTTCTAGGGCATGAGCTCTACATTAAAACGAAGGGTAGAGGATCAGAGAGGCCTTTCCCACCTTGTTCAGTGTGGCCTCTCTAGTGCCTAAAATTGAACCTGGCAGAGTGTGGACAATCAATACATGTTTGGGTTTTTTTAACTATATATCTACTATCTCTGGCTGTGCTGGGTCTTCATTACAGCACATGGGGTCTTTCTAGTTTCGACGAGTGGGGTCTACTCTCCATTGTGGTGCATAGGTTTCTTCTCATTGCAGTACCTTCTCTTGTTGAGAAACATGGGCTCTAGGTCGCACTGGCTCAGTAACCAGGGCATGTGGGCTGAAAGCTCAGGCTCAGTGGCTGTGGCACACAGGCTCAATCGTTCTGCACCATGCTGGGATCCTCCTGGACCAGGGATTCATCCTGGGGCCCCTGCATTGCAAGGCGAACTCCCAACCATTGGACCACAAGGGAAGCCCAATAGATTTTTAAAAAATAAATGAATAAAGAAGGAACACACATCACCAGGTAATTCATTAAGTTCCCCTATATACAAACGAGTTCCATTCCAAGATTACATTCATTAGGTACAATCTGTTCATAAGCACAACAAAGTTCCCCTGGGTACCCAACTAACACAATCAGCTATATAGGACTATACTGTGATAGGTTTACAATACTTTCCATATAAATACTATATAAAAAAAAGAAAATATTTTTAATCTTACAGTACCAGCTGCGTCACCCTGCCTTTCCACTTGCCTCTGGACATCCTAGGACTGAAATAAAGAGCCTATGCTACTGGACTCTACGCAGTACTGTACAGTAAAGTACACAAAGCACAGCCGCCTGTAGAGGTTGTACACACGTAACAATGTATGCAGACATGTGAGCTAACTTACGCAGTTGGACATGCAAACATCAAGTTCACAACTCGAAGGTTCATAAAGGAGACTTTTCATGCAGGAAACTTACTGGTTTTAGGCTTTCCACTGGGTACCTATTGACTCATCTGGGGCTTCCCTGTTCTCCTGCATGCGCAGCAGCCACGCCATGGTTTCCCTTTCCTGCCAGCTGTGGGTACCCGGCGGGTCAGTTGGCACTGGAAGGTCTTCCTGTCCTACGTGCACAGGGATTCACGTCTGTCACCTCGTATTCTAAACATTGTCTGTGCGTTTTCAGTCTTGCTACTTCACTGTCCTCTTTTTATAAGAAGATTTTAAAAATATGATAAATGACACCTCCCCAAACTGCTAACACCTTTCCAGAAATCCCTCTGTAATTTATCAACGTTTTCAAAAATAACCCGACGACAAGCTTCCCTTACAACACAGCAAGAAAGCAGACCTACAACTCATTAGGCCTGAACTTCTGACTAGTCAGAAGCACAGCAGAGCGAATACAGCACAATTAACATTTCTTAGATAAGTGAAAGTTTAGGCACCCAGGGCCTGACTGACCCATGGCAGAGACGAACGGGCACTGAAGCAGGAGAGACTCCTAAGTGTGTGGAGATGAAGCTTTCCTCTCATCATTGGGAGAGTGTATATTTTCCACAAAGTCTGCTCGTGGAATGAAACATGCCATCAAAATACAAGGCAGAGTTTGTGTGACATCCCTGCCAGGCTGCATAAACACGCAGGTGCCCCTGTGACAGGCGCTACCCCTCAGCCATCGGGACTAAAAATACTTCTTTGCTGTCACCGCAACAGAGTAAAGACTTTGACATAATTTACCAGATTTGACTAGAGTTCCCCCACTGCTTTTTTTTTTTTTTTTACTTTCAATGAGGCTCTGAACTCTTCCCTCCAAAATTGAATCTGACAATTGCAAACCAAGGAGATTTAAAAGAACAAACAGGCTCCAAGTTTTCCTTCAAGCCTGGTTAGATAGACTTCATGTGCCTTGAGCTTAGCCGTGGGCCAGAGAGAGCACATCCAAGCGCTTTCAAAGGTGGCAGAATGGGATGGCTTCATCTTTTCTCTAAATATTTGGCTGTGTTTCCTCTTCTTTTCATCTATTTTAAACTCCCAAGCAGCCACTCCCCATGTGATGTGATCTCTGGTATTGAGATGAAATAGTTCAAGAGGAAACAGCTCTTTAAAAACTAAATATGGTACAAAGAAGCCAGAAGCAACTGGTGGAGACTGTGGAATGATGTGACCTAAAGAAATGTGTGAATTTCTTTAGTTCTTTATTGAATTTTGCTTTAAACTGGAGGAGAAATTGGGGTGACAGCTGGAAGAACCCAAGTCAAGAGAATTCCATTTTTAAAGGGGGAAAAAATAAGAGCACATGGATATGATACAGAAAAGCAAATTCAGGGCAGAGGGAGGACTTGTCAGAGCAAGCAAGAAAGGATGATGCTCCATTTCAGAAGGTGGGGTGGTTCAGTTTCCTTCTGAGTAAAAGGAATGAGGCAGAGACCATGTGGATAGATGAAAGGTCGGTAATGTTATGCAGAAGGCATGGGGATGTTCTGTTCTGATGGCTTCTCTTTACTTCACGAAACAAGAAGCAAGAATATCAGCTCCAAGTGGGAATGAGGAAGAAAGGAGGAGAAGGTCTGAAATGGTTATGAAGAAAACAGGAGATTAAAAGGATTTGGGAAAACCATCCGACTCCCCAGCAGCTCAACAGACTCATGAGTGCTTCCTGGTTTATAAAGTCAAGGGAAATCAGCTACCATGAGTTTTCTCCAGCTGTATTTAACTGGACAAGTGCAGGCAACAAGTGAGAAAGGGGTGAATGTAATCGGCATTAGATTTTTGCCAAGTGAATAAAAAGGAGAAAGGAGAAATGTGCAAAGTATAGGCAAGAGAGAAACTATAATTATGGCAACTAGAATCTGAGCTGGCATAGAGCAGGGAGACAGGAAGGGGACAAGGGCTGGTGAAGAGGGTGATGGATTTCAGATCACAGTGGGGCTGATGAATTGTTGAAGCTGAGGTATGTATGACAGGGCACAAGGGCCCTTGAGATGTTCTCCTCACTCACACAGGGCTCCAATAGTAGGGTAGATGGAGGAGCAAGACGTCAAGGAAAGAGAAACAGCAGAGATCGTCCCCATATTGTTTAAGGCTGCCATGGGAACAGACAACTCAGACTAGAGCTGTCTTAAGGGAAAGACAAAACTGTCTAGTAAGGAAGAAATTAAAAAGGGTTACCAGAGAATGGAGGAGAGCCTGTATGTATAAATGTAGACCTAGGAATAACCCTTCCTTTATGAGATTGTAGATATAAGAAAATGAGGTATCAGCAAGAAGGAAAAACATCCTTGAAAGAAGTTTCTGGTGGCAGCCACAACAGTGACCCACATCCTGGAGCCTTCCTGCACCCTTTAAGATTCATAAAGCCAAAGACTCATTGTTGCATTTATAGCCAAACCCATTTTACAGATAAGTAGCTAGACTCAAAGAAGTGGAAGAATTTACTAAAAGCTCTTCAGCTACAATGCTGACATCTTGACTTACTTTTTAAAAGGGGAGATTACTGTCTTCATGTCAGTCAAACCTTATAAAATGGATATATTATAGGTCAAAAGTGGTTGAGTATTGTCACTTTCATGCTCTTAACCTAACACATCCTGGCATTCTCTCCATTATAGCAGAATGTCAAGAATGAGCAATATTTTTTTTTAATAAAGTGGTATTCAATTGGTTCCTTATAAAACTCTCCAAATTTTATCAGGAAAACTCCACTAAGCTCTGTGGAGTTAACTGTAAATAATGTCCTATAACTGAGGTCAAACTTAACCACTAGTAAGAAAATGAGGAAGAATCCAAAAGTAATGGATCAGAGCAGCCATCTGGAGCTGTGACTAAGAGATTACTGGTGACCTTCAAATCTAAATTAAGATGACCTGGAAAAAGTGTAATTGGATTATGACTATAAATATAATGCTTATGGCTAAGGAATTACATTGTATATTAGGAAAAGGAGAATGGTTACCAAGATGTCTATAAAAGGAAACACAGAGCCAAATCCAAGGAGTGTTTTGCAGGAGTCTCCACCCATCTCCATGGAGGGATATACCATCTTGGGGATGGATGCCATTGGTCTACAAAGCTCAATGATACTAGTGAAGAAGCTCAAATCATCCCCTCTGAAAGCCACAATCTCTGTGAAGATAACCTGGGCTTCCCCCTGGGACATGACAAAAAAGAGAGACTGCCATGTCAAATCACACAGAGGCTGGAATTTCTGGTGGTTATGTTTCTCACCAAATATTCATAAATCAGCTTTATTGTTTTTCATACATTAGCCTCTGTACTTGGGGAATGTGATTAATGTTCATTAGTGTTTGAGACATAATGAAACTGGGCTTCCTTGGTGGCGCAGTGGATAAGAATCCATCTGCCAATGCCTGGAATACAAGTTCAAAGATCCCTGGTCTGAGAAGATTCCACATGCCACAGAACAACTAAGCCTGTGTGCCACAACTACTGAAGCCTGCACACTCTAGGGCCCACGAGCCATGACTAGTGTACACAACCCCTGTACACAACCACGGAGGCCCACGTACCCTACAGCCAGCGAGTGGCGCTGCTGCACCTACGTGCTGCAGCTACCGAAGCCCACGTGCCTAGAGTCTGTGCTCTGCAACAAGAGAGCAGTCCCTGCTCTCTGCAGCTGGAGAAAGCCCATGCGTAGCAATGAAGAGGCTGCACAGCCAAACATAGGTAAATATATATAGCAGTATGAGGTGGTGGTGGTAGTTTTAGTTGCTGAGTTGTGTCTGACTCTTGCGACCCCACAGACTGTAGCCCACCAGGCTCCTCTGTCCATGGGATTCTTCAGGCAAGAATACTGGAGCAGGATAATAGTGTGTACATGTTAAAAAATAAGTATAAATAAATAAATAGATAAATATAGCAGTGTGTACAAAAAAGAAATAAAAACAAAAATGATAATAAAAATGATTTTTTAAAAAGACATACTAAAGCAGATGCAAATCCCTCGACTCACCAGCAGACTTTCCTCATACCAGGACTGCTGCTCCTCTTGGCCTGAGTGTGGATCCAAAGAAGGTGGTTCAGCTGGTGTGCAAGGTAAGCAAGACAGGCCAGGCAGGTAACACCTTCAACCTAGAGCCACCCTCAACCATGCAAATGTTGGTGGATAAATATCCTGACTTCCTCACTCCTCAGTGGGAAAACTGAGACATTCCTGTACTGTCTCCCCAAAGGTCTTCCAGACACTAAATCAGCAAGCTGAGAAATCAGATTATTCACCCTTCAGAATCAATTGAGGGTTATGGAGAATTTAACAATGTATAGAAGGCCACCCAGGAGCATCTGTTCAGTCTTTTCACGTTTGACAGGAGTAAGTGCTCAGTCACTCAATCATGTCCTACTCTTTGTGACCTCACGGACTGTAGTCTGAGCTTTTCCTGACAAGAATACTGTAAGCAGGTTACCATTCCCTCTAGGGGATCTTCTTGACCCAGGGATCAAATCTGAATCTCTTGCCTCTCCTGTTTTGCAGGCAGATTCTTTTAACACTGAGCCACCAGGGAAGCCCATTTGATAGGAGGTCACACTTTTCATTTACATAGTAAAGAATCCAACCTCAATGCAGGAGGTGTGGGTTCGATCCCCAGCCAGGAAGATCCCCTTGAGAAGGAAATGGCAACCCATTCCAGTGTTCTTACCTGAAAAATTTCATGGACAGAGGAACCTGGCGAGCTACAGTCCATGGGGTCACAAAAGAGTCGGACAAGACTGAGCAACTAAAGAACACACTTTCACAAACTGGTTTCATAAGTGAAAAAGAGAAGCCCAAAGTCTGAATTACACATTGACTTGATGTGGCTACAAGTACATCAAAAAGAACATAGAATAACAAGAACAAAGATAAAAGCAGATAGTAAGCAAGAGCAGAGAGTGGTAAACAGCCAAGTTAGCAGACACTGGAAATGACAAGAAGCAGTATTCTAGCCACTATCATATTAATAAAAGACTGCAGAGTTGAGTCTGTGAGATCTGTGGCTAAGCACTTTGCATGCTTTATTCTCACAATAACACTTATTATTATTATTTTATTCTTATATTAACACTCCAGGTAGTTACTGTTATCCGATGTTTCACTTTGCAGATGACGAAAACAAGGCTTGATGTTAAATCCAAAGTAAACAACTGGTAAGCGGCAGAGTTAGGATGTATGCCCAGGGGTCAGTTCAAAGACCACACTCTGCAACTAATCTGTTCTATTGATCTTTTCTCTGTGACAGACAAAGGTAGGGAGAGTTAGGTCTCAGAAGGCTGTATTTTGAGAATGGGAGTGAGCATAAGCAGGGGAGGGTGGTGGTAGTGGTGATTTAGTCTCTAAGTTGCATCAGACTCCTGTGAGCCCATGGACAAGAGCTCACCAGGCTCCTCTGTCCATGGGATTCTCCAGGCAAGAATACTGGAGTGGGTTGCCATTTCCTCCTCCAGGGAATCTTCCCAACTCAGGGATGGAGCCTGAGTCTTCTGCATTGGCAGACATTCTCCTGCATTTCAGGCAGAAGATTCTTTACCTTTGAGCCACCAGAGAAGTCCAAGGAGGGGATGGGAGATCCACAAAGAAACAGGATGCAGGCTCCAACCTGCCTGCTCTGGCAAATGCTGAGGCCATTCAGTACAAGGAAAGCGTAGTCTGGAAGTACCTGGCCACTGGAGACTGGCCATCATTCAGCACAACAGCTCATCCTCCATCAGGAACACTCCTACTAGAAGAGCCTGGGGTGAGGGGAAGGGGAGAGAGGCAGTTCAACATTTCTCTTGTGAAACTAAAGCAAACGTTGTGATTGGACAAAATGGCAACATACACACAACTTCAGCAGGGGAAACTGTAGCCACCACATCACACCAGCTAAAAGTGAAACGACAACATCGAATGTTAGGGAGGATGTAGAGCAACTGAAAATCTCCTATATTGTTGGCGGGAGTATAGAACGGTACAACCACTTTTAAGAAAGGCCTGGCCATTCCTTGTAAGATTAAATGCCAACCTGAGTACCCAGCAATTATATTCCTCAGTACTTAATCCCCAAAGAAACAAAAGATGTGCAAAACTGTTCACCATTTTATTCACAATAGCCAAAAATCAGAAACAACTCAAATGTTCAACTCGATGAATGGGTAAACGAATTGTGGTATATACATACCATGCATATGACTCAAAGAGAAAACGAAGGAATTATTGACAATATACAACAGTGGACCTCAGGGGCATAGCAATAGGCATGGCAGTACATACTTTCTAGAACAGACTATATTAATGATGATGGAAATCACATCAGTGGTTACTTTGAGGGGGCTGCTGAATGACTAAAAAGGGGCATAAAGATTATTTTCAGGTGATACAAATGTTCTATCTTGATTTGGGTGTGGGTTACACACACACACACACACACACACACACATTTGTGAAAACTCATAGAAATACAAAATTTAGACATGTGCTTTTCCTTAATGGAAATAATGCTTAATTTTTTGGGGGCGGGGGGAGAACTATATCAGTAGACTTACTCATATGTCATCAAGTTTCAGGACAGCTGGGGAAGTTTTTGTTGCAGTCTTTGATTCAACGGATTGTCATTTCCCACAAGAATAAATGTCATAACTACAGAGGAATCCTTTGGTTTTCCCTCAAGTACAAAGTATCATGACATTCATTTCTTTTAGACAAAATATTGGGTCTAAATTGCAGTGGGAGTCCCTACACTAACAAATTGTTTTCCATCCGACATAGTTGTTAATTTCCCCTTCTATGCACATTAGAATTCTCTTGGGAGGATCTAATAAGCAGAGATTATGCATTAGTGCCAAAGTTCCTCCAATCTGATGTACACTGATTTTTCTTTAAAAATTGAGCAAGTAGTTCATTACAAGAAGAGTTAAATTTTTGACATCACACAGCCAAGAAATTATTATTGAAGGAGGAAACAGACAGAACAGGCTCCATCTTGAAAGCAGGACTCCATCTTGGGCCGGACTGTGGACTTTGAGCTATATGCCCAGTATCTATGGAAACGACATACCAACTAGAAAACCAGGCCCCCTGGATGGAGAGCCCCGGGGCTCGTACCTAGACTCTCTGTTGCCTAAAAGAATATCCTAGTTATCTGTGTAACCAAATAGAATCATAAATTCTATTATGCTTATTGGGGTATGACCACAGGCCTATTGATAATTGTCCCCTGTTAACTACCTAGGCTTAAGGCGTATGAATCACGGGTTAACTTTGATTGTATCTTTCTTTTCCTTTGTTTAGACTAATTTCAGGGAATTTGGGGAGGTGGGTTTGGGCACGTACACTTAGTGTATATAAGGTTTTCAGAAAAACTGGTCAGGGTCCTTGGCTAAGAGGAGAATCGGCCTTGGGCCCACCGGTGTAATAAACTGCACTCCACTATCTGCACTGTCCTTCTGAGTGAGTTTGTTTCCCAGAACACGTGGCTACATTACCTTTGAAGGTGTTGAGAAAAGTAGAAAGAAGGGGGGAAAATCAGGTACACTAAAATTCAAATGCTCACCGTGTGATCAACACTGGAGAAAGTGCTTGCATATGTAATCTCATTAATCCTCAGACCATCCCTGCCAAGCAGGTGTTACGTACATGGCATGAGGAAACCGAGGCTCCTAGAAATTAATATGCCCACAGTTCAAAGCTGGTGAAGGTGAAGCCAGACTTCATTCCAGCTTTACATAACTCCATGGCCTTCATTTTTGTTGCCTAGAGACATCCATCCATTTCCTCAGCCAACAGATGTTTATCAATGTGCCTACTGCTTCAAGCATTAAGGGCATAGCTGTGAGTAGCAACCCCTCCCCTGCACTGCTGGAGCTTATATTCTATTTGGGAATTGGTGGTGTTAAATTATGCCAACAGATTCTCTGAAACTCCTTTCAACAACTGGAACTTAATGTCCCTTCCCCTGAGTGTAGACTAGACTTAGTGACTTACTGGTAACAAATAGACTAAGTGGTGTGTCACTCCTGAAACTAGGTCATAACACACTGTGGCTGCCTCTCTGGATCGCTTGCTCTGAGGGAAGTCAGCGGTCCGTGGTGAGAGCACTCAAACAGCCGTGTGAAGAGCTCCACGTGCTGCGAGCCTGAGGCCTTCTGCCAACAGCCATGGGAGTGAGCTTGAAAGCAGACACCCTGACCTCAGTCAAAATCTCCAGAAGAGATTGCAGCCCTGCTCAATACCCTGGCTACAGCCTCATGAGAGAACTTGAGCCAGCGACATCCACAAGTTACTCCTGAATTCCTGATCCACAGAAACTATGAGTTAAATATTTGTTGTTTTAAGCCAGGGAACATGACTAACTTGTCACATGGTAATAGAGCATATAAAGATGTGCCGGGAAGAAAATAACTGAAAGAAACGGAAGCATGCTGGTGCTGTTTTAGGTAATGGCATCTCTGAGCGTTTACTATTTACATGAGACATGAAGATGGAGAAAAGAGAAGTGTTTGTTGGATTCTGGAGCGTGCAGGTAGCTGCTCCCTTGACAAGATCAGTTACTGCAAATGGTGGAAATTGAGACCGATTGGAATACCATGGGGAATAAATGGAAAGAAAGAGGTAGAAATATTATCTGTATATGTCTTCCTAAAATCTTAACTAGAGGAACAGAAATGGAGGGTGCCACCGATGGTGGTGGTGTTTTGTTGTTGTTGCTACCTTTTTGAAATGACAGATATTTTTGTTTGCACATGTGTTGAGGAAAAAAAAAAAGAAAAACGAGGACATGCACAAAGACAGAAAAAAGATGCACAATCTCAGCACAAACACAGGGACCAGACAGGAATGATATTTCCTGCATCAGGACCAGAACGCCTAGCGTAGACAGAGTTGGTGGGTAGGTTTTTGTGAAACTCTGTGGTTATGAAGATGAGGGAATTTATGGCAAGTATTATTAGGGTAAACTTTCTTTTAGGAGACACATCAATTTTTAATTATATAATTATCTAAAGTACTGCCCCAAAGAACCCTAAATGTGTTTTTATCTTGAATATACTATTTTGGGGTTTTGTGTCTTAACATCTCCTATGCCTCATGCTTATAATCATGGTGAGTTATGCGCAAGTTCTCCAACGTTATATTTTCACACCTTTATATTTTTGTTACACTTAGTTTATTAATGTGACTTTTATTTTACTGTACATAATGAAGCATGGATAATCTTCTCCATGGATATTCAGTCTTTCCACTTACTGGACTGTTCACTCTCTACACTAATTAGAAATGATACTTCTACTAAATTCGAATATAACCATGAGTCTCTTCCTGGACTAACAATACTTTCTGCTGATATACTGGCCTATTCCTGTATCTAGACCTTACTCTTTCTCTATTGTGAAATATCAAACACACACAAAAGGACACTGAATACAAATATATTGTAGTTTAATGAATTGTACAAATCGTCTGGAATCTGAGTTGATAATTCACACAAATACAGGAGCATTTTGGCTGGTATTACATAAAATTAATAGATTATAATTCTAACTATCAGTTCTATGAACTTGACACTAGTGAAGGGAGGCATTTGAAAAGTCCCTACTTTATATATATTCCCATCTTATATGCTTTCCTTATACGTTTATATATCCACTTATGCATATTTTCTTTTAATTACATTTATACCTTATTTAACTTATACACAGAGTACATCATGAGAAATGCTGTGCTGGAAGAAGCACAAGCTGGAATCAAGATTGCCAGGAGAAATATCAATAACCTCAGCTATGCAGATGACACCACCCTTATGGCAGAAAGCGAAGAAGAACTAAAGAGCCTCTTGATGAAAGTGAAAGAGGAGAGTGAAAAAGTTGGCTTAAAGCTCAACATTCAGAAAACTAAGATCATGACATCTGGTCCCATCACTTCATGGGAAATAGATAGGGAAACAGTGGAAACAGTGTCAGACTTTATTTTTTGGGGCTCCAAAATCACTGCAGATGGTGACTGCAGCCATGAAATTAAAAGATGCTTACTCCTTGGAAGGAAAGTTAGGACAAACCTAGACAGCATATTAAGAAGCAGAGACATTACTTTGTCAACAAAGGTCCATCTAGTCAAGGTTTTTGGTTTTTCCAGTAGTCAGGTATGGATGTGAGAGTTGGACTATAAAGAAAGCTGAGTGCCAAGGAATTGATGCTTTTGAACTGTGGTGTTGGAGAAGACTTTTGAGAGTCCCTTGGGCAGCAAAGAGATCCAACTAGTCCATCCTAAAGGAGATCAGTCCTGGGTGTGCATTGGAAGGACTGATATTGAAGCTGAAACTCCAATTCTCTGCCCACCTGATGCGAAGAGCTGACTCATTTGAAAAGACCTTGATGCTTGGAAAGATTGAGGGCAGGAGGAGAAGGGGACGGCAGAGGATGAGATGGCTGGATGGCATCACTGACTCCATGGATGTGAGTCTGAGTGAACTCCGGGAGTTGATGATGGACAGAGAGGCCTGGCGTGCTGCGATTCTTGGTGTCGCAAAGAGTTGGACACAACTGAGTGACTCACCTGAACTGAACTGATACCATATTTAATACTGCAGGTGAAATTAATAATTGTCTGAAAACCATTTCATTATTACAACTAAATACACTTAATATTATCTACTAAAGACATCTCTTTTCAATTACCAGCAAAGGGCAAATGTATCCATGCATTCCTACTAAAAATAATTACTATAATAATCATAAGCTCATTGTTAACACCTCAAAGTACAATAAAACCCATGTTCAGCTCAGTTGCTCAGTTGTGTCTAACTCTTTGTGACCCCATGGACTGCAGCATGCCAGGCTTCTCTGTCCATCACCAGCTCCTGGAGCTTGCTCAAATTTATGTCTGTAGAATCAGTGATGACATCCAACCATCTCATCTTCTGTCATCTCCTTCTCCTCCTGCCTTCAATCCTTCCCAGCATCAGGGTCTTTTGCAATGAGTCAGTTTTCACATCAGGTGGCCAAAGGATTGGAGCTTCAGCTTCAGCATAAGTCCTTACAATGAATATTCAGGACTGATTTCCCTTTGGATTGACTAGTTGGATCTCCTTGCAGTCTGAGGGACTCTCAAGAGTCTTCTTCAACACTACATTTCAAAAGCATCAAGTCTTCAGCACTCAGCTTTCTTTATAGTCCAACTCTCACGTCCATACGTGACTACTGGAAAAACCATAGCTTTGACTAGATGGACCTTTGTCAGCAAACTTATGTCTCTACTATTGAATTTGCTGAAGCTCCAATACTTTGGCTACCTGATGTGAAGAACTGATTCATTGGAAAAGACCCTGATACTGGGAAAGATTGAAGGCAGGAGAAGTAGGGGACAACAGATGATGAGATGGTTGGATGGCATAACTGACTTGAATGACATGAGTTTGAGCAAGCTCTCGGAGTTAGTGATGGACAGAGAAGCCTAGTGTCCATGGGGTCGCAAAGAGTTGGACACGACTGAGTGTCTGAACTGAACTGACTGCAGCACTTCACAGCATCACCTTTTTAGGATTTGAAATAGCTCAGCTGGAATTCCATCACAACCACTAGCTTTATTTGTCGTGAGGCTTCCTAAGGCCCACTTGACTTCACATTCCAGGGTGTCTAGCTCTAGGTGAGTGATCACACCATCATGGTTATCTGGGTCATTAAGATCTTTTTTGTATAGTTCGTCTGTGTATTCTTGCCACCTCTTCTTAATCGGTTCTGCTTCTGTTAGGTCCATAACATTTCTGTCCTTTGTTGTACCCATCTTTGCATGAAGTGTTCCTTGGTATCTCTAATTTTCTTGAAGACATCTCTGGTCTTTCACATTTTATTGTTTTCCTCTATTTCTTTGCACTGATCACTGAGGAAGGCTTTGTTATTTCCCCTTGCTGTTCTTTGGAACTCTGCATTCAGATGAGTATATCTTTTCTTTTCTCCTTTCCCCTTCACTTCACTTCTTTTCTCAGCTATTTGTAAGGCCTCCTCAGACAACTATTTTGCCTTTTTGCATTTCTTTTTCTTGGGGATGGTCTTGATCACTGCCTATTGTACAATGTCAGGAACCTCTGTTCATAGCTCTGCAGGCACTCTGTCAGATCTAATTCCCTTGTATCTGTTTGTCACTTCCACTGTATAGTTGTAAGGGATTTGATTTAGGTCATATCTGAATGGCCTACTGGTTTTCCCTACTTTCTTCAATTTAAGTCTAAATTTTGCTATAAAGAGTCCATAATCTGAGCCACAGTCAGCTCTTGGTCTTGTTTTTGCCGCCTATACAGAGTTTTTCCTTCTTTGGTTGCAAAGAATATAATCAATCTGATTTTGGTAATGACCATTTGCTAATGTCCATTGTAGAGTTGTCTCTTGTGTTGTTCGAATAGGGTGTTTGCTATGACCACTGCGTTCTCTTGCATTTTTTTTTTAATGGAAAGGCAAAAAAACAAACACACACACACGTACACACACACACACACACACACACACACACCATTAAATCTGAATATTTAAGAATTTGACCTTGATATCCATTCCAATGATATATATTCTACAGTAAAATGTATGTTTCCACATATTAAACTAGACCTTCAACTCTCAACATATGTAAGAAAATCTCTCATGAGGCTACTGATTTAACCAGGCACATTTTCTGCCTAGCCTGGATATCAAATCATCGAAATACTAACAGTGACTTTTCTGGACTTGTGGGGAACAGGTAGGTCCTAGTGAGTTTCTATTATCATGGGGTGAAATCAGATTTAAAAAATCTCTTCTAGAACCCTTTTCACCTCTGGTTCATTTTCCCAAAACACTAAATCAGATCAGGAAAACTATCAGAGGGAAATAGGACACAGGGTACAATTTAGAAAGACCAATATTTACTCAAGAAAATTGCTAACGTTATCCTTCTTCAGCTCTGATATGGAAAATAAAGCATATGCATTCTGCTGCTAACTTTACATTCAATTTGAATTGAAAATGGTAATCCAAAGCAAAATGTTATCCAGGTCCTGGGAGAGGCTGAGATGACCATGCCATGTGTATGCTCTGTCATGTCTGACTCTGTGCAACTCCATGGACTGTAGTCTGCCAGGCTCCTCTGTTCATGGGATTTCCTAGGCAAGAAAACTGGAGTGGGTAGCCATTTCCTATTCCAGGGGATCTTCCCAACTCAGGGACTGAACACATGTCTCCAGCATTGGCAAGTGGATTCTTTACCACTGAACCACCTGGGAACCCCAGGTGTGCATGTTTACACCATACACCATGTTAAATAAATTAGTCATATATCATTAACACATACGCATTTGTTTAGAGATGTATACTTGTATTAGCACTAATCTGCATGTTTAAATTTGAAAATCTAATTTCTGTATGTAGGTAAAAAATATATGTACAACTCTACACCTTGGTTATTTTCTTCCCCAAACCCATCATTTTTTTATTTTTATTTTTTTATTTTCATTTTATTTTATTTTTATTATTTATTTATTTTTATTTTTTTTACTTTACAATACTGTATTGGTTTTGCCATACATCAACATTTTATTTAATTTAAACATACCCCTTTGGAGACTGCTAATCTTAACCATACAAACATTGAATATTAACTTTCTCTGAACAAGACTTTTTATATGCCATAATCATCTGAGTGTTAAGCAGATAGAGATTTAACATCCTTGCGTGTATTCCATCCATAAATCATGTATTTAAAGGCTATAACAACAATGTATGTTATGACTTGGTCTTCTCATACACCATCAAAACCCTAATGTATCTGTTCCTTTACTCATCTGGGTATTATGATGACTTTTCCTTTATTGACACAGGTCTCAACTTTTACCTCTTTTCTCATGAAATGGACCATGCCTAAAAGAGCATCCTCAGGAATAAAGGTAAGAATTGAAAGGGACAATGTAATTTTTTCTTTTAAATGGGCAACCATCACTGATACAAACACAGCTGCGTGAAAGTGAAAGTGAAATTGTTAGTTGCTCAGTTGTGTCTGACTCTTTGCGACCCTATGGACTGTAGCCCACCAGCTCCTCTGTCCATGAAATTCTCCAGGCTGGAGTGCATTGCCATTCCCTTGTCCAGGGGGATCTTCCAGACCCAGGGATTGAATCCGGTCTCCTGCATCGTAGGCAGACTCTTTACCATCTGAGCCACCAGGGAAGCCTGTATAACATTGGGCAAATGAAATCCTTTCTTTTCAGATTATTAAATCTTCATGGACTGCATTTCTAAACAGATTCTATCACTGTCTCAATTCTGGATTTCAGGAACAGGGTCAGGTGAGTCTGGGAGAAAGATACACATCATCTTTCATGAATTTACCAGTGATGGAAAGGACATCTGTCTAAATAAGGTCTAGAAAATGGAAGGAGAAATTTTAAAAAAGCTCATCTGGGTCAGGTCCCCAAAAGAAGGCTCTCCTAGGAGTGGGCATTAAGAGGATGCTGTCTTGTTTTGAAGATTGAAGGAGCAAGTAAGTTACGGCGGGTATCACAGATATCGCATATTACATTACCTTAAATCAGGATGCTGTAGTTGAGTAGTATTGTTAGACCTCTCTCTCGACACCAAGAATCTCATGCCCAACAGCCTCATCAACATCATTCTGATCATTTGTCATCAGCTGTCTAATAGACAATGCAAAGCCAACATGTCTAAATCTTGGCCTCGTTAGACATCCAGATTTCAACTACCTCTCGTTTCCTCCATTATGTCCTGAGCCACCCTCCTCTCTCTCCCCAAATCAATGTAAAATTCTGGAACTGGTGCCTTAGTTTCTTCCTTTCTTCCTATAGAGTCTGTTCTCAGTCAACATTCAAAATAAAAAACAAGAAAAAAAATGAAAAATCAAGTCATGTCAAATTTCTGCTCAGACTCTGCATGGTCCCCATATGTCACTCAGAGCAAGCGTCTTAAATCTTCACCATGACTTTCAGAACCTCACATGATCTACTTTGCCCCAAACCCCCATTCTCCCTGAGATCATCTCCTACCACGCTCCCTCGTGCTCAGCTGCAGCTCATTCGTGATGGGTTCTGTCGTGAATGTCAAATACACTCATGATGTCATGACTCATATCTCTGTCATGATGTCAAATGCACTAATGCTGCTGTAATATCTATTCCTCCTTTTTGGAAAATTCCCCCTGCAGACATTGCCTTCATCACCTCCCTCTAGTCTTCCTCAGATCCCATCTTCTCAGTGATGCCCACACTTACCATCCTAACACTGCAGCCCTCCCCCCTCATTCCTACTCTAACCCACCTAATGCCTCTTATCCTGTTCTCCTTTGAATAGCTCTGTTCACCTTCCACTTCACTAAATTTCAGACACCATCAGTTGTGAGTCATACCATCATCCTGCTATGACACACCAAACTATGACATGTCGTTGCTTGTAAGATACATCTTGATTTCAAGGACATTAAAATGTGAAACTATATGCACCTTAGAATCAATGACATATGGATGACAGTACTTTGAGAGCATCATTCCTTCTCTCTCACACAAAACTTAAATAGGATAACAGAAGGGGAGCCACTGCGGAGCCTAACTTTTGATTCATATCCTCATTCATTCATTATTAAAGTCATTCCTGGGAACTCTGTATCAGGCATCGTGGATTCAGTAATAAATAGCATCTGCTCTCAAGAGGGACTTTCAGTCCAGTAGGAAGCCTGACCATAAATCAGAAACTGAAGTACAGTGTGCTAAGTCCTATGATGACTACAGTCTCAAAGAAGGTCCTCAGTAATCAAACACAAAGCTAAAGAGAGTAGGCATGGTTGCAGCCAGAGATATTGATACTGAAATTCCTTGTTTGTAACTAGAAAATAAACTTGTGAGAAATTTTTAAAAAGAGAGAGAGAGAATAGGTATAGTTTCCTTAGTTGTCTGCTTTTTCCTTTTTGCCAAACTGTGAAAAATGGGACAAATAATAGTATTGATACAACAGGCATCAAGCAATATACCCAAGTATCATTTTACATATGACAACCTAAATCAAGTCAAATTTATTAACTCTGGGACTGATTTTTTAATTTAAAATACACTTTTATAACTCTCTGTAAGAGAGAAGAGTTAGAAGCATTCTGTCAATTGGGTCTCATTTAACATGAGGCTCTCAAAGATCTTGAAGGCCAAAACAGCTCTTTCATCTCCTTATTTAACATACTTACTCAAGCTAAGAACTTTTCATCTATAAAAATCTTCTAACTGTGCCAATTGCCATTCAAAGCATGATCAAATCATGATGTAAAATTTTGGCAAATATGAAGTCTATCAATCAATAGCAATTGTACAGTGAAATCATAATTTAAATCCCACAAAAAGGTAAAAAATAAACAGTAGATGCCAGTGTCCTCTCCATAATCTACAATGACACAACCAACTACAAGAATCTCAGACTGGACCAAAAATATAGACAATGTAGGTTTTCACTGGTTTAAACTTTAATTTAAAGGGCTATTCCTGATATTACTGTTGTATTTCTACATTACAATATGGAAGCTTGTTTAATTCTTTGTATTGGGGCTGTCACTGCTGAGATTGAGGATTGCAGAGCAGCTTCCAAAACAAGAGTCAGGTGAGAAATAAGTCCAGTTTGGTTTTTTTTAAAGCTATAGCTTTTAAGCTTAGCTTATATTTTTAAACTATAGCTTTGATGCTCAAGGGAGAAGCTGGAAACATAGATTTGGTGACCAACACTGTAGAGAGCACCATGAGAGTTATTGGGTTGTATACAATTATAGAGGGAGAGAATACCCCATTCAAAAGAGAGTGAAGAGAACCACAAGGGGATAGTCAGGGGAGGTCTGAAAAGGAAAACAGTGATGAAGAATCTTGAGAGGTCAGGTGGACTGCAGATTTAAATGATTTGGTTGGATGTTTAGGCTATTTCTTCACAGTTGCTAATAACTGTCATTGGTGGGCTTACAAATGGAGTAATGGAAGGGAGAATGAGAAAAGCCTTGTCCTGGGCTAGACAGAGAATGTGAAAAAACAAGAGCATTTTAAGATGTTTGGAAGAAAAGAGGGCAGAAGCTGGAAAGGAAAGGCAAGTAGTGGGGAGACTTGATAGTTTTTGTGGGTTGAGGCAAGAAGGTAAGAAAGAAACAGTGAATATACAAGTGAAACACAGGGCTTATCTGGAGCTGCCAGGATCTAGATCAGGTGGAATATATGACATCAAAGGCTGATGGTTGTCAGGAGCTTGGTGTATTGATATATGAGCAGAGAAGTCAATAACAGATGGACTGCATTCTCTGTGAGTGGGAGGCAGAACCATATGCAAGAAGCAAGAAGGAAGCATAAGACGTGCAGCCACAACTGCCTGGACGTTTCCCAGTCTTACCTGAACTCTCTTACACTTACAGTTGAATAAAGGAATAAATTGAACAAATGCATGCCGAACTGAACTAAACGCAGTTTAGCTTCAAGTGAACATTTTCTTTAATTTCAGTGTCTTCACATTATGCTAGATTCATTTTGCTTTCATGGCATCTTCTGGCTTTCAAAACACAAAGTTATAGCTTCAATTAATTGTATTAGTCTCTAAATACCATAACCCTTAGATATTTTTTCTGGTCTGTATTCTATAGTCATCATAAGAAATCCTGACATTAATAAATTATTCTAGGAAAGGTTGTAAAAAATTCTTCCATAATTAGACAATCCATTTTTCTCTTCCAAGTTGGCAAATTAATACATAACCATATTTATATTATTTAAATTATCACTGTACCCTAGAATACTCACATATGATTTCTATGATTACAATAATAAATGCAAACAAACAAAAAGTTTGGTGATGAGTGGCAGTGAGCAAAGAATTTCAATGTTTCAGCTTCAAAATGGCTGTGGTAAAATGTGCTTGCTCAGCTCAATCCAGCATCTATTTTGCCAGCTTCTCAAGTTTATCAAGTTCTCTTCCAGTCTTTCCATTCCCCTCTGAGTATATCTCCTTGGAAAAAGTATCAAGTCTCTGAGTAAAAAAGATGATTCTCTCCAGATATGGAAATGTTGAAAATGTTTCATTTTATAAAGAACTGGTCTAACACTGGGATGACATAAAATTAATATCCTAACAGTGAGAAGAAAAAAAAAAAGTTCAGAGAGTAGCAGAGGAAAGTGTTTGAAACAGCAAAAACTTTCTGGCAATAACTTTGAAAAAGTTGGCTTTCAACAAAACTTTGGTTAATACAATCATGTGTTGTTGCTTGCAAGAGTATGTCCAATATGGCAAAATACCACCAAAATCATTGTTGGAAAAAGTAGCATATCTGTAGATCATGTCAAAACTTCCAAAGGGCAGCTCATGGAGCAGCCTACAGGTCAGAAAGAACTGAGTCCTGAAATGGACTGAGCCACCCAATCTGCCTCTCAGTCACAGGGGTCCAGAGAACTTTGCTCCACCCACCTGTCCATCCTCCATTCTTTGTACGTAGACCTTTATCATGATGCTTGTCATGTCATGACTGAAAAATTGCTGATCTGCTCACAGGGACCATGGCTCCAGTCCAGCAAGATAAAGAAAAGAGAAACCAAACTACAGAAAGACTATGGGGTATGCCCAATGAGTCTACTAGTTTAAAAATGTCTTTTCCAGAAGCCCATTCAACATACAGATGCCCATGTCTAACTGGAAAGAAAGCTAAAAAGTTGGATCTTTCCAACTTTGAAGGAAAAGAAAGGCAAGGAAGAAGTACACTGGGATGATTTAGAGAGAGCAGCAACCCACTCAAGTATTCTTGCCTGGAAAATCCCATGGACAGAGGAACCTGGCAGGCTAAAGTCCATAGGATCAAAAAAGGTCAGAAACAACTGAGTGTCTAAGCACACACACACGGCCCACAGTAGCTGCCAGCTGGGACACAGTACATACTCAGTGAATGTTTACTGTTATGCAATATTCTATCCCCTCCACATGACACAAACCTGCTACGTCTGTCCTAACTCTAGCCTCATTTCATTTTGCGTCTTGCTTCCATGGTCCAATGGAGCAAACACTGTCCCCTTTGTTGACACCTTACTCCTTTTTAAGAAAAATCTTAAAATTGTAGTTTCACCCACATATAGCCCCATGCTTAGTCATGTCCAACTCTTTGCAACTCCATGGACTGTAGCCCACTGGGCTCTTCTGTCCATGGAATTCTCTAGGCAAGAATATTGGAGTGGGTTGCCATTCCCTTCTCCAGGGTATCTTCCTAATCCAGGGATCAAATATAGGTTTCTTGCATTGCAGGCAGATTATTTACCATCTGAGCTACGAGACAAGCCCAGTACTTTAATGTTATACCTTTAACCATACTCCAAGAGATGCCTATATAATTGAAATGGGGATAAGAGGACTTAATAACCTATTTTATGAGTAATGAATGTCTGGTTAAAAATTCGACAACTTTGATTTTCAAATTACAGAATATGTTTCATTATTTTTTTGTGGATCCATAGTGGCCATTTGGAAAGTGTCACAGAAGAGCATCCTATTGGGTCCACCACACTGCCAATAAGACAGCTAAAGACAGATGCTAACAATCCCAGGTGAATTTAGGCTTCGTTGCACTGTGGATTTTATACAGGTCTAAATATGAGTGTTTTGGCCACCTCATGCGAAGAGTTAACTCATTGGAAAAGACTCTGATGCTGGGAAGGATTGAGGGCAGGAGGAGAAGGGGACGACAGAGGATGAGATGGCTGGATGGCATCACTGACTCGATGGATGCGAGTCTGAGTGAACTCTGGGAGATGGTGATGGACAGGGAGACCTGGTGTGCTGCAATTTATGGGGTCGCAAAGAGTCGGACATGACTGACTGAACTGAACTGAACTAAAATATGAGTGTATTTAAATGTTTTCAAACCATTCATGGTACAGCTGCTAAAAATGGCAAGAAATAATTATTCTTCCTTAAAATTATATATGTACATTATATATATATATATATATATATGTCAAAAGAAAAGAGTACTGATGGAACCACAGTGTTGGCTTAACTTTATTAACAGTGACTTACCTATCACAGCAAATTCACATGTATCACCATCCTTTACTCTTACCTTAAGTGTGATGTGACCCCTTCTATAGATCAGAAAAATGAGACAGAGAGAGAAAAATTACTTGCCTTGGTTTCATAAAGGTAGTTAGTGATCTAGTCCTTCTTCTAGAATCTCTTCAAGTTTTCCCCCCCTCCCTCTTTCAACTTTAGCCTCAAGAGTACCCTGGCTGCCCTCAGAAACAGCAAGCATGAGCTCACTTGCACTGGTTGTACCCTCTGCATGGAACTCTGAAAGAAAGTGAAAGTGTTAGCCACTGAATCATGTCCTACTCTTTGCGACCCCATGGGCTGTAGCCTGCCAGGTTCCTCTGTCCATGGAATTCCCTAGCAAGAATACTGGAGTGGGTAGCCATTCCCTTCTCCAGAGGATCTTCCAGACCCAGGGATTGAACACACGTCTCTTGCACGGCAGGCAGATTCTTTACTGCTGAGCCACCAGGGAAACTTTTCCCTTGGCTTACTTATTTTCAATTTTGGGGAGTTAGGAGAACGGAAGAATGAGAATGGTCCCTTGGGCAAGTTACTTAAATTCTCTAAGTCTCAGTTTCTCATTTATAAAATAGAACTGAGTCCTGCTCTGCATGGTTATAGAAAGTATTTGGATATATACGAAAGAGAAAGAGTGCCTTTGTGTGTGTACATCTATAGTGGCATGCTGGTAAATACTTAACTGACTCTCAAAAAAAAGAAAAAAGTTCCTGATGTTTGGATAGGCAGTAACACACAAGCATACAGTATTTCCCCAGTGCACACAATAGACATGACTACCACAAGAGCATCAGTTCAGTTCAGTTGCTCAGTCGTGTCCGACTCTTTGCGACCCCATGAACCGCAGCACGCCAGGCCTCCCTGTCCATCACCAACTCCCAGAGTTCACTCAGACTCACGTGCATCGAGTCAGTGGTGCCATCCAGCCATCTCATCCTCTGTCATCCCCTTCTCCTCCTGACCCCAATCCCTCCCAGCATCAGAGTCTTTCCCAATGAGTCAACTCTTCACATGAGGTGGAAAAAGTACTGGAGTTTCACCTTTAGCATCATTCCTTCCAAAGAAATCCCAGGGCTGATCTTCAGCCCTGGACTGGTTGGATCTCCTTGCAGTCCAAGGGACTCTCAAGAGTCTTCTCCAACACCACAGTTCAAAAGCATCAATTCTTCAGCGCTCAGCTTTCTTCACAGTCCAACTCTCACATCCATACACGACCACTGGAAAAACCATAGCCTTGACTAGACGGACCTTTATTGGCAAAGTAATGTCTCTGCTTTTGAATATGCTATCTAGGTTGGTCATAACTTTCCTTCCAAGAAGTAAGCGTCTTTTAATTTCATGGCTGAAGTCACCATCTGCAGTGATTTTGGAGCCCCCAAACATAAAGTCTGATGCTGTTTCCACTGTTTTCCCATCAAGAGTAAAATGTAGTAAACTGATGGGTAAGTGGTGAGTTTTGAGTGTTTATTACTTTTTCACATAAGTTCTATTTAATTATATATTTACATAATTTAAGTTTTAATAATAGCTGAAAGTGAGTTGACTCTAACACACTGGTCTTGGGTGGGGGGAGGGGAGGAGTAATGCACAAACCAAAGCCAGTGCTATTTACAGGAAAGAAAAGCTACAATATCTGTTTTCTCTAAACAGACATAAATTAAAGGAATCACTGCCTTCATCGAATGTGATCTTATATCACTGATGCCTTACGGCAGCAGCTTCCAGGCTAATGCAGATACTCTGAGCCATACTCAACAGAGAACTGCAAAGGAACTTCAACCAAGGAACCAGAGAAAATGTGTCTCCAACAAAAAGGCTGGGATCCATTCCTGATAAGCGTTTTGTCACAGTAGATACCCAGTCTCTCGACTGAAACCTTCCCCTGACAGATTTCTGAAAAGCTTGTCAGGGCATGTCCTCAAGTGATTACAGACCCAGACAAGCTTTAAATCAAGGTCAGGGAGAAATCCCTCCACACCAGCACCCCAGATATCCAGATTCTAAACTGCCAACCTGCTTCAGCTGTGTTAAGAGCCCAGTGGGGGATCCCCACTGGGAATGTGGTCAAAGCAGGGGAGAGAAGTACTATAGTACTTTTATAAGAGAATTAAAAGAAGGAGAATGTTCTGCTTTAAAAACTACCTGCTGGGTAGATGCAGTGCAGAGATAAACCTGGTTCCCACTCTGCAAAAAGACAAAAAAAAAAAAAAAAAAAAAAAGGAATCATAGGAAGTGCCTTGTCCTTTCCTGTTCTCTGTTCCTATCCAAGCCACTAGTATGCTTTCACCTTTGCTGAAATTAGATAGTCAGCCTTCCATGTCTGTGGTTCTGTATCTGTGAATTCAACCAACCATGGATCAAAAATATTCATAAAAAAATTCAAAAGTTCCAGAAAGCAAAACGTGTATTTGCTGCATGCTGGAAACTATTTACATAGCATTTACATTGCGTTAGGCACTGCTGCTGCTGCTGCTAAGTCGCTTCAGTCATGTCCGACTCTGTGCAACCCCACAGACGGCAGCCCACCAGGCTCCCTCGTCCCTGGGATTCTCTAGGCAAGAACACTGGAGTGGGTTTCCATTTCCTTCTCCAATGCATGAAAGTGAAAAGTGAAAGTGAAGTCGCTCAGTCGTGTCCGACTCCTAGTGACCCCATGGACTGCAGCCTACCAGGCCCCTCCATCCATGGGATTTTCCAGGCAAGAGTACTGGAATGGGGTGCCATCACCTTCTCCGGTTAGGCACCATAACTATCTAAAGATGATTTTAGGTAAGCAGGAAGATGTGTGCAGGCTATATACAAACACTACACTGTTACGAGACTTGAGCACCCTTAGAAGTCTTGGATCCAATCCCCCATGGATACTGAAGGATGACTATATTGGGGCCAATCTATGCCTGACCCCATCCATCATTGAAAGTCCCTCTTCTAATTCCTAATGTGCTGCATATTAAAGAGGCTTCAAGATTCAGCTTAGTCGCAGCATTATGCTATGATCACAAAGCAGAGAGAAGTTAAACCCAAGGGGTAAAACTTACCTTGAGCCAGGTAGCAAAGGAACATACAAAGCCATGCAGGTAAAACCCAGGTCTTAGAGCTTTCGACAGCCAATCATAAAGCATGGATGCAGAAGGCTATACAGGAGAATAAAGATCCAGGCCACGTCCTCAGATCTCTGTCTGCTCACCACAATGCATGTGTTAGAATGTAGCCTCTGGAACTGAACTTACAGAATTAAACCACTGCAAAGACCTCAAGAGCATTCCTAGTTGAGCTGCAGTAGAGTTGACAATAGGCAATTTGGGCCGAATGAACCAATTATTTGTAGAAGTATGTTCCAGCTTGCCTGCAGTCAACCCCTGGGCTACTCAAGTACCTCTGAACATTTCTGTAAGATGTCTTCTGCTGTCTTCTTCACGGAATACTCTATGTGACCAAATTTATGCCTATTTCACAAGTCTTACTTCAAGCAGGTGTTATTTTTGCTTCATCTTTCTGCCAGGTTGTATTTCTTGGGGACAGATGGCTATATCAAATTGCTCTTGCATTTGGAATCCACACCAGATGCCCTCACAAATCAAAGAGCGGTACTAGGCTCTTCAAGGTGTGAGCACTTACACTCTAAATTTAAAACTCACGTAACTTCCAAGTCTTCATTGCAATAGGAAGAAAAAAGTTACCACTAAGCCATTCCTTTGCTTTTCCTAAAATCTGGCTTATATGAAGTTTTTGCTTTTGCCATCCTTAGGAGGTAGGATTAAAGATGACTTCAAAATCACCACAAGCTAGATTCTGTACAGACAATGGAGGGTTCTTGGAAGAAAAGCAATGAAAAACCTAGACAGCATATTAAAAAGCAGAGACATTACTTTGCCTGTAAAGGTCCATATAGTCAAAGCCATGGTTTTTCCAGTAGTCATGTATGGATGTGAGAGTTGTACCATAAGAAGGCTGAGTGTGAAATAATTGATGCGTTCAAACCATGGTGCTGGAGAAACTCTTGAGAGTCCCTTGGACAACAAGGAAATCAAACCAGTTAATCCTAAAGGAAATCAACCCTGAATAATTGCTGGAAGGACTGATGCTGAAGCTCCAATACTCTGGCCACGTGATTCAAACAGTTGACTCATTGGAAAAGACCCTGATGCTGGAACTACTGAAGGCAGGAGGAGAAGGGGATGGGGGTATGAGAAGGTTGCACGGCATCACCAACTCAATGGACATGAGTCTGAGTAAACCCCGGGAGTTGGTGATGGACAGGGAGGCTGGAGGGCTGCAGTCCATGGGGTCGCAAAGAGTCGGACATGACTGAGTGGCTGAACAAGTGAAGGGTTCTTTGTCTAGTAGATGCTGCTGGCACTGTGCCTAATTCTACTTTTCCTGGGACCATATACAGAGAGATGGTGAATCCCGGAAAGATGAGGATTTCTTAGGGAAAGACAGGCAACTCTCTCCTGCATTCCTTACTGAGGCTTCAGGAGAGACTGAAATAAAGCATCCCTTTTCCCTTAATTTCCAGAGACTGTTACAAAGTCACTTCTGAGGATCTTAGGGGCTAGAGAAAGTCGCTCAGTCATGACCAACTGTTTTCGACCCCATGGACAGTAGCCCGCCAGGCTCCTCTGTCCATGGGATACTCCAGCCTAGAATACTGGAGTGGGTAGCCGTTTCCTTCTCCAGGGGATCTTCCCAAACCAGGGACTGAACCTAGGTCTTACACATTGCAGGTTGATTCTTTACCTTCTGAGCCACCCAGGGAAGCCACTGGGGGCTGGCGTGAACCCAAAACTGCCTCAGGAAAAATACCAGTAAGACTGAATGGCTCATTCCCTCCCCCACACCATTAACTTGCAAAATAGATGATGATATAAATCAGGAGGGGCGTGGGACAGGGGTCTCTCCATGCCCAGGATACAAGCAAACTAACAAGTATAAGTTTGAAGAAGTTAAGGAAGGAGCTGTCAGGGGATTTAGCTAAGGAGCTTCTTTCTGCAGAATAGCTCTCTACTCCAGCTTTCCAACAGCCCATCCATGACAGTTAAAGAAGCCTGCCTCCTGCTAAGGCACAGAGAAAACTGTACCCTAGAACTTCCTCCTCTGCTTCCGGAGGAAATTCCTGAAACCTTGTCTCAAGGCTTTGAGGACCAAGATGATGATACAAATCACCTCATGCCATTATTAAGCCCTGGCATCTTACACAGAATCAATGCAACTGTTATCACAGAGCAAATAGTGCAAAAGGGGCCCTGGGTAAGAGAAATTTTTATTTCGAGGTTGAAGCGTGGGCAGAGGAAGAAAGGGGAGAGACAAACCTATTCCGAGGCATGAACAGTGGGAGGCAGGAGGTTCAGGGTGGAGTGTGCATAAAGGGAAGATGGCCACTAAAATAAGCCACCCAAGACTTCTATTATTTCATTGTCTGATCTTGGATCAAAGATGAGGAGTGGGGACAAGAGCATGTCTGAAAATAAACCTCCTTGAATTTAGAGTTTGTCTCAGGTCCAATCAAAGCAAAGGGGAAAAACTTATAGTAAATGCTTCAAGAAGAATAGAGAAACCATCTATGACTACTGAGAAGCAGGTTCTGACTGCATGTGTGATGCTGCAGAGGGGAAGTGATGAGCCAGAGGCACTAGCATGCTCCATTTCCTTTTATGCTGTAACTCAGTTCCCAGTTTGCTCCAAAACCCCATCTGGTCATCTCTCTGCTTGTCCTTCCCTCTGTCAGCAAGCTCCACAGAAGCACAGTTTTCTCTGAGGACACCTCATTCTGTATCATCTACTCCCTTGATCCTTTGATACTTTTCTTCTCGTAGAGGTGATTTTGATTCCATATTTAGCAAAAGCAGTGGGACCTGGTCCTCACCTTTCCTGGCCCCTCAGCATCACTGGGAGCAGATGGGCTGCATTTGGTGTCTCCCACATCTCACTTCCTCCTGTTTTTGCTCCTCCTTCAGAGAGATTAATTTCAGGCCTATTTCATTTGCCTTTCCCTTACACCACAGTGGAGTTCAACCTTCAGCATCACTCTTCCTACTTTTTCTCACTGTATGTGTCTATCTTGCAGCTGTTAGCCACAACTCCTTTCAAGATGACTTTAAAACTTTTAACTCTTGTTCCAGACCTCACCTCTAAGTCCTGAACAGATACCCTAAATTTCCTGCTTCCATAGCGACCTGAACCATGAGAGCAGCAACACATTCAGGGAGTAGTCTGAGCAGGCATAAACCACCCACCGATCCTTCTAAAAAAGTATTTGAAAAAGTACAGCATCAAACAAGATGCTGGTGCTAAACCAAAGACTTATAATCACTTTGCATAAACCATCTTTCTATCTAAAGCCTGTGGGCTGGTGATAAAGCAAAGACAAATTCTTTAAAAAGGCATTTGGAGGGTGAGCTGTGGGCCTCATTAAAGCAGTTTTCTTGGAGACCCCTCCGTCCTGACTCGCCCCGGTCTTTGGAAGGTTTTGTCTTGATCCAAGTGAAACCCTCTTTATGAAGCTTCTGAATGCACCTCCCTCACAGTGAAGAAAGCCAAGAACATTCTGGAGGGATGTCCTGGAGTCTGTTCTAATTCAGGACCTCTACTGTATTATTTTTTGTTGTGGCTGTTTCCAGTGGGTCAGCTCTTCACACCAAGTGGCCAAAGTGCTGGAGCTTCAGCTTCAGCATCAGGCCTTCCAATGAATATTCAGGGTTGATTTCTGTTAAGATTGACTGGTTTGATCTCCATGTAGTCCAAGGAACTCTCAAGAGTCTTCTCCAGTTCACCCTTATTCATTCATCAGCCCATCTCCCTTGCTAGACTAGAAGCACCCCAGGTGACAGGAATGGGCTTGATAACCATTTTGGATTATCCCATTGTACACTGTACCTGTTATACTTGTTTATTAGACAAATAAATGAATGACTTTTGAAAAAAATATTTCTGACAGCTTTACACTGGCAGGGAAAATAAGTGAGGATGTGTTGAGTATTTAAAGGATCCATCCCAAGTAACACAGAAGTCATAGAATTCAACACACCATGTCTATAGGGGAGAAGCAGCTTGGTAATTATGGTGAACAAACAATATCTTGTGTCAAGAAGTCACAACAGTCCTATAACCAAGCCATGGACCAAGTGATTTTCAGCAGTGCTGGGGGTATGAACTATATTGCAGGAATTGTACTCATTAGCCCATGTTCAGTGCAGGGAGTAATTTTTACCTGAAGATGTTTCCAAGAATTGCCAGGCATTTTTTAAGTGGAATGGTAATTTATGGCAGACACATCTCTGAACAAATCTCCAATTTAATTTTCAGGAAGCATAAGTGGAGGCAATTCTTCTGAGAATATCTAGTAACAGACCTAAAAGAAACAAGCCCAGAGAAACATATCTGAATAGAAAGCTGGAGAATATATTACCATTTCAGAGATGACTGACAACTCATTTATATTTTACTACATGTTCTATTAGGAATCCCAGCAATGAAATATTTTCAGAAAGCAAGACTAGGTGAGAGATTCTAAATTCCAAGAGATATTATTAACCTCAGATCAAGTGGAAGATGGCACCTGAAATGCTTCTAGGAATCAAGCAGGGTATGACACAATCAATCAATCAAGTATCCTGGTAGAAAGCTAACAGGCAGGTAACTGAGCATCTATGAAGCTTGCTTAGAGAAAGAGACTAAATCAAGCTTGTTCTATTGTATCACCAGAGTGCCTTGAAAATGCACTGGGGAAGGACTTCCCTGGTGGTCCAGTGGTTAAGAATCTGCTTTCCAATACAGGGGATGCAGGAGGTTTGGTTGTATGGATGTATGCAACTGGGGTGCTGAAAGTGGTGGTGTTTCTGCTTAGGACAGGACCCATAGAGTGACCTTGGGAGAGTGTGGTTAAAGTCAAGTGCACAAAAAGTTCACTGAAAATGAGAAATGCAAGGAACTTGAGAAAAAAAAAAAAAAAAACAAAACCACCATGGATATAATGTGCTTCTCGATGATTTTGGAAAGTTGGTCACAAATACATTTGCAGAAATTCAACACTTTGTCTTTCCTTAAAGCAACAGCTCCCAGATCTCTTATGGTTCTTTGTATTTCTGTGGTGTCCACTGTAATTTCTAATTTTTCCATTTCTAATTTTATTGATTTGGGTCCTCTCCCTTTTTTTCTTGATGAGTCTCACTCCCTAGAGTTTTATCAATTTTAACTTCTCAAAGAAACAGTTTTTAGCTTCATTGATGTATTCTATTGTTTTCTTAGTTTCTATTCCATTTATTTCTGCCCTGATCTTAGTGATTTCTTTCTTGCTGTTAACTTTGGGTTTTGTCTGCTCTTCTTTCTCTAGTTGAACAGCTCCCAAATCTGACAGTTGTCTTTGTTTTCTCTTCCAACTTTCACACTCTCAGTAAAAGAAGAATCACAACTTCAGTATATGAGATTCCCTGGATGGCTTTTCTTCTCCTTCCCACTCTTTTGGGGTTTCCATTTCCTACTGCACATTTTAACCTTCTTTCCTCACAAGACTATGACATTCCTTCTGTCTCCCAGAGGCCCAACGGACATGAAATAGGAAGGAAGAGGGCAGGGCACAAATTTTAAAAGAATGACATAGCCTGAGGACACAACTGATTAGAACCAAACAGGTCCAAGATGACTAGACCTTGAGCCTCAGTACATGCTCACTGTAACATACCAGCAAGCTAATTGGCACACCCACCAGCACCATGAGAGCTCTAAGGCCAACCATTAAGGACCAAAACGTGCACAGGGGCCCAAGTTGTGGAAATCTCTGCTCCTTCCCCAGAAAAGAGTTGGAATACTCCTCCCACTCATTATCCTATGAAATTACACAGCTCGTAAAAGCTAACCACAGCACAATTCATGGCCACACTTCCCTTCTGTGGCGGCCCACACTCTTGTCTGTGGAGTATGCTCCCTGGGCTGCTCCTGCCTTCTGAGATGGCCCTGTCTGTGCAGTGAGTTTCTCTCTAAATAAATCCACTTCTCACCCATCACTTTGTCTCTCACTGAATTCTTTTTGCTATGAGACATCAAGAATCTGGGTTTCATTAAGTCCTGAAACTAGGTGTGTGATCTCAGTTGGAAGACCATGAGTACCAATCTAGATTTTGGCAGGATTCAAGTCCCAATCTGAGTTACATGGTTTCAGACACACTTCAGTGAAAACTCAGCTTCTATCACCTCAAGAGTTTTGCCATTTTGGATTCAAAATGGTTTCTGTTAGGAGAGTGTGTAATTTCCTCGCTTCTGTGTCACTGCAACAAGGGTTTTAAATGGTGGACCAGTGTTACAACTGAGTTACAGCTCAGAATTTTATTCAGTAAACAAAGGATAGCACACCCTCAAGGTGTGAGGGCAGGCCAACCTCAAAGGAGAGGCCTCAACCAGTCTTGGCTCCCTCTTTTTATGTGTTTTGTCTCCTCTCCTCTGAGACTGCCCTGTGTAAATTAGGGTTAGCCAGGAAGGAAGCATGTTTGTTTCACCTAATGTTCTCACTCTGGCACATGAACTTTTCCTTTGTTCCCTTTTTGCAGGCTTTTCCCTTTCTTTGCCTTTTAGCCACTGCCAGTTTGGACTCCTTTTCCCTATTCTAACTACCTACAGTTTCCATAAATACCCTCAGATGTGTTACAAATATTAACTAACTAACAAGAGACCTTGAATCTCATTGGACACTCATTTTCCAAGATGAGCATGTCACTAAAGCCGTGTTAAAGAAGTTCAGTCTCTGGGCAAAGAAAAGCAAGATTGAGTTTTGAGTTCCTACAGGGAACTGTTGCATAGTTATAAAGTTGTAAGTACTACACATTTGTATAACTGCCTCTATACCAAAGGTATTCACAATTAATGACTTTAAGCGAAAAGAATGCCCCTTGCCAAGTAAAGGGTTCTAAAACAATTAATGAATACTTTTGCCATAGAAGTATTTAAATGTCTTTTAGAATAAATTAATTACAACACTGATCATATTTACCATAGAAGGTTGGAAATAAGAAAGCATGATGAAATCCAACCATCATCCTACCACTCTCTCTCTGAGGAAAACCCTAGTAATATTTACTGGTTTTTTTTTTTTTTTCCTAGATATTCAGTTATGGGGAACAGATGGATCCTGCTGTATATGAAGCCTCTAGCAGCAGCTGGTACGTGGATGACAAATATTTGTAGGCAATGAATATAGTGTACATATTATTTTGTAATCCACCTCAAAATGTCTTTGTTTTCAAACTAAGATGTTATAAAAGGATAATTTGCAAACTATAAAAATTTTAAAATCTAATAGTTCAGAAAGGGATGAGGTAAGAAATTATTTTCCCTCCATATTGCCATTCCTTGGAAGAAATCTGTAGAAATCCTGGAAGTTGACATAGAGAGAAAGAGAGACTATAAATGTGAAGATGCATTAAAAAAAAAAAATTGGAACTAGATTCAGGTTTAGCAATGACTTTTACCATTTAACTATTTATTAAATATGTTGCCCATATCAGCATGTATAATTTTACTTTTCTCTTTACAAAGGATTCATGTGGATTGTCCTGTACTTAATCATTAAATTAATTGACTTTTACATTGTGGCCAGCTTTTTTGCTGCTAAAAGCAATGCTCAAAAAAAAAAAAATCAGTCTCTCATCAAATAATTTTTGAGCACCCATGTGTCATACAATGAGCTAGATTCTAGGGACTGTGATGTTAACACCGCAGGTAAGATCTCTAGCCTCAGGTAGTTCATGAACTAATAGAGGAGATTATAACAAGAAAACAAAAATGAACATACCCTTTCAAATGTTAATTTGTACTATGAGGGAGAAGGACGAGAAGGAAGTGACTTACATCAAATGGACAGGAAGGTCTCTCTGAGGACATAAGTAATCACTTTCATACGGACAGAGGAAGATAGTTGGAGAAGGACACAGGGGGTTGTGAAAGTCCCAGCAGGGGACTATAGAGTGGGGAACCTCGGAAACTTGGGGCGACCACTGTAAATTAACAATCACTCAAGAAAACTATAGGAATGCCATGGAACAAAGCAGGCTTGCTTAACTATAAAGCTATAAATAAAATAATGAGATATGCCCCAGGCCATTAAGTGAAAGAAGAATGTCACCATCCTTCTATTGATTTGAATAAGTGCTATGATAATCCTAGTTTGACCTCAGAGAGTCAGATACTCTCCTGCCCAATACAAAGGAGGAGCTAGTGATATAAATCTCACATCTACTTGAAGAGGGAGGTCTTTCCCCCCTCCCTAACTTTCCTTTGATTATAAAATGTAGTCCACTTAATCCTTGGGGCTGAGCCCCTTCACTTGCCTACTTGCATCTCTCGCAAGCACCTTAAAATAAAACTACTTCTTGCCTATCACTTTGCCTCTGGATGAATTCCTTCTATGCTGAGACACAAAGAATCTGAGCCTCAGTAAGTCCAGACACCAGGTGAGTGATTGCAATTAAAAGAACATTGGTTCAAATCCCAGTCTGAGGCGCACAATTTCAAGCTGGCACCTAAAGGATGAAAAATAGGCAGGTTGCAAAGATTTGGGGAATGTCTAAGCAGAGGGGACAGCTAAGGCAAAGGTGCCAGTGAGAGATCTTGTTTTCAGGAAACTGAACAAAAATGAATGTACAAAGAACATTAACCAGGACCAGGTTGAAGGGTAAGAAATGCATGAATCTTGTAGGATTCTAGATGAACATTTTAAGCTTTATTCCAAATATAGTAGGAAACTACAAAAAAGTGATAAGTAAGGGAGTGACATGATCTGACTTGCATTTTTTAAAGATCCCTCTAACGAAGATCATGGCATCTGGTCCCATCACTTCACGGGAACTAGATGGGGAAACAGTGGAGACAGTGTCAGACTTTATTTTTTGGGGCTCCAAAATCACTGCAGATGGTGACTGCAGCCATGAAATTAAAAGACTCTTACTCCTTGGAAGAAAAGTTATGACCAACCTAGACAGCATATTCAAAAGCAGAGACATTACTTTGCCAACACAGGTCCGTCCAGTCAAGGCTATGGATTTTCCAGTGGTCATGTATGGATGGGACAGTTGGACTGTGAAGAAAGCCGAGTGCTGAAGAATTGATGCTTTTGAACTGTGGTGTTGGAGAAGACTCTTGAGAGTCCCTTGGACTTCAAGGAGTTCAAACCAGAAAATCAATCATGATTATTCACTGGAAGGACTGATGCTGAAGCTGAAGCAATTATATTACATATATAATTCATTTTTAGACTCTTCTCCTTTATAGTTTAATACAAGATATTGAGTATAGTTCCGTCTGCTATACAGTAGGTCCTTATTGATCTATTTTATATGCAGTAGTTCAGACTCAATCGTGTCCGGCTCTTTGCGACCCCATGAACCGCAGCATGCTAGGCCTCCCTGTCCAATAACAACTCCTGGAGCCCACCCAAACTCATCTCCATTGAGTTGGTGATGCCATCCAACCATCTCATTCTCTGTCGTCCCCTTCTCCTCCTGCCTTCATCTTACCCAGCATCAGGGTCTTTTCAAAAGAATCAGCTCTTCATATCAGTTGGCCAAAGTATTGGAGTTTCAGTTTCAACATCAGTCCTTCCAATGAACACCCGGAACTGATCTCCTTTAGGATGGACTGGTTGGATCTCCTTGCAGAGAGCTTTCAGCCAACTTTTTCACTCTCTTCTTTCACTTTCATCAAGAGGCTCTTTAGTTCCTCTTTACTTTCTGCCCTAGTGTGTGTATGTTAATCCCAAATTCCTAAGTTATCTCCCCCAAAGCCATCCTCCTTGCTAGCTATAAGTTTGTTTCCTATGTCTATGAGTCTATTTCTGTTTTGTAAATAAGTTCGCGTTATAAATTTTTCAGATTCCACATGCTCCCCCTTTTGTTTCTGCATCCCCTCTCTTTCCTGATTAGCAAATGTTTGAATCTGCCCTTTGGAACTCAGGGAAGGTCTAGGAGGCTGTTGTTGCTTGGTTGCTAAGTCGTGTCCAACTCTTTGTGATTCCATGGACTGTACACTGCCAGGCTCCTCTGTCCACGGGATTCCCCAGGCAAGAATAATGGAGTGAGTTGCCACTTCCTTCTCCAGAGGATCTTCCCGACTGAGGGATCAAACCTGTGATCCCATGTCTCCTGTGTCTCCTACATTGCCAGGTGGATTCTTTACCACTGAGCCACTTGGAAATTTCCTATAAACAAGGAACAGGGATCAAGGAAAGGATCTGTACCCAGAAGGGCTTCCCACTGCATCCCCCACCCCCGGATCCTGCTCCATTTCACTAAGACAACATAGGAAAAGGAGGTTGAGTGAAGAGAAGAACACAAGCTGTAGAGATGGTTGAGAGGTTATTCCAGTACACAGGTCAGTGGTGGAGAAAACTGAGGCAAATATTACATGAAGAGGATTAACAACTGAGAGATCGGGAGCAGATGGGGAAATCCACATCAGGGGCATTTGAGAGGCAAAACCAGGTGGGAATGTGTTAACCAGTTATTGGAAAATAGAAGGAGGTATAACCCAGACAACTCTTTAGAGAAGTTTCATTTTAAAAGTCTGCAAAATAAGAAAAGTAGAGTAACTATAGAAGTCCTAGGGTCACAACAATTCATGTTTGTTACTATAATGACAATCCTAGTGGAGTTTTGCATATTAACAGGAATGATCTAGTAAAGTGAGAGGGAATAACCAAGCAAACAAATCAATTTGGAGGTTAGGAAGAATGGGATTCAAGGTACAGTTTGTTTTTTATTCTCTTCAAGAAATAGGAACGATGAAAGAGAAACAGTACTCAGACACCAGCTGGTTTGGGGATTTGTGATAAAATGTCAGGAATCTTCCCAGTGGTGTTTCCTCTCCTCTCAAGAAAGCATAAGACAAGTTATCAGCTTGAAGTGTTTGCACTTGTGTGCCTCTGAGAAGAAGAGATAAGTTTGAAGGGGAATAGCTGAAGTCAAATTATTTGCAGACAATGGAAAGAGAAGCTTGGTAGAATTGCCTAGTAGTGTTTTACTTGGCATACAGAGAAAATTTCAAAAGATACATGCACTCTAATGTTCGCAGCAGCACTATTTACAATGACCAAAACATGGAAACAACCTAAGTGCCCATTTACAGATGAATAAAGAAAGAAGATGTGGTGTATATAAAGAATGGATTACTACTCAACCATAAAAATCAACAAAATAATGCCATTTGCAGGAACATGGATGGACGTAGAGATTATCATACTAAAAGAAGTCAAACAAAGACAAAATTCATGATATCACTTATAGAAAAATGATATAAATGAATTTACAAATAGAAATATACTCACATAGAAAACACACTTATGGTTACCAAAGGAAAAGGTGGGGGCGGGGGAGTGAAACAGGAAGGGAGAGGATAAAGCACATCCTTTAAAGGAATGACATAGCCATCAATTCAGTTCAGTTCAGTTGCTTAGTCGTGTCTGACTCTTCGTGACTCCATGAATCACAGCACACCAGGCCTCCCTGTCCACCACCAACTCCAGGAATTCACTCAAACTCACGTCTATCAAGTTGGTGATGCCATCCAGCCATCTCATCCTGTCATCCCCTTTTCCTCCTGCCCCCAATCCCTCCCAACATCAGAGTCTTTTCCAATGAGTCAACTCTTCGCATAGGTGGCCAAAGTACTGGAGTTTCAGCTTCAGCATCATTCCCTCCAAAGAAGTCCCAGGGCTGATCTCCTTTAGAATGGACTGGTTGGATCTCCCTGCAGTCCAAGGGACTCTCAAGAGTCTTCTCCAACACCACAGTTTAAAAGCATCAATTATTCGGCACTCAGCTTTCTTCACAGTCCAATTCTCACAACCATAGGACATGATGAAAACTGGTTAGGATCAACTCTGTCCAAGATAGTGGAAGATTTGATTTCCAGTGAACCTTTAGCCTCATTACACACTAGCATGCTAAATAACACACCCACCAATGCCATGATAGTTCTGAAAGCAAAACTGTTAGTTGCTCACTTCTGTCCAGCTCTTTGCGACCCCATAGCCTGGACTATAGCCTGCCGGGCTCCTCTGTCCATGAAATTCTCCAGGCAAGAATACTGGAATGGGCAGCCATTCCCTTCTTCAGGGGATCTTCCCAACCCAGGGATCGAACCTGGGTCTCTGGCACTGCAGGCAGGAGAGCCACCAAGGAAGCCCAGACCAACCATGAAAGGCCAAAAAGTGGGCAGTGGCTCAATCCTGGAAATCCTTGCCCCTTCCCTGAAATAGTTAGAATAATCTTCCTATTCAGTAGCCTATGAAACTACCCAGCCCATAAAAACAAACCATGCCATATTCCAGAGCTTCTAGCCTTCTGAGATAGATTCTGTGGACTGTGCTTCTGTCTAAATAAATTCACTTCTTACCTATCACCTTGTCTCTCACTGAATTCTTTCTGCGATGAGATTATGTCCGAGCTTCGTTAAGTCCTGAGACCAGGTGTGTGATGTCAATTAAAAGACAGTGGGTTCTGGCTTGGTATGAGCCCCAGCCCATAGATTGAGTCCCAGTCTGAGTTGCATGGTTTCAGCACAGATAATTTAGGAGTTAGGGATTAACACATGCACTATTATGTGTAAAATGGATAAACAACAGGACCTATGTGTAGCACAGTTCAGTTTCAGTTCAGTCGCTCAGTCGTGTCCAACTCTTTGCTACCCCATGAATCGCAGCACGCCAGGCCTCCCTGTCCATCACCAACTCCTGGAGTTCACTCAGACTCACATCCATCGAGTCAGGGATGCCATCCAGCCATTCAATACCTTACAATAACCTATAATTTGGAAGAATCTTTAGAATTTTATATATATATATCTGAATCACTTTGCTGTTCACCTGAAACTAAGACTACACTGTAAACCAACTATACTTCAATTTTAAAAAAATGTTGGGGTTCATAAATTTGTAGTGACACCAACCTGCCAGCTGTGATTCTCTCAAGTAACATTCATGAAGAGCTGGGTTCATCCAGGGCAGTGTTTCTCAAAGTGTGCTACCCAGACCAGTACCATCAACCTCACCAGATAACTTATTAAAATGCAAATGAGCAGGTTCCACCCTAGATAAAGGTTCATCTAGTCAAAACTATAGTTTTTTCAGTAGTCATGTATGGATGTGAGAATTGGACCATAAAGAAGGTTGAGTGCAGAAGAATTGATGCTTTTGAGCTGTGGTGTTGGAGAAGACGTGATAGTCCTTTGGATTGCAAGATCAAACCAGTCAATCCCAAAGGAAATCAGTCCTGAATATTCATTGAAAGGACTGATGCTGAAGCTGAAGCTCCAATACTTTGGCCACCTGATCCAAACAACTGACTCAACAGAAAAGACCCTGATGCTGGGAAAGATTGATAGCAGGAGTAGAAGGGGACGACAGAGGATGAGATGGTTGGATGGCATCACCAACTTGAAGGGCATGAGTCTGAGCAAGCTCTGGGAGACAGTGAAGGACAGGGGGACCTGGCGTGCTTGAGCCCTTGGGGTCACAAAGAGTCAGACATGACTAAGTGACTAAACAACAACAATCCTAGAGTTACTTATCTCACAGTGCCTGGGGTAAGGCCCATCAGTCCAGTCTCACTTGGCCTCCAGGTGATTCTGATACACTGGAAAGTCTGAGAACCACTAAACTGGCAGAGCATGTTTTGCCTTGTAAATACAAAGGCGGGATGGGGGTGGGGAAAACGCGTATCTGCAAGAGTGATTATACTGACAAACCAAGCAATAAAATCTGGATAAGCAGCAAAAGACATTATAGACAGCTTTGCCCCATTTAAAAAGGTGTTATACACACATTGTTGTACAGCAGAAACTAACACAACATACTGAAGCAGTTATACTCCAATTAGAAAGCATTGTTCTTGAAGGAAAAGTTTCTATGTTTTAAATTGTGATACGTATTACACAATGGCCGTCTAAACACTTCGCCTCCATTCACAGGTCCACAGGGAAAGAATCCCCGCAGCACTGTGGCTGCTCCACACCTTTCTCCACTGCTGCGCATGTGCGTTTTCTTTGATAGCGGCTTTCATGCTTGTTCTATGTTTTGCCTGCACATCTTTTATTGCGCTTATGTTCCCTGAGATGAGCTGAGAACAGTGTGGGGGCACCTCACAATAATGTAGGATGGACGATGAGAGGAGTTTTAATTGGAACATGCAATAAATTCAGAGTATTCTATCGCCCTATCACTAATAATAAGAATGGGTCTCCTGTTCTTCCCATTCAGTGATGGGAAGTGATGTTCCCATTCAGTTCTATCCTGGGAAGATTTGCATGGGTCTTCTACTAAGTCCTGGAGAACACACTTTAAGAAAGAGATTTATAATCTATAAAACAAATGTAATGATAATGTGCCTTCCTGAGGTCAAATATGAATGTTTTGGGACTATCTGGGCTAAAAGGGAGACGTCTATGAAGAGAAGAGAGTCTAGGAAAGTGACTAGCATGACATTCATAAAGAAATATGTGAATAATTGACCAGTGAAAGAGTATAGACTTCATCGCCACAAATCTTTAAAAAAGGGTTCAAAGGTAGAATTCCTAAGGAGACAACATCTATAAGGATACATCTTAATAAAACAGAACTTTCTTCTCCAGTATTCTAGGATTTCAAAGCCATGGTTGTATGGCATTAGCTAAAGGCTAGAACAAGAATCTTTACCTAATCTTCTCTATCTTTGAGATTCAGGATGCTCTGAGGGTTCCAAATGTCATTTCCCTAGAGATAAACTCACTGTTTCTGTTATTCACATGTCTAAAATAGCCTGGTTTCCAACCGAAGGATTTGAGTTTCTCATTTAGCATAAAGTTAAAGGTCATTTTTGTTTTTTCAACTTTGAGTGTAATACATGACTACGAAAAATATATATTAATATATTTATGAATATATTTAAATATATTTTTATATAAATATAAATAAATAACATAAATATAATATATATAATTTAAATCATATAAATGTGTTATATAAATAGATATTTATATAATATTAAATATAAATATATAAATATTAATGTATTTATAAATATAGTTAAATATAAATATTATATAATATAAATATAATTAAATATTAATATATTTAAAATATATATTTAAAATATATTAAAATATATAAATATATTTATAAATATTTAAATATATTTCTATAAATTTAAATATATATAAAAATATTATATATATATATGCATATAAATTCACAACTGCTTATCCTATCATTTAAAATCTACTTGAACTTTGTGTCTATGGCATAACAATTTGAAAAATGTACCCAGAGACCCAGAAGCAAAAGGCATTTCAGACACTAAAGAGTGAAAGAAATGAATATAAGATTAATTCTGAAAATTCAAAGACTGGAGAGTGTGAAAAGTCTTCTAGCAGTGGTACAGTTAGGTAACGGGTGATATCTAATCATCGGGTTTCCTCTTGTAAACTTATTTTTTCCTGTAAGATATGGAATTAGTAGAGTAAAAGTATATGGGCAGAGGTTTCAACATTACTATTGACTCTACGTGAAAATAAATCATAAAGACCTTATATATAAACTTTCTCAAGAAGGCCTTCAGGTCACGGCTGAGAATAACTTAGTGGGTCACTCTTTCCTCCGTGGTCACCTACAAGGAGAAAAAGGACACTAGCTAGAAACACTGACTCACTATGTGGGACAATACAGCACACCAGCTAATTCCTTGTTCTCTCCTTGTCCGTGAAACGTCTCAGATTTTCAAACTCAGTCAAGTGTATATGCTAATGTCAATTTCAATTCAAATGATGTGAAAAAAATAATGAGCTAGTACATCCTACATGCCTCACAACCATGCCCTTTTGTGTTTTAAACGAAGGTTTTCCCATCCTGTTCTAAGTAGCAAAACTTTAGAGAAAGTTTTTTTTTTTTTTAATTTTAATTGGAGAATAGTTGACTTACAACATTATGTTAGTTTCAGGCTTACAGCAAAGTTAATAAATTATACATACATAAATATTCCATTCTTTTTTAGATTCTTTTCTCTTATAGGTCATTACAGAGTATCGAGTTCCCTGTGCTGTACAGTAAGTCTTTACTAGTTATCTACTGTATATATAGCAGCGTGTATATGCCAATCCCAATCTCCCAATTTATCCCTCCCTCCTCCCCCACCTCCCATGGTAATCATAAGTTTCCTTTCTATATCTGTGACTCTATTTCTGATTTGTAAATAAGTTTATTTGTACCATTTTTAAGATTCCACATATAGGCGATATCACATGCTATTTATCTTTCTCTGACAAAGATTTTAAAAGTTTCTTAATCACTTAAAAATTCTCTCTGAAACTCAGCTGCCTAAAAACAGAAGATCAATCTTTTGCAGGTATGTATATGTGTAACAGAAACTCCTTGAGAGTCCCTTGGACTGCAAGGAGAGGCAACCAGTCCATTCTAAAGGAGATCAGCCCTGGGTATTCCTTGGAAGGAATGATGCTAAAGCTGAAACTCCAGTACTTTGGCCACCTCATGCGAAGAGTTGACTCATTGGAAAAGAAACTGTTGCTGGGAAGGATTGGGGGCAGGAGGAGAAGGGGATGACAGAGGATGAGATGGCTGGATGGCATCACTGACTCAATGGACATGAGTCTGAGTGAACTCCGGGAGACGGTGATGGGCAGAGGCCTGGCGTGCTGCAATTCATGGGTCGCAAAGAGTCGGACATGACTGAGCGATTGAAATGAAGAGAAACATAACCAGGTAAACTTTGTCTGCCAGCCAGCTAGAAAAAAATAACATTTCTTGTCTTCATTCCCACGATGATTTCAGATTATTTTTAATTAAATGTGATATGGGCAAGCTTTGTATTTCAACATTTGAGAATATTAAAATGTTATTAATTCAGACTGGTGGTATAAAAGGCCAGTATGATTTAAAGTATTTCAATTCTGAATAGCTTAAGATAAGCTAATTAATGCCACCTATAAAAGTAGCAGGAGCTGAAGGCCACCAAAATACTACAGAGGAGGAGTGTGCTAGGTCAAGGTTTCTGTGCTGCGGCTTCACTGAGGAGCACAATCTCAGGAAGCAAAGGTGAGTGATGTAAGAATTCAAGCAGAAAAGCAACGAGAGCCACTTGGCACCGCTTTATGGTGCCAGCATCCACTAAGGGTGCTGGATATCTCCTGACCTTGTGGGACCATCCTCTGAGCAGCCACGATGCTTCTAGGACAGTTTGTCTGGGGGAAGAATTTAGCTGGCTCATATTTCTTATCGGTCAAAGATTAGCCCCATGGGGCATTAATTTCCCCTGTATCATGGTGTTCACTTGTGTGCAGTAAGTAGGATCTCACAGAATCCCTTGCTTTGAACACAAATGAGACTTGAACATAGTTTGAGAGGAAGCCAGGCTGCATTTGTGAGATGGTGGTTGGAGGCCATAAGAAGCTGGTGGGATGCGGTGACCGGAAAAGACAAGTGAGGCCAAGAGGACCTGCACACAAACAAGGCTCAACGTGTACACCATCAAATGGGGAGAAGGGGCTGGGGTGTACACGTATCTGCTTTCACATCCTTTAAGACACCTGGAAGGGAATCCCAAAAATTATTGCTGAGAGGGGGATAATTTTTTAACGTGGAGGGAAGGAATCTTAATAGCAGATATTTTTATATTTTGATCTTTGAATTGTATGCAGGTTTGCCCTTGTGGCTCCCTGGGTTGGGAAGATGCCCTGGAGGAGGGAAAGGCTACCCACTGCAGTATTCTGGCCTGGAGCATTCCATGGACTACAGTCCATGAGGTCGCAAAGAGTCAGACACCACTGAGCGAATTTCACTTTTTCCTATTCCAAAAGTTACATAATTTTTGAAAAACTTAACCCTGAAAAGGAAATAGGATTCAAGCATCTATTCTAAAATCAAGGAAACATATAAATTTGAGAAGCGGAGAAACTGGGAATTGGGGATGCACAAGTTAGGAGATAATATGCTAGTCTCTCAGTCGAGTCCGACTCTTTGCAACCCCATGGACTGCAGCCAGCGAGGCTCCTCTGTCCATGGAATATAACTGCTTGAAATTCCACATTTGTTCAGAGTAGGGACTGAAGAGATTCTGCATAAATCAAGAAACAAGTATCAAAATACCCAAAATACCATTTAAAATATAGTGGTGACTGGTGCTGGAGAAGACTCTTGAAAGTCCCTTGGACAGCAAGGAGATAAAACCAGTCAATCCTAAAGGAAATCAACCCTGACTATTCATTGGAAGGACTGATGGTAAAGCTGAAGCTCCAGTACTTTGACCACCTGATGTAAAGAGGCAACTCATTGGAAAAGACCCTGATGCTGGGAAAGATTGAGGGCAGGAGGAGAAGGGGGCAGCAGAATATGAGATGGTTGGATGGCATCACTGACTCAATGGACAGGTGTTTGAGCAAACTCTGGGAGATAGTAAAGGACAGGGAAGCTTGGTGTGCTGCAGTCCATGGGGTCACAAGAGTTGGACACAATTTAGTGACTGAACAACAACAACAGAAGGGTTTGGGCTGGAAAGTGGGGGCTAGTTTTCATTTTATCCCCTCCTGTATCATTTGATATTTTAAACATACGTGTGCAGGGACTTTCCGGTAGTCCAATGATTAAGTCTCTGTGTTCCCAATGCAGGGGATGGGTTCCACCCCTGGTCTGGTAGGGAAACTAAGATCCCACATGCTGCAGGGCATGACCACAAAAAGTCATAAACGTGCACATGCAACACACATACATTAAAAATGCTACTTAGTAAAATTAAAGAAAATAGAAGCTCCAATTCCCACTTCAACCACCGGCCAAGGCTCAAAATTCTCCAAGCCAGGCTTCAGCAATACGTGAACCGTGAACTTCCAGACGTTTAAGCTGGTTTTAGAAAAGGCAGAGGAACCAGAGATCCAATTGACAACATCCTCTGGATCATCGAAAAAGCAAGACAATTCCAGAAAAACATCTATTTCTGCTTTATTGACTATGCCAAAGCCTTTGACTGTGTGGATCACAATAAACTGGAAAATTCTGAAAGAGATGGAAATACCAGACCACCTGACCTGCCTCTTGAGAAACCTGTAGTCAGGTCAGGAAACAGCAGTTAGAACTGGACATGGAACAACAGACTGGTTCCAAATAGGAAAAGGAGTACGTCAAGGCTGTATATTGTCACCCTGCTTATTTAACTTCTATGCAGAGTACATCATGAGAAACGCTGGACTGGAAGAAACACAAGCTGGAATCAAGATTGCCAGGAGAAATATCAATAACCTCAGATATGCAGATGACACCACCCTTACGGCAAAAAGTGAAGAGGAACTAAAAAGCCTCTTGATGAACGTGAAAGAGGAGAGTGAAAAAGTTGGCTTAAAGCTCAACATTCAGAAAACGAAGATCATAGCATCTGGTCCCATCACTTCATGGGAAATAGATGGGAAAACAGTGGAAACAGTGTCAGACTTTATTTGGGGGGGGGCTCCAAAATCACTGCAGATGGTGACTGCAGCCATGAAATTAAAAGACGCTTACTCCTTGGAAGGAAAGTCATGACCAACCTAGATAGCATATTGGAAAATCAGAGACATTACCTTGCCAACAAAGGTCCGTCTAGTCAAGGCTATGGTTTTTCCTGTGGTCATGTATGGATGTGAGAGTTGGACTGTGAAGAAAACTGAGCGCTGAAGAATTGATCCCTTTGAACTGTGGTGTTGCAGAAGACTCTTGAGAGTCCCTTGGACTGCAAGGAGACCCAACCAGTCCATTCTAAAGGAGATCAGTCCTGCGTGTTCTTTGGAAGGACTGATGCTGAAGCTGAAACTCCAGTACTTTGGCCACCTCATGCGAAGAGTTGACTCATTGGCAAAGACTCTGATGCTGGGAGGGATTGGGAGCAGGAGGAAAAAGGGACGACAGACGATGAGATGGCTGATAGGCATCACCGACTTGATGGACATGAGTTTGAGTGAACTTTGGGAGTTGATGATGGACAGGGAGGCCTGGTGTGCTGCAATTCATGGGATCGTAAACAGTCAGACACGACTGAGCAACTGAACTGAATTGAAATACAGAGCTGCTAAGATATTGCACCAAAAAGACTTCAAATCAGAAAATCACCACTAACCCTAAGTCACTGTTAGCTGAAGAGCACCAAAGCCTCATGAAACATTTAGAAAATGATGAAGGACAAACAAAAACATCAAGGGCTCCTAAGTCAGAATATTGTTGTTGTTAAAAAAGCAAACACTGCACAAGAGCTCATTTTTAAAATGTGGGTTTACTAGAAATTGATATCCAGAATTTACAGCTGCAATTGCCTGAAACTATAAAACCCCTTTACCAGGAAATCAATGACCACTCACTACACCAAGCTCAGAGCCCAGACAGCATGAAATAGTATGCAAGGGCAAAGCCTGAGCACATATTTGAGACTAATAAGTACAAGCTTCTCCAAAGTGCTTGAAAAAGAACAGTTTTCCTGTGAGGGGAAAGAGACAAATGGTCCTCATGTGAAAATGGAGACATTCCACGTCCAAACAATTAGTATGACTTACTAAAGGCAAACACTAAAAAAAAAAAAAAAAGGAAAATTCTAAGAAAAACATATCAGCTTCAAAAACAGAACATTTCTGAAATAAAGACAGATCAAGTAGATGAAAAAGGTGCTATCTCTAGCACTTGTGATTTATCTAAACCCATTTTTCAGGCTAACATGATGCAGTTATATGTGCATTAAAGTATCAACTGTGAAAGAAAAACAGCCTGCAAATAGACACCTTCTGGGAAAAAGTAGAATTAAAATAAATGGATATTATAGTCAATAGTTGTTCAGAAGCCAAGAAATCCCATTCTCAATTACGCATTCCTAACTGCACAAGCCTTTTTCTGTAAACCCAGAAACAAAATCTTGAAGCCTTTTCAAAAACTACTCCCAAAATCTGACATGGAAGGCATCACATATCAGCTGGAGAAGTGCATTATCTCAGTTGTATTAAAATAAAGGCAAAGAATAATAGAGAAGGAGATGGCAACCCACTCCAGTGTTCTTGCCTGGAGAATCCCAGGGACAGGGGAGCCTGATGGGCTGCTGTCTATGGGGTCACACAGAGTCAGACACGACTGAAGCGACTTTTGCAGCAGCAAAGAATAATATGGGGTAAAAAAGTTGTATATACAGCTAAGCCTAACCATGCCTCCAGAGGCCCATCTGGAAGGCCTGGAGTATAGCTGTTGCAGGAGACCTATTGGGCACCAGCCATGAACAGTGTCTGTACACCCGTAGCCTCTTCACCACCTGCGAACTTGGTAAATATGCAGAATCTCCGATCCAATCCAGACTTACTGGATCAGAATCTGCATTTAACAAGAGCCTTAGTGAATCACGTGTTCATTAAAGTCTGATAAGCACAATTGTGGTTTCTTAAACCCCCTCCCAGTGTCACCTGGAAGTGCTTATATAAAATGCGGATTCCTAAGCACCTTCTCAGACTTACTGAATCTCTAGAATTAGTCATGTCAACGTGTTAAGAAAGCACTTCCCAGTAATCTTTCAAATCAGGCAGAGAAGATAGACATGGGCAGTTGGCCCTCCTTATCTGCAGATCCCACCAACAGAGGATGAAAATATTTGGGGGAAAAAAAATCCAGAAAGTTCTAAAAACCAAAACTTTGCCATGCACTAGGTAGCAAACGAGACATAGATGTAAAGAACAGACTTTTGGACTATGTGGTGCAGGAGAAGGTGAGGGTGGGGTGATATGAGAGAATAGCATTGAAGCGTGTATATTACCATATGTAAAATAGATGACCAGTGCAAGTTTGATGCATGAAGCAGGGCACTCAAAGCTGGTGCTCTGGGACAACCCAGAGGGATGGGGTGGGGGGGGGCAAGGGGGAGGGGTGTTCAGGATGGGGAACACAGGTACACCCGTGGCTGAATCATGACGAAGCATGGCAAAACCCACCACAATACTGTAAAGTAATTAGCCTCCAATTAAAATAAATTAATTAATTTAAAAACTTTTTAAATCTGAAAAAAAAAATGCCATGCACCGGCAACTACTCACATAGCATTTACACTATTAATATTACAGGTAATCTAGAGAGGATTTAAAGTACACAGGAAGACATGTTTGCTATATGCAAATATGATGCTAATTTGTACAAGGGACTTGAGCATTCATGGATTTTGGTATCCTTGGGGAATCCTGGGACCAGTTCCCCACAGATAGGGAGGGATGGTTATACATCAATGGAAAATAAATAAGAGTCCAGAGAAAAATATATCTATGGTGAATTCTTTTTCTTTTATCTTAAAAAATTTATCTTTTGACATGTTTTAAATTTTTTTTATTGAGGCATGATTGACATGCAAAAAGATTATATGTATTTAATATATATACATCTTGATAATTTTGAAGATAAGCACACACCCATGAAACCATCACCACATACAATGTCATAACTTTGTTATCTCTAAAAGTATCTTTCAAATAACATTTAACATAAAATCTACTGTCTTAAAATTCTTGACTATACAATACAGTAGTGTTAACTATATGTACTACGTCGTAGATTCCTAGGACTTATCTTGCTTAGGTGAAACCATGACCAAAACCTCGACCAAAATTTTGACCAAAACCACCCTGAGCCCCCACTCCTCCTGCTGCTGCTGCTGCTAAGTCTCTTCAGTCGTGTCCGACTCTGTGCGACCCCATAGATGGCAGCCCACCAGGCTCCCCCGTCCCTGGGAGTCTCCAGGCAAGAACACCGGAGTGGGTTGCCATTTCCTTCTCCAGTGCATGAAAGTGTAAAGTGAAAGTGAAGTCACTGAGTCGTGTCCAACTCTCAGTGACCCCATGGACTGCAGCTTACGAGGCTCCTCCATCCATGGGATCCTCCAGGCAAGAGTACTGGAGTGGGGTGCCATCGCCTTCTCCCCACTCCTCCTAGCCCCTGGTAACTCCCTACTCTACTCTCTACCTCAAATTTGACAACTTTAGACTTCTGATATAAGTGGGATCGGGTAGAATTTGCTCTTCTATGTCTGGATTATTTTACTTCGCATAATATCTTCCGAGTTTATTTATGTTATAACAACAGACAGAATTTCCTCTTTTTCAAGGTGGACTAAAGCTTCTTTATCCATTCCTCTGTCGATGGATGTTTAGGTTGTTTCTATGTTTTGGCTATTGTAAATAATGCTACAGTGAGCACTGGGAGCAGATATCTCTTTGAGATCCTGATTTCAATTCTTGGGTATATATCCAGAAAAGTGCCAAGGCAGTTCAAGTGGGGAAAGAATAATATTTTCAACAAAAGGTGTTGGGACAAGTAGATATCGGCACACAAAAGAATGAACTTGACCCTCACCACTTCACAGCCTATCCAAAATTTAACAGAAAAAGGACCAAAGACCTACTATAAAACTTTAAATGGATCAAACACCTACTATAAAATTCCTAGAAGAAAAAAATACAGAGTAAATCTGCATGACTTCAGATCTGACAATGATTTCTTAGATCTAACACCTGAAACACAATCAATCAAAGGAAAAATAGATAAATCTGATTTTATAAAAAAAACTTTCTGCAAAAGACACTATCAAGAATGTGAAAAAATAATCCACAGAATGAAAGAAAATATCTGCAAATCATATATATGATAATGATATATCGATCTAGTATACAGAGTATAAAAAGCACTCTTAGAACTCAAAAAATATGGAGGTGGAAGAGTTCCTAAATAATCCAATTTAAAAATGAGTGGACATTTTCCCAAAGACAATATATAAATTGCCAATAAGCATGTAAAAAAGATGCTCCATGTCACTAATCATCAGTGAAATGAAAATAAAAAACACAATGGGGTTCCACTGTGTACACACTAGGATGGCTAGAGTTAAATAGTAGGATCATAACAAGAGGTGATGAGGATATAGAGAAACTAGAACTCCATTAGGAATGTAAAATGCTGTAGCAACACTGGAAAACAGTTTGGGAATTCTTCAAAAAGTAAAACATGGGAGTAACCATATGACCCAGCAATTCCATTCCTCGATATATACCCAAGGAAATTGAAAAAAATGCATCCACACAAAATCTGTACTAGTATTCACAAAAGAAGTATTGCTCATGGCCGCAAAATAAGTGGAAATAACACACATGTCAACTAAATGATGAGTGGATAAACAAAATGTGGTATATCCACACAATGAATTATTTTTCAGTCATTTACTGATAGATGGCTGAACCTTATAAACATTGTGCTAAGTGAAAAAAAGCCAGTTACAAAGGACCACAAATTATAAACTTCATACAAACAGAATCAACACAAAACAGGTAAATCCACAGAGATATAAAGTTGACTGATGGTTGCCTAGTGCTGAGAGTCTGGTGGGGTGATAGGAAAGGGGAATGAATGCTAACAACATCTAGGTGTCTTTCTGGAGTGATGAGAATGTTTTAAAACTGATTATGGGATTATTGCATAACTCGATATTAAACTGAATAATTCAATTGTATAGAATATTAACTATATCTCAATAAAGCTGCTGTTAAAATTTATAGGAGTGATGATTTCTGTGGGGAAAGAAGGCAATGCAATTTGGGGACAAGTACATAAAAGGACTTCAACTATTTAGGTATAAATTATTTCTTAAGCTGGGTGGTAGGTATATGGGTGCTCATTATATTGTTCTTTCTACCTTGTACGTGACCCCAGAAGGAAGATCTGTTCCTTGACTAGGGAGAAAAAGCTCATCACCATCGCCTCCAAGTTCTCAACCAACATTCAGTTCAGTTCAGTCGCTCAGGCGTGTCCAACTCTTTGAGACCCCATAAACTGCAGCACACCAGGCCTCCCTGTCCATCACCAACTCCTGGAGTTCACTCAAACTGATGTCCATGAAGTCCGTGATTCCATCCAGCCATCTCATCCTCGGTCATCCCCTTCTCCTCCTGCCCCCAATCCCTCTCAGCATCAGGGTCTTTTCCAGTGAGTCAACTCTTCGCATGAGATGGCCAAAGTATTGGAGTTTCAGCTTCAACATCTGTCCTTCCAATGAACACCCAGGACTGATCTCCTTTAGGATGGACTGGTTGGATGTCCTTGCAGTCGAAGGGACTCACAAGAGTCTTCTCCAACACCACAGTTCAAAGGGATTGAGTCTTCTGTGCTCAGCTTTCTTCACAGTCCAACTCTCACATCCATACATGACCACAGGAAAAACCATAGCCTGACTAGGTGGACCTTTGTTGGCAAAGTAATGTTTCTGCTTTTAACTATGCCATCTAGGTTGGTCATAACTTTCCTTCCAAGGAGTAAGTGTTTTTTAATTTCATGGCTGCAGTCACCAGCTGCAGTGATTTTGGAACCCCCCCCCCAAAAAAATAAAGTCTGACACTGTTTCTACTGTTTCCCCATCTATTTCCCATGAAGTGATGGGACCAGATGCCATGATTTTCGTTTTCTGAATGTTGAGCTTTAAGCCAACTTTTTCACTCTCCTCTCTCACTTTCATCAACAGGTTTTTTAGCTCCTCTTCACTTTCTGCCATAAGGGTGGTGTCATCTACATATCTGAGGTTATTGATATTTCTCCTGGCAATCTTGATTCCAGCTTGTGCTTCTTCCAGCCCAGCATTTCTCATGATGTACTCTGCATAGAAGTTAAAGAAGTAGGGTGACCATATACAGCCTTGATGTACTCCTTTTCCTATTTGGAACCAGTCTGTTGTTCCATGTTCAGTTCTAACTGTTGCTTCCTGACCTGCATACAGGTTTCTCAAGAGGCAGTCAGGTGGTCTGGTATTCCCATGTCTTTCAGAATCTTCCACAGTTTATTGTGATCCACACAGTCAAAGGCTTTGGCATAGTCAATAAAGCAGAAGTAGATGTTTTCTGGAACTCTCTTGCTTTTTCGATGATCCAGCGGATGTTGTCAATTTGATCTCTGGTTCCTCTGCCTTTTCTAAAACCAGCCTGAACATCTGGAAGTTCACGGTTCATGTATTGCTGAAGCCTGGCTTGAAGAATTTTGAGCATTACTTTGCTAGTGTGTGAGATGAGTGCAACTGTGCGGTAGTTTGAGCATTTTTTGGCATTGCCTTTCTTTGGGATTGGAATGGAAACTGACTCTTTCCAGTCCTATGGCCATTGCTGAGTTTTCCAAATTTGCTGGCATATTGAGTGCAGCACTTTCACAGCATCATCTTTCAGGATTTGAAATAGCTCAACCAACATTGGAAGGATATATACCAGATACACCTATTATGCTTAGATAACAATAAAGCCTCACACCAGATCTCCAAAATCAGAGACTCTGGGAAGCTAAACTGACTATGAAAAATAGATCATTTTGCTGAGCAACCCAGTCAGAGAACAGCTGATGCTATTTTTCTGCTGAGGCAATCCAAAACTGTGTTATGTTTTCTGGCAGCCTCGTAATGATGATGACTCAAGATTCAGGCTTTGGGGAATAACTGTATTTAAAGAAATTTTTAAAAAAGAGAAAAGAAGAACATAAAATGTGTTCAAAATATCTGCTTTTAGAAAGTTAAGTAACAGCCCAGGCAACTGAAGGGCAGAAAACTTCATTTTTTTCCTCCCGTCAGGGATTTAATTGGATATATAGTTGGATCATACCTTTTGTCTAATCTAAACTGGGCTTTAATTTGGATCCAGTTCATTCCACTTGCTGGAAAAATTAGACTTGAACAGTTTTGATTTGAATGGCTTTGATTTCTCCTATTTACCAATTGCCTCTTCAGAAATAGGCTCATCCCTTCCCTGGTTTTTCTTCTGAGAATGTCATTTCTTTGAGCTTTATCATTTTCATCTTCATATTTCTGAAAACCAGTTTAAAAAAAAAAAACTGTTCATGAAGGTCCATGGCATGATTCTGTCAGTTTCCTGGTCCCTCCATGTTGGTGAGCACCGTTCTTTCAAACATGTAGTTTTTCCAGTAGTCATGTACAGCTGTGACAGTTGGACCATGAAGAAGGTTGAGAGCCGAAGAACTGATGCTTTCAAACTGTGGTGATGGAGAAGACTCTTGAGAGTTCCCCTGGACAGCAAGGAGACTAAACCAGTCAATCCTAAAGGCAACCAACCCTGAATATTCACTCGAGGTGCTGATGCTGAAGCTGAAACTCCAACATTTTGGCCATCTGATGCAAAGAGCTGACTCATTAGAAAAGACCCTAAAGCTAGGAAAGACTGAGGGCAGGAGAAGCGGGCAACAGAGGATGAGTTGGTAAATGGCATTACCAAGTCAATGAGCATGCATTTAAGTAAACTCTGGGAGATACTGAAGGACAGGGAAGCCTGGTGTGCTGCAGTTCATGGGGTTGCAAAGAGTCAGACACAACTTAGCGACTGAACAACAATTCCTTGAAAACTCTGAGCTCTGGAACTCTTTATGATGCCATTTAATTCTTTTAAGATGCATTGTCTTTACTGGGTCAATGTTTCCCACACTAAAAAAAAAAATATTTATAACCCAGGCCCCCTGCATTGAGAGCACAGACTCTGGGATCCAGACTGTTACCACTGGGCTACCAGAGAAGTCCCCTATATTTTTAAATTGATTCATAGCTCACCTTCCTTATATTTTTGCCCTAGAGCATCTGTGTATTTATTTATAATGCTATTTAAGCCAATTAAACTTTTTCTCACTGTTAAATTGCAAATAGATTCATGAAATCACAAATTTAATGTGCCTCTTATAGGTTTAGTGCATAAACGCATAGTTGTTAATGATTTTGAAAAGTTTGGCTATGGAACTACCTAACATCTTCATCCATAACACACAAGGTAGGAGAACCACCTTTGGAGAACTCTCCTTGAAAGGTCACAAAGTCGGAATTTTATTCTGAGGAAGCCTCCTGAGTTATCCAACTTTAGGAAGCCCTTGACCACAGAATCCTATTTATTTCCTGATTTTCCATTCTGTAAGCATTTTTCTTCATGGATCTCTGCCTTTTCATGGCGAAAGGGTTTGCATAACTTGATGAAGCTATGAGCCATGCCCTGCAGGGCCCCTAAGATGGATGGGTCATAGTGAAGAGTTCTCAGAAAACTAAATATTTAAAAAAAAAACAAAACACTAAGATCATGACATCTGGTCCCATCACTTCATGGCAAATAGAAGGGGAAATGATGGAAGCAGCTCTAAAATCACTGTGGATGGTGACTGTAGCCATGAAATTAGAAGACAATTGCTTCTTGAAAGGAAGGCTATGACAAACCTAGACAGGGTATTAAAAAGCAAAGACATCACTCTGCTGACAAAGATCCATAGAGTCAAGATTATAGTCTTTCCAGTAGTCATATACAGATGTGAGAAATGGACCATAAAGAAGGCTGAGCACCAAAGAATTCATGCTTTCAAATTATGGTGCTAGAGAAGACCCTTGAGAGTCCCTTGAACCTCAAGGAGGTTAAACCAGTCAGTTTAAAGGACATCAACCCTGAATACTCACTGGAAGGACTGGTGCTGAAGCTGAGGCTCCAATACTTTGGCCACCTGAAGTGAACAGTCAGTTCACGGGAAAAGACCCTGATGCTGAGAAAGATTGAGCGCAGAAGGAGAAGAGGGTGACAGAGAATGAGATGGCTGAATGGCATCACTGATTCAATGGGCATGAATTTGGGCAAACTCTGGGAGATGGTGAGAAACAGGGAGGCCTGACGTGCTGCAGTCCATGGGGTTGCAAAAAGTCAGATATGACTTGGCAAGTGAACAACAACAACAACAAGCATTTTCATAACACTGAATATCCGGCTTACAACACTCAAATGAGAGCCACTTTCTCCAAAGATTCATAAGTATATTTCCCCAGCTACCCTTGCTGCTCGGAGTCTTTGGTCACAGATGCCCCTTGCTGCTTTCTCTTCCTTTTGGACAGTGGTTCTGAGACTTCTTTGCTCCTGGAAGTCTTTTACAAATCATGATTCTAACACCTCAGATCAATTCAACCAGAATCACCTGGAATGTGGTCCAGATATCAGTATTTTTTTAATTGAAGTATAATTGATTACAATTTTCTGTTTGTTTCAAGTGTACAGCAAAATGATTCAGTTATACATACATTTTTTCAGATTCTTTTCCCTTATAGGTTATTTCAAAACATCGAGTGGAATTCCCTGTGCTATACAGTAGGCCCTTGTTTGCTTTATATATAGTAGTGTGTATATGTTAATCCCAACCTCCACCTCCTAATTTATCCCCCCCACCTTTCCTTTGTGATAACCATACATTTGTTTTCTATGTCTGTAAGGCTATAAAGCTTCCCTGGTGACTCAACACGTAGCCAAAGTTGACAGCTACTCCTTCATAAAGGCACAAATATCAGCAAGACAAACCAAGAGTGTATCAAAGACAGTATTTACTAGATTTAATTTTCCAGATATTTGCTTTTTTGACATCTCCAGACATTACAATTTATAATTCCATCTCTTTATACCAAATTTGAAATAATATTTTGAGCTGTTAAGATTATCTCCTTGCAAAATGTACTTTATCTGCTAATACTCCAGTGGAAAATTAGTTTAATATGGATTAACAAAAATTATAAAGTCAGGTTCTCCATTTCTTGACATAGATGAATAAAAGATCTACAAAGTTGTTACACTATAAATACACCCACATAGATATACACATACACATACATATAAGTATACAGAGCTGGAGATATTCAGGAAGTAAGTCTTCAAATAACTCTAGTGATTGGGAAACACTACCAAGAGCAGCTCACAGAAGAGACATCTGGTCGCCACATTAGCAATGGAAGCAGTATAAGGGTTTACAGAGCTGCATGATTTTGCTGCACATTTTCATACATTCTGTGTTGCCCAAGCACTACTTGAATATCTTCTCAATGACTGTGGAATATTTCAATTGAGTAAAATAAGCACCAGACTGTTGACAAAGTGCTGGCCGAGGATCCCCTCCTTACAAATTTTTCTGCCCCCAAATCTGATCAAATTTGATTTCTTGAAAAGCACTTATCCAGTTTTTGATAAGACTTACCACAGACCACACAATAATTCTTAAAAACTACTAAAATTCCCATACATCCTCTGTCTCCCACCTACCCCAAAAGAAATGTGTTCCCAAAATTTAGAGAAAAGAGGAGAGAGACAGAGACAGAGACATCTGTTTTATTAAGAAAGAATGGTCTAGTAAAATGGCACACTGAAAGCTATTTAATCATCACGTCTAACAACATGGAGAGAAGAGAAGGGGGAGGAGGCACTGTGACCCGAGGCTGGCTCCGTCCACCTGGCGTGGGGACATGACCCTGTGAAGCCAAGTGGCCCATGGAACCCAATGACCACAGCTGCAGTCAACCAAGCTGGTCTCCACAACTAGAAACTCAGCCATTCCTATAGCTACATGTCTATCTAGGTCTTCAAAGTATGAACGCATGTAAGAATTAAAGATTTTAAAATTTAAAAAATAAAAAACTACAACAAACAAACAAACAAACAACAACAAAAAAAAACAAAGTGTGTAGCCCAAAACCTGAATGCAGGTATTTCTCTTACAAAATGTTATATTTAAATACCCTTCAAAAATGTTAAGGCATCATAAGCTCACACAGCCCGTCGAGCAGTGCAAAGCTGGGTGGTGGAAAAAGTCACTGTGCTCCCTAAAGCCCTCTGCACACCTCCTTCACATCCCACCTCCATCGCCTGTGGAGTCAGAATGTCTTGTTCAAACACTGGCTGAACCAGTTTCCCACTTAGTGACTTGGAACACGGTAACTTCATCTCCATCAGCACCAGTTTCCTTATTTTTATAACAGGGAAAATTATAGCAACTACAACACCTATCTCACATATAAGTGTTTGTGCTTAGTTGCTCAGTTGTGTACAACTCTTTGTGATCCTATGGGATTCTCCAGGCAAAAAGACTGGAGTGAGTTGACCTTTCCTACCCTAGGGGATCTTCCTGACCCAGGGATTGAACCCTCATCTCTTACATCTCCTGCATTGGTAAGAGGATTCTTTACCACTGAGCCACCTAGATGGCCCAGTAAGCAGTAAACCAGGAGATAATTTATACCAAAAACTCCGAAGTATTTATCTACTGAGCAGTTTCCCATGAGGGAAAGAAAGAAATGGGAAAAAGGACATATTTCTTTTAAGAATCAGATGAAAATGTTCATTGTGATTTCTTGATAACAAATGTACTCTGGCCTTTGTCTCATTATCTAACTGTATTAATAATACTACTTTTTTTTTACTTTATATTTATTTATTTGTTAATTTTTACTTTATTTTACTTTACAATACTGTATTGGTTTTGCCATACATTGACATGAATCCACCACGGGTGTACATGAGTTCCCAAACATGAACCCCCCCTCCCACCTCCCACCCCATATCATCTGTCTGGATCATCCCCATGCACCAGCCCCAAGCATCCTGTATCCTGTATAAAACACAGACTGGCGATTCGTTTCTTACGTGATAGTATACATGTTTCAATGCCATTCTCCCAAATCATCCCACCCTCTCCCTCAGAGTCCAAAATTCTGTTCTACACATCTGTGCTTCTTTTGCTGTCTCGCATACAAGGTCATCATTACCATCTTTCTAAATTCCATATATATATATATATATATGTGTGTGTGTGTGTGTGTGTGTGTGTGTGTGTGTGTGCGTGTGTGTGTGTGCGTGTGTGTGTGTGTGTGTTAGTATACTGTATTGGTGTTTTTCTTTCTGGCTTACTTCACTCTGTATAATTGGCTCCAGTTCTTTTATACCTAAAACTTTAAGTAGGCGAGTATAAATGCCACAAGGTTAATGTCTGTCTATATACTATTATTCTTTCCAACTCATTCTTTCAATGCAGGGATTGAACCCAGGTCTCCTGCATTGCAGGTGGATTCTTTACCAGCTGAGCCACAAGGGAAGCCCATATACTACTTATTTTCTAAAATTAACTTTCCAGTCCCAACTATGAGTTGTTGGAACAACAATACTTGAGATAAGATGTTTTGAGTCATTACTTTGTGCCAGGCCTTGGTCTAAACACTTTTTGTTCCTTAAAATACATATATAGTCTCACACGTATATACTATATATATACACATATATATATACACACATATATTTTAAGGAATGAAAAGCTATATATACATATTATATACAGTCTCACATATATATCCTACGTGTGTGTGTGTGTGTGTGTGTGTATATATATATATATATATATATTTTTTAAGGAACAGAAAGTGCCTAGACCAAGGTCTGGCACAAAGCAATAACTCAAAACTATTTATTATTATTAGTTAGCTATTATTTCTCTTTTACATCCAAAATTCCTTGAAGTTAACATGTATTACTTTATTATAATGTACTTCATTATAGTATACATGCCTATATATAATAATGTATTGATTAAGATGAAAGGTTCTGGGACTGGTTAAGCTTGGTTTGGAATCGAAGATACTTGCTAGGAGCCCTTCATTAAATCTGCTTTTCAAGGAACAATTATAAGTGCCAACATGTGCTAACCACTGCTCTAGTTCTTGGTGATAGACTATTAAGACAAAAGACACTGCTATGAGACTAAAAGGTCAAGCTACAATCTAGGAGAAATATTTGTAAAATATAGATGTAACAAAGGACTTTTATTTGGAATATATTTTTAAAACCTCATAATCAATAAGGAAAACAGCCCAATTTTTTAAATGAACAAAATATTTAAACAGATGCTTCACTAAAGAATATATACAAATGGCAAGTAATGCATTAAAAATGCTCAACACCATCAGTCATTAGGGAAATATGAATTAAAACCATGAGATGCCACCACTCCCACTAGATGAGATAAAATGAAAAACAAAGATTGTTCAAAGTGCTGGGAAGGATATGGACAACTGAAATTCTTATACAGAAAACAGGATGACAGTTTTTTATGGAGTTAAGTTGACCTACCATATGAACTAGCAATTCCACACTTATATACAATACACAAGGGAAGTGAAAGCACATGCTTGAAAGTTTTATATGTCGACATTTCTAGCGGCATATTTATAATGGACAAAAACTGGAATCAAATCAAATGTCCATCAATAATTCTTACATGCGTTCCCATTAAAATTAAAAAAATAAAAAACTAAAAAAAAAAGACATCTAAAAAAAAAAAAAAAAAAAAAAAAAACAAACAAATGTCCATCAATAGATGAATGGATAAGCTGTAGTATATTCATACAATAAAACACTACTCATCAACAACAGGAAATAAACTGTTGATATGTGCAACAACATGACTTTCAAAGTATGCTAAGTGAAAAGAAAAGAGTATATTGTTTATGATCCAATTTATACAAGATTCTAAAAAATGCAAAGTAATGTATAAGTGACAGAAAGCAAATTGGCAGTTGCCTGGGATGGGAAATGCAGGGAGAAGAGGGAAACGGCAATTATAAGGAGCAAGAGCAGACTTTTGGGGGTCACTGTGTCACTATCTTGGTTGTGGTAATGGTTTTATGGGTGTATACATTTATCAAAACTCAGTGTAAAAAATATATATGGATTATTATATGACAATTATGCTGGAAAAAACCTGAAAGAGAAACATAAGCAAGACAAAAATGTAAAACAAGGTCTTCACCTTTGTAAGACTAGATTTTAATGGGAGTGGAGTTAGAAAATGTCTAAATAAATACATACCACATGGTGTATACCATGTAGTTTCAGAATTAAAATCAATTCCCACAGTGCTCACCAAAATATATATATTCAAGAATGTCACCACAGCATTGTTTGTAATAGCCCCAAGCTGAAAATGAGTAAATGCCCATCAACAGCAGCACAGATGAAATAAATTAGGTATATACACAGTGAAGTGAAGTCACTCAGTTGTGTCCAACTCTGCGACCCTGTGGACTGTAGCCTACCAGGCTCCTCTGTCCATGGGATTTTCCAAGCAAGAGTACTGGAGTGAGTTGCCATTTCCTTCTCCAGGGGATCTTCCTGACCCAAGGATTGAACCCAGGTCTCCCGCATGGTAGGCAGACGCTTTACCATCTGAGCCATTAGGGAAGTCCATATATATACATATATGCACAGAGAGGAACACGATACAGCACTGAGAATGAATAAATTAGTTCTACATATAAAAACATAGGAGAATATCAGAAATGAAACACTGAGGAACGAAGCTGGGCCCAAATAAGGACTTCCTCTGAGATTCCAACTGCAGTCACTGCTAATAGAGGTCAGGACAGTGGTTACTCTGAGCTCATAGTGACTCCAAGGGAACACCAGGAGGGCTTCCGGGTGCTGATGACATACCCGTGGTGGATTCATGTCAATGTATGGCAAAACCAATAGAGTATTGTAAAATAAAGTAAAAATAAAAAGTTAAAAAAAAAAGATCCCTTTACTTTTTGTATATATGCTAATCTTCAATGAAAAATATTTTATTTTTTCAATTTTATTGAAGTATAGTTGATTTCCGAGTGAACTCCGGGAGATGGTGATGGACAGGGAGGCCTGGCGCGCTGCGATTCATGGGGTCGCAAAGAGTCGGACACGACTAAGCGACTGAACTGAACTGAACTGATAGTTGATTTACAATATTAAATATATGTGTATATATATTACATATATGTACAAATACATGTGTGTGTATATATATATATATATATATATATATATATATTCTTTTCAATTATGGATCATCACAGGATATTGAATATAGTTCCCGGTGCTACTACAGTAGAACCTTGTTGATGATCTATGACATATACAATAGTTTGCACCTACTAATCCCCAAACTCCCAATCTTTCTCTCTCCCACCCACTCTGTCCCTTGGCAATCACGAGTCTGTTCTCTTTGACTACGTTTCTGTTTTGTAGATAGGTTCCTTTGTGTTGTAGTTCAGATTCCACATATAAGTGATACCACATGGTATTTGTCTTCTCTTTCTGACATACTTCATTTAGTATGATCATCTCTAGTATGATCATCTCTAGACTCAGCTACTATCCATATTACTGCAAATGACATTGTTTCATCCTTAATAAAAATATTTTAAGTAAAATCAATATGAAGTCACATGATATGATAGGGATTGCCTGGCTATTTGAGGCTGGACATCAGAAACACTCTTTGAGCAGGAAGCACTGAATTTGAGCCCTCAGCAATAAGAATGAACCAGGTGGGGCTAGATCCAACGAGACTCCAGTACTGGAGTCTTCCCTGCAGGGTCACAGCTTACCCTTTGTCATCATAAAATCATAAAAATCACAAAAATCATCCGCTACCTTTGTCACATAAAATTCAGCTGACATTTTCAAAACAAATATTCAGCTGCTTCTATTGTGAAAATTAAAGAAGGCCGAGCTTTTGAAAAGGAAAACAGAGAAAAACATAAACTCAGAAAGAACACCCCCTTGAACTATATTTCTGCTCACTGTTCTTTATGCCTCTTGGTCTAAGAAAATGATCTCAGAAAAAACTTTCTTTTCTGGAAAGAGAGGAGAGCTTAAACCTTCTCTTTTCTGGAGAAGAAGATGGAGAAATATATGTATTTTTCAAGAAGGTAATCCAAAAGGAGGTAAAAGGAAGAGAAAGGGGGGAGTCTGAACTGTCAATCCATCAACATGGGACGGGGCCAAGTTGTATAGAAGAATAAGGATGCACAATAACCAACAATGCAAACAATGTCAGGGAAAGCAAATACACCTGAACAGATGCACACAAACCTGATGTCCCTCAGGCCACTCATATATTAATCTTTGAATGGACAGGTGAAATTATCATAAAGTATTTACCTGATAAAATTCCATGGAAAAAGACTGGAAACATTATGGTTTCAGAGAGGCTGGAATGAGCCAGAATTTCAAGTCTGCCACTTTCTCAAGATGAAGCAGTAGGATAGCAAGATAACGGCCAGATCAGAACCCAGTAGGCACCAAACCCTCACAAGTTGGTAGAGCTTATTCAGGTGAATACCCCCACAGCAGACCTTTGCTATAGAAATGCTGGCACAGATACAGTTTCCCACTACATTGCTGGCACAGTTACTGAGTCTGGCAGCCAGAATTGGTGTAGGCAGTGTGGCCAGCAAATTGCAGAAGATGATGAAGATGGCCGCACTGATGACAAACTGTTCCATGATGATGGATGGGTAGTGCAGTGGGAGACAGACGGCCACACAGTGGTCCTAAGCCGTGACCAGAAAGGCAGAGGACTCCACGGGAAGGGACATAATCATGATGAACATCTGCAGAAAGCAGCCCACAGAGCTGATGGGCTTCATGTCGAGCCAGAAGATGAGCAGCACCTGCCAGAATTATCTTCAAGAGCTGTGCATTCACTCCCACCCTAGGATATTCCTTAGATAACTTCAAGCACTCATATCCCCAAACCACAGTCCCATAATCCTAGCTGGAACAGTGTCCTAATTTCAGATACCTCCTATGTGCCTCCCAACCTCCAGAGCCTGACTTATACACTTTTCAACTATAGATCACACCCTTTTGTTTAAAATCATTTATTTCTAGTCTGTCTTCTCTTGATCTCTAGAGTTCTTACCCTAACTTAAGATGGACACATCTGCTCATCTAAATGTATCACAAGGACATCAAATCCAGTAAGTCCAATACTTAAATTTGGACACCTTCCAACCTCTCCTTATACATAAGAAACATTTTCCAATTATTCCTACCTCAGTATATGACATAAATATACATCCAGTTAAATTTTTAAAGTTTTTTTAATGTTGACCAGTTTTAAAGGCTTTATTGAAGAATAAATATTGTTACAAAAAAAAGAATGCATGAACATCCCAAACCAAACAAAATGTTAGGTGTACAATGTTGAAGTAGAACGTATGCTGGCAGATAGGACTGTAGTAATAATACAAACAAGTGACTGGACATCATTTCAACTAAATAATAATAGCCAAAATAACAGTTGTTACCAAAGTACTTTCCAATTGATCTCATTCAAAACATGAAGCTAATAAAACATGAAGCTATAAGGACAACACAATAGCAAATCACAGACAGGAAAATGTACTCTGTGTTAGAAAGTCAAAAAAAGAAATCATCACAAGTTCAGGGCTTGGGTGTATACACTTCATGTTACTTCCATGCAACAGTCAATATGCCCCCACTAACCCACTTAATTTCCCTGAGAGACATTTAGGTTGCAATTATCACTGATTTTCCTCCCATTAAGAGAGGGTTTGAATATGCAAATTACTTTCATTATAATTTCATACTAAATCAGTATATCCACACAAATCTATTTCTTACCAAAGTTCCAAAATAGAAAAGCAGATGTACAATGGCAAAATTAGGACACCAAGATGAAAAGCAAAGATCATAAGAGGATGAGGGAAAAGAATCTATGTAGCGTGTCTTTGAAAGCTTCTATTTCTTGGAAAAATAGATATTTTCAAATATTATTGGACCCATTATGGGTCCAATCAACGCTGCCCAAATTATGTGGCCAGGGAAAATGCACTGGGCCAGAAAACTTTGTGGAGAATATGATTACATTGGGCAATTTTACTTTTATCTACTCTAAGAAAAAAAAGCAAAACAAAACTGTTTTCAAGATCACATCTACCGTCCCTGCTTCTGATAATGGCATCTAGACAATCATTACGGGCTTCCCTGGTGGCTCAGAGGGTCAAGTGTTATGGGTCTTCTCTCTTCCCACTCTCTGTCCAGATGGTTTGGGAAAAAGTCACTCTACTCTGACTTCTGACTCCAGGGATGGGTTTGGTCTCCCTCCCAAGGAGTCAATGAAAAACAGACATTCCTTCAAGAGACATGAATTAGACTAGGAATGGACACTGTTATCTGACCTATAAAAGTACTACTGGGATTCAAACCTGAGACCTGAACTCTAAACCTGGAGCAGTGGGGGTGGGTGTGGGGAAGGGGGTTATCTTGCCAACAAAATGCGAGGCCATGCCAGAGAATGAAACCCACAAAGAAACAAGCAGCGCTGAGAGAAGGGGAAGAAGGGACACCATGACTATAGTTTTGTGCTCTTGATCCAGCTGGACTTCTGGACTTTTCAGCTATACAGATGAATAACCTCCTAGTTTTCTTGGTACCCTTTGGCTTGGATTTCTGAGTTGAGTCTCTTTCAAGCAAAAGAATCCTATTGAAGATACTCATTCTCTACTTCCCATAGCATCTGGCTGCAAATATAACTTTAGCCTGAATCAAGAAGTAGAGATCAGGAAAAGGAAAGCTTATTTTCTTTAAAAGTATTTGATAAAACTCAAACCTCGCCTTGGTGCAGAAGACCCCTCTTTATTAAACTGGGCCAAACTTACTTTTTAGGGCTTTCCAGGTGGAGGTAAGAACCTGCTTGCCAATACAGGAGATGTTTAAGAGACACAGGTTCAATCCCTGGGTAGGGAAGATCCCCTGGAGAAGGGCATGGCATCCCACTCCAGTACTCTTGCCTGGAGAATCCTCATAGACAGGGGAGCCTGACAGGCTATAGTCCATGGGGTCACAAGAAGTTGGACATGACTGAAGCAACTTAGCATTCAAACTTCTTTTTTTCTGGTAGATACAAAGCAAATGTATACTTACAATTTTAATTTGTAGTTTAATCTCTTAAACGTAAGAGACAATTTCATTCATACAAATTGATGGAAGTACATAAAAATGTGAGGATCTCTGAATCAGCTGCTTCAGACTCTGAATTTCTACACAAAGCATTTCATGCTCTTGCCAGTCTCCTTAAGACTACTATCACCATCACTGTGACCACCACAAACTTCTTCCTCAAACTGAATAGGTAACTTTCTTTCCTTCAAAGATTTTTTAAAAAAGGATTCAGACAGGAACTTTGAGCTTCCCACCCATCAAGTTTCACTGAATCTATCTCATCTTCATTCCTGCATCAGGAGAATAAGCGTCTTGTCCATTCCTCCGTGTGCCTGTACTCTGAGTTCATCTCCAAACATCAATTTTCAGGTCTCTCAACTATGAAAGTCCGTCTCTAATTTACAGCTGAATACATCCTATCAACATTTAAACATGCTCATCTCATCAATTTTTATATAAAATGCTCTCCCTCAATCCAACATTCTATTTCAGTTATACCTTCTAGAACTGTCTTCACTCACTGTCTCCTTATATATTAATACCTGCTCCCCATCGCAGCATCCTCAAAGGAGAAATGAAGGCAATGTGCACCCCCATGAGGATCACTATTTGGGTTAAGGGACAAGAACAGGCGAAATATTTTACACAAAGCCAATACATAGTCAAGTCTCAACAAGTCACAACATGTACAGCTGGCCCTTGAACAACATAAGCTACTTACAGCCTGTTTTTTTTTTTTCAACAACAAATACTATAGTTCTAACATTAGTTGGTTGAATCCAGGGATGCAGAACTTCGGATACAAAGGACTCATATAAAAAGGGCTGACAAAGGAATTCCCTGGTTGCCCAGTGGTTAGGACTCTGTGCTTTCACTGCCAAGAGCACGGGTTCAATCCCTGGTTGACAAACTAAGATCCCACAAGTTAAGACAGTAAAAAAAAAAAAAAAAAAGCTGACTGTAAATTATACATAGATTTTTTTTACTGGATGGAGGGTCAGTGTCGCAAATCCCTATGTTGCTCAAGGGTCAACTTTATTTCGGAAAGATTTATTGAGCAACTCTGTGTGAAGGGTGTCATGTGAGAGGCTTTATTATTAATATAAACACATAAAATCTAACTTCTTCCCTGAAGCCTCTCACAGTCCAGAGTGAGATCAAGAGGACAGAAAATACGATCACATGGTATGCTGAGCCATTCTAGAGTCTGGACCAAATCAATGGCAAGGCAAGCAGAAACACAGCAGAAGGCCAAGCAGGCTGTAATCCTGAAGGACTACAGCACTCCAGGAGGCCTCGTTCACATGGACCAGAGGGTAATGATGCTCCCTTAGCTTTATAACATGGAGGTCCTGAATATAAAGGAATTGGATAGTGAACCTGGAATTTCTGTCTGAAGTGAAGTGAAGTGAAAGTCACTTAGTTGTGTCTAACTCTTTGCAAGTCCATGGAATCTCCAGGTTGGAATACTGGAGTGGGTAACCATTCCCTTCTCCAGGGGATCTTCCCAACCCAGGGATTGAACCCTGGTCTCTTGCATTGTGGGCGGATTCTTTACCATCTGAGCCACCAGGGAAGCCCAAGAATACTGGAGTGGGTAGCCTAACCCTTCTCCAGCAGATCTTCCCAACCCAGGCATCAAACAGGGGTCTCCTACACTGCAGGTGGATTCTTTACCAGCTGAGCTACCAGGGAAGCCCATCTAGAAAGGGCAAATCTGAAACACTTAGGTTCAAGGATTCGAGCCACCAGTGATGTTAAAGAAGGACTCAATGCCAATGTTCCAGAGCCTACTCAGGACTACTCTTCCTCTGACAGCTCTTCCCCAACTTCTTTTCTTTATTCCTTTAGGAACACCAGAAATTGTGAAAGGGTGCTCTACAGGTTACTCTGCTCCAGATGGGAAAGCTCCAGCAGCTATGGTGCTGTCTGACATGAGAAAAATCTAGAAGGCTCTATGCTATACCAGTGAGGATGAGTTTTTAAAAACCATACTTCAAATCCAAGGCATAACAGCTATTATCTTAAGAAGACAAAGATCTGGGGCCTGTTAAGCATGAATACCCTACTGTCAATCACTGATAAGATTTCATCAACTTTGAATAACCCTTGTTTCCCTACAATTGTTTGAAGCTGATGGACACTTTTAAAATACTTTCCCAAACATCCTAAACCACCCCAACTGATACATTCTCGTCAAGGGATTCTTTCTGGGGTATTTTTTAATATCCTCTAGCTGACTAACTGCCTGCCCAATATCCATTCCTCACTTCTTACTGATCAAGTACATTTCAACGTGCAGTTAAAATTCACCAACATTGGGATTTTCCTGTGAGTTTAGTGATTAAGACTCCACATTCCTAATGCAGGGGGCATAGGTTTGATCCTGGGTTGGGGAAGATCTGGCATACTGCATGGCATGGCATGGCCAAAAAGAAAAAAAAATCACCAACATTTATTGTATACCCACATATTAAAATGACCAAGACTTGATCCTCTGCCCTCAGCATACCTATTACACACTCTTCTTTCTCCATGCAAAACTATTTTTAGTCTGGGGTTTCTAGCAAGATCTAGATCATGTTTATGATCAAAATCATGTTTATTATCCATGGCAATATATATAACTTTTATTTTTATTTTCTCCAACTTTCCCTACTTTGATGATATCTGTTCCCTCCCTTAAAAATGACCATGGCCTGAGCCACATTATTTGGGACACAGAGTTCCATTAATGCCTTGGAGGATATGGCTTACCCACTGGTCCACCACTGCCCTAAAAGAATGTAATTGCATTACATGGGTAAGTGATTTACTCCTGGGGAATATATCATTCTTTCTGATGCATCACAAGGTTAATTGTAGCCTTACTCCTGTCCCAATTTTCAGCATTAGATGCATTTAACCGTTACATGCTTAATTATCTAAGACTCCATTTCAGCACTTATATCATCTCATCCATTTGGATATGACTTTGAGTGCAGCCTACTCAGACTCAGTGCCCTGTTACCCAGTGTACACATGCTGTCATCATCTACAACAATAGATGGTCCTACCAATATACTTACATCTGGCCAGCAAAGGACGGAGCCTTTGAGAACTTCCGAAAGGTCTGTGAAAGTTTTCAGGAACAGGCTAGCAGATAACAAGTATGGACACATGGGCCCTTTAAGTCCACATGCCTAGGACTCCCAACAGCCGGTACACAGATACCCAACACTGCCATCCCAGGGGGATGTCTAATATCTAAAACTGAACTTCTGATTTCTCCCCCAGAAACATATTTCTCCCAGTTTTCCCTTGCTTAGCTGAAGACAATCCACTGTTGGAGTTGCTCAGACCAAAAACCTTAGCATTATTCCAAACTCTATCTGTCTCCTAACTCAGACCAAATCCTGAGAAAACACCACCTTCAAGATATATGCAAAATTAACATGGCTCCATTGAGAACACAGGTTTTGCTTCCATCACTGTAATTCTATTGCAGTGGTGACAATGAGACCTGTAACTTTTTTTTTTTTTTTTTTGCAAGGCAGGAGACCTGGGTTTGATCCCTGGGTCAGGAAGATCCCCTGGAGAAGGGAATAGCTACCCACTCCTGTATTCTTGTCAGGGAAATCCATGAAAAGAGGAGCCTGGAAGGTTACAGTCTATGGGGTCGCAGTCAGACACGACTGAGCGACTAACACTTTCTTTTCATTTTCATGAGTAAAAATTGGATATAACAAGGCTTTTCAATATTAAAGAAGATGAAACAATGAACAGCAATGTACTTGCTATATTTAACTTCTAGCATCCTAAAGTAAATTGCTTGAGGAAACTGGATCCCAAAGATTATGGGTAAGGAATTTTGAAGTGTGTCTGTATCTCACCAAAGAAGCCCAACTAAAAGAATTATGGACTGACAACTGTGGACTGTGCAAATTTCTTTTTGAAAGGGCTATGGGAAGCTTGAAATGCTATAGTTCATGGGGTTGCAGAGTCAGAAATAATTTGGCAACTGAACAAAAATAATCTTATCTTGAAGATTATGATTTTGGAGGAACTAAGGTGATTGGCAGTGGACAGAACCAGAATATGTGAATTTCCTTAAAAACTTATTGACTTAAACAGTTTTTCCTAGCTTTTAGTTTTGTTGATATTTCTTATAGTCTCCTTTGTTTCTCTTTCATTTATTTTTGTGCTAAACCCAAGCAAACATTATCCTCAATGGTGAAAAATTGAAAGCATTTCTTCTGAAGTCAGAACAAGATAAGGGCGCCCACTCTCACCATTCAACATAGTTTTGGAAGTTTTAGCCACAGCAATCAGAGAAGAAAATGAAATAAAAGGAATCCAAATTGGAAAAGAAAAACTAAAACTCTGTTTGCAGATGACATGATCCTCTACATAGAAAACCCTACAAAAGAAAGACACCACCAGAAAATTACTAGAGCTAATTAATGAATATAGGAAAGTTGCAGGATATAAAATTAACACACAGAAATCTCTTGCATTCCTATACACTAACAATGAAATTAAGAAAACAATTCCACTCACCATCACAATGAAAATAATAAAATACTTAGGAATAAATCTACCTAAAAAAACAAAAGACCTATATATAGAAAACTATAAAACACTGATGAAAGAAATCAAAGATGGCACAAATAGATGGAGAAATATACCATGTTCATGAATTGGAAGAATCAATATAGTGAAAATGAGTATACTACCCAAAGCAATCTATAGATTCAATGTAATCCCTATCAAGCTACTGATGCTATTTTTCAGAGAACTATAACAAATAATTTCACAATTTGTGTGGAAATACAAAAAAGCCTCAAATAGCCAAAGCAATCTTGAGAAAGAAGAATGGAACTGGAGGAGTCAACCTGCCTGACTTCAGACTATACTACAAAGCCACAGTCATCAAGACAGTATGGTACAGGCACGAAGACAGAAATATAGATCAATGGAACAAAATAGAAAGCCCAGAGCTAAATCCACACACATATGGACACCTTATCTTTGACAAAAGAGGCAAGAATAAACAATGGAGAAAAAACAATCTCCTTAACAAGTGATGCTGGGAAAACTGGTCAATCACTTGTAAAAGAATGAAACTAGAACACTTTCTAACACCATATACAAAAATAAACTCAAAGTGGGTTAAAGATATAAATGTAAGACCAGAAACTATAAAACTCCTAGAGGAAAATACAGGCAAAACATTCTCTGATATAAATCACAGCAGGATCCTCTATGACCCAGCTCCCAGAGTATAGGAAATAAAAGCAAAAATAAACAAATGGGACCTAATTAAACTTAAAAGCTTTTGCACAATGAAGGAAATTATAAGCAAGGTGAAAACACAGCCTTCAGAATGGGAGAAAGTAATAGTAAATGAAGCAACTGACAAAGAATAATCTCAAAAATATACAGGCAACTCATGCAGCTCAATTCCAGAAAAATAAATGACCCAGTCAAAAAATGTACCAAAGACCTAAACAGACATTTCTCCAAAGAAGACATACAAATGGCTAACAAACACATGAAAAGATGCTCAACATCACTCATTATCAGAGGAATGCAAATTAAAACCACAATGAGGTACCATCTCATGCCAGTCAGAATGGCTGCTATCAAAAAGTCTACAAACAATAAATGCTGGAGAGGGTGTGGAGAAAAGGAAACCCTCTTACACTGTTGGTGGGAATGCAAACTAGTACAGCCACTATGGAGAACAGTATGGAGATTCCTTAAGAAACTGGAAATAGAACTGCCATATGATTGTACTGTTGGGCATATGATTGTATTGTTGGGCATACAATTTCTGGGACTGTATGACCAGCAATCTCACTGCTAGGCATACACACCAAGGAAACCAGAATTGAAAGAGACACGTGTACCCCAATGTTCACTGCAGCACTGTTAACAATAGCCAGGACATGGAAGCAACCCAGATGTGCATCAGCAGATAAATGGATAAGAAAGCTGTGGTACATATACACAATGGAATATTACTCAGCTATTAAAAAGAATGCATTTGAATCAGTTCTAATGAGGTGGATGAAACTGGAGCATATTATACAGAGTGAAGTAAGCCAGAGAGAAAAACACCAATACAGTATAATAACACAAATATACGGAATTTAGAAAGATGGTAACAATGACCCTATATGTAAGACAGCAAAAGAGACACAGATATAAAGAACAGACTTTTGGACTCTGTGGGAGAAGGCGAGGGTGGGATGATTTGAGAGAATAGCATTGAAACATGCATATCACCATATGTGAAACAGATCACTAGTCCAGGTTCGATGCATGAGACAGGGTGCACAGGGCTGGTGCACTGGGAGATGGGATGGGGAGGGAGGTAGGAGAGGGGTTCAGGATGGGGAACACATGTACACCAATGGCTGATTCATGTCAATGTATGGCAAAAACCTCTACAAACAATATTATAAAGTAATTAGCCTCCAATTAAAATTAATTTACAAAAAATATGGAAACCATTTTGCCTATATTACATGTAATTTTTAAAAAAATCATTATACTTTGTGCAGAAAAATAAAATAGGTAAGTGAGAACTGGGTCACTTCTCACAAGTGTCACTGCCACAAGCCTAGTGAATCATCATCATCTCTTGTTTGAATCTATCACGTCCACCAGACTTCTTCCTCTGCCACTCTCAAGAGAGGCCAAAGTGACTCATCTAAACTATGTCAGCTCCTGAACTCTGCTCAGATCTCTCCAGTGACTGCTCTCCTCCCTGACCTCATCTCCTTCGGCTCCTGCCCTCATTCACTCTGTTCCAGCCACACTGGCCTCTCTGTACTTCCTCAACCAACTGGGCATCCCATCCTTTGCATGGGGCTCTCTCTGCCAGTGATGCTCTTCCATATGAAACAAGGGTAGTTTACACAGGTAAACTTTCACTTTCCACCTCCAAGTGCCACCTTCTCACTGTGGCCTATCTCGATCCTCCATTTAGTACTGCATCCCTTCCTGCCATCATCTCAGCACTTCTGATCCCTCTTAGTGACCACTCTATTTTTACAAAGCACAAATCCCCTTCTTACACTCTATGCATTTACGTCTGATGTTTATGTCTGCTGTCTGCTTCTTCCCACACAGGAGGGATTTTCATCTCTGTTCACTGATGTGTCCCCATCTGCTTAAGGGCCACCCCAAATAAACACAGAGGTGCCCAATGAATGCCCACTAAATGGATGAATAACTAGCTGGGGACAGTAACTGTAAGATATTTCCTATTTTTCCTCTAATCTGTCAAAGGACAAAGCAGAAGCAAGCAAACACCACCCTAATAGGGAGACCCAACTAGCCTCTTCATTTTAATCCTAGCTGTTAAGTGATTAACTTAGACCGAAGGTTTTTCTGTTTCCTGGTGACACCTACAGCCATTGAATACCCTGTAGAAAATTCCCTTCAATGTGCTTTGTGTTTAAAATAAAATTGAAGTCTGGGGAAAAAAAGGGAGGGGGACCACTTTCTGAAGTCTTCTCTCACTCCTCTGCTGCTGTTGTTGCTGTTAAGTCGCTTCAGTCGTGTCTGACTCTGTGCGACCCCATAAATGGCAGCCCACCAGGCTCTGCCGTCCTTGGGATTCTCCAGGCAAGAACACTGGAGTGGGTTGCCATTTCCTTCTCCAATGCATGAAAGTGAAAGGGGAAAGTGAAGTTGCTCAGTTGTGTCCAACTCTTAGCAACCCCATGGACTGCAGCCCACCAGGCTCCTCCATCCATGGGATTTTCCAGGCAAGAGTACTGGTGTGGGTTGCCATTGCCTTCTCCACTCACTCCTCTAGCTCAAGCAAATAAAAACTATGGGGATAGCTTTGGACTTTTCTATCTCATTTGTTTTTCATTACTTGTTTTATTATTACTTTTTAGTAAGGCACAGGGATACCATTTTTCTCTGTCACCCTAGGGGATTCCAATATTGATTTTGAGATTTTTCTAGCCATTCTATAGAATACATATTATTTATAAGTTTCTACTTTACTTCTGTGGGCATATTTGCATTCTGAATGTTTTAGATTTTCCAGATGATAATGTATCATGAAATATGATAACATCCTTTTGATATTCCCATTGTTGTTCAGTTGCTAAGTTGTGTCCAACTCCTTAGCAAAGAAATCATATAGTCTTGAGATGGTTAGATGGCATCACTGACTTAATGGACGTGAGCTTGAGCAAACTTCAGGAGACAGTGAAGGACAGGGAAGCCTGGTGTGCTGCTTTCTATGGGGCACAATAAAGAACAGAAACTGCATGGAACTAACAGAAGCAGAAGATATTTTAAAAAGGTGGCAAGAATACACAAAAGAACCATACAAAAATGATCTTAATGACCCAGACGACCATGATGGTGTGATCACTCACCTAGAGCCAGACATCCTGGAGTGTGAAGTCAAGTAGGCCTTAGGAAGCATCACTATGAACAAAGCTAGTGGTTGTGATGGAATTCCAGATGAGCTATTTCAAATTCTAAAAGAAGATGCTGTTACAGTGCTGCACTCAACATGTCAGCAAATTTGGAAAATTCAGCATGGCCACAGGACTGGAAAAAGTCAGTTTTCATTCCAATCTCAAAGAAAGGCAAAGCCAAAGAATGTTCAAACTACTTACTGCACAATTTCATTCATTCCATACACTAGCAAACTAATGCTCAAAATTCTCTAAGCTAGACTTCAACAGTACATGAACCGAGAACTTCCAGATGTTCAAGCTAGATTTAGAAAAGGCAGAGAAACCAGAGATCAAATTGGCAACATCTTCTGGATCACAGAAAAAGCAAGAGAATTTCAGAAAATCATCTATTTCTGCTTCATTGACTACACTAAACCCTTTGCCTCTGTGGATCAAAACAAACTGTGGAAAATTCTTAAAGAGATGGGAATACCAGACCACCTGTCCTGCCTCCTGAGAAACCTATATGCAGGTAAAGAAGCAATTTAGAACCAGACATGGAACAAATGACTGGTTCAAAATGGGGAAAGGAGTGTGTCAAGGCTGTATATTGTCACCCTGCTTATTTAACTTATATGCAGAGTACATCATGTGAAATGCTAGGCTGGATGAAGCACAAGCTGAAATCAAGCTTGCTAGGTGAAATATCAATAACCTCAGATATGCAGATGACACCAACATTATGGCAGAAAGTGAAAAGGAACTAAAGAGCCTCTTGATGAAAGTGAAAGAAGAGTGAAAACGCTGGCTTAAAACTCAACATTCAAAAAATGAAGATCATGGCATCTGGTCCCATCACTTCATGGCAAATAGATGGGGAAACAGTGGAAACAGTGTCAAACTTTATTTTCTTGGGCTCCAAAATCACTGCAGATGGTGACTGCAGCCATGAAATTAAAAGATGCTTGCTTCTTGGAAGAAAAGCTGTGACCAACCTAGACAGCATATTCAAAAGCAGACATTACTTTGTCCATCCAGTCAAAGCTATGATTTTTCCAGTGGTCATGTATGGATGTGAGAGTTGGACTATAAAGAAAGCTGGGTGCAGAAGAATTGATGCTTTTGAACTGTGGTGTTGGAGAAGACTCTTGAGAGTCCTTTGGACAGCAAGGAGATCAAACCAGTCCATCCTAAAGGAGATCAGTCCTGGTGTTCATTGGAAGGACTGATGTTGAAGCTGAAATTCCAATATTTTGGCCACCTGATGCAAAGAGCTGACTCACTGAAAAAGACCCTGATGCTGGGAAAGATTGAGGGCAGGAGGAGAAGGGGACAACAGAGGATGCGATGGTTGGATGGCATCACTGACTTGATGGACATGAGTTTGAGCAAACTCCGGGATTTGGTGATGGACAGGGAAGCCTGGTGTGCTGCAGTCCATGGGGTCACAAAGAGTCGGACATGACTGACTGACTGAACTGAACTGATTGTTGGAAAGCTGGCTCTTAGCTTACAGTTTGCTTCATTACTTTTCAGTATATATAGAATGTTTACTTTATATCCATATCCAATATTAGAATCTGTCTCTAACTAGAAACAGAATTAATCTTTCCTTCCATGTGTCTTTCTTTTATCAAAAGTAGAAAATTATTACTAGCATACAATTTTTTTTTAAGTAAATGACTTAGATTACATTATTGCTAGGTTCCATTTCAGAATTTTAAATCATGGCATTACTCTTCTTCATTTGGACTCATTTTTTAGCCTTGGTAACATCCATTCACCCACAAACTCTATTAAAAATGAAAACCTTAAGTATGGCTGCATAAAGTGAGGTGCTAGGGGACTCAAAGATGAAGAAACCAAGTATATTCCTTAGGAATTATCAGTGTAGTACAAGAAGGGAGTCAAAGAAGAAAATAGCCTCAAAAATACTGTGACGAATGCCTTGAGAGGTCTCCCAGTGAAGGAGTCCTCGAGCCTAGAAAAGAAGATAAAGACCTCAAAGGCCTCAGGCCTGCACAAAGATAATAGCCACAAGGGCCCTTGCTGAACCACCTGACTTTGGGGATGACAAAGCTGAACTTTAAGTCCAACCCTGATACTCCGGGCAGACTGCATCCGCCCGGGACCCCCTGCCCCTGTTCATCCACAAACGGCCATCTCAGCTAAAGACTACCCAAACGTGCCGCCTAAGTCTTCCCCTATTGCTTCCACAAAACCTCCCCTTAAATATGAAGCCTCCCTGACCCCGTGTGATCTGCCTGGTCCTTAGACCGGCTGTTGCCCCTCCTTGCCTGAATAAAGGCAGCCTCCATTGAGGTTGTCTCCCCTTCTTCACTGCCTCGTCTGGAACTCTACCTACACCAGAACCTTGTGGAAGAAAGTGGAGGACGTGGACAGCTCCACACTCCCAGGTGGATTCCCAGGTGGTTCCGTGGTAAAGAATCCTCTGCCAATGCAGGAGATGCCCTGAGACTTGGGTTTGCTCCCTGGGTAGGGAAGATCCACTGGGAAAGGAAATGGCAACGTACTCAAGGATTCTTGCTTGGAAAACCCTAGACACAGAGGAGCCTGGAGGGTGACAGCCCATGTGGCCAGAAGGACTCAGCTACAACTGAGCACACACACACCAGTAGCTGGTAGGAAATTTTCAGTGAGAAGGTGATCACCAGATGAGAAGATGTTCATTTTGGAGTGGCAATGATGGCAAAGCAGAGACAGGAAGCTGGTACAAGGTCCAACTGAGAGATACTACAGGGAGATGCAGTGGGCCAGGGAAGGGCTATTCAAGAAAGTTAAGCTGATGAGACTCAAGGACTCCTTAGCTGTGAGAAGGGAGAGTGCACTCTTGCCTGGAGCGTAAGACAGGACCCAGCTTGGAGCTTGTTTTTAGTTACTGAGTCGTGTCCAACACAGTATAGTCCACCAGGCTCCTCTGTCCTGGGATTTCCTAGGCAAGAATACTGGAGTGGGTTGACATTTCCTACTCCAGGAGATCTTCCCAACACAGGGATGGAACCCGAGTCTCCTGCACTGGCAGGTGGATTCTTTACCACTGAGCCACTGTTGCAGAGAAGAAGCCAATTCTGACTCCATGTTGGAAGCGTTTCTTTGACTTGCTTTTGTTATAACCATCTAGAATGGCCTGCCTCAGAGAATCCTGTCCCTCTGCCTGACGGTTAAACTAAAGTGCCTTTGTTCAGAACCTGTCCACCTATAGATGGTAGGAAGCAAGAAATTAACACATCCACTGCCTGAGGCTTGACATTCTAGGAGATATTTGCAAGATGAATGACCTTTCTACTTTGCTTCCTTATGTCCCCCCAATGTCTGATCTACAAAAGAACCTGGCATTCAGACCCTAATAAGATGGTTAATCAGAAGCACTAGCCTGCCATCTTCTCTGTCATCTGGCTCTGCAGTTGGTCCCTTCATTGCTCAGCCCTTGTCTCTTGGATTCATTGGCCCATCAGGCAGCAAGCAGAGGGAGCTTGGACTTAGTAACACCACCAGGGAAGCCCAACTTGGAGGTAGCTAATAACTTAAAAACTTTCATAACGGGCAAAACAAACCACTCTTTAACTCAAGTTATGAATAACTGCTATTTCAATATTATTGGAAAAGTCCTTTTTTGTTTTCATGTCTCAAAAAGCTAGAGGAGAATGAACAATGTACTGAACACTACACTTTCCTTTCCAGAGGAGGAAAGCTCTACATTCCATTTCTGTAAGACTTTCTTCTTTAACCCCCTCCTCAATCAGTGTTTATGTTTTTCGAACGTAAATTATACCCACATAGCAACCGATCCTACTTTAGAGGAAGATGCTTTCTTTGAAACATGAAGTATAAGTTTTCTCCACTTCACTTGCAGGAAGCTCTCTTCCTAGGTCAGTAACTGCAGTGGAGCTAAATTGGGCAAGGAGGCAACTCACTTAAGAAAGATTAGCTGGGAAATCCATTCGCACGACACAAAGGACCTTCCTTAGATGCAAAAGGATAGAGTTCCACCTAGAAAATAGCTAAGGAGTTTCTTAAATAGAATGCCAACCTTGAATGTGAACTGAGAACTGATGCTAACAAGGACGAAATCGCAGATCTTCTACTTGCTACTGAAGGTGTGAACACCTGAGCTTGCCCCCACCCTCCCCCATCTGTAATTGATTAAAAGAGTGACGGAACCAATAATGTTGGGGAAAGCCATCTCGGTACAGTTGGATGGGGGTGCAAGAGAAGCTTGGGGATATCAACTGTGCTCTACAGGAAAGACAAAGGGACTCTTCTCTGCCCATTCATCCTCATCATCAAGGACACAAATGGCAACTTCCCTGAAGACTGAAAGAATTCCAGAGCTGACATCTGGTTTAAACTGTAAATTAAATTTGTTTGTTCATACACACAACCAAATATTGGTTCCTGGTTTTGATCATTCCCTTAATCATAATACTGAAGAGAGCAAGGCAATGAGTGGCATTTCTTGCCCTTTTCCTAAGGAAACCTGCATGAACCGAAATGCAGAGTCACTGCAGAGTCAAATGCATTTCAGAGTCAAAGTGGGGTGATTAATCCAGTGACTCTTGAATTACTGAAGGTTCAAGGAGGCCAAACAAAACTTTTAATCTACTGAGTTGCTTGCTGTATGCAACAGTCTATGTGGACACTGGACCCAGATGAGGAAGGGTTTGACTCCTCTGCATGACTGTTTGCCTTGAGTAACCTACTTTATAGAGCTTTCAGGATGATTAAGATTCACAGGTAAAATACTGGGATGAGGGTTTAACATATCTTCTTCAACATGTTAAGTACAACCACAGGAGTGCAAGCTGCTTTTCTTATAATCTACATTGCTACTGCATGAGCAGCAAGTTGTGTGTGCGTGTATATGTGTGCATAACTTAGTGTGGCCTTTCTAAAACAGTTACCTGAGCAGGTGCAATCCTGACACTGGAGAGGACGACAGCACCAGGAGTCTCAGTGACTATACATCTAAATATTCAAATATGATGTCGTTGTTGTTCAGTCACCCAGTCATGTGTGACTCTCTGCGACCCCATGAACTGCAGCACACTAGGCCTTAAATACGATAAACCAAGCCAAAAATTGTTAAGTAGGTTCTATAAACCTAGTCAGACAAATATGCCTTCAAAATAATATAGAAACTCAGGCTTCAACTCAGAAGCCTGGGATCCCAGAACACGGCTAAGTAATGGGTCCCAGTCTCTTGTCCCATCGCCTTGCTCCTTCTGCCCCAGGCTTCAGGTTCTGTATGTGGACTACGAGCTGCATCCCACCTCTCACTAATAAACAATCCTTCCTTGGCCTGTCTTGGGCCCCAGAGCCTCCTAAGAGGGGAAGTCTGAGGTCCCAGGAATGCAAAGCAGGGTCCAGTGGGGGCCAAGGTGGGCTCTGAGTGCAGGGGGCTTGGCTGCACAGGTGCCAAGAGGTGGGAGAACACAGCAGGTAAACTCTTTACTATACAGTATCCAGGGGATCCCTTGGTAATTTAAGATCTCCTGTTTTTAGTGCAATTAAAGAATAATTACCTTTTTTTTTTTTTTGCATCCTATTTGCAAGTGTCCTCTCCTCAGGAAAAAGGTTATAAAAAGCTATAAAGGCAACATGAACCTGGGCATTAAATTACCTGCACAACCACAGCCATGTCCTATGTATGATGAGAACTGCAAGAAGAATATAGATTGATTTATGGGTGATTTTTTAGTATTACATGCCAAAAGTTGCTTCCCTGGTGGTTCAGAGGGTAAAGCATCTGCCTACAATTTGGGAGGCCTAGGTTCAATCTCTGGGTCAGGAAGATCCCCTGGAGAAGGAAATGGCACCCTACTCTGGTACTCTTGCCTGGAAAATGCCATGGACGGAGCCTAGTAGGCTACAGTCCATGGGATAGCAAAGAGTTGGACACATGACTGAGCAACTTCACTTTCACTTTCACCAAAAGTTAGGGGGCTCCCTGGTGGCTCAGCAATAAAGAATTTGCCTGCAATACAGGAGACACAGGAGATGTAGGTTCGATCCCTGGGTCAGGAAGATCCCCTGGAGGCGGGCATGGCAACCCACTCCAGTATTCTTGCTTGGAGAATCCCATTGACCAAGGAGCCTGGCGGGCAACAGTCCACAGGGTCGCAAACAGTTGGACACAACTGAAGTGACTTAGCACACATGCACACACTAGAAGTTATTTGACCTCAGAACCCATCATTCATAGTGGACTAAACTCAAACATATAAACAAATAAACAAATAGATAAGAACTGACTCATTTGAAAAGACCCTGATTCTGGGAAAGATTGAAGGTGGGAGGAGGAGGGGATGACAGAGGATGGTTGAATGGCATCACTGACTCAATGGACATGAGTTTGAGCAAGCTCCGGGAGTTGGTGATGGACAGGGAGGCCTGGCATGCTGCAGTCCATGGGATTGCAAAGAGTCGGACACGACTGAGTGACTGAACTGACTGACTAAAACTCAAACATGACTAAAAGACTTGCTCAGAGTTAAGCTAATTCAAGATAAAAAGAAGCCTAGACTTGTGCTGGTGTTCCATCTATTTCCAAATATACCTCTTGTTTCTGCTAAACTGTTTTCTTTGGAGCATCCTTTCACTGGCTTTGGTTTCACTTGAGAATAGTATCTTCCCTTCAAAATACCTGTGCAGGGATTTCCCTGGTGGTCCAGTGGCTAAGCCTCAGCTCCCAGTGCAGGGAGCCTAGGTTCGATCCCTGGTCAGGGAACTAGACCCTATATTCTGCGACTAAGAGTTCCCAGGCCACAACTAAAGATCCCGCCTGACGCAACTGAGACCATGAGCAGCCAAATAAATAAATATTTTACAAAAACAAAAACCAACCCATATATGAAGATCAAATCTGAAAAGCCAGCTTCTTCAGGACATGTCCTGCTGACTCCAGGAGAAAACTGCATCTCTTATGTGTGGCACCACATGCACACAATACCATAAACCTTGGGCTCCTTGTGAATCTCCATCTCAGCAGCTGTACCCTCTGCAGGGGAGGTGTGGAGGCCTGCAATTCAACCCTGTTGGCCTCCAAGTCCTGGGCTAATGGGCATTTTTATTCTTTCTGTTTGGTTTGTTATGGGTCATTGACCTCCTATCCCATCTTTTTTGGTTCTCTCAGCAGAAAGAGGACCATGGGACTGCCAATCAAGGTGCCTTCCCCTCTGTGATGCCAAGTGAATTGTGGCCTGAGGAGTGGGGCCAAGCCCTAAGTACAAAAAACAGCGGACTGGGGCCCAGCCCAGGTAACCCCTCGTGCATGGGCCTGTTTCTCTAATCCATGATATTTAGACTCTAAAGCTGGCTAGCTTCTGATTTGCTTGCAAGCCTGTTTCTTGGGAGGAGATGGTGGTTGTTTTGAGGGTACACTCCCATTCCTGGCAATTCTTTTAGTTATCTGAGAGCCTTCTAGTAAATTCTTTCTTTACTAGACTTTCTTTCATTTGCATGCGAACTAAGAGTCATTGCCAATACACTTGGCAAAGCCCCTGACATAAGAGTTAATCTTGAGTGCACATACTGAGTTATTATAACCTAAATATGTATCATCACCATATTTGAAAAACAGTGAATTTTTTTTCTTACTCATAAAACAACATTCAGTTCAGTTCAATCGCTCAGTCGTGTCTGACTATTTGCAACCCCATGAATTGCAGCATGACAGGCCTCCCTGTCCATCACCAACTCCTGGAGTTCACCCAAACTCATGTCCATCGAGTCAGTGACACCATCCAGCCATCTCATCCTCTGTCGTCCCCTTCTCCTCTTGCCCCCAATCCCTCCCAGAATCAGAGTCTTTTCCAATGAGTCAACTCTTCACATGAGGTGGCCAGAGTATTGGAGTTTCAGCTTTAGCATCAGTCCTTCAAAAGAACACCCAGGACTGATCTCTTTTAGAATGGACTGGTTGGATGTCCTTGCAGTCCAAGGGACTCTCAGGAGTCTTCTCCCAACACCACAGTTCAAAAGCATCAGTTCTTCAGTGCTTAGCTTTCTTCACAGTCCAACTCTCACATCTATACATGACCACAGGGACCTCTGTTGGAAGTAATGTCTCTGCTTTTGAATATGCTATCTAGGTTGGTCATAACTTTCCTTCCAAGGAGCAAGCATCTTTTAATTTCATGGTTGCAGTCACCATCTACAGTGATTTTGGAGCCCCCCAAAATAAAGTCTGACACTGTTTCCACTGTTGCCCTATCTATTTGCCATGAAGTGATGGGACCAGATGCCATGATCTTTGTTTTCTGAATGTTGAGCTTTAAGCCAACTTTTTCACTCTCCTCTTTCACTTTCATCAAGAGGCTTTTTAGCGCTTCTTCTCTTTCTGCCATAAGGGTGGTGTCATCTGCATATCTGATGTTATTGATATTTCTCCTGGCAATCTTGATTCCAGCTTGTGTTTCTTCCAGCCCAGCGTTTCTCATGATGTACTCTGCATAGAAGTTAAATAACCAGGGTGAGAATATACAGCCTTGACATACTCCTTTCCCTATTTGGAACCAGTCTGTTGTTCCATGTCCAGTTCTAACTGTTGCTTCCTGACCTGCATATAGGTTTCTCAAGAGGCAGGTCAGGTGGTCTGGTATTCCCATCTCTCTCAGAATTTTCCACAGTTTATTGTGATCCACACAGTCAAAGGCTTTGGCATAGCCTATAAAGCAGAAATAGATATTTTTCTGGAACTCTCTTGCTTTTTCCATGATCCAGCGGATGTTGGCAATTTGATGTCTGATTCCTCTGCCTTTTCTAAAACCAGCTTGAACACCTGCAAGTTCACAGATCACATATTGCCGAAGCCTGGCTTGGAGAATTTTGAGCATTACTTTACTAGTGTGTGAGATGAGTACAATTATGCAGTTTTGAGCATTCTTTGGCATTGCCTTTCTTTGGAATTTGAATGAAAACTGACCTTTTCTAGTCCTGTGGCCACTGCTGAGTTTTCAAAATTTGCTGCCATATTGAATGCAGCACTTTCACAGCATCATCTTCCAGCATTTGAAACAGCTCAACTGGAATTCCATCACCTCCACTAGCTTTGTTTGTAGTGATGCTTTCTAAGGCCCACTTGACTTCACATTCCAGGATGTCTGGCTCTAGGTGAGTGATCACACCATCATGATTATCTTGGTCACAAAGATTTTTGTTTTACAGTTCTTCTATTTTGAAAAATTCAGGGAGGTATGAAAAAGATAAGCCATACATATTTTTACTGTCCAAACACTGCCTAATTTTGTTTTTGTTCCAGTTTTCATGCATCTATATGTGATATTCCTGAAATACATATCATTGTAATGCAGCAGTACATTTGGTTATTTCTAGTTAAAACTGTTGTGAAAGCTATTCTTTGTTATTACATAATCTTTGAAATGACTCCTTTTAATACATGGCATAGTCTATCATTTGGGGGACTTTATTTTATTTTGGTTTTCACATGACTAAATTTATTCTTTTAAAACCTTACTAGATTTTGTTCCTCTTGTTTTTCTGAGGTTTATTTATTTATTTATTTATTTTGGCATGGTGGGAAAAATTAAAAGAGCTTTACTTTTAATGCAGTGATGAGACAGTTGATGACCACTTTCTGGCTTTTATTTTCTTAACGTGGTTTAAAATATTAATACTTTGCAAAGCAGGTTACCCTATGCTGTCTCCCACATTTGGGGGCACTTTTTGTTAATCAGTGAAATCCTGCCACTTGGAGGCTGCTCTTTCTTTCTTCTACGTAAAGGGAAACTTCAAAATAGCTTTAACCCACCTCCAATTTTTATATAATTTTTATATAGATTGTTTTCATTTTTTTATTATTTCAGAATATTATAACAATCCTCAAGTAAGCTTTTGTCTGCATCTACTTCTTTAGCAAACACTAACTAATGTATAATTTTTCCACCAATAGTAACGCAAATGTCCTTCTCTCTGCATCCTTGCCATTACTGAATATTTTTTTTAATCTATATATACATATATACATTTTGCTGGTTTAACCCATGAAACATAGCATATAACTTTTATTTCAATTTCCATTTCTGTGATTAATAGTACGAATATTAAATATGTATGTTAGCCTTTTTCTTCCTTTTGAATTATTCAGGTATGTGGACAATTTTGTTGGCATGTTACTTTCTACTTACTGATATCTAAGAGCTCCTCAGTGTGATTATTACATTAACTGTTCTGTTATGCTTGGTGTCCACGTTTTTCTTCATAATTACTTTTTGCTTTACACTGTATTTTTTTGCATGCAAATGTTTAAAATATATTCAAATCTATATTTTGCTTTGTGATTCTTTCCATTAATTTTATATTAAAAAGTCATTTCCCTAAAATTATTAAATATTTTCTTCTGACTTTCTCATCTGGCAAATGAACTTTCCAATTTGGAATTTAGTCTAATGAGTCATGTAAACAGAGGTTCTTAGTTGAATGTTTTCTGTATACTAAGCCAATTTGCTTTATTCTTTGGTCAAATATTCCTGTTTCAAAATGCTTTCTCCATCGCAGTTCTGTTTCCAAAAACTACCTGAGTCTCTTTGCAATCTATTCTATTCCATTGAGCTAACTATTGATTTTTACACCAGTACTACTCTGCTATAATGATTGTAGTTCAATGACTGTATTCATTTTTGTTTCTGGAAGGGCAACCCACCCCAACCTCCATATAAATTCCTCTGCAAATTTTTCTTGACTATTGTCATACAGTTATTCTTCCAAGTGAATATTAGAATCACTTTGACAAGTTTTTCCAAATCTCAATACAATAAAAATATATAATTGTTCATGGAAAAATGACCATATCAAATATCTATCTTTCTAAAACTAACGCAAGTGTTCATTTGTTTCTGATTTTATGTGTCTAAGTAAAATTTTATAGCTTTCCTACATAAGTCCTTAGATACTTTTTTCCCCCAAGTATTGGTATTTTATATACATTTCCAATTTTCTTAGATAATATATATTTGAATGGATTCATAAACAGAATCATTTTCTATTGTATTTTTCTTTGTTGGTAAATATTAGCATTTGAGGTAATCCTTGATTTCTGAACATGTATATTATAAACCAACCACTTTACTGAACCCTCTTATTGGTTTCTTAAGTTTCAGTTGAGTCAACTGTGTATCCATCACTTTTAAACAAAATTAAGATACAATGTCTGACTTTTTTCTTGCTTAGATAAAAAGTAATACTTAAGCATATGCATTAAATGATACTTTCATTTATTTTAAAAAAATACCTTTTTGCAACTACTAAAATAACATAAAACTGAGGCCAAACTAGAAATGCAAAATATAACCTGTGTTCCTATATGGGACCACTTCCATTTCCCTCGGGTACTCAGTGTTGCTATTCAAAACTATGAAAATGTCCTCTAAATGAAAGATATTAAGTCACTTCTCACTTGGATTAAACAGGACAGACAAAACAATCCAGCTGGTGATTAAGAATTTTGACAACTGTGGAAGACAAAGAAATACACCAGGAACCTATCCTCACGTAGACAGCAATTTGTCTCTTATTTTAACTCTAGAGACAATAGGTAGGATACTTTTTAAAGTAGAACAGGGTCCAAACCTAGATATCTTCAGAAAGCAATTGCATGCACTTCCGTATATGAGCAGATTCTGTTTTCCTCAGATAAACCTAAGTTCCCTATTTTGAAAGATCAGGATAATAGTATTTAATTATTAATCCATCAAGTATTTGTCATGCATCTAATCTGGCTTCTGTATTATTGGGAAAGACTGGAGAGCCATCTGTAGTAATAAGTAAGAGTAAGGAAGGAAGAGAACTTGAAAAGGGAAAGTGTTAGTCACTCAGTCGGGTCCAACTCTTTGCGACCCCATGGACTGTAGCCTGTCAGACTCCTCTATCCATGGGATTTCCCAGGCAAGAATACTGGTGTGGGTTGCCATTTCCTCCTCCAGGGGGTCTTCCAAACTGAGGAATCGAACCCAGGTCTCCTGCATTCCAGGAAGTTTCTTTACCAGCTGAGCCAGCAGGGAAGCCCCTAGGAAGGGAACCTAGCACATAACAAAAGTTAAATAAATAATATTATCATTACCTTTTAGGATTATTTATTGTTAATCTCTAGAAGGCTAAGTCTAGTTCACCATTATCTTCCTAGGGCCAAGCATAAGTGAGTGAAGTCGCTCAGTCATGGTCTGACTCTTTGCGACCCCATGGACTGTAGCCTACAGGCTCCTCGGTCCATGGAATTTTCCAGGTAAGAGTACTGGAGTGGGTTGCCATTTCGTTCTCCAGGCATGGAAAATATTAATGTCCAATGAATATTTTGTTGAAATATTTGAATATTTGTTGACTGACATTTTTACAAAAGTCTTAGTTGCCAAAAACTATTTTGACTTCATTCTTAACTGCTCACTTGAAATCAGTTCTTCAAAATGCATTTGTTAAAGCCAAGAGTACTCTCAAAGTCAGAATGAGTTCTAAATTGCTCTTTTTATATAGGTAGTAAAGAAAATAGTTTCTAAAATATCGTATCTTTAAGTTGGCACAGAAAAATGCTATGAGGAAGAGTATTCATTCCTCCACTCATTGACCATTTACGAAGCATCTTCTACATGAAAGACACAAAACAAATGCCCATCACAGAGTTTACAGAAGTTAAATGAATAGCCAAACAAATAAATGGGAAACTGCAAATTTTCAGTGCCATAGAAGAAAAGGAGAAAGGCGATGAGAGACTTGGGTTCATGAGGAAAAGAGATCAAGGAGACCCAAGTGAGTACAGCTTGAACTGGCAAAGCATGGGGGATGTTCAAGAAACAGATCCATATGACAGCGGTAAGAGGAAGAGGTGCCCGGGAGGAGACAAGCAAGAATGTCTGGAAACTGTCCCAGGTACGTAATGAATCTTCTGCAGGGGACTGACATGATTCTACCTGTTCTGGATGAAGGATGGGCGGGCCCAAGCTGGGAACCGGGAGTCTTGTAGGAAGCCCCACTAGTGGACCAAACGAAAGATAGTAACAACTTGGAGTTTGATGGAGGTGAATTTTTATATGCCCAAACATAACAGAGAAAACCAGTATTCAGAGGTACCTCATTTATACAAATGTCACTTGTCTAGAGATCAAGGTAATCTAGGGTTTCAATCTTAAACAGGTAACAGAGCTGATATATCCTGGCCTAGATGGATTAGTTAATGTTTGCCTTCCTCCCTTTTTGCTTCCCCACCAACACAATGCAAACAGTGAGGATGGAAACAAGAATATATCAAGAGTTTATAGATAGATATAGAAAACAGAACTTGCAAAAAAATTGGTGATAGTTTTTGGTTTGGAGGACAAAGGGAACAGAGGCATCAGAGATGATTTTTGAGTTTCTGGCAACACCCTGGACAGTGGTGCCATTTACCAGGATAAGAAAGATTAGAAAGGTGTTAAGATTGGTGAATTTTTGTGACTGTTATTTTTGTTGTTTAGTATGGTTTTCTACTCTCTGTTTGCATTGTGTTGGTGGGGAAGCAAAAAGGGAGGAAGGCAAACATTAACTAATCCATCTAGGCCAGGGTATATCAGCTATGTTACCTGTTTAAGATTGAAACCCTAGATTACCTTGGTTTCTAGACAAGTGACATTTGTATAAATGAGGTACCTCTGAATACTGTTTTTCTCTATCATGTTTGGGTATATAAAAATTCAAATATATTGCCCGGATTAAATAACCTTTAAAGTGTTTTCAAAATCCATACTATTTTATCTTTACATCCTACTGATAGTGACATAATACTAATACTGTCCTTAAATACCTATCATAGGTTATACAAGGCTGAATAGAGTTCCCTCCAAATTCATGCCCAACCAGAACCTAAAAATGTGCCCTGATTACAAAACAGGATCTTTTCAGACGTCAAGTTAAGTTGAGGTCTCACTGAATTAGGATGGGTCCTAAATCCGATATGAATGGTCTCCATATTTATAAATGGGGGAACTTCACAGTGTGAAGATGAAGGCAGAAATTAGTTATGCTGTCCCCAAACAAGGAATACCTGGGTCTACCTGAAACTGGGAGAAGCCAGAAAAGATCCTCCTCTTGAGGCTTCCAAGAAAGAATGGCTTTGAGTAAACCTTGATTTTGAATTTCTAATCTCCAGAACTGTGAAAGAATACATTTCTGCCATTTTAAGCCATCTGTTTGTTGTTCAGTCACCAAGTTGCGTCTGACTCTTTGTGACTGACAGGCTCTAGTCGGGAAGATTCAATGAGATCAGACATTTGAACTTATTTAGCTTAATACAGGGCATAGAGTATATGTTGAATAAACATCCGTTTTCCTTCCTCTGATAATGATCACCACCACTGGTTGTGTTTTATAAGTAAACCATACCTCTACCCAATTTAGGTTAAGTCTTACCTCTAGGCTTATTTTACAGCTGAGGAAAGTGAGGCTTGGGAAAGTTAAATAGCTTGCTCAAGATCACAAAGCTAAATAGGGAAGAGTCAGAGCTCAAACCCAACTGTCTCACCACCAAGATGAGATCCCAGAACACTTGCCTCTCACACCTGCAACATTTTAGCAAAATGACAGAGGAGAGGCACAAAGTGTTTTCAATGTCTGCAGTTCTCTCACACATTTGTTAACAAATTTAGGGATCTAGTACAATTCAACTTTCCCCATTCACAGAGAAGCACCATATAACCCAGTGCTATCAGTGAGGTTCACTTTCTACTGCTCCCATCAGCAGTGCTTCTGCTTTGCACATATGAATTCGAAGTCAAGGCATTATCACCAGATTGGACACTTATGGTTTTAATTTAATTAAATGCATTTTTCTCAAGTTTCTCCCATTTCATTTTGATGATACTGACTCATTCTTGCCACCTAAAGAGACGATAAAAATAAGTACTGTAAGCACGGAGGGAAGTGTGTCTAAACTTCATAGTCACAGATGTCTGTCCTTTACAAATCAAAAAATAAAAGCACATTCTAAATTTACCTTTCCTCCTTAACTCAGTGAGTTGTAGGTCTGAATAAATCAGACATACAAATGTAAGGTGCAAAGCTGTTATTATGCAGTTTCAATTTCATAGAATTCTAGTGTAGGGGGGACTTCTAAAAAGTGGTGTGGTTCATCTGGACTCAAGTAAGACCTGCCACCAAACCCTAGAAAGGAAAAGGATGCTCTGAGAGGTTTTGAGAGTTACCTAAGACCCTATATCTATTTTTTGGTGGAACCCTCTGGAACACCTGGTTTCCTGATTTCCCCAAAAGTATATTTATCCTTCTAAAGCTGTCATTAACTATTAACGACGACACTGTCTTCTGGCTTTGTGCCAACTTTTCTTTTTCTTTATTAATTTGGCCTTTAAAAAAAAAGAAGAAGAAGAAGAAGAAGACCACTATAGATAACATCCCAATGCTTCAAATTCCCTTAATTGACATTTAATGTGGAATTACCCTGCGTCCCAGGTTTAAAGCTCCCGATATGCACACATAGGTTCAAGAATGGCCAATATGCTTCTCCTTCAACCTGGGCACTGATAATCTCTGGACTTTTCAAGTTTATCCTCCAGGAGGTTAACATCGCAGGCAATTTTGACGAGAGTTTGGAACCGAGATTCTCTTCCACGCTCTGTCCACACCCGTGCCCACGAGCAGAAGTTCTCTCCATTACAACCCACCACGCGAGCGCGCGCGCACACACACACACACGCACACACACACACACACACACACGCACACACCAAGGCAAGTAACAAAGGAAAACAGTCCCATAAAGCCTGAGCTATTGCATTCTCCAATCTACACCTGTCAAGAGACAAAAACCAAACGGGAATCCTTCCCTGGCAATATGTCCAACACTCCTCAGAGAAGCAGGCACCGCGGCACCCCCGGCGTGCGGGGCTGTATACACAAAGAGCCGGTGCTGGGTTTGCCCGCGGTCCGGGGGACCAGCGCATTCCCAGGACTGGTATTCTGGTATCTCCCCCATGCCCTCCTGCTCAGCAGAAAAGAACTACCCTTTATTTGACCCGCAGAGAGCCCAGGCTGGATGGCAGTGCATGGGCGTGGGGGGCGGGGGGCGGTTCCCGAATCCATCCCCTTCAGCCAGTCGGTCCCCAGCCTTTGGCATCTCCTAACAGATGCACAATCGCGCGCTGTCACAGATGTCCGCTTCGCATCCTCTCCCGGCAAAGCCAGGTGCCGAGGTCCCGCCGTGCGCATCCCCGCAAGCGCCCCTCCCGGCGCCCGTACCCACCCGGGCAGCCCTGCCGGGCGCGCCTGCCTACCTGGTGGCTTGGCTGTCAGCACGGCGGCAGAGACGCGTCCCCTTCTCCTCCTCCGCAGCTACATCGCTCGGAGCGCCATGTTCCCGGTCTCCCCGGGCGCACGCCGGGCAACTACTACGGGCTGGGTAGGGGCAAAGGGGGCGGGGGCCGGCGGGAGGGGCCGGAGGCTGAGCCACAGCTTCCCACTCTCCACCCAGGCCTCCCCCAGCTACTGAGCATGCCCAGCTGCCCGGCTTCGCCCTGGGAGGACTTTGCAGGAGCGCGCGCAGCTGCTCCGGGTTTTCGTGGCTGCCGGAGGGAGGCTGGCAGTAGCAGCTGCGGGGGGCGGGGGGCGGGGGTGGAGAGGTTGCGCGGGGCGGGGGGGGGAGTGTCTCACGCCGTGGGATCTGAACTGGAGAAAGCCCTTCTCGCTGATCTGATCCCACTTTCCCTCTGCCTTCCACGGGCAGCTCCTGCACGCCCCCTCCTCATACACACTGTGCAGAAATTTTGTGCAGAGCTTAAGGGGAGAGCAAAGGGCGAGAGGGCGGGGCCGAGAGAAAGGTCCTTCCGCTAGTCTTGGTGCTACCACCTGGAACCTTGCTGCTTCAACTTCAAGGTGCCTAGGGATTAAAATGCAGATTCGGAGTCGCTTGCTCTGGACTGGGGTCTGAGATCTACAAGCTGAACAAGCCCCCAGGGGATGCTGATGTCGCTGTTCCTCTGACCACGTCGAGCAGCCGAGATCTAGAGAATCCCTCTCCTGTGACCTTTAGGTGGCCCTCCTGCAAGCAGCCAGCCTAGAAACATTCTCTGGCTCCCACAGAAGCCGCTCGACCTACAGACGGCTTGGCGTCTAACAGGTGAAGATACCCTCGGGATGTTGTGCCCAACCCTGGAAGGAATCTCAGTAGCACTGAACTCTGAGCACCCACACAAACGGGCTACTTTCTGACTTAGAATTTGAGCCTTAGGGAAAGCTGGACCTTGTCATGCTCTCTTTGCTAGTTGGATAGCACACTCGTTGCCAGTTGAGCCTCTACTCAAGTCTGAACCACCTGACCTGCCTTGGCTGTTCCCAACCTTTCCTGATCTGGGACAAAAACTTAGACTGGGCATCAAAATGTTAATTTATTGGGCATCGAATGGTAAGGCTGGGCTTGCCAGTTAAGTAGACTGACAGACCATGGTAAGAATAGGGTGTTTACCTAAGATGACAGGGCTTTCAGATGAGTGATGTTTGGGTTGAAGCTTGCAAAGATATCTTGTAGTTCATCTTAAATCCCTGGGTTGCCCACTCCCTTCCCAATCCCTGAAGGCTCCAGCATTGTCAAAAATATTCAGTGCCTGTGGACAGAGTAGGGAAGAGAGGGTGGGACAAACTGAGAAAGTAGCACTGAAACATATATATTGCCACATGTAGACTGGATAGCTAGTGGGAAGTTGCTGTAATAAAGGAGCTCAGTCACGAGCTCTGTGACAGCCTAGGGAGTGGGATGGGGTGGGAGGTGGAGGTGCCCCTTCAAGCAGGAGGGGCCAAGTGTGTACCTATAGCTGATTCATGTTGTTGTATGGCAGAAACCAACACAATATTGTAAAGCAATTATCCTCTAATTAAAAGCAAATTTAAAAAATATTTGCTGTCAAGGCTATAGTGAGAGAGATTCACAAAAGCATTCATGAATTGTCAACCTTGGAAATGAAGACATCACACACATCTGCCTTAGCTGCCCCCAAAATACCCTCAGGAATTAGTGACACAGTATGTGATATCAAATTAAAAATAAACATTTATATCTATTGGTACCCTGTTACACTTAATAACTCTAAACAGTTTTCTAATTAATGGTATAATATTTATCTTGTTTTCCATTAACAATATTTGTTTTCCATTTGCTCAGTACCCTCAATGTAGTATGTGCCATATCAAAACAGGAATCAGTACTTGAATGCAATCTCAAAAACGACAGAATGATCTCTGTTCATTTCCAAGGCAAACCATTCAATATCACGGTAAGCCAAGCCTATGCCCCAGCAAATAACGCTGAGGAAGATGAAGTTGGTTTTATGAAGACCTAGAAGACCTTTTAGAACCAACACTGAAAAAAGATGTCCTTTTCATTACAGGGAACTAGAATGCAAAAGTGGGAAGTCAAGAAACACCTGGAGTAACAGGCAAATTTGGCCTTGGAGTACAGAATGAAGCAAAGCAAAGGCTAATACAATTTTGCCAAGGGAACACACTGGTCATAGCAAACACTGTCTTCCAACAACACAAGAGAAGACTCTACACATGGACATCACCAGATGGTCAACACTAAAATAAGATTGATTATATTACTTGCAGCCAAAGATGGAGAAGCTCTATACCATCAGCAAAAACAAGACCAGGAGCTGCCTGTGGCTCAGGTCATGAAATCCTTATTGCCAAATTCAGACTTATATTGAAGAAAGTAGGGAAAACCACTAGACCATTCAGGTATGACCTAAATCAAATCCCTTATGTTATACAGTGGAAGTGAGAAATAGATTTAAGGGACTAGATCTGATAGACAGAGTGCCTGATGAACTCTGGATGGAGGTTCGTGACATTGTACAGGAGACAGGGATCAAGATCATCGCCATGGAAAAGAAATGCAAAAGCAAAATGGCTGTCTGGGGAGGCCTTACAAACAGCTGTGAAAAGAAGAGAAGCGAAAAGCAAAGGAGAAAAGGAAAGATATAAGCAGAGATCCGAATGCAGAGTTCCAAAAAATAGCAAGAAGAGATAAGAAAGCCTTCCTCAGCGATCAATGCAAAGAAACAGAGGAAAACAACAAAATGGGAAAGACTAGAGATCTCTTCAAGAAATTAGAGATACCAAAGGAACATTTCATACAAAGATGGGCACAATAAAGCACAGAAATGGTATGGACCTAACAGAAGCAGAAGATATTAAGAAGAGGTGGCAAGAATACACAGAAGAACTGTACAAAAAAGATCTTCACGACAAAGATAATCACAATGGTGTGATCACTCACCTAGAGCCAGACATCCTGGAATGCGAAGTCAAGTGGGCCTTAGAAAGCATCACTACAAACAAAGCTAGTGGAGGTGATGGATTTCCAGTTGAGCTCTTTCAAATGCTGGAAGATGATGCTGTGAAAGTGCTGCACTCAATATGGCAGCAAATTTGGAAAACTCAGCAGTGGCCACAGGACTGGAAAAGGTCAGTTTTCATTCTGCTCCCAAAGAAAGGCAATGCCAAAGAATGCTCAAACTACCGCACAATTGCACTCACCTCACACCCTAGTGAAGTAATGCTCAAAATTCTCCAAGCCAGGCTTCAGCAATACGTGAACCATGAACTCCCTGATGCTCAAGCCGGTTTTAGAAAAGGCAGAGGAACCAGACATCAAATTGCCAACATCCGCTGGATCATGGAAAAAGCAAGAGAGTTCCAGAAAAATATCTATTTCTGCCTTATTGACTATGCCAAAGCCTTTGACTATGTGGATCACAATCAACTGTGGACAATTCTGAAAGAGATGGGAATACCAGATCACCTGACCTGCCTCTTGAGAAATCTGTATGCAGGTCAGGAATCAACAGTTAGAACTGGACATGGAACAACAGACTGGTTCCAAATAGGAAAAGGAGTATGTCAAGGCTGTAGATTGTCACCCTGCTTATTTAACTTCTATGCAGAGTACATCATGAGAAACGCTGGGCTGGAAGAAGCACAAGCTGGAATTAAGATTGCTGGGAGAAATATCAATAACCTCAGATATGCAGATGACACCACCCTTATGGTAGAAAGTGAAGAGGACCTAAAAAGCCTCTTGATGAAAGTGAGAGAGGAGAGTGAAAAAGTTGGCTTAAAGCTCAACATTCAGTAAATGAAGATTATGGCATCTGGTCCCATCACTTCATGGGAAATAGATGGTAAAACAGTGGAAACAGTGTCAGACTTTATTTTGGGGGGCTCCAAAATCACTTCAGATAATGATTGCAGCCATGAAATTAAAAAACGCTTACTCCTTGGAAGGAAATTTATGACCAACCTAGACAGCATATTCAAAAGCAGAGACATTACTTTGCCAACAAAGGTCCATTTAGTCAAGGCTATGGTTTTTCCTGTGGTCATGTATGGATGTGAGAGTTGGACTGTGAAGAAAACTGAGTGCCAAAGGATTGATGCTTTTAAACTGTGGTGTTGGAGAAGACTCTTGAGAGTCCCTTGGACTGCAAGAAGATCCAACCAGTCCATTCTAAAGGAGATCAGAATGTGTGTTCTTTGGAAGGACTGGTGCTGAAGCTGAAGCTCCAGTACTTTGGCCACCTCATGCAAAGACTTGACTCATTGGAAAAGACTTTGATGCTGGGAGGGATTGGGGGCCCGAGGAGAAGGGGACGACAGAAGATGAGATGGCTGGATGGCATCACCAACTCGATGGACATGAGTTTGGGTGAACTCTGGGAGTTGGTGATGGACAGGAAGGCCTGGCGTGATGCGATTCATGGGGTTGCAAGAGTCGGACACGCCTGAGTGACTGAACTGACTGACTGACTGATGGTAAATGGATGAATCATTTTCTCCCTCAATATTCCTATATATAGCAACTTTCCTGGTGGTACAGTGGTTAAGTATCTGCCTGCCAATGAAAGAGACATGGGCTCACTTCCTGGTCTGGGCAGATTCCACATGCCATGGGCAATTAAAACCCACATGCTGCAACTGCTAAGCCCAAGCTCTCTGGAGCCCAGGAGCCAGAACTAATGTGCCCTTGTGCTGCAACTACTGAAGCCCGTGCATTTAGAGCCTGTGCTCACAGCAGATGGAGCCACCACACTGAGAAGCTCGGACACCACAGTGAAGGTAGCCCCTGGGCACTGCAACTAGAGAAAGCCCACTCGGAGCAGAGAAAATCCAGCACGACCTAAAATGCATTAATTAAATGATAAATATTTGTATATGGCAAATAAATGGAGAAAAAAATTCAAACAGCGACAGACTTTATTGTCTCGGATTCAAAAATTAGTGCAGATGGTGACTGCAGTCATGAAATTAAGACACTTGGTCCTTGGAAGAAAAAATTATGGTTTTCCCAGTGGTCATGTATGGATGTGAGAATTGCACCATAAAGAAGCCTGAGTGCTGAAATATCGGCGCTTTCCCACTGTGGTGCTGGAGAAGACTCTTGAGAGTCACTTGGATAGCTAGGAGAGCAAACCAGTCAATCCTAAAGAAAATAAACCCTGAGTATTCATTGGAAGGACTGATGCTGAAGCTCTAGTACTTTGGCCACCAGATACAAACAGCCAACTCATTGGAAAAGACCCTGATTCTGGGAAGATTGAGGGCAGGAGGAGAAGGGGACGACAAAGGATGAGATGGTTGGATGGCATCACCGACTCAATGGACATGAGTCTGAGTAAACTCTGGGAATTTGTTATGGACAGGGAAGCCTGGTGTGCTGCAGTCCATGCGGTTGCAAAGAGTTGGACTCGACTTAGTGACTGAACAACAATGTATAAAGGAGAAATATACCCTGCTTTTCTATTTAAAACAATGTGCATGTGTGTTAAGTTGTTTCAGACATGTCCAACTCTTAGCGACCCCATGGCCCACTAGTCTACTCTTTCCATGGGATTCTCCAGGCAAGAAAACTGGAATGGGTTGCCATACACTCCTCCAGGGGATCTTCCCAACCCAGGGATTGAACCTGCGACTCTTCTGTCTCTTGTATTGGCAGGCAGGTTCTTTATCCCTTTCACTGGGATAGGCATCTTTAAATTGATTCCTTGATTTTTGAAGTCACACACTTAACCTTAACTGCCCACCTACCACCCCCACTCCCATCATTATTTGCATAAATATTTCCTATTTTTTACCTTCTCTTCTGTGTTCTTGTGCAGAGGCAAAAGTCAGAAATTATTTTTATAGAGGTGTTGTTTATTTGTGATTGATTGACATCAATTAAAATTTTGTTTTGAAGTACTGAACTTCAATCATTTCCTGTCCTATATAAAGCTTGTCTTTGTGTGGCTATGTCTACTGGTTAAATACTATAATTATTGTTAGTTGGCTCAATTGTTTTAGGAGTTATGCAAGGTAAACTATTATAAATGAATAATAATACTATTTCTATAAATACTGCATTGCATAGGGGTTTACTTTTTATACATACAATATCATTTCTTTAGAGTCTAGCAGGCAAGATATTAATTAAGTACCAAGATGTGTGAGTGGGAGATATAGTGGGCATCGTTGGGCAGAGGTAGAAGTCAAGCCATGATGCCACAACTAATGACCCCTGTGCTGCTCATCTTGTGGTGTTCAAGACAAGCCTCTTATGTAAATTCCCTTGGTTTTAAAATCTGCCACCTACCAATATTAACAATCTGGACTGGTCTGCCCTTTTCTTCAGTTTCTCCTTGCCTATGGGAGTGGGGAGTCATTTTCAGATTTTACCCAAGAGCTCCAAAGTTTGTGAACCAACAGAAGTACATTGTCTATTTAAGTATCTGGCTGTATACACTTTTTGCATGTGAAATGATTAATTATGATCTCTTGAGCTGGCATGCACTCATTCTCTGACACTTAAGACATAATTTCATCTACTATAAAAATCTGTATTTGTAATTTTGGAGGGGAAAATAACTGTTAAGTAATAACTAAGAGGACTTACCTGGTGCTCCTGTGGTTAAGACTCCTTGCTTCTACTGCAGGAGGTGTGCATTTGATTCCTGGCTGGGAAACTAAGATCCCATGTGCCACATGGTCAAAAAGTAAAGATTAAAATAATAATAATAACTAGAAGTGTCTGTTTTTCAGTATAATAAAGCTAAATACCTGTGAATGTTTCATGAGAAATGAACCTCAACCAACTTGATTAACACCAAAGACCATGAAAAGATGTGTCTGAGAGTTAGAGAAACTAATCAATTGGTTGAGAAGATTAAGACTGAATTCTGGAATCAAGGTTGACTGCCCCAGCTCACTCTCTTCCCTTATGTATTCAGCAACAGATAGCTGCTGCTGCTAAGTCACTTCAGTCGTGTCCGACTCCGTGCGACCCGATAGACGGCAGCCCACCAGGCTCCCCGGTCCCTGGGATTTTCCAGGCAAGAACACTGGAGTGGGTTGCCATTTCCTTCTCCAATGCCGGAAAGTGAAAAGTGAAAGTGAAGTTGCTCAGTCGTGTCTGACTCTTAGTGACCTCATGGACTGCAGCCTACCAGGCTGCTCTGTCCATGGGATTTTCCAGGCAAGAGTACTAGAGTGGGGTGTCATTGCCTTCTCCGAACAGAGAGCTAGAATCCACCAAAGATGAATCACAATTATAAAGAAATCAGCATGGACTCCAGAAAGGAACCAGACATGTGCTTAGATAATGAGGTGGGGGTGGGGGGCAGGGGCATGTCAGAAAGAATAGGGGACAGGAATGAATGTTTCAAGAAACATATATAAAAAGAATAATATGTATCTGAAGAAGAATTACTGCCAAGGAAACAGATAAAAGTTCAGACAAATATTTCCCCAAAGTTCTAAAGTAAAGAAAGTTAATATGATTTTAAAAAATTGTATTTTTTAAATACAAGGGTTTGAAGAAGAGACATCATGACCAAAATGAAAGGGAAACTGGCAGAGTTCAGAGGGAAATAAAAAGGAAATTATTAAACTATCCAAAAGATTTTTAAAAGAGAGAGAAATAAGACTAAACACAGCTGAAATTCAGTGATAGATGGATAGTTCTTAACCACAAGAAAGAATATAAAGTCAGTTGTAGGAAAATTATGTAGAAGTCGAACAAAGGAGAGCCAACACGTGCACCCATGTAGGCTTGCACTCGCATGCAAGAGCTGATTAGACATACCTATTCCTAACTTCATTTTCAATGACATCACATTGGTAGCTTAAAATTAACGACTGTGAGACTTAGAGAACAAACTATGGTTGCCTGGGAGAAGGGTGAGGAAAAGGGATAGTTAGGGAGTTAGGGATGGACATGTACATACTACTATGCTTAAAATGGGTAGCCAGCAATGACCTGAATGTTATGGGGCAACTCAGAAGGGAGGGGATTCAGGGGGAGAATGGATTCATGTATATGTACGACTGAATCCCTTCACTGTTCACCTAAAACTGTCAGAACATTGTTTAATTGGCTATGTTCCAATACAAAACAAAAAAATTAAAAGTAATAACCACTGTAGGAGTATTCACACCACATAAATTGACAGACATTACACATTAGAGGTTTTTATTTATTTTCATATACCAGGGCACCAGTTTGCACAAATTTTGCTGAAAACAAAACAAACAATAACAAACACAGAATAAAATGGAATAGAAAAATTAGTCAAATTTTTGTTTGACCAATTTTTGTTTTGATTTCTGTAATACAAGATATTCTCCTGAAATAAAAAGTCTTAAATCTGCTGAACAGAAGAACACAGTCGAAATATACTCTAGTGAAGTTATAGAATTTCACAAGCAAATCATCTTTGCTGCATCCAGGCAAAAAAAGGTAATTTACATACAAGAAAAGGAAAATCAAGCTGCCTTAGATTGCTTCACAGCATCATATAATGCCTGAGGGAATGTGCTCTGAGAAGAAACAGTGACCCAGGAAGGTAAGTTTTGCCTAGTCAGGCTGTTCTTCAGGTTTTCAAGGCAACAGTCCATTGTTCCCAAACATACAACACATTAGGATATATACCAGATATAAACTTTAAACAAAGAAATAAAAAACTAGTTTATCATGAAATTTACCCAACAAAAAAGAAAGGGAAAGTGAAAGTCATTCAGTAGTGTCCGACTGTTTGTGACTGCACAGACTATACAGTTCATGACATCCTCCAGGGCAGAATACTTGAGTGGGTAGCTTTTCCCTTCTCCAGGGGATATTTCCAACCCAGGGATCAAACTCAGGTGTCCTATATTGCAAGCTGATTCTTTACCAGCTAAGCCACCAGGGAGGCCCTTATCCAATAGAGGTAAATTTAAAAAGCAATTCTCAAAAATGGTGAAGACATGATCAAATGGAAGAATGATAATCATCAGTAAAGTTCAGTGACTCAGTCATGTCTGACTCTTGGTGACCCCATGAACTGAGGCACACCACGTTTCCCTGTCAATCACCAACTCCCGAAGCTTGCTCAAACTCATGTCCGTCTAGTCGGTGATGTCATCCAACCATCTCATCCTCTGTCATTCCCTTCTCCGCCTTCAAACTTTCCCAGCATCAGGGTCTTTCCCTAAGAGTCAGTTCTTCACATTAGGTGGCCAAAGTATTGGAGTTTCAGCTTCAAAATCAGTCCTTCCAATGAACACCCAGGACTAATCTCCTTTAGGATGGACTGGTTGGATCTTCTTGCAGTCCAAGGGACTCTCTAGAGTCTGCTCCAACACCACAGTTCAAAAGCATCAGTTCTTCGGTGCTCAGCTTTCTTTATAGTCCAGCCTTCACTGGAAAAACCATAGCTTTGACTAGACGGACCTTTGTTGGCGAAATAATGTCTCTGCTTTTTAATATGCTGTCCACGTCGGTCATAGCTTTTCTTCCAAGGAGCAAGCATCTTTTAATTTCATGGCTGCAGTCACCATCTGCAGTGATTTTGGAGCCCCCCAAAATAAAGTCTATCACTGTTTCCATTGTTTTCCTATCTATTTGCCATGAAGTGATGGGACCAGATGCCATGATCTTAGTTTTCTGAATGTTGAGTTTTAAGTTAAAATTTTCACTCGACTCTTTCACTTTCATCAAGAGGCTCTTTAGTTCTTCTTCACTTTCTGCCATAAGGGTGGTGTCACCTGCATATCTGAGGTTATTGATATTTCTCCTGGCGATCTTGATTCCAGCTAGTGCTTCAGCCAGTCCAGTATTTTGCATGATGCATGCTGCATATAAGTTAAATAAGCAGGGTGACAATATACAGCTCTGATGTACTCCTTCCCATATTTGGAACCAGTCTGTTATTCCATGCCCAGTTCTAACTGTTGCTTCTTGACCTGCATATGCATTTCTCATAAGGCAAGTAAGGTAGTCTGGTACACCCATATCTTGAAGAATGTTCCACACATTGTTTTATCCACACAGTCAAAGGCTTCCACAGTCAATAAAGTAAAAGTAGATGTTTTTCTGGAACTCTCTTGCTTCTTCAGTGATCCAACAGATGTTGGCAATTTGATCTCTGGTTCTTCTGCCTTTTCTAAATCCAGCTTGAACATCTGGAAGTTCATGGTTCATGTACTGTTGAAGCCTAGCTTGGAGAATTTTGAGCACTACTATCCTAGCGTGTGAGATGAGAGCAATTGTGCAGTAGTTTGAACATTCTTTGGCATTGCCTTTCTTTGGGATTGGAATGAAAACTGACCTTTTCTAGTCCTGTGGCCACTGCTGAGTTTTCCAAATTTGCTGGCATATTGAGTGCAGCACTTTCACAGCATCATCTTTTAGGATCTGAAATAGCTTAGCTGAAATTCCATCATCTCAACTTGCTTTGTTCATAGTGATACTTCCTAAGACAAACTTGATTTCACATTCCAGGATGTATGGCTCTAGGTGAGGGATCAAACCATCATGGTTATCTGGGCCATGAAGATCTTTTTTGTATAGTTCTTCTGTGTATTTTTGCCACCTCTTCTTAACATCTTCTGCTTCTGTTAGGTCCATACAATTTCTGTCCTTTGTTGTGCCCAAATTGCATGAAATTTTCCTTTGGTATCTCTAATTTTCTTGAGGAAATCTCTGTTCTTTTGCATTCTGTTGACTTCCTCTATTTCTTTCTATTGATCACTGAGGATGGCTTTCTTATCTCTTCTTGCTATTCTTTAGAGCTCTGCATTCAAGTGTGTATATCATTCATTTTCTCCTTTGCCTTTTGCTCCCCTTCTTTTCTCAGCTATTTGTAAGGCCTCCTTAGACAACCAATTTGCCTTTTTGCATTTGTTTTTTCTTTGGGATGGTCTTGATCACTGCCTCTCGTACAATGTCACAAACCTCTGTCCATAGTTCATCAGGCACTCTATCTATCAGATCTAATCCCTTGAATCTTTGTAGGTCATACCTGAATGGTCTAGTCGTCTTCCCTACTTTTTTCAATTTACATCTGAATTTTGCAATAATGGTTCATGATCTGAGCCACAGTCAGCTCCTGGTCTTGTTTTTGCTGACTGTATAGAGCTTCTCCATCTTTGGCTGCAAAGAATATAATCAATCTGATTTCAATACTGACTATCTAGTGATGTCCATGTGTAGAGTCTTTTCTTGTGTTGTTAGAAGAGGGTGTTTCATATGACCAGTGCATTCTCTTCACAAAATTCCGTTAGCCTTTGCCCTGCTTCATTTTGTATTCCAACGCCAAATTTGCATGTTACTCCAGTTGTCTCTTGATTTCCTACTGTTGAATTCCAGTCTCCTATGATGAAAAGGACATCTTTTTTGGGTGCTGGTTTCATATCAAAATGGCGGAGTAGAGGGACACGTGTTCATCTTCTCCTGCGAGAACACCAAAACTACAATACACTGCTGAACTACTATCGACAGAAGAATGTTGGATCCCACCCAAAAAGGATACCCCATGTCCAAGGGCAAAGGAGAAGCCCCAGCAAGATGGTAGAAAGGGTGAAATCACATTTAGAACCAAAGCCCAGACCTCCCAGACACACTCAAGGGCTCAAACAAAACCTGTGTGCACCAGAAGACCCCACAGAGACTGAGCCAGACCTGCCTTTGAGTGTTTGAGTGTCTCCTGTGGAGGTACAGGTCAGCAGTGGACTACCACAGGGGCTCTGGGTATAGCAGTCCTGGGTGTGGCATAAGCCCTCTTGGAGGAGGTTGCCATTAACCCCACCAGAGAGCTGCTGAGCAGATGACCCATAAATTGCAGAACAATTATAACAAATAAATTCTCACACTGTTAAGAAAGTTCTAGGACCCACAACAGATTTCCCAACCTGGGGATCTGGCAAAGGAACTGAGAACGCCCAGGGAATTTGACTTTGGAGGCCAGTGGTATTTGATTACTAAACTCACACAGAACTAGGGAAACAGACACTTGGAGGGCACAAACAAAACCTGGTGCACCAGGACCCAGGGGAAAGGAGCAGTGACCCCACAAGAGACTGATCCAGACTTTCTGTGAGTGTCCTGGATTCTCCAGTGGAGGCATAGGTCAAGCAGTGCCCTGCTGCAGGATCTGGGGCACTGAGTGCAGCAGAGTGTACAGGGGAACTTTTGAAGGAGGTCAACATTATCCTCATTAACTCCACCATAGTTTGGTCTCAGATCAAACAACAGGGAGGGAACAGAGTGCCACCCTTCAAGAGAAAATTGGATTAAAGATTTACTGAGCATGGCCAGCCCATCAGGATAGGACCCAGTTTCCCCCTCAGTCAGTCTCTCTCATCAGAAAGCTTCCATAAGCCTCTTATCCTTATCCCTCAGAGGGTAGACAGAATGAAAACCACAGTCACAGAAAACTAATCAAACAGATCACATATACAACAGCCTTGTCTAACTCAATGAAATTATGAGCCATACAATTTAGTGCCACCCAAGATGGATGCAAAAGTAGGAAGTCAAGAAACACCTGGAGTAGCAGGCAAATTTGGCCTTGGAATGCAGAATGAAGCAAAGCAAAGGCTAATAGAGTTTTGCAAGGGAATGCCCTGGTCATAGTAAACGCCCTCTTCCAACAACACAAGAGAAGACTCTGCACATGGACATCACCAGATGGTCAACACCAAAATCAGATTGATTATATTACTTGCAGCCAAAGATGGAGAAGCTCTATACCGTCAGCAGTAGGGAAAACTACTAGACCATTCAGATATGACTTAAGTCAAATCCCTTATGTTATACAGTGGAAGTAAGAAATAGATTTAAGGGACTAGATCTGATGCACAGAGTGCCTGGTGAACTATGGACTGAGGTTCATGACATTGTACAGGAGACAGGGATCAAGACCATCCCCATGGAAAAGAAAAAAAAAAAGCAAAAAAGCAAAATAGCTGTCTGGGGAGGCCTTACAAATAGCTGTGAAAAAAGAGAAGTGAAAAGCAAAGGAGAAAGGAAAGATAAGCATCTGAATGCAGAGTTCCAAAGAATAGCAAGAAGAGATAAGAAAGCCTTCCTCAGTGATCAATGCAAAGAAATAGAGGAAAACAACAGAATGGGAGAGACCTGAGATCTCTTCAAGAAAATTAGAGATACCAAGGGAATATTTCATGCAAAGATGGACTTGATAAAGGACAGAAATGGTATGTACCTAACAGAAACAGAAGATATTAAGAAGAGGTGGCAAGAATACCCAGAAGAACTGTACAAAAAAGATCTTCACAACCTGGATAATCACGATGGTGTGATCACTCACCTAGAGCCAGACATCCTGGAATGTGAAGTCAAGTGGGCCTTAGAAAGCATCACTATGAACAAAGCTAGTGGAAGTGATGGAATTCCAGTAGAGGTATTTCAAATCCTGAAAGACGATGCTGTGAAAGTGCTGCACTCAATATGGCAGCAAATTTGGAAAACTCAGCAGTGGTCACAGGACTGGAAAAGGTCAGTTTTCATTCTGCTCCCAAAGAAAGGCAATGCCAAAGAATGTTCAAACTACTGCACAATTGCACTCACCTCACACCCTAGTGAAGTAATGCTCAAAATTCTCCAAGCCAGGCTTCAGCAATACGTGAACTATGAACTTCCTGATGCTCAAGCCGGTTTTAGAAAAGGCAGAGGAACAAGAGATCCAGTTGCCAAAATCTGCTGGATCATGGAAAAAGCAAGAGAGTTCCAGAAAACATCTTCTTCTGCTTTATTGACTATGCCAAAGCCTTTGACTGTGTGGATCACAATAAACTGTGGAAAATTCTGAAAGACATGGGAATACCAGATCACCTGACCTGCCTCTTGAGAAACCTGTATGCAGGTCAGGAAGCAACAGTTAGAACTGGACATGGAACAACAGACTGGTTCCAAATAGGAAAAGGAATACGTCAAGGCTGTATATTGTCATCCTGCTTATTTAACATATGCAGAGAACATCATGAGAAACGCTGGGCTGGAAGAAGCATAAGCTGGAATCAAGATTGCCAGGAGAAACATCAATAACATCAGATATGCAGATAACACCACACTTATGGCAGAAGGTGAAGAGAACCTAAAAAGCCTCTTGATGAAAATGAAAGAGGAGAGTGAAAAAGTTGGCTTAAAGCTCAACATTCAGAAAACGAAGATCATGGCATCTGGTCCCATCACTTCATGGGAAATAGATGGGGAAACAGTGGAAACAGTGTCAGACATTATTTTTGGGGGCTCCAAAATCACTGCAGATGGTGACTGCAGCCATGAAATTAAAGAACGCTTACTCCTTGGAAGGAACGTTATGACCAATCTAGACAGCATATTCAAAAGCAGAGACTTTACTTTGCTAACAAAGATCCGCCTAGTCAAGGCTATGGTTTTTTCCAGTGGTCATGTATGGATATGAGAGTTGGACTGTGAAGAAGGCTGAGCGCCGAAGAATTGTTGCTTTTGAACTGTGGTGTTGGAGAAGACTGTTGAGAGTCCCTTGGACTGCAAGGACATCCAACCAGTCCATTCTGAAGGAGATCAGTCCGGGGTGTTCATTGGAAGGAATGATGCTAAAGCTGAAACTCCAGTACTTTGGGCACCTGATGCGAAGAGTTGACTCACTGGAAAAGACTCTGATGCTGGGAGGGATTGGGGGCAGGAGGAGAAGGGGATGACAGAGGATGAGATGGCTGGATGGCATCACCAACTCGATGGACATGAGTTTGGGTGAACTCTGGGAGTTGGTGATAGACAGGGAGGCCTGGCGTGCTGCAATTCATTGGGTCACAAAGAATCGGACACGATTGAGTGACTGAACTGGACCGAACTGAAGATGGATGGGTTATGGTGGAGAATTCTGACAAAACGTGGTCCACTGGAGAAGGGATTGGCAAACCATTTCAATATTCTTGCCTTGAGAACCCCATGAACAATATGAAAGGCAAAAAGATTGGACACTGAAAGATACACTCCCCAGATCCGTAGATGCCCAATATGATAGTAGAGAACAGTGGAGAAATAACTCTAGAAAGAATGAAGAGACAGAGCTAAAACAGAAACAATTCCAGTTGTGGGTGTGACTGATGATGGAAGTAAAGTCTGATGCTGGAATGTTAAGTCTATGAATCAAGGTAAATTGGAAGGGGTAAAACAGTAATTGGCAAGAGTGAACATTGACACTTTAGGAATCAGCAAACTAAAATGGTCTGAAATGGGTAAATTTAACTCAGATGACCATTATATCTACTACTCTGGGCAAGTATCCCTTAGAAGAAATGGAGTAGCCATCAGAGTCTACAAGAGTCCAAAATGCAGTACTGGAGTGCAATCTCAAAAATGACAAAATGATCTCTGTTTGTTTCCAAGGCAAATCATTCAATATGATGGTAATCCAAGTCTATGCCTGACCAGTAATGCTGAAGAAGCTGAAGTTGAATGGTTCTATGAAGACCTACAAGACCTTCTAGAACTAACACCCCCCCCTAAAAAAGATGATAATCATATCAATTTTAAAATAAATCTAAGACTGAAAATTATGTGCCCTCATTTTCCTCAGCAAGAAGTCAATGGGCACTATTAATGTTGAAGCAGATATATATGCTTCAGGTATACCTGGTATAGGAGATGAATATGTATATCACATACCAAAGAAACCCTCTAATTTTATCATAACTTTTCACAGTCTGTTTTTCTTATCTTTAGGGAAACAGTTTACAAGCTTATCTCTTGCAAAAAAAAAAAAAAAACAGTTTCTGAAGTTCAGACAATACTACAGGAACACTTCAGTTTCTTTTCCTTTTTTAAAAATTCAATATTAATAAAATTAAATATAATTTAATTTTAAAGTAACATATGCGGTACCATCCATATATAAGAAAGTATCAGTTTGTCTTATTATAACCTTATATTTTTATCACTCTCTATGAGAAGATTTGCAGAATATTATATACCAAGTGATATTTCTGATGGAAAGATTTTCATTGTTTATGTACTTTCTTATTTATGTGTTTTCAGAACTTTGTAATTTTTAATAATGAATGCATGTAATTTTAAAATGTCATTATTCTCAAAAGAACTCAAAGTATATTTATTTTTGTGATTTTAAAACACTGTTGAATGTAAAAATGGAATGAGACAGATAATTAAAATTCATGTTGAGATTTGACAGAAAACAGCAAAATTCTGTAAAACAATTATTCTTCAATAAAAAATAAATTAATTTAAAAAATCAGTCTAGATTAAAATATTTTATTTAAATAAAAATAAAGAGAAAACACAAATCACCAGTATCAGGAATGAATTCTGCAGCCATAAAAAGAAAAATAAGCAAAAGTTTTGAACAACTTCATGCTCATAAATTCCACAAAGTACAAGAAATAGACAATTCTTCAAAACCACACCAAAAAATCTCAACCAAGGCAAAATATATACTCAAAATAGTTCTTAAAAATTAATGTTTTATTAATATAATCATTAATAAGAATTGAATTTATACTTCAAAATATCTCTAAAAATGTATCTCTAGGCCCAGATGGTTTCACTGGAGAAAGCTACCAAACATATGATGAATTAACACCTCTTTACACAATCTGCTGGTTTCCCTTACCCTACTACTCTCCACCCGGGTGCCCTTTCCCAATAAAATCTCTTGTTTTGTCAGCTCATATGTCTCCTCGGGCAATTCATTTCCAAGTATTAGACAAGAGCCCAGTTTTGGGCCCTGGAAGGGGTCCCTCTTCCTTCAACAAATGGCGACTCTGGCTCAGACTCTTCTTCGCTGAGACTGACATCCTGACCACTTGGGGTACTCAGGGGCCAGCTTGCTTGCCAATGGACCAGATCCAGTGGCACAACTGGGACCCTTTTGTCCCTGGTCTCCTCCTGATGTGGACAACTGGCCAGAGTGCCCCAACTGGTAAGGAACAAGAGACTTCATTGACCTCTCTCCCCTTCCCTCCCTCTTTCCTCTTCTTAACCCTTCCCATCCTTCCCGTTTTTCTAGTTCCCCGGTCCTGGATGCAGAAATCTGGTCGAAGGGCCCTCAGCCTGAGCTTGGCAGAGAACTCGAATTCTGGTTCTGGTCTGATCTGATTTCTGGTAGGGCCGAGTTCCAGTCCTCCCTTCTCTGGAGGCCCAGGGAAAAGTCTCATAATCCTGGGTATCTGTAGGTGGCAGCAGACGTCTGTAAGGCCACCGCTTTCACCCCCTCTCTCCCGTCTCCTCCCCCTTCTTCTTTCAACCTGGCTTTCTTTCCCCCCTTGAAATCTTTGATGTTAGTACTTGGATCTGAAGTTCTGTGTCTTTATAGGAGGTTTTCTGAGAGACTGTATTCTTGTATTTAAGGGCTTCCCTGGTGGTGCAGAGGTTAAAGTGTCTGCCTGCAATGTTGGAGACCTGGGTTTGATCCCTGGGTCGGGAAGATCCCCTGGAGAAGGAAATGGCAACCCACTCCAGTATTCTTGCCTGGAGAATCCCATGGACGGAGGAGCTTGGTGGGCTACAGTCCACGGGTCACAAAGAGTTGGACACGACTGAGAGACTTCACTTTCACTTTCACTTAGAAGGAAATGGCAACCCACTCCAGTACTCTTGCCTGGAGAATCCCAGGGACGGGGGAGACTGGTGGGCTGCCGTCTATGGGGTCGCACAGAGTCGGACACGACTTCACTTTCACTTTCACTTTTCACTTTACACAATCTCCTCTAGAAAACACAGTAAGAGAGAGCACATCCCAGCTTATTTTATAAGGCCAGTATTGAAAAAAAAAAATTAAAGTTTTAGTTGCTCAATGGTGTCTAGTTCTTTGTGATCCCATGTACTGTGGCCCAACAGGGCCCTCTGTCCGTGGAATTATCCAGGCAAGAAGACTGGAGTGGGTAGCCATTCCTTTCTCCTGGGAAGGCCAGTGTTAACCTGATACTAAAACTAAAGAAACAGAGTAGGGAGAAAAAAACAAACAGGAAGAAAAAGTTACAGGCAAATATGTCTTATGAATTCAGATGAGAAGTCCTCAAAAGAAATTTACCAAACCAAATCTTGCAATGTATAAAAATAATTATACATGATGAACAAGTGAAATTTACCCCAGGAATGTAGGGCTGGTTTAATATTAAAAAATAATTAATCCACTACACTAACAACCTTAAAAATAAAAATAATGCTAGGGGAAGCACACTGACTGAAATTCACATGAGTTGTTTTATGACAGGAGGTCCTGGGAAGGAATATGGAACTAATAGGCTACCACCAATCAGAAGAGTTCAGGAAAGGTCAAAAGGAGACATCGAGTGTCTGTCCACTTCCCAGAATCGTTCTCGCTAGCATCCATCTTAGCTGAGCAATGCGTTCACTGTTATGCTCTGAGCCCGTATCTCCGAACCGACCGAGAGAGCAAGTCCACCACAGTATTGCAAACACAAGAAAGGAGTTTGTTTATTCCTAGCGCGCTAGGGCCCAAGTCTCATCCCACACAAGGGAATCTGACAAGAGCCGCGAACAAAGGAGTATGGCGGCTTATATACAGGCAGTTCTTTGTCTCAGTTACAGGAGTAGCTGGCGTTACATGATTGGCCAGGCAGGATGAGCACATATCCTGTCTTTCTGGTAAACATGACTCAGGTCCTAGAGACCGTCGTTTGGTCTCTAACATTCACCACCAGGAAGGACTCTGAGTCAGAAGGATTGGCCAAAGACAACCCAGAAACTAATCCCATCACTGTAAAACCCGAGACTGTGAGCCACGTGGCAAAGCAGTTTTCCTGGTTTCGCTTCCCCTGCTGCTCTCCACCCGGGTGACTTCTTCCAATAAAGTCTCTTGCTTTGTCAGCACGTCTCCTCGGACAGTTCTTTTCCGAGTGTTAAACAAGGGCCCACTCTCGGGGCCCTGGAGGGGGCCCCCCTTCCTACAACAATAATATGATTGTATCAACTGATGCAGGAAAAAATATGACAAATCTAGCACACATTCATGATTAAAAACTCTCAGCAAGTTAGGCATGAGTTGGATGGGATTACCTCAACTTCATTGTAAAAAGAACACCAAGAAACCCCTCCAGCTAAAATCAGACTTAATGGAGAAATACTGAATGTGTTCCCTCCAAAATGTGGAACAAGGCTAGCAGTCTCTTTACACCAATTTCACTCAACATACTACCAGAAATTCCAGTCACACAATGAGGCAAGCAAAATGAAAAACAATGGATTGCAAATAAATAAATAAAACTGTCTCTATTAGCAGATGACATAATTATCTACATAGAAAATGCTAAAGACTCTACAAAAGTAACTCCTGGAATGAATAAACAGATTCAGCAAGCTTGCAGGGTACAAAATCTACATACAAAAGTTAATTCCATTTCTGTTTACATGCAGGAAATGAAATTTTAAATACAACACCATTTACAACTGCTCCAAAGAAAAGGAAATACTTAGGTATATGCTTAACAAAGCACATAATGGAGCTGTACTCTGAAAATTACAACATGCCAATTAAACAAATCAAAGAAAACCTGAATAAATGGAGATACACTCTGTTAGTGGATTAGAATATGTAGAATAGTAAAGATATCAATTTTTCCCAAAGTTAAAATTCTTATAAATATTCAAGTATGATTTTATAGACATAGTCAAATTTATTCTAGAATTTATATGGGGGTCGCAAAGAGTTGGACACAACTGAGTGACTGAACTGAACTGAACTGAACTAAATGGGCCCTAGAATAGCTAAAATGTCAGAGAGGTTATGAGGAAATGCTTGCAAAATGAAATATCCCTTTCTCTTTGGCCACGCACGTGGCATGCTGGGTCTTCTTAGACCAGGCAACCAACCCACATCCCTTCGAGTGGAAGTGTGGAGTCTTAACCACTGGACCACCCAAGAAGTCCCTGAAATAAGCCTTAAAATGAATCTTAAGAGCAATTAAAGTAGGCCAGGTGAGATAAGGCAGGATCTGGGGAAGAGAAATACTGTCCCAAGAAGAAGTAGGATTTATAAGGCTCACTGACTCAAAAAGATATTCAAGGAAAGGAAAGTGTTTGATAAGCTCGGGCAGGGTTAATGTGTCTGTAGAGAGAGGGAAGGGCTGGTTGGTAAAGAATCTCAGATGCCATGCCTGGACACTTGAATTTCATCATGAAGATCATGGAGATACACTGAGGTATTCTAAGGATGGAATAATTAGGTTTGCATCTTTAACACACCATTATCCCAGCAATGCATTGCAATAGAGCAAGACTTTAGGTAAGTGGTTGCAGCCTCTGAAAATAATCAAAGGCTCAAATATGGCAGTGGGAATAGGGCAGGAAAGAAGGGAAGAGATTCAACAGACATTTTAAAAGTGGAATCAGGAGAGTATTCTGTCCAAATGGATGTGTTAAATGTAACCAACCAGTAGAGGAGATGGTTTCCAGACAATTGACTGGAATAACTTCATGAATGATAGTGCTATTGACAGAGATAGTAACTAAGAAAGAATGAGTTGGAGTAGAAGTGGTATGCTTCAACTTTGTCAATGTGTTGGCACTGAAGGACCTGAGAAACCCCCAGAACTCAGAGATGTCAAGTAGTCTTTTAGAATAAAAAATGTGAGGCTCAGCAAGGAAGTGTGAAAGGAAGGCAAACCAGTTTGGGTGTCAGCTGATACCTATGTTTACATATATTCAGTGAAAATGGAACTCAGACAAAATATAAAAGGAGTGAATTGGGACTTCCCTGGTGGTCTAGTGTCTATACCTCTATACTTCCAATGCAGAGAGCCTGGGTTCAATCCCTGGTCAAGCAATGAGATCCCACATGAGCAACTAAAGAGCCTGTAGTTACAAAGGAAAAAAAAAGTGGTTAGAGAGATGACAGGAGGAAAAACAGGAGCATGCTAGAGGGGGAAAGCAGAGTGACAGCTTCTACAAGGATGGAGGAGTCTACCCTGAGAGATACTCATAGAGGCCTTTTTTGTTGTTGTTGTTCCTAGCCTCAAAGAAATTGAAGTTAAAACCTTTTTTATTGACTCATGAAATAGACATCAATAGAGCAGAAGAGTACAAAAATGAGTCTAAATCTATACGGAATTTTTGTTTATAAAAATGGTGACATTTTAAACCATAGAGAAAAGATGGATTTCTATTGGTGAAAGAGTATAGCTGAAGCTCTGTATGTAGAATTGAGCTCTAAGCGCCAGTGGCCTTAAGCAACAGCAAATTATTTCATCCAATTTAGTGAGCTCTATCCTCTTTCTGAAAGGGAAACCCATGTACCTTTAAGGCTATGGATTCCAGTGAAATTTGTATGAAATCTCCTTGAATGATTTAGGTTGAATTTCACTCAAGAACAAGATTAAGAATTCAGAATGAGATGCTAAATTTTGGAAAATTCAAATATTGACTGCTTATATATGATAGGGACTCAGAAAGTACAAGGCCTGCCAGCTAAGCAATTAAGGCCTAAGTCAGTCATACACATGTGTATAATTGCTTCCATCCTGCTGAAATCCCAGCATGCTGATGAATATCAGCGCAATATTTTTTTTCTGTGAGAAGAAAAACATTAGCATCAACACCACTATGTAAAGGCTATCCCTCAGTGAATTTCAAGACATTGTTTAATATTGAGGTTGTAGGATGGGAAAAAAAGTATAACCCCATTTACCAGTGGCATCTAATGAGACTTAGTCGTGGTCCCCTTCTCCTTCTGTTTTTAAATAATTTTGTTTATTTATTGGCTGTGTTAGGTCTTTGTTGATTTTAGAGCTTTCCTCTAGTTGTGGTGAGCAGGAAATACTCTTTAGTTGGTATGAGCAGGCTTCTCATTGTGGTGGCTTCTTTTGTTGCAAAACACAGGCTCTAGGGAGTGCAGGCTTCAGCAGTTGCCCCACACAGGTTCAATAATCGTGGCTCATGGGCCCTAGACACTTGCTCAATAGTTATAGCACATGGGCTCAGCTGCTCTGTGGCGTGTGGGATTTTCCTGGATCAGGAGTTGAACCTGTGTCTCCTGCAGTGGCATGCAGATTCTTTACCACTGACCCACTAGCGAAACCCAGTGGCTTCATTTTTAATGGCATTATACCATGGCATTTTCTATCTGAAATTTAGGGGAAAACCCCAAGAGTTTGCATGAACGTTTATATTTTTATTGAATGAATGACGAAGATTCTATGTGGTCCTTTCAGTCAGCATGGAAAGGAAGTTTCAAAAGAAAAGCCGAGTGTTTGGCGAACTGACTGGGGCCCTGAACTTGAAATAAGTTTCTTGGGGGACTGGGAAAGATAGTGGATAACAAAGTTTTTTCCTAAGTCTTAGAGGGAACTGGGTCACAGACCTAGGAAAAATGATAGTAGGTGACGTATTTGCTCAGTAGATAATGTAAGGTAAAGATGTAAGTCAAGGAAATATGATCAATGCAACAAATATTAAAGATAAGAAATATGGAAATGGATGATAATGAGATCAAGTAAAGGAAAAATATTAACTAAGTTATGAAGGCTGCTGTACATATAGATCTGGGGTCTATAACAATGAGGATTTGGGGAAGAAGATAATTGTGGATGGGTGAAACCAAGTATCTTTACGTTTAACATATGATAACTGAGACTTCTCTGGTGGTCCAGTGTTTAAGAATCTGCCCCTCAATGCAGGGAACTTGGGTTCGATCCCTGGTAGGGGAACTAAGATCCATATGCTACAGAGCAACTAAGCCTGTGCACTGCAACAAAGACCCAGTATAGCCAAATATATTCATATATGATAACTGATAAAAGTTCATTTACTTTATTTGGCATAATTCACTTAAGGAAGTAAATTATGTGAAGAAAGTTGAACAATGAAGAATTGATGCTTTTCAACTGTGGTGTTGGAGAAGACTTTTTTAAAATTTATTTATTTTAATTGGAGGCTAATTACTTCACAATGTTGTATTGGTTTTGCCATACATCAGCACGAATCTGCCACGGGTGTACACGTGTTCCCTATCCTGAACCCCCCTCCCACCTCCCTACCCGTACCATTCTAGAAAGATGGAGAAGACTCTTGAAAGCCCCTTGGACTGCAAGGAGATCCAACCAGTCACTCCTAAAGGAAATCAGTCTTGAATATTCATTGGAAGGACTGATGCTGAAGCTGAAGCTCCAATACTCTGGCCACCTGATGCAAAGAACTGATTCATTTGGAAAGACCCTGATGCTGGGAAAGTTTGAAGGTGGGAGGAGAAGGGGACAACAGAGGATGAGATGGCTGGATAGCATCACTGACTCGATGGACATGAGTTTAAGCAAGCTCCAGGAGATGGTGAAGGACAGGGAAGCTTGGAGTGGTACAGTCCGTGGGGTAGTCCAAAGAGTCAGATATGACAGAGCGGCTGAACAACAAGAACTTAAGGAAAATTCTTGTTGCTGCCAGTTTTCAAGGTGCCTACAAATGAACCTTTACTGAATTTCTCCAGACCCTTTCCACATACAAAGTTTTGCTAGCTGGTCTTTCCTTAGTCTCCAAATTAAAAAAAAAAAAAAAAAAAGAAAAGAAAGAAAGAAAGAATGTACTGAAAGTATTTAAGAAAGTTTCTATCCAAGTTTGGAGAATGCAGTCATAAAATCTGGAGATAAACCAAAAGAAAAGGAAAAAGAGCCTCCAGGTCTCCAGTACTCTTATTCTTACAAAGAATATCATTGGTGGCCTGGGAGAGAAAGAAGAGCTCATTGTCACATGGTATAACTCTATCTGCTATCCTTTAGCAAATGTCCAGATGGATTCCATTTCTGGTCTCCAGAAAGATGAAGTCAATCAATATGAAAAAGCTTGTCTCTGATGATCCATCACAAAACCCCAAGGAGACTCACAATTTTTTGTTTTCTAAACATCATTTTTGTCAAGGGGCTCGTTGTCTTATGTTTAACTACAAAATCTGTTTCTGAACTTACAAGCAATAGCAATACCAATGGTCTGTTTTTCTTGTGTTTATTTCTTTTGGTGATACAAGAGTAAAGTCTAGCTTGAAAATGCTTCTTATTCTTATTCAATATCTTTTACCGAGCTTTCTGAGGGACTATTTATTCTTCCAGGATTGTGGAACTTTAAAATTCCTGTACTGTTAATACAGCCTGAAGAGTGCCTCAGATTTAGGAGTCAAATAAATGGCTTGAATTGGAATACCACTCTCATGAGAAGTGAGACCTATAAAGAGATCATATTTGAGGATTTTCCCGATTTCTTCTCAGTACTAATGTCACCTCTTTTTCACACTGGTTAAATTTGCACGATCATCTCTATAACAATGTTGGTATCAGAAAGGATCCCCTGCGGGATCTTAATTTATACACAATCACAGATTCACACATACACATACATACACATTCCTTAGATTAGGTCTATACTGTTTGCCTACTGTATTTTGGTTTAACATATATATTTCAGTTGAAAGTTTCCCAACTAGTATGAATTTTGGAGGTTTCTAAGGAAATCACTGGTTTTCTCTTAAGTCCAAACACTCACCAGTTAAAGCTAAAGCTATCTTCTGGAAGGAAGTGAAAGTTACTCAAACCTGTCTGACTCTTTGCGACCCCATGAACTATACAGTCCATGGAATTCTCTAGGCCAGAATACCCGGAGTGGGTAGCCTTTCCCTTCTCCAGGGCATCTTCCCAACCCAGGGATCGAACCCAGGTCTCCCACATTGCAGGCAGATTATTTACCACTGAGCCACAGGGGAAGCCCATATCTTCTGGAAGTTACTTACAATTTAAAATTTAAAACATCATATTTTATATTTTTGAATTTATGAGGCAGAAAGTGATGGCTTCCTCAACTATCTCTTTATCCATTTCTTCAGTAGTAAAGCTACCGTTTTAGGTGGGCATGTGGCCACTTGTAATAAAGATCCTTTTTCCAGCTGTCCTTGCAACTAGATGTGGTCACATAGCCAAGTTCTTGGCAATGGGATATAAATAGAAGTAGGGTATGCAACTTCTGAGACGCACTCGGCACCTCTTCAATCTTCCTCCTTCCTTTAGGCAGCAGAGAGAGAATGGAATGCCTGGAGCCCCTGCAGCCATTATAGACAATAAGAAAACTTTGTGAATAGAAACCACATCCAACAGAACAACATTTTAAACCTGAGTTGACTGACTTCTTGGATCAGATGTTTTGAATTAGAGAGCAAATAAATTTTAATTCTAAAGCCTTATTATTTTGGGACTTGCCATCACTCATAGCTTATTATACATATGTATTATTATATATATATATATTTTTTTTAATTGGTTAGTACTGTACTAAAATGGCTTCCCAGGTGGTGCTAGTGGTAAGAATCTGCCTGCCAATGCAGGAGACAAGACGTAAGAGACATGGGTTTGATCCCTGGGTTGGGAAGATCCCCTGGAGAAGGGAAGATCCTTTGGAGAAGGGAACGGCACCCCACTCCAGTATTCTGGCCTGGAAAATCCCACAGGTAGAGGAGCCTGAAAGAGTCAGGCACACCTGAGGGACTGAGCACAGCACAGCACATCCTACTAATAATAAAGATTCTAGCAGATGTCATTTCTAAGATACAAGTATCCTATGTAAAACTGCAATGGAATTTTTAAGAAAAAATTATTAGGCAGTCAAGATCTTTTTACATGAAGAAAGACCAAAAGAAAATGAAGTTTTGTGCACAGTTATTTTAATCCTGCAAGATATATTTTCTTTTCCAAGTTCTTTGGTATTCTATATAATAAAACTGAACTTACGTAACTCAGCATCTGACTTCTAACTGTGATTTTTCATTTTTTTTTGCTGAGCACTTGATCTGGCAACAGAACCTGCTCTTCCTGAGGATAAGACAGCCTAGATGTGTTGGGGAATTAACACTCATCATCCAACTTAGGAACAGCCCTGAGACAGAGACGGAAAGACCATTTATAAATAGCCCAGGTGCTTTGCCCTAATCAGGTGGATTAACTCAAAGACATTTGTTTCACACTGGTTCCCAGAGTTCTTCACCAAGGTTAAGATCCAGTTATCCAAGTAGTAGCTAGATTGAAAACATACTCTTTATCGGCTGCCTGCTTTTCCTCTCCTCACTCTTCCAATCTTCTACTCAGTGCTTTCTGAGTTCGCAGCCTCAATCAATTACTGCCCATGAATCTGTATCTCAAAGTTTGCTTCTGGGGCATTGGAACTAAGACATAATATTTCCACATTGCATGAGTGACAGCAAAAGCGTTTCTGGCCAGGGGAGTGAGAGTCAACACTGACGTGGCATGATTGCAAAGCAAAGCGAGAGTGTCTTTCCCCTCCTGTGCTTCCAGCCCCCAATGGCAGAACAGAATGAGGCTGTAAAACAGCTCTTGCAAAAACTGCTTAGTAAATAATGTGCTGGGAAGAGTATGTTCTCACATTCTTTTGATAATTAAGATGAATTGGCTCCAGGTGAAAGCAAGCTACATTACTTTCTTCAGGAAGAGTGTAAAGAGAAATCATTGGGCTTATGATTTCCCCCCAGTATCTACAAAGTGCCCAGATATAGAACAGTTAATGAAAAAACATTTATCAAGTGAAAAAATACAGCTGAAAGAAAATTGGTGTAGTTAGCTGATCAGCTGATCAAAGCTGCTATTAGGAATGGAAAGGCAAACTATAGAATTAGAGATGATATGAGCAATACATATCCAATAAAGGACTCCAATCCAGACATTCAGACTATGAAAAGAACTATAAGTAAATTATAAAAGGGCAAGCCCATAGGAAAAAGAAAATGGTCAAAACCACTTTACATGATTATATCCAAATGACCAATAAACACGAGACGATGTGCTCAGTTTCATTAGTTATCAGAGTAATGCAAGTTAAAACCATGATGCAGTACCATATCTTCTAACTAGGTTAGTTTAAAATTAAAAGAGACAATGCCCACTCTTGGCAAAGATATGAAGCAGTTGGGACTCTCATAGGTTGCAGCTGGATGGATAAATTGGTACAATCATTCTGGAGAAATTCCATCATTTGGAGAAAAAACTTGGCAATATTTACTACAGCTCAACATATACATTCCCTATGAGGCAATAACTCCACTCCTGGTATATATGTGAAGTGTGCACACACGTTCAAGAGAAGACATGATCAAAATGTGCACAGCAACAACACTGGTAATCACCCAAAACTTGGAACAGCCGAGATGTTTCATCCTTCATCTACAGAAGCATGAAAACATAAATTGTAGTTTAGTCAATGAAAATACTCAATTCAGCAATGAAATTGAATGAACAACTACACACTAAAATATGTGACTCCCACAAAACCACTTGAGTGAAAGAAGCCAGGTACAAAAGAACACAGACTATATGATTTCAAATTCATGTTGTTCAAAGATAAGCAAAACCATTCTATGCTGTTAAAAATCAAGTAATTATTCTTGGGAGACCTGCTGATTTTAAGTGAGCAAGAAGGGAGCTGATGAGTTGTCTCAGCCATCCCATCATGATCTGCTATCTTGGGGATTCACTGGAAGGACAAACACATCCCAACGTAAAGTTTTAGTTCACGGCTAAGATTTATCACTGCAGAGGATACAGGGGAGGAATAATAGAGAAGAGATATACGTAAGCAGAGGTAGAGAGGTGCACATAAAGGCTAGAGAGATCAAAGCAGATTTTCTCATCTTCTGTATGCAGGGAGTGCATGGATGCGTCTTTTCCAGTTGGGAAGTAGCAGAGTATGTGTGAGATGACCATGCTCAAGGAAAGTTGGTTTAAATCTTAGGGTCCAAAGTTCCTAAATGGAATTGGTCACATTCTAGTTTGGGGTGTGAACCCCAAACCAGGCCCTGTGTACATACCTTGAACTTGATGTTTAACATGCTGCCAACCTGGCTCACTACTTTGGGCATATACACTAATATCTTTGCTCAGCCTCTATGCGAACATTCCAGGAGTTTAGTTCTCAGAGCTGACCAAGGGTTATCATGATGCCTACAGATTTAAACAAAAACTGAGTAAAACAGACCTGCCTCATTAACTCCCTCTGCTCACTGGTTATGCTATTGTTCCTGCTCTGGGGACTGATTAGAGGGGTAGGTTTCATTTGTGTTTATGCATGCATATTAAACTTCAAACATTAAAAAAAAAAATTAGTCTGGTAGCAATCCAGACAGGTCAATTAGAGTCCCATGTTCTTGCAAGATACTGAAACCCTGGGAAGTTATCAAAATAACATTAGGAAACCATTAGGGAATATAAAAAGCAGAGGTAACTCTAAAATCTAAGTAGATGTCAAGAGAATGAGAAAATGAATTACAGTTATGATCATGAGTTTCAGAGTATGTTAAGTAGGCAGGTAGCAGCAATTTTGTTAAAACATTGCATTTGGATGTTTGGGCCTTTCTTTAATGTGTCTGATATGATCAAATAACCAAATTATGAGCAAATTTGTAATTCAGATATAATTGCATGTGAATTTAATTGATTGCAAATCTATGTTAGAAGTTACCAAAGACAGTTTTGCAAATGTTGATTATGTTTTTAATTTTACATATGTGCAATAAAAAGTCAGTAGATCTGAGTTATGGTTCCATTTACTACCAAGTCGCTTCAGTGGTGTCCGACTCTGTGCGACCCCATAGATGGCAGCCCACCAGGCTCCCCCATCCCTGGGATTCTCCAGGCAAGAACACTGGAGTGGGTTGCCATTTCCTTCTCCAATGCATGAAAGTGAAAAGTGAAAGTGAAGTCACTCAGTCGTGTCCGACCTCAGCGACCCCATGGACTGCAGCCTACCAGGCTCCTCTGTCCATGGGATTTTTCCAGGCAAGAGTACTGGAGCGGGGTGCTATTGCCTTCTCCGATGGTTCCATTTACTATTTGTTAATTATATGAATTCAGGCAAGCCTTTTAACCTTTAGCTTTCTTATCTATGCAACTCGAAAGGTGCAATAGCTTTGACAACATAGTTCATGGTCACTTTTTAATCACAAGCTTATATTTTACTAAATTACTGTTTCAGTATTAAGCAGTAACTAATTCAAAAAATGCTTTGTGTATCTACTGTGAACTAGGCACCAGGCTAGGTGATGTGGGCAAATGAAATGGTAGAAAATTCAGGACTACTGTCTTCAAGGAGCTCAGTTTGATGAATACGGACACAAATTATACAACTCATAACAAGAGAATATGGTCAGAGAGAGAGAGAGACTGGGGAACCAAAGAAGCACCTGAAAAGGGATATTTGTGAAACAGTAGGATTCCAATAGGAAAAGGAAGAGTAAGTTAATGTCAAGTGAACACTCAAGCAGAGACTCCCATCATCAAAATGCTCATTTCAACAGAAAACTGCTGGTCTGAAGTTTTAGAAATGAATGTGGAAACATGTGGCAGGAAAGAAAGATTGGTACTCAATCATGAAGGGCCTTAACTTCCATAAAATGGAATTTATAGGCAATGAGGACTCAAAAAGGCTTTTAAGATGAAGATGAAGATGAACACAGCTCTGGCTTCAGAATCATGGCTACCAAATGTCACAGACTGAGTTCCCTAGAAACAGACTCTGAGAGAGAGGTTGGTGTTTGGGACATGTATTGCTGCTGCTGCTGCTAAGTTGCTTCAGTTTTGTCTGACTCTGTGCAGCCCCATAGACGGCAGCCCACCAGGCTCCCTTGTCCCTGGGATTCTCCAGGCAAGAAACTGGAGTTGGTTGCCATTTCCTTCTCCAATGCTTGAAAGTGAAACGTGAAAGTGAAGTCCTTCAGTCGTGTCCGACTCTTAGAGACCCCATGGACTGCAGCCTACCAGGCTCCTCCATCCATGGGATTTTACAGGCAAGAGTACTGGAGTGGGTCGCCATTGCCTTCTTGGGGATGTGTATTAATGAGTGGACTTTTTCAATGGCTCATTTGGTAAAGAAACCTTTTGCAATGCAGGAGACCCAGGTTTGATCCTTAGGTCAGAAAGATCCCCTGGAGGAGAGCATAGCAACTGATTCCAGTATTCTTGCCTAGAGAATCCTGTGGACACAGGAGCCTGGTAGGCCACAGTCCATAGGGTTGCAAAGAGTCTGACACAACTGAAGCTACTGAGCATGCACGCTTGGGAAACAATCCCTATGGACAGAGGAGAGGGAACCAGGATGCGCAGTGGGGAGAAGATGGGTGATGAAAACCCAACCACAGTCTCGGCCACCGCCACGGGGAGCTCTGAATCCAGTGGCCCTCAGAGTTGCACCAAATGGGACTGCAGTGTCTGAGCCCTTCACAGAAGTTTGATAATTATTCTTTCAGATAGTCATTCAAGTGTGTGAGTGCTCAGTCGCTTCAGTCATGTCCAACTCTTTGTAACCCTATGGACAGCAGCCCACCAGACTCCTCAGTCCATGAGATTCTCCAGGCAAGAATACTGGAGTGGGTTGCCCTGCCCTTCAGAGGATCTTCCTGACTCAGGGATCAAACACACATCTTCTGCATTGCAAGTGGATTCTTTACCAACTGAGCCACCAGAGAAGCCCATTCATTCCTATGCCCTTTGCTTGTAGACATTCTTATGGCTTCCAAGTTCCTTCCTTGATATAAGAACTCCATGGAAAAAGCAGAACTGACATCTGTGTTTTGCAGATGAGAAAACCAGCTTAGAAAGCATGTTACATGCCCAAGGTCAGAGCTGCTAAGTATTACTCAGGCTGAAACTTGCATAACCCTGCTCCAAGTCTCTTTCTATCTCTATATCCTACTCTGTTTCTCTCTATTGCTCTCCCTCTCTTATACACTTAACATTTATTACTTTAAAAGTCATTGTCCTTAAAATAAATGCCCTTATCATCCTTAGAAACTTCTCTAGTGGCCCTTCTTATAAAAATAAAAGTTTGACCTTGTCATGAAAATAATAGATTTCCTACTATATTCTGGCTAGCTTAGGTGGTCACACAGTGCTGATTTTGATCCTGGTAATAGCTTTGCTTTAACTCAAAATAACAGATACTGAAAAGAAACTGCAACTCTGTCTCATCTTTTTTCACTAAATAAATCCCTTCTAGATCTTTACAAGACGAGTTGGGGTTTCCAGGAAAAGGAGAGTCTATTAAATTCCCTTCCAAGAGGCAACTGAGGCTTTAGATGGCAACACTGAGGATGTATATTAAATGAAAAAGCAAGTTAAATTGAGGATGCAGTGGGTTTAACGGGCAAATAACCTGTTTTTGGTTTTGTTTGGCATCATGTGTGGTACCTTCTTCAAATCTCTGATCAGCCATCTGATTCTGTCTAAACCAGTAGGTATGTGCAAAGCAAAGAGAAGTGACCAAAAAATCCCTCCAAAAGAATTCATACTACTTTCCATTCTGACAGCTTTACTAAGTGACAAGTGAGTCACAATTTTTCATCATGGGAGTTAGTGATGGACAAGGAAGCCTAGCGTGCTGCAGTCCACAGGGTTGCAAAGAGTCAGACACAACTGAGTGACTGAACTGAACTGAAAAACAAAACAAAGCCACTATCAGATGATTACAAATAAAAGCAGAGCAATTAGCCTCCAATTAAAAGAAATAAATTAATTTACAAAAGAAACAAAAATCAGAGACTGGAGCTTAGTGAAAGACAGCTGTCCTTATCTTGTCAGGTTGCTCATCAGTCCCTGCAGGGTAGGTGGTCTTTCTCATTCATGCTTCTTCCCCTGGTCCCCTCCAGATCACTTACCAGCAGGGTCTCACTACTCCATCAATAGCTTCTCTCTGGTCCTCCATCCATACTAGAGAGATGAAGAATCTTCAACAGGCCATTAAGATACTGCGGAGCCTCTGGAGATGGCTTCAGTTCCTCTAGCCTCTCAGAAATATGGTCCAAGTTCACTAAAATGTTATTTTGTGGATAAAGACCATCTCTTAAAATGTTGATTAGGGACAATTTTATGCTAAGGAAAGATCTCTTCCCAGGAAGAGGCAAAGAGAAAACAAGACATCTTGAGGATGCTTCAGCAATCAATACAAGTATAATCATCTACATTCTACGCATCCTCAGGCTTCTAATTTGCCATATTCACTATCCTCAGCACTAGCTAATCTGCTTTATTTTTTACCCTGCTTCTCTTCTGTAACATTACTGCCAGTAGTGCAGAAAGACAATACTTCCCAACATGGAAGCTTACACACAATTCCTTCTTAAACAAATTTTTTTTCAGGACTTCCCAGGTGGTACAGTGGAAAAGAATCTGCCTGACAATGCAGGGGACACAGGTTTGATCCCCGGTCTGGGAATAGTCCACATGCTGAGCAGCAACTAACTGACATGCACCACAACGACGGAGCCTATACTCCGGAGCCTGTGCTTCATGACAAGAGAAGCCGCCGCAGTGGAAAGCTGGTACACCGCAGTGAAGAGCAGCCCCCACACAGCAGCAAAGACCCAGTGCAACCAAAAGTAAACACATGAATAAAGGTTTAAAAATGTCTTTCCAATTTTATTGAAATAATGGACATGCATCACTATATAAGTTCAAGGCATACAGCATGATAGGTAATTATATACATTGTGAAATGATTATCACAAGAAGTTGACATCTATCATCTCATATAAATACAATAATAAGAAAGGAAAACATTTTCTTTTTGTGATGAGAACCCTTATGATCTACTCTTCTTAACAACTTTCCTATATAACATTACAGCAGTGTTAATGGAATATTACTCAGCCATTAGAAAGAAAGCATTTGAAGCAGTTCTAATGAGGTGGATGAAACCAGAGCCTATTATACAGAATGAAGTAAGCCAATACAGTATATTAGCGCATATATATGGAATTTAGAAAGATGGTAATGATGACCCTGTATGTGAGACAGCAAAAAGACACAGATGTAAAGAACAGACTTTTGGACTCTGTGGGAGAAGGCGAGGGTGGGATGATTTGAGAGAATAGCATTGAAACATGTATATTACCATAAGTGAAATACATCACCAGTCCAGGTTCGATGCATGAGACAGGGTGCCCAGGGGGTGCAATGGGACAACCCTGAGGGTTGGGATGGGGAGTGATGTGGGAGGGGGTTTCAAGATGGAGGACACATGGACACCCATGGCTGATTCATGTGAATGTATGGCAAAAACCACTATAATATTGTAAAGTAATTAGCCTCCAATTAAAATAAATTAATTAATTTAAAAACATTACAGCAGTGTTAACTATATTCACATACATTACATCCTTATAATAAACATCTACTTCTGCTTCAAGGACTACACTAAAAGGTTTGACTGTGTGGATCACAACAAACTGTGGAAAACTGTGAAAGAGATGACCACTTTTCTGCCTCCTGAGAAACCTGCATGCAGGTCAAGAAGCAACAGTTAGAACCAGACATGGAACAATGGGCTGGTTCCAAACTGGGGAAAGAGTACGTCAAAGCTGTATATTGTCACCCTACTTATTTAACTTATATGCAAAGTGCCTCATGCAAATTGCTGGGCCAGATGAAGCTCAAGCTGAAATCAAGATTGCTGGGAGAAATATCTACAACCTCAGACATGCCAATGACACCACTCTAAAAGCAGAAAGAAGAGGAACTAAACAACCTCTTGATGAAGGTGACAGAGGAAAGTGAAAAGCCTGGCTTAACAGTCAACATTTAAAAAAACTAAGATCATGGCATCCAGTCCTACCACTTCATGGCAAATAGATGGGGAAAAAATGGAAACAGTGAGAGACTTTATTTTGGGGGGCTCCAAAATCACTGCAGATGGAGATTGCAGCCATGAAATAAAAAGATGCTTGCTCCTTGAAAGAAAATATATGACAAATCTAGACAGTATATTAAAAAGCAGAGACATCACTTTGCCAGCAGAAGTCCATATAGTCAAAGCTTTGTTTTTCCAGTAGTCCTGTATGGATGTGAGAGTTGGACTATTAAGAAGGCTGAGCACCAAAGAACTGATGCTTTTGAGCTGTGGTGCTGGAGAAGGCTCTTGAGAGTCCCTTGGACAGTAAGGAGATCAAGCTAGTCAATCCTAAAGGAAATAAATCCTGAATATTCTTTGGAAGGACTGATGCTGAAACTGAAACTCCAATATTTTGTCCACCTGATATGAAGAGTCGACTATTCGAAAAGACCCCGCTGCTGGGAAAGATTAAAGGTAGGAAGAGAAGGGGAGGACAGAGGATGAGATGGTTGGATGGCATCACGGACTTGATGGACATGAGTTTGAACAAACTCAGGAAAATAGTGAAAGACAGGGAAGTCTGTTGTGCTACAGTCCACGAGGTCGCAATGAGTCAGACACGACTGAGCAATTAAACAGCAACAACATCCTTATAATTGGAAGTTTGTATCTTTTGATCACTTTTCTCCAATTCCTTCTCCCCCTACCCTCCACACCACAACTCCCCTCTGCTAACCACAAATCTGGTCTCTTCTCTCTATGGGTCTGGTGAGGGTTTTGTTTGTTTTTCTAGACTCCTCGTATAAGTGAGGTCATATAGTGTTAGCCTTTCTCTGTCTGACAGTTCTTTCTTATGCACCCTTTTCTGCTTCCCCCAAAGCTATGTTTCTTTTTCTCACAAAGACATATATCTACAGGGATAAATGCAAAGCCATCAAACATATATATTCATTGGCTTATCTCTTCTTTTACTCATTCAGCAAAGTGAACAGTTATTGAGTACAAATTACGGTGCTAGGAACTAGAAATTAAAACTGATCAGAAAAAAAAAAAAGACCAAGTCTTTGGCATTATAGGAGATACAGTGTAGATGAGACCAACTTTAATAAAATCACCAGTGACATAAATGTAAAATTTATACTAGTGAAAAGTGAACATACAGTTATGTAGTTCTATGACAGCCTATAATAGATTTAACCTAATAAAGGATGTTAGGGAACTTTTCAAAGAAAACGCCTCTGGACCTGAGATCTGAAGAAGAGGCAGTAATTAAGAAAGGGGTTAGGTGAGGGGAAGATTGCAGAGAAGGATTTTTCTCATGGTTATTACAAACATGAAATTTGGAGGAATTAAATGATGACATGCTTCATGGCTGGAATGTTGAAAGCAAGGTGAATTTGGTTTAAGTTGAGATCAGAGATGTAGCGGGTGGGAGAGAGTCCAGATTAGGCAAAATCTGGCAGGCTTTGTTAAGAAGTGCTGTGTGCAATGTAAGATAGGTGGAAAGCCTTTGTCTTAGTCAGCTCAGATACTATAACAAAATCCCATAAATTTGTTTTATGCTAAAAACTAAATAAATTTATTTCTCACTGCTTTAGAGACTAGCAAGTCCAAAATGAAGGAGATTCAGGGTCTGGTGAGATTCCAGTTCCTGGTAGAAAGAGACAGCCATCTTCTCACTGTTTCCTAACATGGTGAAAGGGATGAGGGAGACCTCTAGGGTCTCTTATAGAAGAGCACTAATCCCATTAGTGAGAGTTCCACCCTCATGACCTAATCACCTCCACCTACCATCACATTGGGCATTAGGATTGGAGATAAGAATTTGGGTGAGGGCACAGACAGTCAGTCTATGGTAGCCATTGAAGAGTTCTAAGCAATATGTGGGATATTAAAAAAAAAAATCACACTTTGCTTTGAAAATTTCACCGGTGGGTGCTGAATGAAAATGAATTGGAGCAAGACCAGAATGAATGCAGAAGACCAGATAGGAGGCTGGGACAAGAGTCTGCGGGCAGTGAGGCAGCCTGGTCTTGGGTTACACAAACAGAGATGCAGGGAAGTAATTTGAGGGATATTTAGGAGATAAACCTACAGAACTTGTTGGTCATCTCAATATAAAATGTGAGAAAGAGAAAATCATTAAAAATGATTTTTAGCTTTCTATTTTGGGGTATCTGATAGATGGTTTAACTGGATGTGGACTAGGTTTATAAAGATGTAGTCAGTAGTGATGGATGCTATTTTTTCTCTTCTGCTGAAGAGATTTGACTTCGCTTTCTCTGTTAGGCTCAATTCCACTGGAAGCAAGGATTTGAATGCAAGTCCTTGTATTTGGGGTAAGGAAATGTGGAAAATGAGTAAGGAGGAGGAAAGTAAGAAAGGGAAGGAAAGCTATCCATTACCCGTCCATGAACAAGTTACCACTGCGGGCAACTGAGACTCATCATGCTGGGGTCTTCTGGGAGATGGGTAGAACATGCCTCTGGACTGCCTTGTCTGGGGGATGAGGAATATAATTATATGTCAGATTCCATATATTATTGGTTGAAGGACCATTCCAGAGACATTAATTCATGGCCAATCTTACCTGTCCTGCGCTCTAGCTGATAGTACTCCAGAAGCCAGAGGAAGCCTCAGGTTTTCTCAAAAAGACAGCAGAGTGCATTTGAGAGGAGAATGCTGAAGGACTGACTGTTAGTGGAGCATGGACAGTGTCTGTTGTCCTTGAATTCCCTCCTTCAATATAACAGATATCAGCATTTCACCAAATGTATTTATCCATCTTGTGCTTTTGTCTTTTTCAATTCCTGGCCCATTTCTCAGCTTTCTTTCACTGCTACATTTTGAGAGCATCGCTGATCCACAGATTCATTGAACTTCAAATTAAAATAGTACTTTCTGTAACACTGTAAATCCATAACTTAATATCTTTTTTGATGAGACAGTAATTTATTAAGTATGAAGCCATGCACGATTCTGTGAAAGTTGTGATGAAAAGCTAAGAAAATGAACTCATTGCCAGGCATACAAAATACAGGTTACAATGAGTAGTGCTAGACATAATGTTGACCTAAATTGCCCAAATGTAGCTGTCAGTGCTTTGATTTTACACTGAAAAGAGAAAGCAAGTTGGGTGCCTTAAGAGCCCAAATCCAAAATCACCCTTTATTTTTATTAGTGACCTCTGTGATGGAGTGCAGAGTACATTTTACAACATTTGCTGAAATCACCAAGTTGGCAGCAACCACCAGTACTTTGGAAAGTGAAAGGATACCTAATAGACCATTGGACATAGACTTGATGTCCTGTAAATGCTTTGTGATTGATGGATTAGAATCTAGTACAATCTTTATAGACATTCCTCATAGATTTTGTGCCAAAGCTTTTCACTCTCTTGGGCTTTCATCCTCACCCACTTCTTTGAAGATGACACGATGTTCAACTTTATTAAGTTTAAAGTCATCTGATTTTGGCTTCCCACACTTTCACTCTCTCCACCAAAGGAACTTCTGGGTTAACCCGCCACCCTTTTTAAGTCTCTTTCTCCTTCTAGTGTCCCTTGTTCCCCCTCTACCAATTGTTTTCTCGTATCCCCACCCTGCTCATTATGCTTTTTCTCTTCTTTCTCTTGGCTGGAAACCTGCTCAGTTGTACCCTAGGTTGAAAACCCCTGTGCTCCCCATCATGTTACTTTTCTGAGCCTCTAAGTGTGTCTTTGGAGAGAAATAACCTCCATCCACACCTCCACGTCCTTCTTGTCCTTTATTCGTTAATTGTTCTGGCCTTCTCTGGTTTAAAATCTTTTACAACAAGGTCACGGCACAGCTCCAGTCACTTCACTGATGATGACTGATCGCTTACTGAGGGAGTGTCGGTCAGCACTTGGCAGTTTATCTTCTTCCCACCCCAATGTTTCATGCTATCTCCTTTACCTTCTTCCTTACACTGGTTCAGAGCTTTCCATCTTCAGGTCTTTTTTTCTAGTTCATTTAGAGTTCTTTCCTCAGTCTTCTTTTGTCTTTGGCCCTTTCCCTTCTTTCCCTAAATTCCCTCCCTTGAGTTCTGCTCTGGTCAATTCGGCCATCACTCTGGATTCCCTCCAGTCTTGGCCCCCTGTGAATTCTTCCTCTCCCCAGGCTCTCTCTCACTTTTATCTCTTAGTGCCACCCCTGTGCAACTTCCACTCTCTTGAAAATTTAACAACTTGCTGTTTCTCTAGCACGTCTTGAACTTTGTTACCTCCCATGCCTTTGCTGGTGCAGGTTCTACCACCTCTGGCATCTTTTTTGGCCCTTTCTCTAATATCCACATTCCCAACCCCAGGCATTTGGGAAAACTCAACATCATAGTTACCTCTTCCATAAAATCGTTCCTGCCATCATTCAGTCAGAGACATTTATCCCTCATACTACCTTATGTAAACTCCCCACAGTATTTATTATATTTCCCTGGTACAAGTGATGTCTTTCCATATTCAGCTTGCTCTAGCCCCTTCAAGTGATCCCAGACCCACTGTACACACAAGGAGATGGGAAAATGCATCCCACATTTAGGGGCTTATTTCTGAAATCACAACAGAGTCACCTACCTCTTCCCCCACGTTCCTGTTCTCCCACCTCCTGCTTTCTAATCCCCACTTGTTTCAGCATCTGTGCTCCTGACACTCTACTCACTGTTGACCCTCTGCTTTCACAGTCTAGTTGGACAAACTTCTCCACTATAAATTATTTGGTTATGATTTATATCATTTATCAAAATAATGGGCCAAAGACACTTCAAACCCCACTCCAGGACTGTCTAATATTCTGGATTCCACTGCAGAGTAGCATCACCAGATGATCAAAAGACAAAAATCCCCTTGAAATCAAGTGCCAAATCCTGTACATTTTTACTATACCCATTAGAGTTAATACTAATCTTTTAATGCAGAGAGTGCTCAACAATAAAATTTTAATTAATGTTAGTTTCTTTGCATCATAAATATCTAAGTAATGGAATTTAGGATAGCATGGTATGTATGAAAGACATAAGAGGAGGAAAATTACGTGCTTGGTGAGTCATCTAAGATAACAGATGTAGAAGCTTCTGCACAGCTAAGGAACCTAGATAACTAGAATGTGCTAGGAAGTCGTGTAACAGTGATTAGGTATGAGTGTCTTCAGTTCAAATCTTGATTCCATTGTCAAATAAGGATCTGTAATTTAACCTCTCTGCGTTTCATTTCCTCAACTGCAAAATGAAATTAATAGCAGATCATACTGCAAAAAGCTCATAGAGAGGTTAAACAAGGTAATAGCTATAATTAATAAACAAATTAGTATAATGTCTGTTATATATTAAGTACTCAGTTTAGTTCATTTCAGTCACTCAGTTGTATCCAACTCTTCGCCACTCCATGAACTGCAGGATGCCAGGCCTCCCTGTCCATCACCAACTCCCAGAGTTCACCCAAACCCATGTCCATTGAGTCAGTGATGCCATCCAACCATCTCACCCTCTGTAATCCCCTTCTCCTCCTTCCCTCAATCTTTCCCAGCATCAGGGTCTTTTCAAATGAGTCAGCAGTTTGCATCAGGTGGCCAAAGTATTGGAGTTTCAGCTTCAAAATCAGTCCTACCAATGAACACCCAGGACTGATCTCCTTTAGAATGGACTGGTTGGATCTCCTTGCAATTCAAGGGACTCTCAAGAGTCTTCTCCAACACCACAGTTCAAAAGCATCAATTCTTCAGCACTCAGCTTTCTTCACAGTTCAACTCTCACATCCATACATGACCACTGGAAAACCATAGCCTTGACCAGATGGACCTTTGTGGAAAAAGAAATGTCTCTGCTTTTGAATATGGTGTCTAGGTTGGTCATAACTTTCCTTCCAAGGAGTAAGTGTCTTTTTATTTCATGGCTGCAATCACTGTCAATAATTTTGGAGTCCAGAAAAATAAAGTCAGCCACTGTTTCCACTGTTTCCCTATCTATTTGCCATGAAGTGATGGTACTGGATGCCATGATCTTTGTTTTCTGAATGTTGAGCTTTAAGCCAACTTTTTCACTCTCCTCTTTCACTTTCATCAAGAGGCTCTTTAGTTCTTCACTATCTACCAAATGTTTATTATCACCAGAAGTAGGAGGATGTTAAAAGGGAAACAAAGAATCAGAGAAAAATGTTTGCCTTCTTCATGATTTTATCTAGAAATGAATTTGTGTGGGATCTTCTTTGTGGCCATAATAAAGTAATGGCATTATTTAAAATAGACTCAACAGCCTAAAGGGATCTAAGCTCTTTCCATTCTTTGCATGTTTGTCTCCCATCCGGGTCTTGAAGGCCATTCATTCTGTCAATGGATGGGAAAAGTGGGATGAATATCAGGAGTCTCACTTTTTTAATGGGTCAAGACTAAACGTGCCACTTATCACCTCTACTCACATTCCATTGGCTTGAACTCATCATATGACTGCAACTTAAGGAAAGGGAGGCTGGAGATGTTAAGTGAGCAAAGAGAAAAAAGGAGAGAGCATCTGTGATTTTGGCCATCAATGCATTATGTATACACTTGTCCTTGAGAATTAGGGGACAATTTCCAGATGGTGATTATCACAGGAAGTAGCAAACTCATGTGGGTCTCTTTGGTAACTCAGCTGGTAAGAAATCCACCTGCAATGCAGGAGACCTGGGTTCAATCCCTGGGTTGGGAAGATGCCCTGGAGGACGGCATGGCAACCCACTCCAGTATACTTGCCTGGAGAATCCCATCGACAGAGGAGCCTGGCGGGCTACAGTCCATAGGGTCACAAAGAGTTGGACACGACTGAGCAACCAAGTGCAGCACAGCACAGCAAGCTCATGTGCAAGCTGGGGGCTCTGGCAGCATTCTCCCTCTCCACCCCTCCTAGTCTGGCCTAGGCACCTTGGACTCAAAAGTACTGTGGATCGAGGAGCCTAGAAACAGGCATGACAGGAGAAGTAGGGTTTTTCTTTCTTCCCTTCAACTGATGAACCGATGATTACAGAATGCCCTTTATATGCATGCACTGCACTAAGAAATACAAGGAAGAGTACCTGCGCATGCTGAATCGCTTCAGTCATGTCTGACTCTTTGAAGCCCTATGGACTTTAACCCCCAGGCTTCTCTGTTCATGGAATTCTCTAGGCAAAAATGCTGGAGTGGATTGCCAAGCCTTCTCTAGGGGATGTTCATGACCCAGGGATCGAACCTGGGTGTCTAATGTCCCCTAATATTGGCAGACAGGTTCTTTACCACTGGTGCCTTCTGGGAAACCAGAAAAATAGCGAGATCCTCCTAAGCCAATGACTTCTGATCACAAAGCTGAGCATTTACTTTAGTAACAAGTGTCCAGGAGAATAAAGTAAAACAATGAAAGTGGACTTTCTTTTTCTCGTTTAAAATTTTTGCACAGAGCTCCCAGCCAATAGTCTTGAGCTACTTTAAACATTCCCTGCTAACATTTTTAGAGGTATCATTTTATTGTAAAGTGATGAAAAAGTATTTGACAAACATGTAAGCCATATAATTTCATTTGAATGTCAGCATGTTTTTTAAACAGACGAAAATCAAATGAAAGTTTAGTAATGTGTATACTTGGGTTTTCACATTACAGTGAACCTGTGGCGCTGGAGAAGACTCTTGAGAGTCCCTTGGACTGCAAGGAGATCAAACCAGTCCATCCTAAAGGAAATCGGACTCAAATATTCATTGGAAGGACTGATTCTGAAGCTGAAACTCAAGTACTTATGGCCAGCTGATGCAAAGAACTAACTCATTGGAAAAGATCCTGATGCTAGGAAAGATTGAAGGCTTGAGAAGAAGGGGACAACAGAGGATGAGATGGTTGGATCACATCACTGACTCAATGGACATGAGTCTGAGCAAGCTCCAGGAGTTGGTGTAAGATAGGGAAGCCTGATGTGCTGCAGTCCAAGGGGTCGTAAAGAGTCAGAAATGGCTGAGTGGATGAACTGAACTGAACTGATACTTGGGTTTGCCGGGTGGTACCAATGGTAAAGAATCTGCCTGCCATTGCAGGAGGTGCAAGAGATACAGGTTCTGAAAGCCCCTGAAGAAGGGAGTGGCAACCCACTCTAGTATTCTTGCCTGGAGAATTCCATGGACAGAGGAGCCTGGTGGGCTACATACAGTCCGTGGGGTTGCAAAGAGTTGGACATGACTAAGTATCCACACACATACTTGGGAGAGACCTAGGATAACTAACTCCTGCATGTCAAAATATTTAATGCTAAATTCCAAGCTCTAATCTATGATCCACTTTGCTTGCTTTTAAAATCATGACATCAAAGAAAACATTCATTTTATTTCCATATGCAGAATCCTAAATATAAACAGCACTTGTTATGGTCCAGACACGGTTACAAATATTACACATATATTGTCACACTTCATTCTCACCATTACCCTGTGAGGTAGATATTATTACCTTCATTTTAGACATGATGAAACAATCCCTTGGAGATGTTAAGTCACTTGCCTGATATCACAAAGTTAGTGATAGGAAGAGTAGTTACTTAATTTCAGTCTTGTTTCAAAGGCTGTTTTCTTAATAAATTCAAATATTAGATATCTCCTCTACTCCCTTCAGGATTTGAAATTAATTAAGCACAATAGAGAAATTTTGGCTAAATGGAGACACTTTACACATTTCCTTTTACTTAAAAAATAATCCTATAAAGTTATAATATTTGAGTAGACATAAAATGTATTAGGTAAAATACTCAAATAAAAATAAAACACAACTATTTGGACTGATTAAATGTTCACATCATCCATATGGGAGACGGTATGGAAAAATATGCTTAGAATTTTACTTTATTGGTGATAAACAAATTAGCATCTGTTATCACAGTTTTGCAAGTTTAGCCAGCCAAGACACTTCTCAACAAATATGTTTTGAAAAAAATTAAAAATATATTTGATTTGGAGGCTTCAGAGAACTAGAGTAAGCAGCTAGCAGCACCCAACAAGGCTCCTCTTCTCCCTCTTGACTCCCATAAAAATATTCTTTCAAAAAATCATTCAGTTGAATCAAAAAGGAATAATTAAAATATGGAAAAATCAGAGGAGAAAAGGTTTTGGGGAGAGGGAAACTTACCCCTTTAGCCCTCTTGAGTTCCTGAGGCTGGACTCATAATAAACTTGACCCAAGACAAACTAATAGGAGAAAAAGAAGCAAGTTTAATTTGTGGGCCCAGAGGTTCCATAGAAATGGACCTAAGAAATGGTGAAATCAAATGCAAGTGGCTTTTATACTTTTTTTGTTGTTGTTCAGTTGCTCAGTCCTGTCTGACTGTTTGCGACTCCATGAATTGCAGCGTGGACAAAACGTGGTTCACTGGAGAATGGAATGGCAAACCACTTAAGTATTCTTCTTTGGGAACCCCATGAACAGTATGAAAAGGCAAAAAGATTGGACACTGAAAGATGAACTCCCCAGGCTGGTAGGTGCCCAATATGATACTGCAGATGAGCGGAGAAATAACTCCAGAAAGAATGAAGAGATGAAGCCAAAGCAGAAACAACACCCTGTTGTGGATGTGACTGGTAATGGAAGTAAAGTCCGAAGCTCTAAAGAGCAATATTGCACACGAACCTGGAATGTTAGGTCCATGAATCAAGGCAAATTGGAAGTGGTCAAACAGGAGATGGAAAGAGTGAACATCGACAATTTAGGAATCACCAAACTAAAATGGAATGGACTGGGTGAATTTAACTCAGTTCAGTTCAGTTCAGTTGCGCAGTTTTGTCTGACTCTTGACCCCATGGACTGCAGCAGGCCAGGCCTTCCTGTCCATCACGAACTCCCAGAGATTACCCAAACTCATGTCCATTGAGTCGGTGATGCCATCCGACCATTTCACCCTCTGTCATCCACTTATCCTCCTGCCCTCAATCTTTCCCAGCATCAGGGTCTTTTCATATGAGTCAGCTATTTGCTATAAAGAGCAATATTGCATAGGAACCTGGAATCTCAGGTCCATGAATCAAGGCAAATTGGAAGTGGTCAAACAAGAGATGGCAAGGGTGAATGTCGACACTCTAGGAATCAGCGAACTAAAATGGACTGGAATGGGTTAATTTAACTCAGATGACCATTACCTCTACTAGTGTGGGCAGGAATCCCTCAGAAGATATGGAGTAGCTATCATGGTCAACAAAAGAGTCCTAAATGCAGTACTTGAATGATCTCTGTTCGTCTCCAAGGCAAACCATTCAATATCACAGTTATCCAAGTCTATGCCCCAACCAGTAATGCTGAAGAAGCTGAAGTTGAACTGTTTTATGAAGACCTACAAGATCTTTTAGAACTAACACACAAAAAAGATGTCCTTTTCATTATAGGGGACTGGAATGCAAAAGTAGGAAGTCAAGAAACACCTGGAGTAACAGGCAAATTTGGCCTTGGAATGCAGAATGAAGCAGGGCAAAGACTAATAGAGTTTTGCCAAGAAAATGCACCGGTCATATCAAACACCCTCTTCCAACAACACAAGAGAAGACTCTACACATGGACATCACCAGCTGGTCAACACCGAAATCATATTGATTATATTCTCTGCAGCCAAAGATGGAGAAGCTCTACACAGTCCACAAAAACAAGACAGGGAGCTGACTGTGGCTCAGATCATGAACTCCTTAATGCCAAATTCAGACTTAAACTGAAGAAAGTAGGGAAAACCGCTAGACCATTCAGGTATGACCTAAATCAAATCCCTTATGATTATACAGTGGAAGTGAGAAATAGATTTAAGGGCCTACATCTGATAGATAGAGTGCCTGATGAACTATGGACAGAGGTTTGTGACATTGTACAGGAGACAGGGATCAAGATCATCCCCATGGAAAAGAAATGCAAAAAAGCAAAATGGCTGTCTGGGGAGGCCTTACAAACAGCTGTGAAAAGGAGAGAGGCAAAAAGCAAAGGAGAAAAGGAAAGATATAAGCATCTGAATGCAGAGTTCCAAAGAATAGCAAGAAGAGATAAGAAAGCCTTCTTCAGCAATCAATGCAAAGAAATAGAGGAAAACAACAGAATTGTAAACACTAGAGATCTCGTCAAGAAAATTAGAGATCCCAAGGGAACATTTCATGCAAAGATGGGCTCGATAAAGGACAGAAATGGTATGGACCTAACAGAAACAGAAGATATTAAGAAGAGGTGGCAAGAATACACGGAAGAACTGTACAAAAAAGATCTTCATGACCCAGATAACCATGATGATGTGATCACTAATCTAGAGCCAGACATCTTGGAATGGGAAGTCAAGTGGGCCTTAGAAAGCATCACTATGAACAAAGCTAGTGGAGGTGATGGAATTCCAGTTGAGCTGTTTCAAATCCTGAAAGATGATGCTGTGAAAGTGCTGCACTCAATATGGCAGCAAATTTGGAAAACCCAGCAGTGGCCACAGGACTGGAAAAGGTCAGTTTTCATCGCTATACCTGAGAAAGGCAATGCCAAAGAATGCTCAAACTACCGCACAATTGCACTCATCTCACATGCTAGTAAAGTAATGCTCAAAATTCTCCAAACCAGCCTTCAGCAATATGTGAACCATGAACTTCCTGATGTTCAAGCTGGTTTCAGAAAAGGCAGAGGAACCAGAGATCCAATTGCCAACATCCGCTGGATCATGGAAAAAGCAAGAGAGTTCCAGAAAACATCTTCTTCTGCTTTATTGACTATGCCAACACTTTTGACTGTGTGGATCACAATAAACTGTGGAAAGTTCTGAAAGAGATGGGAATACCAAACCACCTGACCTGCCTCTTGAGAAATCTGTATGCAGGTCAGGAAGCAGCAGTTAGAACTGGACATGGAACAACAGACTGGTTCCAAATGGGAAAAGGAGTGTGTCAAGGCTGTATATTGTCACCCTGCTTTTTTAACTTATATGCAGAGTACATCATGAGAAACACTGGACTGGAAGAAACACAAGCTGGAGTCAAGATTTCCGGGAGAAATATCAATAACCTCAGATATGCAGATGACACCACCCTCTTGGCAGAAATTGAACAGGAGTTAAAAAGCCTCTTGATGAGAGTGAAAGAGGAGAGTGAAAAAGTTGGCTTAAAGCTCAACATTCAGCAAATGAAGATCATGGCATCTGGTCCCATCACTTCATGGGAAATAGAAGGGGAATGATTAGAAACAGTGTCAGACTTTATTTTTTGGGGCTTCAAAATCACTGCAGATGGTGACTGCAGCCATGAAATTAAAAGATGCTTGCTCCTTGGAAGAAAAGTTATGACCAACCTAGATAGTATATTCTAAAGCAGAGACATTACTTTGCCGACTAAGGTCCACCTAGTCAAGGCTATGGTTTTTCCTGTGGTCATGTATGGATGTGAGAGTTGAACTGTAAAGAAGGCTGAGCACCAAAGAATTGATGTGTTTGGACTGTGGTGTTGGAGAAGACTATTGAGAGTCCCTTGGACTGCAAGGAGATCCAACCAGTCCATTCTGAAGATCAATCCTGGGATTTCTTTGGAAGGAATGATGCTAAAGCTGAAGCTCCAGTACTTTGGCCACCTCATGCGAAGAGTTGACTTATTGGAAAGGACTCTGATGCTGAGAGAGATTGGGGGCAGGAGGAGAAGGGGATGACAGAGGATGAGATGGCTGGATGGCATCACCGACTCGATGGACATGAGTCTGGGTGAACTCCGGGAGATGGTAATGGACAGGGAGGCCTGGCGTTCTGTGATTTATGGGGTCACAAAGAGTTGGACACGACTGAGGGACTGAACTGAACCTAACAGCTATTTGCATGAGGTGGCAAAAGTATTGGAGTTTCAGCTTCAGCATCAGTCTTTCCAATAAATATTCAGGACTGATTTTCTTTAGGAGGGACTGGTTGGATCTCCTTGCAGTCCAAGGGACTCTCAAGAGTCTCCTCCAACACCACAGTTCAAAAGCATCAAATCTTCTGCACTCAACTTTCTTTAGAGTCCAGTTCTCACATCCATACATGACTACTGGAGAAACCATAGCCTTGACTAGAAGGACCTTTGTCGGCAACGTAATGTCTCTGCTTTTCAATATGCTGTCTAGATTGGTCATAACTTTCCTTCCACGGAGCAAGCGTCTATTAATTTCATGGCTGCAGTCACCATCTGCAGTCATTTTGGGGCCCCCCAAAAGAAACTCAGCCACTGTTTCCCCATCTATTTGCCATGAAGTGATGGGACCCTATGCCATGATCTTAGTTTTCTGAATGTTGACTTTGAGCGAGCTTTTTCACTCTCCTCTTTCACTTTCATCAAGAGGCTCTTTAGTTCTTCTTCACTTTGTGCTATAAAGGTGATGTCATCTGAATGTCTGAGGTTACTGATATTTCTCCAAGGAATCTTGATTCCAGCTTGTGCTTCATCCAGCCCAGCGTTTCTCATGATGCACTCTGCATAGAAGTTAAATAAGCAGGGTCAGAATCTACAGCCTTGATGGACTCCTTTTTTCTATTTTGGAACTCCTTTTTCTGTTTTCTATTTGTTTCTATTTTCTGTTGTTCCATGTCCAGTTCTAACTGTTGCTTCCTGACCTGCATACAGATTTCTCAAGCAGGTCAGGTGGTCTGGTATTCCCATTTCTGTCAGAATTGCTCACAGATTATTGTGATCCACACAGTCAAAGGCTTTATTAACTCAGATGGCCATTATGCCTACTATGTTGGGCAAGAATTCCTAAGAAGAAATGGAGTAGCCATCATAGTCAACAAAAAGTTGAAAATGCAATACTTGGATGCAATCTCAAAAATGACAGAATGATCTCTGTTCTTTTCCAACGCAAACCATTCAGTATCACAGTAATTCAAGTTTATGCCCCTACCAGTAATGCTGAAGAAGCTGAAGTTAGCAGTTCTATGAAGACCTACAAGACCTTCTAGAAAGAAAGTGAAATTGAAATCGCTCAGTTGTGTCCTACTCTTCAGAACCACATAGACTGCAGCCTACTAGGCTCCTTTGTCCATGGGATTTTCCAGGCAAAAGTACTGGAGTGGGTTGCCATTTCCTTCTCCAGGGGATCTTCCTAACTCAAGGATGGAACCTGGGTCTCCCACATGCTAGGCATATGCTTTACCATATGAGCCACCAGACCTTCTATAACTAACACCAAAAAAAAAAAAAATGTCCTTTTCATTATAGGGGACTGGAATGCAAAAGTAGGAAGTTAAGAGATACCTGGAGTAACAGGCATATTTGGCCTTGGAGTACTAAATGAAGCAGGTCAAAGGTTAACAGAGTTTTGCCAAGAAAACTCACTGTTTATAGCAAAAAACCTCTTCCAACAACACAAGAGAAGACTCTACACATGGACATCACCAGATGGTCAATTTATTATATTCTTTGCAGCCAAAAGTTGGAGAAGCTCTATATATTCAGCAAAAAACAAGACTGGGAGCTGACTGTGGCTCAGTTCATGAACTCTTTATTGCAAAATTCAGACATAAATTGAGGAAATTAGGGAAAACCACAAGACCATTCAGGTCTGCATCAAATCCCTTATGAATATACAGTGGAAGTGACAAATAGATTCAAAGGATTAGATCTGATAGAGTGCCTGAAGAACTATGGATCGAGATTCATGACATTGTACAGAAGACAGTGATCAAGACCATCCCAAAGAAAAAGAAATGCAAAAAGGCAAAATGGTTGTCTGAAGAGGCCTTTCAAATAGCTGAGAAAAGAAAAAATGTGAAAGGCAAAGGAGAAAAGGAAAGGTGTACTCATCTGAATGCAGAGTTCCAAAGAATAGCAAGGGGAGATAAGAAAGCCTTCCTCAGTGATCAGTACAAGAAATAGAGGAAAACAATAGAATGGGAAAGACTAGAGATATCTTCAAGAATATTAGAGATTCCAAGGGAACATTTCACACAAAGACGGGCACAATAGTGAACAGAAACAGTATGAACCTGACAGAAGCAGAAGGTATTAAGAAGTGGCAAGAATACACAGAACTATACGAAAAAGATCTTAATGACCCAAATAACCACGATGGTGTGATCACTCATTTAGAGCCAGACATCCTGGAATGCAAAGTCAAGTGGGCCTTAGGAAACATCACTATGAACAAAGCTAGTGGAGGTGATGGAATTCCAGCTGAGCTATTTCAAATCCTAAAAGATGGTGCTGTGAAAATGCTGCACTCAATATGCCAGCAAATTTAGAAAGCTCAGCAGTGGCCACAGGACTTGGAAAGGTCACTTTTCATTTAAATCCCAAAGAAAGGCAATCCCAAAGAATGTTCAAACTACTGCACAATTGCACTCATCTCACATGCTAGTAAAGTAATGTTCAAAATTCTCCAAGCTAGGCTTCAACAGTACATGAACCATGAACTACCTGATGTTCAAACTGGATTTAGAAAAGGCAGACAAAACAGAGATCATATTGCCAACATCTGTTGGATCACTGAAAAAGCAAGAGAATTCCAGAAAAACATCTGCTTCTGCTTTTATTGACTATGCCAAAGCTTTTGACTGTATGGATTACAACAAACTGTGGAACATTCTTCAAGAGATGAGAATGCCAGACCACCTGATCTGCCTCCTGAGAAATCTGTATGCAGTTCAAAAAGTGACCATTAGAACCAGACATGGAAAAACAGACTGGTTCCAAGTTCAGAAAGGAGTATGTCAAGGCTATATATTGTCACCTTGCTTATTTAACTTATATGCAGAGTACATCATGAGAAATGCTGGGCTGGATGTAGCAGAAGCTGGAATCAACATTGCCAGGAGAAATATCAATAACCTCAGATATCCAGATTATACCATCTTTATGGCAGAAAGCAAAGAACTAAAGAGCCTCTTGATAATAGTAAAAGAGGAGTGAAAATTTGGCTTAAAACTCAAAGTTCAGAAAACTAAGATCATGGCATCTGGTCCCATCACTTCATGGCAAATAGATGTAGAAACAATGGCAACAGTGACAGATTTCATTTTGGGGGCTCCAAAATCATGGCAGATGGTAACTACAGCCATGAAATTAAAAGATGCTTGCTCCTTGGAAGAAAAGTTATGACCAACTTAGACAGCATATTAAAAAGCAGAGACATTACTTTGCCAACAAATATCCATCTAGTCAAAGCTATGGTTTTCCAGTAGTCATGTATGGATGTGAGAGTTGGACTATGAAGAAAGCTGAGCACAGATGAATTGATGCTTTTGAACTGTGGGTGTTGGAGAAGACCCTTGAGAGTCCCTTGGACTGCAAGGAGATCCAAACAGTCAATCCTACAGGAAATCAGTCCTGAATATTGATTGGAAGGACCAATGCTGAAGTTGAAACTCCAATACTTTGGCCACATGATGTGAAGAAATGACTCTTTTGAAAAGACCCTGATGCTGGGAAAGATTGAAGGCACAAGGTGAAGGGGATGACAGAGGATGAGATGGTTGGATGACATCACTGACTCAATGGACATGAATTTGAGTAAACTCTGAGAGTTGGTGATAGACAGGGAGAACTGGTGTGCTTCAGTCCTTGGGATTGCAAAGAGTTGGACACGACTGAGCGACTAAATTGAATGGGACTGAGGCTTCCCTGTCCTTCACCTTCTCCCTAAGCTTGCTCATACTCTGTTTATTAAGTCAGTGATTCCATCCAACCATCTCATCCTCTGTCATCCCCTTCTCCTCCTGCCTTTATTCTTTCCCAGCATCAGGGTCCTTTCTAATGAGTTGGCTCTTCACATCACATGGCCACATTGCTTCAGCTTCATCATCATACTTTTTACACAAAAAATAAATGAACAAATAAATAAATTTAAGAGGAATTGACAAGATAAAGAAACTTAGGCTTTGACAGCTTAGTTAGTGAAGAAGCTAAACAGAATATGAGTTTGAGGTAGTAAATTTTAAAAGTAACAAGGTTGGTTTATATAGGCTTTTGGCCCCTGAGTTCCCTATCTCTGGAGTTAAGGATTTTTTAAAAAATCTCTTGGTACAGAAAGGGCACCTTTCACTTGAGATATTTACTTCCTGCTTTCAGGGAGACAGAAGGAGGGTCAAATTGTCTATCCTATCTCACCCATTTCTTTAGTAACAGTAATTCAAAGTAATATTTCATCGAAGCCCATTTGGAATGGCCTGCCCTGGGCTCCAGTGGGTAGCAATTAGTAAGATCACATATGTGAGATTTGGTTTATAAGAACTGAGTTGAACAGTTTCTTTCTTTATTTTACCCAGTGCTAGATGAGGTTATTGGGAGCTATATCCTGAATCCTCAAGGAGAGTCATTGGACTAAGAGGATAAAACAATTAGAGCATACTATACTAAAGGGCCTGGTATATCTCTGGGTAAGTTTTTCTTAGATCTATGTGGTATTATGGTCAACAAACATTAGATCTGCTGCATAAGGGAAGGGTTTATGGTCTGGGGAAGGAAAAGAAGAAAACACAAAAGGCACCAGGAAATATTTGAGGGCAAAGGATACGTTAACTGTCTTGATTATGGTGATTGTCTCCTCCCATGCGTAAAAAAGCATCATATTATATACTTTAAATGTGGACCATTTTCTGTATGTCACTCATTATTATTATTTTAATGAGGTTAATCTTGGTGATTCCTAAGCAACTTTCCAGCAGGAATGATATATTATTTCAACAAACTTGGGCTTTCCCACTGAGTCATGGGGTGAACCCTCCCTATGCCGGAATCAGAAGAGAAAGCAACCTTTCTTCCATTCGTATCTAATATATGCTAGATATGGTCCCAGGCATTGACAATAAAAAGAAAATTTTAAAAATTAAAGATCATGTGTTAGGATCAAGAAACAAAACCCAATATCAGCAGAATACACAAGACCGATCTGAAAACAGAATAACCAAAAAATAGATAAAAGAATACAAAAGTTAATGCAAATCTAAGTTTGAAAACAGAGGCACAGTCTTTAACATGAGACAAAGATGAAGATATAGACCCAAGTATTAGATGATAGAGAAATCATTTTGCAGTATGCCACATGAGGAGCTGATGGTCTCTGTGAATCTGTTCCCCAGGGAAATTGGTAAAAAATGATATGTCTCTAGAAATCGTATGGTTGTACAGCAAGTGAAGAAATATCTGTTTGAGAAAATCTAACAAAATTCAGTAAGAACAGTGAAAATCTGTAGTGTTTGAACCAAGACCATTCCCTCTTTATTTTCTAGTTCAGTGAGACAAAAACTGCACTCCAGCCTAGTGCAGCCACAAACACAGGGCTTCCTCTACACCCCCCTTTCCATCTTTGAGGACTGTCTTACTGGGAGTCAGGATTTCAGTACTTCTCATCCTACCCCCACCACCCCGCCCCCAGCTACCCTTTGCTAAGATCAAGTTCTGGGAAAATTCACACAAGAGGTGGAGGTCCTTCCTTCTGCCTGCCTCTATTTGTGAGAAGGAGGTCCACCTGGAGCATAGCACCTCTGAGAACACTTGGGTCTCTTGGTTCAGCTTGCAAACCTTGATTCCATGCCAAGTGAAGCCAATGGATATGGTCAGAGATTGTTGCAGGAAAGGGAGGGAGTGAGACGATGGTCATGTCTCAGGTCCCCAGTGAGTTCTTGTAATGGGCTGGCCAAGTGAGAGCCCTTGGCTTCGTGAAGGAAAAAATTCAAATGCAAGCCATAGTAAAATGAAAGCAAGTTTATTTAGAAAGATACACATGCCATCCCCAGACTTCCCTGGTGGTTCAGACGGTAAAGCATCTTGCTTACAATGCGGGAGACCTGGGTTCAATCCCTGGGTCGAGAAGATACTCTGGAGAAGGCAATGGCAACCCACTTCAGTACTCTTGCCTGGAAAATCCCATGGACGGAGGAGCCTGGTAGGCTACAGTCCATGGGGTCGCAAAGAGTCGGACACGACTGAGCAACTTCACTTTCACTTTCACACATCTCATAGACAGGATGCAACCATCTCAGAAGGTGAGAGTAGCCCTGGATGTGAATTTGCTATTTAATAGTTTTATGGGCTGGGTAATTTCATACCTAACAATTGGAAGAATTATTTCAATTATTTTGGAGATGGGGTGGGAATTTCCAGGAATTGGGCCACATCCACTTTTTGGCCTTTTATAGTCATGACAGCCTCCTAACTGTCATGGGGCCTGCAGGTGCCTTATTTAGAATATGCTAAAGTACTACAATAAGCATATAATGAAGCTTAAGGTTTGGTAGTGGTGGTGGTGATTGTGATTTAGTCACTAAGTCATGCCTGCTTCAACCGCACTGTCTGTAGCCCACTGTCTGTAGCTCCTCTGTCCATGGGATTTCCCAAAGAAGAATACTGGAGTGGGTTGCCATTTTCTTCTCCATGGGATCTTCACCACCCATGGGTTGAACCCATATCTCTTGCATTGCAGACAGATTCTTTACCACTGAGCCACCAGGGAAGCCCTCACACAAAGATATAGGCTCCCAAGGCTAGCATATTCTTCAGAGCTGCCTCGGATGCTGCCAAGATCCTTCCAGCAACTTCTATCAAAGTCTACTTTCTAATTTAGGGACTTCTCAGCATTGACAGCGAACATTCATGGGAAAGACTGATGCTGAAGCTGAACCTCCAATACTTTGGCCATCTGATGCAAAGAGCCAACTCATTGGAAAAGACCCTGATACTGGAAAAGATTGAAGGTGAAACGATAAGGAGGTGGCAGAGGATGAGATGGTTATATAGCATCACCAACTCAACAGACATGAGTTTGAGCAAACTCTGGCAGATAGTGAAGGACAGGGAAGCCTGGTGAGCTACAGTCCATGGGGTTGCAAAGAGTTGGAAGGTCTTAGTGACTGAACAACAATGACAACAACAACAACAAATGTATTACGATGAGCATATAATGAGGCTCAAGGTCTACAGGAAGGCAAATCTTAAGCCATCTTGGACCTAGTAGGTTCTAACCAGTTTTTGTCCCATCCTCAACAACTGTATCATTCTTTTATCAGTTGTAATCTTCTTCCTTCCTTTATCAAGACTTCTCACTCTCCCTAATACCTAGTGCCCAGTTTCTAAAGCAGAGGGATCACTCAGAGAGAGTTGCACCATTGTCTCCACCCCTGTTGCAGGAAGTGGGACTCTTTCCAGGGCCTGAGGATGGGATTTTGTCTAGCACGTGGGAATGATTGTTCAAGGAGACACTCACGCTGACAAAGCAAGAGATTATATTGGTAAGGGGTGTCTGGGCAGAGAACAGCAGGGTAAGGGAACCCAGCAGAAGTGCTCCACCATGTATTTTGCAGTCTCGGGTTTTATGGTAATGGGTTAGTTTTCAAGTTGTCTCTGACCAGTCATTTTTACTCAGGGTCCTTCCTGGCGGTGTGTGCATCACTCAACAAAGATGGATCCTAGTGAGAAGTATTCTGGCAGGACATAGGGAGTTGTGTCTCCTCTCATTTTGACCTCTCCCAATTCTTCCAGTTGTTGGCAGCTTATTAGTTTCAAGTCCCTTACCAGGACCTCCTGTTGTAAGAAAACTCATGTAAGTGGCTACTGTCTTGCCTGGCAACGGTGGACAGTTTCAGCCTTTCCCCTCACACCCTCCACTTTCCAGGCGGTACTAGTGGTAAAGAACCCACCTGCCAGTGCAAGAGACATAAGAGATAAAGGTTTGATCCCTGGATCAGGAAGATTCCCTGGAGGAGGGCATAGCAATCCAGTCCAGTATTCTTGTAGAGAATCCCATGGACAGAGGAGCCTGGTAGGCTACAGTCCATACAGTCACAAGGAGTTGGACTTGACTGAAGTGGCTTCAGTTCAGTTCAGTTGCTCAGTCATGTTTGACTCTTTGCGACCCCATGAACTGCAACATGCCAGGCCTCCCTGTCCATCACCAACTCCCAGAGTTCACTCAGACTCATGTCCATTGAGTCAGTGCCATCTCATCCTCTGTCGTCCCCTTCTCCTCCTGCCTCCAATCCCTCCCAGCATCAGAGTTTTTCCAATGAGTCAACTCTTCACATGAGGTGGCCAAAGTACTGGAGTTTCAGCTTTAGCATGATTCCTTCCAAAGAAATCCCGGGGCTGATCTCCTTCAGAATGGACTGGTTGGATCTTAGCATGGCATTAATACCCTCAGCTCCACAGTCTTGGCTCCAGGGTATTGCCTGGGGGACAAAGCAAGCCTTAAAACAGATAGCTGCTAATCTCTTCATCAAGGAACTGACTAGGTTTGCCAAAGTATAGGTTAAAACTTTAGTTCAGTTCAGTTCAGTTCAGTCGCTCAGTCGTGTCCAACTCTTTGCAACCCCATGAATCGCAGCACGCCAGGCCTCCCTGTCCATCACCATCTCCCGGAGTTCACCCAGACTCACGGCCATCGAGTCCATGATGCCATCCAGCCATCTCATCCTCTGTCATCCCCTTCTCCTCCTGCCCCCAGTCCCTCCCAGCATCAGTCTTTTCCACTGAGTCAACTCTTCGCATGAGGTGGCCAAAGTACTGGAGCTTCAGCTTTAGCATCATTCCTTCCAAAGAAATCCCAGGGTTGATCTTCAGAATGGACTGGTTGGATCTCCTTGAACTCCAAGGGACTCTCAAGAGTCTTCTCCAACACCACAGTTTAAAAGTATCAATTCTTCAGCGCTCAGTCTTCTTCACAGTCCAACTCTCACATCCATACATGACCACAGGAAAAACCATAGCCTTGTCTAGATGGGCCTTAGTCAGCAAAGTAATGTCTCTGCTTTAGAATATACTATCTAGGTTGGTCATAACTTTTCTTCCGAGGAGTAAGGGTCTTTTAATCTCATGGCTGCAGTCACCATCTGCAGTGATTTTGGAGCCCAAAAAAATAAAGTCTGACACTGTTTCTACTGTTTCCCATCTATTTCCCATGAAGTAATGGGACTGGATGCCATGATCTTTGTTTTCTGAATGTTGAGCTTTAAGCCAACTTTTCACTCTCCTCTTCACTTTTATCAAGAGGCTTTTTAGCTTCTCTTCACTTTCTGCCATGAGGGTGGTGTCATCTGCATATCTGAGGTTATTGATATTTCTCTTGGCAATCTTGATTCCAGCTTGTGTTTATTTCAGTCCAGTGTTTCTCATGATGTACTCTGCATAGAAGTTAAATAAGCAGGGTGACAATATATAGCCTTGACATACTCCTTTTCCTATTTGGAACCAGTCTGTTGTTCTACATCCAGTTCTAACTCTTGCTTCCTGACTGCATACAGATTTCTCAAGAGGCAGGTCAGGTGGTCTGGTATTCCCATCTCTTTCAGAATTTTCCACAGTTTATTGTGATCCACACAGTCAAAGGCCTTGGCATAGTCAATAAAGCAGAAATAGATGTTTTTCTGGAACTCTCTTGCTTTTTCCATGATCCAGCGGATGCTGTCAATTTGATCTCTTGTTCCTCTGCCTTTTCTAAAACGAGCTTGAACATCAGGAAGTTCATGATTCATGTATTGCTGAAGCATGGCTTGGAGAATTTTGAGCATTACTTTACTAGCTTGTGAGATGACTGCAATTGTGCAGTAGTTTGAGCATTCTTTGGCATTGCCTTTCTTTGGAATTGGAATGAAAACTGACCTTTACCAGTCCTGTGGCCACTGCTGAATTTTCCAAACTTGCTGGCATATTAAGTGCAGCACTTTCACAGCATCATCTTTCAGGATTTGAAACAGCTCAACTGGAATTCCATCACCTCCATTAGCTTTGTACGTAGTGATGCTTTTTAAGGCCCACTTGACTTCCCATTCCAAGATGTCTGGGTCTAGATTAGTGATCACATCATCATGATTATCTGGGTCATGAAGATCTTTTTTGTACAGTTCTTCCGTGTATTCTTGCCACCTCTTCTTAATATCTTCTGCTTCTGTTAGGTCCATACCATTTCTGTCCTTTATCGAGCCCATCTTTGCATGAAATGTTCTCTTGGTATCTCTAATTTTCTTGAAGAGATCTCTAGTCTTTCCCATTCTGCTCTTTTCCTTTATTTCTTTGCATTGATCCCTGAGGAAGGCTTTCTTATCTCTTCTTGCTATTCTTTGGAACTCTGCATTCAGATGCTTATATCTTTCCTTTTCTCCTTTGCTTTTTGCTTCTCTTCTTGTCACAGCTTCAGGTGTTCTCAAAAACAGTCGAGATTATGATGAGGTAACTAGGAAGAGATTGGTAGGTTCATTTGGGACAGAGGTCAAACTGTGGAAGAGGTAGTTTGCCAGAGAACTAGGAAAGAGATAACAGAGAGGATCTCTTGGGCCAGAACAAATCTAACACATTGACTTTATTAACTATCCTTTCAAAGGAGCCTGAATTTGATGGTATTAGTTTGTAGAGCCATTTATGCCATAGGACATTGTTGAAAAAAATAGAGCAGTTAGCCAACAATCAATGGCTCTTAACAGCTGGGTGTAGTCAAGAAAAACATCATACAGAACTCTGCTAAAATCCCTCTTCCCTCTGGGCTACCATGTTGTTTAGTTGCTAGGTTCTATCCAACTCTTTCATGATCCCATGGACTGTACCCCACCAGGCTCTTCTGTCCATAGGATTTTCAAGGCAAGATACCGGAGTGGGTTGTCATTTCCTTCTCTGGGTTATGTTCCCAACCCAGGGACTGAATTAATGTCTTCTGCATTGCAGGTGGATTCTTTACCACTGATCCACCTGGAAAGTTCCTGGGTGACTATAGACTCGTCCAAAACTGCATCTCCTCCTGAAACCAGGAGCATCATCAGAGACTTTACACTCTGTGGGGAAATAGACTCCACTGAAATAATCCATCTGGGCACTAAAAAAATAAGCACGCAAATAACAATGACAAACCCTGGAATAGGGATGCATGGAGTTAGAGAGTACCCAGAGTGACTACATTATCTAAAATATCCATCTTCCAGCAACATACACAAGACTTGCAAAGAAATAGGAATGTTATCACCCGTAGGTAGAAAAGACAGCAAGTAACTGAAAGTACTTTTGAGAGCAACCACACATTGGATTCAACAAAGACTTCAAAATAGCTATCATAAATATGTTCAAAGAACAATTGGAAACTGATTAAAGAATAAAAGAAAGTAAAATTATAGCATTAATCAGAGAGAAAATATCAACAAAGAGACAGAAATCATCAAAAAGAAGCAAATGGAAACTTTGGAATTTAAAAATACAGTAGCAGAATCCTGATGGTAGGCACGTGGTGTGCCTATCCTGTCTTACGTTACTGTGTGAAGGAATTTTCCACCACTTTCTTAAACAAGCAATTTAAATACTTTTTCGGTCACTAGTCCTACTGAGGTGTTTTTCTTATCTAAAAAGTCATTTTAAAATATTTGAGGATAATGTATTAAATTAATTTGAATTAAAGCTATTTAAGAAACAATATCAATAACCTCAGATATGCAGATGACACCACCCTTATGGCAGAAAGTGAAGAAGAACTAAAAAGCCTCTTGATGAAAGTGAAAGTAGAAAGTAAAAAAGTTGGCTTAAAGCTCAACATTCAGAAAACCAAGATCATGGCATCTGGCGCCATCACTTCATGGGAAATAGATGGAGAAACAGTGGAAACAGTGTCAGACTTTATTTTGGGGGGCTCCAAAATCACTGCAAATGGTGATTGCAGCCATGAAATTAAACGACGCTTACTCCTTGGAAGAAAAGTTATGACCAACCTAGATAGCATATTGAAAAGCAGAGACTTTACATTGCCAACAAAGGTCCATCTAGTCAAGGCTATGGTTTTTCCTGTGATCATGTATGGATGTGAGTATTGGACTGTGAAGAAAGCTGAGGTGGTCCTAAGATGGCAGAGAAATAGGATGGGAGACCACTTTCTCCCTCACAAATTCATTAAAAGAACATCTCAACGCTGAGTAAATTTCACAAAACAACTTCTGAATGCTGGCAGAGGACATCAGGCACCCAGAAAAGCAGATCATTGTCTTCAAAAACAGGTAGGAAAAAATATAAAAGATGAAAAAAGAGACAAAAGAGGTAGGGAGGGAGCGCCCTCCTGGGAAGGGAGTCTTGAAAAGAGAGGTTTCCAAACACCAGGAAACACTCTTGCTGCAGAGTCTGTGGCAAGCCTTGGAAGCACAGAGGGCAACATAACAGGGAGGAAAAATAAATAAATAATTAAAACCAACAGATTATGAGCCCAATGGTAACTCCTCCAGTGGAGAAGCAGCGCAGATGCCTGCATCCGCCACTAGCAAGCGGGGGCTGGGCAGGGAGGCGCGGGCTGCAGTGCTTTTAAAGAATTGGGCCAGAATGCCCTGAGTGTAACCAGAGCAAACTGACTTGGGCTAGCAAACCAGACTGTGGGATAGCTACCACACAAAAAGCTCTAACATAAGACACCACCAGGACTGCACACAGAACAAAGGACAGAACAGAATTAGCCAGCTGCAGACCATCCCCCTCTGGTGACAGGCAGCCAGAGCTGGAAGGGGGGAATTGCAGCCCCAGAGAGACATTATCTACCAAACTGCAAGCAGGCTTCTTTGCTAACTAAGACTTCTTGGGGTTCTGGACAGTCACCATCCGCCTGAGAAGGGGTGCCAGTTGTACACCCAGAAAACTGAGCAGCAAGGATGGGAAAGGCGATAAGTTGCAGTGACTGAGTCTGTGCCTCTGAGGACTACCTGAGTGCCTGAGCCTGAGCGGCTTAGACCTGGGAGGTGCATGCAGCCCAGGGCCGGCCTCAGACGGTTCCCGGCGGAGCAACCTAGAGCCTGAGCTGTGTGCGCCATGAGCAGGGGCAGGCCCAGCGTGGCTGAGACACTGTGAGCACATGCCAGTGTTATTTGTTTGCAGCACCCCTCCCTCCCCACAGCGCGACTGAACAAGTAAGCCTAAAAATAGTGTCCACCACTTCCCACCTTTTGTCAGGGCGGAAATCAGACACTGAAGAGACCAACAAACAGAAGAAGCTAAAGCAGAGGGAACCGCCTTGGAAGTGACAGGTGCATTAGATTAAAACCCTGTCGTTAGTACCGACTACATATGAAGGGGCCTATAGATCTTGAGAAATACAAGCCAGACCAAGGAACTATACGAAAGTGAACTGACCCCACACTGCCCACAACAACACCAGAGAAAGTCCCAGATATACCTTTACTATTTTTATGACCATTCTTTTTGTTTGTTTGTTTTTTCTTCTTTTCTTTTTAACATTTTTAAATTTTAAGTCCTCTATTTCTCCTTTAATTCTTATTTTTATAACCTACTATTACTTTTCAAAAAAAAAAAGACCCTATTTTTAAAGCAAATGCCATATATATATATTTTGTGTGTGTGTGTGTGTGGTGGTAGTTGTTGTTTTTTTTATAATTCTTGTGACTTTGTTTTTTTCTTTCTTTCTTCTTTTCTTTAATAATGTATTTTCGAAAATCCAACCTCTATTCTAGATTTTTAATCTTTGCTCTTTGGTATTTGTTATCAATTTTGTACCTTTAAAAACCCAATCTTCAGTACCCATTTTTACTTGAGAGTGAGATTACTGGCTTGACCGCTCTCTCTTCCTTTGGACTCTCCTTTTTCTCCACCAGGTTGCCTCTGTCTCCTCCCTCCCCCTTCTCTTCTCTACCCAACTCTGTGAATCTCTGTGTGTTCCAGACGGTGGAGAACACATAGGGAACTGGTTATTGGCTGGATCTGTCTCTCTCCCTTTCATTTCCCTCTTTTATTCTCCTGGCCACTTCTGTCTCCTTCCTCCCTCTCCTCTTCTCTGTATAACTCCATGAACATCTCTGAGTGGTCTAAACAGTGGAACACACATAAGGAAGTGATTACTGGCTAGCTTGCTCTCTCCTCTTTTGATCCCACCTCATCTCATTCCAGTCACCTCTAACTACCCCCTCCCTCTTCTCTTCTCCATGTATGTCAGTGAACCTCTTGGGTGTCCCTCAATGTGGAGAAACTTTTCATCTCTAACCTAGATGTTTTATCATCAGTGCTGTATAGATGAAGAAGTCTTGAGGCTACTGTAAAAACAAAACTGAAAACCAGAAGCAGGAGGCTTAAGTCAAAATCCTGAGAACTCCTGAGAACATCAGAAAACTCCTGACTCCAGGGAGCATTAATCAATAGTAGCTCATCAAACGCTTCCATACCCATACTGAAACAAAGCACCACCCAAGGGCCAACAAGTTCCAGAGCAAGACATACCATGCAAATTCTCCAGCAACATAGGAACACAGCCCTGAGCTTCAATATACAGGCAGCTCAAAGTTACCCCCAAACCATTGACATTTCATAACTCATTACTGGACATTTCATTGCACTCCAGAGAGAAGAAATCCAGCTCCAGCCACCAGAACTCTGACACAAGCTTCGCTAACCAAGAAACCTTGACAAGCCACTGATACAACTCCACCCACAACGAGGAAACTCTATAATAAAGAGAACTCCACAAATTCATAGAATACAGAAAGGCTACCCCAAATGCAGCAATATAACCAAGATGCAGACACAGAGGAATACCCAGCAGGTAAAGGAACAGGAGAAATGCTCACCAAACCAAACAAAAGAGGAAGAGATAGGGAATCTACCTGATAAAGAATTCCAAATAATGATAGTGAAAATGATCCAAAATCTTGAAATCAAAGTGGAATCACAGATAAATAGCCTGGAGACAAGGATTGAGAAGATGCAAGAAAGGTTTAACAAGGACCTAGAAGAAATTAAAAAGTTAATATATAATGAATAATGCAATAAATGAGATCAAAAACACTCTGGAGGCAACAAATAGAAGAATAGGAGGCAGAAGATAGGATTAGTGAAATAGAAGATACAATGGTAGAAATAAATGAATCAGATGGGAAAAAAGAAAAACCAATTAAAAGAAATGAGGACAATCTCAGAGACCTCCAGGACAATATGAAATGCTCAAACATTCGAATTATAGGAGTCCAAGAAGAAGAAGACAAAAAAGAAAGACCATGAGAAAATCCTTGAGGAGAGAATAGTTGAAAACTTCCCTAAAATGGGGAAGGAAATAATCACCCAAGTCCAAGAAACCCAGAGAGTCCCAAACAGGATAAACCCAAGGTGAAACACCCAAGACACATATTAATCAAATTAACAAAGATCAAACACAAAGAACAAATGTTAAAAGCAGCAAGGGAAAAACAACAAATAACACACAAGGGGATTCCCATAAGGATAACAGCTGATCTTTCATTAGAAACTCTTCAGGCCAGGAGGGAATGGCAAGACATACTTAAAGTGATGAAAGAAAATAACCTACAGCCCAGATTATTGTACCCAGCAAGGATCTCATTCAAATATGAAGGAGAAATCAAAAGCTTTACAGACAAGCAAAAGCTGAGAGAATTCAGCACCACCAAACCAGCTCTCCAACAAATTCTAAAGGATATTCTCTAGACAGGAAACACAAAAAGGGTATATATACCCAGACAAAAAACAATAAAGTAAATGGCAACGGGATCATACTTATCAATAATTACCTTAAACGTAAATGGATTGAATGCCCCAACCAAAAGACAAAGACTGGTTGAATGGATACAAAAACAAGACCCCTACATATGTTGTCTACAAGAGACCCACTTCAAAATAAGGACACATACAGACTGAAAGTGAAGGGCTGGAAAAGATATTCCATGCAAAAAGAGATCAAAAGAAAGCAGGAGTAGCAATACTCATGTCAGATAAAGTAGACTTTAAAACAAAGGCTGTGAAAAGAGACAAAGAAGGCCACTACATAATGATCAAAGGATCAACCAAAGAAGAAAATATAACAATTATGAATATGTATGCACCCAACATAGGAGCACCACAATATGTAAGACAAATGCTAACAAGTATGAAAGGGGAAATTAACAATAACACAATAATAGTGGGAGACTTTAACACCCCACTCACACCTATGGACAGATCAACTAACAGAAAATTAACAAAGAAAAACAAACTTTAAATGGTACAACAGTTAGACCCAATTGATATCTATAGGACATTTCACCCCCAAACAATGAATTTCATCTTTTTCTTAAGTGCTCATGGAACCTTCTCTAGGATGGAGCACATCCTGGGCCATAAATCTAGCCTTGATAAATTCAAAAAAGTTGAAATCATTCCAAGCATCTTTTCTGACCATAATGCAGTAAGATTAGATCTCAATTACAGGAGAAAAACTATTAAAAATTCCAACATATGGAGGCTGAACAACATGCTGCTGAATAACCAACAAATGACAGAAGAAATAAAAAAAGAAATCTAAATATGCATAGAAATGAATGAAAATGAAAATACAGCAACCCAAAACCTGTGGGACACTATAAAAGCAGTGTTAAGGGGAAAGTTCATAGCAATACAGGCATACATCAAGAAACAAGAAAAAAGTCAAATAAATAACCTAACTCTACACCTAAAGCAATAGAAAAAGAAGAAATGGAGAACCCCAGGGTTAGTAGAAGGAAAGAAATCTTAAAAATTAGGGCAGAAATAAATGCAAAAGAAACAAAAGAGACCACAGCAAAAATCAACAAAGCCAAAAACTGGTTCTTTGAAAGGATAAATAAAATTGACAAACCATTAGCCAGACTCATTGAAAAACAAAGCGAAAAAAATCAAATCAACAAAATTAGAAATGAAAATGGAGAGATCACAACAGACAACACAGAAATACAAAGGATCATAAGAGAATACTATCAGCAATTATATGCCAATAAAATGGACAACTTGGAAGAATGGACAAATTCTTAGAAAAGTACAACTTTCCAAAACTGAACCAGGAAGAAATAGAAAATCTTAACAGACCCATCACAAGCATGGAAATTGAGACTGTAATCAGAAATCTTCCAGCAAACAAAAGCCCAGGTCCAGACGGCTTCACAGCTGAATTCTACCAAAAATTTCGAGAAGAGCTAACACCCGTCCTACTCAAACTCTTCCAGAAATTGCAGAGGAAGGTAAACTTCCTAACTCATTCTATGAGGCCACCATCACCCAGATACCAAAAACTGACAAAGATGCCACAAAAAAAGAAAACTACAGGCCAATATCAACGATGAACATAGATCCAAAAATCTTTAACAAAATTCTAGCAATCAGAATTCAACAACATATTAAAAGATCTTACACCATGACCAAGTGGGCTTTATCCCAGGGATGCAAGGATTCTTCAATATCCACAAATCAATCAATATAATTCACCACATTAACAAATTAAAAAATAAAAGCCATATGATTATCTCAATAGATGCAGATAAAGCCTTTGACAAAATTCAACATCGATTTATAATAAAAACTCCAGAAAGCAGGAATAGAAGGAACATACCTCAACATAATAAAAGCTATGTATGACAAACCCACAGCAAACATTATCCTCAATGGTGAAAAATTGAAAGCATTTCCCCTAAAGTCAGGAACAACACAAGGGTGCCCACTTTCACCGCTACTATTCAACATAGTTCTGGAAGTTTTGGCCACAGCAATCAGAGAAGAAAAAGAAATAAAAGGAATCCAAATTGGAAAAGGAGTAAGACTCTCATTGATTGCAGATGACATGATTATCTACATAGAAAACCCTAAAGACTTCACCAGAAAACTACTAGAGCCAATCAATGAATATAGTAAAGTTACGGGATATAAAATCAACTCACAGAAATTCCTGGCATTCCTATACACTAATAATGAGAAAGTAGAAAAAGAAATTAAGGAAACAATTCCATTCACCATTGCAACGAAAAGAATAAAATACTTAGGAATATATCTACCTAAAGAAACTAAAGACCCATCTATAGAAAACTATAAAACACTGGTGAAAGAAATCAAAGAGGACACTAATAGATGGAGAAATATACCATGTTCATGGATCAGAAGAATCAATATAGTGAAAATGAGTATACTACCCAAAGCAATCTACAGATTCAATGCAATCCCTATCAAGCTACCACAGGTATTTTTCACAAAGCTAGAACAAATAATTTCACAATTTGTATGGAAATACAAAAGACCTTGAATAACCAAAGCAATCTTGATAAAGAAGAATGGAACTGGAGGAATCAACCTGCCTGACTTCAGGCTCCACTACAAATCCACAATCATCAAGACAGTATGGTACTGGCACAAAGACAGAAATATAGACCAATGGAACAAAATAGAAAGCCCAGAGATAAATCCACACACCTATGTATACTTTGTCTTTGACAAAGGAGACAAGAATATACAATGGATTGAGGACAATCTCTTTAACAAGTGGTGCTGGGAAAACTGGTCAACCACTTGTAAAAGAATGAAACTAGATCACTTTCTAACACCATACACAAAAACAAACTCAAAATGAATTAAAGATCTAAATGTAAGACCAGAAACTATAAAACTCCTAGAGAACACAGGCAAAACACTCTCCGACATAAATCACAGCAGGATCCTCTATGATTCACCACCCAGAATACTGGAAATAAAAGCAAAAATAAACAAATGGGATCTAATTAAAATTAAAAGCTTCTGCACAACAAAGGAAACTATGAGCACAATGAAAAGACAGCCTTCGGAATGGGAGAAAATAATAGCAAATGAAGCAACTGACAAACAACTGATCTCAAAAATATACAAGCAACTTATGCAGCTCAATTCCAGAAAAATAAATGACCCAATCAAAAAATGGGCCAAAGAACTAAATAGACATTTCTCCAAGAAGACATACGGATGGCTAACAAACACATGAATAGATGCTCAACATCACTCACTATCAGAAGAATGCAAATCAAAACCACAATGAGGTACCATTTCACACCAGTCAGAATGGCTGTGATCCAAAAGTCTACAAGCAATAAACTCTGGAGAGGGTGTGGAGAAAAGGGAACCCTCCTACACTGTTGGTGGGAATGCAAACTAGTACAGCCACTATGGAGAACAGTGTGGAGATTCCTTCAAAAACTGCAAATATAACTTATGCCTTATGACCCAGCAATCCCACCGCTGGGCATACACACCGAGGAAATCAGAATTGAAAGAGACACGTGTACCCCCAATGTTCATCGCAGCACTGTTTATAATAGCCAGGACATGGAAGCAACCTAGATGTCCATCAGCAGATGAATTGATAAGAAAGCTGTGGTACATATACACAATGGAGTATTACTCAGCCATTAAAAAGAATACATTTGAATCAGTTCTAATGAGGTGGATGAAACTGAAGCCTATTATACAGAGTGAAGTAAGCCAGAAAGAAAAACACCAATACAGTATACTAACACATATATATGGAATTTAGAAAGATGGTAATGATAACCCTGTATGCGAGACAGTAAAAAAGACACAGATGTATAGAACAGACTTTTGGACTCTGTGGGAGAGGGAGAGGGTGGGATGACTTGGGAGAATGGCATTGAAACATGCATACTACCATGTAAGAAACGAATTGCCAGTCTAGGTTCGATACAGGATACAGGATGCTCAGGGCTGGTGCACTGCGATGACCCAGAGAGATGATATAGGGAGAGTAGTGGGAGGGGGATTCAGGATTGGGAACTCATGTACACCCGTGGCAGATTCATGTCAATGTATGGCAAAACCAATACAGTATTGTAAAGTAAAAAATAAATAAATAAAATAAAAAATAAAGAGCAAAAAATTAAAAGTAAATAGGAGAAAATAAAAGGAGTATAATATGTATTTTTTTTTAAAAAAAAAAAGAAAGCTGAGTGCCGAAGAACTGATGCTTTTGAACTGTGGTGTTGGAGAAGACTCTTGAGAGTCCCTTGGACTGCAAGGAGATCCAGCCAGTCCATTCTGAAGGAGATCAAACCTGGGATTTCTTTGGAAGGAATGAGGCTGAAGCAAAACTCCAGTACTTTGGCCACCTCATGCGAAGAGTTGACTCATTTGAAAAGACTCTGATGCTGGGAGGGATTTTGGGCAGGAGGAGAAGGGGACGACTGAGGCTGAAATGGCAGGATGGCATCATTGACTCGATGGACACGGGTCTGAGTGTACTCTGGGAGTTGATGATGGACAGGGAGGCCTATTATACAGGTGTGCTGCGATTCATGGGGTCAGAAAGAGTCGGACACGACTGAGCGAGTGAACTGAACTGAACTGAACTGAAGAAACAACCAGTGCAAGAAGGATGTGCTGACCCTCATCTGTACCAGGAAGCAGAGAGACATCCTTATCACTAGGGACTGGGAAATCAGGGCAGATGGGGCTTTTTCAACAAAGGTTGTTATTCTTCACAAATAACTACTTGAAGCTTAAATTCTTTCGTCTTACCAATTCTTCACAAGTTTATTGCTTCTTTGTTTAAAAACCATAAAAGCTGTCTGATTTGGTCTTCTTTGGCTTTTATATCTTTGAGGTCCCTGTACATACAAATATAAATTAAAATAGATTTTCTCCTGTTAATCTCTCTTGTATTACAGGGGACGTCTTAGCCAAGAACTTGAAATAGTAGAGATGGAACTTTTCTGGCAATCCAGTAGTGAAGACTGCATGCTTCCACTGCAAGGGGAACTGGTTCCACCCCTGGTTGGGGAACAAAGATCCCACATGCTGTGTGGCATGGCTCAAAAGAGGGAAAAGAAAAAAAAAAAAAAAACAGTACAGAAAAAATTCTTTCCCTCCTCTAGCTAATAAGCGCAAAAAAAAAAAAAAAATAGTCGTTATGATTTTAGACTGATTGCATTGAATGTGTAGGTCCCTTCAGTCAGCACTGAATTCTAAGGAGACTATTTCTCTACTGTCTCTTACATGTTCTTTCCATTTTCATGGTACAATCTGTCCCCTCATTAGTTCTGTTCTAGGAAGTGGCAGTGACCTATTATTGGTTCCTTACTCCTCCCTCTACCAAATCATGAACCCATCCCTCCAATTTGCCCTCTCAAAACTGCCAGACCAAACTTCTTGAATATAAGCAAAAGCCATATAATTTCTTCCATCAAAGAAACAAACAAACAAACAAACTTCAATGTTATCCTTCATTATGGAATAAAGCCTAACTAACTTTCTTAGGGTGGAATTCAAATATCTTTGTGACATGTGCCAATTTACCTTGCCAATGTTTTCATACCCTCTAGTCCACACAGACAGCTTAGATGCCAGTCAAAGAAGACACTCAAGGTAACTAGAGCAGGCTCATAGCTTCAGACATTCCTTCCACATATTTACTGTGCACCTATGAGCAGGTAAGCGTGAATAGCAACTGTTTCTTTGTGCTTCAGATGCGCCGTTTGAACTATTTAAACCTGGAATGGACATAAAGCAAATAGAATAACCAAGCAATTAGGTCTGAATTGGCTGTAATTCCCTGGAGGAGGAAATAGCAACCCATTCCAGTATTCTTGCCTGGAGAATCCCATGGACAGAGGAGCCTGGCAAGCTGTAGTCCATAGAGTCACCCAGAGTTGAACATGGCTGAAGCCACTTAAAACATTGGCTGTAAACAAGCTACCAGTTTGCATCAAAATATCTGCCCTGTAATAATTGCTTCTTGAACAATATTGAACACCCACCCTGGCAATCTTCACCCACTTTTTAAGGTCTAGACCCAATACCATCCAAACTCTAAAAGGACTTATGACCTTCTTGCTTTTGAGTAAGGCTTCTTTCTTCCCCTCTTCTTAGCTTGTGTCAATCCATGTCTCTGAGACATAGCACATCCTGTCTGTAATTTATCCTACAAGCTGAGCCTTTTTCTCTTGCCAGATTTGAGGCTCCTTGAAAAGAGGAATCTCATCTTGTCCACGTTTTGTGTTCCTCAGTGTGTAGCCCAAGACCTTTCACGTGGTGAATACTTGTGAAATTGGTTATAAATAGAAGGCAAAATTGAAATATTTCAGCACAAACTTGTCACTAGTACTTGAGCATGTGGCATATTGATAATATGTTATTGTTTTGTTTCATGTTACAGGGTTACTGAAGAATATAGTTTGTAGAAAATCACAATTGCTAACATTTAATTTAGCAATTAATAAACTGTAAGATACTATTCAAGACCTTTAAAAGTTCAATGAAAATGTCAACGTACATAGACTAAAGCTTACTAATGGTAGAAAGAGAATTTTTTCCTTTGCCTGAGCTTACTAAAAGGTAATAATTGTAGCACAATTCCTGATAATTTTACCTTTCTTTTTTTTTATAATACAAGCATCAGACTTAAGCTTTGATTGCTGAGGCATCCAATTCAGAGAGGCACTCAGGTCAAAGATGACTATTTTGAATACACACGTTATCAGCACATGACTAGATGAAGAGCCAGACCATCTCCCCACACTGTCTCTCTTTTTTTCAGGGATTTTGGTAACTGACCATTTAGGCTCCTTTTTTTCCCCTAACATTTTATTTTTATTAGGGTATAGCTGAATAGTCAAGGCTATGGTTTTTCCAGTGCTCATGTATGGATGTGAGAGTTGGATTGTGAAGAAAGCTGAGCACTGAAGAATTGATGCTTTTGAACTGTGGTGTTGGAGAAGACTCTTGAGAGTCCCTTGGACTGCAAGGAGATCCAACCAGTCCATTCTAAAGGAGATCAGTCCTGGGTGTTCTTTGGAAGGACTGATGCTAAAGCTGCAACTCCAATACTTTGGCTACCTCATGCGAATAATTGACTCATTGGTAAAGACTCTGATGCTGGGAGGGATTGGAGGCAGGAGGAGAAGGGGATGACAGAGGATGAGATGGCTCGATGGCATCACTGACTCGATGGACATGAGTTTGGGTAAATTCTGGGAGTTGGTGATGGACAGGGAGGCCTGGTGTGCTGCAATTCATGGGGTCACAGAGTCAGACATGGCTGAGCGACTGAACTGAACTGAACTGAACTGAACAGTTTCAGGTGAACAGCAAACGAATTTAGCCATACATATACATGTATCCACTGTCCCCTCAGCTTCCCTCCCATCCAGGCTGCCACGAAACATTGAGCAGAGTTCCCCGTGCTACACAGTATGTCCTAGTTGGATATCCATTTTAAATATAGTGGTGTGCACATGCCCATTTTTTCTCTTTTCATGGTTTCAATTGCAATTCTTATGTTTTAAATTTACTAAACAATGTGAGCCCACAAAACCCTAGGCCACCCCCAATCCCAATTCCAATAAAAGCAGAACCCCAGGTCAGCTTTCTTCTATCTGCAACCTCACTGTGGGGCCCCAGGTATGTGGTGTAATTTCTAGATCTTGTAATAAAACTTTTTTTCTTTTCCAGAGTTTCATGATGATTATTCCTGAAAGATGTCTTGCAATCATAATAAGAACCCCAAAGGCTAGTCCAGCTACAACATTGGTTACTGATAGACTGAGACTGGCACAAAACAGTAGTAATAGCCAATAATAGCAATCTATTATGTATATAACATTTACTAGTAAAGAAGGCGATGGCACCCCACTCCAGTACTCTTGCCTGGAAAATCCCATGGGCAGAGGAGCCTGGTAGGCTGCAGTCCATGGGGTCGCGAAGAGTTGAACACGACTGAGTGACTTTACTTCACTTTTCACTTTCCTGCATTGGAGAAGGAAATGGCAACCCCCTCCAGTGTTCTTGCCTGGAGAATACCAGGGATGGGGGAGCCTGGTTGGCTGCCGTCTATGGGGTCGCACAGAGTTGGACGACTGAAGTGACTTAGCAGCAGGTAGCAGTTCTCTTGTAAATGCTTTTCCTTTGAAAACTCATTGATTCTCCTGACACCACTATGATATTGGAGGTATTACTTTTTTTCCAGTTTTTTTAAAAATTTTATTTATTTTAATTGAAGGCTAATTACTTTACAATATTGTAGTTTTTTTTTGCCATACATTGACATGAATCAGCCATGGGTTTACATGTATCCCCCATCCTGAGCCCCTCACCCACCAAATAAAAACTCAGAGGAGTGAAGCCATTTTTCCAAGGCCAGTTTAACTAGTAATTGGGTAGGCTAGAATTAGATGCCAGATCTGCCCAAATTTGTCTCATATAGAGGCTGTCCTAGTGTGTTTATAAGGGAAAATTCTTACTTGATTTAGCTGAAAGACAATACATTTAGTACTGACTTAGATGGGATTTTCCTTCCTTTTTTCTTCGTTATGTTTTCCGTATAGGGCAAATCATAGCAAAACTTTTAATACTTCTGAGTAGCGTTTGTAGTTGTCCCAATTTGAATAGGATAGGACTTAACATTGATATAACAGTGACAAGTTAAAAGTAACAAGCTAAAAGGCTAGGAAGTCTTAGGCATCTTTGGGAGAGTAGGGTTGAAGGTTGATTGATGCTCACAAAATTAGCTGCCTGATGGCCTTCAAAAGGTGATGCGACTTATGGCTGGAAATAGCCTTTGGAGTTAAAGTCAGGATTTGGGTTCAAAGACTCACAGATATAGAGAACAAACTACTGGTTACCAGTGAGGAGAGGGACGGGAGGAAGGAAGAGGGGAGGGGCAGTATAGGGGAGCATGGAGTCTTTTTTTTTAAGTTTATTTATTTTTAATTGGAGGATAATTGTTTTACCAGGTATGTTGTTCTCTGCCATACATCAACACAAATCAGCCATAGTTATTTCCCAGGTGGTTCAGTGATAAAGAATTCATCTGCCAATGCAGGAGCTGCAGGAGCCACAGGAAACACAGGTTCGATCCCTGGGTCAGGAACATCCCCTGGAGGAGGAAATGGCAACCCACTCCAGTATTCCTGCTGGGATAATCCCATGGACAAAGGAGCCTAGTGGGCTACAGCCCATGGATTCACAAAGAGCCAGACATGCATGCACAAACGAGCACATTAATTTCTGCCATACATCAACATGAATTAGTCATAGCTATACATACGTTCTCTCCTTCTTGAGCCTCTCTCTCACCTCCTATCCCATCCCACTCTCTAGATTGTCACAGAACATTGAGTTGAGCCCCCTGAAACATACGGCAAATTCTCACTGGCTATCTGTTTCACATATGATAATGTATGTGTTTCAGTGCTACTCTCTCAATTCATCCCACCTTCTCCTTAGGTCCCATTTGTTTGTTTTTGTTTTATTTCCATTACTCTAGGAAGTGGGTCATAGAGGATCTTGCTGTAACTTATGTCAAAGGGTGTTCTGCCTATACTTTCCTCTAAGTTTTCTAGGTTCTGGTCTTACATTTAGGTCTTTTATCCATTTTGAATTTATCTTTGTGTATAGTGTTAGGAAGTGTTCTAATTTCATTCTTTTGTATGTAGCTGTCCAATTTTCCCAACACCACTTACTGAAGAGATTGTCTTTTCTCCATTGTATATTCTTGCCTCCTTTGTCAAAGATAGGTGTGCGGATTTATTTCCAGGCTTTCTCAAAACCTATGGGATACAGCAAAAGCAGTTCAAAGAGAGAAATTTATAGCAATACAATCCTACCTCAAGAGACAAGAAAAATGTCAAATAGAAAATGTAACCTTATACATAAAGCAACTGGAAAAAGGAAACAAACAAACAAAAACAAAATTAGTAGAAGGGAAGAAATAAAGATGACCACAGAAATAAATGAAAAAGAAATGGAGGGGAAAATAGCAAAGATCAATGAAACAAAAGCTGGTTCTTTGAGAAAATAAACAAAATTGACAAACCATTAGCCAGACTTATCAAGAGAAAAAGAGAGAATACTCAAGTCAACAAAATTACAAATGAAAAAGACGTTATAGGAAACAATCCAGAAATACAAAAGATCATAAGAGACTATAAGCAACTATATGCCAATAAAATGCACAACCTAGAATAAATGAATAGATTCTTGAAAAGTTCAACCTTCCAAGACTGAACCAGGGAGAAACAGAAACTATGACCAAGCCAATCACAAGCACTGAAATTGAAGCTGAATCAAAAATCTCCCCCAAAACAAAAGCCAAGGGCCAGATGATTTCACAGGTGAATCCTATCAAACGTTTAAAGAAGAGCTAATCGTATGCTTCTCAAACTCTTCCCAAAAGTTTCAGAGGAAGGAGTACTTCCAAGCTCATTCTATGAGGTCATTATCACCCTGATACCAAAACCAAACAAAGACATCAAAAAAAAAAAAAAAGAAAGAAAGAAATTTATACGCCAATATCACTGATGAAATAGATGCAAAAATCCTCAACAAAATCCTAGCAAACAGAATTTAACAATATATTAACAGGATCATACCCCATGACCAAGTTGGGTTTATCCACAAGATGCAAGGATTCTTAAATAAACACAAGTCAACCAATGTGATACATCATATTATCAAAGTAAGAGATAAAAATCATATGATAGTCTCAGCAGATGCAGAAAATGATTTTGACAAAATACAGTACCCATTTATGATAAAAACTCATCAGAAAATTGACATAGTAGGCTCCTATCTCAACATACTAAAGGCCATATACGACAAACTGACAAAAAACATTATTCTCTCAAATGGTGAAAAACTGAAAACATTTCCACTAAGATGAGGAACAAGTCAAGGTTGCCCAATCTTGCCACTATTATTCAGCATAGTTTTGGAAGTCCTAGCCACAGCAATCAAAGAAGAAAATGAAATAAAAGGAATCAAAATGGGGGGGGGGGGAAGAAGCAAAACTCTCACTGTTTGCAGATAACATGATACTATACATATGAACTGTGAAGTGAAGTTGCTCAGTCGTGTCCGACTCTTTGCGACCCATGGACTACATGTATCCTACCAGGCTCCTCTGTCCATGGGATTTTCCAGGCAATAGTACTGGAGTAGATTGCCATTTCCTTCTCCAGGGGATCGTCCAGACCCAGGGGTTGAACCCGGGTCTCCCGCATTGTAGGCAGACGCTTAACCATCTGAGCCACCAGGGAAGTCTGATACTATACATAGAAAACCCTAAAGATGCTATCGGAAAATTGCCAAAGCTAATCAGTGAATTTAATAAAGTCATTAAAAAATCAATACATATAGGATGCAAAATCAATACACAGAAATCTCTTGTATTCCTATGTATTAACAATGAAAAATCAGACAAAGAGAAATTAAGAAATCAATCCCATTTACCATTGCAACAAAAAAAAGTAAAATACCTAGGAATAAATCTATCCACAGAGACCAAAGCATGGAGTTGAAACTACTGAACCTAAAAAGGAAGTCCCTATATTTTAAGTTTCATACACAATAGTTGCTACTTCTTGATCTCTTACCCCTATATTGCCTTACCCTCCTTCTCTCTCCCTACTGGTAACCACTAGTTTAAATGTTGACTCTACCACTTGCTATTTAGATGCTTTTGGACAGTTTACTTAGCTTTTAATATGTTATTACTTTTGTTTCTACAAAGGGAATAATATTCAATGTAATTGTGAGGATTATAAATGCCAAATGTAAAGTGCTCAGATCATGATTCATAGGATATGCTTTTCACGGAGACCATATGCAAAGCTAATTGGCTTTCTACCAGGGGTGTACTATGCTGTCATTTCCCTTGGTTTTATTGGTTATCTTCCTCCTTAACACAAACTCCCAATTGGCACTTGCTGCTCTACAGTAACAGTGATGCAGAGATGAGCTTTTCATGTCCAGCCCCCCTGCTCTCCTCCATCCCCAGGATTCAAACTTTCCTCCTGGAGTGGTGTGTGATGCTCTCAGTAGAGCCTGAGCTTGTCTCAATGCTCATGCCTCATTCTGCTGAAATGTTGTTGCTGGACAAAAAGACGCTGGAATTCTTGGCCTTCAGAGGAGAAGAATTCAATCCAGGGCCAGAGACAAGGCTTGATCGCTCAGAGCTGTTGTGTAATAAAGTTTTATTAAAGTATAAAGGAGATAGAGAAAGCTTCTGATATAGGCATCAGAAGGGGGCAGAAAGAGTATTCCCCTGCTAGTCTTCAGCTGGATGTTATTTAGTCACTAGCAGTCTGTTAATGAAAGAAAGAAATGTCTTAAAACTCAGAATGGCACCAGGCCCCTCATGCATAAGATGCATTTTGGGATAATCTTGGCACCAGATGATTCATCCTGGGCCATGAAACGATTGACTTGAATCTTGTAGAAGGGAAGATTACCATACAAATAGTTTTGTTTACATATATTAGGGGAACAATATCTGAGTATAACATACTGGTTTTTCAAGTGTGAGCCATTAGGCGAACCAACTTGAAGACAGAGTCTGGGGTAAATGCATAGTACATTAACAGAGCTTAAGACAAACATTTCCATAAGAAAAATGCAATGGTTAACTCAAGATATTCTGGAGCGGAAAGCCAAGTGGGCCTTAGGAAGCATCACCACGAATAAAGCTAGTGGAGGTGATGAAATTCTACCTGAGCTATTTCAGATCCTAAAAGATGATGCTGTAAAGGTGCTTCACTCAGTATACCAGCAAATTTGGAAAACTTGGCAGTGGCCACAGGACTGGAAAAAGTTAGTTTTCATTCAAATCCCAAAGAAAAGCAATGTCAAAGAATGATCAAACTACCACACAACTGCACTCATCTCACATACTAGCAAAGGTAGTGCTCAAAATTCCCCAAGCTAGACTTCAATAGTACATGAACCAAGAGCTTCCAGAAACTCAAACTGGATTTAGAAAAGGGAGAGAAACCAAATATCTAATTGCCAACATCTGTTGGATCATAGAAAAAGAAAGAGAACTCCAGAAAAGCATCTACTTCTGTTTCTTTGACTTTGTGTGGATCACAGCACACTGGAAAATTCTTAAAGAGATGGGAAAGCAGACCACCTTATCTGTGTCCTGAGAAATCTCTATGAAGGTCAAGAAGCAACAGTTAGAACTGGACATGGAACAATGGACTGATTCCATATTGGGAAAGGAGTATGTCAAGACTATATATTGTCACCTTGATTATTTAACTTATATGCAGAGTACATCATGAGAAATGCTGGACTGGCTGAAGCACAAGCTGGAAGCAAGATTGCCAGGAGAAATATCAATAACCTCAGATATGCAGATGACACCACCCTTATGGCAGAAAGCAAAGAAGAACTAAAGAGCCTCTTGATGAAAGTAAAAGAGGAGAGTGAAAAAGCTGGCTTAAAACTCAACATTCAAAAAACAAAGACCAGGGCATCTGGTCCTATCACTTCATGGCAAATAGATGAGGAAACAATGGCAACAGTGATAGAGTTTATTTTCTTGGGCTTCAAAATCACTGCAGATGGTGATTGCAGTCATGAAATTAAAAGACGTTTGCTCCTTGGAAGAAAAACTATGACAAACCTAGACAGTGTATTAAACAGCAGAGACATTACATTACTGACAAATTTTCGTCTAGTTAAAGCTATGGTTTTTCTAGTAGTCATGTATGGATGTGAGAGTTGGACTATAAAGAAAGCTGAGCAACGAAGAATTGATGCTTTTGAGCTGTGAGTATTGGAGAAGACTCTTGAGAGTCTCTTGGACTGCAAGGAGATCCAACCAGTCCATCCTAAAGAAAATCAGTCCTGAATATTCATTGGAAGGACTGATGCTGAAGCTGAAGCTCCAATACTTTGACCGCCTGATGCAAAGAACTGACTCACTGGAAAAGATCCTGATGCTAGGAGAGACTGAAGGTAGGTGGAGTAGGGGATAATAGAGGATGAGATGGTTGGATGACATCCTGACTCAATGGACATGAATCTGAGCAAACTCTGGGAGTTGGTGATGAACAGGGAAGTCCATGGGGTTGCAAAGAGTTGTAGATGACTGAGTGACTGAACTGATCTGATAACTGTGTTAGTTTCAGGTATACAGAAAAGTGATTCATATAGATATATTCTTTTTCAAATTCTTTTCCATTAGAGGTTATTATAAGATATTGAATATAGTTCCCTGTTCATCATAATAGGTCTTTGTTGGTTATCTGTTTTGTATATGCTAGTGTGTATCTGTTAATCCCAAACTCCTAATTTATCCCTCCCCACTGCTTTCCTCTTTCATAACCATGAGTTTCTTTTCTATGTCTGTGAGGCTATTCCTGTTTTGTAAATAGGTTCATTTGCATCATGTTTTTTAATTACACATGTAAGTGATATCATGTGATATTTATCCTTCCCTTTCTGATTTACTTCTCTTAGTTTGATAATCTCTAGGTGCATCCATGTTGCTGCAAATAGCAAGGTTTTATTTTCTATGGCTGCACAACACGGCATTGTATGGAATTGAGGTTTTTGGAGGCCCAGTAACTATTTCAAAGGTTACACCAAGAGGTGCTTAGTGTCTGACTCAAACAACAATGGGCCAACAATCAGTTGAAAGTAGCAGATTATTTAGATTGGCAATACCATAATAATGACCTGGACCTTAGGCTTGTGTGATTAGTCTTATTTTCCTTAAACATTAAGTTGGAATGATCTCTCTACAGGTCTCGAGGGTTCTTAAGTTTTGAGAGCAAGTTTCTAGCACTCCATGTACTCAAGAAATAAATCTTATCTTTGGACCTTTAGAACCATAGTCATTGATGTCTTTGCCTGACTCAGGAGAGGAAATTAAAGTGTGTCATACTTTGCTTTACTGATGAAGGTGAGAAAATTGATAGGCCTGCTCAGAGAAGAAATCCAGAGGGTGGAATGGAGGGAGTTCTGAAAGAGGTGAAACATCTAAGTCACAGTCCTTGAGTAACCCCACCTTCAATTTCACCAGCACTCATCCTGTGGTGTCCCAGCCACAAGACTAGTTGGGCTGAATAGTCAGGTCACACTGCTCATGGTTTTCAGCAAAGAGCAGCTTATAATTTCTTCTATCTTATTTCCCCAGACCCCACCTAGTTTATTTGTGTTCTGCACCAGCCTCCTCCTTCAGTTCCAGACAGAAGTCCCTTGGCAGTGCCCTGGCTCTTGAATTAGCATCTGGCTATGAAAGGCCTTATCCTAGAGCCAAAGGCTCTCACCGCTCTGCAGACCATGCACAATGCTCTTTGCTAAATGACTCACAATGCAATGTCTCACCTGACTGCCTGGAGTTCCCCAAGTGGAAACAGTGGCTTGAAATATGCTTGAATCTGGTGATGCCTGAATTCCCATTTCTTTTTTCCCTCTCTTTTCATTGTGTTGCCAAAATGCCATGGTTCCTCAACATGTGCTGCAACTATGAATTTTAATTTCATAATTAATGAAAATGTGTACAAATGGGTGTAAGATATAAATCTGACTTGTGATGCACAGACATATACAATTACACCTTATGTGGAACTTTATTAGCCCCTGGGGAAGCATGATCACACTTCTTCTTGTCCCTCCTTGGAGCAATAAGCCTCATTTGTCTCAAAGTCTCTTCTTTCATTGTTCAGTCACTCAATCATGTCCAACTCTGCAACCCCATTAAGAGGAGCATGCCAGGCTTCTCTGTCCTGCATGAACTCCCAGAGTTTGCTCAAACTCATTTCCGCTGAGTCAATGATGCCATCCAACCATCTCATCTTCTGTTGCCCCCTTCTCCCCCTGCCTTTAATCTTCCCCAGCATCAGGGTCTTTTTCAATGTCTTTTCTAATATTGTTTTTTTTTAAGTTCACGAGTTCTGATTTTAACATGATCACATGCATTTCTCTCCTCTGTTTCCTGAAGCTTCACTAGGGTAAAGTATAGGTGTTTTTCAAAAGCCCTAAACCCACCAGATGGAGACATCAAGAAAGGGCACGTTCTCAGGTGAGCAATCTCAGCTGCTGCTTGGAAGCCAGAGAGTCAGTGGAGCAGTGGCCACTGACTCAGCTCTGCAGGAGAACAGAGCAAGGGAAGGAGGCTGGTTCACTCTGCAACCCTGGAAAGTGTAGGATTTGGAGGCAGCAGCTATGTCAGAAGAGGAGGTGAAGAGCTGGGTTTGAAAAACAGAGCAACTTCTTTAGACTTGCATATGGGGCATTTCCTAAACCTCACTCACACACTACTTCTTTAACACCTCTCTCTTCAATAAAAATAAAAGACATTCAGAGAAGCACTATAATAGGAATGAAAGAGAATTAAAAAAAAAAAAACAGTTGAATAGACAGATGGAAAAGGAGCCCTAGAGGAGAGAGACAGTGAGTGACTAGAAAAAAAAAAAAAAAAAAAACAACCTTTAAAAATGACAATATCCTCAGATAAAGAATGAAACTGGCAGGTGTGAAGACAGGAAGCAGACAGAAGAGGAAGAACCCTGTTTTGCATACTCATCTATACATTTTAGGGGCAGGAGAGGCTTCAGAACTTTCTTGTTGCTTCATTCAAAGGTGATATTTAAATGCAATCAACTCTTCATGAACAAGAATGCAGAAATCATTATAGAAATTCAGCAGTCATGCATTGTGTCTGAATAACCTGTTTTGCTTCCTTTGAGCATAGGCAATTGTTATCCTTCATCACATGGAGAACCAACCAGACTCGGTCAATAATGGCACATGCTTTTGTATAAGCTGATGAAATAGCTATGCTTTGTTTAATAAATCAAAAGTCTAATTCAACTTTAAATGCATTAACTTGCTGCTTTTTCTTGGTGATTGTGAGCAAGTGGTGCATGTGTGCTAAGTCACTTCAGTCATTGTCAGCTCTTTGCAACTCCATGGACTATAACCCACCAGGATTTTCTGTCCATGGGTTTCTCCAGGCAAGAATACTGGAGTGGCTTGCTATGCCCTCCTCCAGAGGATCTTCCAGGCTCAGGGATCAAACTCGAGTTTCTTATGTCTTCTGTCTTGACAGATAGGTTCTTTACCCCAGCACCATCTGGAAACATGTGATCTGCCTCCACAATAGTATAGACTGTGTCAGCTAGCTTAGTTTCACTGCCAAATCTCTCTCCCGCCTTCCTGAATCCCTCTAGAATTAGTCCCAAGGCTAAGGCCAACAGAGGTAAGTGAGGCCCCAAAGGCGTACAATTTAGATGTTCACTGTTGTTTGCTGTCATGGTCTGAGACTTTTATTTTTATGACTGAAATTCCTGAGCCTTGATATCTTTGTCAGGTTTCAAAGAAAAAAGGTCTGAAAATGCACATGATTTCTGACAGCTCTTCATTTCTCTAACCATTTTCAAATCTCCAAAGAGTTCTCAAACAAGTAGTTTACCTGACAGACCCTACTTTTCAACCCATGCATTCATGCATGCCGAGTTGCTTTAGTCATGTCCAACTCCTTGGGATCCCATGGACTGTAGCTCTCCAGGCTTGCCTGTCCCTGGGATTCTTCAGGCAAGAATACTGGAGTGGCTTGCCATTGCCTACTTCAGGTTTTCAACACATAGTCCATACTATTTTCTGCGTCTGAAGTTTCCTAGCGGCTTAATTTACTCAAAATGATTGCCACCTTGCACAAATGAAATGCTTGGAAATGTAGAAGGCCACACAGGGGCTTTCCCTCTGTTTTAGACAACTATAGCTGTTTCGGAGCTCCTCTGAACCCAATGCTTCAGTTCAGTTCAGTTCAGTCGCTCAGTCGTGTCCAACTCTTTGAGACCCCATGAATCGCAGCACGCCAGGCCTCCCTGTCCATCACCAACTCCTGGAGTTCACTCAGACTCACAGCCATCGAGTCCGGGATGCCATCCAGCCATCTCATCCTGTCGTCCCCTTCTCCTCCTGCCCCCAATCCCTCCCAGCATCAGAGTCTTTTCCAATGAGTCAACTCTTTGCATGAGGTGGCCAAAGTATTGGAGTTTCAGCTTTAGCATCATTCCTTCCAAAGAACACCCAGGGCTGATCTCCCTTAGAATGGACTGGTTGGATCTCCTTGCAGTCCCAAGGGACTCTCAAGAGTCTTCCCCAACACCACAGTTTAAAAGCATCAATTCTTCAGTGCTCAGCTTTCTTCACAGTCCAACTCTCACATCCATACATGACTGCTGGAAAAACCGTAGCCTTGACTAGACGGACCTTTGTTGACAAAGCAATGTCCCTGCTTTTGAATACGCTATCTAGGTTGGTCATAACTTTTCTTCCAAGGAGTAAGCATCTTTTAATTTCATGGCTGCAGTCACCATCTGCAGTGATTTTGGAGCCCCCAAAATAAAGTCTGTCTCTGTTTCCACTGTTTCCCCATCTATTTGCCATGAAATGATGGGACCAGGTGCCATGATCTTAGTTTTCTGAATGTTGAGTTTTAAGCCAACTTTTTCACTTTCCACTTTCATTTTCATCAAGAGGCTTTTTAGTTTCTCTTCACTTTCTGCCATAAGGGTTAGTCTATCAGGAATGATTGAGAAAGGGTGAGAAGAGAGGCATGTGCTAATAAATTTCAGTAAGCAAGTGTAGTGAGTGTTATTAATGAAAATCTTAGGGATATTTTCCCTCTCTGTGTATTCTGGCTTTTTATTTTAATTTGACTTCAATTGCTGAGGATGAGGTTTAGCATAATCCCTGGCTCTTGACATGCTATCACCAATCTGGACCTAGTCTTCTTTCATTCAGTCATCTTTTCATTATTCACTTACCTTCAGATGATGTAATGAACCATCGTGGATACTTCTCTAAACTAGAAATCAACAAGTATTTGTATCTACCTATGTGCTTCTTCCCTCTCCCATCTTCCCTTCTCCGTGAAAGGGACCCCCACCCTCAACTCTGTATTGATAATTTATATATATTTTAAATATCTAAATAGATTTCTCAAATGGATATACATTTATACAATATAATGTTTAGTTTAATTTTTCTTAGACTTCATCAGACAGCTACCATATTCTGAGTGGTTTGCTGAGATTTTTTCATTCAGTATTGGATCCCTAAAAGTTATCCAATAAATTGTTGTATAACATTTTGGGGTAATATTTCAGGTGTATAATATTTTGGGTGAATTTATCTCTATGCCTTCTTTGTCTTTGAGTATTGGGAGTTTCTCCTGCACATTTTTGTGTTATCACCAATCTTACTATGAACCTTTGTGTACAAGATGTGTCTGTTCAAATTGTTTTCTACTCTAAAGTTACTGTTTTCCTTAATCCTTTTTCTCCTCAAACATTTACCCATTAATTTTAGCATTTTCCTGTATATTGTGCCTGCAACAATTATTACTATGTTGTTTGCCTAATGATGAGTTTGCATTTCCTTCACTACTTCTACATTTGTTAATTATGTTATTATATTATAACAATATATTTAATAATATATAGTGTTATATACTAATATTATATTAATAAATCAATAACATGAATAATAACACATTTTAATCATGATTATATTGTAAGGAAGAGCTATTTCTGCTCCTCCATTATAGTATGCTTAATTATTTATTTGTCTTAGCACAGGTTCATGGATATTTATTTTATTTCTTTATTATCTTGTGATATTGTCATTCAGCTAGTTCTGGTTTTGGCAAGTGATTGCTCATTCAGGAGTCTTCTGCACCCTTTTAAGTTGACCCATCCTTTTTTAAACACTTTCTTAGAATCTTGTATTTTCCCTGACTTGGCCCTGGATAAATGACTTTTGTAAGGAATAACTGATTACTTTTGTTGAAGAGTGATGTTTAGAAACCAAAATCTGGGCACTATGTATGCTCATTGTGATTATCTCGTCACTGCTGCTAGGTCTTTTCAGTGGACAGAATGATGAGATATGTGTACATATGCACTGATTCATATACATACATATGTTCCCTCAGCTTTGAGTAAATGAAGTGTTTGCTTCATGTCCAAATCTAACCCGTTAAATCACAATTTAATTTTCCGTTTGTCTCATAGAATCAACCTTGACACCCCAAGCTAGAAGAATATTTCACTTTTCTGAAACTGCATAGACCTTCATCTATATCCTATATTCTTTTCTTCCCATGTGTGTGTTAGTCACTCAGTTGTGTTTGACTCTTTGTGAGCCCAGGGACTGTACCCCTCCAGGACCCTCTGTCCATGGAATGCTCCAGGCAAGAATACTGGAGCGGGTAGTCATTCCCTTCTCCAGGGGTCTTCCGGACCCAGGAACTGAAGCCAGGCCTCCTGTATCACAGGCAGACCCTTTACCATCTGAGCTATCAGAGAAGCACCCCCCTCCACCTTTTGTTAATCTCTTCATTACACTTGACATTAGATTATAAATGTTATAAAAGAAGGATCCTATTTTAATGCTCTTTACATAGGACTTCTTATAGTTCTTTACATAGAGAATTGACAATAGAGCCACCTCTTATGGGAAGTTACACATTTTAAAGCAGGCAATTATTTTCTTTGTGAAAATGAATTAATTTCAAAAAGAATTTTAGATCTCATTACAATAAGGCCATTTAAGAGAAAACAAAATTAATAAAACATGTAGAAGAATGTTTGTAACATTTTAGGTGTAAAATATGTGTGAATTCCTTCCCTGTCCCTTAACAATACTACTTTCTCACAGAAGATCTTAAAATGTAAGTCAATTAATCCATTCTAAAGAAGCAGCCAGCTTCTTATTCCCCTATTATGTCCCAGGAAGTTAAAAAGTCTTTAGAAAAGTATTTTTAAAATTAACTCAGGACAGAATGGGTTAAACATTATAAACTATTCATTTTATAAATAAGGCTGAATATTTGTTTTGTTCATTTAATTATGAGAAATAATCAGCATTGGCATTTTCTTCTTTCCTATTGAGACTTCATTTTTATATTTTTAGAATAATCGTTAAGTCAGACTCTTTAAATGATGTTTAATAAGCTTTTTTTTTTTTTTTGCACAAGCTAGGCAGGAAGCCCAGCTGGCCATGTTAACATATTGTCATCTCATCAAAATACTTCTGAGATGTATGAGTTTGTGAGTGTGTGTGGTTGTGAAGTTAAAAATCTTTTATTGTAGGCTCTATTTTTCTTTATTATCTATCACTGAATTGGCAAACTATGTCATATAGACCATATTTCATCCCTAGGCCTACCAGAGATTCATTCAGTGAAACATCTTTATTACTTTGTGATTCTGATCTTATTTCCTGGTGTTAGACCATGTTATTGTTGATGACAAGGTTAAAAAATATACTGGCTTTAACAATTGCCAGAAAATAATTAGTTTGTCTTTTCTATTTGCCTCCTCTTCTCAGAGATGGGGTCATTTGACTCCACCATCAGCCCTTTAGAATCAATTTTGACCTCAAAAGAGAGAGATTTAAAGTGTTCACCACCCTATGGTGCGTGTGTGCATGCTCAGTGCCTCAGTCATGTCAGACTCTTTGTGATCCCATGGACTATAGCCCACTAGGCTCCTCTGTCTAAGGGATCTCCCAGGAAAGGGTACTGGAGTGGGTTGCCATTTCCTTCTTCACCACTCTCTGGTGGTTGGACTCAAATTCTGTCTTCTTGAGCTTTGAATGGTGCTGGGCCTCTGAATTTTTTTCCTGGGGCCAGATTCCCAAATTCCACTCCAGGCCTTGCTACTGAACCTCATCTTTTGCCCTATCCCAGCAAACAGCCTAATTGCCAACTCTCTCTGAGACCTTGGAATCTGCCGCTCTTAGTAGATAAATTCCAAAGGACAGGGGCTTGCTCCCAAAGAATCTCCTAAGCCATTCCTCGGACACCTGGTTGAATTTCTCAGAACTGCTAGAAACACTTTATACTACACAAACTGTGTTCAGACTCTAGGAGATGTAATTTTAATCCTGCTCAATTCAATTCAACTTAACAAAGATTTATTAACCAACTTCAGGGCCAGGTCTTATGCTAGAGTCTGGGAATATAAAGATAAATGACACATAAGAATGCTTTTAAGGAGTTCCTTGTCTTCTTGAGGACATTGAGGTATAAATATTCTACAACCGTGTATGTTAAGAACTATATATATATATACATAATCAGAGAGAGGAACAGCTCTGTAGTCAACTATCTGGGAGGAAAACATGAAGATAATCAGCTTTCGTGTGTACTGACTGCATAAGCATCATGCCTGAATTTTTTCCTTCGACTATTAGAAAATATGGTAGATTGCATTATTGGCTCCATTTTATATCTATATCTATGTATATAGATATATACACTTTTTGACTAGACCGCATGGGGGCAGTCACCTGCCACATCCCATAACTTTGGGAAATTAGTGGACATAATATAAGCAGGGGTGTGGGATGGATTTGCACATTGGAGTTTGTGTTTTGTGCTGCTACCATTGCTAATAAGAGGTGCTCAGGGAATCTGCCAGTCCCCAGAGGGGACTGAAAGACACATGAAATAAAGTTACTCCACGTAAGCTATTTTGGTCAAGCTACCCAAGAGCAGCAACCCCAAATGACACACAGAAGCATGAGAAAGCCCAGCTGAGATCAGCTCAGCCCTGGCCTCATGATCTATAAAACTTACACATCATAATTATAAAAATTAAATATCATCGTGTTCAACCCTTAGTTCTGGTGAAGTATTATGAAGGAAGAGTTAGCCACACAGGAATCACTGAAACTGTTGACCAATTTATTAGAGTTATATTTTAGAAAGATCATCATTTTGACAATAATATTGACAGGGAAGAGATTAGAAGTGGACAGAAAAGACTAGATCACAGTATTTGGATAAGAGGTTGTAACAGTGAAAAACAGAATGAATTCAGGAGTGATATAAGATGTAGGTCACTATTGATTACAGTTGGAGGAGAAGATGGAGTTGAGAATGGCTTGTAGATTTCTGGGTTAGGTTACTGACAAAGTGGATGACGATAAATAGGAGTTCAGAAAGGTTTGTTAATGGACATGAAACAAGTCAGTAACCCATCCCCTTCTTTTTTTAAATTTTTTTAATATATATTTATTTTAATTGGAGGCTAAATACTTTACAATATTGTATTGGTTTTGCCATACCCATTCCCTGCTAAGCAGAAATAACTAGAAGTAGTGAATTCAGTCAAGTCTCGATGTAAATGTGTTAATGACCTGAGAACAAGACCTCCTGGCAGACATACTAACAGTGATTTTTGGTGGAAGATATCAAGGAATCTAACCTATTTTTCACGGTCTCCCTTGATTATTAACTATATACAAAACTTGAATTTAGAAATTTATAGGTCATGGATGGCTGAAGTGGACAGGCAAAACTAGACGACATTGTACAGGAGTGAGGGATCAAGACCATCTCCAAGAAAAAGAAATGCAAAAAGGGAAAATGGTTGCTTGGGGAGGCCTTACAAATAGCTGTGAAAAGAAGAGAAGCAAAAAGCAAAGGAGAAAAGGAAAGATATACCCATTTGAAGGAAGATTTCTAAAGAATAGCAAGGAGAGATAAGAAAGACTTCTTCAGTGATCAATGCAAAGAAATAGAGGAAAACAACAGAATGGGAAAGACTAGACATCACTTTAAGAAAATTAGAGCTACCAAGGGAACATTTCATGCAAAGATGGGCTCAATAAAGGACAGAAATGGTATGGACCTAACAGAAGCAGATGAGATTAAAAACAGGTGGCAAGAATACACAGAAGAACTAAAGAAAACAAAATCATCATGACCCGGATAATCACGATGGTGTGATCACTCACCTAGAGCCAGACATCCTGGAATGTGAAGTCAAGTGAGCCTTAGGAAGCATCACGACAAACAAAGCTAGTGGATGTGATGGAATTCCAGTTGAGCTATTTCAAATCCTGAAAGATGATGCTGTGAAAGTGCTGCACTCAATATGCCAGCAAATTTTGAAAACTCAGCAGTGGCCATAGGACTGGAAGAAGTCAGTTTTCATTTCAATCCCAAAGAAAGGTAATGCCAAAGAATGTTCAAACTACTGCACAATGGCACTCATCTCACATGCTAGTAAAGTAATTCTCAAAATTCTCCAAGCCAGGCTTCAACAGTATGTGAACCATGAACTTCCAGATATTCAAGTTGGATTTAGAAAAGGCAGAGGAACCAGAGATAAAATTGCCAACATCCATTGAATCATCAAAAAAAGTGAGAGAAGTCCAGAAAAACATATACTTCTTCTTTATTGACTATGTCAAAGCCTTTGACTGTGTGGATCACAACAAACTGTGGAAAATTCTTCAAGAGATGGGAAAATCAGACCACCTGACCTGCCTCTTGAGAAACCTACATGCAGGTCAGGAATTAACAGTTAGAACTGGACATTGAACAACAGACTGTTTCCAAGTAGGAAAAGGAGTACATCTAGGCTGTATATTGTCACCCTGCTTATTTAAATTCTATGCAGAGTACATCTTGAGAAACACTGGACTGGACAAAGCACAAGCTGGAATCAAGATTGCCAGGAGAAATATCAATAACCTCAGATGACACCACCCTCACAGCAGAAAGCAAAGAAGAACTAAAGAACCTCTTGATGAAAGTGAAAGAGGTGACTAAAAAAGTTGACTTAAAACTCAACATTCAGAAAACTAAGATCACAGCATCTGGTCCCATCACTTCATGGCAAATAGATGGGGAAACAGTGGAAACAGTGACAGACTATTTTTGGGACTCCAAAATCACTGCAGATGGTGACTGCAGCCATGGTATTAAAAGATGCTTGCTCCTTGGAAGAAAAGTTATGACCAACCTCGATAGCATATTAAAAAGCAGAGACATTACTATGCCAACAAAGGTCCATCTAGTCAGAGCTATGGTTTTTCCAGTAGTCATGTATGAATGTAAGAGTTAGACTATAAAGAGAGCTGAGCACCGAAGAATTGATGCTTTTGAACTGTGGTGTTGGAGAAGACTCTTGAGAGTCCCTTGGACTGCAAGGAGATCCAACCAGTCCATCCTAAAGGAAATCAGTCTTGAATATTCATTGGAAGGACTGATGCTGAAGCTGAAACTCCAATACTTTGGCCATCTGATGAGAAGAACTGACTCATTTGAAAAGACCGTGATGCTGGGAAAGATTGAAGGCAGGAGGAGAAGGGGTCAACAAAGGATGAGATGGTTTGATGGCATTACTGACTCAATGGACCTGAGTTTGAGTAAACTCTGGGAGTTGGTGATAGACAGGTTGGCCTGGCATGCTGCAGTCCATGGGGTCACAAAGAGTCAGACACAACTGAGTGACTGAACTGAAATGATGTCTGAAGACTGGAAAGTCATGTCATAGACTATTATTAATAATGTATGAAATGGGTATTTCTAAAATGGAAATGTGTCTCTGTGAGTAGTGTCTCCATATACATTGTTCAGGTGGCACTAGTGGTAAGAACCCACCTGCTAATACAGGAGTCATAGGAGACAAGGGTTTGATCCCTGGATCAGGAAGATCCCCAGGAGGAGGGCATGGCAGCCCACTCCAGTATTCTAGTCTGGAGAATCCCATGAACAGAGGAGCCTGGTAGGGTACATACAGTCCATATGGTCACAAAGAGTTGGACACAACTCAAGCAATTTAGGATATATGCATACACTGTTCAGAAAAAAAAATCTTCTCTATAAAATGTGAAACCAAAATTCAGGTAAATGGTAGAGAAAAGTGGTCTTCTGGGTACATGTGTCTCACTGTCTCAGATTCCTCCATGAACATTTCATCTGCGACTGGTGACTTCCTACTTTCTTTGTACTATTAAGTTTTGGTTTGGGGTAGAATCTATAATTTTGTGAGTCTTCTTGGGCAATTCCACACCTTGTGTTCTCAAAACATGGATATCAGTGCTGGAGTGTGGACAGGGAGAGGTGCGAAAACTTGACTGAAGATGATGCAAATAAAGCAAAGAGAAGCCACCAACCAGGACATAGTACTTCACCTATTCATAATTAGTGAATATTCTCTCAAAGAAAGGCTCCTCCCAGTGGGTGTTAGCTACCTGACTATGTTAATGAACAAGGCTGGGGATTGACTTGTTAAGATAAAGGCTTTCTTTGATTACAATCTGAGAACACTGTGGACGGAGTGAGCACTGGAAATTGCCAGAAAGAGAGGGTGCAGTTCTCAGAAGTAAGAGATATTAGGCAAACAAACAATAGCTGGTCTTAGTGAAATTCTCTGACTGGCACAAAGTTTTAATGTTCAGATAGATTTGATGTGAAGTCTTTTCTTGTTCTAGAATCACTTGAAGTGTTGTGTGTTTGCTGCTTTGCTCTTTATAATGGGCTTATGTTTTATTTCTCCCCAAGATATTATTAACTTCTTAAGAACAGGAGTGTGTTGTACACCAGTGATTCTCAAAATAAACTCATACAAATCCCCAATAAAATGCAGATTCTGACTCACCATGTCTGGGTAGGAACTTGAGAATTTGAATTTCCAAACATCTCAGGTGTTGTGATACTGCTGGTCTATGACACCAGTCTAGCTCTAGAAAGATCATTTATCAGAGTATGAACATTTCACAGCTGTTTATTATGGGTCCTTAATTATAGGAATTATTCCCATGACTGCCTTCCATAAAGAAATTTCCCATTTGAGAAAAGCTTTCACAGTATTTTCTTTCTTTCTTCTAGAGAGCAGAATAAATCAGAGAGAAACTCATGGAGCAAAACTATGCCTTCCTCCCTACTCACCACAAAGTGGCTGCTAGTTGTCTTGAAATGGAAATATGACTTCCTCTGATGGCAATATGTTAATTAGTTGTCCTCAGCAAACTAAGTTGCATTCATAAAAAGGCTTTTTTGGAAAAGTACTTTTGACTAAATATCAGGGCATCTAATTTGTCTTCCTTTTTCATGTCCTCTATTTCATAGTTCAGTTCAGTTCAGTTCAGCTGCTCAGTCGTGTCCGACTCTTTGCGACCCCATGAATTGTAGCACGCCAGGCCTCCCTGTCCATCACCAACTCCTGGAGTTCACTCAGACTCATGTCCATCGAGTCAGTGATGCCATCCAGCCATCTCATCCTCTGTCATCCCCCTTTCCTCCTGCCCCCAATCCCTCCCAGCATCAGAGTCTTTCCCAATGAGTCAGCTCTTCACATGAGGTGGCCAAAGTATTGGAGTTTCAGCTTTAGCATCATTCCTCCCAAAGAACACTCAGGACTGATCTCCTTTAGAATGGACTGGTTGGATCTCCTTGCAGTCCAAAGGACTCTCAAGAGTCTTCCCCAACACCATAGTTCAAAAGCATCAATTCTTCAGCACTCAGCTTTCTTCACAGTCCAACTTTCACATCCATCCATGACTACTGGAAAAACCATAGCCTTGACTAGACGAGACTTTGTTGGCAAAGTAATGTCTCTGCTTTAGAATATGCTATCTAGGTTGGTCATAACTTTCCTTCCAAGGAGTAAGCGTCTTTTAATTTCATGGCTGCAATCACCATCTGCAGTGATTGGGCACAGGTAAAATCTCCCCAGCCTTGGGGTCCTTGTTCATGTATATAATACCCATCTGCCCTGTTGATTTAGAGATGGTATCATTTACTGGATTTTGCTATTATTTACTTATTTCCATTCTTGACTTGTCTCTTGGAAGTCATGGGTGGTAATACCAACATTTACATCAATTAAGAAACAAATACTTAACTATGTGTCAGGTATCATCCCATGGATTTTCTGTACAATATTTCACACAGTATTCTCAACACGTTTATTATGCCTATTTCACAGATGAGAAAAAAAGAAGCTTAAAGGGGATTAAAAATATACCTGAGACAGTTGCCACTCAATAAACATTCTCTGGTGCTTTACAGGTGGCTCAGAGGGTAAAGAATATGCCTGCAATCCAGGAGACAAGACTCAGGAGATATGGGTTTGATTCCTGCATTGGGAAGATCCCTTGGAGGACAGCATGGCAACCACTCCAGTATCCTTGGTGTCCTTGCCTGGAGAATCACATTGACAGAGGAGCCTGTTGGGCTACAGTCGATGGAGTTGTGTAGAGTCACATTTGGCTGAAGTAACTGAGCACACGTGCACTCATGCACCTATTCTCTAGTTCTTCTCTCGCACAGAATCACAGTTACATTTGGGGCAGCAACGTGGTTAACGACAAGATTCCCTTTCCCAGCCTCTCTTGAAGCTATGTTTGCATGTGTCTAGGGCATTGTAAATGTAAGTCCAAGTGCGGTAGAGAACATGAAGATGTGTAAAAGAAGCCGAGATGATGAGGAGAGAAACATTTTTTGAGGAAAACATTTATCACTCTTCTGACTTCTTTCCTTCTTCAGGCCTTGAGTGAGAGAGTCAAAGTCGCTCAGTCATGTCAGACTCTTTGCGATCCCATGAACTATACACTCCATGGAATTCTCTAGGCCAAAAGACTGGAGTGAGTAGCCTTTCCCTTCTCCAGGGGATCTTCCCAGCCCAGGGATTGAACCCAGGTCTCTTGCATTGCAGGCAGATTCTTTACCAGCTGACCCACAAGGAGGTGATCCTTAAATGGCTTCAAGCTCTGGTAGATGACCTTGGGATGAAGGCTACCCACTGGCAAGTTGTAGCAAAAAATAGAAAGAAAATGAGTCCTTGGTGATCAGGAAGCTACATTTCTAGTACAGCACTACTAGCTATAGACTTCTGTTAGATGAGAGAGAAGTTAATATCTACCTTTTCAGTCATTTGGATTTTCACTTACTCATAGCCTTGCCTTATCTCTGAAGCACAGCTTCAGAGATATCACTGAGATTCAGTTCTATATGCATATTTTCTTCCTACTCTCAGTGCCTGGTCCCATGATACGCACATTATATGTACTGCTTAGCTAGGATGCAAAATGAACTTCTTGTTGAGAAGAAAAAATATATATATATATATTTTCTGTATTCAAATATCCCTTCCCAGAATTTCCTTGGAAGAAAAGCTATGACAAACTTAGTGTGTAAAAAAGCAGAGACATCACTTTGCCAACAAAGGTCCATATAGTCAAAGCTATGGTTTTTCCAGTAGTCATGTGCAGATGTGAGACTTGGACTGTAAAGAAGGCTGAGCACTCAAGAATTGATGCTTTCAAACTGTGATGCTAGAGAAGACTCTTGAGAGTCCCTTGGATTTCAAGGTGATCAAACCAGTCAATCATAAAGGAAATCAACCCTGAATATTCACTGGAAGGACTGATGTTGAAGCTGAAGCTCCAGTACTTTGGCCACCTGATATGAAGGGCCAACTCAATGAAAAAAACTCTAATGCTGGGAACGATTGAAGGCAGGAGAAAGGGGCAACAGAGGATGAGATAGTTGGGTGGCATCATTGACTCAATGGATGTGAGTTTGAGCAAATTCTGGGAGATAGTGAAGGACAGCAAAGCCTGGTGTGCTATAGTTCATGAGGTTGCAGAGTCAGACACAACCTAGTGGCTGAACAACAGCAACAATAATTTTTGTTGCAAACAACCTGGCCTGGACAACCTGGTAGAGAGGGGACTGGGTTGCATTTGCCTCTGGAGATACAGACTGCTTTTTGGGTGATCATAGCCCCTTTCTCTAGTTGTGGTTCAAAGTAGCTGCTTTCAGTGAACCTGACTGTGCTCTGAATCCTTGCTATTGGGGTTTCAAGTCCGTGGGGTTACAAAGAGTCGGACATGACTGAGCGACTAAACAACAACATTTCCTTGCAGATCCAGTGGGTCAAAGCCAGGAATACAATGATGCTCCCCTCAAATAATTAGAAAATGTAGTAAATATATCTCTTGAAGACTAGAAATACTTTTCAAGATTTATATTTCGTTTACTGGTGTTCCTGCACTCTTCATTTTTGTCATTTCCAATCCAGACATCTGAAGTTGCCATTGTCATTTGTACATTGATTTGGCAAATATTTGTAAAACATCTGTTGTACACCAGGAGCTATTTAGTTACTGGGGACAGAAGAGTGAACAAAATAGACAATATTCCTCATATTCCTGATAAAATAGACAATATTCATGTTTGTGTGGGAGGGTATGGGGCGAGGACAAATAATAAACAGTATGTCATTTAGTATATTTTTACGGAGAAAATAAAGTGGAGTACGGTGGATAGTATTGCCAGGATGGGGAAAATTGCCTAAAATAGATAGGAGAGCAAATTATGGAATATTTGCTTTCTCCTTTTTTAAACACCTTTTAATTAATTAATTTTTGGCTTTCTCTAGTTGTGGTGAGTGAGGGCTATCCTCTAGCTGCGGTGCGTGTGAAACAGAGCAAGGCCCTGTGGTCCTTGCCACCCCACCATGTCCTCCTCCTGCCTTTTGTCTGTGGAAAACTTTGGTCAAAGAATAAGTTTAATCAGAGAAATGAGAAATGAAGAAACAAAGAGAACAGTCAAAGGAAACAAAATAATAATAATATAGTCATTAAGCATAGTCAAAGACCTTTAGTTCCTTCTCAAGGACTAGATAATATTATGAGCCAATTCCTGTGAGCTGGCTTATAGATACTTAAACCACAAGTCGAGGAAGTTAACTACATGATGACCAGACTGTCCCCATGACATCAGCAGCCACAATTCTGAGAACTGGCCTCAAAGAAATGGAAACAATCGGGCCCTGGAACTGAAGATTCAGTTCAGTTCAGTTCAGTCACTCAGTCGAGTGCGACTCTTTGTGATCCCATGAATCGCAGCACGCCGGGCCTCTCTGTCCATCACCAACTCCCACAGTTTACCCAGACTCACGTTCATCGAGTCAGTGATGCCATCCAGCCATCTCATCCTCTGTCGTCCCCTTCTCCTCCTGCCCCCAATCCCTCCCAGCATCAAAGTCTTTTCCAATGAGTCAACTCTTCGCATGAGGTGGCCAAAGTACTGGAGTTTCAGCTTGAGCATCATTCCTTCCAAAGAAATCCCAGGGTTGATCTCCTTCAGAATGGACTGGTTGGATCTCCTTGCAGTCCAAGGGAACCTGAAGGGTCTTCTCCAACACCACAGTTCAAAAGCATCAATTCTTCGGCGCTCAGCCTTCTTCACAGTCCGACTCTCACATCCATACATGACCACAGGAAAAACCATAGCCTTGACTAGACGGACCTTAGTCGGCAAAGTAATGTCTCTGCTTTTGAATATGCTATCTAGGTTGGTCATAACTTTCCTTCCAAGGAATAAGCGTCTTTTAATTTTATGGCTGCAATCATCATCTGCGTGATTTTGGAGCCCCCCAAAATAAAGTCTGACACTGTTTCCACTGTTTCCCCATTTATTTCCCATGAAGTGATGAACTGAAGATTAACTATACCTAAAACAATCAAGATGACATCAGTCAGACCACCATTGACCAATTTCAAGATGACTGACAGATGACTGTGCCTTTTCTGCATGTGGCCCCCCACCCCCACCCCCAGTTGTCAGCATCTGAAATAAGGCAAACTTTCCTTTCCACTAACCTGGCTTGTTTATTGGCTTTTAAGTGGTGAGCAGCTGGACCCCTTAGCCTTTAGGCAACATGGGGGCTTCTTGTGGTGGTGGGTTCTCTTTTTACAGCTCAGGCGCGTGGACTGCAGTGGTTGTGGCGCACAGGCTCAGTTGCCCTGAGGCATGTGAAATCTTCCTGTACCAGGAATTTAACCTATGTTCCCCTGCACTGGCAGGCAGATTCTTTACCACTGGACCACCAAGAAAATCTTATTTTCCATATATAACTGCCAACAAATGTTTTTAGTTTGAGAATTAACATATATCCTATTGACAGAGATTGATATAGTTCTGAGAAGTTTCTGCTTTATTCTTGACAACTTAAAAACTTTCTTGAGACTTGCCTGAACATCTGTTGCCCACCAGTCCCAATTGGACAGTAACTGATTTGCTTTTTCTTTTCTTTCTGCTGTGAATGTGAATGTCAGTCCATCAGGAGCTCAAGTATCTCATTCCTTAAGTGAAACTGTACTCTATTAAATCAATTTGAAGGAGAGAATGAGAATCAATGAATAATTAGGTGTGCACGGGTTGGTGTGTGCCTGTCCCAAGTGTGTACATATATTCGAAATGAGAACTGCAGGACAATCCTGATATTTATTTGGTCAAAAGACTTATATTCCTAAATGTTCAACCCTAATTCCTCTCAGTCCTCTTAAAATATAAACTCGGGCCTGAGAGTCTTCGGTCTGTGATGTTAACAGAGGTGGAAAGAGCAGCAGGATGGAATCTGAAAGTAATGGAAGGAAACGTAGTGAGGTGGCTGCTAAATGTTAGATATAAAGATAGATGATGCAGCCCTTTCCATTTTGATTTCATTTTCTTCACCTATTGATTAAGTGAGATTCCAGATGATCTGTAGTTCAGGTACTTCCTAGAAATAACAAATCCAGGGCTAATAGTCCTTGTCTTTGCCCTAGGACTGAAACCCATCTGCCTAGCACAAACCAACAGAAACCAACTTTCCTGTCATTATCATAAGCCTCTTAGAAGCTTATGGTGACTGGTAATATTTATCATTGGAATTAAAGCTAATTAAGTCTCATTGCTAATCTGGAAATATAGGTACTTCTAGGACAGTATGCTGAAGAGGACTGCAAAAGGAATTTTGAGTCTGTGATATATAAATCACTATATATACCATTGCTGTATCATTATTCCCTGGTCTGGTTTCTCAAAATCTAATTGTACCCTAAGATCTGATAGTTTGCTGTTTTCTGTTAATGAGACAATTAGTAATAAATATTTTTATTAGTCTTATAGTGATTCAAGAGTAGATGATTAATTGAAGAAAAGGTCTCAGGAGAAAAAGAATGAGGAAACCAAATTAGAATAGGACAAATAAAGTAAGCAAGGACATGGTCTCAGCTGAAATCTGGTCTTGTTTGATCACACAGGGAGCTCTGGAGCATGAGGTGTAACATTCTCCCCCAGCCTTTTGTATCCCACCCCTGTGCCCATCAGTTGCTGACTGTGGGGTGTCCTCCTTCTGTGGGTTTATAACCTCCCACAGAAGATGGCTCCCATTAATTGAAGGCAACTCTATCCTGCTGGGAGCCACTGACAACCAGTATTTAAGGAAGTTGGTACCTGGGAGCACCAGCCTGATGGTAGGATCAGAAAGCATCCACCACACTCCTTTTCTCTTTTCCATCTGGGAAACCTTCCTGCTTGCCTTCTTCTATAGTATTTTTTCATATCCCCTTTCATTTTTCCTTAGTACTCATGCTCTTCTTTGTTCCACTCTTAAAAGTTATGAATGACTGCATTATTCCTTGAGTAACTGACCCAACCTGTGAAGGAGTAATGGTATCATTACTTTTTTGATCAAAGCACAGTGTCCTGGGACCCTTTTGGTCTTGTGCAACTGACAACAGTCTTCTAAGTCTACCTGTTTTGGCTTCTATTGGCTGTGCTATAAACAGTTTGGAATAGGAACTGTCATGTTTGTCTTTCTTACTTCCAGCCTCTAGTGTGGTTCCTAGCACAGAGCAGACATTCAGTGAAAGCTAATGAGTAACTGAACAAATGGTGGAGGTGGATTTTGAGATATGAACCTTCACTGTGTGGATCCTAAGATTCAAAAAGACTTAAAAGTTTTTGAAGGCCAGGCAAGTAATGTAAATGAGTGAAAGAGTGGTTGGAGAGCCCATACAGCATCCCACGTGGCAACAACTAATCAAATAGTGGGAGCTGGTTGGGAATGCTGGCCTAGAGGTTTTGGTATTTTTTGTCAAAAAAAAAAAATCCAGAAATGTCTTTGTTTTTGAATGCTATCAACTAACTTAAAAGCAAATAACTCCATACTGGTGAGAATGGCCATCATCAAAAAGTCTACAAATAATAAATGCTGGAGAGGATGTGGAGAAAAGGAATCCTTTTGTTGTTAGTGGGAATGTAAATTGGTATAGCCACTGTGGAGAACAGCAACTGTGAAAGTTCTTTAAAAACAAAACAAAAACTAAAACTAGAGCTCCCCTTTATCCAACAATATTAGTCCTGGGCATATATCCAGAGAAAACTATACTTCAGAAAGATATAGTCACACTAATATTCATAGCAGCACTATTTAAAATAGTCAAGACACAATTTAGGAAACAACCTAAATATCCATCAACAGAGGAATGGATAAAGAACATGTGGTACATACATGCAATGGAATATTACTCAGCCAGAAACAGAATGTTGCTGTTTAGTCCTTAAGTCATGTCTGACTCTTTTGTGACCCTATGGACTGTAACCTGACAGGCCTCTCTATCCATGGGATTTCCCAGGCAAGCAAACTGAAGTGGGTTGCCATTTCCTTCTGCAGGGGATCTTCCCAAACCATGGATCAAACCCTCATCTCCTGTATCACAGGTAGATCATTTACCACTGAGCCACCTGGGAAACCACTATAAAAAATGAAATATTGCCATTTGCAGCAACATGGATGTACCCAGAGATTACCATACTAAGTGAAGTAACTCAGAGGAAGAGAAATATCATATGATATCACTGATACATGGAATTTCTAAAAAATTATACAAATGAAGTTATTTACAAAACAGAAGCAGGTCCACAGACATGGGAAACAGTGAGTATAGTTACCAAAACAGGAAAGCAGGGTGGATAAATTAAGAGTTTGGGAAGAACACTTACACACTACTATATAAAAAGGTAACCAACAAGGATCTACTGTATAGCACAGGAGCTATCCTCAATATCTGTGATAACCAAATGAGAAAGGAATCTAAAGAACGAGTGGAATGAGTATATGTGCAACTGAATCACTCTGCTATACACCTGAAACTAACATGTTGTAACACTGTAAATCAACTACACTTCAGTAAGAAAAAAAGGAAATCAAACAACTAACATTGTTAGGACCAAGCAATGTGTTTATGAACTGAACTTCACATGAAACCTTTCAGCTTTGTCCTCTGCATTGGAGTATGTCCTTATTGATGATTACCATTTTGTTTTTCCTGTTGGATTAATAACATAAAATGAAGAAATGGACAGCAATATTCTCTATCATCTTCTACTAATCAAAAGTAGCTCAAACAAGAGCACCTTTTTTCCCTCCAAGGAAACTCACTTTTGAGGCATTTTCTGTACCAGTGACACCTTCTTATCTTCCTTTCTTTACTCCTGTCCATGCTGCTGCTGCTGTTGCTAAGTCGCTTCAGTCGTGTCTGACTCTGTGCGATCCCATAGATGGCAGCCCACCAGGCTCCCCCGTCCCTGGGATTCTCCAGGCAAGAACACTGGAGTAGGTTGTCATTTCCTTCTCCAATGTATGAAAGTGAAAAGTGAAAGTGAAGTCGCTTAGTCGTGTCTGACTCTTAGTGACCCCATGGACTGCAGCCCACGAGGCTCCTCTGCCCATGGGATTTTCCAGGCAAGAGTACTGGAGTGGAGTGCCATTGCCTTCTTCCATACTTACATTTTATTGTTCTTAGGGCTTCAATCCCTCTGCCATCTTGTGACCTCTTCTAGAAACCTTGAGATTGTCTATGATTATACTTCAAAAGGGGTCTGAGAATACCTATAAACTCTTTTGCAAAATTGTGTGTATGTATTTATGTTCATGTTTATGAGGAAGAATTTGTAATTTCTATTAGATTCTAAAAGTAGTAGCCCTTGTCCTGGGTTATTTTATTCACTGTTGAAGCCTCATCTACATTTGGCTCTATCTTACAGTTACATCATAATATGTTCCCTTCCCTTCATCTAAAAATATTTTAGTGGATCCTCACTGCCTTCAAAATAAAATGCAGATTTGTTTTGAGCACTTGCACCCTCTGTTTCACCAACTGTAACTATTCACAGTCTCAAGTTCACTCCTGCTCCCATGTATGCACATATCTCACTGACCTTCTCATCACTTCTCACCTGTAAGCACATCAGTTCCCTTCAGTGCTCAGTCGTGTTTAACTGTTTGAGACTCCATGGACTGCAGCACACCAGGCTTCCCTGTCCATCACCAACTCCTGGAGCTCACTCAAACTCATATCCATAGAGTCAGTGATGCCATCAAACCATCTCATCCTCTGTTGTCCCCTTCTCCTCCTGCCCTCAATCTTTCCCAGCATCAGGGTCTTTTCAAATAAGTCAGTTCTTTGCATCAAATGGCCAAAGTATTGGAGCTTCAGCTTCAGCATCAGTCCTTCCAATGAATATTCAGGACTGATTTTCTTTAGGATGAACTGGTTGGATCTCCTTGCAGTCCAAGGGACTCTCAAGAGTCTTCTCCAACACCACAGTTCAAAAGCATCAATTCTTTGGTGCTCAGCTTTCTTTATAGTCCAGCTCTCACATCCATACATGACTACTGGAAAAACCATAGCTCTGACTAGATAGACCTTTGTCGGAAAAGTAATGTCTCTGCTTTTTAATATGCTATCGAGGTTGGTCATAACTTTTCTTCTGGAGGAGCAAGTGTCTTAATTTCATGGCTGCACTCATCACCTGCAGTAATTTTGAAGCCCAAGAAAATAAAGCCTGTCACTGTTGCTACTGTTTCCCCATCTATTTGCTATGAAGTGGTGGGACTAGCTGCCATGATCTTCGTTTTCTGAATGTTGAGTTTTAAGCCAACTTTTTCACTCTCCTTTTTCACTTTCATCAAGTTTCTTTAGTTCTTCACTTTCTGCCATAAGGGTACTGTCATCTGCATCTGAGGTTATTGATATTTCTCCTGGAAATCTTGATTCCAGCTTGTGCTTCAGCCAGCCCAGTATTTTGCATGATGCATTCTGCATATAAGTTAAACAAGCAAAGTGACAATATACAGGCTTGAGGTACTCCAAATTGGGACTGGTTCCAAATTTGGAACCAGTCTGTTGTTCCATGTCTGGTTCTAGCTGTTGCTTCTTGACCTGCATACAGATTTCTCAGGAGGCAGGTAAAGTGGTCTGGTATCCTCATTTCTTTAAGACTCTTCCACAACTTGTTGTGATCCACACAGTCAAAGACTTTGGCATAGTCAATAAAGCAGAAGGAGATGTTTTTCTAGAACTCTCTTGCTTCTTCAATGATCCAACAGATGTTGGCAATTTGATCTCTGGTTCCTCTGCCTTTCCTAAAACAAGCTTGAATATCTGGAAGTTCATGGTTCACATACTATTGAAGCCTGACTTGGAGAATTTTGAGAATTACTTTACTAGCATGTGAGCTGAGTGCAATCGTTCAGTAGTTTGAAAATTCTTTGGCATTACCTTTCTTTGGGATTGGAATGAAAACTGACCTTTTTCAGTCCTGTGGCCACTGCTGAGTTCTCTAAATTTGCTGGCATATTGAGTGCAGCGCTTTCACAGCATCATCTTTCAGGATTTGAAATATCTCAACTGGAATTCCATCACCTCCTCTAGCTCTTTTCTTAGTGATGCTTTCTAAGGCCCACTTGACTTCACATTCTAGGATGTTTGGCTCTAGGTGAGTGATCACACCATCGTGATTATCTGGGTCATGAAGATCTTTTTTGGTATAGTTCTCCTGTGTATTCTCACAAACTCTTCTTAATATCTTCTGCTTCTGTTAGGTCCATACCATTTCTGTCCTTCATTGCACCCATCTTTGCATGAAATGTTCCCTTGGTATCTCTAATTTTCTTGAAGTGATCTCAGTCTTTCCCATTCTATTGTTCTTCCTCTATCTTTACATTGAACACTGAGAAAGGCTTTCTTGTCTCTCCTTGCTATTCTTTGGAACTCTGCATTCAAATGGGTATATCTTTCCTTTTCTCCTTTGCCTTCAGCTGCTCTTTTTTTCTCAGCTATTTGAAAGGCCTCCTCAGACAGCCATCTTGCCTCTTTGCATTTCTTTTTCTTTTGAATGGTCTTGATTCCTGTCTCCTGTACAATGTAATGAACCTCCATCCATAGTTCTTCAGGGACTCTATCTATCAGATCTAATCCCTTGAATCTGTCACTTCCACTGTATACAATCATAAGGGATTTGATTCAGGTCATACCTGAATGGTCTAGTGATGTTCCCTACTTTCTTCAATTTAAGTCTGAATTTGGCAATAAGGAGTTCATGATCTGAGCCACAGTCATCTCCTGGTCTTGTTTTGGCTTATTTTGGCTGCAAATAATGTAATCAATCTGATTTCAGTATTGACCATCTAGTGATGTCCATGTGGAGAGTCATCTCTTGTGTTGTTGGAAGAGGGTGTTTGTTATGACCAGTGGATTCTCTTGGCAAAACTCTGTTAGCCTTTGCCCCACTTCATTTTGTATTCTAAGACCAAAGTTGACTCTTACTCCAGTCTTTGGAGTAATTTTTTATTTCCTTCTTTTGCATTCCAGTCTCCTATGATGAGGAGGCCATGATTTTTTGGTGTTAGTTCTATAAGGTCTTGAAGGTCTTCATAGAACCATTCAACTTCAGCTTCTTTGGCATTAGTGGTTGGCATAGACTGGGATTACTATGATATTGAATGGTTTGCCTTGGAAACGAACAGAGATCATTCTGTCATTTTTGAGATTGCACCCAAATACTGCATTTCAGACTCTTTTGTTGACTATGAGGGCTACTCCATTTCTTCTAAGGGATTCTAGCCCACAGTAGTAGATATAATGGTCGTCTGAATTAAACTCTCCCATTCTGGTCCATTTTAGTTCACTGATTCTGAAAATGTTGATGCCACCGACCCATATGCACATAGACGGCTCATATTCATCCTTGGGAAGAGTTTGATCTAGAAGCAGATTCTAAGACAAGGATGCAACTCTTAGAGTTTATTTGGGAGTTAATGCCAGAAAGCACAGGTAAAAAGCCAGGATGGAAGAAATCTTGTGAAAGGTGTATTATCAAGCCAGTTGCCTCTGTGGGCAATTAGCAAAATTCCATCCCACTGATGACCTCTAGGAGACAACATAGAACAACTCTAGAGCTAGCTATGAAGCAAAAAAGGTAAGGTATTTATGCAACAGCTCCTGGAAGTCACTGATCTTGGGGGGGACTTCCTGCAGCAACTGTGTGTGTCCCATGGCTGAGTAAAAAAGCTGTCAAGTGTTGGGTCTTAGGTTTTCCCTCTAAATAGCTTGTAGCATAGAAATGAATGCTGAGGGTACATGGGCAGGGTAATGTCAGTTTCACTATAAAATCTGAGCTGTACAGACTCCCCTGTAAACATACCCAGTCAAAGTAAACTAAGCCAAGAGACATTCTCAAAAGATCATTCTCCCTCACTTGAGTTATGTAACTCTTTATTTGCCCTCTTAGTGACATATGACAACTTCTATAAATATATTAGCTACATAATTGAGAAAATATTTATTAAACTGATGCCCCAGCCTGGGTATTATGCTAGGCAATGAGGACATAGCAGTGAAAATGGCAGGTGTCCAACCATCAATTACAGGAGTGATGACTATCACACAACAGTAACTAGTTGACTATTTGTCTGCATCCAAGACTAAATACTATCTTTTGTGCATTAATTCTCAGGCCTTACTCATTATCTGGCACAGAGTGTACAGTCAATAAATGCTGATCAGTGATGAGTGAATAAATGAAGTACATTCTTCAGGCTTATCTGAAGCCTTTCATTCAGAAATTGTGGGCATGTGGAACAATTCCAAGTTGAACTGGGCTTTGAAATTCTACCAATAAGCACAGATCTGGGAAATCACTGTCTCATTTTGGACATGTCACCTTGACTGGAGGCTTTAGTAATCCATACCTAGCTGTAACCCAGAAGGAATGTTCCGTACAATTGCAAATAGCATTTTTTTTTTTAAGTAAACTCAAAGCAAGCCAACTTTGCAGGCAGAATCACTGCAATTGATCAGCTATAATTAAATTCAGACCTAACAGACAGACTTTTAATCTTTAAAGTAATTCCCAAAGTGAAAGGTATCTACCCTGGTAACCCAACTCCAGCATCTTCCTAGAGAATCCCATGAGCAGAGGGGTTTAGCAGGCCACAGGCCATGGGGTCACAAAGAGTGAGACACAACTACAGCGATTCAGCGCACATGCATGCAAACCAGAGTAGAATCACTTCCTGACCTTCTGGTGAAGGGAAGTGCAATATAATATATGGAGAACTTTCTTGATTATTTTATCTTTTATAACTGAATTTTTGTTAAGAAGAAATGCAGTCTAACATAAAAAGTCTAAAGAAATATTTTCAGACAAGAATGGAAGTTCCATTATGTTTGTCTAGAGGCTTGTTAAGAGTCACACAATCAAAGACAGTGCTGAAGAAAAGGCATCTGAATTATTCTACAAATATAACTGTACTCTTTATTTCCACTTACTACTATTTTTCTGGAGATGTCTTGATATGCAAATAAACTCATTTTACTAAACAGTGTTGTGATCGAGTGAGCCACCTGTTGGTCATTGCTGACAACTGAACCATAATTGGGTTACGATTTTGTTTTCCACATGACTTGCTGCTGGAATACACTGCAGAGCACTGGTTATTGAACTTTGATGTGTCTCAGGATCACCTGAAGAACTAATAAAGAATACACAGGACTGTGTTTCTTGTAGCAGGACAGGGACTGGCTCTTTGTATTTTTACCAAGTTCTCACACCCACTGAAGATTGAGAATCACTGCTATTCGTTGTTTATTCCCTAACTCGTGTCAGATTTTTGTGACCCCATGGACACAAAAGGCTCCTCTGTCTATGGGATTTCCTAGACAAGAATACTGGAGTGGGTTGCCATTTCCTTCTCCAGGGGCTCTTCCCAATCCAAGGCTCAAACCCGTGTCTCTTGCATTGGCAGGCGGCTTCTTTAGCACTGAGCCCCCTGGGAAGCCCTAATCACTGCTACGGAGTTTCTCAGATATTTTGAGCAATTACTTTACGCAGAGCACCTGTGAAAAAGTCTTAAAAATTGGATCTTCCCAGATGGTGCAGTGGTAAAGAGTTTGCCTGCAGGAGACACAAGAGGTGTAGGTTCAATCCCTGAGTCAGTATATCACTCAAAAAAAAAAAAAGATTATCAAAGAAAATCAAAATTGTATTTTGCAAAAACAAATGGAAGCAATTTAAATATCAGTCTATTAAAGAAGCAGCATTTCCTTTTGTATTAATGCAGAAGAAACTATAGTTGAATTGTGTACTAAATGCTCATGGGAAACTTGCAAATTATTCTTAGAATAGTGGCCTATTAAATACTGATCAAGGCTACAACCTTCCTTTATTTTTAGCCTTCCTCTGCTTTCTTGCTTAAATTCTAATTTTAAATCAGTGCCCTGCACATTCAATATTCAACTTCTTTTCCAACCCAGAGTTCTTTTTCTGATAATTTAAATTATTTTTTATCTAAAAGCCATTTATTGAATTATTTTTATTTCATTAAAAAAATAGGTCATATTACAGATGGAGACTTCAGCTCAAAAAATGATTTCTGTCTGTAGAAAACTTTAAAAAAGTACAAACCTCAGCATTAAAGAACTTGGTTCAAATATGGTAAATTTTAGTTCAGCGTACACTGAAAAAATTCTAAAAAATAGTAAATGTTACCACTTCAAACTTACTAGAATGGTTAAAAACAAAAAAAGAGCGATCACACCAAATCTTGGTGAGGATGTAGAGCTACTGGTACTGTTTGGAATGTAAAATGGTATGATCAACCTGGGAAAAAGTCTTTTATGAAGTTAAAACATTGATGGTTATGATACAGTAAGTGCCCTCGTGGGGGAAAGTACCTGCAAGAGAAATGAAACACATGTCTAGAAAAAGACTTATGGAGCATCTTCATAAAACTTTATTAATAATAGCCCAAACCTGAAACCAACCCAAATACCCGTCAATTTGTAATGATAAAGTAACTATGCTGTTCTCACATAGTGGACTACTAGTCAGCAACACATAAGGATCAGTTTCTAAGGCAAAATGGTACAGATGACTCTCGCAGTCATTATGCCAAGCGAAAAAAGATATAACTGAGGAGGTGATGTGTAATTTCATTTACAAGAAGTTTTAAAAGAGGCAAAACTAATATACAGTGATAGATCAGCTCAGAGGTTGCTCATTGGATTGATTAATTGGAGGCACGTGATATTGTGATAATAGATGGGGAAACAGTGTCAGACTGTATTTTTCTGGGCTCCAAAGTCACTGCAGATGGTGACTGCAGCCATGAAATTAAAAGACGCTTACTCCTTGGAAGGAAAGTTATGACCAACCTAGATAGCATATTCAAAAGCAGAGACATTACTTGCCAACAAAGGTCCGTCTAGTCAAGGCCTATGGTTTTTCCTGTGGTCATGTATGGATGTGAGAGTTGGACTGTGAAGAAAGCTGAGCAATGAAGAATTGATGCTTTTAAACTGTGGTGTTGGAGAAGACTCTTGAGAGTCCCTTGGACTGCAAGGAGATCCAACCAGTCCATTCTGAAGGAGATCAGTCCTGGGTGTTCTTTGGAAGGAATGATGCTAAAGCTGAAACTCCAGTACTTTGGCCACCTCATGCAAAGAGTTGACTCATTGGAAAAGACTCTGATGCTGGGAGAGATTAGGGGCAGGAGGAGAAGGGGACGACCGAGGATGAGATGACTGGATGGCATCACCGACTCGATGGACATGAGTTTGAGTGAACTCCAGGAGTTGGTGATGGATGGGGAGGCCTGGCGTGCTGCAATTCATGGGGTCGCAAAGAGTCGGACACGACTGAGCGACTGAACTGAACTGAACTGAACTGAAATAATATTGTGATTTATAATAAGAAATGTATATACTTGGAATGTATATACTCTTGGAATGTATATGCTCTTGGAATATATATACTTTTGGAATGTATATACTCTTGGAATGTATATACTTGGAATGTATGTACTCTTTGGAATTTCCTAAGTGAATGTTAATAAAGTAACTTTTGGACTTCACCTAAGACTGGGGGGCTGGTTATCAACTGATGTTCCAAGAATTACTTGGTGATAGATGGGAACTTTGCTCTGTCCCCCAATCCACATACATTGGAATTGGGTCCAGGAAATCAAATTAAGGCATTAAGGAACTTTCTAATATGATGTAGATGTTCTCTTTGGAAGATACTATATTTTCAAATTGCATTGTTTTTATACTTAAGATCTGTGCATTATATTGTACATAAGTTTTTAATCTCAATTAAAGTGGAATATGTAGAATTCTGAATCTAGTGAAGCAGTTCTCCATCTTAGACTAAAAGCCTGAGAGAAGCTTATAAATTGTCCTTTGTGCTGCTGTGACCAATGGACATGTGTGTGTTCTCACATACATGTATGGTGGGGACACTGATAAACCTTACAAAAGATATGTCAAAAGCTACAGGTGAAGAGGCACTTGGATTTGGTTTGGGGATAAAGGTAGAGATATTGATCTGAGATCAGATAAAATGGTCTTTCTTCAACCAAGAGAGTTTGAATATTTAAAAAGTTGGATATCCATCTCTGTCCTCAACGGATCATAAGGAAAGTTACTGATTCCAAGTGAAAGCGAAGGTAGTTTACTTAGATTTAGAAAGGAATACACAGCAAAAACCAGAGGTGAAGGGAAGAGCGAAAGCAGATGAACTTCTCAGGCTTTAGGTAAATGTCCACATGGACCTGAAAGAAGTGGGCATCCTCCTGTTGGTGAGATCATCCTGGGAATACCTGGAAGACATTTAGAAGGGGAGGTGGCATGAGAATTAAGCCTATCCCCTATCATCAGAGTTGCTCCTTGGATTTTTCAATGAAGCTTCATCAAACCCAAGCAGAGGCAGGACTCCCTAACACTAAGTCCCTATCCATTGGACTTGTATAGTTATGGACAAATTTCTTCCGTTAAGAGAAAAGAATATGTTAAAGAAAAGAATATCCATCACAAACATATACATTACCATATTTAAAATAGATAGCTGGTGGGAATTTGCTGTATGACACAGGGAGCTCAAATCAGGTGCTCTGTGACAACCTTGAAATGGGATGGGGTGGGAGGTGGGAGAGAGGTTCAAGGCGGGTTAGGGGGGAACATACGTATACCTATGGCTGATTCATGTTAATGTACAGCAGAGACCAACACAATATTGCAAAGCAATTATCCTCCAGTTAAAAACAAATATTTTTTTAAATGAATACATCATAGGTAGGAATAAGAGGCAGTATGTTGCCAATTTCAGTGAAATGGTTGGAAGAACCAGTTTGGGTAGCTTCATTGGTTCTCAACCCTGGTTATGTCATAATTATCTGAGCTACTTCGAAAAATGCCAGTGCCTGACCTCCCCCCTCACCCCACGCCCCCCACACACAGATACTGATTGAATAGGTCTATAAGGGGCTCAGGCAGTCCTAAAAATCAACTGGAGTTGGTTTAGAGCAGGGGTGTTCACAGTGTGATCTTCAGACCAGCAGCAGCATCATAACCAAAGAACCTGTTAGTTCAGTTCAGTTCAGTCGCTCAGTCGTGTCTGACTCTTTGTGACCCCATGAATTGCAGCACGCCAGGCCTCCCTGTCCATCACCAACTCCCAGAGTTCACCCAGACTCACGTCCATCGAGTCCGTGATGCCATCCAGCCATCTCATCCTCGGTCGTACCCTTCTCCTCCTGCCCCTAATTCCTCCCAGCATCAGAGTTTTTCCCAATGAGTCAAATCTTCGCATGAGGTGGCCAAAGTACTGGAGCTTCAGCTTTAGCATCATTCCTTCCAAAGAACACCCAGGACTGATCTCCTTCAGAATGGACTGGTTGGATCTCCTTGCAGTCCAAGGGACTCTCAAGAGTCTTCTCCAACACCACAGTTCAAACGCATCAATTCTTCAGCGCTCAGCCTTCTTCACAGTCCAACTCTCACGTCCATACATGACCACAGGAAAAACCATAGCCTTGACTAGATGGACCTTAGTCGGCAAAGTAATGTCTCTGCTTTCGAATATACTATCTAGGTTGCTCATAACTTTTCTTCCAAGGAGTAAACGTCTTTTAATTTCATGGCTGCAATCACCATCTGCAGTGATTTTGGAGCCCCTCTGCCCCCCAAAAATGAGAACTTGTTAAAATAAAGGTTTTCAGGCCTCACCTAACTGTACTGAATCAGATTCAGGGATGGTGCCCAGCCGTCTTCATTTCAACAAGCCCCCTAGGTGATTCTAATGTACCACCTAGTTTGCCCACTGATTAGAACATTTCTGTGGGACTGTTTCAGAATCAAGTCTTCCTGGATTTGGTTTTAAAGTCTCTGGCTTTTTGAAGCATTCCTCTTTTTATATCATGGTGTTAATTTCAATCTTAAGCCATTTTTGTATGAACTGCATATGGATATTTCTATTTTCTAAAATTCCCCCTCCATTTCTTAAATTCTTTGCCCATAAGTTTTCATCTCCCCTGCAGCTGATTGCCTTTGCCCTTTCTTTTCCTATTTCTTCTCTTCCTGAATCAGCTTCTTTTACAAAGTCACATCTTTATCTGCTTTTGGGATATCCACCTTGCCCTGCAAGGTTTTGCATTCATTTTCCAGTCAAGCTTAGCTAAATGCAGAGAATGAATCTCATGTTCTTTGTTTTCTCTTCCAGCTCATGCCTGGCTGACACCTCATCACTCAGTTTGGATGGGAAATGGCCTCAGTCTTTTCCAGCTATTGTTAACAAAGATTATATCCAGGAGATATATATCACCTGTCATCTCTGATTAATTTTGTCTCCTCACTCTGGTGATTTACCAGTTATTTCAGCTGCCCAGTGCAATTACTCAAAACTTCAAATTCGTTTTCTTTGTAAACAAGAGTTTCCTCGAGGTTTTTCTGAATTTTATAGTCAATTGTAATTTTATTGGTTTTCTCAGCTAAGTGTTCCCTTCATTCTGGTTGGCTGCTTCCTACAGGAATTGCTCCATGCTCTCCTTAGGTCTTGATTTTTTTCTATCAAATCTGCCAGATATCAAACTTCATCTTCTCTTTGCCAAGTTTTGCTGCATTAGAACATTTTTTCCACTTTCAAGCTTCATAGGATATCTTGAAAATATTTGTAATATTTCCATACCCTTCTTGCCTTCCAATATCTTATTCTACTTGTTTGATTTTATCTCATCTATTTTGTGTTTTATACTTTTTTGTGTGGTTTATACTTCTTTTGTTGTTATTTAGTTGCTCAGTCATGTCCAGTCCTTTCATGACCCCATGGACTGTAGCCCCCCAGGCTCCTCTGGCCACGGAATTTCCCAGGCAAGAATACTGGAGTGGGTTGCCATTTCCCTCTCCAGGGGATCGTCCTGACTCAGGAATGGAACCCACATCTACCTTGGCAGGCAGATTCCCTACCAGTGAGTCACCTGGGAAACCCTTTGTACTCCTGCTGCTGCTGCTGCTGCTGCTAAGTCGCTTCAGTCGTGTCTGATTCTGTGCGACCCCAGAGACGGCAGCCCACCAGGCTCCCCGTCCCTGGGATTTTCCAGGCAAGAACACTGGAGTGGGGTGCCATTGCCTTCTCCGTTTATACTTCCTAAGTTTCCCCAAACAAGCATGCTTTCTACCAGCATTTCTTTTACCATTTGATTCATTTTTAAAAGATGCTGATTAGAATCTTTATGGATTCTCTTCCTCAGAGAGATGTTTATATTTTATCTTGATTTTCACCCCTCCCCTCCAAGTCTTTGCTGCTTTAATTTTCTGTTCCTATTTGACAATCTTTATTTCAAGATAAATTTTTGTAAATCAGTTGCATTGCCATTTATCTTTATTGTGGAAAGGAATAATCTCTGAAAGATGTTTATCTCAAGGACCTCATCTTCTTTGGGAACTTAGCAAGTTTGTTGAGTTTCAACTGTGGGCTTTTCTTAAAGGGTTTCATTGAGAAATAGTTCATTTTCTCTCTTTCTCATGTGAATCCTGTTTTCTCCCCCAAAGTATCCAACTCATTTCCTCTGTGAAAACAAACACTGTCTGTACCTATTGACCATGCTGCCAGTAAGCCTCTCTTCCTCTCCCTCTCTCTCCCGTGTGCTCTCTCATACTTGATATTAAGTTGGATTAAATTATTCAGGAATTACCTACCATCAAACAACCCAAAGCTCCCACTAACTTGTAACACACATGCATGCAGTTCCCTCATTTTGTTGTGTTTATTTTAGTATTGCAACTAGAAATAATTTTTATTTCTTGAGTTTCATATTCTTCCAAGTTTATTGATATATCATTGACATACAGCACTGAATAAGTTTCAGATGTGCAGTATAACGATTCCACTTACATATACCATGAAACAATTATCACAATAAGCTTGGTGAACACAAATAATCACATACTGATATAAAAATAAATGGAAACAAATTTTCCTTGTGATAAGATTCTAAATATTTACTCTCTTAACAAGTTTCATATATAGCATACAGAAATGTTCATGATATTTATCATGTTGCACATTACACTCAGTTATTTTGTCTTGGTACTGCTGATCCTGTTGGCGATGCCGTCTCTCTGTATCTCACTGTGTGCACTCTTCTTAACCCAAGCTAGGCAAGGGGTGAGCTAAGAGGCTGGAAGAAAATACCAGGAGTCATAAGAACTGTCGGAGAAGGTGACGGCACCCCACTCCAGTGCTCTTGCTTGGAAAATCCCATTGATGGAGGAGCCTGGTGGGCTGCGGACCATGGGGTCCTGAAGAGTTGGACATGACTGGGCGACTTCACTTTCACTTTTCACTTTCATGCATTGGAGAAGGAAATGGCAACGTACTCCAGTGTTCTTGCCTGGAGAATCCCAGGGACGGGGGAGCCTGGTGGGCTGCCGTCTCTGGGGTCGCACAGAGTCGGACGCGACTGACGCGACTTAGCAGCAGCAGCAGCAGCAGCAGGACTGTAGATGCGTTTATTCTCTCCTGGCTGGCGCAGCAGCCATAGTAGCAGACACAACATAACATAATTGCACACAGCCCTCCAGGGCTTTTCCAGGTGAACTTATATACTTACAGAAGAAAAGTAGCCTGAGTCCAAGTGAGTGCATTCCGATGCGCTACACAGCGCTATGAGTGATCTTAGCTGTTACATAACTCTCATGCCGCGCATGAGCAGTGCTTTAAGTGATCTCAGCTGTTACATAGTTATTTACAAACCGTGGGGCAAGAGTGAGAGGCCCTGGGGTGCGAGAGAGCCTGACCATGCCATCTTCACTAATTTGCTCTTTCCCTACAATCTTGTAACTGGATGTTTGTACCTTTTGACTGCCTTCATTAAATTCTCCCTTGCCTCCTCTGGTACCCACGAATCTGATCTCTTTTTCTATGAGTGTGTTTGTTTTTGAAATATAATTGACTTAGAACACTATGTTAGCTCCTGCTATACAACACAGTGACTTGGTATTTCTATAAATTTCAAAATGATCATGAAAAATCTAGTTATGATGTGTCACTATGCAAAGGCATGACACAATAATTGATGACGTTCCCCACACCATGCATTTTGTAACTGTGACTCATTTACCTTGTAACTGGAAGCGTGCACCTCTTAATCTTCCTTACCTATTTCTCTCCTCCCCACACTGTCTCCCCTCTGGCAACCACCTGTTTGTTCTTTGTTTCTGTGTATTATGTTTGTTCATTTGTTTTGCTTTTTAAATTACACATATGAGTGAAATAACTTAGCATAATAACCTCTAGGTCCATCCATGTTGTCACAAATGGCAAGATCGCATTCTTTTTTATGGCTGAGTAATAGTCCATCAAACAAATATATCGCATCTTCTTTGTCTATTCATCTATTGACGGGCACTTAGGTTGCTTCCACGCCCTGGCTATTGTAAATAATGTTGCAGTGAATATTGGAAAGCATATCTTTTCTAGTTGGTGTTTTCATTTCCTTTGTATAAATATCCAGGAGTGGGATGAAATTGATGGATTATATGGTAGCTCTAGTTTTAATCTTTTTGAGGAAGCTCCATAACTGTTTTTCATAGCAGCTGCACCAGATTACATTCCCACCAACAGTACATGAGTGTTTCCTTTTCTCCACATCCTTGCCAACATTTGTTGTTTGTTGTCTTTTTGGTAATAGCCATTCTGACAGGTATAAGGTGGTATGGTAACATTTTTTGGCTGCAGGAAGCAGCATGCAGGATCTTAGTTCCTTGACCATGGATCGAATCCATGCCCCCTGCAGTGGGAGTACACACTCAGCCACTGAACTGCCAGGGGAATCCTTCACTGTGGGTTTGATTTGCATTTCCCTGATGATTAGTGATGTTGAACATCTTTTCATGTGCCCGTTACCCATATATATGTCTTCTTTGACAAAATGTCTATTCAACCCTTTTGTTCATTTTTAAACCCGGTCATTTGGCTTATTGTTGAGTTGTATGAATTCTTTGTATATTTTGGATATTAATTCTTTGTTAGATATATTGTTGGCAAATATCTTCTCCCATTTAATAGGTGGTCTTTTCATTTTGCTGATAATTTCCTTTGCCATAGAAAAACTTTTTAGTTCGATATAATCTCATTTTTTCATTTATTGTTTTTATTTTCCTTGCTTTAGGAAACATATTCAAGTAAATATTACTAAGACTAATGTCAAAGTGTCTATGTTTTCTTCTAGAAGCTAAATGGTTTCAGATCTTATGCTTAAGTCTTTAATCCATGTGAATTTATTTTTATATGTGGTGTGAGAAAGTAAATTGGTTTGAATCTTTTGCATGTAGCAGTTCAGTTTCCCCAACACCATTTATTAAAGAGATTGTCTTTTCCTCCATTGTATATTCTCGCTCTATTTGTCATAGATAGTTGCCCTTACAAATATGATTATTTCTAGACTCTGTCTGCTGTTCCATTGATCTATGTGGATGTTTTTGTGCCAGGACCATACTGTTTTTATTACTCTAGGTTTGTAGTACAGTTTGGAATTAGGGAGTCTGATATTAATGCCTCCAAGTTTATTCTTCTTTCTCAAGATAATTTTGGCTATTTGGGGTTGTTTGTGTGTTTCCAAAGCAATTTTAGAATAATTTGTCCTACTTCTGAGAAGAATGCCACTGGTATTTTGTTAGAGATTACATTGAATCTGTAGATTGCCTCAGGTAATGTAGTTATTTTAGCAATATTAATTCTTCCAATCCATGAGCCCAGTCTATCTTTCCATCTGTTTCTATCATCTTCAGTTTCTTTCATCAGAGTTCAATAGTTTTCCAAGAGCAAGTCTTTTGCCTCTTTTGTTAAGCTTACTGCTGTTATTTTATTCTTTTTGATGCAGTGATATGTGGGATATTTTGTCTTTCTCTTTTTGTTATTATTTAAATGGGATTGTTTTCTTAACTTCTCTTTTTGATTGTCCAGTATTATGGAACCATAATAAATTTCTATATATTAATTTTGCATCCCACAACTTTACCAAACTCATTGATAAATGCAGGTATGCTGTAGGTAGCACCTGAAGGATTTTCTATATAGAGAGTCATGACATCTATAAACAGTGACAGTTTTACATCTTCCTTTCCAGTTTGAATTTCTCTTATTTAATTTTTTTCTTGTCTGATTTCTGTGGTTTGGACTTCCAAAACTGTGTTCCAAAATCCATTCTGACTCTGAAATCCATTTTATTTCCCTCTACCAAATACAAACAGGAACTGAGTTCCAAACCAAACTAAATAATTAGAGGCTGCTTATAAGTCAAATCCAGGAGCATAATCTGAGGACTAGATGGGCTCAGTAAATAGTAAATGAAGTCAGATGGGAAACAACTTCAGAGTGTAATTTTAAAAAACTTCAAAAGCACTGCTTTCTCTCAAATATGTAGGGAATTTGTGTTCATTAATAGCAGAAACTCATTAATGGCTTAATCAGTAAAATGGTAAAGTTGGGTTAAAGGAAAGAAGCACATAATATCTATGAAAGGAAAAAAAATGTTAAAATAAGATTGTTAGTTAAATGCAAAACTGTTAATGTACTACAAAAAAATGAAGTTGTTTCATTGCCCTGTAGTACAGAACAGAAATTATTTTCAAATTATCAGAATTCTGTTAATAGAAGTTAACATTTAACTTTGCAGAGTCTGGGCTATAATCAAAGAAACATTGTGCTTTGGACCTCCCTGGTGATCCAGTGGTTAAGAACTTGCTTTCTAATGCAGGGGATGTGGGTTTGATTCCTGGGAAGGGAAATATGATCCTTACATGTTGTGGGAAAACTAAGCCCCCTCACCATAACTGCTGAGCTCATGCAGTCTAGAAACTGTGCTCTGCAACAAGAGAAGCCCGCACACTACAACTAGAGAAGCCCCACGTGCCACAACTAGAGAGCTTATGTGCTGCCCAATCTCAGTTCCCCGAGCAGGAATCAAACCCATGCCCCTTGCAGGGCAGTTGTAGAGTCTTAGCCATTGCATCACAAGGGAAGTCCCTAAGTAATTTGCTTTATATTTAAAAGCTTTTATAGATCATTCTACATTCTTCATAGCACCAAAACTATGTATAATAAATTGAAAAACAAATTTATTGCTGATGACCATAAAGGCAGTCATGTTTTAAAATGTATTATAAAATTAATGCAATTATCGATAATTCACAATTGGTAAAAACATTATAAATCTACTGCAAATTTTTATGAATAAGTATTCACAGAAAGCAAAAATATTTTGCACATGCCTCTCTTAAGGAAATAAGTGAGACTTGTCCTCAATTTATACACTGTGGCTATTTACAAAGGAGGTAAATATATCCTTATTGCTAATAAGACATAGGTCTGATCAGGGATTCTACTTCTGTTCTTCCTTTTGTATATTTAAACATTATGAAAGTTTGTTCTAATAAACAGAACACAGGATTAGAAGGAGTTTTGCAATAGCAATGACATTTTATTATTGAATTTTCAAAATACATGCCAAAATTACATTGTGATTGATCTATCAGAATAATCTTTTAATGATTCTATCAACTACAAGCTTGACAAACTCCTCCTTCAGTTTTGCTGAAAGCTCATGATTGGAAAACCTCAGACTTGCAAAAGGTTTTCTATCCTAATCACTAGATCTGTTTAGTATCTCAGTTTCTAGGAAAAATAGCAAAAAGGCTTTATCAAGAATAATCAAATGCTATTAAATAGACTTATTAGTCTTTCAACTAGATATATACTCTGAAAAGTTTTGGAAAATCAAAATGTTACTAATTTTTATATACTTTTGCAAATGAAATATTTTTTATAAAATATCTTGAAGTCTTAGATGCCTTAAATGTCCATGCTTTCATCTTTTAGGTGATAATTTACAGATTGATCTACAGATTAATTCATGGGAAATTTCCCTGAATAACCTAACTGACAAACTTGGCCTCATTTTTAAACCTCACCAGCCAAATTCATCTTATCTTTCAGAAAAAAGTGGGATATCACTGTTGTATACAAATAGATATGCTATGTTGCATATTGAAACATCCATCTTACAGAATGCATCTTGTAATGCACATTACTGAAAACATGATAAAATGTATTAACTTTATGTTATTTAAAATAATATCTTGCTTCTCATTATTTAATTTGTAATTATTCAACATATCTAAAATAGAAATTATTCATAAAGCAAGGAGTATGATAATATTTCTTTGAAATATTAGCATATATTTGTATGTGTGTATATGTGTGTATGTGTGTGTGTGAGCCTTGTGTTCTGCTTCTGAGAATAATGATATAATATTCAGCTCAGTTCAGTTCAGTTCAGTTCAGTTGCTCATTCGCGTCTGACTCTGCAACCCCATGGACTGCAGGCCTCCCTGTCCATCACCAACTCCCGGAGCTTGCTCAAACTCATGTCCATCAAGTCAGTGATGCCATCCAACCATCTAATCCTCTGTTGTCCTCTTCTTCTCCTGCCTTCAATCTTTCCCAGCATCAGGGTCTTTTCAGATGAGACAGTTCTTCACATCAGGTGGCCAAAGTACTGATATTATATAATGTAGTATTAGCATTATATGCTCATATATAATGAATTAGTAAGACTAAGAATTAGTAAGACTTTCTTCAGTTTCATTAGATATCATGATCAAACAATATGTATTTAATTGAAAGAATATCATAAATTGCTAAAAACAAATTAATCTGACAACAGCACATAATTTAATTTTTTAACTGCAGGAAAAACAACGCGACATTTATAAAATGAAACTCAATAAGGTTATGTAATGAAGATAAATAGCTAATAACATTGCTTGATAAAATAGGTTTTAATTATTTTATTTAATAATAATAAATGTGAAGGAAGTCTCATAAAACTTTATCTCTGATTGGTACTCAGAACAAGGAGATACTCCCACAAAACAGCTTAAATGAATTAGAGTCACTAACTTGTCATCCTTCATTCATTCAGAGGTTCTTTTCCTCCCTTATTTGTGGATGAGGATTAAAAATAATAGACCTTGCTTATGTTTAAACACATGAAAGAAATTGGTATTTTAGCTTTCAGTGTTTCTTATGGTCTCTTTGCTTTGTTCTCATGGAATCTGCCTCAAGTGAGATCCCTCCTTTGACAATATTCAGGAATTTAAGAGGTTAGTTAGTACACACTCATCTCTTTACTCTACATCTGAATTAAGAAACATTAGAAATGAATAGTCATGAAACACCTGTGACATAAAAAGAACTATATTTAGTATTTGCCCCCATTTCCTGGCACACAGCTCCTAAAACCCTTAGAACTGCTGAGTATGCTACTGAGATGACTAGTGGCTATGGCTCTTAATAATCTCAGAATGGGGACTGGTTGCTAAAGGAACCAGTCATGTGATTAGATGGTTGTAATTTTCAGCCCCACTTGGGACTGCAGGTCGAGTTAATTACCTATGGCTGATGATTTAATCAGTCACGCCTGTGTCATGGGGGCTTCCCAGGTGGCATTAACGGTAAAGAACCTGCTTACCAATGTCAATGCAAGAGACATAAGAGAAGCCTGAGTGTGTGTGTGTGTGTGTGTGTGTGTGTGTGAGTTACGGGTGCGCTCAGTTGCTCAGTTGTGCAGGACTCTGCAGCGCCATGGACTGCAGCCCACCAGGATCCTTCATCCATGGAATTTCTCAGACAAGAATACTGGAGTGGGTTGCCATTTCCTTCTCTAGGGAATTTTTCTGACCCAGGGATCATGGCGTCTCCTGCATTTCAGATGGGTTCTTTATCACTAGCACAACCCAGGACTCCTGAATATGTATGTGTGTTAGTCACTCAGTCATGTCTGACTCTTTGCAACCCCATGCACTGTATGTAGCCCACCAGGCTCCTCTGTCCATGGGATTCTCCAGGAAAGAACACTGGAGTGGATGGCCAGTATTCTGGAGTGGGTAGCCAGATCTCCAAGGGATCTTCCCAACCTAAGGATTGAATCTGGGTCTCCTCCACTGTAGGCAGATTCTTTACCATCTGAGCCACAAGGGAAGGCTGAATAAAAAACCTAAATGAAGGAGTTGGGAGAGCTTCTGGGTTGATGAGCACTTCAGGGTGCTGGGAGAGAGGCATGCATAGAGAGCATGGAAACTCTGCATCCCTTCCTTCATACCTTGGCCTTTGCATCTCCTCCATCTGGTTGTTCCTGAGTTGTATTCTTTAGTAAGAAAGGAGTAATAGTAAGTAAGGTGCTTTTCTGAGCACCTCAAAATTTTGAGCCATTCAAGCACATTATCAAACATGGAAAGGGAGTTGTGGAACCCTCAGATTTATAGCCAATTGGACTAAAGCGCCAGAAGCTTGGACTTGTTATTGGTGTCTGAAGTGGGGGCAGTCTTGTAGAACTGAGCCGTTAAACTATGTGACCTTTGGCTAACCTTAGGTAGATAATGTTCGAATTGAATTGAGTTGAGGATCCCCAGCTTGGTGTCAGAGACAATTAGTTGATATTGGAAGAAATTTACACTTTTGTCGTGAGAAGTGCGTGAAATAGAGAAATGGAATTTTTTTTCTTTTTATAAAACATATCAAATTCTAAAATAAGTACTTAAAAAAATTAATTAGCTTTCATAAATACAAGAAGAAACCAAAAAGGGTAAAAAATGAGCTAAGCATGCAAATAAATATTATGAAAAATAACTCCGGCAAACCAAAGATAAAAGAAATATTAGAATAATGGTATAAATCTGTGAAAGCTTGAACAAAAGAAATAGCATCAAATAGTCTTAGTAAAGTAAAACAAAATATTTGTTATTTGAAAGCTTAACAAGAAAGATTTCTGGCAAGACTGAATGGGGAGGGGGAATGGAATTTGCAAATAGATAAATGCATAAAGCAACTAGAAAGGCTGTATATATGCCCAAAATGTAAAATAAAAGCAGAATCTTAAGACCAACATAGACAGCATATTAAAAAGCAGAGACATTACTTTGCCAACAAAGGTCCATCTAGTCAAAGCTATGGTTTTTCCAGTAGTCATGTATGGATGTGACAGTTGGACTGTAGAGAAAGCTGAGCACCGAAAAATTGATGCTTTTGAACTATCAAACATGTTGTTGGAGAGACACATGTACCCCAGTGTCCATCGCAGCACTGTTTATAATAGCCAGGACATGGAAGCCACCTAGATGTCCATCAGCAGATGAATGGATAAGAAAGCTGTGGTACATATACACAATGGAGTATTACACAGCCATTAAAAAGAATACATTTGAATCAGTTTTAATGAGGTGGATGAAACTGGGGCCGATTATACAGAGTGAAGTAAACCAGAAAGAAAAACACCAATACAGTATACTAAAGCATATATATGGAATTTTAAAAAATGGTAATGATAACCCTGTATGCAAGACAGCAAAGGAGACCCAGATGTATAGAACAGACTTGTGGACTCTGTGGGAGAGGGGGAGGGTGGGATGATTTGGGAGAATGGCATTGAAACATGTATACTATCATGTAAGAAACGAACATAGACTAACCCTAACCCTAATCCTAAATTCTATTAAAATACAAAAAATAAAAAATTTTAAAAAAATTGGTGTTGGATAAGACTCTTGAGAGTTTCTTGGACTGCAAGGAGATCAAACCAGTCCATCCTAAAGGAAATCAGTCCAGAATATTCATTAGAAAGACTGATGCGGAAGCTGAAACTCCAATACTTTGGCCACCTGATGCAAAGAACTGAATCATTGGAAAAGACTCCTGATTCTGGGAAAGACTGAAGGCAAGAGGAGAAGGGGATGACAGAGGGTGAGATGGTTGGATGGCCAGCTCAATGGACATGAGTTTTATTACACTCTGAGAGTTGGTGATAGATAGGGAGGCCTGGCATGCTGCAGTCCATGGGGAACTCAAAGAGTCAGGCAAGACTGAGTGACTGAACTGAATTGAACTGAATGAACTACTCTATTCTGTTAATTTGAATACCTAGATAGAATGAATAAATTCTTAGAAAAATAACTACAAACATAATCAAAGTGGAGAAAATTGAAATGAACCAGTAAAAATTAAAGAAATTTATTTGTCAAAGACCTCCTTTTCTCAATTACCCAGTGTCTGGTTTTGTAAGTATTACCTCCCAAATATTTAAGAATGGTTAAGTCCTATTTTTTACTCCAGAATCTAGCAAAAGAGAAAAGTCTGCCTCTCCATAACTGATCAAGTAAGACAGAATTTTAAATGCTCAGTATAATCAAGCATCATTAAAGATTTTAAAAGCGGGGCGATGTGATCATATCTACAATCAAAGCTCCCTCTTCAAGGGATCGCTTCAAGAAGATCCCTCTGTTGCATAAGATATGGGCTGGGATGAAGTTTAGATTGAGGAAGGAGAGGTCAAGTTAGAACAATTCTGCAAAAGTCAAGATGAGAAGATAAGAACATGAACTAAGAAAACAACAATCATGATGGAAGAGATGGATTATAGAGCTTTGAAGAAATAGAATTGACCTTAATAACTTATTAGCCCTGAGAAATGACAATGAGAAGGTCTCTGAGGTGATAGCCAAACTTCTGACTCAGAAGAACAAGGGAGTCAGTCCCATTAACCAGGCTGAGGGTGAAGGTGTTTGCCAAAAGGAAAAGGTATATAGTTAACCAAGAGGAGGAGGAATATATTGATGATTTTTAGATGCCATAAGCTCTAGTAAGCAGATGAATATAAGGATGTAGATCACAGGAGGAAATTCTGAGTCAAAGATTTGGAAGATTTCAGCATACAGAAGATAATGAAAGACTGGTTGGTGAGATGCATCAGCTGAAACAATGTGTACAGTGAGAAGGACAGGGAAAGGAAGAAGACATAAACAAGTATCTGAGGTGTCATTCAAATCTCCTCTGCTAGCACTGCGTCCTCTAGCTAAGGGCATTGTCTGTGAAACGTGACTTCCCAGGCAGTGAGTGGCTGGAGACACCATAGTGTTAACCCCTAGGAAGAGCCTTCAGTCAGAAGGATGTGGAGTTGTTGGTAGAGATGCCCTAGTCTCCTCCCAAATTGTTGGGGCAGAGCTCTGAACTGTGTCCTACACTGTTGCTCATAGGCCCTAGTGAGACTGACCACCTGCCCATAATGGTGATGCATTTCTACTGATAAGGTAACTTTCGTCAGCTCCTGTCTGCTCACTTCCCCACTTCATACCATGGTTTCCTACAACCTACACACAAACTCTTGGCTCAGGAAAACCAAACTATCACAAGGAAGGGAAGTGCCAGAGAAGGAAGGTGAGCTTTGGAGAGAGAGTGTAGAGGAAACCGAGGGAAACCAGTCTGATATTGTAAAAGGCAAAGGAGAAAGTGATTTTAAAAGGAGAGGATACAAATATGTAAGACTCCACTCATAAGGGGCATCTGGAGTAGTCAAACTCATAGAAACAGAAAGTAGGATGGTGGTTGCCAAGGGCTGGTGGGAGGGGAGATGGACTGTTGTTGAATGGATACCAAGCTTCAGTTTTGCAGGATGAAAAATTTTGGAGATTGGTTGCACAACAATGTGAATATATTTAACCTTACTGAATGGTACACTTAAAAATGATTAAGATGATAAATTTTATGTTGTGTTTATTTTGCCACAATTAAATTTGTAAGTGAAAAAAAAAGAGAGATGATAGCAAATGGTATCAAATCCCGAGAAAGGTGTTAAAAGATAAGAAATGACAAAGATGTAGAGACATGTCAAAATTGGGATTCTGAAGAATTCAGAAGAGAGATTTCATTGTAACAAGGGTGGTTCGAGCTGGAAAGCTGTGAATTGAGATGTGCTTGGGTGAGATTAGCAAACACTGAATATTTATACCAAATGCTAGAAATCAGTGGAGCAGGTGAAAGTCAGAATAATCTGCTTCTTGCATAGTCTTATAGTTCCATGAGAAAACATAAAATGAACTATTTCTCCACTTATAGACCATTTATGATTGAGAACCAGCTGTATTGATCTCTGTGGCATTCTGTCATTTATTCACCCACTCTATAATATAGTTGGAGAGAGAGTACAAAAGAGAAATAGCAGTGAACAAAATCAGGCATAGTTCCTGCATCTATGACCTTATGGCGGAGTGATCCAGTGAGGGGAATGGAGAGCAATCAAATACTCATACAAATCAATAGTACAGACACTCTTACAAACAGTACCTATCATTAATGCTTTAGAAACAGAGCTGCATGGTGCTATGATCACATTAGAATTGCTAGTGGATCCAACCAGAAAGGCAAAGTCAGTCATGATGGTGCAGGATGAGGGGTTGAGTTACTGAAAGTAGGGGAGTAGAGGAAGAGGAGGAGAGACAGAGAGAATAGTATGTGCAAAGGGCCTGGAAGGAGAGGAAGAAATGGCAAGATATGAGCTTAAAGAAGGCTCCAGGGGCTGGAACAAAGAGCCCAATTCAAGAGCTAGAGAGAAAGGGAGAGGGTCAAAGGAGTCAGGCTTTGCTGCCCATCTTAGAGAGAGATGACTTCCTCTGTAAAGCAAGAAGAAGTCTGAGAAATGCTTTAAATGGAATGGGAATGGATGGCAGTGTGACACGATCTCTCTGGTGCCAAAGTGGTAAATTAATGGAAGAGGGCAATAGTGAAGACGGTGAGCTCCATCAGGAGAGCAATAGAAAACAGTATCTGAGGCTGGCTGGTGGCCACGGTGATGGAAAGCCTGGAAGAATTCAAAACATAGCTAGGAAAAAAGAGATCACTGGGTCTTGAGTTTTCCATGGAGGTATGAATGTAAAGAGATCCCATAGAACACAAAGGAAATTAGGCAGAACCCAAAAGTTTCCCAGGCTACAGCGGCCAAGTGAGCAGAATATACATCATAACACAGCATGGTGTTAGGGTGGGGTGAGAGAGCAGTTGCAGGTAGTTGAGTCAAACCAGTCATGGTGCCCAGATCTGTAAGGTCAAATTCTGGGCCAAGGAGGTAACTATAATTGTGGACATGGAGGACTGCACTGGGGCAAGTCAAGGCCAATTTTAGTGTAGTAGTAGGAGTAAAATAGGTGGGGATTCTCAACATTACAAGATTATTAGAGCCCTCAGAAAATCAGGGAGTGGATATCCTGCAATTTAGACCCATTTTCTACCTACTGACCATGAGACATTTACTCATTTGCTCATTTATTTGTCCGTTAACGTATGAATTCGTTCACTTATTCGGCAAATATTTACTGAGTGCTAATATGCAAAGGCTGTGTGCTAGAAGGTCAGGGCATAAGGAAAAAGACAGATAAGCTACTGCTTTCAAAGAAAGCATGACCAGTACATGCTGGTAAGTATTTAGCATCTCCTTGTCCCTGTACTCTTCTCCACAGTTCAGACCTGCTTTGTACTTCATTCCACTTTCTAGGAGTAAATATTCCTGGTATCATTGAATTGAAATGATATCATTGAAAGAGTCAGACACAGCTGAGCAATTGAACTGAACTGATCACTGAATTCAAATTACCGACATGATATCAACTGACTCACAAAATTCCTGGAAACATAGTAGTTGGCTCTTATGAGATGATATGAGCCTGCCCAGCATCACTGGAATGGACATTCTAGTGGGGAAGCCAGGAAAAGTCAACAGTTAAGGAGGAAAAGAAATAATCTTTACATTGGTGCAAAAGTGATTGCAAAAAAAAGAAAAAAAGTAATTGTGGTTTTCCATTGTTGAACTTTGGCATTTGATATTGGAATACATTCTTAAATAAATGTGGTTATGCTATATATCATTTTAATGCACATTTCTCACTTTATGTTTTTTGCTAATGACATTACTTGCTGCTTTTTTATATTTATTTTAGACTCTGTAAATGATTTTAGACAAAAAGCAAGTTTGAGTGATTTTTTTTTTTTTAATTTGAGTTCAAAATGGGTTATAAAGCAGCAGAGATAACTCTCAACATCAGCAATGCGTTTGGCCCAGGAACTGCTAACAAACATATGGTACAATGATGGTTCAAGTTTTGCAGAGGAAATGAGAACCTTGAAGATGAGGAGTGTAGTGGCCAACCATCCATCAGAAGTTAACAACGACCAGTTGAGAACCATCACTGAAGCTAATCCTCTTACAACTACATGAGATGTAGCCAAAGAATTAAACATCAGCCATTCTATGGTCCTATGCATTTGAAGTAAATTGGAGAGGTGAAAAAGCTTGATAAGTGGGTACCTCATGAGCTGACCAAATATCAAAAAAGTTGTTTTGAAGTGTCATCTTCTCTTACTGTACACAAAAACAACAAACCATTTCTCATTCAGATTGTGACATGTGATGAAAAGTGGATTTTATATGACAACCAGTGATGAACAGCTCAGTGACTGGACTGAGAAGAAGCTCCAAATCACTTCCCAAAGCCAAGCGTGCACCAAAAAAAGGTCATGGTCACTGTTTGGTGGTCTACGGCCCATCTGGTCCACTACAGATTTCTGAATTCCAATGAAACAATTACAGTTTAGAAGTATGCTTGCTAAATTAATGAGAAGCACTGAAAACTGCAATGCCTGCAACCAGTATTGGTCAACAGAATGATCACAATTCTTCTCCATCACAACGTGTTCAATGCTTCACACAAGCAGTTCTTCAAAAAGTGAATGAATTGGGCTATGAACTTTTGCCTCATGCACCATATTTATCTGGCTTCTGACCAACCACCACTTCTTCAAGCATCTCAACACCTTTTTGCAGGGAAAACACTTCCACAACCAGCAGGAGGCAGAGACTGCTTCCAAGAGTTTGTCAAATCCTGAAATATGGATTTTTACATTATAGAAATAAACAATTTATTTATAATCTCATTGGTCAAAAATGTGTTGACTGTAATAGTTTCCATTTTGCTTAATAAAGGTGTTTGAGCCTAGTTACAATGATTTAAAATTCGCCATCTGAAACTGCCACTAATTTTGTATCAACCTAATATTATATATTGGAGGAGGCAATGGCACCCCACCCCAGTACTCTTGCCTGGAAAATCCCATGGATGGAGGAGCCTGGTGGACTGCAGTCCATGGGGTCATGAAGAGTCGGACACGACTGAGTGACTTCACTTTCACTTTTCACTTTTCACATTGGAGAAGGAAATGGTAACCCACTCCAGTGTTCTTGCCTGGAGAATCCCAGGGACAGGAGAGCCTGGTGGGCTGCCGTCTGTGGGGTCGCACAGAGTCGGACACGACTGTAGTGACTTAGCAGTAGCAGCAGCAATATTATATATTATTATTTTGTTATTGATAGCTACTGCTAAGTAAAAAGTCATAAGGGGGAAGGAGTGTCTTAAGTTAGTTAGGGTAGTGAGCCAAGACCTCTTCAAGGAAGGTCATTTAAATTGAGACTGAATGAATGAAAAAGGTCAAACAAGAGAATTCTAGACTAAAGGAAATACTAAGCAAAGCTTTTAGAGTTTGGGATGTTTATTTCTCTATCTTGCTCTCCGGGAATTGTTCAAGGCCACCTGAGTGCCTCTACTGAAGTTCTCAGGTCCCTTTCTTACTCTCTCCTGCACCCCTCCACCTTGGTAATGCCTTCCCATGCTGACACTAGGTTTGGTCATGCGACTCACTTTGGTCATTGGGACATTAGCAAATATAGAGCAAGTGGAGGCTGGAAAAGGATTTGTGCATTTCCACTTTCATTCTGGGTCCTCTGCACTCACTGACAACATACCCATGCCAGTATGCTAGAGGATGAGAGATTCAGGGAGCAGAGTTGGGTTGTATATAACCAAGGTTATAACCAAGTTATAACATGTGACAAGGTCCAACCAATATCATCAAAAACATCCAGAGGACCAACTCCAGATCACAGACACACAGGTCAGTTCTGCTAAGCCTAGTTCTTATCAGTGGAACCACCCAGTTACATGTAAACTCCTGACAAATAAGAAATAATTGTTATTTCAAGCAACCAGGTTCTAAGGTGTTTAGGTAGCAATAACTAATACAATTAACTTTGTCTATATCTATTGATGGATGGATAGACAGTCTATGAGAGACAGACTATGAGATTAAGAACTTGTTTGTGGGAAGGAGAGTATTTTTCTGCTAAGAGAAGCCCTCAGATGTTTAGAAATCTAGTGCTGAGGTTTGACAGAAAAAAGCAAAATTCTGTAAAGCAATTATCCTTCAATAAAAAATAAATTCATTAAAAAATAATAAAATGAAATAGCATCTTTTTAATTTATAGTAATAATTCAATAAATTAAATATATGTTCTCAGGGCAAGATGAAAATGGAACTCAGACTATGCAAACAAAGATGTGTCTTTCAGCCCTAGTTAGTTTTACAAAATGCATCTTATGGTCTTATTTTCTGGATATTGAAATTAGTCATACGTACCTTTACTGGTTTCTCCATTTTGTATGAGGGAGAGAAAATTTTAGAAAATAATTTATTCTAATTTCATCCAACTTGCAAAATGTATGCTCTCTCTAGCAGCATTTGGTTTCTCCTCTTCTCCAGGAATCTTCAGGCTCTGTTATGCTCAAAGAAAGACAGGGCTTCCTTTTTATACATACACAAACTGTGTTTAACTTACCCAGATTCCTTGGAAAACTAAACAAGCAGGGATTTTTAAAGCTGGGAGCATATACTAAATTTCTCTTGGACCTCTGCTTTCTGTTTAATTCCTCTGATAAGGTCTGAGCAGTTGAGCAGAGGGAAAAAACTAAAACTAAAAAAAAAAAATGACGTGTAATAAATATGTGGGTTTCCCAAGTGGTGCTAGAGGTAAAGAACCTTCCTCCCAATGCAGGAGATATGAGATGTGGGTTTGATCTCTAGTTGGGGATCTCCCCTGGAGTAGGCTATGGAAACCCATTCCGGTACTCTTGCTGAGAGAATCCCAGGGGCAGGGGAGCCTGGTGGGCTACAGTCCATGGGATCACAAAGAGTCGGACACAACTGAAGCAACTTAGCATGAACGTATGCATGAATGTGGCATCTTAGTTCCCTGACCAGGGATCAAAATCACGTTCCTGCGTTGGAAGGTGGATTCTTAATCACTGGAACACCAAGGAACTTTCAGTTCAGTTCAGTTCAGTTGCTCAGTCGTGTCCGACTCTTTGCGACCCCATGAATCGCAGCATGCCAGGCCTCCCTGTCCATCACCAACTCCCGGAGTTCACCCAGACTCATGTCCATCGAGTCAGTGATGCCATCCAGCCATCTCATTCTCTGTCTTCCCCTTCTTCTCCTGCCCCCAATCCCTCCCAGCATCAAAGTCTTTTCCAAATGAGTCAACTCTTCGCATGAGGTGGCCAAAGTACTGGAGTTTCAGCTTGAGCATCATTCCTTCCAAAGAAATCCCAAGGCTGATCTCCTTCAGAATGGACTGGTTGGATCTCCTTGCAGTCCGAGGGACTCTCAAGAGTCCTCCCCAACACCACAGTTCAAAAGCATCGATTCTTCAGCGCTCAGCCTGCTTCACAGTCCAACTCACACATCCATACATGACCACTGGAAAAACCATAGCCTTGACTAGATGGACCTTAGTCGGCAAAGTAATGTCTCTGCTTTTGAATATACTATCTAGGTTGATCATAACTTTTCTTCCAAGGAGTAAGTGTCTTTTAATTTCATGTCTGCAGTCACCATCTGCAGTGATTTTGGAGCCCAGAAAAATAAAAGTCTGACACTGTTTCCACTGTTTCCCTATCTACTTCCCATGAAGTGATGGGACTGGATACCATGATCTTCGTTTTCTGAATGTTGAACTTTAAGCCAACTTTTTCGCTTTCCTCTTTCACTTTCATCAAGGGGCTTTTTAGTTCCTCTTCACTTTCTGCCATAGGGGTGGTGTCATCTGCATATCTGAGGTTATTGATGTTTCTCCGGGCAATCTTGATTCCAGCTTGTGCTTCTTCCAGCCCAGCGTTTCTCATGATGTACTCTGCATAGAAGTTAAATAAGCAGGGTGACAATATACAGCCTTGACGGACTCCTTTTCCTATTTGGAACCAGTCTGTTGTTCCATGTCCAGTTCTAACTGCTGCTTCCTGACCTGCATACAGATTTCTCAAGAGGCAGGTCAGGTGGTCTGGCATTCCCATCTCTCTCAGAATTTTCCACAGTTTATTGTGATCCACACAGTCAAAGGCTTTGGCATAATCAATAAAGCAGAAATAGATGTTTTCTGGAACTCTCTTGCTTTTTCCATGATCCAGCAGATGTTGGCAATTTGATCTCTGGTTCCTCTGCCTTTTCTAAAACCAGCTTGAACATCTGGAAGTTCACGGTTCACGTATTGCTGAAGCCTGGCTTGGAGAATTTTGAGCATTACTTTACTAGCGTGTGAGATGAGTGCAATTGTGCGGTAGTTTGAGCATTCTTTGGTATTACCTTTCTTTGGGGTTGAAATAAAAACTGACCTTTTCCAGTCCTGTGGCCACTGCTGTGTTTTCCAAATTTGCTGGCATATTGAGTGCAGCACTTTCACAGCATCATCTTTCAGGATTTGAAATAGCTCCACTGGAATTCCATCACCTCCACTAGCTTTGTTAACAGTGATGCTTTCTAAGGCCCACTTGACTTCACATTCCAGGATGTCTGGCTCTAGATTAGTGATCACACCATCATGATTATCTGGGTTGTGAAGATCTTTTTTGTACAGTTCTTCCATGTATTCTTGCCACCTCTTCTTAATATCTTCTGCTTCTGTTAGGTCCATACCATTTTGTCTTTTATCGAGCCCATCTTTGCATGAAATATTCCCTTGGTATCTGTAATTTTCTTGAAGAGATCTCTAGTCTTTCCCATTCTGTTGTTTTCCTCTATTTCTTTGCATTGATTGCTCAAGAAGGCTTTCTTATCTCTTCTTGCTATTCTTTGAAACTCTGCATTCAGATACTTATATCTTTCCTTTTCTCCTTTGCTTTTCTCTTCTCTTCTTTTCACAGCTATTTGTAAGGCCTCCCCAGACAGCCATTATGCATTTCCTTTCCATGGGGATGGTCTTGATCCTTATCTCCTGTACAATGTCATGAACCTCATTCCATAGTTCATCAGGCAATCTATCTATCAGATCTAGTCCCTTAAATCTATTTCTCACTTCCACTGTATAATCATAAGGGATTTAAGGTACTTGGCTTCACCTATTTGCCATTATCTCCTTCTCCAAATCTTCATTGTCGTAGACCCCAGATCTATATGTATATGTATATGTATATGTATATGTATATGTATATGTATATGTATATGTATATATATAAAACAGCTTTCATAACTTAGCTAACATTTCAGGCTTCTTTGGTAGCGCTAGTGGTAATGAACCCACCTGCCAATGCAGTAGACATAAGATACCTGTGTTTGATCCCTGGGATGGGAAGATCCCCTGGAGGAAGGCATGGCAACCCATTCCAGTGTTCTGGCCTGGAGAATCCCATGGGCAGGGGTGCCTGGCAGTCTACAGTCCATAGGAACAAAGTTGGACACAACTGAAACAACTTAGCAGCATGCTTGCAATAAAATTTATAGATCTATGTCATTAACTATGACTCATTGATCTTTAAGGACTTGTAGAGCTTTGGGCCTGGAAGGTAGCAGGTAATCAAAAAACATTTGTTGGACAACTGACAAGTACCAGAGGCCAGCTTAAATATGTGGACAGTGCCAACATTAGTGTTTGGATGCCATATTTATCCCCCAAGTAACACTTAGATTATTGTTACAAACCTATGTGGTTTTATCACATTTTATCATGAAGAAATTTATAGAAGTTCCAAGTGATATGTTAAAGTAATTTTCACCCCCAAAGTTCAAGGAGGTAGAATTTTCCTCATCATGTACATCCTTTGGTGAAGCCCACATCATTCTCGTCATGCAAAAGAGAAATGCTTTTGAAGACTGACTACTGCAAATTTGGCTCTTTTCTTTGATGTGGGTTAGTTTCACACAGCATAATTGCCTTAAGAGTTGATGATCACCTTAGCAGTGGTAAATTGCTAAGCATGGGTATTATGTCTATATTTTTTAAAATCATGGTTTTGAAATGTTTTTGGATAACAAAGACAACTTAACAAGCAAAGACCCTCTCTCAGTGCTAGATTAAATTCAAATGAGTGTATCATATGAAGACTATATCTGAATGAAAATTATTCAAAAAATCCACTTTGGTAAAGATTTTACATTTCTAAAGTGCATGCTATATACACACAAATCACAGTATGAAAAGAATCTTTCAAGAATGTATGGAGCCTTTCAATACTACTCAGTAATAAAAAGGAAATGTCACAACTAAAGATTGAAAATCCTACGTGCAGCAACTAAGATCTCATGCAGCCAAATAAATGAATAAATACTTTTTAAAAGAACTAATTACCAATTACAAAGCAACAAGGATAAATTTTATGGACATTGCACCAAGGGGAAAAATGGACTCCAAAGTATATATACTGTATGAATCCATTTATAAAAAGTGTAGAAAAATCAGAACTAATTTTCAGTAGCTGAATTCAGAAAGGGGTTGCTTCTGAGGAAGAATTTAACTAGAAAGAAGCACAGGAGAGATTTCTGGGGTGATGACAGTGTTCTATGTCTTGTTTTGGGTGGTATATAGATGGCTACATAGTCCCAGTCAACTATCAAAACTCATCAAGCTGAACATTTTAGACTATGTTTCATTCTATGTAAATTATACCCTAATAACAAAATCAGGCACTCAAGATTAGTTTTTGAGTTTTAATAATAAAGACCAAAGTTTGATGTTATAGCCAAAAAGAATGGTGCCAACTAAGGATCAGGTATTATCCAAATACTCACAGCACTAAGTAAGTGGTATATTCTACTGGGGATATTACTCAGTTTTGTACTGTGTAGTGAAATAGGAAAATTCACAGAGAAGTAATTGTGAAACTTAATAGAAAATCAAATAAGCATGTAGACAGTATGGGTATGAAATTCTAGCAGAGCAGACTGGCTCAGTCTGTATATAAAACCCTAAAATGATTGTAGATATTGTATGGATGCATATATTATCATATTAGTTCAGTTCAGTTTAGTCATTCAGTCGTGTCTGACTCTTTCAGACCCCAAGGACTGCAGCATGCCAGGCCTCCCTGTCCATCACCAACACCCAAAGTTTACTCAAACTCATGTCCATTGAGTTGAGTCAGTGATGCCATCCAACCATCTCATCCTCTTTTGTCCCCTTCTCCTCTCACCTTTAATCTTTCCCAGCATCAGTTCTTTTCCAATGAGTCATTTCTTCACATCAGGTGGCCAAAGTATTGGAGTTTCAGCTTCAGCATCAGCCCCTCCAATGAATATTCAGGACTTATTTCCTTTAGGATGGACTGGTTGGATCTTCTTGAAGTCCAAGGAATTCTCAAGAGTCTTCTCCAACACCACAGTTCAAAAGCATCAGTTCTTCAGTGCTCAGCTTTCTTTACAGTCTAACTCTCACATCCATACATGACTACTGGAAAACCTTAGCCTTGACTAGATGTACCTTTGTTGGCAAAGTAATGTCTCTGCTTTTTAATATGCTATCTAGGTTGGTCATAACTTTTCTTCCAAGGAGCAAGTGTCTTTAAATTTCATGGCTGCACTCCACCATCTCCAGTGATTTTGGAGCCCAAAAATAGTCTATCACTGTTTCCACTGTTTCTCCATCTATTTGCCATGGAGAGATGGGACCAGACGCTGTGATCTTAGTTTTCTGAATGTTGAGTTTTAAGTCAACTTTTCACTCTCTTCTTTCACTTCCATCAAGAGGTTCTTTAATTCTTCTTCACTTTGTGCCATAAGGGTGGTGTCATCTGCGTATCTGAGGTTATTGATATTTCTCCTGGCAATCTTGATTCTAGCTTGTGCTTCATCTAGCCCAGTGTTTCACATGATGTATTCTTCATATAAGTTAAATTAGCAGGGTGACAATATACAGCATTGATGTACTCCTTTCCCAATTTGTAACCAGTCTGTTGTTCCATGTCTGGTTCTAGCTGTTGCTTCTTGACCTGCGTACAGATTTCTCAGGAGGCAGGTCAGGTGGTCTGGTATTCCCATCTCTTTAAGAATTTTCTGGTTTCTTGTGATCCACACAGTCAAAGGCTTTGGCATAGTCAATACAGAAGAAATAGATGTTTTTCTTGAACTCTCTTGATTTTTTGATGATCCAACAGATGTTGGTAATTTGATCACTGCTTCCTCTGCATTTTATTTTTGACTGCAAACATTACAGCTGTTGTCATTTTATTATATATTTTTAGCTTTTTATTTATTTATTTATTTATGTATTTATTTTTTAATTTTAAAATCTTCACCCTCTCCCTCTCCCTCTGAGTCCAAAAGTCCGTTATACACATCTGTGTCTCTTTCCCTGTCTTGCATACAGGGTCGTCATTGCCATCTTCCTAAATTCCATATATATGTGTTAGTATACTGTATTGGTGTTTTTCTTTCTGGCTTACTTCACTCTGTATAATCGGCTCCAGTTTCATCCATCTCATCAGAACTGATTCAAATGAATTCTTTTTAACGGCTGAGTAATACTCCATTGTGTACATGCACCACAGCTTTCCCATCCATTCATCTGCTGATGGACATCTAGGTTGTTTCCATGTCCTGGCTATTATCAACAGTGCTGCGATGAACATTGGGGTACATGTGTCTCTTTCAATTCTGGTTTCCTCGGTGTGTATGCCCAGCAGAGGGATTGCTGGGTCATAAGGTAGTTCTATTTGCAATTTTTTAAGGAATCTCCACACTCTTCTCCATAGTGGCTGTACTAGTTTGCATTCCCACCAACAGTGTAGGAGGGTTCCCTTTTCTCCACACCCTCTCCAGCATTTATTGCTTGCAGATTTTTGGATCGCAGCCATTCTGACTGGTGTGAAGTGGTACCTCATTGTGGTTTTGATTTGCATTTCTCTAATAATGAGTGATGTTGAGCATCTTTTCATGTGTTTGTTAGCCATCCGTATGTCTTCTTTGGAGAAATGTCTATTTAGTTCTTTGGCCCATTTTTTGATTGGGTCGTTTATTTTTCTGGAATTGAGCTGCATAAGTTGCTTGTATATTTTTGAGATTAGTTGTTTGTCAGTTGCTTCATTTGCTATTATTTTCTCCCATTCCGAAGGCTGTCTTTTCACCTTGCTTATATTTTCCTTTGTTGCGCAGAAGCTTTTAATTTTAATTAGATCCCATTTGTTTATTTTTGCTTTTATTTCCAGAATTCTGGGAGGTGGATCATAGAGGATCCTGCTGTGATTTATGTCTGAGAGTGTTTTGCCTATGTTCTCCTCTAGGAGTTTTATAGTTTCTGATCTTACATTTAGATCTTTAATCCATTTTGAGTTTATTTTTGTGTGCGGTGTTAGAAAGTACTGGCACAAAGACAGACATATAGATCAATGGAACAAAATAGAAAGCCCAGAGATAAATCCACACACATATGGATACCTTATCTTTGACAAAGGAGGCAAGAATATACAATGGAGTAAAGACAATCTCTTTAACAAGTGGTGCTGGGAAAACTGGTCAACCACTTGTAAAAGAATGGTCTTTAGTTTCTTTAGGTAGATATATTCCTAAGTATTTTATTCTTTTCGTTGCAATGGTGAATGGAATTGTTTCCTTAATTTCTTTTTCTACTTTCTCATTATTAGTGTATAGGAATGCAAGGGATTTCTGTGTGTTGATTTTATATCCTGCAAGTTTACTATATTCATTGATCAGCTCTAGTAATTTTCTGGTGGAGTCTTTAGGGTTTTCTATGTAGAGGATCATGTCATCTGCAAACAGTGAAAGTTTACTTCTTCTTTTCCAATTTGGATTCCTTTTATTTCTTTTTCTGCTCTGATTGCTGTGGCCAAAACTTCCAGAACTATGTTGAATAGTAGCGGTGAAAGTGGGCACCCTTGTCTTGTTCCTGACTTTAGGGGAAATGCTTTCAATTTTTCACCATTGAGGATAATGTTTGCTGTGGGTTTGTCATAGATAGCTTTTATTATGTTGAGGTATGTTCCTTCTACTCCTGCTTTCTGGAGAGTTTTTATCATAAATGGATGTTGAATTTTGTCAAAGGCCTTGTCTGCATCTATTGAGATAATCATATGGTTTTTATTTTCCATTTGTTAATGTGGTGAATTACATTGATTGATTTGCGGATATTGAAGAATCCTTGCATCCCTGGGATAAAGCCCACTTGGTCATGGTGTATGATCTTTTTAATGTGTTGTTGGATTCTGATTGCTAGAATTTTGTTGAGGATTTTTGCATCTATGTTCATCAGTGTAGTTTTCTTTTTTTGTGATATCTTTGTCAGGTTTTGGTATTAGGGTGATGGTGGCCTCATAGAATGAGTTTGGAAGTTTACCTTCCTCTTCAACTTTCTGGAAGAGTTTGAGTAGGATAGCTGTTAGCTCTTTTCGAAATTTTTGGTAGAATTCAGCTGTGAAGCCGTCTGGACCTGGGCTTTTGTTTGCTGGAAGATTTCTGATTACAGTTTCAATTTCCGTGCTTGTGATGGGTCTGTTAAGATTTTCTATTTCTTCCTGGTTCAGTTTTGGAAAATTGTACTTTTCTAAGAATTTGTCCATTTCTTCCACGTTGTCCATTTTATTGGCATACAACTGCTGATAGCAGTCTCTTATGATCCTTTGTATTTCTGTGTTGTCTGTTGTGATTTCTCCATTTTCATTTCTAATTTTATTGATTTGATTTTTCTCTCTTTGCTTCTTGATGAGTCTGGCTAATGGTTTGTCAATTTTATTTATCCTTTCAAAGAACCAGCTTTTGGCTTTGTTGATTTTTGCTATGGTCTCTTTTGTTTCTTTTGCATTTGTTTCTGCCCTAATTTTTAAGATTTCTTTCCTTCTACTAACTCTGGGGTTCTCCAATTCTTCCTTTTCTAGTTGCTTTAGTTGTAGAGTTAAGTTATTTATTTGGCTTTTTTCTTGTTTCTTGAGGTATGCCTGTATTGCTATGAACTTTCCTTTAGCACTGCTTTTATAGTGTCCCACAGGTTTTGGGCTGTTGTGTTTTCATTTTCATTAGTCTCTATGCATATTTTGATTTCTTTTTGATTTCTTCTGTGATTTGTTGGTTATTCAGAAGTGTGTTATTCAACCTCCATATGTTGGAATTTTTAATAGTTTTTCTCCTGTAATTGAGATCTAATCTTACTGCATTATGGTCAGAAAAGATGCTTGGAATGATTTCGATTTTTTGAATTTATCAAGTTTAGATTTATGGCCCAGGATGTGATCTATCCTGGAGAAGGTTCCATGAGCACTTGAAAAAAAGGTGAAATTCGTTGTTTTGGGGTGAAATGTCCTATAGATATCAATTAGGTCTAACTGACCTAATGTATCATTTAAAGTTTGCGTTTCTTTGTTAATTTTCTGTTTAGTTGATCTGTCCATAGGTGTGAGTGGGGTATTAAAGTCTCCCACTATTATTGTGTTATTGTTGATTTCCCCTTTCATACTTGTTAGCATTTGTCTTACATATTGTGGTGCTCCTATATTGGGTGCATATATATTTATAATTGTTATATCTTCTTGGATTGATCCTTTGATCATTATGTAGTGGCCTTCTTTGTCTCTTTTCACAGCCTTTGTTTTAAGGTCTATTTTATCGGATATGAGTATTGCCACTCCTGCTTTCTTTTGGTCTCTATTTGCATGGTATATCTTTTCCAGCCCTTCACTTTCAGTCTGTATGTGTCCCTTGTTTTGAGGTGGGTCTCTTGTAAGCAGCATATAGAGGGGTCTTGTTTTTGTATCCATTCAGCCAGTCTTTGCCTTTTGGTTGGGGCATTCAACCCATTTACGTTTAAGGTAATTATTGATAAGTATGACCCCGTTACCATTTACTTTATTGTTTTGGGTTCGGGTTTATACACCCTTTTGTGTTTCCTGTCTAGAGAATATCCTTTAGAATTTGTTGGAGAGCTGGTTTGGTGGTGCTGAATTCTCTCAGCTTTTGCTTGTCTGGAAAGCTTTTGATTTCTCCTTCGTATTTGAATGAGATCCTTGCTGGGTACAGTAATCTGGGCTGTAGGTTACTGTCTTTCATCACTTTAAGTATGTCTTGCCATTCCCTCCTGGCCTGAAGAGTTTCTATTGAAAGATCAGCTGTTATCCTTATGGGAATCCCCTTGTGTGTTATTTGTTGTTTTTCCCTTGCTACTTTTAATATTTGTTCTGTTTGATATTTTTTAATTCGATTAATATGTGTCTTGGGGTGTTTCGCCTTAGGTTTATCCTATTTGGAACTCTCTGCGTTTCTTGGACTTGGGTGATTATTTCCTTCCCCATTTTAGGGAAGTTTTCAACTATTATCTCCTCAAGGATTTTCTCATGATCTTTCTTTCTGTCTTCTTCTTCTGGGACTCCTATAATTCGAATGTTGGAGCGTTTCATATTGTCCTGGAGGTCTCTGAGATTGTTCTCATTTCTTTTAATTCGTTTTTCTTTGTTTCCTCTCTGATTCATTTATTTCTACCATTCTATCTTCTATTTCACTAATCCTATCTTCTGCCTCTGTTATTCTACTATTTGTTGCCTCTAGAGTGTTTCTGATCTCATTTATTGCGTTATTCTTTATATTTTGACTCTTTTTTATTTATTCTAGGTCCTTGTTAAACCTTTCTTGCATCTTCTCAATCCTTGTCTCTAGGCTATTAATCTGTGTTTCCATTTTGATTTCAAGATTTTGGATCATTTTCACTATCAATATTCAGAATTCCTTCTCAGGTAGATTCCCTACTTCTTCCTCTTTTGTTTGGTTTGGTGGGCAGCTCTCCTGTTCCTTTACCTGCTGAGTATTCCTCTGTCTCTTCATCTTGGTTATATTGCTGTGTTTGGGGTGGCCTTTTTATATTCTGGTAATTTGTGGGGTTCTCTTTATTATGGAGCTTCCTCACTGTGGGTGGGGTTCTATCAGTGGCTTGTCAAGGTTTCCTGGTTAGGGAGGCTTGTGTTGGAGTTCTGGTGGGTGGAGCTGGGTTTCTTCTCTCTGGAGTGCAATGGAGTGAGCAGTAATGGGTTATGAGACATCAAAGGTTTTGGAATAATTTTGAGCTGCCTGTATATTGAAGCTCAGGGGAGTGTTCCTGTATTGCTGGAGAATTTGTGTGATATGTCTTGTTTTGGAACTTGTTGGCCCTTGGGTGGAGCTTGGTTTTGGTGTAGGTATGAAGGCATTTGATGAGCTCCTATTGCTTAATGTTCCCTGAATTCAAGCATTCTCTAATGTTTTCAGGCTTTGGATTTAAGCCTCCTGCTTCTGGTTTTCAGTTTTATTTTTACAGTAGCCTCTAGACTTCTCCATCAATACAGCACCGATGATAAAACTTCTAGGTTAAAGATGAAAAGTTTCTCCACATTGAGGGACACTCAGAGAGGTTCACTGTTTTTGAAGACAATGGTCTGCTTTTCTGGTTGCCTGATGTCCTCTGCCAGCCTACAGAAGTTGTTTCGTGGAGTTTGCTCAGCGTTGAAATGTTCTTTTGAGGAATTTGTGAGGGAGAAAGTGGTCTTCCCATCCTATTCCTCTGCCATCTTTACAGTTCCTCTGCATTTTTTAATTCACCTTGAACATCTAGAAGTTCATGGCTCACGTACTGTTGAAGCCTGGCTTGGAGAATTTTGAGCATTACTTTACTAGTGTGTGAGATGAGCGCAATTGTGCAGTAGTTTGAGCATTCTTTGGCTTGCCTTTCTTTGGGATTGGAATGAAAACTGAGCTCTTTCAGTCCTGGGGCCACTGCTGAGTTTTCCAAATTTGCTGGCATATTGAGTGTAACATTTTCACAGCATCATCTTCAGAATTTGAAATAGCTCACCTGGAATGCCATCACCTCCACTAGCTTTGTTTGCAGTGATGCTTCCTAAGGCCCACTTGACTTGACATTCCCAGGATGTCTGGCTCTTGGTGAGTGATCATATGATCATGATCACCTGGGTCATGAAGATCTTTTCTGTATAGTTCTTCTGTGTATTCTTTTCACCTCTTCTTAATATCCTCTGCTTCTCTTAGGTCCACACCTAAGAGCTCAATGTCCTTTCCTAAGGTCCATACCTCAGGGCTCAATGTCCTTTATTGAACCCATGTTTGCCTGAAATTTTCCCTTGGTAACTCTAATTTTCTTTAAGAGATCTCTAGTCTTTCCCATTCTATTGCTTTCCTCTATTTCTTTGCATTGATCACTGAGGAAGGCTTTCTTATCTCTCCTTGCTATTCTTTGAAACTCTGCATTCAGATGCTTGTATCTTTCCTTTTCTCCTTTGCTTTTCACTTCTCTTCTTTTCACAGCTATTTGTACGCCCTCCTCAGACAGCCATTTTGCTTTTTCACATTTCTTTTTCTTAGGGATGGTCTTGATCCCTGTCTCCTGTACATTGTCATGAAGCTTCTTCCACAGTTCTTCAGGCACTCTGTCTATCATATCTAATCCCTTGAACCACCAACCTCATCTTGTTATGTTAGTCTTTCAGTCATGTCTGACTCTTTGTGGCCCCGTGGATTCTAGCCTGCCAGGCTCTGCCATCCATGGGATTTTCCAGGAAAGAATACTGGAGTGGGTTGCCATTTCCTTCTCCAGGCAATCTTCCTGACTCAGGGATCAAACCCTGGTTACCCACATTGCAGGCAGACTCCTTACCATCTGAGCTACCAGGGAAGCCCTCTATTTTTATGTTAGTCTCTCAGCCATGTCTTGACATAACCGGTCTTTATTTTTCTCAGCCAGCCAAAGGTCAGAATCACCAACATCATTACCTAGTTCTAAAGAAAAAGGAAAACCTTCAACCACATTCTGAAAATATTGAAGCAATTATGATTCAAATTCCTAATTTCACTGCCATTAGACCTGTAAATGAAACTATATCATAATTCTTTATTTGAGTATTTTTCTGGGAGATGTAGGGTAACACCACTCTGCCTATAAGACCAGTAACATACATCCATTGTTTGGGATGATAGATCTAAGTTAGCATTTCCATCAGGTTTCATTGTTCTGAAAACAAAACAACAACAAAAACCAATTCAACCACTTCACAGAAAATTAAGCAATGATTAATTTAAAAAAAATAAAGGAATAGGTTATTAACACTTCAGAACAAAACACAATTAAGGCTGCTTGCCAGTATCATTTATTACTTTTAAAAGAAAAATTTTTGAAAAACTCATTTTATTGGAACTTCACTAATTAGAAAACTAATTTGCAAAGACACTTTTCAGTTCAAAGATACAGTGCATAGGCAAGGCTGCACATTGAGAGTGCCCTGGATTTTTTTTTCAGAGTCTATAATCAACTTTATTTTAATATGATCTAAACACATATCATTTAGAAAATCCCAAGAAAAATTTATGTACAAGAGTTGATGCTATCGCATTTGGACAAAGCTGGCAAGTTCCTGCTATGAGCATATACCAGGAGATACCACTGAGGAAACATAATACATTGGAGTAGATGTTGTGGCATTTGGCCCACAGTTTGATAGCCCTCAGGGTTAACCTGAAGTTGTCAATGTTTGATACTAGATGTAAAACATCTAGTAAAACCATTTCATTGATTTGCAACAAAATCAAAACCCTGCAATCATTAAGACTTCTTATACATATCTAAATTTTTAAGCAGACTGTCATGTTTTAAGTCCAAGTTTCCTGGAATAGTCTGCAGTGCTAATCTTGCAAACAAAATATCAATCTCTATCCCATCAAACAGTTTGATAACTGGTACGAATGCCTCTTCAACAGCTCTTAAATCTTTTACTTCTCCCTGTAATTTCAACTTATCATAGAATGAGGTGAAAAAGTCACTTCAATCAACATGTCTTGTTGCAACACACAATGCATCAATATTGGCAGTTTTTTGTATATACTCCTAATCTGTAAGATCCAGATGTAAACATTTTCCCATCAGCATGTTCTATTACAGATTGTGGAACACTCTTGCTTTCACTGATTTCTCGTATCCAGTCTTTTACCAGGTTAATTCTCCCAAAATTAAAATCCTGCACTGAAGTTCCTCTTTTTCTTCAAAAACCCCAAAGGGCTTCAGAGTCTCCACTAGTTTCTGTGTAAGCAGGCAGTTAGTCTCCTTGGGGGCTGCTAAGTGGAAGGGAGAAGTAATGCCATAGTGCTTTCATGGCGGGTGTGTTTGCTGCAACCCCTATTTTGTACTGGATTTTTAAAAATATGAATCTTTTCAAGTTTTCTATAAAGGTGATCTACTCATTCACTTGTAGGCTCACTGTTACCAGTTACTGCTACATAATACATGAACCGTGAACTTCCAGATGTTCAAGCTGGTTTTAGAAAAGGCAGAGGAACCAGAGATCAAATTGCCAACATCTGCTGGATAATCGAAAAAGCAAAAGAGTTCCAAAAAAAACATCTATTTCTGCTTTATTGACTATGCCAAAGCCTTTGACTGTGTGGATCACAATAAACTGTGGAAAATTCTGAAAGAGATGGGAATACCAGACCACTTGACTTGCCTCTTGAGAAACCTATATGCAGGTCAGGAAGCAACAGTTAGAACTGGACATGGAACAAGAGACTGGTTCCAAATAGGAAAAGGAGTATGTCAAGGCTGTATATTGTCACCCTGCTTATTTAACTTCTATGCAGAGAACATCATGAGAAACACTGGACTGGAAGAAACACAAGCTGGAATCAAGATTGCCTGGAGAAATATCAATAACCTCAGATATTCAGGTGACATCACCGTTATGGCAGAAAGTGAAGAGGAACTAAAAAGACTCTTGATGAAAGTGAAAGAGGAGAGTGAAAAAGTTGGCTTAAAGCTCAACATTCAGAAAATGAAGCTCATGGCATCTGGTCCCATCACTTCATGGGAAATAGATGGGAAACAGGGGAAACAGTGTCAGACTTTATTTTTCTGGGCTCCAAAATCACTGCAGATGATGACTTCAGCCACGAAATTAAAAGACGCTTACTCCTTGGAAGAAAACTTATGACCAACCTAGATAGCATATTGAAAAACAGAGACATTACTTTGCAGACTAAGATCTGTCTAGTCAAGGCTATGGTTTTTCCTGTGGTCATGTATGGATGTGAGAGTTGGACTGTGAAGAAAGCTGAGCACCGAAGAATTGATGCTTTTGAACTGTGGTGTTGGAGAAGACTCCTGAGAGTCCCTTGGACTGCAAGGATATCCAACCAGTCCATCCTAAAGGAGATCAGCCCTGGGTGTTCTTTTTGGAAGGAATGATGCTAAAGCTGAAACTCCAGTACTTTTTCCACCTCATACAAAGAGTTGACTCATCAGAAAAGACTTTGATGCTGGGAGGGATTGGGGTCAGGAAGAAAAGGGGACGAGAGAGGATGAGATGACTGGATGGCATGACCGACTCAATGGACGTGAGTTTGAGTGAACTCTGGCAGTTGATGATGGACAGGGAGGCCTGGCATGCTGTGATTCATGGGGTCGCAAAGAGTCAGACACGACTGAGCAACTGAACTGAACCTAACGTAGATATTTATTGCTGAATAAAAGCTACACTAAAGCTTAGCAGATTAAAACAACAGTTACGTACTTAGCCCTTGATTCAATAGGTCAGTAGTTGAGGCTAGGCTGACTTGGAACGCTAGTCTAGTCCTGACAGGGCGCCCTTGTATATGTGCAGTCAGCAGGAGATCAAGGGGGCGACGCTGCTCCTTGTGCTTGTTTAGCTGTTGGCTGGTACAGAATCGGGACAGTTGGGCCCTCAGACACGAGGCTAGCCCTGGTCTGCTCACATAAAGAGGCAGGGGTCTAGAGAGAGAGAGAGAGACAGCAGGCAAGACCTCTTGCAGTCTAAACTGGTACAAAATTGCTTTTGTCACATTCTTTAGGCTAATGCAGTTACAAGCTGAGCCCAGGTTGAAGGCATGGAGAAAGATTCTAGCACCTTAGTTTTGTCTCAGGCTTTACTTTCTATGAAACTCAGACTATCAGATTATCTATCACTCTATAGCATTTTTGGTTTTTCTTTAGCCAATGTCCTTGAAAATGCTTAAAAATTTTTTTTTTGGTATAAGTGCTATTAAGATAGGATCAATAAAAAATAAAATAACACAACCTTGTAAATCAACTATATTCCAATAAAAATTATTAAAATATCACATATAGTTCCATCACCTCCACAATAAAACAATCCATTATTTTCTGATTTTCTTTTCTAATGCTTTCTCATATATGTACATTTTTCAGTAATTTCTCCTTAAATTAATATATTAATTTATATTAATAATATATTCTAATAATATATTATTCTAGTTTTATATTATATAAAATATACTATAATATATTCTTATTTTTTTTTCTTTTTTAACCTAACCCCAATATTATAGTCATTACCACTACTGAATTGTCTTCAAAAGTTTTGGTAAAGGCCCGATATTTCAAAATTTGAGGATTCTAACAGATTATCATTTTAATTTTCCTTGATAGATGCTTAGTCTGTTCTATTATTGAGTCTTTGTGGTTTTATGATCAAAGACATTCATAAAAATTTATATATAAAGATTTTCTAAACTCTGCTTTTTTAACATGTAGTATGATTGAACAAAAGATTGTAAGCACTTGGTATGATTTGAACAATCACTTGGTATAAAATATGCTTCAAAATAGAGTCTTTAACAATAATCAGATTGTTAGTTTTAAAATTTTTGTGAATTTTATATAAAAGAGATGAATTGTTTGATTTGTTCACTCAAAAACTAGTCATATGCCAGGCATCATTGTAGTCTTCTTAAATACTAATATGAATAAAATATGGAATTGATCTCAAAGAGTTTTCAGACACTGCAGTTCTGCTTCTTGTTAGTCTAGTTACCTGACTAGTTACTTAAGTTTATGGTTATTATTTATGATTATTATTAAATTAAAATTAGATTTTTTAAATTATAAAATGCTGTAATGTTTGAGCAGGTATAGGAAAAAAATAACTAATGGAACAGAATTGAGAAATAGATTCATGACTTCCAAGTCTTCTAGAGAACACATTTAGAAATGTGTTATTCAGTTCAGTTCAGTCGCTCAGTCGTGTCCAACTCTGCAACCCCAAGGACTGCAGCATGCCAGGCTTCCCTGTCCATCCCAACTCTTGGAGCCTTCTCAAACTCATGTCCATCGCGTCAGTGATGCCATCCAACCATCTTATCCTCTGTTGTCCCCTTCTCCTCCTGCCTCAATCTTTCCCAGCACCAGAGTCTTTATAAATGAGTCATTTCTTTGTATCACGTGACCAAAGTATTGGAGTTTCAGTTTCACCATCAGTCTTTCCAATGAATATTCAGGACTAATTTCCTTTAAGATGGACTGATTGGATCTTCTTGCTGTCCAAGGGCCTCTCAAGAATCTTTTCCAACACCACAGTTTAAAAGCATCAATTCTTCCAAACTCAGCTTTTTTTATAGTCCAACTCTCACATCCATACGTGACTACAGGAAAAATCATAGCTTTGACTAGACAGACCTTTGTTGGTAAAGTAATATCCCTGCTTTTTAATATGCTGTCTAGCTTGGTTATAACTTTTCTTCCAAGGAGCAAGCGTCTTTTAATTTCATGGCTGCAGTCACTGTCTGCAGTGATTTTGGAGCCCCAAAAATAAAGTCTGCATCTGTTTCCACTATTTCCCCATCTATTTGCCATGAAGTGATGGGACTGAATGCCATGATCTTAGCTTTCTGAATGCTGAGCTTTAAGCCAACTTTTTCACTCTCCTCTTTCACTTTCATCAAGAGGCTCTTTAGTTCTTTGCTTTCTGCCATAAGGGTGGTGTCATCTGTGTATCTGAGGTTATTGATATGTGTTATTGCTTTCATAATTTAAAAAATAAAAAATCATCAAAAAAAGAAAAACAGATTCACAGTAAATAAGAAAGTATTACACTTTAGAAGTGACATTTCAATTCACTGGGAGAAAAATTAGACTATTAAATAAATTATTGTTGAACCAATATTCCGTTCATTTTGGAAAATAAAGTAAAATTAGTTTCCTATATATACCATAGAGTATAAAATCTAGGTGGAATGAATTTCTAGAAGTATAAGGAAATAAAGCAGAATATGCTTGAGGTTAGGAAGTTCTCCCTGGGCAAGACTCCAAACTCAAAATTCACAAAGATAAAGATAGCCAGATTTGGTTTTATGAAAATGTTTTTAATCTTCCATAAATATAAACTTACAAGATGTTGCCAGACTGGAAGAAAATATAGAACATACAGAAAAATTAAAAGCAGATACTATTTCTGAATATTCAGGTTTCAGTTGCAGACAATAAATTCGCACAGGCTAGTTTAGGCTGAAAAAATAATCTAATATGTGGAACAGGATATAAAGAAACTCAGTTAGGGACTAGAAGAGTAGACGTTATTTCCAGGGGGCATCAGCATCATGGTGGAGTGAGATGCGCCCTTTGTCCCTCTCCTTCAATCTACAACCAGTAAAATAGCCACAGCTAAAAACATGCCTCTGCCCTACATACCAGGATGCTGGAGAGTTCCTCAAATCTGTGTTTCTGAAGGCTGGTGGGCTGGAATAGACAGGAGGCTGAATCAGGGGGACAGTGAAGGCCGTGCCTTTAATTCTGGATTCCCCAACTGCAGCTTGTAGCCCCAGAGAACTTGGAAGCAGAGAGGAAGTGGTGCATGTGACCCTAGTCTTCTTGCTGCCACAGGTAACCAGGCAGCACTGGCCGTGGACCGGCTGCACTCTCCCTCCAGTCACATGGGCACCCATTAGGCCCGTCGACCTCTGCCCGCAGCAGCAGAATCCATGCACCTGAAAACACCAGGCATGGCAGAGGTGCCCACATATCCCTGGTTGCCCCTTCATCCTGCATTGCCCCCTGCAGTAGTGGAGGCTGTGACTAGGGAGACCCTGAGCTGGCAGAAAAGTCCACTATTCTGGTGCCCCAGGCACCACTGAGGCTGGACAGTCAGCAGCAAGGTTTCAATAACTCTGGAGGCACTAGCAGTGATAACGAAGGTAAAGTTGGTAGACAGAGGTGGTAGAAGGTGGAAAATGTGAACTTTCAAATGTAACCAGAGGGCTCTTGGTTAAAAGAAACCAAAAAGTTGTGCTATAGTGCCACCTACTGTAAAACAAAAGAAAGGTCTCTAGTTTCTAACCTGTTTATCTGAGCCATCAGAGAAGACTGTTAAATCTTTAGAAGCAAGTTTTTAAAAAATTAAAAAGTTTTGCCTAAAGAAGAAAGATATTTGCTACTTGAAATGCACCAGTAAAAGAAAAAGTCAACAAACAACATGAAAGATCACAGTAATTCTGTAACACAAAAGAAAATGGCAATTCTCCAGAAACCAAAGTTAAAGGGATGGAATATTGCAATCTGATAGAAAATTCAAAATAGGTGTCGTGGAGAAACTCAATGAGAGAAACTTGTAGTTATACAGGCCTACCTCAGGAAAAGAAAATTCTCAAATAAACAGTTAGCCTTTCACCTAAAATAACTAGAAAAAGAACAAAGCCTGAAAAGAGTTGAAGGAAGAAAATAATAAAAATCATAGTGAAAATAAATGAAATAGAAAAGATCCATCAAAATATGAGCTGGCTCTTTGAAAAGAAAAATTGACAAACCTTTAGTTAGACTAACAGAGAAAAGAGAAGTCTCTCTTACTTAGAGTAATCAAAAATTTCCCCAAAAAGAAGACAAAACATACAAAGGAGACTTAATGATTATCCTTCTCAAATTCTTCCAAAATTTAAAGAGGAAGGAATGCTTCCAAATTCATTTTATGAGGCCAACATTACCTTCACATCAAAACCAGACAAAGATAACACAGTAAAGGAAAATTAGAAGCCAATATCTCTGATGAATATAAATGCAGCCCTCCTCACCCACCCCCTGGAGAAGGAAATAGCAACCCATTCCAGTATTCTTGCCTAGAGAATCCCATGGACAGAGGAACCTGGCAGGCTACAGCTCATGGGGTCGCAAGAGTCAGACATGACTTAGTGACTAAACCACCACCATCACCACCTCCACCAAAAAACATTAGCAAACAGAATACAACAACACATTAAAAGGATCATACACCATGGTCAAGTGAGATTTATTGCAGGAATACAAAGATGGTTCAACATCCACAAATCTACATGATACACTACATTAACAAAATGAAGAATAAAAATAATATGATCATCTCAGAAATAGCATTTAACAAAATTAAACACAATTTTAAAAAACTCTTGACAAAATGGATATAAAAATTATGTACTTCAACATAAGACATTATTCTCATGATAAAAAAGCTGAAACCTATCCCTCCAAAATCAGGAACAAGACAAGGATGCCCACTCTCATCACTCTTATCCAATATAGTACTGGAAGTTTTAGCCAGAACAATTAGGCAAGAAAAAGACATAAAAGGCATCCAAATTGCAAAGAAAAAAGCAAAACTTCAAAGACTCCACAAAAAACTACTAGAAATAATAAACAACTATGGTAAAGATGCATTACAAAATATATATACAAGCGTTTGTTGCATTTTCTATATGCTGACAATGAACTAGCAGAAAGAGATATTAAAAAAAACAATCCCATTTATAATTGTCATTTAAAGAAAAAATACCTAGGAATAAATTTATCCAAGGGGATGAAAGACCTATACACTGAAACTGTAACATATTGTTGAAAGAAATTGAAGATGACACAAATAATGGAAAAATATTCTATGATCATAGATTGGAAGGCATGATATTGTTAAAATGTCCATATTACCTAAACCAATCTACATATCGATAAAATCCCTGTTAAAATCTCAAGAACATTTTTTTCACAGAAATAGAACAAAAAATTCTAAAATTTATATATAGCCACAGAAAATCTAGCCAAAGCAATCCTGAGGAAAAAACTCCATGGACAGAGGAGCCTGGTGGGCTATAGCCCATAGGGTCACAAACACTTGGACACAACTGAGTACCCAGTCACTAATCGAAAGAATATTAAGTTGGGAGAAAAACAGAGTCACAAATCAGTGGAACAGAGTTGAGAGCCCAGAGATAAACCCACACATATATGGACAATAAATTTACAATAAAGGAGCAAAGAACATACAGTAGAGAAAGAATAGTCTTTTCAAATAAATGGTATTGGGAAAGCTGGACAACCACATGAAAAAAAATGGAACAAGATCCCCATCTCACATTACACAGAAAAATCAACTTAAAATGGATTAAAGAATGGAAACATAAAACCTTAGAAGAAAATATAGGGAGTGAGTTCTTTGACATCAGTCTTAGCAATATCCTTCTGGATGTGTCTCATCAGGCAAGGGAAACAAAAGCAGAAATAAAGAAATGATACTGCATCAAACTGAAATGCTTCTGCACTGCAAAGGAAAGCATCAACAAAATGAATTTCTTGAGTAATTTGGAAAAGAACTACCATATTATCTGGCAATCCCACGTCTGGGTATTTATCAAAAAAAAATGAAAATACTAATTTGAAAAGATATATGCACCCCTATGTTCACTGCAGCATTATTTACAACTGTCAAGATATGGAACAGGACTTCCCTGGTGGTACAGTGGATAAGAAGCCACCTACCAGTGCAGGGGACGCAGGTTCCATCCCTGGTCCAAGAAGAGTCCACGTGCCGCGCAGTGACTCAACTTACGCACCACAACTGCTGAGGCCACACTCTAGCGCCCACATGCTGCAGCTACTGAGGTCTGTCGGCCTAGAGCCTGTGCTCCAGAAGAGAAGTCTCTGCAGTGAGAACCCCATGCACCACAACGAGGAGGAGACCCTGCTGGCCGCAGCTGGAGGAAGCCCACACAAAATAATGAAGACACAGCACAGCCAAAAATGGATCAAATAAATCAATAAGTAATTATTTTAAAGATATGGAAACAAACTAATGCCTGTCGATAGATGAACGGATGAAGAGGATGTAGTACATATACACAATGGAATACCACTCAGCCGTAAAAATGATGAAGTCTTATAATTTGAGACAACATGGCTGGACTTTGAGGGTATTATAATAAGTAAAATAAGTCAGATGGAGAAAAGCAAATGCCATATGATTTCACATACATGTGGAATCTAAAAAAGCAAACAAACAAACAATAACAACAACCAAACACGTAGATACAGAGGACAGAGTGGTGATTACCATAGGAGAAAGGTCACTGGGGAAGGGGAAATGAGTAGAAGGGGATCAACTGTATGGTAATGGATGGAAACTGCCTATATAGAAATATCATATAATGTACACATTAAAGACACAATGTTATAACGTAAAGTTACCTCAATAAAAAACAAACTAAAAAAAAAAAAAATGTCCAGTTCAGTACTAATCTCCCCTAGGTATAATCTGGAAAGCTGCCTCTGTGCAGGAAGCTAACAAACTGAATATATTGCTACTGAAGACAGAAATCCATGCTAAATGAAAATAATTGTCTTCATTAATAAAGGAAGCAGATGAATCAAAAGAATGCATACACATTAGACAGTTGAACCACAGCCACTGATTCCAAAACCATTCCACCTCCACAAGTGACATCTGTGAAATGTGTTCTGGGACCTGCCTCCTCTTCTCTTATGGACAATGTACCCTGTAAGTACATCTGATCGGTGGCTCCTAAATGATGGTCAGTACTCAAGATTCAGAAAAATCTGGGAAACCTGTGTTTATCTTCCCCTTTTGCATGCAGAAAGTGGGTTATGATGAAAGTTGAGTCAACTGACCACAATCTCTAATATGCAAAGAGTTCCTATGAATCAATAAGGAAAGAATGATGAACTGATTACCAAAAATAATTCATAGAAAACAAAATTTTAAAAATTTATATGCTATAATAGAATGTTCCTCTTCATTAGCAATCAAGGAAGAACATTATATAGTTAAATTTTGTATAGTTAGAGCTGAAGTTCAAAGTGGCTAAAATAATAAGGTATCTCTAATATATACAGCAAGAAGAAGCTCTCATTGACCTATTGACCTGTATTGGGAAAGTAAGGTTATTCAGATTTCCCTGCCCTTTTAAATTATTTTCAATTAATACTTACAATCCTTTGACCAAACAGCACTTAATCTAGCAATCTGCCCTTCAGGAATACTTAAATTTGTACAAAGAGATATGTGTAAAGAGCTTATTGCATTATGGTTTGATATCAAACAATTAGAAATAACTCAAGCTAGTAAAGTAATGCTCAAAATTCTCCAAGCCAGGCTTCAGCAATATGTGAACCATGAACTTCCTGATATTCAAGCTGGTTTTAGAAAAGGCAGAGGAACCAGAGATCAAATTGCCAACATCCACTGGATTATGGAAAAAGCAAACAGAGTTCCAGAAAAACATCTATTTCTTCTTTATTGACTATGCCAAAGCCTTTGACTGTGTGGATCACAATAAACTGTGGAAAATTCTGAAAGACATGGGAATACAAGACCACCTGACCTCACTCTTGAGAAATCTGTATGCAGGTCAGGTCAGGAAACAGCAGTTAGAACTGGACATGGAACAACAGACTGGTTCCAAATAGGAAAAGGAGTACGCCAAGGCTGTATATTGTCAGCCTGCTTATTTAACTTCTATGCAGAGTATATCATGAGAAACGCTGGACTGGAAGAAACACAAGCTGGAATCAAGATTGCTGGGAGAAATATCAATAACCTCAGATATGCAGATGACACCACCCTTATGGCAGAAAGTGGAGAGGAACTCAAAAGCCTCTTGATGAAAGTAAAAGAGGAGAGTGAAAAAGTTGGCTTAAAGCTCAACATTCAGAAAACGAAGATCATGGTATCTGGTCCCATCACTTCATGGGAAATAGATGGGGAAACAGCGGAAACAGATGCAGACTTTATTTTGGGGGCTCCAAAATCACTGCAGATGGTGATTGCAGCCATGAAATTAAAAGACGCTTACTCCTTGGAAGAAAAGTTATGATCAACCTAGATAGCCTGTTCAAAAGCAGAGACATTACTTTGCCGAATAAGGTCCGTCTAGTCAAGGCTATGGTTTTTCCTGTGGTCATGTATGGATGTGAGAGTTGGACTGTGAAGAAGGCAGAGCGCCAAAGAATTGATGCTTTTGAACTGTGGTGTTGGAGAAGACTCTTAAGAGTCCCTTGGACTGCAAGGAGATCCATTCAGTCCATTCTGAAGGAGATCAACCCTGGGATTTCTTTGGAAGGAATGATGGTAGAGCTGAAGCTCCAGTACTTTTTCCACCTTATGCAAAGAGTTGACTCATTGGAAAAGACTCTGATGCTGGGAGGGATTGTGGGCAGGAGGAGAAGGGGACGACCGAGGATGAGATGTCTGGATGGCATCACTGACTCGATGGACATGAGTCTGAGTGAACTCCAGGTGTTGGTGATGGACAGGGAGGCCTGCCGTGCTGCAATTCATGGTGTCGGACACGACTGAGCGACTGAACTGAACTGAAGCATTCATTGAAAAGGCAGTATTTAAATTGTACAATCATGTTATGGAATTTTATACAGATTTTTTGACAACTATTTTATAAAGACTGACATGATAAAGGTCCATGAACATTAAGTGAAGTCACTCAGTCGTGTCCGACTCTTTGCAACCCCCTGGACTGTAGCCTACCAGGCTCCTCTGTCCTTGGGATTTTCCAGGCAATAGTACTAGAGTGGATTGCCATTTCCTTCTCCAGGGGATCTTCCCCATCCAGGGATCGAACCCGAATCTCCCACATTGTAGACAGACACTTTACCATCTGAGCCACCAGGGAAGTCTTATGAGTGAAGTCGCTCAGTAGTGTCCAACTCTTTGCCACCCCATGCACTGTAGCCTACCAAGCTCCTCCATCCATGGGATTTTCCAGGCAATAGTACTGGAGTGGATTGCCATTTCCTTTTCCAGGGGATCTTCCCAACCCAGGGATCGAACCCAGGTCTCCCGCATTGGAGGCAGACTCTTTAACCTGTGAGCCACCAGGGAATCCCATGAACATTAGTAAATGTAAAAGCAAGTTGCAGAACTATAGTGAGATATTGTTTTTGAAAAAGAAAACATGCATGTAGCCTATCTATCCCCATATCTCTACCAAAAAAAAATCTCAATAATGTCTACACTGGTGATTTGTTGTGTATGTGTGCATGTGTGTGAAAGGTTCTGGAAGAAAGCACCTTACCCTGTTACCAATGGTTACTTCAGAATAGTGGGTTTGGAGAGGAGACTTTGATTTTTTCTCTGCATATTTTTATATTGTTAGAATATTTTACAAGTTGAAGTGCTCTTGTAAGTGAAAAAAGCATGATGTACGAAGGAAAATTCTGCTAGATTGTTCCCTAAAACCCTCATTCCAAATGTTGTCAACAATAATTTTCAAGATAATCATCATAGAATATCCTTGAGGCCTAAAAACTTGCCTATGAAATCTTCTGAGATTTGTCTGTCTGATAATCATCAAATCTTTCAAGTTAGTTAACCTCAATACCATTCCTAGGGCCTGCCCATTCCACACACAGTCTTTGCCTATTATAACACTGTGTCTCCAGTTTGCAATAGATGTTATTGAATGATGCTACTGCTAAATTTCAGCCTAACAAAATATGGCTCAGAACCTTACCAAACAGACCTAAAATACAAATCCCAGGATAATGTGCATTTATTTTGGCCACTCCTTGGTTCAAAAGAAACTGCTAAATTTTAAAAATTAGTAGTAAAAAATGGCTAATAAGGCTGTATTTATCTTTGCTTTTTATAAATTGTCTGATTTCCATGCAGCTTTCTTTGTGTGATTTTTGGCCCTCAGAATTTAATGAGAATAAAAGTCATATGATGCAACATTGGGGCCATTTTTTCCTTCAAGTTACCAAATCCAGACATCCCCAGAAAATGATACTGCCTCTTAGCATTACAGGAAAGCATCTCACCAAAGCTCATGGGGGCACACCCAAACTGAGAAAATACTTTCAAAGAGCAATAGCCAGCTTTGCTTTGCACAGATCTTTACTATGAAGCTGATTAGAAGAGCTATTCAAACCATTTAAAGTTTGAGATATACTGGGTAATTCCTAGCTCATATTATAAGCCCAGGATAAGAACAGTCTTAATAAATTAATCTGTAAACTAGGGGAATGCAAAATTATGCTGATTAGAGACAGATAACTATTATAACAAATAAAGAGTTAAAAAATGAAAACATCCTATCTTTCCATATAGGATTTCATTCTGTCACCTGGAATTCTTCAATATAAATAAACATATTCTCTAGAAATAAATGTTAGCTGAAACATGTATTTTTTCCCCTTGCAACTGATGATTGTCTCAGGCTAAGAAAACTCAAACCATTTTGACTTCTTAATTCTCTTCCTCTCACTTTTATTCTTTTTATCATTTGGAGGGAAATCTCAATGTAAAACAAGTCTTCATTCCCAAAGTCTCAAATTTTGTCTCTTTGAATTCTGATTTTGAAGCAAGTTTCCCATGTAATCTTTGCAAACTGAGGTCTCCAAATCAAGTCAATTTTGAATTATTTAATGTGGAAAGAAGCAGTTAGTTTGGGGTCCTCAGTGTCACAGAGACCGTTCTGGAGAATGGCTTCAGACAAAGGGGCTGGGCCAGGGAGAAGGCCACGTGTCCTGCAGCACTGGCTTCTGTTAACATTAATAACCATCACAATCGTGTGTGTCTTGTTCCAGCCCCACTGGCTACCTTCCTATCACCAGAATAAAATATTGGCTTTCTACTTACTTTTCTCCTTTTTCACATATGCTAATTTCCACCCTTCATTTAGAATCAGTTTAAATTCAGCCAATAGTTTTACAATTCCTTAGTCTTTCCTGGTCTGGAAATCTCTTCTTGCTTTGTCAATTCATATCCATAACCGTCAAGAAATTTTCAGTGCATGTTTGCTTATGTCAATGATAATTGTATAAAAATAGCATCTGCTTTCCAAAAGTATTGGGACCTTCAAGCTAAGGTCCCAATTCTAATACATTTTTTGCATTAAAATTTAAGGTATAGTTCTCCCTCTTTTGTGTACAGTTCATCAAGTTTTCACAGGTGTATATAGTCATGTAGCCATCAGGGTCAAGATGTAGGGTCCTTCAAATAATTCTTCTATCCCCCTTTCTAGTCAACCTCTACATACATCCCCAGATCCTAGCAGACATGGATCTATTTTCTGTCCATAGTTTTATTTTTGCAAAAGTGTTATATAAATGGAATCCTATGTTCTGATCTGGCCTCTTTAACTTAATACGTTAAAGATGCATCTATGTGGTTGCATGTTTCAACAGTTCATTCCTTTTACTGATGGATAGTATTCCATTTTATGGATATACTGCAGTTGGTTTATCAGCACTCCAGGTGATGGATATTTGAGTGTTTTTCAGTCTGGGATGACTATGAGTTTAATATCTTTTGAACATCCAACTACAGGTTTTTTTGTGAAGACAGGTTTTCATTTCATTTGGGTAAATACCTATGAGTGGGATGTTAGGTGTGTTTAACTTCTAAATATTTTCTGTTGTACCCCACCTCCTTGTATGCTGCTTTATATAACAGATGTTGGTTGGGCTCCCTTCATTTAATGGTCTGGGTAAAATTTGTTCAAAGTCACAAACTATTTGTTCATAATTCTCTCCTAATGTCAGTATGTTTTGGGGAATTTCACTTTGATGGGTACCACTGTATCTGATTTCTGGGTCCTTTAGTGATGCTCTTCCCACCACTAATAACCTCGATTCAAAATTTGCAACAGCTTCAAATTAATTATATACTGTCCAGTTACATAAATGCATGAGTAAGTATTACAGATTTTACTGAAAGTTCAGAGACCATAAGTTGTGAGGGTGAAAGTGTTACATTTTACAACCCACAGAAAATGACTAAAAATTACATCTTAAACAACCCTGTCCTTTTTTGGAATCCCAACTTGGACACTCATCATTCTGACTTCTTTCTATTCTTGCCCTTATAGAAGCTAGTCTTTTTTTTTTTTTTTTCATGGTAGCAAGTGATAGGATATATTAAAGAGAAGGAAAATACAGAGCTCTCTGCATAGACACTGAGAGAGGTAAAGAGTCCCCAGGAGCTAGTCTTGTTAACTTCTCTCTAAGCCTAAAACAAATTTCCTCCTTCCATATACAGGGCAACTCATCTTTTCCTGTCTGCTATTTCCAATGGTGCATATGTAAACTTAGAAGAGCAAAACAATGCTTTCCTGTTGAGATTATTTTCCCTACCTAGAATATGACAGTTTCTTCTTAAAAATGCTATTTTAAGTTAAGTTCTAATTTTTTGAAAGCTGATAATTCTTATATGGTTGTTGTTATTCAGTTGCTGAGTCATGTCTCTTTGCAACTCCATGGACTATAGCATGCCAGGCTCCTCTTTCCTCTACTGTCTCCCAGTCTTTGCTTAAATTCATGTCCATTGAGTCAGTGGTACTATTTAACCACCTCATCGTCTGTCACCCCCTTCTCCTATTGCCTTCAGTCTTTCCTACCATCAGGATTTTTTCCAATGAGTCAGCTCTGTGCATCAGATGGCCCAAGTATTGGAGCTTCAGCTTATGTCCTTCCAATGAATATTCAGGGTTGATTTCCTTTAGGATTGACTGGATTGATCTCTTTGCTGTTCAAGGGACTCTCGAGAGTCTTCTCCACCACCACAATATGAAACCATCAATTTTTTAGCATGGTCCTGCTGTCATATGGAGTTAGTCCAATTTTATGATCCATAAAGCCCAACTCTCATATCCGTACATGACTACTGGAAAAACCATAGCTTTGGCTATATGGACCTTGTAAGCAAAGCGATGTCTCTGTTTTTCAGTGTGTTGTCTAGGTTTGTCATAACTTTCCTTCAAGGAGCAAGTGTCTTTTAATTTCATGGTTGCAATCATTGTCTGCAGTGATTCTGGAGCCTGAGAAAGAAAATCTGTCACTGCTTCCACTTTTTCCCCTTCTATTTGAAAGGTGAAGAATTACAGATATTTGTGCAATCAATCTACCATGCTTACAAAATCAGAATATTTCATTAATTAGAAGATCTAATTTTTCTATAATTCAAAATCAGCAAAATTTTACCTTTATTCGGCTCATGAACACAAAGCTAATTAAAGTAAACTTCACATTTCATTTAAAACCATATCATTTTCCCCTAATAAAAGGCTAAAGCCACATTGTTGGATTCCTTTCAATTTAATAAACTACACATAACCTAAAGCTAGAATAGTACCACTATGGTTTTCTGTCAGTTATTTTAGTCAATACCATTGAATCTGTTTAAATAAAACACTAAAACGGTTATATAAAAAGCTTTAAATAAAAAGAAAATATGAAATAAAAAAAGAAGCTAAATTATAACTTGCTGTTGTTTAGTCACTAAATCATGTCCAACTCTTGTGACCCTGTGGACAGCCCACTAGGCTCCTCTGTCCATGGGAATTCCCAGACAAGAATACTGAGTGGGTTGCCATTTCCTTCTCCAGGGGATCTTCCCAACCCAGGGACTGAATCCATGTCTCCTGCATTGGCAGATGGGTTTTTACCACTGAGCCAACAGGGAAGCCTCCAAGTGATAACTTAGAAATTCCCTAATATGCTCTATTTTGGAGCGAGGGTGATTTTATGAAGTTATACATATACATAGTTTAAAGAGTAAAATGTGAAACAGTTTTCCAAGCTTGAAACAGCAATTTCCTAAATCCCTGCAGTCACTATCTTCTTTCAACAGGCAACTCTCTGTAACTTTTTACATCTATTATTTTTGTTTAGATAGCCACAAGCTTAAAATTCCATTCTTATGTTGCCTCCTCTCAATTTTCAATCTTGGGTGTTTTCTGTTGTTTTCCTATTATGGAAAGTGATGAATCATGTGTGATCTCTCCTGCATCTTCCTGCTCCCTTCCTCCCCACCCCATAATGCACTTTCCCCCCTCTTCCCATCCTCTTATTCCAATCTGGGTTAGAGCAATATGCAAATATTATTATAGGAATACTTTCTGCAGGTCTTCTGTGTAATATACATAATTATTTTCCATGCTGGTGTTTTGTTTATAATGTTTCCATACTCTCTCTGTATTTTTTTAGCAATGCAACACCAAATTCTCTGACAATTATTTATCTTTCCTCTTTAATTATTGAGATATATCATTATCCAATAATTTTATCTCTCATATAAGTTTCTCCCAAAGCCCTGCAGCTTGCTTTCATTGTCTTGTGCCTAGAAAATCAATATCTTTCTGATGATTCTCTTTATCTCTTCCATAAGTTGGAGTCTCTATTTTCTTAGCCCTTCATTTCCTCTCCCCTTGATTTCTTTATTTCTTTGGTTGCGCACATCCTCCAAAAATGTCCTCAAGAAACGTGTTGGAGATCTTGCGTGTCTAAAAATATGCTATCCTCAGATTAAGTGACAAGTTGCTGAAGTATAGAATTCTATTTGAAAATAAATTTTGTTTGGAATTTTGAAGGAATTTCTCTGTTACTTACAGCATCCAGTGTCATCTATAGCTATCTAGTGTTGGCCATGAGCAGTTCAAGTCTATTTCAATTTTTACTCTTCCATCTGTGACTATTTTTTTTTCTTGTAGTATCTTCTGTGTCCTGTAAGTCTGACATCTCTTCAGTGTTTTGACATAGGAACATTTCCATCCATTGTGTCTGGCACTTGCTGAGTTCCTTTAAATTAGAATTTTATATATCTTAATTCTGGGGAATTTCTTGAGTTGTGGTTTCCTCCTCTCTGTTTCCCTGATATCTCTGTCTGAAATTCCAACTTTTTTTTTTAACTTTTACAACTTTTGGATTGGTGCTGTAGCTTTCTTTTCTACTCTTACTTTCCATCTCTGTCTTTATGCTTTTCCTCTTGTGGAGATATTCTCAACTTTATTTTCCAAGACTTCCATGGAGTTTTTACATCTGTTCTCACGTTTCAATCTCTAAGAACTCTTTTTACTGTCTGAACATTTCTTTTTCATAATATATTTCTTCTCCTCGCAATATGTTTCTTTCTAAGTAGTTCCCTGCCCCCCACCTCCCGCCATTTCTTTTGGCTTTAATCTTCCACGCTATGTATTTCCCCACTGTCTGGTGTCCTTGACTGTCTGCTTGTATTTAAACCTAGGGACCCCACAAATGCTGGTGGGCTGTGTCGACTCTGGGCTTTACTGTAGAGGCATCTAAGGAAGCTCTCTGGGGGAACGGTTAACGAAACAGTCTTTACCTCTTTCTTTTTCGGACATGTCAGTATCCCCAGAGGAAGACTGCTGATTTCCTGGCTAGAAGGTGGACTTGCTGCCAGCATTCTGGTAACTAAATAGGAAAAAATGGCTGAGGGTTAAGTATGGAGATTTTCACCCTTAAGCTTAGAAGAGTAACCATAAATCACAGTTTACTCGGGACTGAGGTGTTTCCTGGAATGCAAGATTTTTTACTGTTAAAAGCAGCAGAGAACAGTATTACTTTAGCCTTGTGAAGTGCTATAAAGGGTGCTGTTCTGGCCCTTTTTTGGAGTGTTCTTCCCCAAGGTCAAGCGGACCTGTCCATCACCTCTAGACTATGCTTTAGAATTCCTGTGCAAATGATCTCAAGCCTGCTCTAGGGACAGTGTGGGTTCCTTATCTCATTCCATCCTTTTTAGGGTGAATAATTTCACCCCCTGAAACCAAGGGATGGCCCAGGAGTTTAACAGAGCTTGAACAGGAGGACCCAGTCTCCACATGTGCTCATTTGAGGCCCCTGACAAGGAACAACATGGGGAGAGATGGGAGGGTAAGCCAGGAGCCGGGCCCCTGGGACTCTTGCTGTGGGTTCTGAAAGTGGGCTTGATTTTTCATTGTGATATCTACTTCACTCCAAACTGTGCCTATACCTCTTTAGTCCAGAGACCTCTCAGTTAACCTTTCCCATTACTGTATTTCTTGCATCTTACCAGGATGAAGGAGGGCAGTTGCCCAGCTACATGGAGGGTCAGTGGGCTCTTGTAATCATACCTCCTTATGAGCCTGCCACCAAAATTATCGTGGCACCATCTTCACTCTCACTTCAGGAATACCCAGCGCTGCCAGTTTCTGATCTATTGGAGGCCAGCAGGCTGTTAAGTGGATCGCTTCTCATCTTTCCCCACTTCGGGCTTGTTATTTAGCTTTCTTTCATTTGTGAAGTCAGGTTCCTCCCATCTAGTCATGTCCCCTCTTCCAGCATCTTGTGGATGCAGTTACTGCTCCAGTCTTTATCTTAATTAGTTTAGTTCAGTCACTTACTCGTGTCCGACTCCTTGCGACCCCATGAATCACAGCACGCCAGGCCTCCCTGTCCATGACCAACTCCCGGAGTTCACCCAAACTCATGTCCATCGAGTCAGTGATGCCATCCAGCCATCTCATCCTCTGTCATCCCCTTCTCCTCCTGCTCCCAATCCCTCCCAGAATCAGAGTCTTTTCCAATGAGTCAACTCTTCACATGAGGTGGCCAAAGTACTGGAGCTTCAGCTTTAGCATCATTCCTTCCAAAGAACACCCAGGACTGATCTCCTTTAGGATGGACTGGTTGGATCTCCTTGCAGTCCAAGGGACTCTCAGGAGTCTTCTCCAACAGCAACACCACAGTTCAAAAGCATCAATTCTTCGCTGCTCAGCTTTCTTCACAGTCCAACTCTCACTTCCTTATATGACCACTGGAAAAACCATAGCCTTGACTAGACGGACCTTTGTTGGCAAAGTAATGTCTCTGCTTTTGAATATACTATCTAGGTTGGCCATAACTTTCCTTCCAAGGAGTAAGCGTCTTTTAATTTCATGGCTGCACTCACCATCTGCAGTGATTTTGGAGCCCAAAAAATAAAGTCTGACACTGTTTCTCCTGTTTCCCCATCTATTTCCCATGAAGTGATGGGACCGGATGCCATGATCTTACTTTTCTGAATGTTGAGCTTTAAGCCAACTATTTCACTCTCCTCTTTCACTCTCATCAAGAGGTTTTTTAGGTCTTCTTCACTTTCTGCCATAAGGGTGGTGTCATCTGCATATCTGAGGTTATTGATATTTCTCCCAGCAATCTTGATTCCAGCTTGCGCTTCTTCCAGTCCAGCGTTTCTCATGATGTACTCTGCATAGAAGTTAAATAATCAGGGTGACAATATGCAGCCTTAACGTACTCCTTTTCCTATTTGGAACCAGTCTGTTTTTCCATGCCCAGTTCTTACTGTTGCTTCCTGACCTGCGTATAGGTTTCTCAAGAGGCAGGTTAGGTGGTCTGGTATTCCCATCTCTTTCAGAATTTTCCACAGTTTGTTGTGATCCACACAGTCAAAGGCTTTGGCATAGTCAATAAAGGAGAAATAGATGTTTTTCTGGAATTCTCTTGCTTTTTCCATGACCCAGTGGATATTAGCAATTTGATCTCTGGTTCCTCTGCCTTTTCTAAAATTAGCTTGAATATCTCGAAGTTCATGGCTCATGTATCGCTGAAGCCTGACTTGGAGAATTTTGAGCATTACTTTACTAGCGTGTAAGGGACTTCCCTGGTGGCTCAGATGATAAAGCATCTGTCTACAATGCAGGAGTCCCGGGTTCGATCCCTGGGTTCGATCCCTGGGTTGGGAAGATCCCCTGGAGAAGGAAATGGCAATTCACTCCAGTACTATTGCCTGGAAAATCCTATGGACAGAGGAGCCTGGTAGGCTACAGTCCATGGGGTTGCAAAGAGTCAGACTAGCGTGTGAGATGAGTGCAATTGTGCCAGTAGTTTGAGCATTATTTGGCATTGCCTTTCTTTGGGATTGGAATGAAAACTGACCTTTTCCAGTCCTTTGTCTTAGTAGCTCTTAATTTTTTAATTGCTGTGTTAAATTACAACTATGTTAATAGAGTTTACTGTGTTCAATCCCTGGGTTGGGAAGATCCCCTGAAGAAGGAAAAGGCTATGCACTCCAGTATTTTGGCCTGGAGAATTCCAGGGACTGTACAGTCCATAGGGTCACAAAGAGTCAGACACGACTGAGCAACTTTCACTTGATATAGTTTATAGAAGGAAATAAAGAAAGTATGTATATTCAATCATCCAGCTCTACTAGAAAGTTAAAATGCCACAATATTTCCAGGAACATAGTAAACAGGAGGAACAAGAATAAACTTGGGGTAAGGATGTGGGTGAGAAATTGAGAGAGAAACAGGCAATGCCCATTTGATCTCATGTAATTTCAGGATGAAACACCATCCTGAAATTACGTGAGATAACATCTATCAGTTTGTTTGCCACCAAATATATTATATGAGACAAACATACAGCTGCCCTGGAATGGGCTGAGACAGCAAAGGGAATCACATTTCTTTCCAAGATATTATTTCTGACCTCTGCTGGTGATAAACTATAGTGATTGTCCTACTTTATATACAGGTGGAGAACAAAAGCAAACCAAAGCTCTCAAGTGGTAAGATAAGTACATGTAAGAGAACTTAAAAAAAAAAAAAAGATTAAATGTTTTGGGAGGGTGTCATAAAAACAACTCTGTAGCCTCACCTCGGGGCCTCCCTGGTGGCTCAGTGGTAAAGAAATCACCTGCAGTGCAGCAGCCACAAAAGACATGAGTTCGATCTCTGGGTTGGGAAGACATCCTGGAGGAGAGCATGGTAACCCATTCCAGTATTCTGGACAAAGGAGCGTAGCAGGCTGCAGTCCATAGAAGCGTAGAGTCAGATACGACTAACGTGACTTAGCAGGCACACATGCACGCAGCCTGACTTCAGCCTTGGTTCCTAGTGATGCCGCATTTCTGGGAGAGTGAAGGCTGTTGGCAGCACCTGCAAAGCTAGAACTCGCATGACTGTGGAAGGACAGGGTTTTCTACTGGGGAGCACAGCCACCCACGCACTCAGTACAGCCCCACCATACACTGAGTACAACCCCTATACACTCAGTAGAGCCCATTCCTTTTGGCGTGAAGGTAGGTTCTGGACAGACAGAGCAGTAGGTGTTGCTGTCAAGGCCAGACCAAAACCCACATTAGCTCAGAGAAAAGGCACTGCCCTTGACTTTGTGTCTAACATGGACTCATGCAATGCCTGATTTCAATGAAAACTTCAGTAATTCCCCTTTATATGCAAGAAAATAGAAAGCCAGAGAGGTTTACATAATTTACCCACAGGCCTCAGTGGCAATTTGTCAGTGAAACTGGGAATCCCATCCAATTCTGTCTAGTTCTCTAAACCATGTATTAGTACCATGAATCTGGGTGGAGGCAAGGACTTCCATTGTACAAATGGTTGCTACTATGGTTTTCCAGTCAGAAAGGTGACTAGGGCTGAGGTCCCTAGGGCTCAGGTGCCTTGGGAAGCATGGTCTAGGCAGCAGAGAGTGTCTGGAAAGTGCGTCTTCTTTACTGTGAGGTGCAAATCACCTTTCCTTCCATGTAGGATCCCACTCACTTTCAGATGTCAAATCTTCTGTCCTTGGATCACACTCCCATTTTAAGGAGAGTGAATTCACATCATTTAGTGTCCTGACATCTTCTGGTTCATGGCATTCTACAATTTTTTGGTTACTTTTCTGATTGTAGAATGGGTGTATTTGTTTCATATTAAGGACCTCAGCCAATTGACATAATATAGGGACATATGGCAAAGAGAGGGGAATCTTCTTTCTTGGGTTTAAGATTTATTTTCAGTCATTCTAAACTACTTTTAATCCAATATCCCTCCCCAGTCCCCCAAAAAGCCTCACTGGGTTAGATTTCCTCAGAAATTATCTCAAATTCTGGAAGACTTGATAACATGTTGAGATAAAAATGCCCATGATCATACCAATTGACATGTCAGCCATTCACACTGGCCATGAGAATCATATAAGAGCACAGCTCAGAGACTTCAGGGTGAGACAGTTCTCCAGGGGAGAGGACTATTGTGAGCTGTTCGCAGGTGACACTTGCAACAGAAGATGATGAGTGCAATAGGAACCAGGGCACAGACCCCCACAGCATCCTGATTCCCCTTCACAGCACAAACATCAGCTTGATTCAGTGGCTCTCTGAGTCTCTGCTTCTCTCTGATGGTCTTTCTCATCTGCTCCCACTTCCAAATATTTGAGTTCATTTTTGTTATTTGACCTTTTAATTTTAGAAATGAAAGGATATCCAATATGACTTAAAACTAGGAAAGCACCCATATGATCATCATTCAAAATTAGCGACAGTTAATATTTCCTTGTATTTGCCTTCAGAAGCAAATAAAACATTACATAGTCCCTTTCAGTTAGAAACCCCCTGGTTCCCATTCCCTAAGCTCCTCTCTAAAGGTAAAAACACTCAATGGTGAGTTTCTTTCATTCCATGTTTTACACCCTAAACAATAACCAGAATAGAATATATGTGTGTTTTATTTACATAAAAGGTGCCAGGGTGTATATTTCCTTTTTTAACTTTTAAATTATGTTTTAAAGATATAGCCATTTTATTTTTGTATCATGCCTTACAGTTTTCTACAAATCAGCCTCCAACTTTGCAGAATTCTTTTTTTTTTAATTTTTTTAATTTTTTTTATTTTTTAAATTTTAAAATCTTTAATTCTTACATGCGTTCCCAAACATGAACCCCCTCCCACCTCCCTCCCCATAACATCTCTCTGGGTCATCTTAATTTGGTCCTTATTGACTTATTAGGCACAATTGTATTTCCAAAGAGAGTCAGATGACCCTTGGTTAGGCTTGATTAATAATGGGCTAGCCTGATATTAATGGATCACTGGATCACACAATCCTTTTTTCTTTTGGCCTTAATTATTCCCAGGTCTGGGAAAACTTACTGAATGGAATCAAATGTTTTTGTTGTTGTTCAGTTGCTCAGTTGTGTCCGAATCTTTGCGACCCCATGAACTGCAGCACGCCAGGCTTCCCTGTCCTTCACCATCTCCCAGAGCTTGCTCAAACTCATTTCCATTGAGTCAGTGACAACACCCAACCATTTTATCCTCTATTTTCCCCTTCTCCTCCCACCTTCAATCTTTCCCAACATCAGGGTCTTTTCATATGAGTCAGTTCTTCACATCAGGTGGCCAAACTACTGGAGTTTCAGCTTCAGTATCAGTCTTCCAGTATAGTCAGGACTGATTTCCTTTATGATGGACTGGTTGGATCTCCTTGCAGTCCAAGGGACTCTCAAGAGTCTTCTCCAACACCACAGCTCAAAAGCATCAATTCTTTGGTGCTCAGCCTTCCTTACAGGCCAACTCTCACATCCATACATGATTACTGGAAAAGCCAAAGCTTTGACTAGACAGATTTTTGTTGGCAAAGTGATGTCTCTGCTTTTTAATATGAAGTCTAGGTTTGTTATAGCTTTTCTTCCAAGAGGCAAGCGTCTTTTAATTTCATGGCTGCAGTCACCATCTGCAGTGATTTTGGAGCCCAAAATAATAAAGTCTGTCACTGTTTCCCTTCTTTCCCCATCTAATTGCCATGAAGTGGTGGGATAAGATGCCATGATCTTCGTTTTCTGAAGGTTGAGTTTTAAGTGAGCTTTTTCACTCTCCTCTTTCACTTTCATCAAGAGCCTCATTATTTTCTCTTCGCTTTCTGCCATAAGGGTGGTGTCATCTGTATATCTGAGATTATTGAAATTTCTCCTGGTAATCTTGATTCCAGCTTGTGCTTCATCCAACCTAGCATTTCACATGATGTACTGGGCATATAAGTTATGCAGATCTTATGTCAAATGAGATAATGCTCATTTGATAGGGAACAAATAAGATGGTGCTTTAATCACAGTTGATGCTCATAGATATTCCCTTATCTTCTACATGCCTGTGTACTTCTCCGGATGTTAGTTTTCAGTGTCTAATTTGTTATCAGCTTCACTGAGTTTGTTTGCTTTTTGTAACAGTGTTGAAAGATTTGAAAACTTTCAGTAAATATTTTGGCACTAAAAAAAAAAAAAATGTAGGGTCACCATGATTCATCTTCACATCTGACTTCCTACTTAGATTCAACATGATAATACCTTTGATTTTCTTAAGAACTTAAGAACCTTTCATGACTTCATAACATTTAGTGATGAATATCCTAGTTTTTTGTCTTGCTTTCAAGGTCACCACCCACAGTTTGGCTTTAGCCAACATCCCTAGATATTTTTCCTACAATTTCTCAAAAAGGATTATAGATGGCGGTCAGTCTGAAACAAAATCTTGTACATTCTCCATCTCTATGCCTGTACTTTTGTCCATGTCCTCTTGTAAACATTCTTTCTCACTGTGAAACATTGCTTATGAAACATTAAGTAACAATGAAATGTTACTTAGTCTAGTTGACCTATTCTCCTCAATGTCACCATGTGGGAGCCTTGCCTCCTCCTGCTGTGTACAGTTTGACCAGTCACTAGCAAATCAAAATCATGAAGGCTGGGGGAAGGGCAATCACATGCATTATCTCATTTACTTGAAGGTAAAAATCCAGTGGAATTAGCACTATTCTGATAAGGAAACTGAGGCTTAGAAGGGCATGGTGTTTAATACATGTAGATTAGATATCTTCTCACACTGGGGTGCTATAATATTCTTGCCAGTTAATTCTCAATGAGTATTTACCATTTAATCCCTTGTCATGGATTACAGAAGTTAAAAAAGTGGTTCATATGGTTTCTCTTCCTGACATCTACCTTAAAGTACAGTGGCTTACTCGTACATGTTTTGTGAGAAAACAAATATCCAGATTTTTTTGCCCCTTCATCTAATCTGATTCTCTCACCCTTTCTCGCTTTCTCTCTTTCTCTCTTTCTCTCTTTCACACACACACACACACACACACACACACACACACACACACACACACGGGTTGGTGCTGACTTGCACTTTCAGTCCCAGCAAACTTTACCTTTTAATACCTGAGTCTTGCTTCTCTCACATTGCACCTCTTTAGTGGCCAAGTAAATATTCTGAGATCCACCTTCACTATCTAAATGGACAACTAGGTTGAGTTCAGCCACTAAGCCGTGTCCGACTCTTTGCAACCCCATGAATCACAGCATGCCAGGCCTCCCTGTCCATCACCAACTCCTGGAGTTCACTCAGACTCACGTCCATCGAGTCAGTGATAACATCCAGCCATCTCATCCTCGGTTGTCCCCTGCTCCTCCTGCCCACAATCCCTCCCAGCATCAGTCTTTTCCAATGACTCAACTCTTCGCATGAGGTGGCCAAAGTACTGGAGTTTCAGCTTTAGCATCATTCCTTCCAAAGAAATCGCAGGGCTCATCTCCTTCAGAATGGACTGGTTGGATTTCCTTGCAGTCCAAGGGACTCTCAAGAGTCTTCTCCAACACCACAGTTCAAAAGCATCAATTCTTTGCCGCTCTGCCTCCTTCACAGTCCAACTCTCACATCCATACATGACCACTGGATAAACCATAGCCTTGACTAGACAGACCTTAGTCGGCAAAGTAATGTCTCTGCTTTTGAATATACTATCTAGGTTGGTCATAACTTTGCTTCCAAGGAGTAAGCGTCTTTTAATTTCATGGCTGCAATCACCACTTGCAGTGATTTTGGAGACCCCAAAAATAATGTCTGATATTGTTTCCACTGTTTCCCCATCTATTTTCCATAAAGTGATGGGACTGGATGCCATGATCTTTGTTTTCAGAATGTTGAGCTTTAAGCCAACATTTTCACTCTCCTCTTTCACTTTCATCAAAAGGCTTTTGAGTTCCTCTTCACTTTCTGCCATAAGGGTGGTGTCATCTGCATATCTGAGGTTATTGTTGTTTCTCCCAGCAATCTTGATTCCAGCTTGTGTTTCTTCCAGTCCACCGTTTCTCATGATGTACTCTGCATAGAAGTTAAATAAGCAGGGTGACAATATACAGCCTTGACGGACTCCTTTTCCTATTTGGAACCAGTCTGTTGTTCCATGTCCAGTTCTAACTTTTGCTTCCTGACCTGCACACAGATTTCTCAAGAGGCATGTTAGGTGGTCTGGTATTCCCATCTCTTTCAGTTTTTTCCACAGTTTATTGTGATCCACACAGTCAAAGGCTTTGGCATAGTCAATAAAGCAGAAATAGATATTTTTCTGGAACTCTCTTGCTTTTTCCATGATTCAGCGGATGCTGGCCATTTGATCTCTGGTTCCTCTGCCTTTTCTAAAACCAGCTTGAACATCAGGAAGTTCACAGTTCAAGTATTGCTGAAGCCTGGCTTAGAGAATTTTGAGCATTACTTTACTAGCATGTGAGATGAGTGCAATTGTGTGGTAGTTTGAGCATTCTTTGGCAGTGCCTTTCTTTGGAATTGGAATGAAAACTGACCTTTTCCAGTCCTGTGGCCACTGCTGAGTTTTCCAAATTTGCTGGCATATTGACTGCAGCACTTTCACAGCATCATCTTTCAGGATTTGAAACTGCTCAACTGGAATTCCGTCACCTCCACTAGCTTTGTTTGTAGTGATGCTTTCTAAGGCCCACTTGACTTCACATTCCAGGATGTCTGGCTCTAGATTAGTGATCACACCATCATGATTATCTGGGTGGTGAAGATCTTTTTGTACAGTTCTTCTGTGTATTCTTGCCACCTCTTCTTAATATCTTCTGCTTCTGTTAGGTCCATACCATTTCTGTCCTTTATCGAGCTCATCTTTTCATGAAATATTCCCTTGGTATCTCTAATTTTCTTGAAGAGATCTCTAGTCTTTCCCATTCTGTTCTTTTCCTTTATTTCTTTGCATTGATCACTGAAGAAGGCTTTCTTATCTCTTCTTGCTATTCTTTGGAACTCTGCATTCAGATGCTTATATCTTTCCTTTTCTCCTTTGCTTTTCACCTCTCTTCTTTTTTTTTTTTTTTTTTTTAAATTTTAGTTTTTTATTTTTTAAATTTTAAAATCTTTAATTCTTACATGCATTCCCAAACATGAACCCCCCTCCCACCTCCCTCCCCATAACAACTTTCTGGGTCATCCCCATGCACCAGCCCCAAGCATGCTGCATCCTGCGTCAGACATAGACTGGCGATTCAATTCACATGATAGTATACATGTTAGAATGTCATTCTCCCAAATCATCCCACCCTCTCCCTCTCCCTCTGAGTCCAAAAGTCCGTTATACACATCTGTGTCTCTTTCCCTGTCTTGCATACAGGGTCGTCATTGCCATCTTCCTAAATTCCATATATATGTGTTAGTATACTGTATTGGTGTTTTTCTTTCTGGCTTACTTCTCTCTGTATAATCGGCTCCAGTTTCATCCATCTCATCAGAACTGATTCAAATGAATTCTTTTTAACGGCTGAGTAATACTCCATTGTGTATATGTACCACAGCTTTCTTATCCATTCATCTGCTGATGGACATCTAGGTTGTTTCCATGTCCTGGCTATTATAAACAGTGCTGCGATGAACATTGGGGTACATGTGTCTCTTTCAATTCTGGTTTCCTCGGTGTGTATGCCCAGAAGTGGGATTGCTGGGTCATAAGGTAGTTCTATTTGCAATTTTTAAGGAATCTCCACACCGTTCTCCATAGTGGCTGTACTAGTTTGCATTCCCACCAACAGTGTAGGAGGGTTCCCTTTTCTCCACACCCTCTCCAGCATTTATTGCTTGCAGATTTTTGGATCGCAGCCATTCTGACTGGTGTGAAGTGGTACCTCATTGTGGTTTTGATTTGCATTTCTCTAATAATGAGTGATGTTGAGCATCTTTTCATGTGTTTGTTAGCCATCCGTATGTCTTCTTTGGAGAAATGTCTATTTAGTTCTTTGGCCCATTTTTTGATTGGGTCGTTTATTTTTCTGGAATTGAGCTGCATAAGTTGCTTGTATATTTTTGAGATTAGTTGTTTGTCAGTTGCTTCATTTGCTATTATTTTCTCCCATTCAGAAGGCTGTCTTTTCACCTTGCTTATAGTTTCCTTTGTTGTGCAGAAGCTTTTAATTTTAATTAGATCCCATTTGTTTATTTTTGCTTTTATTTCCAGAATTCTGGGAGGTGGATCATAGAGGATCCTGCTGTGATTTATGTCTGAGAGTGTTTTGCCTATGTTCTCCTCTAGGAGTTTTATAGTTTCTGATCTTACATTTAGATCTTTAATCCATTTTGAGTTTATTTTTGTGTGCGGTGTTAGAAAGTGATCTAGTTTCATTCTTTTACAAGTGGTTGACCAGTTTTCCCAGCACCACTTGTTAAAGAGATTGTCTTTACTCCATTGTATATTCTTGCCTCCTTTTTCACCTCTCTTCTTTTCACAGCTATTTGTAAGGCCGCCCCAGACAGCCGTTTTGCTTTTTTGCATTTCTTTTCCATGGGGATGGTCTTGATCCCTGTCTCCTGTACAATGTCACGAACCTCATTCCATAGTTCATCAGGCAGTCTATCTATCAGATCTAGGCCCTTAAATCTATTTCTCACTTCTACTGTATAAGGGATTTGATTTAGGTCATACCTGAATGGTCTAGTGGTTTCCCCTAGTTTCTTCAATTTGAGTCTAAATTTGATAATAAGGTGTTCATGATCTGAGCCACAGTCAGCTCCCAGTCTTGTTTTTGTTGCCCGTATAGAGCTTCTCCATCTTTGGCTGCAAATAATATAATTAATCTGATTTTGGTGTTGACCATCTGGTGATGTCCATGTGTAGAGTCTTCTCTTGTGTTGTTGGAAGAGGGTGTTTGCTATGACCAGTGCATTTTCTTGGCAAAACTCTATTAGCCTTTGCCCTGCTTCATTCCACATTCCAAGACCAAATTTGCCTGTTACTCCAGGTGTTTCTTGACTTCGTACTTTTGCATACCAGTCCCCTATAATGAAAAGAACATCTTTTTTGGGTGTTAGTTCTAAAAGGTCTTGTAGGTCTTCATAGAACTGTTCAACTTCAGCTTCTTCAGAGTTACTCGTTGGGGCATAGACTTGGATAACTATGATATTGAATGGTTTGCCTTGGAGATGAACAGAGATCATTCTGTCGTTTTTGAGACTGCATCCAAGTACTGCATTTCGGACTCTTGTTGACCATGATGGCTACTCCATTTCTTCTGAGGGATTCCTGCCCACAGTAGTAGATATAATGGTCATCTGAGTTAAATTGACCCATTCCAGTCCATTTTAGTTTGCTGATTCCTAGAATGTCGACGTTCACTCTTGCCATCTCCTGTTTGACCACTTCCAATTTGCCTTGATTCATGGACCTGACATTCCATTTTCCTATGCAATATTGTTCTTTACAGCATCAGACCTTGCTTCTATCACCAGTCACATCCATAGCTGGGTATTGTTTTTCTTTGACTCCATCCCTTCATTCTTTCTGGAGTTATTTCTCCACTGATCTCCAGTAGCATATTGGGCACCTACTGACCTGGGGAGTTCCTCTTTCAGTATCCTATCATTTTGCCTGTTCATACTGTTCATGGGGTTCTCAAGGCAAGAATACGGAAGTGGTTTGCCGTTCCCTTCTCCAGTGGACCACATTCTGTCAGACCTCTCCACCATGACCCACCCACCTGTCTTGGGTTGCCCCGCTGGCATGGCTTGGTTTCATTGAGTTAGACAAGGCTGTGATTAGATTGACTAGTTTTCTGTGAGTATGATTTCAGTGTGTCTCCCCTCTGATGCCCTCTTGCAACACCTACAATCTTACTTGGATTTCTCTTACCTTGGATGTGGGGTATCTCTTCACAGCTACTCCAGCAAAGAACAGCCGCTGCTCCTTACTTTGGACGAGGGATATCTCCTTGCTGCCACCGTTCCTGACCTTCAACATGGGATAGCTCCTCTAGGCCCTCTCGGGTTGCTCCTCCCGGCCACCACCCCTGGCCTCGGGCATGGGGTGGCTCCTCAGGCCACTGCCCCTGGCCTCGGATGCGGGGTGTCTCCTCCTGGCCGCCCCTGGCCTCTGACACGGTGTAGCCCCTCCCAGCCACTGCCCCTGACCTTGGATGCTGGTTGTCTCCTCCTGGCCACCACTGATGTCGGACGCAGGGTAGCACCTTTCAGCCACCACCCCTGGCCTCTGACGCAGTGTAGCTCCTCTTGGCCACTGCCCTTGAACTCGGACGCAGGGTGTCTCCTCCCGGCTGCCACTGACCTCGGATGCAGGGTAGCTCCTCTCGGCTGCCACCCCTGACTTCGGATGAGGGGTAGCTCCTTCTGGCCGCCACCCTTGACCTCGGACTTGGGTAGCTCTTCTAGGCTGTTCCTGCCCCGTTGCAGCCTGGCACTCTCGGCCGCTGTCCCTGACCTCGGACGTGGGGTAACTCCTCTTGCACGCACTTAGTGTGCCGGGTCACAGCCACCCGCGCTTAGTGCACCGGGTCACAGCCACCACCTCCTTTGGGTCTTGTTTGTTTAATCTTTTCCAGGGATTGTTCCAAGACCAAATCTGAGCCATTTCCCAAGACCAAGTCAAGACTGTTCTTTTGCTTGAGACCCTGAAATCAACATTATGGGCCTTAGACTTCCTTCCTCCCAGACCACAAACCTCTGGGTTACATAATACCTAACCCTACTGCCATTTCCTTTTACTTACAGATCACCTATTGCAGATTCCTAATCAAATTTAACATCTCCTACTTTTTTAGTCAGAGTCTTAGGAGGAATGAGCACTTTGTTCAGATGATTCAATGAGCAGACTATTTACAGAAGTGTGGGCAACATTAAGAGAACCAGTGAGGAAGGGTGAGGCATGCAGAGACTAGTAATGGTGGGAAGTTCTGTCACCACAGGTTTGAAAGGATGTGGGGCAGTGGTGTTGCTGATGAAGCCATGGAAGAGGGGCTGCCAGGTGGATGTGAAACCATCAGGGAGTAGGAAAGAAGTACTCTGAGCTGTTTTCTCACAGTGATCTCTGGCAGAGCTTTCCATTAGCCAAATCCAAAAGGGCAACAAATTACAGAGAAGTGGGTAATGCAACCAGAATGATCAGCCTCCTGGACACAAAGCAGAAGAAAGAAGGCTGAGAAAGGATGGGAGACAAAAAATAGCCAACATGCCCACCTTTTCTGATTCCACGGAATTCTGTCATGAACAGTGGCCCCACTCTAGCATAATCCTACCTTCCATTGTCTTCACTGATTGATTCATTCAACATGGATTCATGAACTGCATCACTGAATTAAGAGAAGCATAAAGAAATTTGAATATAAGAACAAATTTTACTCATGAAGAATACATAATCTATACATAAGAAAAATACTTGGTCAAATATTCCTTGGAAGTATATCCTTATTTTTCTTGTATTCTGTTGTGATCCCTCTAACATAAAGTTCATTATTATAAAAATATGTCATTTTGAGTTTATTTTTGTGTATAGTGTTAGAAAGTGTTCTAGCTTCATTCTTTTACAAGTGGTTGGCCAGTTTTCTGAGCACCACTTGTTAAAGTGATTGTCTTTAATCCACGGTATATTCTTGTCTCCTTTGTCAAAGATAAGGTGTCTGTAGGTGTGTGGATTTATCTCTGGGCTTTCTATTTTGTTCCATTGATCTATATTTCTGTCTTTGTGCCAGTGCCATACTGTCTTGATGACTGTGGCTTTGTAGTAGAGCCTGAAGTCAGGCAGGTTGATTCCTCCAGTTCCATTCTTCTTTCTCAAGATTGTTTTCACTATTTGAGGTTTTTCGTATTTCCATACAAATCTTGAAATTATTTGTTCTAGCTCTGTGAAAAATACTGCTGGTAGCTTGATAGGGATTGCATTGAATCTATAGATTGCTTTGGGTTCAGTTCAGTTCAGTCACTCAGTCGTGTCCGACTCTTTGCGACCCATGAATCGCAGCATGCCAGGCCTCCCTGTCCATCACCATCGCCCGGAGTTCACTCAAACTCATGTCCATTGAGTCCGTGATGCCACCCAGCCATCTTATTCTCTGTCGTCACCTTCTTCTCCTGCACCCAATCCCTCCCAGCATCAGAGTCTTTTCCAATGAGTCAACTCTTTGCATGAGGTGGCCAAAGTATTGGAGCTTCAGCTTTAGCAACATTCCTTCCAAAGAAATGCCAGGGTTGACCTCCTTCAGAATGGACTGATTGGATCTCCTTGAAGTCCAAGGGACTCTCGAGAGTCTTCTCCAACACCACAGTTCAAACACATCAATTCTTCTGTGCTCAGCCTTCTTCACAGTCCAACTCTCACATCCATATATGACCACTGGAAAAACCGTAGCCTTGACTAGATGGACCTTTGTTGGCAAAGTAATGTCTCTGCTTTTGAATATACTATCTAGGTTGGTCATAACTTTTCTTCCAAGGAGCAAGCGTCTTTTAATTTCATGGCTGCAGTGACCATCTGCAGTGATTTTGGAGCCCCCCAAAATAATGTCTGACATTGTTTCCACTGTTTCCCCATCGATTTTCCATGAAGTGATGGGACTGGATGCCATGATCTTACTTTTCGGAATGTTGAGCTTTAAGCCAACTTTTTCACTCTCCTCTTTCACTTTCATCAAGAGGCTTTTGAGTTCCTCTTCACTTTCTGCCATAAGGGTGGTGTCATCTGCATATCTGATGTTATTGATATTGCTTTGGATAGTATACTCATTTTCACTATATTGTTTCTTCCAATCCATAAACATGGTATATTTCTCCCTCTATTAGCGTTCTCTTTGATTTCTTTCGCCAGTGTTTCATTAGGTAGATATATTCCTAAGTATTTTATTCTTTTTGTTGCAATGGTGAATGGAATTGTTTCCTTAATTTCTCTTTCTATTTTATAATTATTAGTGTATATGAATGCAAGGGATTTCTGTGAGTTGATTTTATATCCTGCAACTTTACTATATTCATTTATTAGCTGTAGTAATTTTCTGGTGGAGTCTTTAGGGTTTTCTATGTAGAGGATCATGTCATCTGCAAACAGTGAGAGTTTTACTTCTTCTTTTCCAATTTGGATTCCTTTTATTTCTTTTTCTGCTCTGATTGCTGTGGCCAAAACTTCCAGAACTATGTTGAATAGTAGCGGTGAAAGTGGGCACCCTTGTCTTGTTCCTCACTTTAGGGGAAATGCTTTCAATTTTTCACCATTGGGGATAATGTTTGTTGTGGGTTTGTCATATATAGCTTTTATTATGTTGAAGTATGTTCCTTCTATTCCTGCTTTCTGGGGAGTTTTTATCATAAATGGGTGTTCAATTTTGTCAAAGACTTTCTCTGCATCTATTGAGATAATCATATGGCTTTTATTTTTCAATTTGTTAATGTGGTGAATTACATTGATTGATTTGCGGATATTGAAGAATCCTTGCATCCCTGGGATAAAGACCACTTGGTCGTTGTGTATGATCTTTTTAATGTGTTGTTGGAATCTGATTGCTAGAATTTTGTTGAGGATTTTTGAATCTATGTTAATCAGTGATATTGGCCTGTAGTTTTCCTTTTCTTGGCATCTTTGTCAGGTTTTGGTATTAGGGTGATGGTGGCCTCATAGAATGAGTTTGGAAGTTTACCTTCCTCTGCAATTTTCTGGAAGAGTTTGAGTAGGATAGGTGTTAGCTCGTCTCTAAATTTTTGGTAGAATTCAACTGTGAAGCCGTCTGGACCTGGGCTTTTGTTTGCTGAAAGATTTCTGATTACAGTTTCAATTTCTGTGCTTGTGATGGGTCTGTTAAGATTTTCTATTTCTTCCTGGTTCAGTTTTGGAAAGTTGTACTTTTCTAAGAATTTGTCCATTTCTTCCACGTTGTCCATTTTATTGGCATATAATTGCTGATAGTAGTCTCTTATGATCCTTTGTATTTCTGTGTTGTCTGTTGTGATCTCTCCATTTTCATTTCTAATTTTGTTGATTTAGTTTTTCTCCCTTTGTTTCTAACACCATACACAAAAATAAACTCAAAATGGATTAAAGATCTAAACATAAGATCAGAAACTATAAAACTCCTAGAGGAGAACATAGGCAAAACAACCTCCAACATAAATCACAGCAAGATCCTATATGATCCACCTCCCAGAATACTGGATATAAAAGCAAAAATAAACAAATGGGACCTAATTAAAATTACAAGCTTTTGCACGACAAAGAAAACTATAAGCAAGGTGAAAAGACAGCCTTCAGAATGGGAGAAAATAATAGCAGATGAAGCAACTGACAAACAACTAATTTCAAAAGTATACAAGCAACTCCTGCAGCTCAATTCCAGAAAAATAAATGACCCAATTTAAAAAATGGGCCAAAGAACTAAACAGACACTTCTCCAAAGAAGACATGCAGATGGCTAACAAACACATGAAAAGATGCTCAATATCACTCACTATCAGAGAAATGCAAATCAAAACCACAATGAGGCACCATTTCATGCCAGTCAGAATGGCTGCGATCCAAAAGTCTACAAGCAATACATGCTGGAGAGGGTGTGGAGAAAAGGGAACCCTCTTACACTGTTGGTGGGAATGCACACTAGTACAGCCACTATGGAGAACAGTGTGGAGATTCCTTAAGAAAACTGCAAATAGAACTGCCTTATGACCCAGCAATCCCACTACTGGGCATACACACTGAGGAAAGCAGAATTGAAAGAGACACATGTACCCCAATGTTCATCGCAGCACTGTTTATAATAACCAGGACATGGAAGCAACCTAGATGTCCATCAGCAGATGAATGGATAAGAAAGCTGTGCCACATGTACACAATGGAGTATTACTCAGACATTAAAAAGAATTCATTTGAATCAGTTCTAATGAGGTGGATGAAACTGGAGCCTATTATACAGAATGAAGTAACCCAGAAAGAAAAACATTAATACAGTATACTAAAGCATATATATAGAATTTAGAAAGATGGTAATGATAACCCTGTATGTGAGACAGCAAAAGAGACACAGATGTATAGAACAGTCTTTTGGACTCTGTGGGAGAGGGAGAAGGTGGGATGATTTGGGAGAATGGCATTGAAACGTATAATATCATATATGAAATGATTGCCAGTCCAGGTTCGATGTGGGATACAGGATGCTTGGGGCTGGTGCACTGGCATGACCCGGAGGGATGGTACAGGGAGGGAGGTGGGAGGGGGATTCAAGATGGGGAACACGTGTACACTCATGGCAGATTCATGTTGATGTATGGCAAAACCAATACAATATTGCAAAGTAATTAGCCTCCAATTAAAATAAATTTATATTTTAAAAAATAAATTAAAATAAATTTATATTAAAAAATATGTCAGTATTTGCCAGGAGCCAGCATGGGAGATCCTACGCATGGCAAAGGTCATGAGGAAGAGACCTGATGGGCAAAGGCAGATCAGGATTTGAGGGACACCGTGACCCCACCCATGACAAGGTCATGCGGAAGAGGCTTGATGGGCAAGGCTGATCAGGACTCAAGAGGTCCCCTGGATCTGCTCGAGCATCTACCCCCGAAACCAAAATCTATCTGTTATACTACACTCTTCTGACATTAACAGGGGCTATCCCCAACCACCTTTCTCTGGAAAGTTAACTTAAAGCTCCAGTTAATAGTCTGCATATAAAAGGAGTGTCTCAGCTCAGACCTCTCTGCTGGCAGTCTAGCTTGTGACAGGTTTATCCACACTCTTGCTACTACGCACATGATTGTTCACAGCCTCTCAACCATAAACAGCACAGAGAGTTTGAAGTATTTTGAAAGTCTTAGTTAGCATAGAACTTTTCTAAAGATAAAAATCATGTTGGTGAAGGGTTTCATTGCTGAGTTAATGATTGCCGCCAGGCCTCCATACCCTTAGGCACCTGGGAGTATGTTAATCAATGTAATTGGAATATAGAAAAATAAATATAGTAGCTTTGACGTTAGCAATACTAGACTTTTGAGTTAATGAATTTTCTCTTTGTTATAAATCACTGTACTCCTCTTTCTTTGTTATAAATCGTATCCTTGCTATGTAAGAATGTAACTTTAAGACTAAGCAGATCTTATGGGAAATCAAATTTTCTGATTGACTAATCTTTATCAGTAGAAAGAAAGATGGGGCCATAAAATGTTAATCGGTCTCCAGACCAGAAGATATTGTAAACAAACATACGACCCTTGTAAGAACAAAGGTATGCAAAGAACACTCTGTCTTTAGATAAGGGTCAGAGCAGCTGACCCTGCGAGACTCTGCTTCTTACATTTATCTCTATGTACAACTTAAAGCATAAAAGCTTCGCTGAAAAATAAAGAGATGGACCAGTTCCACCAAAGCCTGGTTCCCCCAAGTCATTCTTTCTTTCTTTCTTTCTCTCTCCTACTCTCTTTTTCAGGCTGATCCCTTGGAGCACAGGGGCCCTCCGTATTCACTTTTTTACCTGGGCTTGTAAGACCTGAACGGGAAGGCGCTCTGCGTCTTCACTCCCTCGGGAGACCGGGAGGGTGCCTGCGGCCTACGTGAACGGTGTAAGTCCCTTGTCTTGGGGATTTATTGGCTTACTGTGTAAACCAAGGAATATCAGCCTCTATTCTATTCCTCTCTCTTTCCTTATCGCTGACTCCGTTCCTCCTGAGGGAATCCCTGGATCCAACTGGGGCTGGACCCTGTTAAGCATTATCTCTTAGCAATTTGTATCTGAACTTCATTGTGGAACACATTTTAGTCAGTGATGAAAACCTTTATTTCTGGCACATTTTAGATAATTCAGTGTTGAAGCTGTTGATCTTGGAAACTTCAAATAGCAAATAAGTTTGTAGACACTTGAGGGCAAAATTTCCAGGAACTTGACAATTCCTTGTTAGCCTTCATTCACAAAACTTTTTGTTGTGTTGACCTGTCTACTCCAGAGACAAGCCCTTCTAGATCACTTTAGCTTGGCACTCCATAGAAAAGCCTTGATTGAGCTCTATTTTGATCACTGAAGTTCAGTTCAGTTCAGTTGCTCAGTCGTGTCCGACCCCTTGCAACCCCGTGGACTGTAGCACACTAGGCTTCCCTGTCCATCACCAACTCCCAGAGCTTACTCAAACTCATGTCCATCAAGTCGGTGATGCCATCCAACCATCTTATCCTCTGCCTTTCTCCTCCTGCCTTCAATCTTTCCCTGCATCAGGGTCTATTCAAATGAATCAGTTCTTCGCATCAGGTGGTCAAAGTATTGGAGTTTCAGCTTCAGCATCAGTCCTTCCAATGAATATTCAGGACTGATTTCCTTTAGGATGGACTGGTTGGGTCTCCTTGCAGTCCAAGGGACTCTCAAGAGTCTTCTCCAACACCACAGTTCAAAAGCAACAATCCTTTGGCACTCAGCTTTCTTTATAGTCCAACTCTCACATTAATACATGACTGCTGGAAAAACCAAAGCTTTGACTAGACAGACCTTTGTGGGCAAAGTATGCTGTCTAGGTTTTTTATAGCTTTTCTTCCAAGGATCAAGCATCTTTTAATTTCATGGCTGCAGTCACCATCTGCAGAGATTTTGGAGCCCCAAAATATAAAGTCTGCCACTGTTTCCATTGTTTCCCCATCTACTTGTGATGAAGTGATGGGATAGTATGCCATGATCTTCGTATTTTGAATGTTGAGTTTTAAGCCATATGTTCACTCTCCTCTTTCGCTTTCATCAAGAGACTCTTGAGTTCTTCTTTACTTTCTACCATAAGGGTGGTGTCATCTATGTATCTGAGGTTATTGATATTTCTCCTGGCAATCTTGATTCCAGCTTTTGCTTCATCCAGCCTGGCATTTCTCATGATGTACTCTGCGTAGAAGTTAAATAAGCCAGGTGATAATATACAGCCTTGACATACTCCTTTCCAGATTTGGAACCAGTCTATTGTTCCATCTCCAGTTCTAACTGTTGCTCCTTGACCTGCATACAGATTTCTCAGGAGGCAGGTCAGGTGGTCTGGTATTCCCATCTCTTTCAGAATTTTCCACAGTTTGTTGTGATCCACACTGTCAAAAGCTTTGGCATAGTCAATAAAACAAAAGTAGATATTTTTCTGAAATTCTTTTGCATTTTCTATGATCCAGTGGGTGTTGGCAATTTGATCTGTGGTTCCTCTGCCTTTTCTAAAGCCAGCTTGAATATCTGGAGTTCACAGTTCATGTATTGTTGAAGCCTGGCTTGAAAGAATTTTAGTATTACTTTGCTAGCATGTGAGATGAGTGCAATTATGTGGTAATTTGAAGACTCTCTGGTATTGCCTTTCTTTGGGATTGGAATGGAAACTGACCTATTCCAGTCCTGTGGCCACTGCTGAGTTTTCCAAATTTGGTGGTTTGTTGAGTATTGCACTTTAACAGCATCATCTTACAAGATTTAAAATAGCTCAACTGACATTCCATCACCTCCACTAGTTTTGTTTGTAGTAATGCTTCCTAAGGCCCACATGACTTCACATTCCAGGATATTTGGCTCTAGGTGAGTGATCACACCTTCATGTTATCTGGGTCATAAAGATCTTTTTTGTACAGTTATTCTGTGTATTCTTGCTGCCTCTTATTAATATCTTCTGCTTCTGTTATGTCCAAACTTTTCTGTCTTTTATTTTGCCCATCTTTGCATGAACTGTTCCTTTGGTATCTCTAATTTTCTTGAAGAGATCTCTAGTCTTTCCCATTCTATTGCTTTCCTCTATTTCTTTGCATTAATCAGTGAGGAAGGCTTTCTTATCTCTCCTTGCTATCCTTTGGAACTCTGCATTCAAATGGGTATATCTTTCCTTTTCTCCTTTTCCTTTAGCTTCACTTCTTCTCTCAGCTATTTGTAAGGCCTTCTCAGACAACCATTTTTCCTTTTTTCATTTCTTTTTCTTGAGGATGGTCTTGATCACTGCCTCCTGTACAATGTCACAAACCTCCATCCATATTTCTTCAGGCACTCTGTCTATCAGATCTAATCCCTTGGATCTATTTGTTACTTCCACCATATAATTGTAAGGGATTTGATTTAGGTCATACCTGAATGGTCTAGTGGTGTTCCCTACTTTCTTAAATTTATGTCAGAATATTGCAATAAGGAGTTCATGATCTGAGCCACAGTCAGCTCCTGGTCTTGTTCTTGCTGACTGTATAGAGCTTCTCCATCTTTGACCTCAAAGAATAGAATCCCTTTAACACTTTGGGTTGAATTGAAGGTCAGTAGGAGAAATGGCCATGTGAAACATGTGTGTGTGTATGTGTGCTTAGTCACTCAGTCGTGTCCGATTCTTTGCATACCTACAGACTGTAGCTTGCCAGCCTCTTCTGTCCATGAGATGTTCCGAGCAAGAATACTGAAGTGGGTTATCATCTCCTCTCCAAGGGATCTTCCTGAACCCAGGTCTAGATTGCATGTGGAATCTTTATCATCTGAACCCCCAGGGAAGCCATGTGAAACATGTTGCTTCTTATTCTATAAAGCTATGCTTGTAGACGACACCTAGTGTATTCTGTGGTGTTCCTTATATAAAAAACCATGCAAACTCTGCTGAGAAGAAGTTCTCTGACAATGAGACCTCCAGTTTTGCTTCCCTCTTTACCATAATTACTAAAATAATTGTAAAACATCTGGTTTCTAGAACATTGTTACTATAAAATGGTTACTCTATTCTTTTTAGAAACAGTGAAATAAAAATTAAGAATTAGAGCTAAGGAAAGAGCATTATTCATTATTTAGGTAGCTAATGAAGCCAAACAGCAATGGAATGCCTAAATATATATATATATATATTTACACAGCCGAACAACATGTGAAAATTAGAGATACCAAGGGAACATTCATGCTAAGATGGGCACAATAAAGGACAGAAATAGTATGGTCCTTACAGGAGCAGAATATACTAGGAAGAGGTGGCAAGAATACACAGAACTATACAAAAAAAGATCTTCATGACCCAGACAATGACGATAGTGTGATCACTCACCTAGAGCCAGACATCCTGGAATGTGAAGTCAAGTGGGCCTTAGGAAGCATCACTACAAACAAAGCTAGTGCAGGTGATGGAATTCCTGTTGAGCTATTTCAAATCCTGTAAGATGATGCTGTGAAAGTGCTGCACTCAATATGCAAGCAAATTTGGAAAACTCAGCAGTGGCCATTGGACTGGAAGAGCTCAGTTCTCATTCCAATCCCAAAGAAAGGCAATACCAAATAGTGCTCAAACTACCACACAATTGCACTCATCTCACACACTAGCAAAGTAATGCTCAAAATTCTTCAAGCCAGGCTTCAACAGTATGTGAACCATGAAATTCCAGATATTCAAGTTGGATTTAGAAAAGGCAGAGGACCCAGAGATCAAATTGCCAACGTCCATTGGATCATTGAAAAAGCAAGAGAGCTCCAGAAAAACATCTACTTCTGCTTTATTGACTATGCCAAATCCTTTGACTGTGTGGATCACAACAAACTGTGGAAAATTCTGAACGAGATGGGAATACCAGACCACTTGACCTGCCTCCTGGGAAATCTGTATGCAGGTCAAGGAGCAACATTTAGAACTAGAGATGGAACAACAGACTGGTTCCAAATCTGGAAAGGAGTATGTCAAGGCTGTATATTATCACCTGGCTTATTTAACTTCTACGCAGAGTACATCATGAGAAATGCCAGGCTGGATGAAGCACAAGCTGGAATCAAGATTGCTGGGAGAAATATCAATAACCTCAGATACTTAGATGACACCACCTTTATGGCAAAAAGTGAAGTACAAAAGAGCCTCTTGATGAAAGTGAAAGAGAGTGAACAAGTCGTTTAAAACTCAACATTCAGAAAACTAATATCATGGCATTTGGTCCCATCACTTCATGGCAAATAGATGGGGGAAACAGTGGAAATAGTGACAGATTTTATTTTGGGGGGATTCCAAAATCACAGCAGATGGTGACTGCAGCCATGAAATTAAAAGACACTTGCTGCTTGGAAGGAAAGCTATGACCAACCTAAACAGTATATTAAAAAGCAGAAACATTACTTTGCCCACAAAGGTCCATCTTGTCAAAGCCATGGTTTTTCCAGTAGTCATGTATGGATGTAAGAGTTGGACTATAAAGAAAGCTGAGTGCCAAAGAACTGAAGCTTTTGAACTGTGGTGTTGGAAAAGACTCTTGAGAGTGTTTGACTGCAAGGAGATCTAATCAGTCCATCCTAAAGGAAATCAGTCCTGAATATATTGGAAGACTGGTGCTGAAGCTGAAACTCAAGTACTTTGGCCACCTGATGCAAAGAACTGACTCATATGAAAAGACCCTGATGCTGGGAAAGATTGAAGGTGGAAGGAGAAGGGGACAACAGAGGATAAGATGGTTGGATGGCATCACCGACTTGATGGACATGAGTTTGAGTAAGCTCTGGGAGTTGGTGATGGACAGGGAAGCCTGGTGTGCTGCAGTCCATGGAGTCACAAGGAGTTGGACACGACTGAGCTACTGAAATGAACTGAACTGAAAGATATATGTGTGCTTGTGTATGTGTGTATATATACACACACACACACAAACACACATATTGCACAATATATTGCAAATGGAGAAGAGTGAACTGAGTGATAAAGATAATTCATAAAACAAATAATAGGAAAATGTCCTCAGTGTGCTAAAGAAGGCAGCTAGAGAGTTGGACTGTGAAGAAAGCTGAGTGCTGAAGAATTGATGCTTTTGAACTGTAGTGTTGGAGAAGGCTCTTGAGAGTCCCTTGGACTGCAAGGAGATCCAACAAGTTCATTCTAAAGGATATCAGCCCTGGGATTTCTTTGGAAGGAATGATGCTAAAGCTGAAATTCCAGTACTTTGGCCCACCTCATGCGAAGAGTTGACTCATTGGAAAAGACTCTAATGCTGGGAAGGATTGTGGGCAGGAGGAGAAGGGGATGACCGAGGATGAGATGGCTGGATGGCATCACCAACTCGATGGATGTGAGTCTGAGTGAACTCCGGGAGATGGTGTTGGACTGGGAGGCCTGGCGTGCTGCGATTCATGGGGTCGCAGAGAGTTGGACATGACTGAGTGACTAACTGCACTCAACTGAGGGCTTCCTTTATTCATTCCGCACATTTTTAGGCTGCTTCTGTGTGCTGGAGGTTGGACTGTATGACACAAAGTTGCATTAAGCAATAGCTCTGTTCTCAGGGAACTTTCAGTCCAGTGGGGCAGGAGGTTATGGTGGATAGATGAGTAAATTTATTATAGAATGTGTTAAAAGTGGAACACTCTGGATTCTGAGAATCCAAAGTTGCTGCTCAAAGCATTGGAGGGCAGCAAGTCCATACTGTATAACCATCACCATCAAAACAATGAAGACCAGGAGAATGTGGGGTAAATTTGAAAACAGCATGCAGACTAGTATATCTAGAATGAAGTGTTCATAGAAATCCCTGAACAGGATTTAATCTGGCAAGAGCTCTATACCGCGTACTGCTGCTGCTGCTGCTGCTGCTGCTGCTAAGTCACTTCAGTTGTGTCTGAATCTGTGTGACCCCATAAATGGCAGCCCACTAGGCTCCCCTGTCCTTGGGATTCTCCAGGCAAGAACACTGGAGTGGGTTGCCATTTCCTTCTCCAATGCATGAAAGTGAAAAGTGAAATCGAAGTCACTCAGTCATGTCTGACTCTTAGTGACCCCCATGGACTGCAGCTTACGAGGCTCCTCCATCCATGGGATTTCCAGGCAAGAGTACTGGAGTGGGTTGCCATTGCCTTCTGTGATACCCAGTACTAGATACTCTATTTTCCTTGACAGCTTTCATTTGATTTTGCAAGATATTTCTTAGTACAAGCACTATGGTAGATTGATTGCAAAATGGCCCCAATTTTTCACCCCTGGTGGATCCACACAATTGCAATGTGAGCCTCAGGTCTTCTTATTGGGGGTGGAATCTATTTCTTCCCCACCTTGCATCTGGGCCTGACCTTGCACTTGTTTGGACCAATATATTATGGGGGAAGTGAGGGCATTACAGATCTGAGTCTCAAGAGAACTTGTGTAGTTTTCCTCACTTTTGGAACCCTGTCTTTGTCATGAGAACAAATCCAAGCTAGCTGGCTGGAGGATGAGAGGATATGAGAAGCAGGGATGAGTCACCCTAGCCAACATCCCAGGTGTGCCAGAGCACAGCAACCATCAACACCCCACTGAGAGGACCGACAGTGAAACGATATGAATGAGGGCCCTGCTCAGATCAGCAAAACTCCCCACTGGGCCTGAAGACCCATGAGAAATGAGAAATGGTTGATATTTTGTATCACTAGGTATGGAGGTATTTTGTTATGAAATGATAGCTAACTGAAGGATTTGGGGGAAATGAATGAAAAATAAATAAGGACCTACCGTATAGCATGGTGGTTCAGATGGTAAAGAGTCTGCCTGCAATGTGGGAGACCTGGGTTCAATCCCTGGGTTGGGAAGATCCTCTAGAGGAGGGCGTGGCAACCCAGTCCAGTGTTCTGGCCTGGAGAATCCCCACTGGTGGGCTACTGTTAATGGGGTCACAGAGAGTCAGACATGAGTGAGACGAAGAACAGCACAGCACATCTGCATTCAGCACAGGAAACTTGACTCAGTGCTCTGTTGTTTTCCAGTCCCTCAGTCATGCCCGACTCTGCAACCCCAAGGGCTGCAGCACACCAGACTTCGCTGCCCTTCACCAGTTCTGGGAGTTTGCACAAACTCATGTGTGTTGAGTCAGCGATGCCATCCAACCATCTCACCCTCTGTCGCTCCATTCTCCTGCCCGCAATCTTTCCCAGCATCAGGGTTTTTTCCAATGAGTCATCTCTTCTCATCCGGTGTCAAAGTATTGGAGGTGGCTGATACTCTGTAATGGCCTATATATGGGAAAAGAATCTAAAAAGAGTGGGCATATGTATGTATATGTATAACTGAGCTGCTTTGCTGTACACCTGAAACTAACACATTTTAAATCAACTATACCGCAATATAAAATAAAAATCAATTTTAAAAATGAATCAAAGTATTAGATAAAAATGGAAAATGGGAATAAAGCCCTCTGTTAGAGGCAAAGAGAATTCTATTCTCAGCTATGTAAACTCTTCAGACTTTGGTTTTCATTTCGGTGGTTTAGATGAGTATTTTTGATTAATAAAGGAAAAGAAAAATAAGTTTTATTTTTCCTTCTCTCTTGAAACACATCAGAAAAAGAAGAATGATAAGCAGAGGGGAAAATATTTTGTCTATAAGCAGAAAAGAGTACCCCAAAGAATTGAAAAACATGGGCACTCAAGTTTGCACATGGAAGTTCTTAGAATCATTATTCAAAAAATAGAAACAATTCAAATGTCCATTAGAAGATGAATGGATGAATAAGACAAGATATATTCACACACTGAAGTATTATCTGGCAATAAGAATAAAGTACCGATACATGCTACAACATGGACGATCCTTGAAAACATTATGCTAAGTGAAGTAAGTCAGACATAAAAGACAGCATATTATATGACTCCATTTTTATGAAATGCCCAGAATAATATAGAGACAGTATATTATTGGTTTTCAGGGACTATGGGACGAAGAAATGGGGAATGACTGGTAACAGGTATAAAGTTTTATTTTTTTTTTTGAAATGGTAGATGTTCTGGAATTAGATGGTTACATAACATCATGTATATACAAAAAAAATGCTGAACTGTAAACTTTAAAAGGGTGAATTTTATGAAGTGAATTATATCTCTATTTTTAAACAGGAAAATTCAAAGAGCTACAATCTCAAACTTTAGACTGTGATTATATATTTGCCCCAAACTATGAAATCTGCACAAAGAAAAACATGTGACCAGGAGGAAATAGATTTGATTAGAACCACAGTTTGCCCCAGAACATTCCCTCCTTGTTCTACAATATCTGCCACATAGTTGTCTCTACTCAAAACAGTATTAGTTAGGCACCAGCTTGAGACTTGTTATCAGAAAGGAAGTCATTTCGGTAGGACTCTCTCCTGTGTTCAGTGGATCACTCACTTCTTTCATCATTTTGACTGCAGCCAACTTTACTCTTTTTCATGTTTCCCCTACCCACAAACTTTGCAGCCATCCTCTTTGTTAATGAAACCTCCTGAAACTACTCTTTTTTGAGTATTCTATTTGGTTGCTGCTGACACTTTGATTAATATAGAGAGGTAGTTTGGATAAATTTTCTTATATCTATTTTAAAACTGGGATAAGTTATGCGATTCTAGGCTTAAGGGCCATTTTTCTATATTAACTTGCTTTCTAGTCTGGGATTTTAAATTTGGTTCAAGACTTACAGTTTTGAGGCCCCTGCTTATGACTTTTGATAGAAAATAAAAACTCTCTAATTAATCACTTAGGTTGAAGCGATTTTCTTTTCAAAGTAGTCTGGTTAATTTAGAAAACAGCTTGCAATGGATTAAAAGACTGGCCCAATATTATTCTTTAAATATAACTTACTGATAATAGATTATATCTAGATATTCGAGAAAGGGTATGAACAAGGAACAGTTGAGTGAAGGGGAAGAAGAAAGAAGAAGAAGGTCTAGGATTTGAGAGCAGATTTAGGCAATAAAATCCCATGGACGGAGGAGCCTGGTAGGCTGCAGACCATGGGGTCGCTAAGAGTTGGACACGACTGAGTAACTTCACTTTCAATTTTCGCTTTCCACTTTCATACATTGGAGAAGGAAATGGCAACCCACTCTAGTGTTCTTGCCTGGAGAATCCCAAGGACTGCGGAGCCTGTTGGGCTGCCATCTATGGGGTTGCACAGAGTCGGACACGACTGAAGCGACTTAGCAGCAGCAGTGGAAGGCAAAAGGCTCCTGCTCATGACCATATGAAGGCAAAGGAGGCAGGGGAAGATTGACAGGAGAAGCAAGGATGGGATGACAACAAGTAAGGATGATGAGCATCTAAGACTAACAGCATGTTGCTCAATATTTGCCAAGAGCACAGCTTATTATGAGGACAGAGTGATGAGAATGGCGCACTGTGGAAGCACACTTCAGAGCCCACCCAGAAGCCCCAGGTGAGCCAGGGTGCCCATCTCAGTTGCTGCGAATAACGGAAGTTAATTGCTACCAGTTGCTCCTCTGGAGAGTTACCCAACATGTATAAGGGCTGCCTTGCCAGGAAAATTTATATCTTCCTCCTAAGCAACCAGGGACAAACTTAGAGCTGAGGATTATCTGATACAGGAATTCAAATCTTTGATGTGGCTTATACTCCAGAGCTCACCTGTGGGTTTGGGCAGAGGCTAGCACCTCCCTAAGACTACATCCTTGCTACCCTGCTTAGTCTCCTTCATTACATGCTTTTTTCTTCCTGAACAGTGTGCCTTTAGTGCTAAGAAATGGAGTATTTCCTGCCGCATCAGTGAATAAAAGATGTCACAGTCATGAGCAATTGCAGCCACCACCAATGCTGAGCTGGTGAGAAGAAAAGAATACCTGCCATCTAATAGCCATCAGACTGAGGCCACTCCTTATGGTGAGCCTGGAGGAAACCCAGAAGGTGAAAACACAGGACACTAGCCCCAGCAGGTGAGGCACATATCAAAGGAATGGTTTCAGTGAGCCCAGAGTCTTGAATTTGCCCATACATTGTTGCTGTTTAGTTGCTAAATCACGTCCAACTCTTTTGCGACCCCATGGACTGTAGCCTGCCAGGCTCCTCTGTCCTAGGATTTCCCAGGCAAGAATACTGGAGTAGGCTACCATTTCCTTCTCCAGGATATATTCCCAACTCAGGGATCAAACCAGTGTCTCCTGCATTGGCAGATGAATTCTTTACCACTGAACCACCAGGGAAGACCTCTTCACATTTATTTAAAAAGCACTAAATTCCTTAATATCTGGTTTTCCTTTAATTAACAACAACATTTTGACGTTCAGACTACCTGCCCTATGTTGTGAAACTTCCATTTAACTTGGCTTCCCCCCTTGCCTCTTCTAAGTAGTTCTCTTAGAATTACTTGAGATGCTGCCTCCCGGGCTTGAAGTCTTTTTGCCGATTAAACATAACTCTCAGCTTTAGCCTGTGAATATTTTTTAAGTCTGCAGTACTTCACACGCAGATGGATCTCTGTTTCTGGCTCTGCTTTGAGCTTGATCTATATGCAGTATGGTTACAAAGCGCTTGCCTGCTTCCTTCTTCCCCTGTTTTCCAAATATTCATAAATCCCTTATTGCACGTGAGTCACTATTTTTAAGCAGCCAAACATCAGGAAGTTGTGGTGAGACTGTTACTGTTCACTTTAATGACTTCTTTACAAGTCTGTCTTGGTCCAGAGATCTTTACACTGAACTTCAAAAGAATCTTTGACTTATATTTCATCTGGTCAATCAGTTTCACAAGTTAGCAAAGATAGCAGGAAAACAATTTCCATGCTTTCTTCCAGTAGGGTCTTTAAATGAGTAGCATATTTGCAAAGCTCCTCCAAGATTCTATTGCATACATGCACCAAGTGCACTCTCTAGCTCCATTTAAACAAGAAGTTAATATGAACTCATAAATTTCAGTGTACTATGTCTATTCCTGAAAGCAGGAGCACTTGAGGATAAAGGAATAAAACTGAATTAGGTTAGTTAATTAGCTAGTGTTATGAAAAAGTAAACCTTATATCCCACTAAGGTGGCTTATTTATTCACAGTACACTGTAACATAAAAGCTAATAGGAACTTGTTATTTATGGTACTTACTCAACTTCCTGTTTTAAAGAAAACCGAGTTTAGGAGTTTAACTTAACATTTCTTTTTAAAATCGGTGAGTTACTGAATTAACTGTAAAACTACAGTGAAGTTGCTGAGAAAAAAAGAGTAGGGTGTTCAGAGTGAAACCATGAGCTTTGTTCTTCTACACCTGTCAGGTAATGAGTAGTTGCCAAAAATCTTCACTACATAAAATCAATAATCAAAATAGGCCAATAGGCAGATTTCTGAGGAGCTCAAATCGTAAAGAGTCAGGCTGCAATGTGGGAGACCTCGGTTCGATCCCTGGGTGGGGAAGATCCCTAGAGAAGGGCATGGCAACCCACTACAGTATTCTTGCCTGGAGAATTCCAAGGACAGAAGAATCTGGAAGGCTACAGTGCATGGGGTCCCAAAGAGTCAGACGCTACTGAACAACTTTCACTTTACTTTCAAAATAGGCCAATAGATGGCGCTATTGCTGTGTGTAATGCTTTGGAAAGCCAAAGGACAAAATACAGGACAAGAAGACAAAAAACGCTTCTGAATTCTCAAAGAGAAGGCAATGTTATTCTTTTCTCTCTTTTGTTCGAACTTCAGTCATCACTCGCATTATCTCATTGAGTTGAAGTGCTGAATTTTTTGCGCCCTAAAGAGCAACATTCCCCAAGAAAAAGAAATGCAAAAAGGCAAAACGTTGTCTGAGGAGGCCTTACAAATAGCTGAGAAAAGAAGAGAAGCTAAAGGAAAAGGAGAAAAAGAAAGATAGATCCATTTGAATGCAGAGTTCCAAAAGAATAGCAAGGAGAAATAGGAAAGCCTTCCTCAGTGATCAATGCAAAAAGTACAGGAAAACAATAGAATGGGAAAGACTAGAGATCACCTCAAGAAAATTAGAGATACCAAGGGAACATTTCATGCAAAGATGGACACAATAAAGGACAGAAATGGTATGAACCTAACAGAAACAGAAGATATTAAGAAGAAGTGGCAAGAATACACAGAAGAACTATACAAAAAATATCTTCATGATCCAGATAACCACGATTGTGTGATCACTCACCTAGAGCCAGACATCCTGGAGCGTGAAGTCAAAGTGGACCTTAGGAAGCATCACTATTAACAAAGCTAGTGGAGGTGATGGGATTCCAGTTGAGCTCTTTCAAATGCTGGAAGATGATGCTGTGAAAGTGCTGCACTCAATATGCAAGCAAATTTGGAAAACTCAGCAGTGGCCACAGGACTGGAAAAGGTCCATTTTCATTCCAATCCCAAAGAAAGGCAATGCTAAAAAATATTCTAACGACCACACAGTTGCTCTCATCTCAAACACTAGCTAAGTATTGCTCAAAATTCTCCAAACCAGGCTTCAACAGTACATAAATTAAGAACTTCCAGATGTTCAAGTTGGATTTTGAAAAAGCAGGGGAACAAGAGATCAAATTGCCAACATCCTTTGGATCATAGAAAAATCAAGAGAATTCTGGAAAAATACTACTTCTGCTTCATTGACTATGCCAAAGCTTTTGACAGTGTGGATCACAACAAACTGAAAATTTTTTCAAGCGATGGGAATACCAAACCACCATACCTGCTTCCTGAGAAATCTGTATGTAGGTCAAGGAGCAACAGTTAGAACTGGACATGGAACAAAGGACTGGCTCCAAACTGGGAAAGGAATACATCAAGTCTGTATATTGTCACTCTGCTTATTTAACTTATATGCCGAGTACATCATGAGAAATGCCAGGCTGAGTGAAGCACAAGCTGGAATCAAGATTGCCAGGAGAAATATCAATGACCTCAGATATGCAGATGACACCACCCTTATGGCAGAAAACTAAGAACTAAAGAGCTTCTTGATGAAAGTGAAAGAGAAGAGTGAAAACTCTGGCTTAAAACTCAACATTCAAAAAAATAAGATCATAGCATCTGGTCCCATCACTTTGTGGCAAATAGATGGGGAAACAATGGAAACAGTGAGAGATTTTATTTTCTTGAGTTTCAAAATCACTGCAGATGGAGACTGCAGGCATGAAATTAAAAGACCCTTGCTCCTTGGATGAAAAGCTATGACCAAACTAGAGTACATATTTAAAAAGCAAAAACATTACTTTGCTGACAAAAGTCCGTCTAGTCAAAACCATGGCTTTTCCAGTAGCCATGTATGGATGTGAGAGTTGGATTATAAAGAAAACTGAGTGCCGAAAAATTGATTGACTTTGAACTGTGGTGTTGGAGAAGACTCTTGAGAGTCCCTTGGTCTGCAAGGAGATTAAACCAGTGAATCCTAAAGGAAATCAGTCCTAATTATTCATTCAAAGGACTGATGCTGAAGCTGAAACTCCAGTGCTTTGACCACCCAATGCAAAGAACTGACTCATTGGGAAAGACTGTAATGCTGGAAAAAATTGAAGGCAGGAGGAGAAAGGGATGACAGAGGATGAGATGGTTAGATGGCACCATGGACTTGATGGACATGAGTTTGAGCAAGCTCCAGGAGTTGGTGATGGTCAGGGAGCCTGGCAATGAGATCTCAGAGTCAGACACGACTGAGTGACTGAAACAGCAGTAAGTTATTTTCATACGAATGTTGCAAAGAACAATATCTATATGATAGATATCTTATATATCTTAACCAGTTTGCTTGAAAAGATGTCTTAACTCACAAGCAGAAGGATAAATCCTCTCTAGGATAAAAGTCTTTAAAAACAGGACTGTGGAAATCTCCTCAGAGTGCGATTGATTTCTACCACTTTTGGTAGAATCATTCCACAGTTATTTTTTGGAAAATAAATTAGAATGAAATAATTATTTAATTTCCCAAAGTAAAATGAAGACAATTTTCAATAAAATGAAATTTGGAATAATTTTTAAAAGGTGCATTGGCCATGCTCAAGGAAAGGCGAGCAATATGTATAAAGAGCAAAGAATCTTGAAAGCATTGTTTTGTACATGGAGTATGGATTTTTTTTCTTTATCATTTTAGAGTTCACTTTGTGAAACCAGTCTTCATGGTTTGAAGAGATCCAGGTGTGGAAAGAAAGTCACCTTGGGATGAAATTTTGACAAAAATAATCAACCAAATTGTGGAAATTTTACAACATTTGACATACATTTTAAGGCTGATTTGTGGAGACAAATTGTTTCTGACTCCAACGGTCTCATAAGAAATTTGTTCTTATCGAACGAATCCATGAAGCAGCCTAAATTACTTCTATCCTCCAAAGACTCACAATCAAAAAATAGTAAGTTGTGTTGTACAACCAAGTCAGAAATAAGAGACAAGAAAAGTAATACTTCATCAAGTTTGCAAAGTTCTTTCTAGGCACCTGATAATCTTGGAAATCTTCTGAGATAAGCAAAGTAACCAATTATGATTATGTTAATTAAGTACCTAAGGCGCTTTTCCATCATCTTACCTCTGTTGCCTCGTTTGCAATACTTATATGAAGTCAGTACTATTATTGCCCTCCTGTCCCAACAGAAAGCATTGAAGTACAGAAAAATTAAGCCAGAAAGTGGCTTACTTGCAATGAAAACCCAGGCAGGTTAAAAGACTCATACAGTCATTTTTAGAGATAAAAAGGGGCATTAAAGTTTATATCATAAGCTATTAAAGGTAGAGTTAAATTCAGACCAAAGGTCTTAATGATTTGTGACTTGATAGTTTTCCCTGAATGACATCCCGTTTTGATTTATACGGTCCCAGACTTGGTAGAATGACAGTCCCCTTGACTCTAAACGCCATGTAGACTGCATCAGTCTAGTTGGCCTCCCACAGATAATTCTCTTCACTAGGCTCATATGCTGTTTGCAATTTTTTACCCATGCTCATCTCTCCAGGCTCCACCATAAACTGAGGCAGTTTACTCTTCAGACTTACTCTCTTCCCTGAAAAGTCGTTTGTGGATTTCTTAGTGCTATTATCAGTGATGAAACAGAGAGATCTCCAGACTTTAGGACTCCAGACCTGTCTACAACCTGGTATGAAAGAGGGAGATTACCAGATCCCTTCAAGTATCGGCATTTTGCACTCCAGAACACAGTGTGCCCGGTGTTTTCCAAAGGATACGTAAGGGGTATGGGCTTTCCAGGTGGCTCAATGGTAAAGTATCTGCCTGTAAATACAGAAGCTGAAGGAGATGCAAGTTCGATCCCTGAGTCAGGAAGATCCCCTGGAGGAGGAAATGGCAACCCATTCCAGTGTCCTTGTCTGGGAAATCCTGTGGAGAGAAGAACCTGGTGGGCTACAGTCCATGGGGTCACACAGAGTCTGACACAACTGCGCATGCACACACACACAAGGAGGAGTGCAGAGATTTTGAGAAATGAGATTATCACTCTCATCATCCAAAAAAAGTGACTTTGCTGATCTTTTTTTAGTTTATTCATGCTCAGACAGTACTTGCAGTTTCCATAAAGGATGCTGATTATGTCAGCAAGCATAGGCTAAGTTATGCTACAGTAACAAAAGAAAAGCTTTACCCCTAAATCTTAGTAGCTTACAGCAAGAGAATTTTCTTTCTTGTTCATTTCAGCCACCAATCATGGGTTGGCTTTGACTGTTCCATCCAGAACCCACTCAGGCTGAAGGAGTAGCTTCCATCTGGGGACCTAACATGGGGAAAGGATTAGCGTGAAACCACACAATCACTCTTGGAGCTTCTGCTCAGAGATGGCATCTGGCATTTCTGAGCACATTTCATTGGCCAAAGGGAGTCACATGGTCAAGCCTGATGGCAATGGGACTGGATGACTTCCTCCCCTTAGAGAGTGGTGCTTTGAGGGAAAGGTGGTGAGGGAGAGTACTGCCATAGCCACCAGCTTGCACATGAGCTTGCTCTGCTGTGCTGTGCTTAGCCGCTCAGCCATGTCCAACTCTTTGTGACCCCATGACCTGCCAGGCTCCTCTATCCATGTGGAATCTCCAGGAAAGAATACAGGAGTGGGTTGCCATGCCCTCCTCCAAGAGATCTTCCCAACCCAGGAATCAAACCCAGGATGGGTCATCTAATATTGGGAACAATAAAACAATCCTTAGAGTTATTGCATTATATTATATTGGGCTTAGAGAGGCTCCTATCTGGATAAATTAATAGGGTGAAAGTGGGAGCATGCTCCATCAGCCTCAATTTAACATCATAAAAGAAATAGTAAAGAAGTCCAAGCATCTAAGTTCCTCTCAACCTTTCCCAGAAGGGGCACATTGGAAAAAAATTCATTTCAGGTTGTGGTAGTTAATGTTAGGGGATCAGAGGGGAGCTGCTGAACCCAGAGAAGAATTCCTCCTCCATCAGCAGCTACACTACATGGGCCAGGTCATGAGGCTTCTTATCTTGTAACACTGGCGAAAGCTTAGGCCTCAATTTTAACTCACTGCATTGCAGTTCTTTTCAAGTACATTACCAGGGCTTTATGAAGATTGATAGAGTGCCAGAAAGCCATTGGGTTGAAAGTCCAGATGTACATAAATCAAGTCATAGCATCATTTAATTCAGAATGCTTTGGCCCAAGTCATTACAGAGTAGCAGTGCAGAGATTTATAGGAAGTCTTATAAGATTTGATGATCTGAAAGGTAGAGATATTAAGTGTCTGATTTAGCTCTAGGAGATGCTGCAGCAGTTTTAAATCAACTGAAGGCTTTATTGCAGCTGGTTTAAAAATGTGTCTCAAATAACTAGAAATGTATCCTAAGAACATCTTGGAATGAAGGGTTGAATGTGATTTTTGACCATCAAAACTAAGATCTGATTTGCATAAGGAAAGAACTTATCTATCAATAAAAATGCATATCAGCAAGCCTTTTTATATATTGAAGAACTATTCTCTGCTCTAACTTGTTCTATAGCTAATGATTTTTACATAAATCTTCTCTAGGATAAGACCCCGAGATCTTTGTGTCTGATGACAAGAATTCTTCTGATCCTTTTAATCTTGAGCCAGAAGTCATCTACATTTAAAATCATCTCAGGTTTTCCACTGAGGGACTCAAAAGGCCACAATCCCAGTTGACCTCACACTCACCAGGCATGCTGAGTTTTAAGCCTGCAGACCTGGTGAGGTTTGCTATAATCTTCTCTGAGCCCAGCCCTTTCCATATTCCTTCTTTTATTTGAATCTCTTGATGTTCTCTAATGCTTTAATGTCACATTTTCCTTTTTCTATCAAAATATATTACTTAAAATAAATTATTTTTGTAAAAGTTTACCAACAGATCACAATACCTCAAAGACTGAGGAAATTTAATCTGTTAGCATATGCCAGGGTATACAAATAGAATAGCTGAAGAAAGGATGGTCTGATCTTCCCGACCCAGGGATCGAACCCAGGTCTCCCGCACTGCAGGCAGATGCTTTAACCTCTGAGCCACCAGGGAAGTGCAGTGAGAAATTAAAGACAACTAAAGATGAAAGTGGAATATATTTCTCTCTTTTGTAAAATCACACTACAGAGAAAATTTAAAGACAGTGATTCAAAATTGTCATTTTGAATCAATCTACATTTCTGCCCACCCTTTGGAAAAATTTACAAACATTTTTGATGGAACAAATTCTTAATGAAATGGAGACGTTTCCTCCTCAAAGTGACCTCTGAAAACATATTATTCCTCATAAAAAAAGACTGAACTGATAATATTATTTTCAATTAATATTAAAATTTATTTTACATAACTATGTATCCAAGAAATTTTGAATATACATTTTATTAAATACTGTTTGTAAATTTAATATTACTACATTTTCTTTAATTGCAATTGTTAGGTAGTTAGAATAGGAAAAAGAAGTCCAGGCAAGGGGGTGGCTAAAGACAAGGAAGGGAAAAGCCTGTGAAAATAGAACAAAAGAAGGTCCAAGGACTGGAGTGAGGACCTCAAACAGTGAGGTAAAACAAATAGCACTCCTCACTAGCCCAATTTACATAGGGCAGGCCCGGGGGGGGGGGGGGGGGGGGGGGGAGAAAAACCACATAAAAAGAGGAGCCAAAACCTTTTTTCTCTTCTAGTCTTTTGAGTTGGCATTCCCTCACACCTTGAGGATGTATTTTCCTTTACTTTCTAAGTAAAACTGAGCTGTAACATTGGTCCATCTGAAGGCTGTAATGCTGGTCCGTCGCTTCGCTTATTTTTGTTGCAATGAGACAAAACTGAGGAAATTACAAACTCCCCGAACATCTATGGTGCTGTTTCTCAGATTTAACCTGGCTGAAACAACCTCAGCTCAGCCCCCACAAGGAAGAGGCCAAGCACAGCAGGAGCCCAACTTGGCGAAAGCTTCCAAGGTAGAAGCTAAACCCAAGAAGACCCAGTGCAGGGGCAGTGACAAGAAGCCCAGCAGACTGGAAAACAGGACAGCAAAAAACAAACAGCAGAAAGCTCACACGGCTCGTCTCAGATTCCAGAAGACCTCTGGTTAAGGTAGGAGGTCCTCACTCCTATGGCTAGAAGGACATATGCCTAACAAAATCTTGATTCCTTTACAATCTCTTGTTTCTTGTTTCCTTGAACCCCCCGTGAACAGGTGAGCGGCCGTGGGTGCAAATGAGGGACTCCGGCAGAGGCTACTCCTCAGTGTGTCCCAAAGGCTCCACTGTCTGCTGGGCCCCAGTAGCTTTGCCCAGGCTGGTGGGGGTTCTTCTGTCCTGAATCTTCTTTATGCCAAGGATCAGGCCAATGAAAACTGTGAGCACAGGTCAGGTATTTAGCAGGTTTTCCAGTAGGTTATGAAGGGGATTCCTCAGCACGTTTTTCCCACTGCTTCTTCCTCCTGTCCTTCAGCTTCTCTCTCCTGGGACTTGAGCCTGGCCCAAACCCATGATGCTTGGCTTCAAGACCTAATGAAGCGCAGGTTCTGATGTCTCATTGCAAAAATTCAGTTAGAGACACAGCGATAGTTAAGAGGTGTGCTGGGGGCCAGCGTGAGAAACTCCGCCCATGGCAAAGGTCATGAGGAAGGAGGCTTGGCATACGCAAAGGCATGGTCAAGCCTCAGGAAACCCCCTGTTCCCGAGCATCCAACCCCGAAACCAGAGTCTGTTTCATGCTCTCACCTACACCTCTGATTTTACAGGGGGCTCTCCCCCATAACCATTTCTCTCAGAGAAGGAATAAACTTGCAGCTCCAGTTAATAAAAATTCCTGGGTGTGACAAGAGTGTTTCAACTTAGAAATTCCTCTGGAGGTCCTCTAGCCTCCCTGATCAGGTTTGTCCGGCCACACGTGATTGTTTACAGCCCCCCAACCTTGGGAGGCATGAGATGCTTTAAAACTTTCTAAATACAGACTCTTTTAAGAAGTTAGAAAATTATTAGTATAGTATAGTGGGTTGATTAGAAATTATATTGGTGAAGGGTTTTTTTGATTTGTCCTGTCAATAATCACTACTAATTCCCTGCCCTGGGTGTGACAAGGGTGTCTCAGGTCAAACCTCTCTGCTGGCAGACTAGCTTGTGTGACAACCTCTCAACCATAAACAGCACAGAGAGTTTGGAGTATCAGCATAGGGCTTTTCTCATTGTTGAGTCAGTGATTGCCGCCAGGCCTCCATATCCTTAGGCACCTGGGAATATATTAATCAATGTATTTGGAATATAGAAAAGGAAATATAGTAGTTTTTGATGTTAGCGATACTAGACTTTTTGAGTTAATGAATTTTCTCTTTTGTTATAGATCACTGTACTTTGTTATAAATCGCTGAGTCCTTGCTATGTAAAAATGTAACTTTATCACTATCTTAAGACTAAATAGATCTTAAGGGGAACATTGGTGAAGGGTTTTCATTTGTTGAGCCAATATTTGCTGCTAAATCTCCATATTCCTTGCCCTTATAATGAATATAACTAGCATATAGGAAAAATAAGTATTAACCTTTAAGATTAATCATGTTAAACCTTAGGCTAAGTAAATTCCTTTCCTAGTTGTAACTCACTACACCCTCACCCTATAGGAATGCAACTTTATTTGGAGGGTGGCGCCTGATTTAAGAAAAATCACCCCTGGAAAAATAAGTTTTCTGATTAACTGACTGGTATCAGAAAGGGCCATAAACTGTCAGCAGATCTCATGGCCAGAAGATGATGTAACACCCATAAGACCTTTGTATAATTTTATATGAAGCACCTGATTGTGACAAGGGTCAGGTCTGCTGACCCCCGCGTGACTCTGTATTCATCCCTATGTACAACAAAAAGGTATATAAACAAACCTGAAAAATAAAGAAATCGGATCAATTTCTGGAAAGACTGATTCCCCCATGTCGTTTCTTTCTTGCTTCCCGTTTTTCTGGCTGAATTCCCATCTGGAGCATGGATGCTATTCCCTGTAAACCAAGTTATTCAGCCTCTTTTTCTCCACTAATTTTCCTACTACACTAACCGTTTCTAATCTCTCTATATATCTGTAATTAAGATTTTTCCTAGAACGCCGATTCCAACCCCACCTTCGAATCACCCTAGATCCACCAGGGCTGGACCCCAGCAGAGGTGGATTTTTTCAGACTCAGAGAGAAGCACACTCCACAGGGTGTGGGCCATCACAGAGGAAAGTGCAGTGGCCGCGGAATGTAGTGTGGTTAGTTTTTTCGAGCTGGGTGATTTCATATGCTAATGAGTGAAAGGATCATTCCAACAATTGGGGAACCACCCACTTCTCCTCTGTCTTTTGACAATGCCTTGGAACTGTCCTGCTGGCACCTCTGGGTGTGCCAGTTAGCATGCAGATTGGGGATCAAGGTTTAGTTGAATTTGACTTGTCATTTTGGACCCACTTGATTTTAATCAGTTTATGTTATACCCTTGGAGAAGGAAATGGCAACCCACTCTAGTACTCTTGCCTAGAAAATCCCATGGATGGAGAAACAATGTAGGCTACAGTCCATGGGGTCGCAAAGAGTCGGACACAACTGAGCGACTTCACTTTCACTTGCTCTATGTCATTCTTTCAAAAGTTGTGCCCTGCTCCCTTCCCTCCTATTTTATGCTCTTTTCCTGAGCTCCATCCAGGCCCACAATGTCACCTCTACAATCTTCTGGAGGGACAACCAGAAAACAGCTGGGCCTTGGGAGGGAAATACTGTATAATACCCAATCCCTCTCCATATTCAGGCCTTCATCTTCCATGTTTCCTGCAACATGTGCAAGAACAGCATCTCTCAGTGAACCTACTAGGGCAGGCGACAGGCACACAATGCCTGCTAGAAGTCCACCTAGTGGCATCCCTTCAAGGGCAGTTGGGCTTCCAGGAATAATTTTTGCCACTTTGGGAGTTAGCCCTGCAGGCCGTTTGGGGCCAAAGCCTTACCACCCTTCTAAAGTTATAAACATACCCCTGGATCAAATCTCCACTCCACTGTATGGAACATCTGGCCTGTTGTCTCTTATCAATTTGTTCTTAAGCCACTTACTAACTCCTACAACCAGGACCCTGCCCCCTTGTAGAGAACATTGCTCCACTCCCCTTTTTATTAAAATACTCTTAAAGCCCCTAACAGGACCAGATAACCCACTCTTTTGTCATAACTTCTGCTATTACCTAAAGTGAGTCTGACAATGAAATGCTTACCATTGGAGACACCCTAACCTGCTCTTATGGAGGACTAGGGGAGGAAACAGTGACTTATATTCCCTTAGAGCAGTAACAGGATAAAGCTATGGCTGCTTCACCAGGTTCCCAGTCTCAAGGCACAGGCTTGGATTGCTTTATGTCATGATATCTATTCCCATCTGTGGTGAACAAACTGGCAATGAGTTAAAATTACAACCCCTTAATCCTACCCAGCACTGGTTATGCTGGAGACCTTGGGGATGCCCAACTCCAGTCCACGGTCCTAGGAGGTTGACCTGCCTAGGGATCTGGTCCTCGAAAGGTTGTCGTGCCTCAGCCTGCTCGGGGATCTGCCAGTGCAGGGGTTCCAGGAGGTAGGGATTGGACCTCCAGGCTGTCATGCCTCAGCCTGCCTGGGGATCTGCACCCTGACCCGGGGATGCCTGGCTCTCAGGTTGCAACAGTACTGGGTAGGACAAGCTTCAAAAAGATTCACCCTTAAGGAAGTCCACCCATGGAAACTGAAGGAGGCCTATTAGATTTTTTCTTTTCCTCCATGTCATCACTGTCTCTCAGATGGGAAATAACTAACCCAGTTCCTGACAAGTGCCCTTGAGATGCATCCTTGATAACTGGAAGCTGTTAGATCCTCTAACTTTAAGGAGAAGTTGCTTAAAATTCTTTTGTGCCACTGTATGGCTATGGTATCCTCTGGGACACAAGGAACACTGGCCTGAGGATGGGAGTTTAAATTACAATCCCATCCTGCAGCTAGACTTATTCTGCAAAAGACAGGGGAAATGGACAGAGATCCCTTATGTCCACATTTTCTTCTGACTAAGAGATATGAAGGAACTCTGTCCTAAGTATGGGATTGTTGTATGCCCTAAAAGTGAGCCTACTAAGCACAGACAACCAAGAGAAAGACCCCCCTCCCCATGAAGGCTCACCTCCCAAGGCTCTCTAGTTGCCTGGTGCTCCTTCCTTGTACCCAAAAGTGCCCCCATATCCAGGAGCACCCCTCCACAAAAGCCAACTCGAGTATGTCCCTTACTGGAGGAGAATTTGGACCAACCCAGGTCTATAAGCCCTTCTCCCTCTTAGAACTAAGACCAAACAAGACCTGGGAAGCAATACAGATGATCCAGGCAAATATATAGATACATTTCAACACATTGCCTTGGCCTTTCACTTGATGTGGAAGACATCATGGTCATATTTAGTCAAATTTTATCTGACCCTGAGCATGCTAGGGTCTTAAAGGAAGCCCAAAGGTATGCTATGGGGCTTCACATGTCATGTGATAAATACCCAGTAGGGGAAACTGAAGTCACCTCCTTAGATCCTGATTGGAATTATAATGATCCTGAGCACATCATGGAAAGGGATCATTTTCTGCTCTGTGTGAAGGCAGGACTAAAAGCAGCCCAGCAAAAGGTATGCCCGGGTCTCAGCAATAACTCAGGAGCCCCACGAGAATCCCATTGCCTTTCTGGAAAGGCTAAAAGAGGCCCTCCAAAAATTTAACAATCTGGACTTAGACTCTTATGAGGGACAAGGGATTTTAAAGGACAAATTTCTGTCCCAATCTGCATCAGACAACAGGATAAAGTTACAACACCTACAGCAGCAGGACCCTGCTGCCTCTTTAGATGAGATGGTCCAGACAGCCACCAATACCTTTTATAACAGAGAATAGGAGAGGGAGGCCAAGGCTCGGGAAAAGGAGAAAAGGAAAGAGACAAGGCATGCCCAGATGTTGACTGCCATCCAGGGAAGCCCTATGGCAAACTCTGAGTCCTTGAAGAACAAGGTACAAGGTAAAGGCCTAATCTGTAGACAGGTGGGCCATTGGACAAAAGACTGTACAAACTGTGACAAGTCTCCTAAAACAGCTTGCTACAAATGATATCAGTTGAGACATTAGGCAGCACTCTGTCCTTGGGACCCAAGAGTCTCAAGGTCAAGCGCCAAGCCTTCCCTCACGATGGGTCAACAGGACTGAAGCAGCCCACTCCAGCCAGCCCGCCTGTCACAGACAACCATCACGGGGCTGGAACCAAGGGTACAACTGGATGTGGCAGGTAGGTCTGAGAATTTCTTGGCTGACACAGGGGCTACCTGCTCTGTCCTGACCTCCTACTCCAGAGCTTTCTTCTCCCAAACCTGTACCATTTTGGGTGCTACACGAAAAACAATTATTAAAAGATTCACCCAAGCACTTCTTTGTTGCTTGGATGGACAAATAATTTCCCACAAGTTTCTGGTGGTCCCTGAGTGTCCTACTCCCTTATTTGGAAGAGATATACTCACTAAACTGGAGACCACCCTTATGATGGGAAGCTTTTCATCCTCTAGAGCCCTATAGCTTCTGGTTACTGCTAAAGAATCCATTACACCCTCTCCAATAGAAAGGGACCAAAAACTATGGGAGGACAAAATTAACCCCCAGGTGTGGGGCCAGGGGACTCCTGGACGAGCCCACCAAGCTGAACCGGTCATCATTGTCCCCCAAGATCCCACTCGGTTTCCTAACCAGAAACAATATCCCCTCAGAAGAGCCCAGGAAAGACTACAGCCTCTAATAAATAAATTCCTTGCCTGTGGGCTATTAGTCCCCACCAATTCACAATGTAACATTCCGATCCTCCCTGTAAAGAAAAAGGGCAGAACCTGGCGAACTGTTCAAGATCTCCAGAGGGTTCCCAATCAAATAAGGTGATGAAATCCTTAGGCTCTTGGAGGCAGTCCATCTGGCCACTGAGGTTTCAGTCTCCACTATAAAGACACCAACAAGGGAGGACAGAAGTGGCGAGAGGGAACCAAGGAGCCGATCAAGCAGCTAAGAGAGCAGCATTACAGAACGTGACCTAATAGGGGTAGCCACCTTAGTCCCACAGACTAATTTGCCAAAAACTCCCTCATATACTGAAAGTGAGACTCTTACAGCTAAGAGTGAGGGTTTTCAAGATCATATGGGATGGTTCCAAAAAGAGAGACTCCTTTTTCTGCCTGAGAACATCCAATGGAAGTGGGTTAACTCCTTACATGCCACCACTCATTTAGGGGGCCCTTGGATGGTCAAGTGGTCCCTTTCTTTCCAAACAGCAGCATGTGCATGTAGCACCAGAAAGGCATACTTGGAGTCAGTGTAAATGGTTACTCTTTTTCCTTTTCCTAGCTCTAAAGCTCGAGTCGGGGCTATGAGCTCAGCTAATTGGCCTGAAGTACCTGGTGGCAAAGGCTTAGCCTCTATGGTCTCAAAATTGGAGACTACTGAATATCCTCATTTAGGGGAAAAGGCCCTCCAAAGATTACTAGAAAGGTCCTTCAGAGGAACAGGCCTCCAAACAACTATAAGGCAAGTGGTCTCCACTTGTCCCACTTGCCAATATAACAATCCCCAAGGAGCTAGAAGACCCCAGCTGGCCCAGCGCATCCAACAATGTGGGACCTACCCAGGAAAGGACTGGCAGATGGACTTCACCCAGATGCCAGGTTCTCAAAGGTATAAATACCTATTAGTCATGATAGATACATTCACAGGATGGATTGAAGGCTTTCCCACCTGGACTGAGAAGGCTGAAGAGGTGGTTAAAATTAAAAAAAAAAAAAACAAAAAAAAAACTGCTCCCTGAAATCATTCTGAGATTTGGTCTGCCCAGGTCATTACAAAGTGACAATGGGACATCATTTAATTCTAAGGTCACCCAGCAGGTCTCTAAGGCAGTGGGCATTACTTATTTCCATTGTGCCTAGAGGCCTCAGTCTTCAGGAAAAGCAGAAAGAGCAAACCAATTCTGAAAATCAGCGATAAATAAGATAACCCAGGAGACCTCCCTGGGATGGAAAGAGGCTTTACCAATAGCTCTCCTCCTCACCTGTACTGACCCTAAGAAACAGGTTGGTCTTAGTCCTTACGAGATGTTATATGGGAGGCCTTTTGTTTATGTCAATGATCTCTTCCTAGATCCAGAGGCTCATACCCTCTGGTCTTATACCATGGCCACTGGGCAATTCCAACAGGATATACACTTGTGAGGTGTCAACCAGGACCCAAAAGATTCTAAAAAGTCACCACTATATGCTCCAGGGACTCAAGTCCTAATTAAAGTCTGGAAAGATGGATCTCCCAAGGCTCAACTCCAGCCCAAATGCAAGGGCCCCTACCCTGTAACACTTTCTACTCCCACAGCAGTCAAGGTACCAGGACACAACTCCTAGATTCACTGCTCACAAGTCAAGCCATGGAAGGAAACAGAAGAGGACACTCAATATATCTGTGAGCTCCGGGGATATCTCAGATCCCTATTCAGGACTACAAATGAGTGCCATTCTAATGAACACCCCAAAATTAAGTTTATGGGGATAACATTTCTCAGATCAGCTCTAAAGAGCCAACACAGCTTGGCAGGGGTTGTACTCCAAAAGAGACAGGGGATGGATCTCCTGAACCCTGAACAAGGAGGGACTTGAGCCATCTTGAATGAGACATGTTGTTTCTGGGTAAATACCCCCAGGTAAGTTAAAGAAAGTCTCACAGTCCTCAAGAAAAACATTTAGACCCTACAGGATCTCAAAGAATGAGCTGGAGAGTTCTCTGGGTGGCTATAATCTCTCTTTGGGGAATATTCCTGGTGATGGGAATTTGGAGTTGGCTAATGCCCCGGCTAGTCCCTGTCATTACCATATTGATGCTGCTTATGATTGCTCTATGTATCATCAATTGTCTAACCCGTTTTGTCTCTGCCCAGGTCAACAAGCTACAACATGCAGTGTCAGTGCAACAGTGATATATAAAACTACAGCCGACCACAGAAAATATCACTCACTCTTGTACGGTCACCACTAGAAGGACTCTGAGGCCTGAGACAGCAAGAGGGGGAGGCCCAGTGCCCCTCCCCATCCCATTTCAGCAGGAAATAGCCAGAAAGACTTCTATGCCCCTGTTCTCAAAGAACTTGGCCTCCCATCTCTTGGGGGCGGGTGGGGATGTTAGGTAGTTAGAATAGGAAAAATGAATCCAGAATGGTGGTGGCTAAAAGACAAGGAAGGGAAAAGCCTGTGAAAATAGAACAAGAGGTAAAACAAACAGCACTCCTCGCTAGCCCAATTTAGAGAGGACAGGCCCGGGGGGGAGAAAAACATAAAAAGAGGAGCCAAAACCTCTCTTCTCTTCTAGTCTTTTGGGTTGGCATTCCCTCACACCTTAACGATGTATTTTCCTTTACTTTCTAAATAAAACTGAGCTGTAACACGAAGCTGTAACACTGGTCCATCCGAGGGCCATAACACTGGTCCACTGCTTCAAATTTTTGTTGCGACGAGACAGAACTGAGGAAATTATAAACTCCCCTGACAAAATTATAATAGAAAATCCACATTCTTCCCCTGATGTTGCTTCTCTAGAAGCTCTGCAAATTTGGGGTGTTGAATTTTCAAGATAATATTTAAAGATATTCAATTCTGAAGTTCCTTGTTGGTTATTTAAGTTAAGGACAAGCTTCTTTAGTAAAGTGACCCATTACAAGCAAGTCTATCTTTGCTAAATTAGAGCATGTGTTTATTACTTAAGCATAAAGCTAACTACATTTGAATTAGCCATCACAATGCCACCATCTACTAATTATTTTGCATTATTACTTAATATAATCTATAGGAAACTATCCAGTGATCCCTAAAATTGAGTTTTAAACTGAACTGTGCCCTGCTGATCAATATTACATTTTACAAGCTTAACCTCCCTTCCCAAGTACAATTACCTACTGCCCCTTTCCTTCTTTTCTTATATATTGAAAGCTGTATCGTTTCTAAGTTTTAATCTGCTTCACTCACCTCACTTTGACTTTTTGATTTCTCTCAAACACCCACCTAATTTTTTCTTTAAAAATGTACCATAGTCTGGGAGGAGGAGTGGCCGCAGCCAGACTACTCAACTCGGTGAGGGCTCTCGACAGCGCAGCCTTCAGGCACCGGGCTCTGCCTGCCCGCTGCCATGGTGCCCAGGAGAAGGTCAGCTCTGCTGAGTGGGTGGCGAAGGAGGAGCCCAAGGGGATGTTGGGGAGGCTGTCAGCAAACCCGCTCCTGCGAGAGTGGAAACAAAGTCAAAAAAGGCGGCGGGAAAGGGTGAATCTTCATACAAAAAAGTGCAAACAAAAGGAAAAAAGAAGAGCAAAGGGACAACAGGCAGAAGTGGACAACCAAGAGACTAAAGAGACTTACCTGCAGAAAATGCAGAGACTAAAAACGAGGAGAGCCCAGCCTCTGATGAAGAAGAGAAAGAAGCCAAGCCCGATTAATACCACACACCCAGTCCTGCCAGTGGCCCCTGTTTCCCTTCTTGTACAATCCAGAGGAATATTTATCAACTATTTTGTAAATGCAAGTTTTTGGTAGCACTAAAAATATTTTTAAAAAGGAGAGAATCCCACCTCATCCCATTTTTTAAGTGTAAATGCTTCGTATTAAGAGGTAAAATCATTTTCTGGTTGTTTATTTTTTGGTACAACCAGAAAATAGTGTGATATTAGATAGGAGAGGCTTTGATTGTGTTGGGTGTCAGCTTAATGTTCCATAGGTGGGCTGTAGCTTTTATATCCTATAATATAAAAACATACGAATGGCAATTTGGAGTCAGTTGTGCATTTAATGTCTTGAACATTTTTAAGTACATCTCTTCACATATTGTTTTGGTAGAATTATTTTCTACAGCAAACCACTTTTTGATCTTGGCTCTCCTGGTCAGAATTTCATGAACTCTGTAACATCTTTGGTTGTGGTAGTCCAGTTTTCCTAGTAACTTGGTTAGTGTGCTGTGAATGATTGACAGTTTGAATATGTAGTGTATATGATATTAAATTGTGAATCAGTGGGACTTATGATGTAACAGCATATTAATATTTGAAGATATTGGTACTTGCTATCCTGTTAAGGAGAGTTTGCTCCAAATTTTAAGCTGGCAAGTCACTGGAATAACTGTTAACAATCACAACTATATGATTTTTTAGATTTCTGGGTACGAATGTGAAGGATTGTGTACAAATTGAAATATTTGTGTAGTGATCCTCAAAACAACCAATAAAATCTCAATTATAAAAGAAAAAACTGTATTATAATCTATTTATTACACCTTATCCTTTATTTGTATTTAATTAAATGTTCATTTAAAGAATAGTAGAGGAACTTCACATTAAAAATTCAGTCTATACAAAAGGCAGAAATAAAAACATGAAGCCTTTGCCTCCACACTTGTACTACTCTCCAGAGGGAACTAGTCTTAAAATTTGGGGGTTTTGGTTCTCCTGGCTTTTAGCTCTAAAATCCTAGATGAGTGTTGTCCAATGAAAATGTAATGTGAGCCACCTTAATAAGTCTAGTAGTCATATTTTTAAAGTAAAAAGAAATAGATAAAATAATTTTAATGACATATTCTACTTACTCCCATAATCCAAAATATTATTTAACATGTAGTCAATATAAAAAATATGAATGAGATATTTAAATTTTTTTTCATGTTAAATCTATTTCCTACTTAGAGAATGTATCAATTCACACTGGCAACCCTTTAGATATTCAATAGCTGCATATGACAAGTGGCCACTGTACTGGACAGCATAGGTCTAAGTAACATACTTCAAATCTAGCTTGCTATTTATAAGCAATTTAAAACAGCATCTTTGACTTACTACCATGAAAATCGAGAATTGAACACCTTTTACTATCCACTCTATCTTATTATTACAAGTCCTATTACATTTGTATTTTTAGCTTTCCAGTTGACCATCTTTATTATTTTGAAAACTATAGCTAATACTTGTTTCTTACACAACTATTGGACAATATCCTTTGAGTTCCATATGCAAGATGAGGAAATCAATACCTCTGCCCTTTGTATAGTATGAGTTTTTTGACAATTTAAAAGCTGAAAAAAGTTAGGAAGCATATTGAGAGAGATGGAAAGAAGTGAAGTATTGAGTTTGAAAATATTCGTTATAAAATCAAGGACTGTGCTTAAACCTTTTGGAAATGAAATTCTACACTCTGAATCAATGCTACTTAAAGCAGAATTTTCCAAATATTAAAGACAAATAGGGATTCTCAGATAGCTCAAATGATAAAGAATCTGCCTGCATTGCAGGAGACCTGGGTTCAGTCCCTGTGCTGGGAGGATCCCTGGGAGAAGAGAAGGCTACCCACTCCAGTATTCTTGCCTGGAAAATTCCATGGACAGAAGGGCCTGGTGGACTACAGTCCATGGGGTCTGTCTTTTTATATCCCATGACTTCTTTGGAATCATGCTTCAGTTTAGTTTGCTTCATTTGAGTACCATGGCTATACTATTCAACTTTATGTACTCCTTGGATTCTCTTATTACCTTTCATTTACTTTGTTAACTGAGAAATATTCTGGTCATTTTGTTTTTAGGTCATCTCACTTTTTAATTATACTATTTAATATAGGAAAGTGACTGTTTCCTTAAAGGCTATTTCTGGCTGCTCACTAATTTTCCTTTATAATTTGAACTTATTACCTTGTATGTTTGCTGAAGAGCTGGGATTCTGGGATTTAATTTCATTCCTCCATTGGTTGAATTCACAATTTTTTACATACTAAATTTTCCTCTTTCAGTAATGAAGATCTTTTACTGGAATATATCCTCTAGTAATTTTTTTTCCGCAAACACATTCAAGAGAGGTAGACGTTCCGAATTTTTGCATATTTGAAAATGGCTTTATTTTCCTTTTACACTAGACTTGTACAGTTCAATTTCCCAAGAAAAATATCAAATTTCTATAGCAGCCTTGCATGTTATACATGCATATTAATGTGTTCCTATCTTTGGAAATTACAATCCAAGTGAATCAGTTACACAGGAGATGAAATAGATTCTTGTGCTTCTCTCCATTAGCATACTCTTGGTGAAGCAGTGTCTCACCCTTTACCTTTAGCCACTGTTGTGTATCAGTTGGGAAATCAAAAGTTTCATTACACAGCGCTCTTGGTAGGTCCCTGGGGAATTACAACACACTTTGGCATGTTTAGAAATGCCTTTTTTCCTGCTCACATCTTATAAAGACCTAAGTGCGTGCCTTTAGGACTGTTTAAATATCTTCTGTGAACAAGGAGAAATGCAGACATGTTGTCAGAGCTGATCATTTTTGTTGTGGATCTTACACTTGCTTTGGCCTTTTTTATTATCATTTATGCTGTTTATTTAATAGCAGCTACAAGTATTTTCATCTCTGTTCTTTTCTATATTTTCAAAGGGGAAATGAAAAAAAACTATGACTTCATCATGAGCAGAGCCTGGGTACTGGATTCTAGCAATGCTGCTGGGAAGCCATTCCTAGGCAGTATAGAGACAGTCAGCTCCATGATGCCTCCTGCCCATTTGCCAGCCCCAAAAGAAGGGGCCTTCTCACTCTAGGAGAGTGGAGTGAAGAGCCTTTGGTGGTGGAGGAGACACCCAGGAAGACTCACGACATGCCACCCCCACCAGCTGAGAAGTATTTCTTGAGGTAAGAAATGGAATGTTCAGCTTAATTCTCCCTTTTGCGAATGAAGTGACACATGCATGTTTGAGGTGAGAAGAGAAAAACAAGCAGATGCCTTTTATCACTGCCTTCCATGTTTCAAAAATGGAGTTGGTAGAATCTGTAGAGACTACAATTTTTGTTTTCTGCTAAGAGTCCCATTTACTCAGTAAATTAGGGAGCCTTACCTGTGATATTTTCTCTCCCAAGCATGGGTTAGGCACAAGTCAAAAACAGTTAAAACTCCCATTTCAATCTTTTTACCAACTGGGCAAAAAGGCTTGGTAGAAGAGAAATTTGAATAAACGGATATTCTTTCAATCTATGAGTTGTTTATTGCCTTTATTTTTAAATTACTTTTTATTGGAGTATAGTTACTTCCCTGGTGACTCGGTTCAGTTCAGTCACACACTTGTGTCCGACTCTTTGCAACCCTAGGGACTACAGCACACCAGACTTCCCTGTCCATCACCGACTCCTGGAGCTTGCTCAAACTCATGTCCATTGAGTGGGTGATGCCATCCAGCCATCTCATCCTTTGTCATCCACTTCTCCTCCAGCATCAGGGTCTTTTCCAGTGAGTTGACTCTTCATATCAGGAGGCCAAAGTATTGGAGCTTCAGCTTCAGGATCAGTCCTTCCAGTGAATATTCAGGGTTGATTTACTTTAGGATTGACTGGTTTGATCTCCTCACAGTCCCCAGCTGGCTCAGTGGTAAAGATTTTGCCTGCAGTGCAGGAGACACAGGTTCAATCCCCTGGGTCAAGAAGATCCCTGGGTCAAGAAGACCCCTGGAGAAGGAAATGGCAACCCGCTGTCGTATTCCTGCCTGGAAAATCCCATGGACAGAGGAGTCTGATGGGCTACAGTCCACGGGGTCTCAAAAGAGTTGAACACAACTTAGCGACTAAAAACAACAATAAATAACTGCTTTACAATGCGGTGTTAGCTTCTACTGGACAGCAAAATGAATCAGCCTTACATATACATATGTCCCCTCCCTTTTGAATTCCCTTCCCACTCAAGTGGCCACAGTGCATTCAGTAGAGTTCCCTGTGCTATACAGTATGTTCTCATTAGGTATGTATTTTATGCATAGTAGCAATAAAGGGCAGAGCATATCCTTTGACTTCAAGTGGCAAAGATAATCAGTAGTTGTTCTTGAGAGGACAGTGTATTTTCAGAATAGTCCTTGAATGGACCTAGAGATGATCATATTAAGTCAGAAAGAGAGAAGAATTCCCTGGCAGTCCAGTGGTTAGGGCTCCATGCTTTCACTGCCTAGGTCCCAAATATGATCCCTGGTCAGAAAACTAAGATCCCACAAGCTGCACAGCCCAGGAAAAAAATAGAAATAGAACTACATATGCTATTACTTATATGTGGAATATAAAATGCATTACAAATGAACTTTCCTATGAAACAGAAACAGAATCACAGACACAGAATCCCTTGGTGATTGCCAAGGGAGGAGGGGTAGAGGCAAGGACTGAGTGGGAGTCTGGGACTAGATGCAAGCTTATATACAGGATGGATAGGCAACCAGGTCTTACTGTACCGCACAGGGACCTACATTCAGTATCCTATGATAAACCACAATGGAAAAGAATATGCAAAAGGAGAAGCTATTTATTATAACTGAATCACTTTGCTGTACAGCAATAATTAATACAATGCAAGTCAATTATACTCCAATAAAAAAGATAATAATTTTTTGAATTAATTGTTTGAATTGGAGGATAATTACTTTGCAGTGTTGTGATGGTTTTTGCCATGTATCAACATGAATCATCCATAGGTATATAAAAGATAATGAAATTTTATAAAGTAATTAAAAAATACAACTAAAATAATGGTCCTTGGATCAAAATCAATGTGTGAGCATATGAAATGGCAGAATGTAGATATACTCTCATTTTGGTTTAGTGTCCTCTGAACACTAGAGATTGCAAGGTGAAACACTTCAGGATGATCTCTAGACTTATTTGAAGTTTCCTGGTTCCTTGTTTATTCCACTGCTTTGGTCCAGTGGAAGCAGATGGATAAGTTTTGTCCTGGCTTTTTGTCAGATAAATGGTTAGATAAATGGTGCCTTGTGTTTGGGTTTTTAAGGTATAAATCCAAGTATTTCATAGTAGACAGATACATTTTTCTCTAGAATACCTGATTAGTTTGCAGAAGACTCTGGTAAATTAATTTAATTTTGGCAGTCGTGATTACACCTTCTTAAAACCAAGCCCTTGTCCTCATACCTGCTTTTCATTGAGACTTCTGATATTTTAACTTTTAAAAAGTGTTTCTCCCTCAAAAACTAAAAAGTTATTTTATTCTATATGTAAACTAACATTTAAATGCTCTTCTCACCAAAAAAGTAACAAAATTGTATTCAATAAGGACAAATAATAAGCTTAGCCCCATGGACAATAAATATTTAAATTTCTAGTAGATCTTAAGTGTTATCACCATAACAAAAAATGGTAACTGGGTGAAGTGATGAATATATTAACTGGCTTGAGTATGGTGATTACATCACTATATATCTTGTATATATTTAACATATAAATATATATTCACTATATATATGGTGAGTGGGTGTGCATTTTAAGTCACTTCAATCGTGTCCAATTCTCTGAGACACTGGATTGTAGCGCGCCAGCCTCATTTGTCCTTGGAATTCTCCAGGCAAGAATACTGGAGTGGGTTGCCATGCCCTCCTCCAGGGGATCTTCCCAACCCAGGAATTGAACGTGCATCTCTTATGTCTCCTGCATTGGCAGGCAGGTTATTTACCATTATGCCATCTTGGATCCCCATGTATATGATAAATATGTTTAAAGTAAACAACTTGTTATATATATATATGACAATATATTTAATATTTAGTATATTTATTAAACATAAATATTTAAACTTTTAGAAAACAAATTAGCTTTAGTATAATTTTATCCATTTCAGCCATGGTATTTGTTCAAGGGCACAATAACTGCTCCCCAGAAGAAACTGATATGTTTTGTCGAGCAGGTTGTATTATGAAATTCTTAAATAATTCTCCATTACATAGTTCCAACTTTACACACAGATGTGAAGGGGGCAACTTATCTGGTGGGATGTGGGCTGCACAGCCAGACCACCTCTTTAACTGTCAAACTCTTACCCCTAACAACTTGCAAGGGATTGACAATGATAGAAGCATTGTTTTGTGATAACGGTTTTTTTAATTCTAAGAAAATTCAATTGTCATGCAAACATCATGGAAGAGGTACACAGTATGTTTCTTTTTGTTTTTAAATCTTAATTCATTCAGCTACATGTATAAAGGGTCCATGCACAATCTTTCGATACCTGGGGAGCTTCTACACTCTGTTGTGCTAACATTCATCGGGAATGGGCTTCAGCGATACCACACAAAATTGCTCCTGTAGTCCTTGCCGTTTGCCCTAGAGTTCTCTTTTCTCTCAAGTGTCCCAGATGTAAAGGATTAGGGTCAATGGTAACGATTTGATAAGAAAGGGAACCGGAAGTGCTTTACACTTTGAGTACATACCTTTTGAGATCTGCCTTCACCACACCCCTCTTACAGCTGCCATCAGAAAACTTGCTAGCCCTGCAGGGCACTGGATTTGCAAACCCTGCCAGGTTTCTGCACCTCCCTTTTGGCATTCGAAAAGAATGTCATAGCTCCCTCTGTGGCATCCCTTAGCCTCTATGTGAGTTTCAGTAAATTGAATTTAGTTCTGCTAAATTCTAAATACTGTTAATGAGAATTCATTTCTAAGGCGTGTTATTTACCAGCAACTCAACTACGTCTCCTTTTGACTTTATTTTCTAGAATGTTGCAACAGTCTTAAAATTTAAAAGGAACTTGAAAGTCATTGAGTGCACTTTGTGTCCAATTAAGAAATACCTTCTACAATACCTTTGAAAGATGGTTTTGTAACTTCTGCTTGTTCAGTTTTCCTGAGAGGTGCAAGGCAGCCTCTTATAATAATATCCAATAGAAATCTGAGTCCTCACATCTCCCATCTCTTTGTCTTATTTTTGCTCTAATAAGCAATCTTGAAAATAGTCAAGGAAGTACAATGATATCAATAGAATATAATGATGTCACAAATTCTAAGGAGAAAGAGGAGCTTCTCTCCTTATGAATTTTCTACTTGCTACTCACATCATTGAACAATGTTGTTCTTTTCAGGGCAAATGGACACCGTTCAAGATCATAACTCATAAGATAAATCTAGGGTTTATTGTGTACTTTAATAGAAGATTCTTAATATGTCTTTTCTGACTTCTTATATGTATCTGCTACATAGGATTTTGAAATTCTTTCCTTTGAAGTTTTCCAAAGTCTGGGAGAGTTGCCAATTTGCACTGAAGAATAGCATTATATTAGTATACCCATAACTATTAAAATATAATTCTAATGCACTGACCTGAATTCACAGTACATCAAAAATTTAATTCAACCCCAGACTGATTCTCACAGAAGTTCACTAATTTTCCAGTGGATGTTTCCAATCCACTGCTTGGAAAGTCAGATGAATCTGAGCATTTTGCAATGTTAGCAACCTTGTCAATCTTGACTCCAGAGACAGCAACACTTGGAGAAGCAAACTATGCTAATGTTTACAGAATGAAGCCACTTTTACCAGAGATAAAAAAGGTAGAGTGGGAAAGCTAGGGAAAGGGGTCCAGCTCTCCCACTTCTGGTGACACTGGGGCCAGCCCACTGAGGGCTGAGGAGGAAATCAGCTGGCATCCCACGGCTTTGTGAGCAGGTCTGGGGAGGTCTGAGTGTTAGAAGCCAAAGGTGTTTCTGGCTTTGTGGATGGCTGAGGGAGAGAAGCTCCTAGAAGGTGCAAGACAAGGAAGAAACTCAAGCCCTGGAATGTGAAACTGTTATCTCTTTTCTGTTTCTGCTGACATTTCTAGCAAATATAAACTTTCAGACCTGAGAGTCTAATTAGGATCTTAACCACACCCCTACTGGCAGTGTCTTGCGTCAAGTCACTGCTTTCCTAGGCCTCTGTTCTTCTATCTGATTAAAAAAAAAAAAAAAAAAAGAGGATATGACCCCAATGACAGAAGCCTCTTTCATTCTAAAATAACTGCAAATTTTACGGAATAAAATGAGTTAGAAATACAAAATGCGGTCAGCCAAGAGGGCAGCTGACACAGAGGATCTCTAAGCATTTCTCAAAATGCATTGCAAATACTTAGGGGATGCATGCAAAGTGGGAGCCCCCAAGAGACAAGGTGGCAATTTTCAGAACACTTATAGAATTGAGGGAAAAACTCTTAGAATAAATTTTCTTAGAGACTCAAAGTTTATCTCCATGTCTCCACCACACTACCTGCTTACAATTAAAGGCTGACATCATATGCGCACGTGCATCCCACAGGCATCAATTACTCCTGCTGCTGCTGCTGCTAAGTCGCTTCAGTCGTGTTCGACTCTGCGCGACCCCATAGACTGCAGCCCACCAGGCTCCCCCGTCCTTGGGATTCTCCAGGCAAGAACACTGGAGTGGGTTGCCATTTCCTTCTCCAATGCATGAAAGTGAAAAGTGAAAGTGAAGTCGCTCAGTCATGTCCGACTCTTAGCGACCCCATGGACTGCAGCCTACCAGGCTCCTCTGCCCATGGGATTTTCCATGCAAGAGTACTGGAGTGGTGCCATTGCCTTCTCCCTCAATTACTCCTAATTATTAATTAATTCAGATAGACCATCCAGACTTCTAAACCTGTACATTTTTATTGTATCTGCTGGCAAGTCACTTCTTTTGAACACAGATTACTTTTCCTGCAGGATCTCAATTTGTTCATTCATAAAATGAAAATGTTATAAATAATATCAATAGCCTTACATGGGCTATTTTGCTGTTGTAAGGGTTTATTAAATAGATGCTGCTTGCCACTCACTGTAGGAAGTGGCTTGTCAAAACAAAGAAACATAATTCATAGACTTAGACTTAAAGGGTTTCGATTAGGTCTCAATTTGAAAAGATCCATGAACCAGACATGAATTCAAAGCTTCAGTAAAAGTAATCAACTAGTTAAACAAATAAAATTTACTACTTTTCAAAAGTTAAAATTTCAATAAAAACTGTTTGCCAATTTAATTTTACTGATTTTTAATAGCCTGTGTTTTTAATGAGTAAACTAATCCAGTTTATCTAACTGATTTGCATTTTAAGTAATCTTTGTGCCTTAGAAAACAGACTTGGCAAACTGTAAATGGATTATTTGGCAATAAGTCTTGAATATAGCACCAAAAGCAAAGCAAAACTTTTAAAGAAAAAAGAAACCAAACTATATCAAAATTAAAATTTTCCATGCATCAAGGAACACAATGAACAGGTTGAAAAAAATAGCTCATGAGATGCAAGGATATATTTATAAATCATGTTATAATTATAAAGGGTTAATATCCAAAATATTTAAAGAACTATAACTCAACAATAAAACAACCTAATGATAAAAATAGCCAAAAGACTTGAATAGACATTTCTCCAAAGAAGATATACAAATGGTCAATAGCATATGAAAAGAGTCTTAACATCACTAATTATTAAGGAGATAAAAATAAAAACCACAATGAGATACATCTCAATCTCATTAGGATGGCTACTATTAAAACTCAGAAAATAAGTGTTAGTGAGGATGTGGAGGAACTGGACCTGTTGTGCACTGTTGGTGGAAATGTAAAATGATACAGGCTGTATAGAAAACAATATGGTAATTCCTTATAGAATTAAAAATGGAATTATTGTATAACCGAACAATTCCAGTTTTAGGTATATCTATATGAATTGAAAGCAGAGTCTCAAAGAGATATTTGTACATCTGTAGCACAGAGTCGAACACAACTGAAGCGACTTAGCAGCAGCAGCAGCATTACTTATAGTAGCTAAAGGATACGGGCAACCCAAGTGGCCTTTGACAGATGAATGAATAAACAAAATGTGGTATATCTATACCATAGAATATTATTTAGTAATTTAAAAAGGATAGAAATTCTGACACATGCTACAATATAGATGAACCTTAAGGATATCATTTTATGTAAAATAAACCAGTCACAAAGGACAAGTAGTGTGCAACTCTACTTATATGAGGTGTATGGAACTATCAAGTTCATAGAGACAAAAAGAATGGTGGTTGCCAGGGACACGGGAGAGGAAGTAGTGGAGTCACTACTTAATGGGTACAGCATTTCACTTTTTCATAATGAAAAGAGTTCTGTGGATTTGATATTTCTATTTAGCTTCTAAATCAATTTATATAGAATACATAGAACAGTGAATAAATTAAAGCAGAGTATTTTTGCTGTTGTTTCTTTGTTTTTGTTTTTGGGCCTGGCTATAAAATCTAGTCTGCAGGGAATAATGCGCTTCATGGAGGATTTTGTATAAGTAAAAGATCCAGATTGTTTGGCTTTTGAAAAATTACTTAAAGCACGTGTGTTCTCAATCACAGCATCTTCCACTGTGTTAATTTACCCAATTTAATTTGTCTTTACTTAGTAGCCAGGTGTCATTAAGAACAAAAGTTTTCATTTCTTGCTAGATAGCCATAGCATTCTTGTGTTAATTGCTCTTAGACATCACTGACAGAAATGGATTATGATAAAAATATCAGTTAGCTAGTTATTTAAGTTTGGGGTTTTTTGGCTGAGCCATGATACTTGGGGGATCTTGAACCTGGGCCTCAGCAGTGAAAGCGCTGAGTTTTAACCACTGGACTGACAAAGAACTCTCCTAAATTTCATTTTAATAATATAGTACACAATACTTGTTTGAAAATTCCCATTTTATAATATCATTTTGATAAAAAAGATAATATACTAATTTTTCTCATTTTTATTATTTGTGGTAATTATCCCAGTATATGTGTGCACGTGTGCTAAGTCGCTTCAGTCGTGTCCAACTCTTTGTGACCCTATGGACTATAGCCCTCCAGGATCCTCGGTCCATGGGGATTCTCCAGGCAAGAATACTGAAGTGGGTTGCCCTGCCCTCCTGCAGGGGATCTTCCTGACCCAGGGATCGAACCCGCATCTCTTATGTCTCCTGCATTGGCAGGCGGGTTCTTTACTACTAGTGCCACCTGGGAAGCCCCATCCCAGTATATAACTCAGGGCTGAAAATTCCAGCAAGTAGTACTCTTAAGCACCCTTCAAAAACTCAGCTGGTAGAGCGGAGAACTGTAGATTTGATGCAGGTGGGCATCCTTAGGTCACTGGTCCTCCTCCTGCTTGAAGGAGGTACCTCAGTTGCTTGGGGCCTCCCAGGTGGCACTTGTGGTAAAGTGCCAATGAAGGAGACTCAGGTTCAGTCCCTGAGTCAGGAAGATCCCTTGGAGGAGGGCATGGTCTGTATTCTCTAGTATTCTTGCCTGGAGAATCCTGGCAGGCTACAGTCATAGCGTCACAAAGAGTCAGACAAAACTGAAGCCATCCAGCATGCATGCACCTGCAATCCTTATTTGGGCTTCCCTGATGGTTCAGACAGTAAAGAATCTGCCTGCAATGTGGGAGACCCAGGTTTGACCCCTGGGTTGGGAAGATCCAGAGAAGGAAATAGTAACCCACTCCAGTATTCTTGCCTAGGAAATTCTATGAACAGAGGAGCTCGGCAAGCACCAGTTCACAGAGTCGCAAAGAATTAGACACAACTGAGCAAATAACACACACAGCACTCTTAATGTATTTAAAGATTGCCAGAATTCCCTGTTTCACTGTATACGTGAAGGGCTTTCTGAATAAGAAAAAATGATGCAAACATTCTGGATTATTTTTTCAATCTCAAGTTTTGATCTCTAGAAGTTTTACTAATTAACATCACTATGAAAGACTATAATTTCATGTCATTGTTAGCCTTGAGAAATTTTAAAAAATGCAAATCACAGATATCTTTTAAAATAAGATTCATGTTCTGAAATAGGCCTGACAAATTTAGAAAAAATATATTTGGAAAGACTTTTTATTCCTAAAGGATATACTCTTTATAGCTAGTTTTATTTAACTGCAGAGGGCTTATCCTATGATTAAAAGAAATAATATAGACATAACTTCCATGGAATCCTGAGACTGTTTATATGCTCACAAAGTCTCAGATATGTAAATGACTCATTCAAAGAACAATTCTGAGAAATAGACATATTTATAGTAAGGAAATCTATCAGTAGCTACGTAAAATTCATTGTGAAGTTGTACTGTGTGTGTCAGTCACTCAGTCTTGTCCGACTCTTTGCAACCCCATGGACTATAGCTCACCAGGCTCCTCTGTCCATTGAATTTTCCAGGCAAGAATACTGGAGTGGGTTGCCATTTCCTTTTTCAATGGATCTTCTCAACCCAGGGATCAAACCAGATCTGCCACATTACAGGCAGATTCTTTACTGTCTGAGCCACCAGAGATTATAAACACCAATATATGAGCAAATATTAATTTTCTCCATTTTTTTTTAAATCTGAAAAGTATAGGTTCTTGCAAAGTTCATAAATTGCTATGTAAGCATATTCAGTATTCCCAGAGTTAAGACAAACTCAGTGGAAATGCTGACATCAGGGCATAAACAACACATTATAAAATGCCCCAAATGAATTGCTGCTCGATAGATTTTGTCCCTTTTTTTTTTTTGCCACTCATTTATTTTTTTTTAATTTAAGGATATTTGCTTTACAGAATTTTGTGGTTTTCTGTCATACATCAACAAGAATCAGCCATCAATACACCTATGTCCCCTCCCTCCCAAAACTCCTCCCATCTCCCTCCCCACCGCGCCCTTCTAGATTGTTACAAAACCCCTGTTAGAGTTACCTGAGTCATACAGCAAATGCCCGTTTTGTGTTAACAGTCTTCCTTTCATTGAAGAATGCTCAAGTCTCTGAAAAAGCCTAGGGTACATCAAGTAGAAGACCTGCATGCAAATGAGTTAAATTCCTAGTAACATATCAATTGCTAAAGCATTTCATTCCTTAAATCCTTCAGGCTCTTTGCACTCTACTTTACAGCTCCTCCCATCAGAAAGTGGCTGCATCTCTTTTCCTGCCTCTTGAATCTGGGCTAGCCTTACTCTTGGTTAGACCAAGAGAACTTGTCAGAAGTGAGACTGAGTTAGTTACCAGCCACATGTGAAGGGAGCTTGCACTTTGCTCTCTTGGAGTCCTACCAGAACCTTGGGAATAAGCTCCAGCCAGACTGTTGGAAGATGAGAGCACATGTACAACTGAGGCCATGCTGGACCACGCTAAAGCCAGCCAGCCAGCCCCCAAACATGAAATGATGCCCAGGGTCCCCCCAACATCAGCAGTGCTGCCTACTAGACCCACGCCAGCCTGCTGAGACCATGAGACCCACCTAGTTTTAAACTTTCAAGTGGCAACACCTTATTCTTAGTCACTACTTTTGGGCTGTGAAGAAGGCTGAGCACCGAAGAATTGATGTGTTTGAACTGTGGTGTTGGAGAAGACTCTTGAGGGTCCCTTGTACTGCAAGGAGATCCAACCAGTCCATCCTGAAGGAGATCAACCCTGGGATTTCTTTGGAAGGAATGATGCTAAAGCTGAAGCTCCAGTACTTTGGACACCTCATGTGAAGAGTTGACTCAGTGGAAAAGACTCTGATGCTGAGAGAAATTGGGGGCAGGAGGAGAAGGGGACGACCCAGGATGAGATGGCTGGATGGCATCATGGACTCGATGGACGTGAGTCTGAGTGAACTCCGGGAGATGGTGATGGACAGGGAGGCCTGGCATGCTGCGATTCATGGGGTCGCAAAGAGTTGGACACGACTGACCAACTGAACTGAACTTTTGGGCAGCTCTAACTCATGTTGAGATTGCAGTTTTTTTTTTGAAGATCTTAGACTTTTTGGTTTTGTTTTATTGTTTTTCTGCAGGCATTTTTTCATGCTAGATTTAGCTCAGACTCACATGGGCCTTTAGTTTCAGGAGAACTCATTGGCTTGAGTATGTCTTCACAGGTACTCCTGTGTAGTGTGTTTTCATCCTATACCTTAGGCTGCCGGAAGACTGATTGTGTACTACAGGCAAAGAAGTAGCTAAATAATTTTGAAAAGTAGAGTTTAAATCTTTAAAAATCTGCAAAATGAATATTACTTTGCAGATTTAAAGGTTGATTTGATTGGATTCACAGTATTGAAAGCAGAAAAGATGTCAAGATGAGAGAGTTAAATCTAAACATAATTTTCTTTTAAAATGTCAATACATACATTAAAGTTAGAATAAAAAATGGCAAGTTGGGTAAACAGCAACAAACATGTTTGAATAAAATGCAAATAATGTAAAGAAGGACTGAAAGGGTAAATTTTTAAAGGATGAACAAGTCCATATCAAAAAATTAACAGAAAGTTGAAGATGTGATACTAATAATGGAGAAGTTCAGATTTAAGGAAGAGAAGCTTAAAAAGGAAAAAACACATAAGTCCAATTTATAGCAAAAATTTAAATAATAAGATAGCAAAAATGTTAAATAGTAACTATCATAACAAAAAATAAATCATGAACTGTAAGAAATGCTAGGAAACAAAATGGATGTAGATACCTAAGAATTTGAAGTTCTGAACAAAATAATCCAAGCAAAAGTGTAAAAACATAGTAAATGCTATACTTTATTTATTTAGTTATTAATCACTCACAGTTCCAAAATGTTTTCCATGTATTAAAAGAAAAAGTAGAAATAGAACAGACAACATTCTAAATGTGCACACACACATGAAGTCAAAGTAAAAAATAATAACTGAAATCAAGGTAAAAAACAGCAACAATCTAGGAGATTTTAATTTTCTGTGCATTTTACATCTGGAATCAAAGAAGTGATCAAAATTGTAAATTCAGAGTATTTAGGAAGTTTTTAATAATGAAAACAATAAACATTAAAACTTAAAAGCAGAGAAAAATATGCAGTCTTACATACTACGTGTGTGTGCTAAGTTGCTTCAGTTGTGTCTAACTCTTTGAGAGCCTGTGGACTGCAGCCTACCAGGCTCCTCTGTCTATGGGATTCTCCAAGCAAGAATAGTGGAGTGGGTTTCCATGCCCTCCTCCAGGGGATCTTCTCAACTCAGGAATCGAACCTATGTTGCTGATGTCTCCTGCATTGGCAGGTGGGTATTTTACCATTAGCACCACCTGGGACGTCCATAGGAAATAACAAAATAGACAGATTAACTCCTAAAGACCAAAAGGTAGAAAATAATAACAAAATAAATTTAAGAAAAGGCAGAAAACAAGCTAAAAGGAAAATTCTTATCAAGAAAACAGGAAAAAATAAGTGGATGAATCAATTGAAAAGCAAGTAAGTAGGGGCAAAATAAGAATGAACACAGCAAGTAACTTCTTGATGAACCTAATTAGCAAAGGAAGAAACACAATATTATAATATGAGAATAGAGAATCAAAAACAGAGAGGAACTTAAAACTATCCAAAGAAAGTACTTTGCAAACTGCAAACAAACTTGAGAATTTTAGTGGTCCTGATTGTTGTCTTGAAAAATAAAATCAATCACAAGACTAACTCCAGTCAGAGAATACAGCACATTTATCCATTAGTTTACCTGGAAGGAATCATAAAAAGCTAATAGCAATATTTACCCTTTGGGGAAAGAGATTTGTAGGGGAAGGAGAGAAATTCATTTTTCCTTTCATCTCTTTTTGAACTGTCTGAATTTTCTAGTCATACCTGTATTTCATTTTCCTTAACTTGATGGGTTCACTGGGGAATGAAATTATGTAATTCTTTGTATTAATGCAAATGGCAAAATAAATAAATAAAGGATAAAAGAGACAGCTGCAGGTAAGGAGCACAGTTTTGAAATGGAGGAGTCAAGAGAGTGTGGTGGTTGGTGGAGACACCTGATTCTGGGCAAGTTTCATCTGGAAGAAAGGAACGGGCCAAGAAGTCCTGTCTAATGGAAGAAGCTACCAGGGGCTCTGCAGTCAAGCGAAGGCAGAGAACAAGGGGAGAGCCCGTAACAGGGCACCTGCATGAAAACAGGCCCATGGTTGGGCCTAAAGCCCCGCAGAGTGTTTGTACCAGGGTTATCTTTGTTGCCTCATCTCTCAGTATCATTTCCCAGGGATTCCATTTGCCACCACTCAGAATCTCTTGTAGTTATAAAATGCATTGTGCTTGTTTATTTGGTTTTCAATATTTGCTTAGCTACTTTAGAAAAAATATCCAATTGGGAGCTGTTTAACATATCTGACTATAAACATGTTTTGACATGGTGCTCACTATGTACAGACACACATAACACATCAACAGAATTGTTACCGAGGAGGACCCCTTTGTTCCTTCTACAACAGATTAGAAGGGCCAGATTCCTCACCCAGAAGAGTTAGTTGAAATACAATTTGTCTTATTACTTCTATTTGAAAATACATTTTAAGCAAGCCAAATAGATATCATATGGCCTGTCAGTAACTTGACATTGAAGAACAATATATGATTTGTATCTTGTTTCTAGTTTTCGCACAATGATGTTAATTCCTCCCTGACTTTACCTTTGCTGTTTGTCATGGGTGGGACATTTATTTATTCATTTTCTTTCTTCTTTTCCACTTGGTACACTCCAAACTAGGTTAAAACTAAAACAAACAACCAGTTAAATTTCAACTAAAATACCTCCATTTAAGTGAAGGTTTTCCCAGTAACCCCAGGAAAATAAATCTCTGTCACTATGAGTTCATATTGTTTTGTTCGTACCCCTGAACATACCACTAATTTTATATTGTGGCTATACCCTTGTCTCCTCCCATTAAACCACAGGCTCTTCAAGAGTCAGGTCCTGGAATCTGCAGCCTCTAGAACTTCTATGGCATTTATCTTAAAAATAAATGCCTTAGAAGTTAAATACTTAAGTAGTTGTAGGTCAAACTGGAATTTATTCACATTGTAAACTTTCATCCATATGTTCAATTTTGGATTGCAGTAATGAAAATGGTACCTGGCTTTGCTAGGGCTACCCTAAATTTTAGTCAATTAAAATACTTTACTACATTAAATAATTACATCAATGTAATGATCTTTTTAAAGGGGATAAATATTCTCTGTTAGAACTGAGGCTTCCCTGGTGGCTGAGACAGTAAGAATCTGCCCCACAATGTGGGAAACCTGGGTTTGATCTGTGGATTGGGAAGATCCCCTGGAGAAGGGAATGGCAGCCCACTCCAGTGTTCTTATCTGGAGATTTCCATGGGTAGAGGAGCCTGGTGGGCTACAGTCCATGGGGTGGCAAAAAGTTGGACACGACTCAGCAAGTAACTTTTTTCATTATCTATTAGAAGCTTTAATTGGATTTTCCCACTTTGTTTTATTGAAGAGAGCCACAGTTTTAAACATGCCAGTGCGTGCTTTGCTTTATTTAGTGTGTGGATATATATGACTGTATTTGTGTTCCAAACAAGTACTAAAAACAAAACACAACAAACAAACAAACAAAAGAGAAATATTTAATTTTGGAAAAGAATAAATAACATCACCCCAAAGTGATCTCTTTGTCACAATAACTAAAGCAGCTTTCCTTGATGTCCAATAAGAATAAGAAATACCATACAAGTACACTATATTTAAAACAATGGGGTTGAGAACAAGGTGGAGGAGTGGGTGATGCAGAGGTGGAGTCAGCTCTCTCCACGGATACACCAGGAGCACACCTGCAGACACAGAAGTGCATGCAGAACACCAGCTGAGAGCAGACAGGAGCACCTGACCAGCGGAAAAGAATATATAGAACCACGCAAAACTTGGTAGGATGAAGGAACTAGCGGGGAAAACAGGAGTGTTACTAGGACTGGACCTGCTCTCGGCAGGTGGGGGAACTGAAGCAAGGGTCTGATCCCCACATCAGGGCAATCGTCTGACTCAGAGGAGAAACATTTAAGGCTGAGAGTGAAACAGCTGATCGGTGGCAACCTAAATGAAATGAGATTGAGACAGTCCTTGCCACAGCCATACATACCCAGAACAGGGACACCGGTCTCCTAGTAGGTGAAGTGGCTGGGAGCTGAAGTTTCGGGATTGTGGAGCAATCCCAGGGCAAGGGCTGCTGTTTACTGCAGAAAGATGGAATGAGGGAACATGAGGGAGAAGACTGAGGTGGGGAATGCCTGTGGAGGACAGCCAGGCAGCCATGGAAGCAAGGTGATACTGCTGAGTCATGTGTAGGGGGTGGAGCCATCACCATAGCCTCTCTTCCCCCACGAGCCAGTATCAGCAGCTGAACAATAGGAGACTGGCCGATAAAGTGCCTGATACACTGACCTACAGAGTAGGACCCTACCTAGGGTACTCCTTTAAGTGCCTAATGTGCGGATCTAAAGACTAGGACCCCCAGCAGGACCCCAGGCAAAGGAGCCCTCTAAATGCCTGAATGGGCAGAGCTACAGAGAAAGACTAGGCAAAGAGGCCTTCTGATCACCAGCTTCCAGAGGCTTGACAAAAGACTTTGACAGGGTCATAACTCCAGTGGCTGAGCCAGTCCGTGTCCCTGCACACTTGGCACAACCAGGGTCCCTGTGACTCAAGCAGCTGTGCCACCTTCACACTCAACCCTCACTGGGGAAGAGCTGCCACAGGCAAAAAAAGAGTCTTGTGTCTATACATGCATGGTCGCTTAGGTCATTTCCAACTCTTTGCAACCCTGTGGACTGTGGCCTGCAGTCATCTCTATCAGGGGGTGGGGGGGCGGTGGGGGGAGTGGTTCTCCAGGCAAGAATACTGGAGTGTGTTGGCCAATACTGGTTGCCATAACCTTCTAGAACACTGTATTTCCTGTTGCCCTAGCTGCCAACTCCCCTGAGTGCCTGGTGCTGCCAGAAACCCTGAGACGCAAGCAGCTGCACCACCTCCACAACTGGCCTTCACAGGGGCAAACCCAAGTGCTCCAGGGCAGCCTCGGGAGCAAACCCCAGTGGACGACCCACATGAAGAGGTGGAAATAAAACCACAGTGGAAACCCAGGGGCAGTGTGGCTAAGGAAGAAGACCTAAAACCTTCCCACCAGCTGTACAAGCTGCAGATTAAATCCACACAATCAACTAGTCAGACTCTGTGTTGCACAGAATATATAAAAGGTCATTGAGAGCGCCCACAAAAGAAAATGCACTGGTTCTGATAGCTGTGGACATTGGAGGCAAGAACACACAGGATTATGACCAGATTAGAATTTGAGCTGCCCTCACAGTAGGTTCAGAGACCAGCACCGTATTGGAGGGCATCCTAGGGAGGTGAGGTGGACTGTGACTCCAGGCAAGGGAAAGGATTCCTGACAGCAATGACTTAAGAAAAACACTTATTATTCTTATGATTTGACTTCTTCTGCAGATTCTTTTAATTTTTTTTTCCTTTTTTTTCTTCCCTGCCCCCTTGTTGTATTTGTTGATTTTACTGGCACTATGAATCTAATTAAGTTTTGAGGGTTTTTTTTTAAATCATATTTTTTTATGTTGTTATAAACCTCTACCTCTTACAGTTCTGTGGAGTTTTCCTTCTGTTTCTTTCCTCTTCCTTTCCGCCCCCCCACCCCCCGCCTTTCCTCATTTTTTAAAATTTTTAAAAATCTATTATTAATTTTTCTACAATTATTCCTTTGTTTTTCCTACTGTTCTTTTCCCCTTGAACTTAACCTTTAATGTATATGAATCTTTTTTATCTACCTCTATTTAGCTTTGCATATCTGTTCTTTCTTTACTTTCCTCTCAACATATTTGTTAGTTGTGTTTTCATTGTTTTATTCCCCAGTTGCCATCTTGCTTTAGTTTTGTTTTCCAGTTTGTGCTTTAGTTAGTTTTGTTCTAAACCAGTAGATATAATTTTTGGTTTCCTTTGTTCACTGGGTCAACCTATTGTACTTTATTTTTGTTGGACTGTTTTGATTTTGCTTATTGATATATATGTATATATCCATTATTTTAATTATTATTTGCCTGATTTTGTAACTGCTATTTGTTTGGGATTCATCTTTGGTTTCTCATTTTGGGTATGTGTTTTAATCTTACTTAAAGCCATAGCAAACCACTTGTGGAATCTTCCTTCTTGACCAGAGATCAAGCCCTGAGCCTGTGGAGTGGAAACACTGACTCCAAGACCTTAGAATACCAGGGAACTTACCCTGCTGCTGCTGCTGCTGCTGCTGCTGCTAAGTCACTTTAGTCGTGTCCAAATCTGTGTGACCCCATAGACAGCAGCCCACCAGGCTCCCCTGTCCCTGGGATTCTCCTGGCAAGAACACTGGAGTGGGTTTCCATTTCCTTCTCCAATGCATGAAAGTGAAAATTGAAAGGGAAGTCGCTCAGCCGTGTCCAACTCTTCGCGACCCCATGGACTGCAGCCTACCAGGCTCCTCCATCCATGGGATATTCTAGGCAAGAGTACTGGAGTGGGGTGCCATTGAACTTACCCTAGGGAGCATCAAATAGTGAGAACTCACATAAAGGAAGCCACTTGAATACAAGACCCGGCATCACCCAACCACCAGTAAGTAGCACCCTGTGCAGGTCACCTCATCCAAACAACAAACAAAACAAAAATACAAACCCAATAATCAGCAGACTGGATTACCACCTCACTCAGCCTTGCCCATCAGAGGAGGGGAAAAAACTCAGCATAAATCACACCCTATATGAAGCTTAAACAAACCACTGCACCAACCATAGGGGGACAGAAACCAAAAGGAAGAAAGAATTCAACCTTGAAGCCTGTGAAAAGGAGACCTCAAACACAATGAGTTAACAACAAAAAAAAAGTAATGAAAAGGCAGAGAAATACTGCACAAATGAAGGAATTAGATAGAAACCCAGAAGTCCAAGCAAATGAAGAGGAAATAGGCAACTTACCTAAAAAAGTAATTCAAAATAATGATAGTAAAGATGATCAAAAACTTCAAAAACAAAATGGGGAAAATGCAAGAATCAATTAACAAAGACATAGAAGAATTAAAAAATAAACATACAGAGACAAACAGAAGAATTACTGAAATTAAAAATACTCTAGAAGGAATCAATAGCAGAATATCTGAAGCAGAAGAGCAAATCAGTGAACTGGAAGATAAAATGGTGGAAATAACTTCCAGAGAGCAGAACAACTTAAAAAGAATGAGAAGAACTGAAGATAATCTCAGAAAACTCTGGGCCAATATCAAACACACCAACATTTGAATTATAGGGGTCCCAGAAGAAGAAGAGAACAAGAAAGGGTATGAGAAATTTTTGAAGAGATTGTAGTTTAAAATTTCCCTAACATGGAAAAGAAAATAGTCAATCAAGTCCAAAAGGCACAGAGTCCCATACAGGATAAACCCAAGGAGAAACATGCCAAAGACACCTACTAATAAAACTAACAAAGTTTAAACACAAAGAAAGAATATTAAAAGCACCAAGGGAAAAGCAACAAGTAACATACAAGGCAATCCCCATACGTTTAACAGCTGATCTTTCAGCAGAAACTGCTGGCCAGAAGAGAATGGCAGGATGTATTTAAAGTACTGAAAGGGAAAAATCTACAACCAAGGTTACTCTACCCGGCAAGGATCTCATTCAAAATTGATGGAGAAATCAAAAGCTTTTCAGACCAGGAAAAGTTAAGAGAATTCAGTACCACCAAACCAGCTTTGCAACAAATGTTAAAGGGATTTATATAGTCAAGAAATACAAGAGAAGAAAAACAATCTACAAAATCAAAGCTCAAACAATTAAGAAAATGGCAATAGGAACATACAAATCTAAAATTACTTTAAAGGTAAATGGATTAAATGCTCCAACCAAAGGAAACACATTGGCTGAATTGATAGAAAAACAAGACCCATATATGTTCTGTCTACAAGAAACCCACTTCAGACCTATAGACACATATAGACTGAAAGTGAGAGGATGGAAAAAAATATATTCCATGCAAATGGGAAGCAAAAGAAAGCTGGAGTAGCAATCCTCATATCAGACAAAACAGACCTTAAAATAAAGAATATTACAAGAGATAAGGAAGGACACTACATAATGATCAAGGGATCAATCCAAGAGCAAGACATAACAATTGCCAATATCTATGCACCCAACATAGGAGATCTCAATACATAAGACAAACACTAACAAACATAAAAGGAGAAATTGACAGTAACACAATAATAGTAGGAGACTAACACCCCACTCACACCAATGAACAGATCATCAAAACAGAAAATTAATAAGGAAATACAAGTCTTAAATGATACATTAGATGAGATGGATCTCACTGATATCTTCAGGACATTCCATCCAAATGCAGAAGAATACACCTTCTTCTCAAGTGCTCATGGAACATTCTCCAGGATAGTCCACATCTTAGGTCACAAATCAAACCTCAGTAAATTTAAGAAAACTGAAATCGTATCAAGCATCATTTCTGACAATGCTATGAGACTAGACACTAATTACAAGAAAAGAACTGTAAAAAAACACACACAATGGAGATGAACCAATATGTTTCTAAATAACCAACAGGTTACTGAAGAAATTAAAAGGGAAATCAAAGAATATCTAGAAATAAATGAAAATGAAAACATGACAATTTTGGGATGCAACAGAAGGAGTTCTAAGAAGGAAGTTTATAGCAATACAATCCTACCTCAAGAAACAAGGAAAACATCGAATAGACAACCTAACTTTACACCTAAAACAACTGGAAAAAAGAAAAACAAAAAATTCCCAAAATTAGCAGAAGGAAATAAATCATAAATATCAGGCCAGAAATAAATGAAAAGGAAATGAAAGAAATAATAGTAAAGATTAATAAAACTAAAGGCTGGTTCTTTGAGAAGATAAACAAAGTTGACAAACCCTTAGCCAGACTCATCAAGAAAAAAAAGAGAGAAGAACCAAATCAACAAAATTAGAAATGAAAAAGGCGAGGTTACAACAGACAGTGCAGAAATACAAAGGATTATAAGAGACTATTATAAACAACTATATGGCAATGAAATGGATAACCTGGAAGAAATGGACAGACTCTTAGAAAAGTTCAACCTTCCAAGACTGAACCAGGAAGAAATAGAAATTATGAACAACCCAATTACAAGCACTGAAATTGAAGCTGTGATCAAAAATCTCCCCAAAAACAAAAGCCCAAGACCAGATGCTTTCACAGGAGAATTCTATCAAATATTTAGAGAAGAGCTAATGCCTATCTTTCTAAAACTCTTCCAAAAAATTGAAGAGGATGGAACACTTCCAAACTCATTCTACAAGGCCACCATCACCCTGATACCAAAACCAAAGACAACACAAAAAAAGAAAACTACTAGCCAATATCACTGACGAACATAGATTCAAAAATCCTCAGCAAAATTTTAGCAAACAGAATTCAACAGAACATTAAAACTCTTATACACCATCATCAAGTTGGGTTTATTCCAGAGAGGCAAGGATTCTTCAGTATATGCAAATCAATCCATGTGATACACCATATTAACAAATTGAAAGATAAAAACCATATGATAACCTCAACAGATGCAGAAAAATCCTTTGACAAAATTCAACACCTATTTATGATTAAAACTCTTCAAAAAAAATGGGCATAGAAGGAACCTACCTCAACATAGTAAAGGCCATATATGTAAGCCTACAGCAAACATTATTCTCAATGGTGAAACAGTGAAAGCATTCCCCCTAAGATCAGGAACTAGACAAGGGTGTCCACTTTCACCACTATTATTTAACATAGTTTTGGAAGTCCTATCCACAGTAATCAGAGAAGAAAAAGAAATAAAAGGAATCCAGATCAGAAAAGAAGTAAAGTTCTCACTGTTTGCAGATGACATGATACTCTACATGGAAAACCCTAGACACTATCAGAAAATTACTATAGCTAATCAGTTAATTTAGCAATGTTGCAGGACACAAAATCAATTCACAGAAATCACTTGCATTTCTATATACTAACAATGAAAAATCAGAAAGAGAAATTAAGGAATCAATTCCATTCACCATTGCAACAAAAAGAATTAAATATCTAGGAATAAACTTACCTAAGGAGACAAAAGAACTATACACAAAAAAATTGTAAGACACTGATGAAAGAAATCAAAGATGACATAAATATATGGAGAGATAGTCCATGTTCCTGGGTAGAAAGAATCAATATTGTGAAATGACTATACAACCAAACACAGTCTGCAGATTCAATGTGATCCCTATGAAATTACCAGCGGAATTTTTCACAGAACTAGAACAAAAAAATTCACAATTCATCTGGAAACACAAAAGACCCCGAATAGCCAAAGCAGTCTTGAGAAAGAAGAACGGAGCTGGAGGAATCAACCTTCCTGACTTCAGATTGTACTACATAGCTACAGTCATCAAGACAGTATGGCACTGGCACAAAAACAGAAACATAGACCAATGGAACAAGATAGAAAGCCCAGAAATAAACCCACATACCTATGGGCACCTTATTTTTGACAAAGGAGGCAAGAATATACAATGGGGCAAAGACAGCCTCTTCAATAAATGGTGCTGGGAAAACTGGACAGCTATGTATAAGAATGAAATTAGAACACTTCCTAACACCATACACAAAGATAAACGCAAAATGGATTAAAGATCTTAATGTAAGACCAGAGAGTATAAAACTCTTAGAGGAAAACAGAGGCAGAACACTCAATGACATAAATCAAAGCAAGATCCTCTATGACCCACTTCCTAGAGTAATGGAAATAAAAACAAAAGTAAACAAGTGGGGCCTGATTAAACTTAAAAGCTTTTGCACAGCAAAGGAAACTATAAGCAAGGTGAAAAGACAATCGTCATAATTGGAGAAAATAATAGCAAATGAAACAACTGACAAAGAATTAGTTTCCAAAATATACAAGCAGCTCATACAACTCAATACCAGAAAAACAAACAACCCAATCATAAAATTTGAAAAAGACTTAAACAGACATTTCTCCAAAAAGACATACAGATGGCTAACAAACACATGAAAAGTGTTCAACATCACTTATTATTAGAGAAATGCAAATCAAAACTACAATGAGGTATCACCTCACACCAGTCAGAATGGCCATCATCAAAAACTCTACAAACAATAAATGCTGGAGAGGGTGTGGAGAAAAGGGAATACTCTTGCACTGTTGGTGGGAATGTAAATTAATACAGCCACTATGGAAGATGGTATGGAGATTTCTTTAAAAGTTAGGAATAAAAGCACCATATGACCCAGCAATCCCACTCCTAAGCATATACTCTGAGGAAATGAAATCGAAAAAGACACATATATCCCATTTTTTATTGCAGCACTATTCACAACAGCTAGAACATGAAACAACCAAAGCGACTTAGCAGCAGCAGCAGCAGAACATGAAAGTAACCTAGATCTTGTCCATTGACAAGATGAATGGATAAAGAAGCTGTGGTACATATACTCAGCGGAATATTAGCCATAAAAAGCAATGCATTTGAGTCAGTTCTAATGAGGTGAATGAACCTAGCATCTATTATACAGGGTGAAATGAGTCAGAAACAAAAGGATAAATATCGTATTCTAACACACATATATGGAATTTAGAAAAATACTACTGAAGAATTTATCTATAGGACAGCAATGGAGAAACAGACAGAGAATAGGCTTATGGACATGGGGAGAGCAGAGGAGAGGGTGAGATGTATGGAAAGAGCAACATGGAAACTTACATTACTATATGGAAAATAGACAGCCAACAGGAATTTGTTGTATGGCTCAGGAAACTCAAACAGGGGTCCTGTATCAACCTAGGGTGGGGGGTATGGGGAGGAAGATGGGAGGGAGGTTCAAAAGGGAGGGGATATATGTATACCTATGGCTGATTCATGTTGAGGTTTGACATAAAATAACAAAATTCTGTAAAGCAATTAAACATTAAAAAATAATTAAATTAAAAAATAATGCTTTACCTAAATGTCCATTGACAAAGGAATGGATAAGGAAGATATGGTACAAATACATAATGGAATATTACTCGGCCATTAAAAAGAATGAAACAATGTCAGTTGCAGCAACATGGATGGACCTAGAGACCATCATACTAAGTCACACAGTGAAAGATAAATATCGCATGATAGTCCTTACATGTGGAATCTAAAAAGATGACACAAATGAAGAGATGTTACAAAGCAGAAACACACTCACAGACTCCAAATACAAACTTACGGTTACCAAAGGAGAAAGGGGGAGAGGAGGGATAAATTAGGAGCTTGGGGTTAACATATCCCTTGATTCCCTGGTGGCTCAGATGGTAAAGAATCTGCCTGCAATGTAGTAGCCCCAGGTTTCATTCTGGGGTCAGGGAGATCCCCTGGAGAAGTGAATGGCTACTCATTCCAGTATTCTTGCCTGGAGAATTCCATGAACAGAGGAGCCCTAATGGGCTATAATCCCTGAGGTTGCATAGAGTTATACATGATGGAGTAACTGACACTTCCACTTTTTCACACTTCTTATATACTCTGCTACATATAAAATAAGACATCAAAAAGGATCTACTGTATAGCACAGGGAACTCACTCAGTATTCTACAATAACCTATATGGGAGGAGAATCTGAAAAAGAACGGATACACACACACACACATATATGTATAACTTTACTGTACACCTGAAACTAACAGAACATTGTATATCAACCACACACCAATATAAAATAAAAATAAATTTAAAATTTTAAAAATAAAAGTTTTAACAGCCTACTCCAACAGGGATTTTTATTCCCTTGAATAGCTAATCAAGTGTTTCCCCCATCACCAATTGCACCATATATGTGTTCAAATGTCTGTTCTTGAATTCCCTGCCCTTGAGGTAACTAACCATTGCTAAGAGCTTGATATTTTTCTTTCCAACTTTTTCTTATGCTTATTCTGAAATGTGTATATATTGTATATAAAATTTAAATTATAAAATGATGTCTGGCTACACATATTGGAGTGAAACTTGATTGCTCCATTTAAAAAAATATACATCTTTGCAGGTCATTATTTGTGTACCTACTTATGATTGCTGAATATTAGCAAGCTTTTTAACATTGGCAAACTTTTTTCCAACTTGGTAAGTAGAAAATGCTATTTCACTTCACTTTGCATTTTGAAAATTACCAGTGCATTTAAATGTTCATAGAACAAAATGCTTTAACCTATAATAGAAAATGTATTCAGAATTCAGATGTTTCTCAGAAACCCTATATCTAAGAATTTCTAAGAAAGCTTTCCTTGAGAGACTTTTCTTAAATTTTTCTGTATTTTTAATTTCTATGGATTGCTCATATATTCTGAAATTTATAGGCCAATCCTCTCAGCCTAGGAGGAAGACATTATAGGAAAAAATAATTGTTTTAAAAGTATACTAGAAATTAATATTTTAAAATATATATATTGTAAAACCCACGTACCATTGGTCACCAGATGGTCTGAGGGCATCTCATGTGTCAGACATCATTGCATTTAAGGCCAAAGTTAGCTCTTAAAACTTGCAGAATTATTGTTGTTGTCATTGTTCAGTTGCTAAGTCATGTCCGACTCTTGTGACTTTATGGACTGTAGCACACCAGGCTCCTCTGTCCTCCACTATCTCCCAGAGTTTGCTCAAATTCATCCCTTAAGTCCGTGATGCTATCTAGCCATCTCATCCTCTGCCACTCCCTTATCCTCCGACCTTCAGTCTTTCCAGTGAGTCGGCTCTTCACATTAGGTGGTCAAAGTATTGGAACTTCAGCTTTAGCAACACTCCTTCCAATGAATATTCAGGGTTGATTTCCTTTAGGATTGACCGGTTTGATCTCCTTGAAGAATTATAGCTCTAGAGAAAAGTAGGTCAAGTCTTCCCAAACCTTAATGTATTCGTGAATCACTGAACATCTTAATAAAATCCAGATTTTCAGTCAGTAGTTCCAGGGTGAGGCCCAGGATTCTGCATTTCCAAAAGCTAATAGGTGATGCTGATGCTGCTGGACTAAAGACCACACTCTGCGTTGAGAAGGCATTAAAGACCTCAACTAGTTTAGCTCCTCATTTAACTTACACAAGAGAATGAATAATATACCTTGATATCTGTATTTTAATTTAAAGAAATACATAGAATTTGCTTATATATTTCAAGCTAACCAATATCTTTTTGTGTGACAAGTAATATTTGAACAGAATGTAATAATTACTGTAACATCTGTAGCTCTTAGAAAATAAAACACAGTTAATTAGAGATGGCACAAATTGTGTAATCATTACTTTTAATGTCTTGTTCTTTGTAGGTCATTCAAACTGCCATCTACACATCCTTAACAATGAAATTTTCATAAACAAGCCAAAATATCCAAGAGGCATGGAGAGTTATAGTGCTTTAATAAGTCATGTATTATGACATTGTAACCTCAGAAAAGATAGACTTCTTAACTCTAATGCTCAACCTTGAAGAGGATAAACATGCTGTTCAACAATATAGTGCCAATACTTGTTGAAATGCTTTTGGAGCTTGAAATTTAGAGCTGCCAAAAATGTCTAATTATTAAACAGAAAAATATTCCTTCATGATGCCTTTGCCAACCAACCACAAGAATTTTTGCCATTGTTGCAAAATTGACCATTGCTTTGCTGGTCTCTTGGCAGTCCACCATGGAGCACCTTTTATTTCCTGAGTGAAGAACTTTGTTAAGTCAGCTTTCTTCTAGCTTTGACCCGATAATTTCTCTCTCCACCATGACACCCTGTCAATACTTGACTTGCCACACTTACAGAATTCTGCATATTACTTGCTCTTACTATGTGCAAAGTTTATCCTATGTCATCCTTTGATTAATCTCAGCAATTGCATCTCAGCTGCTCTGTATTCTCAACGTTGCCCATCCAAGAGCTCTGAATAGCAATATGCATTTGTCTGAATCCACAAATCCCACAAAATCTATAGCCACTGACATAAATACTGTACACCCCAAGGAAATGTGGAAATTTACAGAGAAGAACCATCAAGTGAGGAATAAGGAAAGTTCTCAAAATCTAACAAGAAGATGCAGAAGTTAAAAGTCCTAAACGTTTTTTCATTTCTTTACAAATGGTTAACTACTTGCCAGTAGTGAATCAGGAGTAACAGTCTGGTTTTCAGATGTTTACACCTTTGTTCATTGGAAGCCAAGATGAGATCATGATGGTGTCAGAGAGCAATTGAGCTGGGAAGGTGTATGAGGAGACAATGGAAAAGGAGAAACAGGAAAGTCATTCTAGAATGCGGACCTAAGAAGTAATACGCTTCCCAGAAAGCTGAGCTGGACAGGACGCGTATGCAGGAAGTTTACTTTGTGCAGTTCCATCCTAAGGAATTGGAGTGGGAGCTGGGAAAGGGTAAAACAAAGTATTACAAAGCCGAGCACCACCTTGGACAATTGTGGCTCAGTCCTCCAGGGGGCGCTCTAATAAATTATTCAAAACGGAATACATCTTAAGCTTGTCTAGCAGAAGGACAAGTAAGAAATAACCCATCAGCTTTCTTCTCCCACTGGTCAAGAATTGCCCCAGAATGTAGTGCATGACCTTGCACTTTCAGTATTGTACACACTTCAGAACAACTGAGTGGTTTCCAGAAAGCATCTTAAAAGATGGCGAAAGAGAAGCTGCATGGCAGAAAGGCTGAGACAGTTGCTGTGGTTGGTGCAAGTGGCTGTCAAGTGACACCTTCACCAAGCTGGTTGCTGTAAAAATGCGGGTCATAAGGATGTGATCTGGGGCACAAGAAGCTGCTGACACCAATGCTTAGAAATACATAAGGCTAATGCAAATCGGTCTGCTCTGGAAATAATGAACACAGGAAAATACCCATCCCTCTAACAACAGTCAGAGAAAGGGGCACACAGAACAAAGGAAAGTCAGAAAGGAAAATTAGTTGGGATGCAGAAGAAGCCAGGGCATTGGGGTGTTGCCTTTGCCTAGGACCAAATTCCACTTTCTCTGTGCTTCAAATACACTGACATCTGGATGGGAGTTTTTCTTTCTGTCTAGTCATGTTTTTGGTATTTGGTTGCTATTTATTTTAACTTCCCATCTCTGGCAGAGTGATGCCATCTGCCACTCATCTTTTTATCTTCGCATAAATTACTTTAGGTGCTTTGAGTTCTGTGTGATTTAGGGAAAGCCCTCAGCTTTTCCTGCTTTTGACCTGTTTTAGTTTGAGTTGCTCTAAAAGCTGACGCTGAGGCAAGGATGTGTGGCTACAAGTAGTTTATCTGGGAGGTGACGGAGGAAGTGCAGCAAGGGAGGGGGTACTGAAATGGGGAAGGAAAGGCAGTTAGTGTGTGCGCGTGAGCCTATTATCGGTGTCTCAGTCTTGCAGAAGTGTGCCCCACTGAGCGACAGGGAAGCTGGGGTGTCTCTGCACCAGCTCCAGTTCATTGGGTGAAGGTTGCTACTGGGAACATTAAATCCATGGCGCTGGCTGGCATGCAGGCAGAGCAAGCTCCCTTAGTGCCTAATAAGCCTCCAGGCAGAGATGCCAGTGGAGAGGTATGGATGATTGAGGGGGTGGGGGGTGGACGGTGTGAGCTACAGCTGCAGTGAATCTGGGAGTTTGCTGAAAGGACGTGGATTGGGGCACCAATAGCCTTTACTGTACGCGCTGAGGTTATTTTGCAAAGTGCAAAATGTCCAAACACAGAGAAAAACAGCATTAACAGTCTCCTTCTGGTAACAAGGTGGAAAGAATAGTAAAGTGTTAGAGGCAGTTTAACTCAGCTTTGAAACTGAAATTACTTATTAAACTTTACAAAAACTTCAAGATGGCATTAGATCCGCTTAATGAAAATCCTTTACCATGACTAAAGAACTAATTGGGAAAGCAGCCAACATTAAGTTTATGGCTCTGGTTTATAAATGAAAAGCCTCACCAAACTATATTAAATAATCAGCCCTCGGCTCTTCCTATATGAACACAGGAAACACTGCAGGGTGTGTGATGCTACTGTACTGGTCATCACTCTGAACCACTACCAAGGTGGAGCCACTCTAAGCTGAAAATGGTTTTGCTACTCTTTTCTCCATCCAATGCTTTCTGTTGGAAAAGCCAGATGACAACATATGAAAACTCGACTTGACTTGAATGGAGTGAGGACAGAAGCCTGGACAGAGCCCAGAGGATTGGCTAGGAAGGAATTACTCTCAGTGGTTTTACAGATAAAAATTTAATCCAATTCTTTATTTCCTTTTACTAAAAATACACACACACACATACGTGGGCCCTGGCCTTAGAGTGGCCTTTGCTTTTGGTGCATTGTACCTTATTCTAACCCAAATCCTTACAAGATGCAATGCTGGAAAACACATTCCCCTCTGCCTGTGCTCTGCCCTAACACATCTCTGGCTTGTAGCTGGACGAGCTCTTGTGGGTTTAGATGTCTGAGCCTTGGAGCCATCAGGACCAGGCCAGGGGCTCTGGGTCCTCGGGCAGCAGATGGATGTGAAGTGTGGCGCTCCCTCCTTTCTATCGGCCTCCGTTCAGGCTCTTGGCCACGGAGACAAAGCAGCGCTGCAGGCCTTTCAATGCCTGTGCATGGAGGTTCTTCCTCCAGGGGCTTCCGGGGGTCCTGGATGCCTGCATACACCTGCCCTTGGCCATGACCTTGGCACTGACCTTGGCCCCACAGGCCACCAGACGTCCAGGGAAGACACAGGTCCATTTCACATTTCACATTTCACATACACTCCATACCACTCAGTTCCCTGACATGAGTAAACAAACCAGTGTTATCAGAAAACATGAAGATAGTCAAAGATCACCCCTTGTTACATCCCTCATGACTCTAATTTGACAGCAATCTTTGCTTGTTTTATGGAGTGTTTTTATCCCAAATTTAATTAGTAAGTAATCTCTTTGGCATTTATAGTCTATTCAATCACATTAAAAAGAAAACATGAAAATAAAACCACTGGCATTATGCCTAACAAGCAGCAATAATAAAGTAGACATTAAGCTCAATGCAAATACAATGAATAAAACATTTTCAAATTCACTATAGCAACAACTTGCAATATTAACAACACAAAGTGATAGAGGAAGGTCTATTTTAGGAATGCAGGAGTAGTGTAACAATAGGACGTGAACAGAGGACTGTTCAAAACACCCCCAGGGCTCCCATCTTACCTCCTCCCTTCCTCTCTCCCACTTGCTCAGGCTGATACAGCCATTCTGGTTTCCCATTGCTCTTCCTCAGACACCCCAGGTGGGTTTCTGCCTCAGAACCCACAGTTCTGCCTAGAAAGCTTGCCTCCCAAGTATCTGCCTCAACTTTGTCAAGTCTCAAATGCCACTGTCTCACCAAAGCCTACTCTGATCATCTTAAAATTGCAGTCCTTTTCCAGTTCCATTAGGATGGCTATTATCAAAAATAAAAATTTAAAAACCACCAATAACAAAACAATAAGAAGTATATTTATGCTAAATCATTAGATTAAAGAATAAAAGAGCAAAACACCTTAATCATTGTTGGAAAGTATTCAATAGAATGTATTACTCACTCCCAATTTTAAAAATTCAAAATTATGACTTTGATAAAGGAGACTAACTAAATTTGACATAATGCTTACAGGGAAACTATGGCAAATATTGATGCTAAAATGTTAGGAGTGTCCCAAAAAATGAGGCAATAATTCCACAGATCCCCATTATTCAAAATAATCTAAAGAATCTTAGAAAAAAATATTAGCAAAAACTGGAAAAAATTCTAAGATTTTACATTAAAATTCAAAATAATGAAATAAAAATATGTAACAGGGATATGAGAAACTTGCAAGGTGTCTAAGAGTAAAATAAACACACACAAGCACAGACATTTCAATGTGCTAACAATGACCTATATAAAGATCTCACCCAAAACAGCAACAAAATTATATTTTCCACCCCCAAAAACTTAAAGTGTATTAAAAAGTAATATTTAAGGGAAGAAAAATAGGTCTAAATGTATAAAGATAAATAATATGGAAATAACGTCAATCAATAGAATGTAATAGTCACAAAATCAAATGAATACTGACACAGAGAGATGTCAGTTAGAGGTTGATAAATTTTCTAAAAATCAAGCAGGAGAAAATTTCATATAATATGATTCTCTCATATTTTATATGAGAGAAGTTTGTATGTATATGTGTGTATCTAAATGCAATTAAAAGTCCTCAATAAATACCAAAGTACTCATTATACTACTCACATTTTATTTTTATTTATACCTTAAAAAACGCTTATTATACCAAAGGATTTATTATCCACAGAGGAAAGAGACGGAGGGAAAAAAAGAGTGGAGAATGAATACGGAAATTTTTTACTTTTCAGTTCAGTTGCTCAGTCATGTCCGACTCTTTGTGACCCCATGGACCACAGCACGCCAGGTCTCCCTGTCCATCACCAGCTCACAGAGTCCAACCAAATCTATGTCCATTGAGTCAGTGATGCCATCCAGCCATCTCATCCTCTATTGTCCCCTTCTCCTCCTCCCCTCAATCTTTCCCAGCATCAGGGTCATTTCAAATGAATCAGCTCTTCACATCAGGTGGCCAAAGTATTGGAGTTTCAGTTTCAACATCAGCCCTTCCAATGAACACCCAGGACTGATCTCCTTTAGGATGGACTGGTTGGATCTCCTTGCAGTCCAAGAAACTCTCAAGAGTCTTCTCCAACACCACAGTTCAAAAGCCTCAGTTCAGCTCTCAGCTTTCTTTATAGTCCAACTCTCACATCCATACATGACCACAGGAAAAACTATAGCCTTGACTAGATGGACCTTTGTTGGCAAAGTAATGTCTCTGCTTTTGAATATGCAGAGGTTGGTCATAACTTTCCTTCCAAGGAGTAAGCGTCTTTTAATTTCATGGCTGCAGTCACCATCTGCAGTGATTTTGGAGCCCCCAAAAATAAAGTCTGACACTGTTTCCACTGTTTCCTCATCTATTTCCCATGAAGTGATGGGACCAGATGCCATGATCTTCGTTTTCTGAATGTTGAGCTTTAAGCCAACTTTTTCACTCTCCTCTTTTACTTTCACCAAGAGGCTTTTTAGTTCCTCTTCACTTTCTGCCATAAGGGTGGAGTCATCTGCATATCTGAGGTTATTGATATTTCTCCCAGCAATCTTGACTCCAGCTTGTGCTTCTTCCAGACCACCATTTCTCATGATGTAGTCTCCATATAAGTTAAATAAGCAAGGTGACAATATACAGCCTCAATGTACTCCCTTTCCTATTTGGAACCAGTCTGGTGTTCCATCAGACCAGGAAAGCAGTCTGTTGGACTGCAAGGAGATCCAACCAGTTCATCCTAAAGGAGATCAGTCCTGGGTGTTCATTAATAGGACTGATTTTGAAGCTGAAACTCCAATACTTTGGCCACCTGATGTGAAGAGCTGATTCATTTGAAAAGACCCTGATGCTTGGAAAGATTGAGGGGAGGAGGAGAAGGGGACGACAGAGGATGAGATGGTTGGATGGTATCACCAACTTAATGGACATGGGTTTGGGTGGACTCCGGGAGTTAGTGATGGACAGGGAGGCCTGGCCTGCTGTGGTTCATGGGTCGCAAGAGTCGGACATGACTGAGCAACTGAACTGAAATAAACTGCTGCTCCAAGCCCAGTTCTAACTGTTGCTTCCTGACCTGCATATAGGTTTCTTAAGAGGCAGGTCAGGGGGTCTGGTATTCCCATCTCTTTCAGAATTTTCCACAGTTTATTGTGATCCACACAGTCAAAGGTTTTGGCATAGTCAGTCAATAAAGCAGAACTAGATGCTTTTCTTGAACTCTCTTGCTTTTTTGTTGATCCAGTGCATGTTGGCCATTTGATCTCTGGTTCCTTTGCCTTTTTTAAAACCAGTTTGAACACCTGGAAGTTCACGGTTCACATATTGCTGAAGCCTGGCTTGGAGAATTTTGAGCATTACTAGCATGTGAGATGAGTGCAATTTTGTGGTAGTTTGAGCATTCTTTGGCATTGCCTTTCTTTGGGATTGGAGTGAAAACTAACTTTTTCCAGGCCTGTGTCCACTGCTGAGTTTTCCAAATTTGCTGGCATATTGAGTGCAGCACTTTCACAGCATCATCTTCCAGCATTTGAAATAGCTCAACTGGAATTCCATCACCTCCACTAGCTTTGTTCATAGTGATGCTTCCTAAGGCCCACTTGACTTCAGATTCTAGGATATCTAACTCTAGGTGAATGATCACACCATTGTGATTATCTGGGTCATGATGATCTTTTCTGTACAGGCTTCTGTGTATTCTTGCCACCTCTTCTTAATCTCTTCTGCTTCCATACCATTTCTGTCCTTTATTGTGCCCATCTTTGCATGAAATGTTCCCTTGGTATCTCTAATTTTCTTGAAGGGATCTCTGCTGCTGCTAAGTCACTTCAGTCGTGTCTGACTCTGTGTGGCCCCATAGACTCTGTGTGACCCTATAGGCAGCCCACGAGGCTCCTCTGTCCCTGGGATTCTCCAGGCAAGAACACTGGAGCGGGTTGCCATTTCCTTCTCCAATGCATGAAAGTGAAAAGTGAAACTGAAGTCGCTCAGTCATGTCTGACCCTCTTTCCCATTCTATTGTTTTCCTCTATTTCTTTGCATTGATTGCTGAGGACGGCTTTCTTATCTCTCCTTGCTATTCTTTGGAATTCTGCATTCAAATGGGTATATCTTTCCTTTTCTCCTTTGGTTATCACTTTTCACAGCTGTTTGTAAGGCCTCCTCAGACAGCCATTTTTTTTTTTTTTTTTACTTTTATTCTATCCATTTTTACAATTAGTGATTTTTTTCTATTTCTTTTTTATTTTTTAAACTATGAAAGTATAACACATATAGGAGACTTGGAAAATATAGAACAAAGTTACATATAGTTCCACTATATATTACAATTAATTTTTTAAGTGGATGAATTAATATTTATAGTTGGAGTTTTAATATCAAACTCTAAAAACTTGATAGAAATAATATACAGAAAAGTATAAGAATATAGTAAACTTGATAGACACTATGAATCTATTCAACATAATTAAGATTAACTGAATATTTTATAATACACATTACTTGAGTAATCTATAAGAAGAAAATAAATATGACAGAAATTGTTTCCAAAATGAAGAAAAAATGCACAAAGCTAAAATATTATATTTGGTCAGCATTTAAGCACCAAATTATCATTTCTATTTCCCGGCATCTATCATAATGAATTAAATTCTTGCTGCTCAAAGTAGCTAGAAGTTCTTTCAAATAGCAATGGCATTACCTGGGAGCTGGCTAGAAATGCAGAATCTTAGTCCTCACCTCAGACCAGTAGAATCTGTATTAAATCCCCAGGAAATTGTTGAGTGCACGGAAGTTTCAGTAATGTTTCTCTAAAGCATTAAGCATTTTGATTTCTGCTTTAATCATTGAAAAAGAAACTGTTTAAAGGTAAAGCATTTTAATTTTTTCCTATTATGTGAAAAATGAAAGTATGTTCAAATATCAGAAACAATTTGTAAAGATAATTCTTTTAAAATATTAAAAATATTTTAAATGTTAAAATGTTAAATACAAAACTAGAATTTTTCAGTATCTAGAGAAGCAAGATAACTGAGTAAAAACAACAGAAACCAATATTAACACATTTCAAGGAGAGTAAGTTGAACTTTGTAAACTGTAATTTTTCCTGCATCAAAAATTATTGTTTCCAAAATTGAAAAAGACATGTGTACCCTGATATTCATTGTAGCACTATTTGCAACAGGTAGGACATGAAAGCAACATAGACGTCCATTTACAGATAAATGAGTAAAGAAGCTGTGGTACATATATACACTGGAATATTACTCAGCCATAAATGTTAGTTGCTAAATTGTGTTCAAGTCTTTGTGATCCCATGGGCTGTAGCCTGCCAGTGGAATTCTCTAGGTAAGAACGCTGGAGTGGGTGGCCATTGCTTTCTGCAGGGGATCTCCCTGATCCAGAGATCGAACCCAGGTCTCCTGCAATGCAGGCAAATATTTTACCATCTGAGCCATTAGGGAAGACTCAAAATGAGTTAGTCTCTAGGTCATGGTATTAGCCATAGAAAGGAATGAATTTGAGTCAGTTCAAATGAGGTGGATGAGCCTAGAGCCTATTATACAGAGTGAAGTAAATCAGAAAGAGAAAAACAAATAGTGTATACAAGAGGAGCTACCCTGCGTCCGAGGTCAGTGGCAGCCGGGAGGAGACACCCCGCGTCCGAGGTCAGGGGCGGCGGCCAAGAGGAGCTACCCCATGGCCGAGGTCAGGGGCGGCCGGGAGGAAACACCCCATGTCCAAGGTCGGGGCGGTGACCCTGAGGAGCCACCCTGAGCCCAAGGCCAGGGCCAGTGGCCGAGAGGAGCAACCGGAGGAGCGGTGGCTGCGCGGGCACAGGAGGGCCTAGAGGAGCTATCCCACGTTGAAGGTAAGGAACGGAGGTGGTAAGGAGATACCCCTCCTCCAAGGTAAGGAGCAGTGGCTGTGCTTTGCTGGAACAGCCATGGAGATACACCACGACCAAGGTGAGAGAAACCCAAGTAAGATGGTAGGTATGCAAGAGGGCATCAGACGGCAGACACACTGAAACCATACTCACAGAAAACTAGTCAATCTAACCACATTAGGACCACAGCCTTGTCTAACTCAATGAAACCAAGTCATACCTGCAGGGTGATCCAAGATGGGCAGGTCATGCTGGAGAGGTCTGACAGATGTGGTCCACTGGAGAAGGGAATGGCAAGCCACTTCAGTATTCTTGCCTTGAGAATCCCATGAACAGTATGAAAAGGCAAAATGATAGAATATCGAAAGAGGAACTCCCCAGGTCATTCAGTTCAGTTCAGTCACTCAGTCATGTCCGACTCTTTGTGACCCCATAAATTGCAGCATGCCAGGCCTCCCTGTCCATCACCATCTCCCGGAGTTCACTCAGACTCATGTCCATCGAGTCCGTGATGCCATCCAGCCATCTCATCCTGGGTCATGCCCTTCTTCTCCTGTCCCCAATCCCTCCCAGCATCAGGGTCTTTTCCAATGAGTCAACTCTTTGCATGAGGTAGCCAAAGTACTGCAGCTTCAGCTTTAGCATCATTCCTTCCAAAGAAATCCCAGGGTTGATCTCCTTCAGAATGGACTGGTTGGATCTCCTTGAAGTCCAAGGGACTCTCAAGAGTCTTCTCCAACACCACAGTTCAAAAGCATCAATTCTTCGGCTCTCAGCCTTCTTCACAGTCCAACTCTCTCATCCATACATGACCACAGGAAAAACCATAGCCTTGACTACACGGACCTTAGTCAGCAAAGTAATGTCTCTGCTTTTGAATTTGCTATCTAGGTTGGTCATAACTTTTCTTCCAAGGAGTAAGCATCTTTTAATTTCATGGCTGCAGTCACCATCTGCAGTGATTTTGGAGCCCTAAAAAATAAAGTCTGACACTGTTTCCACTGTTTCCCCATCTATTTCCCATGAAGTGATGGGACCAGATATCATGATCTTTGTTTTCTGATGTTGAGCTTTAAGCCAATTTTTCGGTCTCCTCTTTCACTTTCATCAAGAGGCTTTTTAGATCCTCTCCACTTTCTGCCATAAGGGTGGTGTCATCTGCATATCTGAGGTTATTGATATTTCCCCCAGCAATCTTGATTCCAGCTTGTGTTTCTTCCAGCCCAGCATTTCTCACGATGTACTCTGCATATAAGTTAAATAAGCAGGGTGACAATATACAGCCTTGACGTACTCCTTTTCCTATTTGGAACCAGTCTGTTGTTCCATGTCCAGTTCTAACTGTTGCTTCCTGACCTGCATACAGATTTCTCAAGAGGCAGGTCAGGTGGTCTGTATTCCCATCTCTTGAAGAATTTTCCACAGTTTATTGTGATCCACATAGTCAAAGGCTTTGGCATAGTCAAGAAAGCAGAAATAGGTGTTTTCCTGGAACTCTCTTGCTTTTTCCATGATCCAGCGGATGTTGGCAATTTGATCTCTGGTTCCTCTGCCTTTTCTAAAACCAGCTTGAACATCAGGGAGTTCATGGTTCACATATTGCTGAAGCCTGGCTTGGAGAATTTTGAGCATTACTTTACTAGCATGTGAGATGAGTGCAATTGTTTGGTAGTTTGAGCATTCTTTGGCATTGCCTTTCTTTGTAATTGGAATGAAAACTGACCTAGGTCATTAGGTGCCCAATATGCTACTGAAGATCAGTGGAGAAATAACTCCAGAAAAAATGAAGGGATGGAGCCAAAGAGAAAACAATACCCAGCTGTGGATGTGACTGGTGATAGAAGCAAGATCCTATGCTGTAAAGAGCAATATTGCATAGGAACCTGGAATGTTAGGTCCATGAATCAAGGCTAATTGGAAGTGGTCAAACAAGAGATGGCAAGGGTGAACGTCAACATTCTAGAAATCAGCAAACTAAAATGGACTGGAATGGGTAAATTTAACTCAGATGACCATTAAATCTACTCCTGTGGGCAGGAATCCCTCAGAAGAAATGGAGTAGCCATCGTGGTCAACAAGAGAGTCTGAAATGCAGTACTTGGATGCAATCTCAAAAATGACAGAATGATCTCTCTTCATTTCCAAAGCAAACCATTCAATTTCACAGGTATTCAAACCTATGCCCCAATCAGTAACGCTGAAGAAACTGAAGTTGAACAGTTTTATGAAGACCTACAAGACGTTTTAGAACTAACACCCAAAAAAGATGTCCTTTTCATTTTAGGGGACTGGAATGTAAAAGTAGGAAGTCAAGAAACACCTGGAGTAACAGGCAAATTTGGCCTTGGAATGCGGAATGAAGCAGGGCAAAGGTTAATAGAATTTTGCCAAGAAAATGCACTGGTCATAGCAAACACCCTTTTCCAACAACACAAGAGAAGACTTTACACATGGACATCACCAGATGGTCAACACTGGAATCAGACTGATTATATTCTTTGCAGCCAAAGATGGAGAAGCTCTACACAGTCAACAAAAACGAGACCAGGAGCTGATTGTGGCTTAGATCATGAACTCCTTATTGCCAAATTCAGACTTAAACTGAAGAAAGTAGGGAAAACCGCTAGGCCATTCAGGTATGACCTAAATCAAATCCCTTATGATTATACAGTGGAAGTGAGAAATAGATTTAAGGGCCTAGATCTGATAGATAGAGTGCCTGATGAACTATGGAAAGAGGTTTGTGACACTGTACAGGAGACAGGGATCAAGATCATCCCCATGGAGAAGAAATGCAAAAAAGCAAAATGGCTGTCTCGGGAGGCCTTACAAATAGCTGTGAAAAGGAGAGAGGCAAAAAGCAAAGGAGAAAAGGAAAGATATAAGCATCTGAATGTAGAGTTCCAAAGAATAGCAAGAAGAGATAAGAAAGCCTTCCTCAGTGATCAATGCAAAGAAATAGAGGAAAACAACAGAATGGGAAAGACTAGAGATCTCTTCAAGAAAATTAGAGATACCAAGGGAACATTTCATGCAAAGATGGGCTCGATAAAGCACAGAAATGGTATGGAGCTAACAGAAGCAGAAGATATTAAGAAGAGGTGGCAAGAATACACAGAAGAACTGTACAAAAAAGATCTTCACGATCCAGATAATCATGATGATGTGATCACTAATCTAGAGCCAGACATCCTGGAATGTGAAGTGAAGTGGGTGTTAGAAAGCATCCCTACGAACAAAGCTAGTGGAGGTGATGGAATTCCAGTTGAGCTGTTTCAAATCCTGAAAGATGATGCTGTGAAAGTGCTGCACTCAATATGCCAGCAAATTTGGAAAACTCAGCAGTGGCCACAGGACTGGAAAAGGTCAGTTTTCATTCCAATTCCAAAGAAAGGCAATGCCAAAGAATGCTCAAACTACCGAACAATTGCACTCATCTCATACACTAGTAAAGTAATGCTCAAAATTCTCCAAGCCAGGCTTCAGTAATATGTGAACCATGAACTCCCTGATGTTCAAGCTGGTTTTAGAAAAGGCAGAGGAACCAGAGATCAAATTGCCAATATCTGCTGGATCATGGAAAAAGCAAGAGAGTTCCAGGAAAACACCTATTTCTGCTTTCTTGACTATGCCAAAGCCTTTGACTGTGTGGATCACAATCAACTGTGGAAAATTCTGAAAGAGATGGGAATACCAGACCACCTGACCTGCCTCTTGAGAAATCTGTATGCAGGTCAGGAAGCAACAGTTAGAACTGGACATGGAACAACAGACTGGTTCCAAATAGGAAAAGGAGTACGTCAAGGCTGTATATTGTCACCCTGCTTATTTAACTTCTGTGCAGAGTACATCATGAGAAATGCTGGACTGGAAGAAACACAAGGTAGAATCAAGATTGCTGGGAAGAATATCAATAACCTCAGATATGCAGATGACACCACCCTTATGGCAGAAAGTGAAGAGGAACTCATTAGCCTTTTGATGAAAGTGAAAGAGGAGAGTGAAAAAGTTGGCTTAAAGCTCAACATTCAGAAAACGAAGATCATGGCATCCGGTCTCATCACTTCACAGCAAATAGATGGGGAAACAGTGGAAACAGTGTCAGACTTTATTTTTTAGGGCTCCAAAATCACTGCAGATGGTGACTGCAGCCATGAAATTAAAAGATGCTTACTCTTTGGAAGAAAAGTTATGACCAACCTCGACAGCATATTCAAAAGCAGAGACATTACTTTGCCGACTAAGGTCCGTGTAGTCAAGGCTATGGTTTTTCCTGTGGTCTTGTATGGATGTGAGAGTTAGACTGTGAAGAAGGCTGAGAGCCGAAGAATTGATGCTTTTGAACTGTGGTGTTGGAGAAGACTCTTGAGAGTCCCTTGGACTTCAGGGAGATCCTACCAGTCCATTCTGAAGGAAATCAACCCTGGGATTTCTTTGGAAGGAATGATGCTAAAGCTGAAGCTCCAGTACTTTGGACACCTCATGCGAAGAGTTGACTCATTGGAAAAGACTCTGATGCTGGGAGGGATTGTGGGCAGGAGGAGAAGGGGATGACCAAGGATGAGATGGCTGGATGGCATCACAGACTCGATGGACGTGAGTCTGAATGAACTCCGGGAGATGGTGATGGACAGGGAGGCCTGGCGAGCTGCAATTTATGGGGTCGCAAAGAGTCAGACATGACTGAGTGACTGAACTGAACTGAACTGAATGTATATATATGGAGTCTAGAAAGTTGGTACTGATAAATCTATTTGCATAGCAGCAATGGGGACATAGACACAGAGAACAGCTTTATGGACACAGTGGAAGTGGGGGAGGAAGGAAAAGGTAGGATGTATACAGAGTGTCCCTTGGACTGCAAGAAGATCCAACCAGTCCATTCTGAAGGAGATCAACCCTGGGATTTCTTTGGAAGGAATGATGCTAAAGCTGAAACTCCAGTACTTTGGCCACCTCATGCGAAGAGTTGACTCATTGGAAAAGATTTTGATGCTGGGAGGGATTGAGGGCAGGAGAAGAAGGGGATGACAGAGGATGAGATGGCTGGATGGCATTACTGACTCAATGGACGCAAGTCTGAGTGAACTCCAGGAGTTGGTGATGGACAGGGAGGCCTGGCGTGCTGCGATTCATGGGGTCACAAAGAGTAGGACACAACTGAGCGGCTGAACTGAACTGAACTGATGCAGAGAGTAACATGGGAACTAACATTACCATATGGGAACTCAAACTGGGACTATGTATCAATCTAGAGGGGTGGGATGGGGAGGGGGGAGGGAGGGAGGTTCAAGAGGGAGAGGACATAGATATATCTATGGCTGATTCATGTTGAGGTTTGGCAGAAACCAACAGAAGAACACTGTAAAGCAATTATCCATATATATATATTTTGTTTTGTTTTGTTTTGTTTTGTTTATCAGTGTTCTTCCTTCCTGAGAGGAGAGGCAGCCAAGCCTCAGCTGACTTGCTTCTCCATTCCCAGCTGAACTGCAAGGTACATCAAGAGACAGCAGGGAGACATCACCACCGAGAGGCATAACTACCGATTTAGCTCCTCATTAACAGACACTAGAGAAGCTTCAATTTCCTGGTTTCACACATAAATCCATCCCCTTCACAACCTCTCACTTTAATCCCACCCCAGTTCTTACCTAGCTTTCCCCAAAGGAAGCCCCCTGCACCAGGTGTGACTCCACTCTGATTATTTAGTACTGTGTTTGCATGTGTTTTCCCTTACTGTGTGTTTTCCTCTCATTAACAGGAGGACCAGGTTTCTGTTGCCTGGGCAACAAAAACAGCACTGTGCACTATGTGTGGTGACTGGGCCCTACTTATGTTTTTTCTTTTACATTCTTGAATGTTCTCACTTTTATGGTTGAAAGAATGCAATCCTTTCTGACATTCTGCCTCATTTCTTGCTTTGTGGCTCTCTGCAGTGAACAGCTGATTTGTCTCATTTGTCTTGGATTTACTACATTATCTCTTATTTCCCTTACCTAATGTTGATACTTTCCTTCCCCTTAATCAGATTCTCCCTTTGAATTGCCCACTCTGGTCAAGACAGCCAGCTCAATATTTTCTTCTCGTTTTAGATGTCTGTCTAAAATAGTATATTCACCATTAAAATAACCCCATTTATAAAATTTCCTCATCTGCCTTATTTCCTTCCTTTCTTCTCTTGCTATAATTATTTGCTACTGTAATAATATAAGGATAATAGAAAAATGATGCCCTCTGTTATCATAATTTCTAATAGAAAGCTACATAACGTCGTCTGCCCAATCCTTTTTCCTAAAGTTGTGGTTCTTAAGCTTATCTGTGTGTTGGAATCTCCCAAGTAGTTTAAAAAAACACTAATGTTTGGGTCTCATTCTCAGAGATTCTGATGTAATCAGCCTGAGATGCAGCCTGGCAGAGGATTTTAGAAATCTTCTCAGTGATCCTAATGTGCAGGCAGTTGGGATGCATGAAAGGTAATACCTTTTCAGGCAGGACTTCCTCACTCTGCTATTTTTGTTATTCTTTGGCATTCATGATGATAAATTACAAATGTACACTTCCCTTAAGGTCTCATGCCAGTCTTGAGTCTATTTTCCCTCCCTTCCTTTTGTCTCCTTCCCCTGTTCTAGGCGGCACATTTCCAAGGGTTGACACTCATAAGCTGTTTCCTGGGCTCCCGTGACAGCTGAAGCTTTTGCTAAAAGTTTTATAGTTTTACCTCTTATATTTAGGTCTTTGATCCATTTTGAATTAGCTTTATGTATAAGATGTGAGGCAGAATGCATTCTTTTGTATATAGATATCCAGCTGTACCAGTATCATTTACTAAAAGACTATTTCCCTTGATATGTTTTGGTAACCTTGTTAAAAAAATCATCTGACCATAGATGTACTGGTTTATTTCTGGACTTTCATTTTTTATTCCATTGATCTATTTGTCTGTCCTTACAAGGAGCCTGGTGGGCTACAGTCCAAGGGGTCACAAAGAGTCAAACATGACTGAGTGACTGAGCACACTCACACACATCATACCCTTCTGTTTCCTGTAGCTCTGTAGTAAGTTTTAAAATTGTTCTCCAACTCTGTACTTGTTCAAGATTACTTTGGCTATTCTGTGTCCCTTGCATTTCTAAATGAATTTTTGGATGAGTTTGTCAATTTCTGAGAAAAAGAGAGTTGTGATTTTGATAAGGATCATGTTGAATCTGTAAATCAGTTTGGACAGCACCACCATATTAACAATATTAAATATTCCAACCACGAACATGGGCTTTCTTAGCACTTATTTAGGTTTTTAATTTCTGCCTACAATATTTTGTACTTTTCAGTTACAAGTTTTGCACTTTTTTTGTTAAAATTTTCCAAACTGTATTAATTTTTTATTTTATTGTAAATTGAATTGTTAATTTCATTTCCTGACCTTGCACTTTAAAAATCTGCATTTTTAGCAAGCCCTCCAAATGATTCTTATGTATTTGACAGTTTGTGAACTGCTATTCTGTTTAAGAAACTCAGCCTAAATAATGTTCTATCCAACACTGCCACATTCTGTCTCCTAAAGCTGCTAGCTCTCCTATAAGAAGTGACATAAAGCAGCATTGTTTAGGGGAAACAGAGGCAGGTCCAAAGATACTACTTAACTAAGTGAATTAAATGTTTTAAATAAGAGGAAGTAACTAAATAATACAGAATTTTCTGCTTTAATTTCTATGCTATGAAAAACTAGTATTAAATATCCATTTAATTTAGAAGGAAACTACAATGTTGACTTGCCTGAGTTATGTGGATAGATGAACCACTTGAAATAATTATATTGATAATTATCAATTCTCCATTTCATGTATTTTCCATTCTTTTTTCAATAATAGCAACAATTGCAGCAGTTATACCTTATAATGAGTATGTTTGCTGCATGCTGCTCTGTGTTCTGATTATAGCATGCTTGTGTGCTAAGTCACTCGGTTGTATCCGACTCTGCGACCCTATGGAAGGCAGCCCACCAGGCTTCTCTGTCCATGGGATTCTCCAGGCAAGAATCCTGGAGTGGATTACCACGCCCTCCTCCAGGGGATCTTCCCGACCCAGGGCCTGAACCCACACCTCTTAAGTCGCCTGCACTGTCAGGTGGGCTCTTCACCACTAGTGCCACCTGGGAAGCCCTCTGGTTCTGGATATGACGCTAACCACCTCTATGACTTTCAGTAAATCCCTTAACTCTTCCAACTTGCAATTTCCTCAAGTGAAAAATGAAGAAATTGTAGGAATTTCTCTAGTATCTCACTCTTTGGGCAGCTACACTAGATAACTGAACTTCTCTCATGTCTGAACATACCATTTAATTTCATGAACAGTGTATTACAGTCAGTCATTTATGAATAATGTAAAGTATGATTCAGAATGAAGGCTCTGTGGTCTGACATTTTTATAGACAGATACAGCTGTAGATAAAGTTCAACACAACATTTATAATCATAATATATTCTCTCCACTTGTAATGTGCTTTTAGCAAACAGCAGTTAATGGCACCCCACTCCAGTACTCTTGCCTGGAAAATCCCATGGACGGAGGAGCCTGGTAGGCTGCAGTCCATGGGGTCGCTAAGAGTCGGACACGACTGAGTGACTTCACTTTTACTTTTCACTTCCATGCATTGGAGAAGGAAATGGCAACCCACTCCAGTATTCTTGCCTAGAGAATCCCAGCGATGGCGGAGCCTGGTGGATTGCCGTCTATGGGGTCGCACAGAGTCGGACACGACTGAAGCGACTTAGCAGCAGCAGCAGCAACAGTTAATCAAACAAATTAAACAAAATGCAGTTCAAAGAACTTGTACTTAGAGTCATTTGAAGTTATTTTAAAATACTTATTTACACATGCCTTCCCCAAATTAACCCTTTCCACTATATTTAATGTTTGTTTTCATTTCCCCGAATTCACTCTAATAATTTAATAAGAATCAATGTGTAAATTACTGTATTAACATGAAGAACTAACAGGATGCTTTCCAAAGATGAAGTGAATGTTTTGATAAGAAGCCTTCAAACAGGAAGCATTTAATCATACTTGTCTTTCCTGCCTATTAATTCAGGTTAGCTTTCTTACCCAGGCCAACTTAGTAACAGTTTACTATATAGTAAGCATCTCAAGATTTTTGCTAACAATTCTTGCCTTTGACAAAATCTATTTTCAGAAAACTATAAAAATTATTTCATTTGATATCATTAATCATTGAAGAGATTGTATTGCTTGCTTTTCTCAGTGTACCTATGGGATGGATAATACACCCATGACACACATTAGTTATCTGATAAATGAAGTCAGTTATCTGAATATATAAATAATAATAACAATAATAAGACATATCTCTCTATGGTATCACTGGCCTAAGAGTACTCAGCAAGTACTTAGTATTCAGCACTTTGATGCCTCATGTTTTATTTCAGGTTTCCTAGAAACCGAGTGTGATCCAGGGATTCTTATTCAGGTGATTTATTGAGGGAGTGCTCTCAGAAGCGACCCGTAAGAGACCAAGGAAAGGGGCAGAGTGCCCAAAAAGGAAGCTAAGCATCTGGAAATGTAGCTAAAATCTAGCTTCAGCCTGAGCACAGGAACAGCTCTGGAGTGTGAAGAGCGCCACAGAGTTGCACAAGTGTACACCCATTTGATGGGTGAGTGGTGGGCTGTAGCCTCCTAGGTATCTCCTGGTACATGGACTCCATAGCTCAGGGAAGTTTCAGGAGAAAGGCACCTGTGAACCATTAGTAGAAGTAATTACAGCATCTAGAACTGTGCCTGGCATATAATAGATATGTGCTTAATAATGATTTTTAATGGAATAAAATTTTAAAATCCTTTTGAATAGAAAATTTTGTTTAAAATAGTTGAAGTATTCAAGAGCCCTTAGAAAAAAATGAATGAAGAATGAATTTCTGTAATACCAATGAAAGTTAAATGAATTTGGATTCAATTTCCACCTCCATTATCCATATTCATTCCTAAAAGGCACTTTAAAATTACTAACATGTTGAGAATAGCAAGATAAAAAAAAGTTTCTTTTTCAAACCATCTTATAAACGTCTTCCTTGTACTGAACATGAGTTATTTTAAGAACTTAGCACAGGAAAACAAGATTCCCAATGCATTAGTCATTTCACTGCTTGGTTATAAGAAAGAAAGAAAAAAACCACCAATATTATGGGTCTTACTGGCAAAGCTCGACAGGTAGAAAACATGAAAGTGTGCAAAACCAATCAGACCGTGTCTACAGACTTTCTCATCTCAAGTGTAGTTACCAAATTCTCAGGCTGTTGTCCATACACAGGCTGTAATCCAGGTATATGAGCTTGTGAATACTGCAAAATAAATTCTAAATTAGATTTTCTTATAGTGCCAGACATGGCAGTCTTTAAAACTAAGATAAAGAAAGTATTATGAATCCTGAAAATATAATACTTGAATTCTATTTATTCAAAAGTCTTCACTGAACTGAGCATGCTCTTTTAACTAATTCAATTACATATTTGAATATGTATTATATTTTAATTATTGCAGCGGTGAAATGAAACATTGGCTCAGGATGCAATTCATAAAAATAATTAATTGGCTTGAGGTTAATCATTTAAGTTTGGTTTTTAATGAAGACCTAATCTGCAGAAAAGTCATGCCTGTATCTTTTGGAGGTTCATCTCTGTAACTCTGATCTATCTATTGCACAAATCAACTTAGAATTGCACTAGTTTATTTCATCTGCTTACCTAGGGACACATTAAACAGGAGAGAAAGGTTTGGATTTTCCCATAATTGAAATAAAGGTACAGTGAACTGATGTTTTGCTGAAAGTTTTAATTTTTGTTTCAGTTTCAAAGGATTTGTTAACAAAAGAAACCACTTGTGATACATAAGTAAACAATTTTGGTATTTAATAGAGGATTATTTAACTTACTTTCAATATACAGTCATTAAAAGAAAAGAGACAGAAACAGTAGAGGAAATTAACAGCACACACATCACAGAATTGGGCCAACTAACAAAGAGATCCAAACAGCGCTGGGAAGTCCCTTGTAACAGCAATCTGAAGTCTCAGCTGTGAAAGGGTCTCAGGCAGTGCATCCACCCACAGTGAGGTTTCAAATTGCAATTTGGGGGCTCCCACTTATAATCCCAGGCTGGTTTCATGTTAATCTTTTTACAATGCTGTTGGTTTTATCTCCTGAGTGGTGAGATTTTCCAGACCCCAGGGGTTGGACAAATCTCCAGGGGCTCAAGAAAATTCCAAGACTCACTTCCTATAGTGCCATTCAGCTTACTGGTAATAATTGGTGCACTCATGAGCAGGCATGTAGTCAGGGCTCCGGGCAGGTCAAAACCAAGGTCAGAGGCCTGCTCTGCTTTCTGGTCTCTGAAGCCTGAACACGACTTCCTCCCTTTTAATTTTCCTAACAGTTGATTTCTGCTATGTTTTGTCTAATCAACAAAGCAATGTAGATTTACTCTGTGTGTGTATATGGAACAGTAAAAGAGAGTTAAGAATAACTACAAATATAGGCCACATAACAATTATATACTGCAAACCAGCTGTAATTTCTGGCTGGATATTCAGACCATATTTACATTACACAGAAAGATAAGACATCAAGATTTATTGGATAAACACGACAAATGTTGCTGTCGGGACGCAGCATCAGGTTATTTTTATCACCTCAACGTGGCTCAAAAATATAGAAGCTATTATCTCAGTCTGAAGTCAGAAGCAGGGCAAGCTCAGGTTAATTCAGGTGCATTAAAGCTTCAAGTTCTTATAATTCTGTCTGCTAATCTTAGCTGGTTGGCTTTTGCGCAGAAGGTTGCTCCCTCATGGCCAGAAGATGCTGCAGCACCTCCTAACGGTGAAACCTAACACAAGGCATAAACCTGCTTGTCCAGTCAAACCACTGGCGCGTGTTCACCCTTTCCATAAACAGTCAGATTCTTTGCAAAGCCCGCATTCTTGCTTGGTGATGGAAAAATTGAATGTTTTTCCATTCAATAATCTAGTCTAATCTGGGATTTTCTGTCTAATTCAGTCGTGATAGCAGTCACAAGTAGTTAATGAAATCCAAGTAATCAGTATTAGCACGTTGTCCATTACTAGTATGTGCTGATGGGAAGGAAGGGAAGGCAGAAAAGAGAAGCTGCTTGTAAGTGATGGTGACTGACGGTTTCCTCGTGGACAAACCTGGACCACGCTGTCTTCTGCTGGGATCACCAGCTGCTTGGCATGTAGGGATAATCTGATGTTTTAGTAATTATTGATGTGATGGTTTCAACATAGCTGGTGGACATATTTTTCTAGTCACTCCCCCTGCCCTTTTAGCCGAATCTCAGCTGTTTCCCTTTGGAGCCCATAAATCCCGCACACTCCCTTAAGTGTGTGTCCCACTCTTCCAGGCTGGCTCATAACTTCTGCCCATTGGCTAATCTGAGACATCTCTCTCCTTTGGAAGCGGAGAAACTTGTGGGGTCTTATTCACTGTCCTTTGAGAGCTTGGGGAAAGAAGAGAGGGTGGGTGATTCTGTTTACCCCTATGATCCTGCCATGTCCCGTTGGCTCGAGATATGGCAAGGGGCCTCTTGCCTTTAGAAATGTCCTGATTATGAGAAGCAGATATCATTCATATGGTCCAGCACACATGCAAATTTCAAAAGTTTTATGCTCAGGCCTCTATCCATCTTGACTGATCCACTTGGATGTAGGAAGTGTTCAGGTACCAAATTCTGATTTCCCCAAATTCTGCCTCCATTAGTGTATTTTCCTCTCCACGATCTCCTGTTTACACCTCCTGTGGCATGATTGGGGGTGGGATAGGAACAGATCAAGCATTTTACAGCAAAGTCTCCATTAAAACTGGCCATGAGGCATATGGCTGGGGGATGATCTTAACAGAGGAAAAAGCCTGGAAGCAGCAGGCAGGGCTTCAGGCATCTGAAGTTTTAATTGGAGCTGAAGGAGCCACTTCCTAGATCATTTACTCACAGGGCTGCTGGCTGGAGGCCCCAGGTCTTTGCCACACAGGCCCCATCCCAGGCTTCCCAAGTGTCCTTGTAACAGAGCAGCTGACTTGGTCTACAGAAATTGGAATGTTCTGAAGAGGAGCGTATCAGAAACCACAATGTCTTTTATGACCTCATCTTAGATGTCAGACACTCACAGTCACTATATTCTAGTCATTACAAGATCAAATCCTGGATCTGTGAAAGGGGAGGGGAATTCAGCTCTACTTTTTTTAAAGTGAGGGTCAAAGAACAAGAGGACACTTTAAAGCACCACAACATTTTTATTCTTTTCACTGAGGTACAGAAAATAAATTTAAGTTGACTAACCTTACATTACATGGTAAAGGTTCTGACTCGAATGTGTGTGTGTGTGCATGTGTGTATGTATTGGGGTCGGATGGGTTACTTTGCTACCACCAAGCAGTTCTCAGTCAGTCACTCAGTCACATCTGACTCTTTGTGACCCCATGGACTGCAGCACACCACGCTTCCCTGTCCATCACCAACTCCCAGAGCTTGCTCAAACTAATGTCCATTGAGTCAATGATGCCATTCAACCATCTCATCCTCTGTTGTCCCCTTCTCATGCCTTCAATCTTTCCCAGCATCAGGGGCTTTTCCAGTGAGTCAGTTCTTCACATCAGGTGGCCAAAGTATTGGAGCTTCAACTTCAGCATCAGTCCTTCCAATGAATATACAGGACTGATTTCCTTTAGGATTGACTAGTTTGATCTCCTTTGCAGTACAAGGGACTCCCAAGAGTCTTCTCCAACACCACAGTTCAAAAGCATCAATTCTTTGGTGCTCAGCTTTCTTCATGGTCCAACTCTCACATCCATACATGACTTACTGGAAAAACCATAGCTTTGACTAGATGGACTTTTACTGGTAATGTCTCTGCTTTTTAATATGCTGTCTAGATTTGTCATAACTTTTTTCCCAAGGAGCAAGCATCTTTTAATTTTATGGCTGCAGTCAACATTTACAGTGATTTCGGAGCCCCAAATAATAAAGTCTCTCACTGTTTCCACTGTTTCCCCATCTATTTGTCATGAAGTGATGGGACCAGATGCCATGATCTTAGTTTTCTGAATGTTGAGTTTTATGCCAACTTTTTCACTCTCCTCTTTCACTTTCATCTTGGTTCTTTAGTTCTTCTTTGCTTTCTGCCATAAGGGTGGTGTCTTCTGCATATTTGAGGTTATTGATATTTCTCCCGGCAATCTTAATTCCAGTTTGTGCTTCATCCAGCCCAGTGTTTCTCATGATGTACGCTGTGTATAAGTTAAATAAGCAGGGTGACAATTTTCAGCTTTGATGTACTCCTTTCCCAACCTAATGGATGCAGAAGATATTAAGAAGAGGTGGCAAGGATACACAGAAGAACTATACAAAAAATATCTTAATGACCCAAATAACCACGATGGTGTGATCACTTACCTAGAGTCAGACATCCTGGAGTGTGAAGTCAAGTGGGCCTTAGGAAGCATCACTATGAATAAAGCTAGGGGAGGTAATGGAAGGATTCTAGTTGAGCAATTGCTAATCCTAAAAGGTGATGCTATGAAAGTGCTGCACTCAATATGCCAGCAAATTTGGAAAACTCAGCAGTGGCCACAGGACTGAAAAAGCTCTGTTTTCATTCCAATCCCAAAGAAAGGCAATGCCAAAAATCTTCAAACTACCACACAGTTACACTCATCTCACAAGCTAGCTAAGTAATGCTCAAAATCCTCCAAGTGAGGCCTCAGTAGTACGTGAACTGAGAACTTCCAGATGTTCAAGCTGGATTTAGAAAAGGCAGAGGAACCAGATCAAATTGCCAACATCACTGGATCATAGAAAAAACAAGAGAATCCAATGGATGTTCTACAATTCAACTCAATTCTGATACTATCTACCCATGTTAGCATCAGGATAGAGGGCTCATTCCCACAAGACTTCCCTTCACTTCAGATGCCAATAATAAGTCAAGGTTGTCACCTAGATTTCTGACAAAACTGCTGTACATTGGAGGTTCCCATGATCCCTTCTTTGGATTTGGTTAATTTGCTTGAATAGCTCAAAAGACTCAGGAAACCTGTCTGCTCACTACATTGTTGGTTTATTACAAACAATATTAAGGGATATTAATCAATAGCCAGATAAAGAGATCCATAAGGCAAAGTCCTGAGTCCTGACAGATGAGTTATTGTTTTTGTGGAGTCTGAAAACCTGCACAGCGGCACATGGAAACTTTCTGGTTCTACCTGGAAACTCTTTGATTCTCATCCTTTTGGGGTTTTATGGAGGCTTTATCACATAGTTGTGACTGATTAACTAATTGGCCATTGGTGACTGATTCATCCTCCAACCCCTCTTCCCTCTCTGGAGGTGGGGGGTTGGGACTAGAAGATCCAACCTGCTAATCACAAGGTTGGTTCTCCTGAAAACCAGTCCCCATCCTTAGGTGGGGTTCAAAAGTCACTGCATTAATACAACAAAAAGACATCTTTGTTTCTCTCATTTAGGAATGCCAATGGTTTCAGGAGCTCTGTGCCAGAAATGGGGATGAAGACCAAAGATATTAATATAAATCACAATATCACACATAGTTAGCAGGCAAAGAAGCTGAGACACAAGCCCAGATAATGATTCTGGTGCCCATGAAACTGGCCTTTCAGTGAGAAAAGATTGATTTCTTGAGACTATGTCATATGTGTTGACATAGAAGATTCATACTGTCAATAATACAACTGTCTGAGATTTAAAACTCTGAATTATCTTGGCCAACTCAAGAGCTGCAACTGAGCTTGGAGAGATCTCTCTAAGAAGACTGGAGGGATATAATAAGATCATTCCCAAGCTCTCATCTAGGGGTGGAAAAGTAAAATGGGGAAGTGAAATTGTTTTTAGATTAAAGGAAGCATAGGCAAACATAACATATGGAGATAAGTGGGGGAAAGATATACTATTTTAGTTTAAAAAAATTGATTATTAGTGACTAAAAATGGAAGGCGGTTATTAATCAGATAGAAAAGCCTAAAAAGCCTATCAGATTTCATACGTTAGCATGGAGGAATTTGAGTAAACCAGAAAAATAAAGAAAAAGATATCATAGCAGAATAAACCAAATACATTGATAACAAAAGTTTAAAAATAAGAGATTGACATATAGCAAACAAAAAAGAAATGAATATTGAACTAGGAAGAAGGAAAAATTATGAACACCATCTAAGAAAAGAAGGGACATCATTTAACAATAAAAGGCAAAGTTAGGCATCAGATATGTCATAAATTTATATGAACAAACAGTATGGCAGCTAAATACATTAAGCAAAAATTAATAGGAATATAAGACAAATGATAAAAATATACTTATGCAAGAAATTTAATATATTCTAAAAGATCAATACAGTGAACTTAAAAATAACCAAATACATGGTGTAGAGGTTCAGAATGAACTTCCCTTAAAACATGTACTTTTGGATGAAGATTATTTTGAGCTAAAAGGAATCAAGATCCTGAGGGTTTAAGAGAAACTGCTGCTCTTCCTTTAACTACCTAGATGAATTTAAGCTGGGACTCCTTCTCAGGAAAGAGTTATTACTACAGATATATTCTATCTAAGTGGCCTCATCTATATAGCAGGGCATTTTAATTAACATCTGTTCTTTCTCTTATCATCCTGTGAAAGACCCTTCTGTCCTCAGAAGCCCCAAGCCCCTATCCCATTCCTTAGCTCAGGATGGCATATAGAACTCATTTTACAGTTCTGTTTCTGATCCTCTGATATATGTGAGGTTCTCTGACCCTCTCATGTATGGGTAGTTCCCACATATATTAAATCAAATGTATATTCTACTGTTAATCTGTATCATATCAATTTAATTCTTAGATCATTCAGAAGAACTTAGAGGGGTGAGGAAAATTTTTTTTCCCTCCAACAGTAGGAGCTAAGTAATACCAGCTGTTGTTCAGTCGCTGTCATGTCCGACTCTTTGCCACACCATGAACTGCAGCACTCCAGGCTTCTCTGTCCTTCACTATCTCCCAAGTTTGCTCAAACTTGTGTCCATTGAGTCATGATGCCACCCAACCATCTCATCCTCTGTCACCCCCTTCTCCTCCTGTCCCCAGCATCAGGGTCTTTTCCAATGAATTGACTTCACATCAGGTGGCCAAAGTATTGGAGCTTCAGCATCAGTCCTTCCAATGAACATTCAGGGTTGATTTCCTTTAAGATTGACTGGTTTGATCTCCTTGCTGTCCAAGGGACTCTCAAGCATTTCTCCAACACAACAGTTTGAAAGCATCAATTCTTCACTACTCAGTCTTCTTTATGGTCCAACTCTCACATCCATACATGACTACTGGAAAAACCATAGCTTTGACTACGTGGACATTTGTCAACAAAGTGATGCCTTTGCTTTTTTTTTTTTCCCTCTCTCTTTTTTTAATGTCTGTTAAAAATTGTCATTATTTGCATCAACGTCTATTATTGTTACAAGGATAAAATATGAGCTGTATTTTCTTCCAGGTAAAATTTCAGAACAAAGGCACTAACAGATTCTGAAATACAATTTTGTTTTCATAGGTATATATAGATGTATATGGACACACATACACATATATGTACATAAAATATATGTGAAAAGCTTCGTATATGTGTCATTTAGATTATATGTTAAGTAATCCTTAATAAACACAAATGAGTTAAATAACTTAACATCCCCACCCTAGAACTGTAAGATAATCCTTCTGTTTTACTATGACTTTTCTCAAAAATGAATATGGAAATATTCTTTCTACACATATTACTTAATTTCGACCTTAATTATACCATTGCCTTCATTTTTGATGTCTTTGCTTTTTAACATGTTGTCTAGGTTGTCATAGCCTTTCTTCCAAGGAGCAAGCATCTTAATTTTGTGGCTGCAGTCACCATACGCACTGAATTTGGAGCCCAAGAAATTAAAATCTGTCACTATTTCCATTATTTCCCCCATTTATTTGCCATGAAGTGATGGGACCAGATGTCATGATCTTCGTTTTTGAATGCTGAGTTTTGAGCCAGCTTTTTCACTCTCCTTCTCCTCCATCAGGAGGCTTTTCAGTTTCTCTTTTCTGTCTGCTCTTAAAGTGGTATCATCTGCATATGTGAGGTTGTTGATATTTCTCCTGGCATTGATACCAACATGTGATTCATTCAGCCTTGCATTTGCATGATGTACTCTGCATAAGTTAAACAAGCAAGTGACAATATACAGCCTTGATGAACTCCTCTCCCAAGTTGGAATCAGTCTGTTGTTCCATGTCCAGTTCTAACTGTTGCTTCTTGACCTGCATATAGGCGTCTCAGAAGACAGGTAAGGTGGTCAGATATTCCTGTCTCTTTAAAAATTTAGTACACTAGTAGCCTATGGATAATGAAAATATGCTGGTATCAAATTAAAATGCACAACATAAAAGTTGTGAGTTTAAGTTTTATTAAGAATCCTACTGAGGACTATAACCTAGGAGACAATGACTCAGTTAGTCCCAAAGAAATTGCTCCAAAGAGACAGGGAGTAAGCAAGTTCATATATGATTCGTGGCTAGGGAACCCATGCAGTCAAGCATACACCTTGGTGAAAGATTATTGCTAATCACAAAGAACAGATATGTGGAGTTAATGATTTTAGTGTTGTCCTATGTATGGGAAGATGCAAGAATCTAGGTTCATTATCATTCTTCCTCAAATATACATCAAACTATCTAGGAGGATTACTTATCCAAAGCAGAGTGTCTTGTCTTATATTTCATCCTGAACTCCTCTCAGAGTGCACTGTTGGTGGGCAACTGCAGTGGATTATATCTTACCCCTAATACAGTCAAGGGGTAAGGAACATCCTTTTCCTCTTCTTTCTTCACTGTGGATCAAGAGAATTTTTGAGGTGTTTATTTCAGATTCACAATCATTTCCACATATGATCTTAGGTTTTATGTCAGAGAAAAGTACAGATCCTGATATAAATACATTTATCCACAAACTGCTCATATTCTAAAGGAGAGTTGCTCAATATTTCAACTCAGGGATTGTTTGCTAATTGCTATAATGTACATGGATCATCTAAATTCTTAATGGAAGCACTGACAGACCCAACTTGGGTCAGGTCCACTTGCCACCACAAAGCAAGGCCAATCTACTGACATCAGATTGTAGCAAAGAAAAATATAGTGTTTATTTGCAGGGTACCAAGCAAGGAAAGAGAGTCCCTTGGACTGCAAGGAGATCCAAAGGAAATCAGTCCATCCTAAAGGAAATCAGTCCTGAATATTCAGTGGAAGGACTGATGCTGTAGCTAAAACTCCAGTACTTTGGCCACCTGATGCAAAGAACTGACTCATTTGAAATGACCCTGGATGCTGGAAAGATTGAAGGCAGGAGGAGAAGGGAATGACAGAGGATGAGATGGTTGGCATCACCGACTCGATGGACATGAGTTTGAGCAAACTCTGGGAGTTGGTGATGGACAGGGAAGCCTGGCGTGCTGCAGTCCATGGGGTCACATAGAGCTGGACACAATTGAGCAACTGAACTGAACTGAAGCAACGAAAAAGGCTTCCTAGGTGGCACAGTGGTAAAGAATTCTGCAACGCTAGAGACGAGACGCAGGTTCAGTCCCTGGGTTGAGAAGATCCCCTGGAGAAGGAAATGGCAACCCACTCCAGTATTCTAGTCTAGAAAATTCCATGGACAGAGGAGCCTGGTGGGCTACAGTCCATAGGGCTGCAAAGAGTCATACATGACTGAGCACACAGGCAGGGAGGTTCATGGAGCACACACACATGTACCACATGGCAGTTCATGGACTTTCTTCTGATTGGTTGGTGGTGAGGTAACAAGGTGATGTTCAGGAATCTTAATAATCAGCTTTCTGATGCCAAACGGTCTGGGGTCTATGTGCTGTGGTCAGCAGGAAGCCACCATCCTCCACCTTGGTGGGAAGGGAGGGGGCTTAGTTTCTGCAGAACCATTCAAAGATAAGGCATGCTATGTCTGTCTCCTGAGGAGGAACTGGAACTCTGTTTTGCAGTCAAATTGTTGCTTAAGCTGTTGTTTAAGCTCTCACTACTTTTCTTGCTTACCTGCTTTTCTTTTGTTTGTGTGCTCCTTCACTGCTTTGGACTGTTGTCTGGAACTCAGATAAAGCTTAGAGGAATTTGTTGTTATTGCTTTCAACAAACAAGAAATGGAGGACAAAAAGGGACTTTTGTAGGGGGGCCCTTCAAGGTCCTGCTCAATTTCAAACCCCTCTTTTCTTTGATTCTCCTCAATCCCAAGGGGAACAGGGTCACAGCAAGAAAGTGAATACAGTTTTGGACAGAGGTTAATCATAAACTCAGCAGAGGAGCTCAGGTTTAGGCGGACTTGGTTCCAGAAGCATTAAACAGAATTCTACATTGTCAACTAATTTATTTTCCATTTCAGAGCTATGTGACATGTTTTCATTTCCCTTTTGGAAGGAAACAACTAAATACCTGTTATCAATCCATCATTTACTTGTATAACATAAACATTTTAAATCTGCAGTGTAAAATAGTAAATAACCTTCCCCACAACACAGAAGTACCCTGAGAGGTTTAGTATTTTTAGAGGGGAAAAATATTAACACATGGATGTGATAAAAGATGAAATTTGTAAATATTTGTGAAAATATAAGAATAACAACAAACTCTACTTTGTTTTCATCTTATGAAAAGATCCACAATGATTCAGTAAATTTTATTCCCAATTAAATGTTCTATCACCCTCTGGCATGCCATACAGATTACTAATTCATATTTCAATATTTTTCACATTTAATTTAATTGATATAATTGTATCTATGGAATGACTACTCTATGGTCTGCTTTAATAAAGATGTGTGAGATAATTCAGTAGAATCACTTTTATTTATCAAGCATTTTGCAGAAAGCCTGGGACTATGTAAGAAGTACTAAATTACATAGTTGTAATTTAATGATTAAGTTTTATTTAATATCAGATAAAGAGTGAAGCACAAGTTAGACTATGGACAGAGAATTTAGCCCATGCACCCGTCTGTCTCCCAGTTTGTGTTGGGAATGGAGGTGTGTTACCAAACCAGATCTGTGTGCTCGATTCTCAACAAGCCAAAGGCTGAGACACAGAGGTTTGTAACTGAGCTTATTCATGAGGCAGCCACGTGAAAAGAGAGGAGAACTAGTCTCAGATCCATCTCCTTGAAGGCAAGGGGTTGGGGATATTTATGGAGGAAGTAGGCCACAGGGTATGATTTTTGGAAGGAGGAGGAAAGGTGAGGTAATTGATGTTCTGAGCCTGTGCATTTGGGTTACATGTTTCTGTGTATTTAAAATGTAGCCACTCGGCATGTGAGAGTGATTTCCCGTCGTCTGAGGTCAATAAGCCACCATCAGACACCTGCCCAGGGACTGTTTTAGGGTTGATGACCCCAACTAGCTGCCTAGCACTGGGCCAGATCCAAGTTTCTATAGGCAAGTGGGCTGTGTGAAGCTGGAAAGGAATGCAATCAAAGAGAAAAAAAGAAGGAAAATAACTAAAGCGAGCTTAATTAATGAAGGCAGTTTATAAGCACAGGGGTTTTAACCAGCTGTTCCTTAGATTATCTCTTATTCTGTAAGACAAGCTCAAGAATTTCTGTTAGCTTATCACCTTCTGTTAACTCTATGCGGCATGGCTTCAGGCATAGGGTAGCAAAATTTGTCACCTCAAGTATCTTTCTGTCAGGTAGATTGTTTTGAGATAAAAGCAATCAAGGCCTCAAGAGTCAGGGCATCTTTCTTTTGACCTCCCCATTCTGACTCAGACGCTAAAGAATGCGCCTGCAATGCAGGAGACCCGGGTTGGGAAGAGTCCCTAGAGAAGGGAATGGCAACCCACTCCAGTTCTCTTGCCTGGAGAATTCCATGGACAGAGGAGCCTGGTGGGCTACAGTCCATGGGGTCACAAGGAGTCAGACAGGACTGAACGACTAATACTTTCACTCTTTTCATAGACTGAATAATTTGATGAAGGGCCTGTTCTTTATCTTGTTTCTTCAAACAAACATTTTGTTTACCAAATATTTGCTCTTTCATCACCACTTGAATTCTCTCCCCTTTGAAGCCCCAAACCCCTATTCCCAACAACCTCTTTTGTCTTTGGCTGAAGACAGAGCTTAAGGTGAGGGCTCCTGGCAAGTTGGCAAGTTAGCTCGGTTTTCGTGGGTCTCTCTCCTGTATACATGTCACTAAACTTTTGTTTGATTTTCTCCTGTTAATCTGTCTCATGTCAATTTAATTCTCAGACCACTCAGAAGGACCTAGAAGGGTAGCTGCTGCTGTTGCTGCTAAGTCGCTTCAGTCATGTCTGACTCTGTGCAACCCCATAGACGGCAGCCCACCAGGCTCCCCCGTCCCTGGGATTCTCCAGGCAAGAACACTGGAGTGCGTTGCCATTTCCTTCTCCAGTGCATGAAAGTGAAAAGTGAAAGTGAAGTCGCTCAGTCGTGTCCGACTCTTAGCGACCCCATTGACTGCAGCCTACCAGGCTCCTCCGTTCATGGGATTTTTCAGGCAAGAGTACTGGAGTGGGGTGCCATTGCCTTCTCCATAGAAGTGTAGAGGAAAGGCTTTTCCTACCTAACAGTAACAACGCCATAAACTTTTCTGTCAAGTTTTCATTAGTTTATATTCTATTAATGCCCTTTCCTCTCATTTTTTTCTTTGTGTTGCCCAAGTTCTGATAACTCTGCTGCCAAATGGCTAAGCAGAAAAAAAATAAAGTTCAAGTTAAGAACTTTTCTGTGTTTTAAGATCTCTGGTGAAAGAGGGGGAAAGGTTGTCTATTTGCTAACATATGGGATTTCTAAAATTTTACCCTTGTATGCCTGCTGCCTCATTAGAGGAAGCTGGTATTTATCAATATACTACCCAGCCAAACTAACCTCCCTAGGCTACAAAAAGGTTACAATCAAACGTGATTATCCATTGCCAAGCTACTTTTCAGCTACCTGCTCATAAAATCAAAGAGAATTTTTATTGAACCCAGAGATTACCCTTTCAGGGGAAAATGTTCCCTGAAACCATCTTATAAGAGTGAGTCAGACTGCTTTGTTTATCTCCAAGGTCTCAATCAACTAACAAACATTTGCCCAACTTCTACTCAGAATATTTGCACCAAGAGTTCTGATAAATCCAAGCACAGTTTACACATGACTAGTCTGTCCCCTTGGACTTCTAGGTGTGTCTGTTCCCAAACCTACCAAATCCTCAAATAACTTTAGGAACCTTCTCCAGAGCTGAACATCAACATCAACTTTGTCTCCAGAATGAGGAATACTACTGTGGTAAAAATCCACTGATGACTTGTAACAGAGAGTTTGAATTGCTCATCTACTGAAGTATTCCCCAAGAATCAGTCACACTTGTCCACCAGAGCCAAGATGAGCTCATTCGTTGCTTTTTGTTTTGTTTGTTTGCTTTTCATATTTGGCCACATCTTGTGGCTTGTGCCCTGCCAGGATCAAACTTTCACCCTTGGCAATGAACACACGAGTCCTAACCACTGGACTGCCAGGGAATTCCTGAGATCATTCATGTTAAGCCTACTTCCGTTATGGCTTGTAAGGGTAGCTCATAATATTCTGGTTTTACAAACTGAGACCCAAGTGAGTGACTTCCTCTTCACTGTCAAACCCCGCTAGATCAACAAGTCAAACCCAAATGTGAGGTTTCCCTACATTGAGAAACGGTAATAAAAGAAATGGTGTCCTGATTCTATCAAAATAATCTGAGTTGTGTGGTGCCTGCTTGAGGGTGAATAGTGTAGCTTTCCAATAAATAGATACACACAATCAAGCTTTTAGACTAACACAATCAAGCTTTTTAGACTAGTAATCAGAGCATACAAAATAAAATCATGAAACAGACTGGCAAAAAGTTAAAAGTGTAACAAAAGCAAATTTTGGCTAAGACACATACTTGTAACTGGAGTCTAAATTGTTATACACACCTGGAAAACAAGTTGACATTATCTTGACATTATAAATGACCTATGACCCAGAAATTTCACTCTTAGGTATATACCTTAAAGACACTGTTGAACTTGAGAATCTAAAGACATGTACAAACATGATTATAACATCATTGCTTTTAATAATAAATACTGGAGACAGCCTAAATACGCAACAGTAGTGGAAAAGATTTAGAAGGGGAATGGAACGGTTATACAATGAAGAGTTTACAGCTGTTAAGATAAAGGAGCTACAATTAAACCTATCAAAAAATATACATTTCAAATATAAGATGTTGAAAAAAATCATCAAAACAATAATACACTATTCTGTACCATTTTTATACATTCTGAAAACATGCAATATTGAATACATATTATTTAGGGAAGTTTTCATATAAAGCAACACATTTTTTAAAAAGCCAGGGGATGATCGGTACAAAACTCACAATAGTGGTTACCTCTGAGGTCAGAAAAGGGCAGATGCAGTATAGCAGAAAAAAACCCAGGCTATCGAGGCAGACTGCTTCCTCTTTAGCCATGGTATGGTTTCTTTCTTCATACTTTTCATGTGTTATATATTAATTGCTTGCTCTCTTGTGTTCATGGAATAGTCCTCAATCATATTTTTAAATAAAGTGTTAACTAGAAGATAGATGGGGTAAGGAACTATTGCTTTTAATCAGAAGCTATTACATACTATTTTAAAAAGCATACATATTTTATATTCACATGAACAAATAAAACTTTCAGAATTTTCCTCCAAAATAGTGTGTATGTCAGAAGGTTGGGGGATGGGCAGGGATATTACAGCAACTTTGTAGGCCCTGAAATAAAATTATCTCCATGATATATTTTATCCCATTTGTATATAAATCTTTTAAAGTATATGTGTGTGTGTGTATATATATATATTTCTTAGAGTATGAAAAGAACATTTCTAGGATCCATGAGAAAGAATATTTGTAAGAATCTAAAGCAGTTGTCTCCTCTGACAGGCAGATTCCCTTTTCATTTTATTGTATAATTTCTTGTATTTTCATTTAACTTTACTGTTTAATTAACTAATTTAATTACTCAATGCTATATGAGCTTTGGGGCTTCCCTGTAGCTCAGACAGTAAAGAATCTGCTTGCAGTGCAGGAGACCTGGGTTCCAAACCTGAGTCGGTAAGATCCCCTGGAGAAGGGAATGGCAATCCACTTCAGTATTCTTGCCTGGAGATCTCCACGGAGAGAGGAGCCACAGTCCATGCGGTCGCAAAGTGTCGGACACGACTGAGCGCCTAACATGCTTTCTGATTAAATTACTTTTTGAATGAGGGCAGGAGGTGGGAGAAGAGGCTAAGCAGGGAGGCCTCCTGGAGACGGCAGCAAGGGCCGCAGCGCCCCCGCCATCCGCTCTGTGAGCGCGGACCCCCTCCCGCATCTTCGTCGGGCCCCCCCCCCCAGGGCCCGGCCGCCACGTGGGCCGGGAGGCGGGCGGTGGGCGGAGACGAGCCCCGGCCGCCCCGCCCCGCGCACCTGGCCGGTTGCCGTGGCAGCAGGCCTCTCCCGCTCGGCGGGACCTCACAATCGGCGGGGGCCGCCAGCCCCTCCCCCGCCCCCTGCGGAGACCTGGCCGCGCGCTCGCCCTCGGCGGGTCCTGAGCCCACGGACACACACACTCGCTGCCCCGCTGCCCCGCGCGCCTGCTAGCCTGCTCTGCCCAAAGGGACACCGTTCACGACTGGCCGCCCAAGCCGGGCTGGGGGAGCCCGGGGTCGCGTCTGGGACCCGCGCCCAAACCCGCCCCCTCGAGAGGAGGCGCGTCGGGGCGATGACACCCTTGGCTCCTGATCCTCGGGGCGACTAAGAGGTGAGCTCGCTCGGCACCGTCGTCCCTGTCACCTGGACTTTCTTTTGAAATTACATCATACCCTCCCTCCCTTCTAGATTTTTCTGAGACTTAAAATTGTAGGGGACAGTAAAGAACACCCGAAATGTAAACCTTGGCTTATGGATGAGCTGAAACCCACAGATGTTTGATTTGTTCATGGCCAGCCTATGTGGAGAGACTTGGCTAAATTCTTTACAAAGCTGATCTCATGTCTGCTTCACGCAGTCGGTAAAGTATGCAGTATTCTTATCCCCATTTCACAGATGAAGAGACCAAGGCACAAACTAGGTAGGTGACTTGTCAAGGTTTATTCAACTCCTTTGTATAGATAATTGTTGCAAAGGAGGAGGAAATACAAGGTGGGGGGGGGGGTGGGCAACAGATCTGGTTTCCAATGGTACACCCTTTTCACTACCTCTCCTCTTTCTAACCAATCACTCTTGCCTCATAGGCTCCTTTGAGAAGTTCATGAGCTCTGTGGATCTCTCCCTACAAGGGAAAAATGCACCTGGACACACACACCCTGTAGATTTCCATATGATTTCAGAATATCCAGACTTCAAACATGAACTTCAATTTGAGGAATTCCATTATTTCCACTACCTTTTGAGATTGTCCACAGGGATGTTTAGATAGGGGTTTGCCAAGATGTTCCAGGGCCACACATACGTACTGAGATGTGTGCGGATGTTGTGACCCTCCTGAGGATCAGAGATGCTGTACAATCTACGAGCAACCCAGGACTAAGAGAGCAGGATTTCTGTTTCCCCCAAGGGGGTCAGTCTTATCAGTTGGTAGCAAAGAGCACTACACAAGGCATTTGCTCTCTCCTCAGCATCTCCAAGCTTTCGCCAAGAGATGCAAGCCATAAAACTGACCTATGGGCTGCTTAATTCATCCTTGTATTTTAATTGGACAAGGCCATATGCTGCTAGTTATTTGTAGGGGCATTGCACTCAGAGACAACCCTAAAGCTTGTCTCTATCTTCACAAATGAGGTTGCATCAACTCAGTGTAAGCAATAAGCTTTAGAGGAGCATTTTATCCTATTCTGTATGTGATGTATGTATGAGGTAAGACGACCCTGCACCTAACCAGAAAAGACTAATAATAATGCAACAAGCCTTAAATGCCAGCGAAAATAAATGTCACCAAGCCAAGCCTCAAAGGCCAAGAGGATGAGTTCTCAAGCAGCTTGGGACTTAATCGGAGCCTATTTATACACATGGTGCTAACAAACTGCCTCATCAATTCCTAGTCCATCACACATTGTAAACAGATTAGAAGGGAACAGAGGGGCTACAGCAAGCAGAACATTAAAGCCACATGCCGCGTGATAGCTGATGTTTTCCACAGCAAAAGAGGAAGCACAAAGCATAAACAGCAGGCAGGAGAGGAGGAAGAAAGAAAGGGCCCCGGCACAAATCTGATTGTGGTGGTCACTTACTGGAACATCTTCCTCCTTGCCCTCACCCAGTCGTGGGCTGACTGCACCTGCCCAAAACCTCATCATTCCCATGCACCAGGCCCAGATCTCTGCCTGAATAAGGTTTCCCATCCCCTTGTGAAGTCTAACTCAGCATGTTCAAAGCCTAGCCGTCTATACTCCCTAACCAATCTGGATCCTATCCTGAGTACTCCCTCTCAGACGCAGGTTGCTCAAACCAGAAACTTAGGTGTTTTCTTTGTTTCTTCCACACAAGTTTTTAACCTTCAGTCATCATTTATTGAGCAAATATTTATTGACTGCCTCATAGAAGTCAGGTTCTGGGTGATGGAGAGACAATGATAATCAAAATATAAAGCTTCTATGCCATTAACACTGGCTACTAGTGGGAGAGACAAACAGTACATAAATTGAATATATCTATATTTTAAGGTCTCTAGATGTTATATATATAGAAATGTTTTACTTAATATTGTGAAGAAAATAAACCAAAAGGATGATGTAACATTGTGGCTGCAATTTGAGTGGTGAGAATGCCAGCCAACAGAAATTCTGAGCAAAGAACACTGTAGGCAGAGGGAACAAGATGTTCCAGGGGCCGGAAGTGAAGAGAAGTAGAAGTCCCTCAGTCATGTCTGATTCTTTACAACCCCACAGACTGCAGCTCACCAGGCTTCCCTGTTCTTCACTACCTCCCAGAGTTTGTTTAAACTAATGTCCATTGAGTCGGTGATGCCATCCAGTCATCTCATCCTCTGTCATCCCCTTCTCCACCTGCCTTCTATCTTTCCCAGCATTAGGGTCTTGTCCAGTGAGTCGGCTCTTCACATCAGGTGGCCAGAGTATTGGAGCTTCAACTTCAGCATCAGTTCTCCCAATGAATATTCAAAGTTGATTTTCTTTAGGATTGACTGGTTTGATCTCCTTGCTGTCCAAGGGGTTCTGAAGAGTCTTCTTCAACACCCTAGTTTGAAAGCATCAGTTCTTCAGTGCTCAACCTTCTTTATGGTCCAACTCTCACATCCATACATGACTGCTGGAAAAACCATAGCTTGGACTGTATAACCTTTGGTGGCAAAGTAATGTCTCTTCTTTATAATGTGCTGTCTAGGTTGATCATAGCTTTTCTTCCAAGGAGCAAGAGTCTTTTAATTTCATACCTAACAATTGCACTCATTTCACAGGCTTGGTAAGGTCATGCTCAAAGTCCTCCAAGCTAGGCTTCAACCACACGTGAACCAAGAAATTTCAGATGTACAAGCTGGATTTAGAAAAGGCAGAGGAACCAGAGATCAAATTGCCAATATCCAATGGATCATAGATAAAGCAAGAGAATTACAGAAAAACATCTACTTATGCTTCATTGACTACGTTAAAGCCTTTGACTGTGTGGATCACAACTGTGGAAAATTCTGAAAGAGATGGAAAACCAGACCACCTTACCTCCTTCCTGCAAAACCTGTTTGCAGGTCAAGAAGCAACAGTTAGAATGGGACATGAAATGACAGACTGGTTCAAAATGGGGAAAGGAGTACATATTGTCGCCCTGCTCATTTAACTTACATGCAGAGTATATCATATGAAATACTGGGCTGGATGAAGCACAAGCTGGAATCAAGATTGCAGGGAGAAATATCAATAACTTCAGATATGCAGATGACACCACCGTTACGGCAGAAAGTGAAGAGGAACTAAATCTCTTGATGAAGGTGAAAGAGGTGAGTGAAGAACCTGGCTTAAAACTCAACATTAAAAAAACTAAGATCATAGTATCTGGTCCCATCACTTCATGGCAAATAGATGGGGAAACAATGGAAACAGTGACGGATTTTTTTTTTTTGAGTCCCAAAATCACAGCAGATGGTGACTGCAGCCATGAAATTAAAAGACGCTTGCTCCTCAGAAGAAAAGCTATGACACACCTAGATGGTGTATTAAAAAGCAGAGACATTACTTTGCCAACAAAGGTCCATCTAGTCAAAGCTATGGTTTTTCCAGTAGTCATGAATGGATGTGAGAGTTGGACTGTGAAGAAGGCTGAATGCCGAAGAATTGATGCTTTTGAACTGTGGTGTTGGAGAAGACTCTTGAGAATCCCTTGGACTGCAAGGAGATCCAACAAGTCCATCCTAAAGGAGATCAGTCCTGAATATTCATTGTAAGGACTGATGCTGAAACTGAAGCTCCAATACTTTAGCCACCTGGTGTGAAGAGTCGACTCACTGGAAAAGATCCTGATGCTGGGAAAGATAGAAGGCAGGTGGAGAAAGCGACAACAGAGGACAAGTTGGTTGGATGGCATCACCGACTCAATGGACATGAGTTTGAGCAAGCTCTAGGAGATGGGGAAGGATTGGGAAGTCTGGCATGCTGCGGTCTGTGGGATCACAAAACTTTGGACACGAGCAACGGAACAACAACAACATGGTCTACTACTTGACTCAAAATGTTGTGTTTTGGAATTGAATAAGCAATAAGAGATAAATTATGTATTAGAAGGCTCATTGCAACTTAGTGGGATTATTTATGAAAATTTACAGTTGTGTCTCAATCATTTACCTGCCTCATTCCCACATAAGATAAAATAGGAATCATCCATCACATCTTTGGTATTTCACAGAGCTCAAGAGATTCCTGTTTATAATGAGCAGCTCACATTTCTACACAATCTTTACAGCATTTTTAAACTGCTGAAATCTGTGTGTTCTCTACATTGTGAGAGATGTACTGATAACAGAGCATTATAGAGGGAAGCTAGGCAGTTTAGTTGACCTCACCTTCTTCATGGGTAAACAGTAAGGCTATATCAAGGAGGGATGAATAAATGAAATAATAAGAAAACTGCATATCCAGTTTACTTTATGATGGGAGATTTGTTTTGAAATATTTTAACATTATGCTAGCTGAGTATTTTTGTGCTTATGTGTAATTTCTGCTTTCATGAAATTAGTTGCACTAAATTATGGTAATAATGTTTCATAAGAAACAGCATCTCTTCTTAGGGAAGCCTTAGAATACTGTTAAGTCAAAGTCAAGATGAAAAAAAATAACTCTGAATTCTATGTTTTGTTTTGATTTTTGCTGCTGTAGTTTTTGGTTTGGCCCACAAAGGCATTTGCAAGAAGCTGGTCAAATATGGCTTTAGCAGATAAGAGACTTGAGAACCTGCAGATCTACAAAGTTCTTCAGTGTGTTCGGAACAAAGACAAGAAGCAGATAGAGAAGTTGATCAGGCTCGGATATCCTGAACTCATCAATTTCACAGACCCGGTCAATGGAAACAGTGCTCTGCACTTAGCCTCAGTTTCCAATGACATCGACATGGTCAGCTTTCTCCTGAGCCTTGGTGCTCACCCTGATGTGCAAGACAAAATGGGCTGTACTCCGACTATGAGGGCTGCAGAATTGGGCCATGAATTGTCCATGGAAATATTAGCCAAAGCAAAAGCTGATATGACTATTGTTGATAACGAAGGAAAAGGTAAAAACTCTTAGCATTCTATCTAGTAAATGCAATTTGATTTGCATTTTTTCTTATGAACTTTAGAAGTCAATATAATGCATTGTTTGCTTTCAGACTTTAGAAGGGAGTTACTCATGGCATGTAGTAGTAAGAGGCTAGATTCTCACTCTTACATCTTCCCATACTTTGAAAACAGTGTAGATATTTCTTGGGAAAACCAGTTCTGAGAACTTTCTCATTGAGAAAAAATATTAGAATTAATCTTTTTTTTAATGTGGAGAACTTTCAACATGACACACTGATATTTCCATAATCATAATCACTTATTATAAACTATAAAATCCATTTAGAATTTGACATGTTAGAACCTCAAGTAATACTTGAGCTAGGGTTTTGCTCTCAAGAGAAAGTAGTTGCATTTGGAAACTTGAAGAACTAAGGCTGATTCTGACATAAGCTCCAACTTTCTATTAGTTGTTTTAAAAATGTATTTGGAAATATGACTTAATCATAGAAATATGTCATGTCTGTGATTGATTATTCAGGTGAGACAACACTGTCTCACTCTTTCCCTACGAAATCCCATCTTAAGACCACGATCTGGGAGCTTCTTGTTCAAATAACTCAAGGTTCTGGGAGGAGGTGATGCAGCCTTATGAAAATTACTAAGAAAATTACCACCAGGCTGAATATAAACTGGTAGATTTAATCAGTGGTTCCAAAAGAATTTCTTCAAGTACAAAGCCATTAACATCAGTCCCACATTAGAGAAATGAATCCCATTTTATACCATTAATTAATGTTTTCTGACAGGAACAGAATCTGCTTTCATAACTCTCTGTGGACATGGTATTTGATAAGTGACTTGCTTACTTATCAAAGAGAAGAGGACAAAGAAAACAACTATTCAATTATTTAATGCACACATGAGTCAAATGTATTTTTTAATGTTTTTATTAAAAAAAAAACCCAGCAGCCTTTCAAAGCCCTATACAACAGTAGTCCCCAATATTTTTGGCACCAGGGACTGATTTCATGGAAGACCATTTTTCTGTCTACTGGGGAGGTGGGAGAACGGTGCAAGTGATGCTTTCATAGTATAAAACAAATGACAGTTCTACGGAGCATCTAGATAAATGTAAACTGGATAAACTCTACCATTAAAATAAAAATACATGAAATGCAAATTTAAAAATGAGAGTTACTCAAACAATTAAAAATAGAAAGATGGTCAGGGACATGTTGAAAATGTACAATCAAAGACAGAGAAGTCGTAGCAGGCAAAAGTGAACCAAAACAACAACGACGACAACAACAAAATCTGGAATCGTCGCATTGTTGTTGTGTTGGTTCACTCTTGCCTGCTATGACTTCTCTGTCTTTGATTTTCAACATATCCTTGACCGTCTTTCTGTTTTTAACTGTTTGAGCAACTATTTCAGATACATGTTTATATGAGATATATTTCAGTTTTGATTTTCACATAAACTGTATTTTTATTTTAATGGTAGAGTTTATCCAATTTACATTTATCTAGATGCTCCACAGAACTGTCATTTATTTTATTCTATAAAAGCATAATATATTTACTTTATATAAATACACAGATAAATACATATAAAAATAATTTTCTCTATGGTCCGTATGATCTTTGTTTTGTTACATGTGTGTATATCTTCCTTCTCATATTTTCTAAAATTAATGGTCTGTTTCTAGTTATTTTAATGGCTAACTTGACAGCTTTACATATACATAAACCACTGTTTATCAAATCAGCACTCTAAACAGTATTCATTGATATTTTTCTATGAAAGATGAGATTGGTACAAGAATTCTTCCTGTCACCTCCCTTCCAGTATCTAATTTTAGTAAATTATAATCATTTTAGTTCTTTCAATGATTCTTTTCATATATTTTGTCTGCTTTTAATAATATCTCAAAACTCCAGCAATAAAAGATAAAGAAAAGTGAACGTTTAAACTCTCTTTCCTCTCTTCCCTACAAGTCTTGTTAAATTTCCTTATTATTTCTACATTATTGTGAACTACAGTTTTCTTTTCTGTATCTAGAATCCCCAAAGTGATTGAGCTTTGATTCAGTGATTGAAGGGATCCAGCATCTATCATGGGTCTTTTAGTCACATATTCCCTGTTGATCTCCTGTTAGAATCCTTTTTGTCATTGAGTAGTTTAGCTTACTCCTTTGGGCTTATATACTTTGATTTCTTGCATCTTTAAATTCATATGTTCATCTCTTTTATATGTGAACAGTTGCTTGACTGAGTATTAAGAATTCCCTGTTTTCTTTCCCAAGTGACATTGTAAAACTCCTTTGCTTATTTTCTAGCACTGAAAGTTGCTATGCCAAAGTCTTGCAGCCAAACTTGACATTTCCTCTTTAGAGACGGCTTGAATTTTTAACTGACTGCTCACAGGACACCTTCTTTATCTAGTTTTGTCTAGGCACATATTATGCTACTGCTAAGTCGCTTCAGTCGTATCCAACTCTGTGCGGCCCCGTAGACAGCAGCCCACCAGGCACCCCCGTCCCTGGGATTCTCCAGGCAAGAACACTGGAGAGGGTTGCCATTTCCTTCTCCGATGCATGAAAGTGAAAAGTGAAAATGAAGTCGCTCAGTCATGTCCGACTCTTCGTGACCCCATGGACTGCAGCCTACCAGGCTCCTCCGTCCATGGGATTTTCCAGGCAAGAGTACTGGAGTGGGGTGCCATTGCCTTCTCCGAGGCACATATTATGGATTGTTTCTAATCAGTTTTTCCTGAGCTCCAACATATTTGTGTTAGATCTAGGTTTTTACTTCAAGAGGGTTTTCCTTTATTATATCTCTCCATTTTTCTGTTCCATTTGGTCTTTTATTGAATGCCAATTACATACATGTTAAATATTATTTGCCTTTCTAGACCATTTAAACTCTTGGATTTTTTTCAAGTTCTTTCCACTTTTTCCTTCATGTCCCTGCCTATGGTTTTGGCAATGTCTGCTCTCCTTTTCCCTGCTTCCATGTGACTTTCATGTCTTTAGTGGTTTTAGTTTTCTCTACCATTTCTTTTATAAGATATACTTGCTCAAATTCATCTTTTCCTTCTATTTATCTTTTTGGTTTTGTTTTGTTATCAGTAATGGATCAGTCAGTAATTTTCATGTGGTATAGTTATTTGAGTTTACAATTTTTGCCTGGTGTTTGTCAGCTTCCTTTCCTTTTCTTTCAGTAACTTTTTTCATAGATCGCATGCTGGTTTTTTATTGGTTACTGTTCCTATTTGAATGAAGTCTGTTTTTAGAGTGAAGTCATTACAAAGTCAGTTTGGAGTTTGTCTGCCGTTGACTTGAGTGTCTTAAGAAAATTCTGACCGGGGTTTATAAACAGTACCCCTGTCTGTAGTACATCTTTAACATGGATTATGTTGAGGGTCTGTATGTCACGGATACCAGATATGAGAAGTTAGCATTTTTCTCTTTGCAGTGCTACTTTTTCTTCTGTGCAACTGCACAGGCAGCCTGCTCCCTGTAAACGTGGCTGGTGTACGCGTTCCATCACTCAGTACTCCCTCCCTTGCCACTCTGCAGTTTCGAAGGGGGTCCAGGGACCCACCAGTAAGCCTCGGGCACACGCACTCCTGCATATTCTAAGGAGGGCACTGGCGCATAGATTACAGGATGCCAAATACCCACGGTCAACAGGGGCTCACACTCCAGCACTCAGATTCTTCTCAAACAAGATCCTGTCACGTTTTGCTTATGACTGTTTTCTAGCTCTTATCAGAGGTTGGGGTTCCTTTTTGGTTTCTCTGTCTTGGTGTTTCAGTTGCTTTCAGAGAGAAAACCAAGGCATAAATGCCTTTGCTCTGTCTCACCTTCAACTCGCTAATTATGAATTTTAAAATTATTCTTTGTTCCTTCCTATCTGACTCAAATGTAGAGAGACTACTGGTTAACTGTTCTTTGGGGATTCTATTTCTCTGCAGGTGTTTTGTTTTACTGCATTCTGCCTACCAAGCGGCATTATCGGTGTGCACTGATTGCCTTGGAACATGGTGCGGATGTCAACAACTCTACCTGTGAAGGAAAGCCAATATTCCTTAGAGCTTGTGAAGAAGCACATGATGTTAAGGATGTGTGCCTGACGTTTTTGGAAAAAGGAGCCAATCCAAATGCTATCAACGCAGTAAGACTATTTCTGTGATTATGAATATTCCTTTTTTTCAATTACAGAATCCTGTTATTGTATTTTTCACTTGAATATGGTGAAATTATCCTGTTAGCTTATAGACTTTTCATTTCTGTTCAAAGTGCTTTAAAATTATAGACTTTCATTATCTTAGTATAGCACGGCCATGATTCTATGGTCTGTTTCCTAATTATGTTTGAAAAATTGGTATTTATTATGTACAATATTAAAAGATCATTACAGGAAATAGAAAAGATATTCCTGATGCTTAATAAAAATTTATCGTCTAAAGAAAATATGTAGTTCTGCTGTTTCCCTTAATTATTTTGCTCCCTCTACTCACTTGGCTAATTTTATTGAGTTTTCTTTTAATTGTCATTTCCCGACAATAAAAACAGATTTTCTTCTCATTAGAAAACACCTGTAGCCTAAGTTAGCGTATGTTTTACCCTCTCTTCTCCCTTTTTGCTCTACTCTCTTGGCAAGAAACAGCACTTTTTAGCATGGTGTTCTCATACGAAAATCTGGTGTGACCTTGACTCTGATTATAGAATTCTACATTTTGGACACTGACCCATTTTACTGACTTCATGTTTCCTGTTTGTTACATGAAACCAATAAAACTGTACAAAACTGACAATGTCAGTGTAACTCTAAGGCCAGATGGATTTAGACCATATTTATACTGAACGTGTCATGTAGTATAACAGGGATAAACAGCATCTGGTCTGTTTCCTGTCCAGTCCACAGGTCGCACGGCTTTAATGGAAGCATCGAGAGAGGGAGTCACAGAACTAGTCCGAGGGATACTGGAAAGAGGAGGGGACGTGAATGCATTTGACAATGACAGACACCATGCCGCACACTTTGCTGCCAAAGGAGGCTTTTTTGATGTAATAATCTACTCTATTCTTTAAAATTTGTTGCTAAAAATATTCTCCTTTTCCTCAGCATCTTAAAATATAGTGTAAGTTACACTGATAGATTTTTTTCTGCATTTTGATTTTCCAAAATAATTCCAGAATTGTATTTTATACCAGATATTATCCTTCAAGGCTTATTTTAGCTCTTTATTCAGTTTTGTCTGCTTGCTAATTTACTCTTTTAATATTACTAATAATGTTTTTCTATATTCTTAACTGGGCTTCCCTAGTGGCTCAGACCCTAAAGAATCTGCCTGCAATGTGGGAGACCTGGGTTCGAGCCCTGGGTCAAGAAGATCCCCATAGAAGGAAATAGCAACCTATTCTAGTATTCTTGCCTGGAGAATTCCATGGACAGAGGAGCCTGGCAGACTATAGTCCATGGGGTTGCAAAGAGTCAGGCACAACTGAGGGAATGACACTTTCACTTTTTTCTTTCAGTTATAACAACTGAAAAGTTTTGGCACATGCTACTACCCTATTTTAATGACTCCATTACATAAGAGAATTTTTACAATACAGTATGATCTAATTTGGGGGAGAACAAGACCTAATCTCATCTCCTTGATGTTTAAGTACATCTAATGACTCACCTAAGTTTTTAACTCTTAAGTATTCTGATTATCTGGATATATCAGCCAGAGATAACTCATACATATAGTGATACTGCAGAAACAAACTAGAACTCAATGCTATCCTATTTTAAAAAATTCTGAATTATATCTAAAATTTTTCTGAGTTCTAACATTATCTTTGCTTTTGTCACTGGGTCTCTTACCTGCACTAAAAGTATACATGACAGTAGAAATCACATCTGTCTGGAAAAGCATTTGCTCCCCTGATTTGCCACAGTCTGAGTGTTCTTGCCTGGAGATCCCAAGGACAGGGGAGCCTGGTGGGCTGCCGTCTATGGGGTCGCACAGAGTCGGACACGACTGAAGCAACTTGGCAGCAGCAGCAGCAGATGCTTTCTAAAGTTGCCTAAATTTACCAAAATGATAGTGCCCCAGCTGAGTATAGAGTTTTCTACACTCTAGATAGATGGTCCCCAACCTTTTTGGCGCCAGGGACTGCTTTCATGGAAGATAATTTTTCCACAGACTTGTGGGAGGAGCGGGGGGTGGCTGTGGTTTCAAGATAATTCAAGCACTTTACATTTATTGTGCACTTTATTTCTATTATTGTTACATCAACTCCACCTCAGATCATCAGGCATTAGATCCTGGAGGTTGAGGATCCTTGCTCTAGAACTTCTGACAGTGATGGAAATGTTCTGTATCTGGCTGTATAATATGGTACAATTACAGTACACATGTGGTTTTTGAGTCCTTAAACTATGGCTAGTGGAAGTAAGGAACTGAATTTTTAAAATTTGTTTTCTATTTAATTCATTTCAATTTAATTCAAACTGACCTCTGGATAGCACAGGTCTAGGTCTGAGTTTTCAGCCAGTAAACATACATTCTTATTCCTCTACAATATCCACTATTTATTTTGCAGATATTGAAGCTTCTTTTTGCATACGACGGAGACATGGGGTTGATTGCAATGAATGGCAACACACCACTTCATTATGCTGCCATGGGTGGTTTTACAGATTGCTGTAAATATATAGCTCAGCGAGGTAAATGGTCTACCAATTTCATGTCTAAAGAACTTAACGATTTTCCCACATTGTAGATGAGCAGAGAATTTCAGTGTGTCAACATCAGATGCTTATCTCACATAAATACGTAGAAAGAAAATTTAATTTTTTTCTTATTTACCTTCTGTTAAATCATATATCTCATCTAGAAAGTAATAAAAATTCATTTCTCAAGTATTTTTAGATCATTATTAAAAATCTAAAGAGAATTATTTATGAGTCAACCAATTACTACGATGCTTATTTTTTAAAATGTAAATATCACTCTAAAATGGAGAAGGAAATGGCAACCCACTCCAGTATTCTTGCCTGGAGAATCCCGTGGACAGAGGAGCCTGGTGGGCTGCCATCTTTGAAGTCACACAGAGTCGGACACGACTGAAGCGACTTAGCATGCATGCAAGCATTGGAGAAGGAAATGGCAACCCACTCTAGTATTCTTGCCTGGAGAATCTCAGGGACAGAGGAGCCTGGTGAGCTGCCGTCTAAGGGGTCACACAGAGTTGGACACAACTGAAGCGACTTAGCAGCAGCAGTCTGAATTCTCAATTATTTTATTTTTGAAAATATACTATCATGTCAAGTGCAAAGATAACATTTTGGGTAATTTTAAATTATGGGGGAAATATTTGGGGGAGAAGCATTAAATAAAATGAAAACTTTAATGGAACATTTGAGATATAAGTAATATTTATTACTTTAGATTTTCCTGTATATTTTAAGTAACTGTTAATTTGAGAATATAAACTATGTTATGTATGTTGTATGTGCTCAGTCGCTCAATCGTGAGATGCTATGGACAGTAGCCTGCCAGGCTCCTCTGTCCATGTGATACTTTCCTCTTTCAGGGGATCTCCCCAACTCAGGGATTGAACCTGGGTCTCCTGTGCCTCCCACATTGCAGGCAGATTCTTTAGCACTGAGCCACTGGGGCTTCCTTTATATTATGCATAGCTTAATATATTCCTTAAAATGGGCTTCTCACATGGCTTAGTGGTAAAAAACCCACCTGTCAAGCAGGAGACACAGGTTCGATACCTGCACTGGGCAGATCCCCTGGAAAAGGAAATGGCAATCCACTCCAGCATTCTTGCTGGGAAAATACCTTGATGGCGGGCTACAGTCTATGGGATAACAAAAGAGTCAGACATGACTTAGCATCTAAACAGCAACAATTCCTTAGAATAGTAATATTTTAAAAAATTTTAAATAGCAATATTAGCCAATTAAGTTTAAATATTTTTACTAATTTTGTGTTAATTACATGCCTTAAGGAAATCAGTCCTGAATATTCATTGGAAGGACTGATGTTGAAGCTGAAACTCCAATACTTTGGCCACCTGATGTGAAGAACTGACTCATTTGAAAAGATCCTGATGCTGGAAAAGATTGAAGGCGGGAGGAGAAGGGTGTTGACAGAGGATGAGATGGTTGGATGGCATCACCGACTCAATGGACATGAGTCTGAGTAAACTCTGGGAGTTGGTGATGGACAGGGAGGCCTGGCGTGCTGCAGTCCATGGGGTTGCAAAGAGTCGGACACGACTGAGCGACTGAACTGAACTGAGTTAAACGTACATTCAAAGTTATTGACTCTTTGTTAGAGAGGGAACTGCATGCTGCTGAATGTTATGGTAGTGACTTATTTTTTTCCAGCTTATGAGAAATAGAAACTTAAAGTTCAGCAGCTCTATAATAGAGCAGAAAAAGTACTTTCATTTTCCTGTCTTCTATGTAGGCACAGAAATTTTGAAGTCACTGGGACCCGAGAGAGCCTATACTCTAACCACTAACATTATAAATAAGACTAATATGCCTGCGTAACTGATGTAGTAACTGATTCACTTTGATTTTTTCTTACCTTATACATAGCTCACATTCTTTCCCCATCCCCCTAAAATAGAGATAATGGAAAATGTACCAAATGCAATTTTTGCCCTCATCAACTGTCTCTGAAGAGACAGGTTTCAAATCTTGTTTCCAAATCTCTCAACACCAGCAGGTTATTCTGACACTTCATTTTTCACGTTGTGTATTTCTGACAACTAGAGATCTGCCCAGATTGAGACAAGCTTCTTCAACTTTAATATGTTGGCTCTTTTCTTATTGGGACAAACATCCCTCAATATATACTCTACCATTTATGTCCTTCTGGGATAAAGTCAGAGAAAGCAAATGAAGATGTACAGGGCCAGAGCTTGCCAAAGGCCTTGCCTGGTGATGCAGAAAAGATTGATCCTCCTGGCAGACTCATAAGACTAGACTGTTTCTGAAATGAATGTCTGAAAATGTTTTGAGTTTCCCAGCATCTTTGGAAGTACAGCTGCTTCGCCAGGTGCTCTGTGGGTGGCCCAGTTCCACAGGAGAATGCTATCAGTTATGTTTCCACCTTTAGAAGCCTGGATCTAAGCGAGTCAGAGCAACTGGAAACCATTAGCCACGAAATGCTCATTTCTGAGTAAACTCCCTGGATGTAGCCTCTTCTATCCTTAAATATGAAGGCTGGATTCTTTTCCCACTACTTCCGACTACTACTTCCTCAATACGCTCCACTTTTGTTCCTGATCTTGTCCCTGGAGTAATTTACACCTCCCTGTAGGCAGTGTGAGGCCATGTCCAGGGGAGTGGAGGGGAGGTTGGATTAGCTCTCCTGAAGCCCCTGTGGAGGGATCTCCTGACGGGGCTTTTGACAGCAGTCAGCCGAAAGGCACGTATCTCGGCAACAGAGGAGCATACGTCACAGAGGGCATGAATCAGTCTGTATTTACTAACGATAAAAGAGAAGACAAAAGTCAAAAGGACAGGAAAGTGGCTTCATGTCTTTAAGCTGGGATGTGGGGGTCTTTATTCCACACAAAATTGCTAACTGGGAGGAAACTAGGAGAAGAAGGCGGCAAGATAAAGCAACTTTAAAACCCTTTGATCCTTGGTGCTGGGGTGAATACAGGAGTGAATTGGGAGATGGCAGATAAACCCCAGACATCCCGAGTAAGTGAAAAAGCTAAGTAAAAGTAGCATACTCAAGATGACTATGGAATTACACTATTGAGTTATTATACTGTGGAGACAAGGCTCAGGTCCTTTTCCCAATAAGTCACACTATTCTTCAAACTGTCCAATATAAAAATTGTAGAATTTTTTTGTCCCAAGTACCCTCTTTGAGTTTTCCTATCACTAGTAAATATACCAGCCTTCAAATAAAGTTTTAATTTTTGACAATGCCAGGACTATTAATGCTGAAATCATTTTTCTTTTTGATAAGGAATAAAATTATAAAGTGTTAGAGGGGGATGTTGTATTTTCACATGCAGCTGCCTTTACATTTTGGATGCTAGAGATACTGATTGCTAGAGAATCTTTTTTGATTATGTGATATTGGCAAGGCAACAAAAGAGCCTCATAGATTCAAAACACTAGAACGAATATCTTCATAGTCTGACTTATAATGGGTTTTTAGTGTCTCAAGACACTTATTACAGACAACACAGCCTTCTTGATACCACTAAGTAGACTCCCTGATGCATTCAGAAAAGCTTATTTATTTGGAGAATGCTTACATATAATGTTGGTCTCATCATTTTAAGTCAGAGACTAAAAAAGGAAAATGAATTTTAATGCCTAATTGCACAACTCTTACACTGGAATTCTTTCAGATTTGATGAGCAGATTACTTTTACAGGCTGTTCGTATGACCTTACTGCAAAACAGCAGGTAAATATAAATTACATGAATTTCATGGAGAATACAGATAAAACATAGTTTAAGATTTTACACAGATTGACAGTCATAATCGTTCAAAAGAAGCAAGAGTCAGTTAGCATCTTAGATGCCTAAAGTCCTCCTTAAGCTGTTTGAATCCAGGTTCTTTCCAAATTTAAATGTCATCTTTACTCTTTCCCACTTGGCATGAAGACTCTTTAGCAAGTATTCTAATACGATATTTGTTTCAAATATCTACAGAAATTGATTTCTTAATCCGTAGGGGATAGATACTATTCACTGGAAAAATATCTTCCTCAAAATTCACCAAACTGAAGCTCACAGAAAGAAAACAATTATAGCTTAATTTTTTGTGTTCACAGTGTTGTTCAGTCAGTCACTCAGTCGTGTCTGACTCTATGTGACCCACGGACTGCAGCACTCCAGGCTTCCCTGCCTTTCACCATCTCCCAGAGCTTGCTCAGGCTCATGTTCCTTGATTTGGTGATGCCATCCAACCATCTCATCATCTGTCATCCCCTTCTGCCTTCAGTCTTCCCCAGTATCAGGGTCTTTTCCAATGAGTCGGCTCTTTGCATCAGGTGGTCAAAGTATTGGGGCTTCAGCTTCATCAGTCCTTCCAATGAATAGTCAAGGTTGGTTTCCTTTAGGATTGACTGGTTTGATCTCCTTGTGGTCCAAGGGACTCTCAAGAATGTTCTCCAACACCACAGTTCAAAAGCATTAATTCTTCAGCGCTCAGCATTCTTTATGGTCCAACTCTTACATCCATACATGACTACTGGAAAAACCATAGCTTTGACTAGACAGACTTTTGTTGGCAAAGTAATGTCTCTGCTTTTTAATATGCTGTCTAGATTTGTCATAGCTTTTCTTCCAAGGAGCAAGCATCTTTTGATTTCATGGCTGCAGTCACCATCTGCAGTGATTTTGGAGAAGAAAATAAAGTCTGTCACTGTTTCCATTGTTTCCCAATCTATTTGCCATGAAGTGATGGGACCAGATGCCATGATCTTAGTTTTTTGAATGTTGAATTTTAAGCCAGCTTTTTCACTCTCCTCTTTCACCTTCATCAAGAGGCTCTTTAGATCCTCTTTGTTTTCTGCCATAAGGATGGTATCATCTGCATATCTGAGGTTATTGATATTTCTCCCTACAGTCTTAATTCCAGCTTGTGCTTCATCTAACCCAACATTTTGCATGATGTACTCTGCATATTAGTTAATAATAATTTTTATTTATTAAATTTTTAAAAGTTTTAAATTTATATATGAGTTGAGTGTGCATATGCTCAGTCCTGTCCAACTCTTGTGACCCCACAGACTACAGCCCACCAGGCTCCTCTGTCCATGGAATTTTCTGGGCAAGAATACTGGAACAGGTTGCCATTTCCTTCTCCAGGAGATCTTCCCAACCCAAGGATCCAACCCAAGTCCCTTGCATCTCCTGCACTGGCAGGCAGATTCTTTACCACTGAGCCACAGGGAATCACTTTTATCTTAGAGTATAGCCTATTAACAATGTTATCATAGTTTCAGATGTACTGCAAAGGGACTCAGCCATACATATAAATGTATTATCCATTCTCCCCCAAACTCCCCTCCAACCAGGTTGCTGCATAACCTTGAGCAGAGTAACCATAGGTTAATTCTGTAATTATAATAACTAACTGCTCACCTCTATATACAAATAATTTGGGGACTGACTTTTGATTATTCACTGGAAATTTAAAAATCAACAACAGATGCATGTCATTTGTGAACCCAGGCAGATAACCCAGCACCATTCATAATCATGATGTTTCCTATTTTAGGATGTGACCTAAAATGGAAGAATCTGGAGCATAAAACGCCCAGGAACTTGGCTAAGGAAGGTGGCTTCAAAGGAGCCAGCAAAGAAATACGGCGAGCGGAGCAAATCGCTAATAAACTGGCCAGGCCAGGGGTCAAAAATCCGAATCCGCGCTTGTTCCTGAGACTTCACGATTGGTCAACAGAACACGAGACTTTCCTTCGGGAAGCCTTCTCGTTTGTGGACAGGGGTGATGGGACAGTCACCAAGGAGGACTTTGTGCTGACCCTGGAGGAGAGGCAAGATTTTGTGAACTCAGAGCAGCTGGCTGCTATCGCGCAAATGCACGAAAAAGTCCGGGGTGGAGGGGTCGATATTAACGAGTTCTTTAAAGGGACCAGATATTTAAGTAAGTCTTATGTCTTGGGATCCTTTGGGCCTAAGAAGAAGAAAAAGGGGATGGCCAAAAGAGCCAGAATGGGCAAGTTTGTTTTACCGCTCCCCATCTGTATCATCCCCGACCACGTGTTTCCACGCCGCAGTGACGGTGGGCCGCCCTATTACATGATCGAAACCTACAAGAATGTAACTGATTGCAACCGCTTTAACAGAGATCACCCCCCGGAACATCCCATTCAGGATGACTCTGCTTGGTATATTGATGATCCAGGGAGGGTCTTTTCAAACATTAATTTTGCCACCAAGGCGGGAGACCTGGCTTCTCTGAAAAAGGCTTTTGAATCAGGAATACCTGTGGATATGAAAGATAATTACTACAAGACACCGCTAATGACTGCATGTGCCACTGGAAACATTGATGCAGTCAAGTTTCTTCTTGAAAAAGGGTATGTCTTTTGGTTGAGTGCAATTTAGATTTTTGGGAGCCTTCACATTTCAAGGAAGTGAAAGGAAGGCTAAGAAACATTCAACTCTAGAATTTAAATAGTGGCAAGAAAGGGCTTCATTCCTGAAGTCTAGACCACAAATAGACCTTATACTGCCAACCAGGCTAATAGGAACATTAAGAGTATGTATAATAATGCCAAAGTGAAAGCTGAGAAGTTTTCACTCTAGGAGTGGAAGAAGCCTTGTGATCGGGTATTCTTGGCCTCCCCAAACAATTTTAATTTGGTCTCAGAGCTTTACCTAGATGATGTGGAGTGCTTTTCATTTTATTTTAAATTAAAAATATTTACTGTGGTCAAAAAAAGCATGTCATCTACCCTCTTAACAAATTTTAAGTGTACGGTGAGATATTGTTAACTACAAACAAAATATTGTAGAGCAGATTTTTAGAATGTATTCATTTTACATGGAGTCATTTTTAAATCTGCTTTTTGTTTTGTTTTGTTTTTGAGGGCATCCCAACAAATCAAGTAATTTGATGGTGGCCATAAAACTAAGTGGGCTTCCCAGGTGGCACTAGTGGAAAAGACCCACCTATCAGTACAGGAGACATAAGAGACCCAGTTGAATCCCTGGGTTGGGAAGATCCCCTGGAGGAGGGCATGGCAACTCACTCCAGTGCTCTTGCCTGGAGAATCCCATGGACAGAGGAGCCTGGCAGACAATGTCCATAGGGTTGCAAAGAGTCAGACATGACTGAAGTGACTTAGCATGCATGTAATGAGTAAATGACTAGGCATGTTTCATCCCCTTTTCCTTGGTTCATTTGTAAATATCTTTAAGATAACAAAGCATGACATTTTATTTAACTTTTTAACCAGAAGCAATTTCTCTGGTTTAAGTCCTTCTTTTTTACCATTCTTGAATAACCTGGTGTAACTTTCTTAACCTTTTTGTGCCTCAGTTTTCTCACTTTAATAATGGGGCTATAATGGAACTCAGCTCACAGAATTTCTTGAAGATTAAATGAGTTAAAATATGTAAAGCACTTAGTAGCCCAGTAGTTGCAGACTTGATAAAAGATATTGTTATTATTACTATAATGTTTAATGTCAAAGAAAGATTTAAGTGTTTATTATCAAGTGGTAAAATAAAGCAACTAATGATAATTTGAAGTTTGGGGCAGTGACTTTTAAATAGGACTAAAATTTTATTTTATTTTTATAGTTTCTGAATGATAAATTGCTTTTAACGAAATTGAAAGAATTCACTTTCTTTTTTTGCTTTTTATTTTTTCATTTCATCTTTATTTTGTGTTGGAGCATAGTTGATTTAGAGTGTTGTGCTAGTTTTAGGTGTATTATACACACACATATATCCTTTCTTTTTCATATTCTTTTCCCGTATAGATTATTACAGGATATTGAGTACAGTTCCCTATGCTACACAGTAGGTCCTTACTGGTTATCTATTTTATATATAGTAGTATATATTATATACTGATCCCAAACTTCCAATTTATCCATTCTCCTTTGGCAACCAGAAGTTTGTTTTCGAAGTCTATGAGTCTATGAGGAGTACGTCAAGGCTGTATACTGTCACCCTGCTTATTTAACATATATGCAGAGTACATCATGAGAAGTACATCGTGGGCTGGAGGAAGCACAAGCTGGAATCAAGATTGCCGGGAGAAATATCAATAACCTCATATATGCAGATAACTCCACCCTTATGGCAGAAAGTGAAGAAGAACTAAAAATTCTCTGATGAAAGTGAAAGAGGAGAGTAAAAAAGTTGCCTTAAAGCTCAACATTCAGAAAACAAAGATCATGGCATCTGGTCCCATCACTTCATGGCAAATAGATGGGGAAACAGTGGCTGGCTTTATTTTTCTGGGCTCCAAAATCACTGCAGATGGTGACTTCAGCCATGAGATTAAAAGACGCTTACTCCTTGGAAGGAAAGTTATGACCAACCTAGACAGCATATTAAAAAGCAGAGACATTACTTTGCCACCAAAGTCTGTCTAGTCAAGGCTATGGTTTTTCCAGTAGTCATGTATAGATGTAAGAGTTGGACTATAAAGAAAGCTGAGCATTGAAGAATTGATGCTTTTGAACTGTGGTGTTGGAGAAGACTCTTGAGAGTCTGTTAGACTGCAAGAAGATCCAACCAGTCCATCCTAAAGGAGATCAGTCCTAGGTGTTCACTGGAAGGACTGATGTTGAAGCTGAAACTCCAATACTTTGGCCAGCTGATGCGAAGAGCTGACTCTGGAAAATACCCTGATGCTGGGAAAGATTGAGGGCAGGAGGAGAAGGGAACGGGAGAGGATGAGATGGTTGGATGGCATCACCAACTCGATGGACATGGGTTTGGGTAGACTCTGGGAGTTGTGATGGACAGGGAGGCCTGGCACACTGCAGTTCATGCGGTCGCAAAGAGTCAGACACGACTGAGCAACGGAACTGAACTGATGAGTCTGTTTATGTTTTGTAAATAAGTTCATTTGTACCACTTTTGATACAAAATTTTTGATAGATTTTATTACTGAGAATTTTAACAATGATGGTGCATTTATAAATTCATAACATACAGAGGAAGCAGATACAAAATTAAATCATGTAGCTTTTCTATTTCCTGTCAACTTTGACCTTCACTGGATCCAGTTTTATAGTTTTCCCTGATATTAACGTCTAACAAAAATTGTAACCCCTAGGATCCAAGCAGCTTCTAAACTAAACAAAATGTATATATATACACAAAGAAAGTTGACTATCGGATGCAGAACACAGTTTAAGAAAAATTATGGCACAGAGCTTGCTGCTGCTGCTGCTGCTGCTAAGTCACTTCAGTCGTGTGCAACTCTGTGCAACCCCATAGACAGCAGCCCACCAGGCTCCACCGTCCCTGGGATTCTCCAGGCAAGAACACTGGAATGGGTTGTCATTTCCTTCCCAAATCTTTCTTGGTTTACATTTGAACAACTTAATAAAGCTATGAAATCTTAGAATTTTTAGCCTCCAGTGCTTGGATCAACCCATATTTTTAGCTTCTGTATCCATCTCATTTTACAGGGCTAACGTTAATGCAACAGATAATTTTCTGTGGACTCCACTTCATTTTGCATGCCATGCTGGCCAGCAAGATATTGTTGAGCTTCTTGTTAAATCTGGAGCCGTGGTAGATGCCCTCTCACTCAACAACTCAACTCCCTTAAGTAGAGCGATAGAGAGCTGCAGACTGGATACTGTAAAATACCTACTTGACATCGGTGCTAAATTCCAGCTGGAGAATAGGAAAGGTATGAGTTTCATTACAGGTGATCAGGGCTAGAAAAGGAGGATTTATGTTAGATTCCCAAGCCTTCTAAATCTATTCTTACAGGACCACATTTTCCCTTAAGTTACTGTTGCAGTCACTAACCTGAGTTAAATGTTATGGAGCTTTGTCTTGTACATAGCGCTTCTCGAATCACTAGTGTTAAAGAATCAGTTCTCTATGTTGGTAATTCATTGTAGACTGAGACTTTTGTAAAATACAATGGAAAATTATTTACTAGAAAGATGAAGAGGAAAAAGAACCCTATGAAATACAAACCCAAGCTTTTTAAAATCTTTGGATTCAAATGACAAAAATTCTATAAAATTGCTATAAATATTTCTAAACATTTACCCTTGAATTCCTGTACTTACTTCACTGTGAGCCCATACCATTAATATGTAGACTGACATCAGTATGCAGATCACATTTTGAGCCATCACAGTGTTTTAGCTGGCAGTTTCTAATAATTGGCATAGTTTGAAGCCCCTGTAGACTTTAGATCCCTTCTACAGCTAAACAGTAATTCCTGAAATAAGACTCCTTCTAGGAAGTAAATGGGAAGCCTACTTTATGTCATAAATTTTCTGCATGAAAAAGTAGAGGTGCTTTAAGAGTGGGACTCACTGCTTTTTGATCTGAAGGAGCTTTAATAGCTTTGGCTGCTTCAGGCTGCCTCTGAGCCACAGGTAGTATTGTTAGGCTTGCCTGCGAATGTTACAGGGGTCATAATAGCCAGCCATCTGCATAGAGTACTTGTGACTTCCAGCTTCCCCAGACTTTTTGAATGTACCTCCTTCCGTCACAGGAAGGGGGAAAGCATAAAACTGTCACGCATGGAGGAATGTGCTCACTCTGGGAAGAGAACTAGCACTCAGGTATTCAATGTGCGATCTAGCACTCTTTCCTATCAGACACGCTCAGAATAATTAACAAGAAGAAATGGATTTGCTCGTAAATGACACTTTAAATGATAAAATTGTAGAGCTGGGACCACTTTAGAGAATATCTGAACTGATCTGTGACTTTTATACGTAGCACTGGCTTCATTAATCACCCTTAGTTCCATATGCTTAGAGCTGATGAGCTGAGATTTTGCTACCTGGTTTATTATTAATCTGTTTAATGAAACTCTAAATTTATGTTTTAAACAGGGCATAGTGCCATGGATGTTGCAAAAGCTTATGCTGACAGTAGAATAATTGGTTTGATTAAAGAAAAGCTGGATAACTTGCCCAAACCAGCAGAAAATCAAAAACCAAAAGGCAAGCCACCACCCAAAGCAAAGACTGAAGGCCCCGAGATTAAGAAGGAAGAGGTATGAAGAGCAATTGGCCCCTCATGAGTGCCGGGTGGGGCTGCAGCACCACTTACTTATTGTCACAGTTCATGGGCAAATAATATGCAGTCCATGTTTTCAGTACCAATAGTTCTAAGAAATACCTAGCAAGAAATTTACTATTACTAAAAAGTCTAAAAGTTGTCATTGCAAACAGAATCCACACAAAAAACAAGTTGGTTGAACCAAACACTGTCAGAATGTTGAAGAAAGGACTTATATTAGAAGTGTACACACATAGACCTGAATTATACAGATTTGATGAGATATCCCAAAAGGGAAGTGTAGGGTAACATTTATGAGAAAAGAAGTAAAGCATGATTTTCATTCATTTTGATTTCATAATCTTTCACTATCCACCTTACCACCCAACTCCCAAGGAATTTTTTTATTATGAACCCTAGGATATGTAACTTGGATACTCCTGAAAAATGACTCTAGAAGGCTTTAAACATGCCAGATTGTTCCTGGTAATCTGGAGTGGTTTGGGTCCCTCTAAATTATCAGCAGAAGATTGTTGTTTATGGGGGTTTCCCAGACATCAAGAATTTGTCCTTAGCAGGAAGCTCTAAGTACATTTCTAAGCTAGAAGCTTCTTTTAGGGAAACAGATGGATCCCTCAAGATCTTTGGCTGACACAGGATAGGGGATGAAGTTCAGGAAGGAAAAGTTTTAACATTATCAAATTGGAAATGGTTAGAGGTGATAGGAAGCAAACAGTTGGAGGGATGATCGGCAGACGGTAGAGAGTAGCAAGCATGAAGGAAGAGAGTAAGGATAGCCAGATGTGAAGGAAGATTGATCAGTTACAGCTCCTAACACAGGCACCATTATCATTTTAGTAGCAATACATCCTTCTTATTAATAACGGCCACAGATCAAGGATGGATCTTGAAGACTTTTGTGATCTGTCACTAATACTAATTAAGTTAAACAAGGCAAAAGAGTTATCTCACCCCACCCAAAGTTATAATAATATTCTATTTCATTTCAAATTATAATTTGTATAGTAGCATTTTTTCAACTTCAGAATATTAGAAAGTATACACAGGTTTTTGAAATTGATAGTTGTTTTTTGGGGTTTTGCTCATTTCCAGGAAACACTTTCAGCAATGTACACTGTACCAGCCATAGTGGAGGACAAGAAGATGCGTAAAGATAATGTAGTTTATCTCAATTCATTGATTACCAGTGGTTATACCAAGAAAGTGGATATCACATTTATCCCACAGAGGGTAAGTACTTTAGAAAGATCGTAACATGGTATAAACTCCTAACAGCTTTTTTCAAATACTTTTTATGCAGAGCACTCAAACAACTGTCCAAAGCTTATCTTTTGATAAGCTTTGTTCTTGATAAGTTGTTATTTGAAGTTGTCCTTTTTCTAGATCCTGCTGCTTACAACTAAGTCAGTCCAATTTGTAAGGCTTCCACTATCTTGTATTTTTACTTTCTATAGTGACTTCTTAATTTTCCTTGAACAGTTGAAGTTGTCTTTGGTCAGTGCCATTCCCTGTAGCCATGTAGTCACTGAATTTTATAGATGGTTCCTCTGGAACCATCGGTTCTTAAAGTCCGACCCTTCCTCTTTGTACACACTATCGCCATCTTACTTGGGAGTTTTATACTGATCAGGACTGGATTTATTAAATAGCTTCCTTAAACATCTACAAGTAAAGAGATGAAGACATATTTGGAGAACAAGAGTGGTCTTCTAATGCTCATCAAACCATGCTGAATAATAGACCACCAGCTCTTTCTGCCCAGTACTGTGAAAATAATTTTGACTTCCCCACAAGACGTAAAGGCTGTCTATTAATTCCATTGCTTCCTGGTTTTGACATCCTGAGAATGAACAACAGCTGGCCTCAGGGCCATCAGAGAGGTCATTGAAGGGTATTTCAGTTGTTCAAATAGTCACCATCAGAAATAGTGATGCCCATGTAACCACTAATGTCACGTAAGAGATAAAAGTTAAAATAGACTTAGAAGTAAATTTGTTGTTGTTGTTCAGTTGCTGAGCTGTGTCCGACTCTTTGTGACCCCAAGGGCTGCAGCACGCCAGGCTTCCCTGTCCTTCACCATCTCCCGGAGCTTGCTCAGACTCATGCCCATTGAGTCGGTGATGCCATCCAAGCAGCTCATCCTCTGTCGTCCCTTCTCCTCTTGCCAGAAGTAAATCGGATAGTTTTAAACTGACCAGATTGAAGGTTGTCTGGATATTGGCATGTTTATTGGCTGCCATGCTAACGTTCACTCTGGATGTGGTTGTTTGTTTAAGATCTGGAGTCCCGAGGCCACGACAGCAGAGCTGATCAGAATGCGGGAACTGCGCCGGGAGAGATTCACATATGAGGTAGATTTTGAGGACTTCATGATGCCCTTTCAGAAGCACATCACAGAGAGAGCACAAGCAGTGGAAGCTAGCTTCAAGACGTAAATCACAGCGGTTGCATCTCAGAATAAACATTTTGAGGCCCAGGGACCAAATGTTGGAGAAAGTAGATTCCCATCAAAGTCAAAGCAACTCACAAGTTAAGCACTGTAACAAAATATTTGTCTTTGCTTTAACAACTATAAATATTCTGAGCTGTCTAGAGAAGTCATGTTTTATTTTGCAATGAATTGCATGTCATTCTGGATAAATTCCTCAATCTTCTTCAAGAATGTTTTAGAACAATGGCATATTTGGTTATAAATAGTGTCATCATCAAAGAATTTACAAGATGTACATCATTATGTTTGTTAAAGATATCCTTTTACTGGAACTGAATGAAAGCTATTTAATACTAGGGAAGAGAAGCCCTTTTTAATACACTAAGGAAGCAGTTGTCTTCTCACACATCATCGTAAATGATATGCATTAGATACTTTGGGTCAAATAAACACTGATGCCTCCAGTAGACACTGTTGGCACTTCGCCCATTTCTCCTCTGTTTTGGAATCATAGCACTCTCAGGCATGACTTCCGGATGCTGTAAGATGCCTCTGACACTTCAACTTGTACCATAGGGCTGAAGTACGTGAGAATTAGTACTTCCTTGGAAGCAGCCCTCAATGACCAAACAGATTCAGTGCATCAACACCCCAGCTCCCTCATCATTCTGGCGAGATTATTCTGGTGCACATTCTCACTGTCAGCTAGAGCTCCCCAGAGAGATGAGGATCAAGTTGCCCATGGTGGTAATTTGATAATGTGCCCTTCACTGGGCACCGCCCCTTCCCTGTGCTCTCACCTGCCCTCACTCACCCTGGCCTTTTCTGGGTTACCTCCCAGAAACTTACGCCAAAATCCTGGTCCGAGGTTGCTTCCAGAAGGACCAAAACGAAGGTAATATCTATGACTGAGTCCTCTAGCAAAACATTTAAGAGGGCACTCACTTGTATTCTGTTTGCTACAAAATAAACATTTCCCCAGCAAGGGGGATTTGCCCCCAGTGTCTTGTGCAATTGAGAAGCAGTTCAAGTGGTATTCATGCAGTAGCCGATACTCTGGACAAAATTTCCAGATGCCAGATAAAAACATATATGTGACAGAGGACTAGATACCGTATGTGACTTTTCCTTAAGGCAAGTATGTATGGGGCAAAGGGGAGGGTGGATATAGGGACCTACCGGGAAACTTCACAAATGTCCACTGAGATCTGGGTCTGGGGCCTTACTCATACTTGGAAAAAAGGTATGTCAGGATTCTAGCAGAGAAATAGGAGTAGTGTAGATGGATAGGTGGCATAGACAGGTAGGGGGGTAGATAAAGAGATTTGTGCAAGGAGTTGACTTACATGATTATGGGGCTGACATGGCAGCCCGTCATCAGGAAAGGCAGGCTGGATAGTCCTGGGCGAGAGTCACCCTTGAAGTTCACTGTGGAATTTCTTCCTCAGGAAAATCTAAATTCTGCTCTTAAGGTCTTTCAACCAATAGCATCAGACTCACCCAGACTATTGAAAATAATCTTTATGTAAAGTCAACTAACTGTAGATATTAATTGCACCTACCCAGTTCCTTTACAGCAACACCTACAATTAGTGTATGATTAAGTAACCTGGTTCTCATAATTAAGACATAAAACTGACCATTGCTAGAAGCATTCTACCAGGTAAAAAAAAAAAAAAAAAAAACTAGTGGAAGCATTATCTGCACCAGGAAATGCAATGGGTGCTGGGCAGGAACTCCAAAAATATACACAAAAGCCCCATTGACAGAGTCTATTTTAGAATCTGCCGTAACAGAGGACACCAATTCTAGTCTATAACTCCGTCACCCACACATACTTACACACGTGTGTGTGTGCATACATAAATATATGTACGCCATGCAGCCCCCTCTCCTTCAGTCCAATCGCTCACTTTCTGCAGGTGGAAAATCTTCAAACAATAGCTGGAGAGTCAGGGAGGAGGCAGGATGGGGGAGTGAAGTAGCTAACCAGGCCCACCTTCCCTGAGGCAGCTTGAGCTGGTTACTTACAAGTTTTATAATATGGAGCCTAGATATTTGTTCTTAGGCAGAACTAAATTTTGTTTGTTTTATGAGTTTTTTGGGAGAATTTGTTTTTTCATTTAAACATTTTGATTTAACGTGAGTCTTAGAGGAAAGTTGCAAGAATTTTACCAAAATTCCTGAATATTCTTCACCCAAACTACCTAAATGTTATTTATCATATTGCTTTATCTCCTTTTGCGATGTGTATATGTGTGTGTAATTTTTTTTCTGAACTATTTGTCAGTTGAAGACATGATGCCTGTACCTATAAATACTTCAATATGTATTTCCCAGAATAACAAGAACATTGTTTACATAGCCATGCTGTAATTGCCAAAATTAGGAAATTAAAATTTCAATAAACTATTTAATATAAGTGCCCTATTCATATTTTGTTGTTTGTCCCACTACGATCCTTTCTAGAAAAAAAGTACCAGATCATGGGCTATATTCAGTTGTCACATCTCTTTGGTTTCTTTTGGCTTAGAACTGTTTCTCTATCTTTCTTTCTTTTTTTAATGGCATTGGTATATTAGAAGAAAACAGGCTAGTTATTTTGTAAAATTGGTCCTTAACTGATTTTGATTTGTCTTTTATCTCCTCTAGAATAGATTTAAGTGATGCACCTTAGGCAGGAGTACCACAGAAGTAATACTGTGTTCTTTTCAGTACATCGCATCATGAGGTCCATGATGCTGATGCTGTAAACAGTCAACTTGCATCCCTTGGTTAAAAATGGTACCTACCTTGTTTCTCCTCTGTAGAGTTCTTCTTTTTACTTTTGTACTTAATAAGAATCTTATGGATATATCCTTTGAAACTACATAAATTTCCTGTTATTCCAATGATTTTAGCATGCATGGATGACTTTTGCCTGGAATAATTGTTACAGTGATGGTTGCCATAAGATTATTTTCTAATCCTATGATTTTTTCTGCATTTATTAGTTGGTTCTGTATTGCTGGTCAGAGCTTTCTCTTCTTCCTCATTAGTTTATGTGTTGATTATGTAATCGGTCTGAACTCATGCTTTGCTTTTTCACTCAAAAGGTTATAATCCTGTACTGTTATTGTGTATCTTGGTGCTCAAATTGTTCTTGAGTTGGTCAGTGAAAGCTCCTTCGAGCTAGCTCTTGAAGACATGACATTTTATTTCCCACAGTAACTGGAGGGTTTTTTCTTTCTTGAATGTAAAGGGAGATGCCTATCCATGGTTTCATTCAAGAACAAGAAAAATAAGCCTGCAACAGATTTTCAGAGTCTTTCATTCTCTGCGATCACTCTGGTGAATACAACAGTTTCCCAATGCCAGTTTCACAGATAGTGCTGTTCTGTGATCACCCTCAACCGTTTGCAAATGTAAATTGTGAGAATGTGTTAATGTCACATCCTATTAATTCTCTCTTGTATATATGAACTGTTTATACTCAAACGACTCACCAACATGTTTGAATGGGACTTGTGTGAGGGGACATTCAAGTGGCGTAGTTTATTTTGAGTTTAACTCTAAACTCAAACAGAGCAAAGCCAAAGGTCTTTGATGTCCCATAAGGCCATCAGTGCTCTTCAAAGAGTGGTCCATTGATCAGCAGCATCAATATCACCTGGGAGCTTGGCCCCACTCCTACCAAATTATCGTATAGAATTCCATATAAGCATAAAATATTTTGTAGAGGACATTTTGCTGACTTAGAAAGACCATCTGTCAAACTTAAAAATATTAAAGTATTATAAATAGTATGAACAGTGATGTAAAACTTGTAAATATGCAACATGTAAAATAGCAATTTTCTGGGTTTTAGAATTATGCATTGGTTGTCTATGTAGTTCATCCGTTTTTTATTTTTCATTCTTACAAAAGATATGCATTAATTTACAATAAAACAACAACAAAATTAAAAAAAAATCTGATCCAGAAGTCCAGCATATGCAAGTGATTTTATCAGTAGTATTTGCCTCTTTTATTCCTATTAAGTATACATATATGTATATATATTAACTTAGTTAAGATTCTCTCAGAACCTAGAGATTGTCATACAGCGTGAAGTAAGTCAGAAAGAGAAAAACAGATGTATATTAAGGCATATATGTGGAATCTACAAAAATGTTATGGCTGAACCTGTTGGTGAGGCAAAAATAGAGAGACAGGCATAGAGGAACAAAAGGACACCAAGAAGGGAAAGGAGAGGTGGAATAAACTGGGTGATTGCGATTGACATGTATACGCTAGTGTGTATAAAACGAATAACCTATTTCAAGCACAGGAAAACTCTCCTTAATGCTCTGTAGCGACCTGAATGGGAAGGAAGTCCCCAAAACAGGGGCTATCTCTATATACAGCTGATTCACTTTGCTGTACAGCAGAAACTAATGCAACATTGTAAAGCAACTATACCCTAAAAAAAATAAAATGAAACTTTTTAAAAAAGAAACACTGAGCCAAGAATTTAGATACAGGCGGTTTGTTAAGGAAATGGTTCCTGGGGGGCCAGATGAGGGAAGCGGGCCAGGAAGGGAAAAGAAGCCAAGCAGGAGGGAGCTTTCTGATGAAATCCCAACTTCCTTGGAGCCCTCGGGGAGCTGCGGAGCGCCAGGGAAAGGCGCCGGGCTTTTGGATTCCCAGGCCAATCAGTTGCAGCCTAGAGGGAGTGCCTGTGAGGCTATTCCAGTGCTCAAGGGCAGCCCCACCAATTGAGTTGGTGGGTCACGGTGTGAACGACTGGCTGGAAAGTGGGAAGTAGCTGGATTGGGTACACAACACAGGAAAGGAAACCCCAGGCTTCCAGGTGGTCACCAACAGAATGTGCTCCAGGAATGTATACACAGCAGCCGAAATTGAGGGGAAAATACCGTTCTCTATGCCCTCTTCTTATGTGCCCAGTCAGTCGGTCATGTCCAAGTCTTTGCCAGCCCATGGACTGTAGCCTGCCAGGCTCCTCTGTCTGTGAAATCTTCCAGGCAAGAATACTAGAATGGGTTACCCCTTTCTACTCCAGCGGATGTTCCCAACCCAAAGTCTGAACCTGGGTCTCTTGCGTCTCCTGCATTGGCAGGTGGGTTCTTTACCACTAACGCCACCTGGGAAGCTCACCCTCCTCTCTGCTGACCTTTAAATGTACACTTGACTGAACTGGTTAAGAGCGTGGTTTTGTGGTCAGTATGTGTGAATCCTCACTCTGCCATTTACTAGTGTCATGTCTTTGGATCAAGTTACAAATTGTCTCTGAGCCTCAATTTCATCATCTACGAAGAAAGGATAATTATATGCCCCTTAATAAACTGTTGTGAGAATCAAATGGAATAACATCGATAAGGTTTCTAGTTCTGTGCCTCGGCATGGTTCATGCTCCGTAAATGATTTGTTTTTAAATTTCTTTCAATCTTGGCTGCAAAGTAAACAAAAGGAGGCACAGGGATGTGGATTCCAACCTAGGCAATCAGAAGAGTGAAAGATTCACTTTCAGGCTGTCGACTAAAGTGACTTAAACCCGTAGACCTTTTGTTTAGTTTTTGATAATCAGACAAAGATGAGCAGTGCACATTTGCTATAGAAATAGTTACTAATTCTTAGTCATAGTCATTCTAGTGGATAGTGAGCCAGTGTTCACTTTTTTGGTTTACAGAGCCTAATTGAATTTTTATAGAGTCTAAAGAATTAGCTAATGCAAGTAGTGTCTTAGGCTGAGCTCCCTAGAAACAGGGAGCTGAAGACTCTTGTATGTGTCTTATTGAGGGAGTGTTCCCGAGAAACTTGTAAGAGATGATGGGAGCAGGATAAACCAGAAGGAGAACCTAAAAAACAGAAAGCTAGCCCTAGCCTGATTCCATAGAGCACTCTGGAGGATGAATTGTAGCACAGAGTTTGCCCTGCCCAGAAGGAAGGAGGCTAGCTATTAGAAACCTCAGATCTTTCACCTTGCTCACTGACAAGTTGCCTCGAATCAACCAAGGGCAGTCCTCCAGAGGAGAGGGTAACTCTGAGCTAAAAGCAGCCACCAACCACAGGAGCTGAGCAATGGTTACTCCAGGAGTCAGAGGAAATCTGGGTAGCTCTGTAGCATCTGCTGTAAATGGCATGCTTTTGTCTGCAAAGTTTTAGATGGTGATGCCTTGAGGTTCATTTTGTACTACATGCTTTCTCCTTGAAAAGAAAGGAGAAAACTTGTCTAAATCATCCTTAATTACAAAGAACAAGGAAGAATAGCAGTGAGAGCCAATTCAGCAGCAACTTAAAAAGAGAAAGCTCACATATCCCACAGGCAGTGTCTCATTCTTCACACTTGAATTGGTGTTATCAGTCACTGAAAATTATAAACAGGAGAGACAGAAGAATGTATTCAACCTCATGCTCAGGATATGGTCATGTCTAACTGGTACAAATGAACCAACCCCAGTGCTGTTAGCTTAGCAGTTTTTACTGAATTCACAACTAGGCAGATTCACTATAAGCATGAAGGTCCCCAAGAGAACCACTCAGCCAACAGTCTGTTTTTAAGAAAGCAGTATGAAAAGAGAATTCAGGCTTCTACAAAAAGGCATAAATTTGAAGTAAATAGTCATCTGTACTGCATTATTATTTTCCTAAGGTATATATTTGCCTAAGGTATATATTTTTCCTGAAATTGTATTTATGTAACAATGGATCCTGGGGGAAATTTACAAATGAAGGTAGATGGGGCATTTGTGAAAATCAAATAAGCTCATGCTAATATACTTAGATCATTAGGTAACTGTTACCATATCATGAATTTTATCTGGGCAATAAGGAAGAACTTAATATTCTGTTAACATTGTAGAAGTCACTGAAGATTTTTTATCCTAGATAAGTAGTTGAGTATTGTGTGGTGTATGTGTTTTATTTAGAATTTAGAATAATTGTCTTTCCTCTGTATCTTCAGCAAAAAAGGCTCTGAAGAAGAACTAATACACAAAAGACAATTTAATTTACATAGATTTAGTTTTTTACAAGATGAGGTGAAATATCCATGTATTCTTTACATTTGGGAGATTATTATATTCTTTGTTATTGGGTCACACAGGCTCCAGTGTGTTTCCCTCCTAAGAGAGTTGGGAGTAAGATAAGTGTTTTCCTCACCTCATAAAAAGTAAATTCTGAAATCAACACAGAACAAATGAAATGGCCAATAGACAGGATCACTGATAAAGATTTACCAGTAATTCATCCCTAGCTAAGGCAGTGTGTTGCATAGCTAAGGAAAGGCTTAACCTGGAGGAGAATTGATCAGCAACAGAATCATCCCTAAATGACAGAAGCCAGGCCAACTGACTGTGTCTCTCCAGGTTCTCCTCTGGGCAGGGACCTCTGGTCTATGTAACACATGCGTTTTGTTATAGATCTAGACCTTCCCAGGCTGGTACCACCACAATTTTGAATCAACCAGTGATACTCGTCCTGTACATAGTTTGGTTTTATTCATGCAGTGTGTATCTGTTGAGCACTGATAATGATGATCCTGGGGTTGTTCCTTGCTCTTCTTCTGTGGTGTCTCCCTGGACTGTGACCCATTCAGATTGTCTTTCCATGTTTTCAGGATAATCTGGCTTCCAGGTAGATTAAGGACAATGGCAGATGCTGGAATGGAGAGGAAGGAGAGGAGTCGTTCAGCTGCTCAGTCGTATCTGACTCTTTGTGACCCCATGGACTGCAGCACACCGGGCTTCCCTGCCCTTCACTATCTCTCAGAGCTTGCTCAAACTCATGTCCATTGAGTCGGTGATGCCATCCAACCATCGCATCCTCTGTCCTCCCCTTCTCCTCCTGCCCTCAATCTTTCCCAGCATCAGGGTCTTTTCCAATGAGTCAGTTCTTCACATCAGGTGGCCAAAGTATTGGGGCTTCAGCTTCATCAGCCCTTTCAATGAATATTCAAGTTTGATTTCCTTTAGGATTGACTGGTTTGATCTCCTTGCAGTCCAAGGGACTCTCAAGAATATGCTTCAGCACCACAGTTTGAAAGCATCAATTCTTCAGCACTTAGCCATCTTTATGGTCCAACTCTCACATCCATACATGACTACTGGAAAAACCATAGCTTTGACTAGATAGACCTTTGTCGGCAAAGTAATGTGTCTGCTTTTAATATGCTGTCTAGGTTTGTCATAGCTTTTCTTCCAAGGAGCAAGCATCTTTTAATTTCACGGCTGCAGTCACCATCTGCAGTGATTTTGGAGTGCAAGAAGATAAAGTCTCTCACTGTTTCCATTTTTCCCCATCTATTTGCCATGAAGTGATGGGACCAGATGCCATGATCTTATTTTTTGTGTGTGTGGAGTTTTAAGCCAGCTTTTTTTACTCTCTTCTTTCACTTTCATCAATAGGTTCTTTAGTTCCTCTTCACTTTCTGCCATAGGATGTTGTAATCTGCCTATCTGGGGTTGCTGGGATTCCTCCTGGGAATCTAGACTCCAGTTTGAACTTCATCCAGCCCAGCATTTCGCATGATGTACTCTACATAAAAGTTAAATAAGCAGGGTGACAATATACAGCCTTGACATACTCCTTTCCCAATTTTCAACCAGTCTGTTATTCCATGTCCAGTTCTAATTGTTGCTTCTTGACCTGCATACAGGTTTCTAAGGAGGCAAGTAAGATAGTCTGGTATTCCCATGTCTTTAATAATTTTCCACATTTTGTTGTGATCCACACAGTCAAAGGCTTTAGTGTAGTCAGTGAAGCAGATGTTTCCCTGAAATTCCCCTGTTTTTTCTGTGATCCAATAAATGTTGGCAATTTGATCTCAGGTTCCTCTGCCTTTTCTAAATCCAACTTGAACATCTGAAAGTTCTTGGTTCACATACTGTTGAAGCCTAACTTGAAGGATTTTGAGCATTACCTTGCTAGCATGTAAAATGAATACAATTGTGCGGTAGTTTGAATATTCTTTGGCACTATCCTTCTTTGGGATTGGAATGAAAACTGACCTTTTCCAGTGTTGTGGCCACTGCTGAGTTTTCCATATTTGCTGGCATGCTGAGTGCAGTACTTTAACAGCATCATCTTTTAGGATTTGAAATAGCTCACCTGGAATTCCATCACCTCCACCAGCTTTGTTCTTAGTAAGAAGAGAAGCCAGGCTAGTTCTTCTTTTCCCTCTTTGCCTTGACAGCATCCCAGGTGATTGCTGTGTCTGTCTCCCCCGTGGGTCCAGTTGCCAACTGACTATCCTGCCCTGGTTCCAGCTCCCGCTGTCTGACTCTGGCCCCTCTGCTCTGGTGGCACCACCTCCTCCCTATGTCACTTTAGCCTGGGGGTGATACCAACTTCCTTTGTTTTTGTTAATGTCTGGGCCACCTCACTGTGCCCTGGTTGACTCCTCAAACTCTTCTATCATCTGTACACCAAATCCTTGCATTAACTTCCCTTCTGAAGAATTCAGAGTGGTTTTTGCTTCCCTGGTTGGACCCTGATTTTGTTGTTCAGTTGCCAAGTAATGTCCAACTCTTCATGACCCCATAGACTGAAGCATGCCAGGCTTCCCTGTCCCTCACCATCTCCCACAATTTGCCCAAGTTCGTATCCATTGCATTGGTGATGCCATCCAATCATCTCATCCTTTATAAATAATGATTAATAGAATAATCACAAAATACATATGTGACTATCACACATTTAGATAATTGAAGATTATCACAAGATTCAAAAGATTCCATAGAATATAGTTAAGGAAGTCTCTAATACAAGTAAATGATACAATAGGACAGAGGGTATATTTGGGTCTAAGACTTCTAGGTATAACTCCCCGAGGTCATTTCTTATTTCTCAGAACAGGGCACACTTCATCTTCAGATTATACACCAGCAAGATAACTCTGAGCCCAGATGCACATTTGTTGAGGGCTATTTTATAGCACTGGCTCTGTAAAAACCCAGGCTGGATCACCTGCCAAACCAGATACAAACTGCCAATCTGCGCATCCCTAAAACGTGCAGACAAACTAATACAGGTTGCCTCTAGGGGAATTTCAGACTTTAAACACACACTATAAAGTTGTAGCTAGTATATTTCATTCTTCCCTTGATGAGACTTGTAGACATCCCAGCAGATAAGTACAGAGTTACCCTGTATAGCTGCAAGATTAACCCTTTCCTTACACAACGTGTAAACTTACAGTGTGTGCTCCAGAATCAGGGAAATGCAATAGCATTTTAGCAGAGATCTGAAGGATGAGGAAAAAATTAAATTGGCCCTGATGGAAGGGAAGAGTCTAGTGGAAAGAACAGCATTTTTCAGGAAAGACCCAATCCAACAAATGGAAAAAATGTAGTGTGATTAAAACAGTAAATAGAAATTTTGGCAGGGGAAGAGGTCAAAGCTAGGTCCACTGAGAGTTCTAGTAGAGTTCTTACTGGACCAATCAGAGAGGCGATTCACTCTTTGTTTGGGATTTCAGCAGGATATAAGACTGGAGCTGCTGGTGGACAGCTTTTCTACTTTATGGGGAAACTCCAGTTCACACAAATGACAGCAGAGCTGATAGAGCAAGGAGCTGGAGGAGAACGCCAGAAAGCACAGCAGAGAGAACAGTTCTGTCTCAGATCCAAGCTTGCTCAGTCCACCTCCTGAAATTCTAAGCTTTAGGAGTCATCACATTACCTTTTTATTAAATTGGTTTTTGTTACTGTTAATGAATGCAAGTTTCTGTGCCTGATGCAGAGTAAAGCCAAACAATACAAGAATATTGGAGTTTGGAGCAGAGGAAGCTTTATTGTAGGGCCAAGCAAGGAGAGCAGGTGGCTTATGCCCTCCAAAAGCCCCAGATTTCCCAAAAGGATACAGCAAGTCCTTTTTAAAGTCAAGGTAAGTGATGGTTGATTATTGCAAACTTATTGGTGTAGGAATCCTTTGTTCTTGTAGCTATCCACCTAGGTCAGGTTACACAGTTCCTATAAACCTCCAGCAACACAAGTGTTATTCTCTTCTGCAACTTTAAATCTCTATTTGGATGGGAAAATGCTATACCCTTAAAGGTCGGAGCCTAAAGAATGGGCTATACTGTATATTTCAGGCTACAGGAAACATTCTTGACTTGTAGCAAAAGCAGCAGAATACAAAAGTTAAAGCAACAGAGGGCTTCCCTGGTGGCTCAGATGGTAGAGAATCTACTTGCAATGAGGGAGACCTAGGTTCGATCCCCAGGTCAGGAAAATCCCCTGGAGAAGGGAATGGCAAACAGATCTAGTCCGTTCAGTTCAGCTGCTCAGTCATGTCTGACTCTTTGTGACCCCATGAATCACAGCACACCAGGCCTCCCTGTCCATCACCAACTCCTAGAGTTTACACAAACTCATGTCCATTGAGTCAGTGATGCCATCCAACCATCTTATCCTCTGATATCCCCTTCTGCTCCTGCCTTCAATCTTTCCCAGCATTAAAGTCTTTTCAAATGAGTCAGATTTTCCCATCAGGTGGCCAAAGATTGGAGTTTCAACTTCAATATCAGTTCTTCCAACGAATATTCAGGACTGATTTGCTTTAGGATGGATTGGTTGGATCTCCTTGCAGTCCAAGGGACTTGCAAGGGTCTTCTCCACAGTTCAAAAGCATCAATTCTTTGGCATTCAGCTTTCTTTATAGTCCAACTCTCACATCCATACATGACTACTGGAAAAACCAAACCCTTGACCAAATGAAATTTTATTGGCAAAGTAATGTCTCTGCTTTTCAATATGCTATCTAGGTTGGTCATAACTTTTCTTCCAAGGAGTAAGCATCTTTAAATTTCATGGCTGCAATCACCATCTGCAGTGATTTTGAAGTGAAGTGAAGTGAAATCGCTCAGTCGTGTCCGACTCTTTGCGACCCCATGGACTGCAGCCTACCTGGCTCCTCTGTCCATGGGATTTTCCAGGCAAGAGTACTGGAGTAGGTTGCCATTTCCTTCTCCAGCAGTGATTTTGGAGCCCCCTAAAATAAAGTCTACACTGTTTCCACTGTTTCCCCATCTATTTTCCATGAAGTGATGGGATCAGATGCCATGATCTTAGGTTGCTGAATGTTGAGATTTAAGCCAACTTTTTCACTCTTCTCTTTCACTTTCATCAAGAGACTCTTCAGTTCTTCTTCACTTTTTGCCATAAGGGTGGTGTCATCTACATATGAGGTTATTGATATTTCTCTCTCCAATCTTGATTTCAGCTTGCTCTTCATCCAGCCCAGCGTTTCTCATGATGTACTCTGTATATAAGTTAAATAAGCAGGGTGACAATATACAGCCTCGATGTACTCCTTTCCTGATTTGGAACCAGTCTGTTGTTCCATGACCAGTTCTAACTGTTGCTTCTTGACCTGCATACAGATTTCTCAGGAGGCAGATCAGGTGGTCTGGTATTCCCATCTCTCTCAGAATTTTCCACAGTTTATTGTGATCCACGCAGTCAAAGGCTTTGGCATAGTCAATAAAGCAGAAATAGATGTTTTCCTGGAACTCTCTTGCTTTTCTGATGATCCAGCAGATGTGGGCAAATTGATCTATGGTTCCTCTGCCTTTTCTAAAACCAGCTTGAACATCTGGAAGTTCATGGTTCACGTATTGTTGAAGCCTGGCTTGGAGAATTTTGAGCATTACTTTACTAGCATGTGAGATGAGTGCAATTGTGCAGTAGTTTGAGCATTCTTTGGCATTGCCTTTCTTTAGGATTGGGATGAAAGCTAACCTTTTCCAGTCCTGTGGCCACTGCAGAGTTTTCCGAATTTGCTGGCATATTGAGTGCAGCATTTTCACAGCATCGTCTTTCAGGATTTGAAATAGCTCAACTGGAATTCCATCATCTCCACTAGCTTTGTTCATAGTGATTCTTCCTAAGGCCCACTTGACTTCAGATTCCAGGATGTCTGGCTCTAGATGAGTGATTACACCATCATGATTATCTGGGTCATGAAGATCTTTTTTGTACAGTTCTTCTGTGTATTCTTGCCACATCTTCTTAAAATTTTCTGCTTCTGTTAGGTCCATACCATTTCTATCCTTTATTGATCCCATCTTTTCATGAAATGTTCCCTTGGTGTCTCTAATTTTCTTGAAGAGATCTCTAGTCTTTCCCATTCTATTGTTTTCCTCTATTTCCTTGCATTGATCACTGAGGAAGGCTTTCTTATCTCTCTGTTCTATTCTTTGGAACTCAGCATTCAAATGGGTATATCTTTCCTTTTCACCTTTGCTTTTGGCTTCTCTTCACAGCTATTTGTAAGGCCTCCTCAGACAGCCATTTTGCTTTTTTTGCATTTGTTTTTCTTGGGGATGGTCTTGATTCCTTACAATGTCACGAAACTCCATCCATAGTTCATCAGGCACTCTGTCTATCAGATCTAGTCCCTTGAATCTATTTGTCACTTCTATTGTATAATCGTAAAGGATTTGATTTAGGTCATACCTGAATGGTCTGTGCCTGATTTAGGTCATACCTGATGCGAAGAGCTGACTCATTTGAAAAGACGCTGATGCTGTGAAAGATGACGGCAGGAGGAGAAGGGGACAGGAGAGGATGAGATGGTTGGATGGCATCACCAACTCGATGGACATGGGTTTGAGTAAACTCCCAAAGTTGTTTATGGACAGGGAGGCCTGGCCTGCTGCTGTCCAAGGGGTTACAAAGAGCTGGACATGACTGAGCGACTGAACTGAACTGAATGGTCTAGCGATTTTCCCTACTTTCTTCAATTTAAGTTTTAATTTGGCAATAAGGAGTTCGTGATCTGAGCCACATTCAGCTCTCAGTCTTATTTATGCTGACTGTATAGAGCTTCTCCATCTTTGGCTGCAAAGAATAAAATCAATCTGATTTCAGTATTGACCATCTGGTGATGTCCATATGTAGAGTCTTCTCTTGTGTTGTTGGAAGAGGGTATTTGCCAAGACCAGTGCGTTCTCTTGGCAAAACTTACTTTGGCTCAGTCTCTTCATTCTTTCCGGAGTTATTTCTCCACTGATCTCCAGTAGCATATTAGGCACCTACCCACCTGGGGAGTTCATCTTTCAGTGTCCTATATTTTTGCCTTTTCATACTGTTCATGGGGTTCTCAAGGCAAGAATACTGAAGTGATTTGCCATTCCCTTCTCCAAAACAGATCTAATCTGGAATCAAATCTGTTCTTCCTATTACATTAAATGTCCTAATACAAAAAGAAAAGACCTACAAAGGATATTGAGAATTACCAGGAACTGTAGCATTACTGAAGTCAAGGAAATTCCTAGGATGGTGGAGGAATCAGCAGAATCAAGTAGAAGACCATCAGTTCCCGAAATCCATATGATTATCTTAACAATCCCTTCAGGGATTTTCCTGCTGTGTTGAAATATAACATTATCTAAACTTAAATTGTTTTAAAATTAGTCATCGTACAGACTAAAAAGTGTGCATGTGCTATCTTAGTGCCCAGTCACATGTAGAGAGAGGTTTGTTCTTGTGCTAATTCGTCCCTGACAATTATACTTCTGAGTTGTCGCATCTGTTCTTTAGAATGTTTCTTTCTACTAGGCTATATTAGCTTTCTATTTTGCCACTCAAAACATAGCTATTTGTGTGAAGCTTCTAATCAGTTCTCACTGGTAGCAGGGCTCCCTTACCCCATTGGTTCCTAGTTGAGTCTCAACTTCATTTCAGGCCCAGGATTCATAAAAATTGCAATCCCATTACTTTTTCAGAATTAGTGTCAAATAAGCAAGAAGCAAATAGTCTCAAAAACTCTTCGCAAATGACCCTGCAAGAGTTTTTCTGTTTAGAAGGTAAGATGGGATGTAGAGCAGACAGGATGAAAATACTGTACGCATAGACCACACAACAGCAAATAAATGTGTTCTGGAGCATTAAAGTTACCCTTGCTGTGCTAATTTCTAAATGTACCATGTGTTTTGTGATGCAAATGAGAGCGCATTGCCTTATATCTTACTCTGGGTCATGGACCCATAGAACTGCAGTAGCACAAACTGGCTGACAACAAAATTCCTTCTTTGCTTTGTGAGGCCTTGGGATTTTCATTTGATGTGTCTGAGTAGAAATGCACACACACAAAAAAACAAGAGCAGATGATATTATCTAAGCTGTTCAGTCAAATAAATCAGTAAGAAATGTCCGACAAAAAATATAAAATATATTTATCGATGCAAAGCAGTCATTAATTTGGTGGTTTTCTATATCATCTTCTCTGCTTATAGGAATAGAGCTGCTGCTGCTACTGCTGCTGCTAAGTCGCTTCAGTCGTGTCTGACTGTGCGACCCCATAGACGGCAGCCCACCAGGCTCCCCTGTCTCTGGGATTCTCCAGGCAAGAACACTGGAGTGGGTTGCCATTGCCTTCTCCAATGCATGAAAGTGAAAAGTGAAAGTGAAGTTGCTCAGTCATTTCCAACTCCTCGCGACCCTAAATGTTCTTAAATTTTTAAACCTCATTCTAAAAATCAATAGTCCAGAAAATTTAATCCTTTTCAAATTTTTTTTGGGAAAAAAATGATCAGAATAGAGAGGAGAAATACTTCCACTTTTCAAAAACTTTTATTTTGAATTGTGGTATAACCAATTAACAATGCTGTGATAGTTTTAGGTGAACAGTGAAGGGACTCAGCCATACATATACGTGTGTCAATTCTCCTGCAAACTCATCTCCCATCCACGTTGTTACATAACATTGAGCAGAGCTACCTGCGCTATAGAGCTGGTCCTTGTCGGTTATCCATTTTAAATACAGCAGTGTGCACATGTGGGTCCCAAACTCCCTAACTATCCTTTCCACCAGTTTTTTGCTCCCACCCCCGAGAAACCATAAGTTCCCTCTCTCTCTGTCTGTCTCTCTTTTGTAAGTAAATTCATTTGTATCATTTCTTTTTAGATTCCACATATAAGGGATGTCACACAATAAGAAATAGTTCTATTTTAAACTAAACTTTTTTGGTTGTTTCTGGCTTTCTCATCTCTAGCATTGGGAGTGTTGGAAAGCTTAAAAGAAGAGAAACATACATTAAAATTTGGGGAGCTCAAGTGAAATCCTCTTAAAGACTGTTATTCATCCACCCATGTACCCATCCATTCATTCATTTTATTCAATAAATATTGAGGATCTACTACCTTCCCATCAGCGTCCTAGGTGCTTGGTGGAGAATGCTAAACAAAGCAGAGCTGCTGTTTCCTTGGCTCTTGCCACCACAGTGGTGTGTGTGTGTGTGTGTGTGTGTGTGTGTGTGTGTGTGTGTGTTAATTGCTTAGACACGTCCAACTGTTTGCAACCCCATAGACCATAGCCCATCAGGACCCTCTGTCCATGGGATTCTCCAGGCAAGAACATTGGAGCGGGTTGCCATGTCCTTCTCCAAAAGGAATTATAGAAAGAAAGAAAGAAAGTGAAATAGCTCAGTCATGTCGGACTCTTTGTGACCCCATGGACTTGTAGCCTTACCAGGCTCCTCCATCCATGGAATTTTCCAGGCAAGAGTACTGGAGTGGGTTGCCATTTCCTTTTCCACCATAGTGATCAGACAGTAATAAAACAAATGCAAAATTTCACTATAAATTGTGATGAAATATCATGGAAAAATACAGGGTGAAGTTTTAGTTTGGGAGGCTGGGAGGGCCTCTCTGAGGAAGTAACTAGTCAAAGACCTAAAGAATGAGCAGAAACTTCCAGACTGAAGGATGGAGTGGAGGGATGCAATTTTCACACAAAGAAGTAGGAAAAACCCTGCAAAAACCCTTTAGTGGGAAAGAACCTGGCTTGGTGCGACTGAAGTAGCTTGAACAAAGAAAGCAGCTAGGGGGAGATAGCTGAACGGGAGGCTGAGACTAGCTTTCGAAGATCTTGTCTAGATGGATAAAGAGTGTGAATTTCTATCTAAGGCCAATATCATGACATTAAAAGGATTGAAGCTGAAAAATGACATGATACATTTCTCTTTATTAAAAGATCATTCTGACAGCTTTGTGGAAAAGGCTGAGATAAGAACAGAGTTAGAAGTGAAGTTATTAACCAGCATGCTGTAATATTCTAGGTGAGAAATCATTGTGGTGTATTTAGTGTTGTCTGTTGTGTCTGGAAAATCCCATGGGCAGAGGAGACTGGTAGGTTGCAGTCCATGAGGTCGCTAAGAGTCAGACACGATTGAAAGACTTCACTTTCACTTTTCACTTTTCACTTTCATGCATTGGAGAAGGAAACGGCAACCCACTCCAGTGTTCTTGCCTGGAGAATCCCCGGGATGCGGGAGCCTGGTGGGCTGCTGTCTATGGGGTCGCACAGAGTTGGACACGACTGACGCGACTTAGCAGCAGCAGCAGCAGCAGCAGCAGCAGCAGCAGCAGTTGTGTCCACCAGTCTCCAAATTTGCCCCACTGAGCCTCTCCACCTGGTTTTCACATCCTGGTGTAGCTTCCTCCGACATTAAATAGGGCTGATCTGTGTAATCGATAAGGTCATACAAAAATGATGCTGTGTGTCTTCCAAAGGTAAGCCAAAGGGAGAGTGCAGCCTCCTATTTTCTCTCTCATGGACTACTCTCATGGGGTAGCAGCTGCCATGGTGCGAGGATGCTCAAGCAGCCCTCTGGAGAATTCCTTCCAGGGAAGAACTGAAGTCTCCTACCAACAACCAGGGCAAACTCTCCACACGTGTGAGTGAGCCACGTTGGAAACAGATCTGGCAGCCCTGGTTAAGCTTTCAGATTGCTATAGCCCTGGCCCATAGTTCGTGAACTCTCAGAGAGACCCCTACTCAGAATTGTGTAGCTACACCACTCCTATAATCTAGATTCATAAAATTTATATGAGATATAAAATCTTCATCATTATTTTAAGGCATTAAGTTTTAGGGCCATGCATGACACAACAAGAAACGACTAATTTATTAATTGTTATGGATACATAAGGGAGAGGGTGGATTTGAAGTGTATTTGGAGGCAGACTAGATGAGATGTGAGTAAGGCTTGGATTTGTGGGTGGGGTTTGAGCATGGAAAACACTTCCCAGATTTCTGGCTTGTACAAATTGGAGAGATTGCATTGTATTGTCAGTGAGGAAGGCATTAAAAAGGAACACATTTGAGATCAAAAGTCCCATTTTGAAAGTGTGTAAAGAAGACTGTAGGGGCCTCCTGTGTATGTAGCTCACCTGGTAAAGAATCTACCTACAATGCAGGTGACCCCAGTTTGATTCCTGGGTCTGGAAGATCTGCTGGAGAAGGGATAGGCTACCCCACTCCAATATTCTTGGGCTTCCCTGGTGGCTCAGCTTGTAAAGAATCCACCTGCAATGTGGGAGACCTGGGTTTGATCCCTGGGTTGGGAAGATCTCCTGAAGGAGGGCGTGGCAACCCACTCCAGTATTCTTGCCTGGAGAATCCCCAAGGACAGAGGTTAGCTACAGTCCATGGGGCCAGACATGACTGAGTGACTAAGCACAGCAAAGATGCCTGTAAAACACGCAAGAGGATAAACAAGCTGAGAGAAAAATCTAGGCCAGAGATATAAGTTTGGGGATTTGGGGCTTCATGCTGGTATTTAGAATCATCAGAGTAGAATTATAGCCACTGGACCAGGATGATGATTCTGCCTCAAGAGCTGAAGTCTGAAGAGCTGTTGAAGACAGAAATCTAGAAGAGGAGGGGACGCACATGAATGAGGGGTAAAATGGCCAGAAAAGTTGGAATAAAAGAAGAAAATGAGAAAGCGTGGAGTCAGAGAAACCAAGACAATAGCTTCCCAAGAAGGAGGAAGAAGCTGCTGTCAAAAGTTACTGAGAAGTTCAGTACAGTATTGACTGAAAAGAAACTGGTACAGTCATTATTAACTTTGGCTGCATTTTGGAATTAACTGGAGAAAGTTTTCTAAAACAGGAATTTTTTTTGGTTTTTGAATTTTTTGGTATCCACCCCCAAATTTTTTGACTTAATTGGGCTTGCATATGGACTGTCTGGATTTTAGAAGTTTTCCAAGGCATTCTTATGTCCAAGATGGAGAACCAGTGATCAGATGGATTTGGTGATATGGCATACTTGTAGATCTTGGCAGAACTGTGGGCTAGAAGCCAAATTTCATAGGTTGAGGAATCAAATCATCTATTGTAATTTACCTTTTTCGGTTCTTTTTATAGAGCAGTGTTATAGTTTTCCCATGTTTCTAATCTAATCAACTGAACTTTTTGCTAATAACCTTGTCTTTAGTTCAGTTCACCTCAGTTCAGTTGCCCAGTCATATCTGACTCTTTGTGACCCCATGAATCGCAGCACGCCAGGCCACCCTGTCCATCACCAACTCCTGGAGTTCACTCAAACTCATGTCCACGGAGTCGGTGATGCCATCCAGCCATCTCATCCTCTATCGTCCTCTTCTCCTCCTGCCCCCAATCCTTCCCAGCATCAGAGTCTTTTCCAATGAGTCAACTCTTCTCATGAGGTGGCCAAAGTATTGGAGTTTCAGCTTTAGCATTAGTCCTTCCAATGAACACCTCGAACTAATCTCCTTCAGAATGGACTGGCTGGATCTCCTTGCAGTCCAAGCGACTCTCAAGAGTCTTCTCCAACACCACAGTTCAAAAGCATCAATTCTTTGGCACTCAGCTTTCTTCACAGTCCAACTCTCACATCCATACATGACCACTGGAAAAACCATAGCCTTGACTAGACAGACCCTGTCTTAGGACGCATTTTAACTATTTCCTAGATCTGTGGTTTTCAACCTGTTATGATGGTTGCTCAGTCATGTCTGACTCTTTACGACCCTATGGACTATAACCCACCAGACTCCTCAGTCCATGGAATTCTCTGAGCAAGAATATTGGAATGGTTAGCCATTCCCTTCTCCAGGGGATCTTCCCATCCCAAGGACTGAACCCAGGTCTCTCGCATTGCAGGCAGATTCCTTACCATTTGAGCCACCAGGGAAGCCTAGGTTCTTGTCCTAGGCTACTATTAGAATCATCTGGGGAGCTTTATAAAATATTCTCAGACTGTCCCTATCCCATATTAATTAAATCAGATCCTAAGGAGGGAAATGGGCAAGCAGACTGTTTGAAAGCACCCCAGAGTAATAATGTACAGCAAGGTGAAGACCATTTCTGAGTGTTGGGTAGAAGCAATGTAAATTTGCTATTCACTGGGTGCTAGAATATATAGGGAAGTAGAGATTCTTCAGTACCCGTGAGCAAGAGCTGTAGACCACAAGATATCAAATGCTAAAAGGGGAATGTCAGGAAGAGCTTCCATCGTCTGAACCCTCAAAGTGAAGTGAAGTCGCTCAGTCATGTCCAACTCTTTGCGACCCCATGGACTGTAGCCTACCAGGCTCCTCTGTCCGTGGGATTTTCCAAGCAAGAGTACTGGAGTGGATTGCCATTTCCTTCTCCAAGGGATCTTCCCAACCCAGGGATTGAACCCAGGTCTCCAGCATTGTAGACAGACGCTTTACCGTCTGAGCCACCAGGGAAGTCCAAACCCTCAATGGAAGTACACATTTTGTAAATTCCTCAAGGTTTTAATGATAATTTCCCTTCCAAACCCTACTCATAAGAAGTGAAATACTATTGAAGAGAGGGGCTAAAATGGAGGGAAAGTATGATACTCGTCTCCTAGAAGGAAAGATTTTCTTTGGCCGATGCATTTACAGATCCAGGAGGCACCATCAACGTAAGATACTATGTTAGGAGTACCCCCTGCAGTTATTCATGCGTCAGCCATGTCTATAATTCATCTTCATGAAAAATGCACACCATGGAGGCAAGTTGGATTGAGAGTACTGCCTCTTCTTGAAGGTTATTTGGCTTCACATTGCTAACATTTTCCAAGTGTTTGAAAGTCACATTTTTTATCTTCAATAAACTATCCCAAGAACTCCAAGGGCTATACCAATTTTATAAGGAACTCAGCTCTGGTACCAAAAAAAGCAATATTTTAAATCTCTGGCTTTTGAGGTAGGCAGCTAGAAATACAGGCAAAGGATTTCAGGTTCACAAAAGTGAAACCAAGGGACATCTACTAATCCCTGTTCATTCTCTAATATTCCTGTGTCTTTCTAGGTGACATAGAATTGACAGACTTAGAATTTGCCATAAACATATTGTTCACTTCATGCTTGATTCTTTAATAATAGCATCTTAGCTCTTTTACTTAGGAGCTATGTGATTTGGCAAGTTGCTTGACTTTCTTCTGCTTCCTTGTGTAAAATAGGGGCACACATGTACCATCGTAGTGATTATTGTTATCTTCTTTGTGCTGGTGCTCTGTTCTGTCCTCCTCTTTGCAGCCCTTTGAACTGCAGAGCGCCTGGCTCCTCTGCCTATCAGATGTTTTCAGGCAAGAATACTGCAGTGGGTTGCCATTTCCTTCTCAGGGGATCTTCCCCACCCAGGGACTGGACCGTGCCATCTCCTGTGTCTTCTGCACTGCAGGCAGATTCTTCACCACTGAGCCATCAGGGCAGCCCGATTATTGTTATACTATCCACCAAACACTCTGGCTTCCCTCATAGCTCAGTTGATAAAGAATCAGTCTACAATGCAACAGACCCCAGTTCAATCCCTGGGTTGGGAAGATCCCCTGGAGAAGGTAATGGCTACCCACTCCAGTATTCTGGCCTGGAGAATTTCATGGACTGTATAGTCCATGGGGTCACAAAGGGTCGGACATGACTGAGTGACCTTCACTTTCATTTTCAAATACTTCCTATTCCCAGTACTTCTGGATACACCATGGGGTTGAACTCCCTGCCCTGCCCCCTTGTGGTTGGGCGGTGCCAGTTGATTAGTTCTGAGCAATGAGTTGGGAGCAGAAGTGAAATTTGCTGGCTACAGGTTTGCGACTCTCAAGGTTTCCTCTTTGCTGCTGACTACTCTGTCATCAGCTGATGGAACAGGGCCCACAGCCACTTGTCAGTGGACATGGTGGGTTATAAACAACTGAGATTACAGGTTGCTGACTACCCTGACTAATGGACTTATTGGTAGGTCTGTGGTGAGGACGCAATGGGATAATATATTCAAGCAATTGCTCTACTTACTCTCTGTCAATAGTATAAAGTGCTAAATACATATATATTTGAACTGTAGTGTTGGAGAAGAGTCTTGAGAGTCCCTTGGACTGCAAGGAGATCCAACCAGTCCATCCTAAAGGAAATCAGTCCTGAATATTCATTGGAAGGACTGATGCTGAAGCTGAAACTTTGGCCACCTGATGGGAAGAACTGACTCATTGAAAAGACCTTGATGCTGGGAAAGATTGACGGCAAGAGGAGAAGGGGACAACAGAAGATGAGATGGTTGGATGGCATCACCAACTCGATGGACATGAGTTTGAGTAAGCTCCAGGAGTTGGGGATGGACAGGGAGGCCTGACATGCTGCAGTCCATTGGGTTGCAGAGTCAGACACGACTGAGCGACTGAACTGAACTGAACATATATGTTTCCATCTTTCAGGAAGGCATTATTGGACTTTTCTGTCCAAATATTTGCATATGTGTAGCCTTCAGGATTTAATTTTCAGGCCTGAGATTGAATGATACAATCGACCTTTAGAAGTATCAACTCTTGATATTTTACTTAAACATGAAAATTATTAATCAACAAGTTATAAATCACATTTTCACTTCATGATAATTGATGATATACCAAAACCTCTGAGAACTTAACACCACTTTGCTCATAAAAGTAAAATAGTAATGGCTAAAAACATGCCTAATCTTTTCAGTAAATAACCACATGTAACTGATTTATTCAGCTCTTACCAAATCAAGTAGAAATCTAAACTGGTTTATACATATTGAATAAGTGTTTAGTTTTGGCACATAATAAATGCAAAGCCTGGATTTAAAGGAGAAAGAAGAAATTATATTCTAAAATAATATCAGTTATTCCTTTTTCTCATTGCCATTTTTTCAAACATTTATGTTCTACCTATAAATATATAGCTGTATAAATTATGACTAATTCTATTTTTACTGCTTCATGGTAAATATTTTGCTGAATGTGTGGGATTTTAATCTCCGGTGCATTGTATACTAAAAAAGGATAATATATTTGGCAACAGAAATGGATAGTTATATTCCATTAAAAACCACCTCTACAATTCATAACTGGACTTAGGTTCTGTTCCCAAACCAATGATACACTTAACTTCCGAACAGTCTAAAACAAATTTTCCAGTTATTATTTTCCAGAGCCGTGTCTTCCTCCATTTTAAAAGACTGAAATATCTGTATTATTTTCCATGGGTTCTCTAAATAATAGCTAAATGTCTTGACAATAAGTATGATTTGTTAAATTCAGTGATCTTTCAATAAGAGGTGGTTTGATTATTTGACTACTCAAATTATCAATCACTATGCCATTTACTTAATTATATATTTTAATATATTTTTCTTATAAAAGGAATACATAATCATACAGGAAAAAAACACTACAAATTAAAAGGAAAGGAAAAAGTCACCCATTATTTCAGCCCTAGAGAAAACCAGTTACCCTCTTGAGGACTTTTTATTCCAGTTCTTTTCTTCTACGTGTATCTACCATAAAGGTACAATGCAAATATAAAGTAATATATACTGGTTCTTTTTGGTAAACCACAAGGTCCTGCTATACAGCACAGGGAACTATATTCAATATCCCATGATAAACCCTAATGGAAAAGAATATGAAAAAGAAAATATGTATATGTGTGTGTATATATATATATAAGTGATTCATTCTGTTGTACAGCAGAAATTGACACAACAATTTGTCAACTATTCTTCAATAAAAGTAAATAATAATAATATATATGTTTTTCATTCTTTGTTCTTGATTATAAATGTAACCTATGGCTCCCTATGGAGCTTTCCAGGTGGCACTAGTGGTAAAGAACCCACCTGTCAGTGCAGGAGATTGGGAGACATGGGTTCGATCCTTGGGTTGGAAAGATCCCCTGGAGGAGGGCATGGCAATCCTCTCCAGTATTCTCACCTGGAGAATCCCATGGACAGAAGAGCCTGGTGGGTTTTAGTACACAGGTTTTCCAAGAGTTGGACACAACTGGAGTGACTTAGCATGCACGCAGACTATAAAACAATAACAATACAGAGTGATTAACACTAGTGTTTGAGATAAGCTCAGTCTGCAATAGAACTGGTTGAATAGAACACAGACCTATCCTGACGGGGGAGAAAGAGCCAGGAAAACAAGCTTCCTAGAAGCTATGCAGAAGGGCTTCACTCTAATGGAGAGATGAAGCCAAAGACAGGGATGAAGAGGGTCAACAGGGAGCATCCCCTGTCCAGGACCAAAGATAATCCCATATGGCTGGAAGATGGAAAGATTTAAACAAGAGATGAGGTGGGAGAAGTTGGTACAGGCTTTGTGTTCCATAAATGAGGAGTCTGATTTTTATGGAGAAGGTAACGAAGCTATTAAGCAGAAGAGTGACCTGATCAGTGTGCATTTAAGCAGGAGCACCCTGACTGCAGGTTGGAAAGGATGGGAGATATGGCAAGGCTGAGGCTGAGAGCACTATCTGGCAGTCATTCAGATTAGATACGGAGAGGACCGTAGTGCAGGCAGCAGTAGTGATCAATGTCAGGGATGTCAAGAGGCTTAGAATATTCCTTACCCCTCCACGTGCCACTTGGGGATTAACCTCAGGTGTTGATCATGTTAGCCTAATTGCTGACAAGACAGTATCTCAAGACTTGCCTCAGTTATCTTCTTTGAAATGAGGTTAAATGAGACAAATACAAATAAGTTTCGGATCCTGCTCCAAAGGGATCATTGTATAGGACCTGGGTAAGGTTCTGACCCTATAACTGAAGTCAGGCGATAGGGATCTATGCTACATAATTTATGAAGAGTGAATGACTCCAAGACCCTGTTAGAGCAACATAACCACTGCAGAAGAACTAGAAAAATATTTGGGGCCATGGTGATTTTGGGGAGCTGCAAGCTGAAAGTAGAGTAAGTCCATTCTGAATAATATATTTACTAAATTGTAGTCATTCGTAGTATGTTAATAATCAGTTACCCAAATGCATACACGTTTACTGGATAAACAAATATTGGACAGGGGATGAGGACTTACAAATTCCAGGGGACACTGAGGTTCAATATCAACAGTCTTCTTTGTCTACTTGGGTTGCTACCATGGTTTATTTGCACTGCTCTCTTAAGATGACTGATGCTGAAATCCATCCAAATTTTTTAGCAACAACACTTATTCCTGTGTATAATTTGGCTGTTGAAGACTTACTTTGTCTTTAACAATTAGAACTTTCTGAAACTGATTTGAGTTGCTTTGTGAGAGGATAATGATTTTGCTGTCACTGGAAGTATTTTTAAAAGAAGGCTGGAAAAAAAAAAACACTGGAGGACAAGTTTTAGGCAGGATTCATATACAGATTAAAATATTGGTTTATATCTTTAGAGAGTTATATTCTTCTGTTGTAGATATGTTATGATATCCTTATATATTACTTTTCCTTCCTTACTACTCAGTGTTACTTAAACAAAGTCAACTAAGTTGTCAAAGATTTCAGATACAAGGTCAGATACCTAGAATTCCTCTAACACATATATTTTAAATTTTGCATATGGATGATTAAGTTGGATCTTCCAATGCAACGATTTAAAACCTTAGTTCATTCAGCCTAAATTGAGAGCTAACTCTGTTATCTGACATAAAAACAGATAATTCACATATAAAGGATTATTGAAAATTGTATCAACTTGCAAATTGAGTATAGGTGTCTACCCCGACTGCAAAGCCTTTGCAATAAAAGAAAGTTGATGAAAATGATGTATCGTAGGACAGAAAAATACAAGAATGTCCATCAGAGGAACAAAAATTGTGAAAAAAAAAAAAAATCTCTGGAAGATAGACTAAATTGTTGCCCACCAGGGTTCTTGGTCTCCTTAATGAATAGAAATTGATCAGAAGCTAGACAAGAAATTCAGGCAAGACTTTACTGGGCCTCTGCTGCAGCAGTCCAGAGGAGAACAGATTACCTTGCTTGCTTACTCCCCGAAGGGCGGAGCAGTATTTCCTTACAGGGAGCAAGGGTAGGAATGTGTCTAGGGGTTGGTTAGGAGGGGTGGCTTAAGTGGTTTGCCAATCGCTGTGGTGGTGTTGAGTGCAGGGGGTATGTACAGTACCCTGCCTTTGCTCCCAACACCCTGCTTGTGCTCCCAGATCTCCAGAAGAGGCAGTTGGTATCTTATTGTCCATAATTTGCCCCAACTGCACTAGCTGCAGTTATTTTTAGTCCCTTGTATTTTATTTGTATTTTGTTGCTTGAGGAGGTGTATATCCTCCTCCAGGTACAAGCTCTGCAACCCAGGGACCCAGTCCAGGTCCCAGCCTGTCCTCTAATGAAGTGCAAAGAAGGTGACAACTCCAAATACACATGGGAGACAATGATTCTTTCAAAAGTCAGAAATATTGGAGACACCCAAAAAAAGATGATGCCATTGATGGGAGAAATATGATGGAAGGGAATGTTGCCATTGTATGATGACAAATGATGCTATTTCCATTGATAAGCTTTCAAGAAATCCTTAAGAAGTGAGGTCTGAGATGGTTTTATATTCTTTTAAAGTCTTTTGACTTCTCTCTAGCACTACCTCGGAGAAGGCAATGGCAACCCACCCCAGTACTCTTGCCTGGAAAATCCCATGGATGGAGGAGCCTGGTAGGCTGCAGTCCATGGGGTCGTGAAGAGTCAGACACGACTGAGAGACTTCACTTTCAATTTTCACTTTCACACATTGTAAAAGGAAATGGCAACCCACTGCAGTGTTCTTGCCTGGAGAATCCCAGGGATGGCAGAGCCTGGTGGGCTGCCATCTATGGGGTCGCACAGAGTTGGACATGACTGAAGTGACTTATCAGCAGCTAGCACTACCTACTGCATGTACTCAAGATGAAGCCCCATGTCCCTTGGGAGTGTAATAGGTTGGAAAGAAAATTTTCACAGTGACTCTACAACAAGAAAAAAAATCACAAACTCCTTTAAGTCATTCTCAACATCACAAATTATTTACAGAACATTGATATCCTAAGTTAAACTGGAAGACTAGGGTCCAAGAGATATGGAATTATCTGTCAGCTGAGAGGCAGGACAAAGTGGGGAAGTTTGTAACTCAAAAAATTTGAGAAATCCAGTTCCAGATATTTGAATTGTTATCCTCATCATCTTTAAAGGGGACTCAAGCTTTTTGTGTCTCCAGAGACATGTCTTCTTTCCTAAGGAACTGGAGTAGAAAAAATCTAGGATGGAAGATGGGAACTCTCAAAGCAGCAGCCAGTGAAAATGGGGTTAAGACACTTTTCCCCACTCAAGAGACTTTATCGCTTTGAAGTGAAGTGAAGTTGCTCAGTCGTGTCCGACTCTTTGCAACCCCATGGACTGTAGCCTACCAGGCTCCTCTGTCCATGGGATTTTCCAGGCAATAGTACTAGAGCGGATTGCCATTTCCTTCTCCAGCGGATCTTCCCAACCCAGGGATCGAACCCAGGTCTCCCACATTGTAGACAGACGCTTTACCATCTAAGCCACCAGGGAAGTCCCTTATCACAAGTCCAAAGAATCACTGACATCCTGCTGCATCTGTACCTGAGCAATGTAGATCTTATTAATCAGCCTACTGAACTGTTCCTTTTTCAGAAACATAGATAGCATCCAAAAACTTTACTGTAATCCACACAGTCAAAGGCTTTGGCACACTCAATAAAGCAGAAATAGATATTTTTCTGGAATTATCTTACTTTTTTGGTGATCCAGCAGATGTGGGCAATTTGATCTCTGGTTCCTCCACCTTTTCTAAAGCCAGTTTGAACATCAGGAAGTTCACGGTTCACGTATTGCTGAAGCCTGGCTTGGAGAATTTTGAGCATTACTTTATCAGTGTGTGAGATGAGTGCAATTGTGCGGTAGTTTGAGCATTCTTTGGCATTGCCTTTCTTTGGGATTGGAATGAAAACTGACCTTTTCCCGTCCTGTGGCCACTGCTGAGTTTTCCAAATTTGCTGGCATATTGAGTGCAGCACTTTCACAGCATCATCTTTCAGAATGTGAAATAGCTCAACTGGAATTCCATCACCTCCACTACCTTTGTTCGTAATGATGCTTCCTAAGGCCCACTTGACTTCACATTCCAAGATATCTGGCTCTAGGTGAGTCATCACACCGTCGTGATTACCTGGGTCGTGAAGATCTTTTTTGTACAGCTCTTCTGTGTATTCTTGCCACCTCTTCTTAATATCTTCTGCTTCTGTTAGGTCCATACCATTTCTGTCCTTTATTGAGCCCATCTTTGCCTGAAATGTTCCCTTGACATCTTTATTTTTCTTGAAGAGATCTCTAGTCTTTCCCATTCTATAGTTTTCCTCTATTTCTTTGCATTGATTGCTGAGGATGGCTTTCTTATCTCTCCTTGCTTTTCTTTGGAATTTTGCATTCAAATGGGTATATCTTTCCTTTTCTCTTTTGCTTTTCACTTCCCTTCTTTTCAGTTATTTGTAAGGCATCCTCAGATAGCCATTTTGCCTTTTTTGCATTTGTTTTTCTTGGGGACGGTCTTGATCCTTGTTTCCAGTACAATGTCACGAACCTCTGTCCATAGTTCATCAGGCACTCTATCAGATCTAGTCCCTTAAATCTATTTCTCACTTCCACTGTATAATCATAAGGGATTTGATTTAGGTCATACCTGAATGGTCTAGTAGTTTTCCCCACTTTCTTCAATTTCAGTCTGAATTTGGCAACAAGTTCATGATCTGAGCCACAGTCAGCTCCTGGTCTTGTTTTTGTTGACTGTATAGAGCTTCTCCATCTTTGGCTGCAAAGAATATAATCTATCTGATTTTGGTGTTGACCGTCTTGTGATATCCATGTGTAGAGTCTTCTCTTATGTTGTTGGAAGAGGGTGTTTGCTATGACCAGTGCATTCTCTTGCAGAAATCTATTAGCCTTTGCCCTGCTTCATTCTGTACTCCAAGGCTAAATTTGCCTGTTTCTCCAGCTGTTTCTTGGCTTCCTACATTTGCATTCCAATCCCCTATAATGAAAAGGACATCTTTTGGGGGTGTTAGTTCTAGAAGGTCTTGTAGGTCTTCATAGAACCGTTCAACTTCAGCTTCTTCAGCATTACTGCTTGAGGCATAGAGTTGGATTACTGTGATATTGAATGGTTTGCCTTGGAAATGAACAGAGATCATTCTGTCATTTTTGAGATTGCATCCAAGTACTGCATTTTGGACTCTTTTGTTGATTGTGATGGCTACTCCATTTCTTCTGAAGGATTCCTGCCCACAGTAGTAGATATAATGGTCATCTGAGTTAAATTCACCATTCCAGTCCATCTTAGTTCACTGATTCCTAGAATGCCAACTTTCACTCTTGCCATCTCCTGTTTGACCACTTCCAATTTGCCTTGATTCATGGACCTAACATTCCTATGTATGTAATGTAATATTGCTCTTTACAGCGTTGGACCTTGCTTCTATCACCAGTCCCATCCACAACTTGGTGTTGTTTTGCTTTGGCTCCATCCCTTCATTCTTTCTGGAGTTATTTCTCCGCTGATCTCCAGTAGCATATTGCGCACCTACCAACCTGAGGAGTTCATCTTTCAGTGCCCTATCTTTTTGCCTGTTCATACTGTTCATGGGGTTCTCAAGGCAAGAATACTGAAGTGGTTTGCCATTCCCTTCTCCAGTGGACCACGTTTTGTCAGACCTCTCCAACATGACCCATCCGTCTTGGGTGGCCCTAAATGGCATGACTCATAGTTTCATTGAGTTAGACAAGGCTGTGGTCTATGTGATCAGTTTGATTAGTTTTCTCCAGTGGACCACATTCTGCCAGACCTCTCCAATATGACCTGGCCATCTTGGGTGGCCCCACATGGCATGGCTTAGTTTCATTGAGTTAGACAAGGGTGTGGTCCATGTGATCAGATTAGCTACTTGTCTGTGATTGTGGTTTCAGTCTGTCAGCCCTCTGATGTCCTCTCTCAGTGACCACCATCTTACTTGGGTTTCTCTTACCTTGGTTATATGGAATCTCGTCATGGCTGCTCCAGAAAGCACAGCCACTGTTCCTTATCTTGGATATGGGGTAGCTCCTCTCAGCCGCCATCCCTGACCTTGGCTCCTTCTCCATCACAGCCACCATGACATGTTTCCATTATGGCTTGCAATTGTAATTTTCTTTAATTTTATGTCTGACTATTGACTGTGCAAACTGATAAATGTATTTCACTATTGTGATTAAGTAATTTTACTAACTTAATACCATTGTGTCATGATTGGTCAACAGAAAAATAATAGAACTCTTTATCAAAACTATCATTCACTACAAAAATCTACAATCACTTTTTAAAATCCCAATGCTTATCAGAGTTATCTTGAGGTTTTTTTTTTTTTAAAAAATACAAATGCCCAGGTATTGCTTTTTTTTTCTCCAGAGTTCCAGATATGTTTCTAAGGAGCAGTCATGTGTAAAAACAACTGGACTATGTGTTGATCTTTTACTTTTATCAAGTTTGTTTCACTTTTTCTATTTCACATTCAGTGCTCTCATTTCATTTAGCTTATATTTTTCAACTGCCCCATCTCTTCTTCTTTTTTTCTTTGATGTTCTTTCTCAAGTCTTTATCAATCACAGTAGAAACTTTTGTATACTTACATCGTTTCAGTCATGTCTGACTCTGTGCAACCCCGTGGACTGCAGCCTACCATGCTCCTCCATCCATGGGATTTTCCAGGCAAGAGTACTGGAGTGGGTTGCCATTGCCTTCTCCTATATAAATAATATGTATAATATATATTTTAGAAAACATATGAATTTTTTCCTAACCAAAAAGTTCATGACATTTTGATTCCACTTGTTTGACTTAGTACAAACAGAATGCTAGATCTCTAATTTTAAAAAATAGATACACAACAAGCACCAATGGTTTACTGTATAGTATAGGGAACCATAGTCAATTCTTACAATAACCTATAATGGAAAATAATTTCAAAAATAATATATGCGTATATACATAACTTAATCATCTTGCTGTGTACCTGAAATATTGTAAGGCAACTACACTTCAATAATTTTAAGAGAAATAATAAAATAAAACCCTTAAAAAATAATTAACTAAAAATATAGAATGTATGAATACCAAAATTTAGTAACAGTGAATTCCTATTATAGTCATGTCCTAGTATGTAGTGTGTGTACTAGTATGTAACGCTAGTTGTATATGTACAATATGAAATGATATCATATGGTACAAGCTCTGTGTTTTTTCAGTTTGGTCCTTTAAGACTCATGGAAGCCTTTTGGATACTGCTCTGCACTTTCACAATCCCTGCACTAGAGATCATGGGGGGGGATGGCCTATTATTGCAAGCAAATGCCCACTGCTTTCTTGGTGCCCTGGCCAGGGGGTGGAACATACTTTGAATTGCTAGTCCTTGAAAGAGCAAATATACCTTCAGGAGAAAAAAAAAAAAAAAGAACACACAACAGTCTCACCAACATTCAGTTTAATATTTACTCTTCTCTTTCTTGGGTCAAGGCTGTGGAATATAAACTGGGTTCCTGCCAGGTTCTTACCACTTCCAACAGTCATTTTTCAGGAAGTTCTGTTTTGGGGGAAGAAATTTTAAGAAGTAGTTCCTGGGAGGAAATCAGCCATGTTTATGTTGTTGAGTGATTCTACTATGTTTGAGGGGGGAACTGCACTGCCTGTAGATGTTAAATCATTCACTGTTTGGAGAGAACTTCATTTGGGTGCATATTTTCTTATTCTCCACCAGCAGCAGCTATTTTTCCAGCTGCCTATATGTGTTTGTGGGTTTCCCTGGTGGCTCAGATGGTAAAGAATCTGTCTGTAATGTAGGAGACCTGGGTTCAGTCCCTGGGCTGGGAAGATCCCCTGGAGAAGGGAAAGGCTACCCACTCCAGTATTCTGGCCTGGAGAATCGCATGGATGGAGGAGACTGGCAAGCTACAGTCCATGGGGTCATGGAGAGTAAACACGACTGAGCAACTAACATACACACACATACTCCATATGTGTTTGCAAGTTTTTCTCCCCCATCTAGACTGTTAATAAGTGGAGACTGATGACCACACCTAATCTATCTCCCCCTGCCCTGAGGAGCATAGGTCAGTAAGGCGAGAGAAAGCCCCGCCCCCTTGCCAAGGCGGGACTTCCACTGCAGCGCCCCCCACGGGTTGGAATTCACCACCACTGGTTTGGCTTTCATCTCTTCCTGAACAGGTTTCCCCATTCCTTGAGGGTCTCCCAGAAGCTCTTCCTAAATAAAGTATTTAAGCATGATTCTCATCTCAACGTTTTCTTCTGGGGATCTCCAAATGACTATAACCGAGAGGACTGAGAATCAGAGCCCTCAGTTCAGTTCAGTTCAGTTCATTCACTCAGTCGTGTCCGACTCTTTGCGACCCCATGAATCCCAGCATGCCAGGCCTCCCTGTCCATCACCGACTCCCGGAGTTCACTCAGACTCACGTCCATCGAGTCCGTGATGCCATCCAGTCACCTAATCCTCTGTTGTCCCCTTTTCCTCCTGCTCCCAACCCCTCCCAGAATCAGAGTCTTTTCCAGTGAGTCAACTCTTCGCATGAGGTGGCCAAAGTACTGGAGTTTCAGCTTTAGCATCATTCCTTCCAAAGAAATCCCAGGGCTCATCTCCTTCAGAATGGACTGGTTGGATCTCCTTGCAGTCCAAGGGACTCTCAAGAGTTTTCTCCAACACCACAGTTCAAAAGCATCAATTCTTCGGCGCTCTGCCTTCTTCACAGTCCAACTCTCACATCCATACATGACCACCGGAGAAACCATAGCCTTGACTAGACAGACCTTAGTCGGCAAAGTAATGTCTCTGCTTTTGAATATGCTATTTAGGTTGGTCATAACTTTTCTTCCAAGGAGTAAGCTTCTTTTAATTTCATGGCTGCAGTCACCATCTGCAGTGATTTTGGAGCCCCAAAAAATAAGTCTGACACTGTTTCCACTGTTTCCCCATCTATTTCCCAAGACGTGATGGGACCGGATGCCATGATCTTTGTTTTCTGAATGTTGAGCTTTAAGCCAACTTTTTCACTCTCCTCTTTCACTTTCATCAAGAGGCTTTTGAGTTCCTCTTCACTTTCTGCCATAATGGTGGTGTCACCTGCATATCTGAGGTTATTGATATTTCTCCCAGCAATCTTGATTCCAGCTTGTGTTTCTTCCAGTCCGCTGTTTCTCATGATGTACTCTGCATAGAAGTTAAATAAGCAAGGTGACAATATACAGCCTTGATGTATTCCTTTTCCTATTTGGAACCAGTCTGTTGTTCCATGTCCAGTTCTAACTGTTGCTTCCTGACCTGCATACAGATTTCTCAAGAGGCAGGTCAGGTGGTCTGGTATTCCCATCTCTCTCAGAATTTTCCATAGTTTATTGTGATCCACACAGTCAAAGGCTTTGGCATAGTCAATAAAGCAGAAATAGATGTTTTTCTGGAACTCTCTTGCTTTTTCCATGATCCAGCAGATGTTGGCAATTTGATCTCTGGTTCCTCTGCCTTTTCTAAACCCAGCTTGAACATCAGGAAGTTGAACATATTGAACATATACTATCAACTCCTTCATGGGCTTGTTCACCACATGACAACTTGCTAAGCTAACTTTGCCTCCACGCTGTCTGTCTCATTGGTCCTCAGATAATACAGGCTTTGGCTTTGTTTCTACAGATGCTATTCTTCCTTTATTTTCTACCTTCTCCATGAAAGCTTTCCCAAGAATTCCAATCCTCCCCTAGTACCAATACACCATTGCATTTTGTCCATTTGCCTGTGTTGCATGGCAGAATAACAAGGTCATCCTCCCTACTTAGTAAGTCCCTAAAATCCGAGGGACGTCATGCTTCTTACTTCCGCTGATTTCCCTACAGCACTTGGCATCATTCTGAACGCACAGCCAGAAAAACATGGCTGCTCCTGCTTCACATACCAATTTAAGTACCTAAGCTTTTCTATAGCACTTAATTCAATGCCTTCCTCATGGCTGGAACAAACAGGCTTTGCATTACCTCCCCTCGAGGTGGAGTTGTCTCTACTTCCAAACGCCAGTGTCTGCGTCTCTCCTCAGAGGTCTTCTTCCAAACAGCAGGTCATTCTGCCAAACAGCAGAAAGCAACCCTGACCTCAGGCACAGTAGATTGGACAATGTGAGTATTTAACCGCTGAAAACCCTCAACCAATCATGCTTAGAGGTAGGTGGATATATAATCCAGCTCCCACTCCCTCTATAAGTCGACAATGAGTTGTCTACAGTAGCTCCCAGAGTTCCCCGTTGGGCTTGAGCTCTGATTGTCCATGATGGTAACTTACTCCCTAAGGTTGCCTGCCCTTCCTGTGTCACCTCCACACCTCCCTACTAGTGTTACCTGGGACTGCTTCCCATATAAACGACTCACACTTGAATTATCTCAGGGCCTGATACAAGAGATGGGATCTGAACTAAGATGACATTCAATAAGTACCCATGGAATTAACAAAAAGGAGATTTCACTTCCCCGTCACAGGCGAGAGGCCAGGTGAGGGTGTTATGCCCAAGTCGCGAAATCTCCCAGTGACCACCAGGGAGTCGATATCTGATGCAAAAGCAAAAGAGTCTTCATTTCCAAGCTCGAGCTGGGGCCTCCACCATTATCGACACAGCGGCTATAGGGAGGAGCTCCAGGTTTGGGATTACATTGCTTATATAGGGAGTGTTCATGAAAAAAAAGAATTTCTAGGTAGGGGGACATCTGATTGGTCACTTTCTTTTGAAGGGTTGTGTGTTGGTTTTTGATTGGTCCCTATTACCTAGGTAGACCACAAGTTCCTGAACGTTAAGTCAGGAGATTCTGGTCTGGGGTCCGATTGGCTCGTGGGTGGTGGGGGTGAGGTCAGGGGATTTCCAAAGGCTTTTTTCCTGAAACCTTCCAAAATGGAGTTTTTCTGTTAACAAAATGGAGTAGCTTAGATTCTTCAAGGGGCAAGATGGAATTTCTCAAGCCTGGGAGGATAGAACTTTCAAATTCCAAGTGCACTTCAAAACTGGAAATTACAAAAAGAAGAGGCTCCCTGGGAATCAGTTTAAAACAGCAGTCCCCAACGTTTTTGGCACCAGGGACCAGTTTTTTTGGAAGACAATTTTTCCATGGACAAGCCTGGGGTGGTAGTTATGGGATGATTCAAGGGCATTACCTTTATCTTGTTCTTTATTTCTATTATTATTACATCAACTCCACCTCAGATCATTAGGCATTAGATCCTGGAGGTTGGGACCCTTAATTTAAAACAAACAGCACTGCATCATTGGGGGCAGCTGTGAAATTCAAAGTATGCAGCTAGGTCTAGAGGAGGCAAGTGCTATGATAATGTACAGTAGGAAGACAACACAGCTGCTTACAATTTACTGGCCCAACTTGGGTTGGGCAATGCATATCTTGGCAGACCAGAAGCCAGACCCCTAGTTTTCTTGGTTTCCACTAATATATGACAGAGGAATCTAGGAAAAATAATAACTACTCAGACTTTTTGCTAACCTTGATGAGCTACATTTGACTTGAGCTATAAAATCAGAAAAATGTCCCCTTTCTTGCATCTTAAGGTTTGCAACAATTTCTACCTGTTAAAATAGCTTACCAGAAATGAAGCAGACAAAAGCCACAAAAAAGCTTCAAGGATGATGGGGAAAAGCAGTTAACCCATATCAGCTAGAAGGGCAGCTTGAATATTTCTGATGGCTGATTGCATAACCATCAAGTACTTGAATGTTTAATGGGTTAGTCCTTTGTTTGCTGGAGGAATGCAATTGCTCAATGAAATGTGAAAAGACAAGGACCATTTTCATGATTACCAAGGCTGAGCGCTGAAGAATTGATGCTTTTGAACTGTGGTGTTGGAGAAGACTCTTGAGAGTCCCTTGGACTGCAAGGAGATCCAACCAGTCCATTCTGAAGGAGATGAGCCCTGGGATTTCTTTGGAAGGAATGATGCTAAAGCTGAAGCTCCAGTACTTTGGCCACCTCATGCGAAGAGTTGACTCATTGGAAAAGACTCTGATGCTGGGAGGGATTGGGGGCAGGAGGAGAAGGGGACGACAGAGGATGAGATGGCTGGATGGCATCACCGACCTGATGGACATGAGTCTGAGTGAACTCCGGGAGTTGGTGATGGACAGGGAGGCCTGGCGTGCTGCGATTCATGGGGTCACAAAGAGTCGGACACGACTGAGCGACTAAACTGAACTGAACCAAGTTCTTGCTCTGTTTGCTTAATCAAATGTCTACTTATGATCTCTTTGGGAGGTTCTGAATTTCTTTAGCTCTTTCCTTAAAGTTAATCTACTCGGGAAGCAAGGATTATTCATCATAGATCAGTGCACATTGGCACTTTCTAATAATTAGTTGCAAGCCCCAGTTTCTAGACAACTAACCAGTCCCTATATCATTCCTTGACTCATTCTACCTGTTAGGACCAAACTGGAGCCAGGACAGGCTCTAAGGGGCAGGCTAGGCCTGAGGTTTAGTCTCTAGGAAAGCTGAGGCACTGGGAACTCCCACAGGCAGTGTAGCTAGACCAATCAGAAATCCCCGTAGCCCCCCGCCTGCGCCAGACCCGAGCCAATCCAGATAGGGATGCGAGGTGTAAAAGTCCCGCGCGCGCGTATGGTTTAACCAATCAGGTATGCTGTTACAGAAACAAAGAACCGTCTGTATAAAAGTATATGTGATTCAGAGCTCAGGGCTCTTGTCGGATTCCACTGTGCTGAATAAAACCTGGGCCCTAACTCGAGGTAGCAATAAACCCCTTTATGCTTTTGCATTGCTGTGGACATCTTATTCTCTCAGTTTTGGGGACTCGGACTCTGGGCATAACACTACCAATCCTAATCATTTTAACATATATAGTTTTCATATTTTTAATTTTTAAAGTCTTTATTGAATTTGTTACAATATTGTTTCTGTGCTATGCTTTGGGTTTTGGCCACAAGACATGTGGGATTTTAGCTCCCTGACTAGGGATTGAATCCTCATTCCCTGCACTGGAAGGTGAAGTCTTAACCACTGGACCACCAAGAAGCTCCTTAACATGTATTATTATAATTCATTTTAAAAAGTATATATAGTTCTATGAAAGATATAATTGGTAGTTTGATAGGGATTGCATTTAATCTGTAGATTAGAGGGATGGGATGGGGGATAGGAGGGAGGCTAGAGAGGAAGCAGATGTATATATAGTTGTGACTGATTTGTGTTGTTGTATGGTGGAAACCAACACAACAGTTACAAAAAAAAAGGAATATGAAAAGGAATATATATATATATGTATATACTCAGCTGAATCACTTTTATGTATACCAGAAACTCACATAGCATTGTAAATCAACTATACTTCAGAAAAACAAATTTTTAAAAATATTATATATAAAGAAAAGGGAACCCTCTTACACTGTTGGTTGGGAATACAAAGTAGTACAGCCACTATGGAGAACATTGTGGAGATTCCTTAAAAAACTGGAAATAGAACTGCCATATGTCCCAGCAATCCCATTGCTGGGCATAGACACTGAGGAAACCAGAATTGAAAGAGACATGTGTACCCCACTGTTCACTGAAGCTCTGTTTACAATAGCTAGGACGTGGAAGCAACCTAGATGTCCATCAACAGATGAATGGATAAGAAAGCTGTGGTACATATACACAATGGAATATTACTCGGCCATTAAAAAGAATGCATTTGAATCAGTTCTTATGAGGTGGATGAAATTGGAGCCTATCATACAGAGTGAAGTAAGTCAGAAAGAAAAACATTGATACATTATATTATTGCTTATATACGGAATTTAGAAAGATGTTAACAATGACCCTGTATGCAAAACAGCAAAAGAGACACAGATGTAAAGAACAGACTTTTGGACTCTGTGGGAGAAGGCAAGGGTGGGATGATTTGAGAGAATAGCATTGAAACATGTATATTCAGTACAGTTCATTTGCTCAGTCATGTCTGACTCTTTGTGATCCCATGAATCGCAGCATGCCAGGCCTCCCTGTCCATCACCAACTCCCAGAGTTCACCCAAACTCATGTCCATCGAGTCAGGGATGCCATCCAGCCATCCCATCCTCGGTCGTCCCCTTCTCCTACTGCCCCCAATCCCTCCCAGCATCAGAGTCTTTTCCAATGAGTCAACTCTTCGCATGAGGTGGCCAAAGTACTGGAGTTTCAGCTTCAGCATCATTCCTTCCAAAGAAATCCCAAGGCTGATCTCCTTCAGAATGGACTGGTTGGATCTCCTTGCAGTCCAAGGGACACTCAAAAGTCTTCTCCAACACCACAGTTCAAAAGCACCAATTCTTTGGCGCTTAGCTTTCTTCACAGTCCAACTCTCTCATCCATACATGACCACTGAAAAAACCGTAGTGGGAGAAGGCAAGGGTGGGAAGATTTGAGAGAACAGCATTGAAACATGTATATTACCATATGTGAAATAGATCGCCAGTCCAGGTTCGATTCATGAGACAGGGCACTCAGGGCTGGTGCACTGGGACAACCCTGAGGGATGGGATGGGGAGAGAGGTGGGGGGGAGGGGGCAGGGAGGTTCAAGATGGAAGACACATGTACACCCATGGCTGATTCATGTGAATGTATGGCAAAAACCACTACAGTATTGTAAAGTAATTAGCCTCCAATTAAAATAAATTAATTAATTTACAAAAAAATTATATATAAGTGAATAAACAACTTTTAGTATTATTTTGTGCACACGTTTAAACTATTTCATACAGTGTCATGAATAAAAGATTATTTGACAAAAGCTGGAAAATAAAAAAGTTACTGCCAAAGATGATGCATCTTAAGAAAGAGAGAGAAGATAATAACCCCCTTGCTTCTCCTTGTCTGCCCTTTGCTCTCCTGTCTTCTGGGCACATTTCCCATGGGCAGAATCCAGCCAGAAGTCAATTGGCTGAGAAATCTGAGAAATGTAGCTTGCAGGATGAGCCCCTTTCAATGTAAAAGAGACAGGGAAGAGCAGAGAATGGAGCTGAAAGCAAGCGGATAAATGCTTTGCATGGTACATTCTGGATTTACAATGAAGTCCTTTAAAAACCGTGCAATTTTCAGCTTTCCAGAATGAAGGTCATATACTTCTGAGTCATCATCTGATTGTGCAAAAGGACCTTTGAAAGCTTACGAGGAAATTCTAAAGAAGTCCCTGACCTGGGAAGGGGACCCAATGGGACCAGGGCCCCTCAGTTGGCACATCCCTTGGGGATCAAGCCCTCATTTACCCTTCTGCTCTAACTGCATCTTCCAGCTTCTGAGTGGGAAGGACTCTAGAACCATGATCTCTGGAAAGTGGGAGTTGTTGTTGTTCAGTCTCTATAGTGTGTCTGATGGTTTGTGACCCCATGGTCTGCAGTGCACCAGACTTGCCTGTCCTTCATTATCTCCCAGAGTTTCCTCAAACTCGTATCCACTGAGTCGGTGATGCCATCCAACCATCTCATCCTCTGTCACTCCCTTCTTATCCTACACTCAATTTTTCTCAGCAGCAGGGTCTTTTCCAACGAGTGAGCTCTTCACATCAGGTGCCCAAGGTATTGGAGCGTCATCTTCAGCAAATGGGAAACTGGGATAAATAAAGCAAAATGGAGGCTTCGCAAGGTTGCCAGTATTTCAATAAAAATATCAGACATAACAGAAGACTGACAAGACAGTGACAAAAATCAGTTCAGTTCAGTTGTTCAGCTGTGTCCAGCTCTTTGCAACCCTGTGGACTGTAGCATGATAGGCCTCCCGGTCCGTCACCAACTCCTGGAGCTTACTCAAACTCAGGGTCATGAAGTTGGTGATGTCATCCAACCACCTCATCCTCTGCCAGCCCCCCTCCTCCCGCCTTCAGTCTTTCCCAGCATCAGGTTCTTGACAGATGAGTCAGCTCTTCGCATCAGGTGACCAAAGTACTGGACTTTCAGCTGCAGCATCAGTCCTTTCAATGAATATTCAGGGCTGATTTCCTTTAAGATGGACTGGTTGGATCTCCTTTTAGTCCAAGGGACTCGCAAGAGTCTTCTCCAACACCATAATTCAAAAGCATCAGTTCTTCAGCACTCAGCTTTCTTTACGGTCCAACTCTCACATCCATACACGACTATTGGAAAATCATAGCTTTGACTAGATAGACCTTTGTTGGCAAAGTAATGTCTCTACTCTTTAATATGCTGTCTAGGTGGCTCATAGCTTTTCTTCCAAGGTGCAAGTGTCTTTTAATTTCATGGCTGCAGACACCATCTGCATATTTTGGAGCCCCCCCCCCAAAAAAAATAAAGTCTTTCACTGTTTCCATTGTTTCCCCATCTATTTGCCATGAAGTGATGGGACTGGATGCCATGATCTCAGTTTTCTGAATGTTGAGTTTTAAGCCAACTTTTTCACTCTTCTCTTTCACTTTCATCAAGAGGGTCTTCAGTTCTTCTTTGCTTTCTGCCATAAGGACGGTGTCTTCTCCACATCCGCAACAAAGATATGCAATATGAACAGATTTCTGGAAACAATTTACAGTAACTCCTATTTTGCACTAAATAGAATATTTCTCCTTTATTCTATTTATTTACTTTTGGTTGTGTCCATGGTCTGTGGGATCTTAGTTCCCCAACCAGGACTGAATCCATGCCAGCAGTGGAATCTCAGAGCTTTTACCTCCAGGGAAGTTCCTTTTCCTTTTTAGAATAACATTTTCAGAAATTCATGCTTTTTGCCCTTCAATCAGAAGTGTACCACTTAGACCAAGAGAACAAACAGAAGGACTATTGACTGATCCAATACCATGAAAAATAATCAAAACTGCTTAATTAGATTGTTGCAGACTTTTATAAGGAAGACCAACATAAGAGAGTTTGTTGATAGGTTTCTTTAATGTTTTTCCAGAATAAAAGCTCAAATCCTGAACACTCTCAGGTTCACAGGTTTGATAAACTCCATTCTGCCGAATACAAGTAGGGTCTTCAATGACAACTTAGGAACTATACACCAGCACCATCCAATAGAAATTTAACATGAGCCATAATAAAAAAATAAGTGGTGGGTGAAATGAGTGAAAAGGGTCACTCATTTTTTAGGTACAAATTTGTACTTTTTAGGTACAAATTTCTAGTTATAAAATAACTCATGGGGATATAATGTACAGCATGGTGACTATAGTCAATAACGCTCTATTGCGTATTTGAAAGTAGCTAGAAGAGTGAATCTTGAAAGCCAACAACATGAAACTGGTAAGTCATTTTAAGAGTATTTTACATTCAGTACATCAAAAATATAATGGCAATATGCAATCAATATAAAATTTAATTAATAAACTAATTTTGCTTTCCTTCTAATCTAATCTTTGAAATCTTACATGTATTTTATGCTTTCAGCATGTCTCAATTCAGATACTAAATTTTTATTGGAAATATTTGATTTGTATTTAGATTTTATAAAACATGCAGTTGCCAAGAAAAATTCATGTGTTCATGTTCTGAGCACACATTTTTTAAAAATGTTTTTCAGTAACTGAATCAAGTATCAGTTTTTAAGTTTTAATTAAAATTAAATACAATTAAAAATTCAGTTTTTCACTCATGGCCATGGTTGCTGTGCTTGACAGATGCACGATGCTCATGGCTACCACATTAAACAGTGAAAAAGTCCATGAGACCAGGACTGTAAAATCCTGAGCTTTTATTTTTTTAACCTTTTTAACTTCATCATGCTACCTTTTGATGGGACCTATTTTTTCCTTCATAATGATTCATTTGAAGCCTGTAAATGAAGCTGTGCTCTTGTTCCTAGTGTCTAAGGAAGAAATGCAGAAGAGGGAGGGAAGCTTCACATGACAGGATGTTTGTAGATGCATCAAAGAAAGAAAATCACCCTAAATCTTCAAGGTCTGCTGGATAGAATGGAGGTCCGCGGAGCAGAACAACAGGCTTGGGAAATGAACTTGTGCGATTTCAGACAGGGCTCTTTGTCATGACAGGAACTTGGTTCAAACTGGCTTTGACAATGAAAGTTCTCGATGGACTTGAGGAACTGAAATGTCTGCAGGCTCTGCAATGAGAGAGTTGGGCGTGGCTGAACCCAGGGGTTCAGACAATATCATCAGGAATTGATTCATCTCAGTCTCTTGATATCAGTGCCTTGCTTTCAGTCTCAGAGTTTCTCCAACAGCGGCAAGATGGTTGCCAGTCCATGTCCTGTTCTTCACGTCCCAGAGAGGGTGTGCTTCTTCCCTAAAAGACGCAGCAGGATTCCAGGCTTTCTGGTCATGGTCCTCTCCTTGGGTCAGGTCACTTGATTTACTATCTGAGCCACCAGGGAAGCCCCAAGAAGGCTGCTTGTTTCCCCCCAAAATGATTGGTGGCTCAGACTGCAAAGAATCTGCCTGCAATGCAGGAGACTGGGGTTCTATCCCTGGGTCGGGAAGATCCCGTGGAGAGGGGACCGGCTACCCACTCCAATATTCTTGCTGGGAGAATTACATGGAGAGAGGAGCCTGGCAGGCTACAGTTCATGGGGTCTCAAAGAGTGAGACATGACTGAGCGACTAACACACATTCAGAATTTATGCAGCTTCATGAGAAACACTATATCATCTGCCAAGTGTTTCATCTCCTTTTTGCATTTGTCTTGTGGGAACCCACACTTTTTCCAAGCTACTTAATCTTGAGGAAGTTGTTTAACCTCATGTGCTTCATAGTATTATGGGAACAATAATAGGACCTTTCTTGTACATTCATAATAAAAATTAAATAAGCTAATATATGTGAAATATAAGGCAATTTATGAATAGAGTCTGGCAGATAAGTTCTTAAAAAGTCCACTAAATAAATCTGCAAAAATGTGATATTATCTATTTTTCTTAGAAAAGAAGATTCATTGACTTCTCAAGTGAGCTCATATATGCCTTTTTCTGTCAAAGTGGGCTCCAGAGAGAGGAAAAACCACTGAAAATGTTTAATGAGTTAATGAATGAATCTCATTGTCAAAGTCAAGGATGTGTATACTTTTTTCAAAGACATTCCTATGTCTTTAAATACTGTATTCTGATTTCTAGCTTAGGAGGATGTGTCAGAATTTAATTAAATTAAAACCAGGGCAGCCCTCCTGTCAAAGACACTCTGGTTAAATGAAATGGCACCAAGGAACCATGTGGGTATCATGACCATCATGAGGAATTGTCTTCTCTCTTCTTTTCTTATTGTCCCAATCTGTGGTTTAATCAAGTTATAGGAATTATAGTAAATGAGGTGTATCTGGGAAAAGATTCCTTGAGAAATTAAGGTAACATCTACAGTTGCCTGTGCTGGGGAAAGCAGGACTCAGTCCTACTCAGAGGATGAAAACACCCAGACACGGAAGGAGAATGAGGCTGCCAATTGCCTGGTCCTGATAATGCCAAGTTGATATCTGATGAGAAGCTGAACCTCAGAGTCGTTTTTGGTTGGACATGTTCAATGAAAAAGAGCCATCCACAAAAAGTGATTCAAGGTACAACATCCTCTGCCTTCTCAACAGGCCTAGCCCTCTGTATCCATCCCACCCCCACACCTGCTCTAAAATTACCACCGTGGGGCCACGTCACTGATGGGCACTGCATTCAGTAGCCCCTGGCCTGTTACAGATATATTTACCACTTGCAGGGGCACACATCCATATCCTGCCGCCCCATCCCCACCCCCCACTGTCACACAGATAACGTATTAGATCAACAGGCTGGCGTATGTGAATTTTCCCAGTTCCCCTCACCTCTCCATACCTACATTTTCCCAAGTAAATGTGTAGTTCCTTCCACTACAAAGTCTTTCTGTGGTCCCACATGGCTTGCTTTGGCCAGTGAAATGTGGACCGAAATGGCACTGGACAAGTTTTGAGCCTACACCAAAGGGCAGCACATTTTCTGCTCACTTCTTTTGCTCAGAACTCTGCCACACCATTCCTCTGGTTCCAGAAGAATGAAACGCGTGAAACAGAGCCACCCTGGCCAGTCAGCAAAACTTGGAAGAATGGCAATGCATATTATTATTAGCCATGGGGGCATGGTATGGCTAGGTAATATTTGACTAGTAGACCAGCTATCAGCTAAGAGGGAGCAAGGCTCAGAGAGTCTTGGCCACAGCAGGTGAAATGTCTGGCAGGGGAGGCAGAATTGATAGGATCATCATGATAGCCATTCCTTATCCCTCCTTCCTTGCTCTCTGTAATTATAGAATCTAAAAAGTGCAATGCCCAAGTTCCCAGAATGTGTTACAGCTGAGCCTCTGATCCAGCTCTAGTCAAAGATATAGAAGTAGAGATTTGCAGGAGACTCCTGAGAAAACTTTTGCTGTTTGAGCAAAAGATGAGAGGCTTCTAGTGCTGTCTTCCCTGCTTCTTCCTGCCTCGGAGGTGGTCTTGAAGCCTGGACCCATAGAAACCTACTGGCAAGTAGGAAATGAGCAGCATGAGGCTGAAAAACCAACAGCTTGAGGAAGAGAGAGGAGGAAGAAGGAAGAGCCTGGGTTCTTGATGAGACTGCTGAGCAGCTAAACCAGCAGCAACCAGTGCCTATCTCTGATCTTCTTCCAACGAGAGATACAATCAGTGCTGGTTTTGTTTACACCTCTGTTACATGTGAAATGCATTCCCAGATGATATGCCTTTGTTATGGTTGGACTTGGATCTGACCCATTCTGTTTACATCAGAAAGACGATGCAATTTCCTCGTTGGTATTGGAGGAGCTGAAGTAGAAGGAAACTCTAAAGTTTTGTCACTATTGTGGAGAGGGAGAGAGAAACATCAGTCTTAGCATTTAACATCAGAGAGGCGCCCCCTAGAAACAGATGGGGAAGCTTCGAGTACTTCTCTTTCTGTCCTGACCCATGCGCTCCATTAAAATCCAACCCATCCATCATTCTTAGCCTGTTCCCTGAAGCTTTCTCAAACTCCAGCCAGAATGACTCACCACTTTCTCTGAATTCCTGTAGTTGTTTCCTGCTTGTTTCAGCCTGGGTGTGCCCCTCAGTTGGCAGGTCACCCTTGGCCCTGCATGAAGTCGGCTGGGTATGTGTCTTATCTTCCCTACAAGGATAGTGTCTCAATAGCCCCCGCAGAATCTCCTGCAGAACTTTGTAGAGAGTGGTCAGCATGCATCAGGCTTTCAGAACTAGTGCTAGCTTTTAATAAAATGAAGTGCATATGAACTTGCTTTACAGCAAGCCTAGCCTCACACCTAGGCTTGTGGGTGTATCTGGAAACCTAATTAGGGATTGGCAGCAAAAACAGTTCAGTTTAGGATGGTTTCTATTGTAGAGGAAGCAGATTAAAAAAGAAATGAGAGGAGAAATAAAGAACAATCCAAAGTCACCTCCAAAGAGGCTGTATCATTGATTCCCTCTTGGGAGGCTTCCTATCAGAAGCTCTGATGATAGAGTCAGCAGTCTGGCACACTTCTGCATTTTTACCCTGTTCCTTAAAATGTATGTTGGATTGTTTAGAATTTTTAGCTACCACTTTAGTTAAAAAGAAGAGAGAAACTCCAACCTGGCCAGTGCCTGAATGCATAGCCAAGAAATGGGGTAGTGGGATCACTCCTTGGACTGAGTACCCCAGAGAAGGCCCTGAAACAAGGATTTGAGGCAAATGGCTTCTTTGGGAGAAGATTCCAGGAAACACAGGAAGAATGTGGGAATGAGGCAGCAAAGGGAAGGAAGCGAGCATGGATGGGTTAATAAGTGAGTTAGACGTACTTTGGCCACCTGATGCAAAGAACTGACTCAGCTGGAAAAGACCCTGATGCTGGGCAAGATTGAGGGCAGGAGGAGAAGGGGACGACAGAGGATGAGATGATTGGATGGTATCATCAACTCGATGGACATGAGTTTGAGTAAGCTCTGGGAGCTGGTGATGGACAGGGAGGCCTGGCATGCTGCAGTCCATGAGGTCGCAAAGAGTCAGACATGACTGAGCTACTGAACTGAACTGAACCTGTGGGTACCTGGATCTGGTGTCCCGGTAGGGAGTTCTGTGGAGACCCCACCTCCAAAACATTTCACTATGTAACATTAAGTTACTACACCAAGGGTGGAAGAAAATATTATTTTTATAAAATAAATATAAAATATTTTATAAGAGGAGTTACCATTTCTGCTTCCTTATAATTTTTTAAACTTTATATTCCACAATGAACGCATATCTTTGATAACCTCCTCACAAAAGCTTTGAGAAAATATCATGTCGCTCATTGTCAATAATGACAGTAAAATTATTTTGTTGACTTGACCCATCTGAGCCTCTGCTGTCAGCCTCTGTTTAGCGCAAGGGTACCAGCTCACAGGAGCTTAGCAGCCTTTGCTCTGCTGCCCTCATTCCCCAGGAAGTTCATGGTTCATATCAGTGCAGCTCTCCCAACAGTATCCATTCATTCTTTGAAGAAAATATTTATAGAGTACCCACCATGTGCCGGGAACTTCCCTAGGCACTAGACAAAACCAGACCTCATCCTAACCCTCAAGCAAGGAACTGAGCAGAAAAAAAAAAAAAAAAACCCCACACAAATTTTAAAGAAGTCTGTCTTTGAGAAGCACAACCGGGAGTGTTCTCTACAGGAGTTCTATGAGGTCCCAGTTCTCTAGGAAACTAGAGTAGGGGATTTTGATCTAATGGGGGAAGCTGCCCTTAAGAAGCGAGACTCAACCTAAGTTCTGAAGGATGAGAGAAGTTAACCAGGCATAAATTTGCTGCATTTCTAATGTGTCCATACTGGGGTCTTGACATGCTACTTTCCAACCTCTGCCCTCAAAGGCATAGCCATCTAATTGTCAGGCCACAACTAAGTTTCCTAACATAACAGAGAGAAAAAAGAGCAGTGTTGGAGTAATTCCCTAGTGTCTGTAGAAAGATGGGAAAGTTCAAAGCAAGCGGCAGTTGATAAGCGCTGAGCAGTCAGGAAAGCCTCTGCGGAGGAAGCGTAGCTTGGGTTCAGCTTTTATGCCAACAAGGAGGAAAGGTTCCCAAGGAAGAGCAACCACACGCCCAAATACTCAGAGGGGTTGACATCAGGGGCCCTTTGGTTGGACAGTGAGATGACCATCAGGATAAGAGCAGAAGCTGAGTGGTAGGTGGAAGAGATGACCTGTCCTTGGAGGCTGGATAAAGATGCTTGGACGTGATGTGATGGGAGTCCATGGTGCTATCTACAGGAGGGCTGAAGGAGCTGACTTTACCCCCAGAAGGAGAGGAGCCAGAGGGGCTGGCCACAGGGATCCAGACAGCAAGAGAGAGGGCCTCTCACAAGGAGGGCTGTCTTCCTTATATCCATGGTAAATCAGGCTTGAAGAGGTTCACTGAATTTTTAGCTTCTGAAAAGTAAATTTCTATTATTAACAGAAAGGGAAACATCATTATATTACTTGATGGAATAGATTGTGTCTCATTTATTTTATCTACCTGTCTCTTACAATCAAGGAAATATACTGAAACCCAACTGATTCCTGTCCTTTCCCAGAATGTCTCTGCAAAGAGACCATATTTGCAAGTCATCCAGGACTCAGCTCTCCTGGAGCAAACCGTGGACTGGGAGACACTTCTCCTGCTCTGAGGAACCCCTCTTCCCGATCCTCAACATTCCTGACCCACAAAAGTCGCTGCCAGCTGCGCTGGGGAGGGAGGGAGGGTGGAAGGTGTAGATAATACTGTCAGAGAGCCAAACTACTGCAGGGGCTGCAGAGGCAGCAGGGCGGGGCTCAGGAATCACTTCCACCCAGAGGCTGGTGGACCAAGAGGTGCCTGCTGTGCCCCATTGCTTCCCGGGACCAGTAATTCCTTGGCTGGACCATACCTTTGTAGGCTATTTTCTAGCATGTCCCCCTACTGGAATCCCCTCTCCTGTTCTAGATCTCTCCAGGAAAGCGGAATTGCTAAGTTCTATGGTGGTCTGTCTTACTGTACACTTTAAGGGCCTTTTGAGCAACAATAGAGAGTCAGCTTTACTCCCGCTTCAGCACACACTGCAAAGTTCCAATCAAGACATTCTTCTTGTTGTTCAGTTGTTAAGTCATGTCCGACTCTTTGAGACCCCATGGACTGCAGCACACCAGGCTTCCCTGTCCCTCACTATACCCTGGAGTTTGCTCAAACTCATGTCCATCGAGTCAGTGATGCCATCCAACCATCTCATCCTCTGTAATCCCCTTCTCCTCCTGCCCTCACTCTTTCCCCGCATCAGAGTCTTTTCCAGTGAGTCAGCTCTTCACATTTGGTGACCGAAGTACTAGAGCTTCAGTTTCAGCCTCAGTCCTTCCAATGAATATTAAGGGTTGACTTCCTTTAGGATTGACTGGTTTGATCTCCTTGCAGTCCAAGGGGCCCTCAAAAGTCTTCTCCAGCACCACAGATCTGTGGGTGACAATCTGGAACTTTGCTCAAAACTCTACAGTAAGTCCCCTATTTTCGTTCTGAGGGCATGTCCCTAAGTCCAATTTGTTCTTAAGTCCAACAAAGCTAGCCTAAGGAACCCAGCTAACACAACTGACTATATAGTACTGTACTGTACTGTAATAGGTTTATAATACTTTTCACACAGATAATAAGTAGAAAATAAACAAATACAAAAAATAAAGAAAACATTTTTTAATCTCATAGTGCAGTGCCTTGAAAAGTAGAGCAGTACAGTACAACAGCTGGCATACAGAGGCTGGCATGCATGTTCACATCTTTGAAAGTTTGCAAAACTTGAAGGCCTGTATGTAGGGGACCTTACTGTATTTGCCTAGCAAACATGCTGTTTTTATTTTGATTTTAAGTTTATTGGGGAAGCATATAGAAATAATGGGGTATGACGGCCCACAACTTCCAGGCTTGTCCTTGATACCACACCCTGAGCCCTTTTCAGCTACAGACTCTTATTTAAAGTCCTACACCCTTATCTGTACTTTCACACCAAGGACAAGTGGCTTGCATTCAGAAAAAACACAGTGAATAAATTGTTTAATTAATTATCTAGCTTCCCTACAGACCTGGATACTTCCTTTCGGTGAGCACCTGCCTAAAAGGTTTTCAGGAACCCATTTCTCCCCAAACACCCCACTCAGATCAGACCTTTCAGCTTCTGGGGCCTCTTTTGGAAATAGGAGCTTTCCTGAATCTCTGACGCCCTCTAGTGGCTATCTCAGGCTGAATTCTTGCCTAAACTCAGCTGTCTTTCCATCCCCTACTAAAATTAAAACAAGCCCTGAAATTAAAAATGAAAAAACAAAAAGCACATATCCTTTTCTTCTGATTTTCTGAAAGTGCAAAAAAACAAATTGAGGGATGTCTACTTTCTGAAACCATGAAGGTTCATCTGGCCTCTTACCAGCCCTGGTTGGTTTGGATTTTAAAACTTTGATCGCATTTTTCAATCTGCTCTGTACCCCAAATGACTTTCCATTTGCCCCAAAGACATACTTTAACTTGGTCTTTAATTTGTTTCAGAGAAACCCCGAGTGTCTTCTTCTCAAAAACCACACCAGCAACACACGGGAGGGGCCCAATTGTGTCCTTTAAGTGGAGGAGGGCAGACTTCTCCGCCAAGGTGCCCCCGCAAAGCCTCTGTGTGACTCCAGGTGCCAGAGGCATCACAGAGAGCCTTGTCAGGACCAGAGATGCTGCTGTCTCTTTTGACTTTGGCAGATAGGTGAAACCTGGGTGTGGTTTGAAATTGGCTACATTGGTCATTTTTATGAATCGATTTTTACAAACCCATGAGAAGTGTTCCTAATATAAATAGCCTGCGTTATTCTTGTATCACCTTCATCTGATCCCTGGGAGTGCTAAAGAAAAGCCCATCACGCTTACCTGGCCTTCAGCCTGAGGCAGGCAACTAGGCCGCTGGCTAGGAGCAGACTGAAGGAGGGGAGGGAGACAGCGCCTCTGATGACACTGTGATTCCCTTGGCTGAGAGGGAGCGAGTATTTGCTGCTCTTGTTTTGCTGACCATTGAATAGCTCATCTAGTGGGGCAGGTATGACCGTCTCCATTCTGCAGATAGGGACATTGAAACACAGACTTAAATAATTTTCCCAAGATCACACTACATTAGAGGCAAGGTTACGATTCAAATGCACTTCTGCTCTCAGCCCGGCTCTTTATTCTGCCCTGCCTCTTATCTTGCTTAACTGAGGGCTTCAGGTCCTGCACTCAGTCTGTGTGGATGGTGTCTCTGGAGTTGAGCGATGTGCACCCTGCACGTCTGTCCAGAGCGGCTCAAACTTTGATTGCCTTGAACCCCTCCGATGACCCAGCTTCTAAGCCCAGCCTGAGGACTAGAATCTTGATACTCAAAGTGTGGCCCCTGAAACCACAGCAATACTTGGGAGCTTTTAAGAAATATAAGTTGGCAGGCCCCACCCCAGACCCAGTGAATCACAAACTTCAAGGTTTGAGACTAGAAATGCATACCCAGAGCTTCTCAACTTTGAGGTGCACTCAGATCACCTGGGGGTCTCGTTAAGTGCAGGTTCTGCCTCTCTAACCAGCTCCCAAAGGACGCCAATGCCGTGAGCCACCTTTGTAATAACATGCCCCTAAATCAGTAATTCTCAAACTTAAGTCTGCCTTCCATTCACCTGGAGGGCTTAATAAAACAGACTGATGGTGCCTCATCCCCCAAAATTCTGATTCAGAAGGTCTGGAATGGGGCCCGAGAATTTTCTAACAAGTTCCCAGGTGACGCTGGTAAAACGATCCTTCTTTGAGAACCACTGCCCTAGCCTATAAGAACGTCCTTCAGTTAGACGGTTAACCTCATGCTTTTTTGGCTCTGCATTTGCATGAAGCCACACTTCGTCCTTGAATCCTGGCTCCTTAGTGTTGAAAATAACTTTAGAGACCAGAGGCAAAGCCAGGGTGCAGCAGCTAGACTTACTGGATCCAGTGTTGTTTACTCTGCATCCTGTTGGCTCTGCAGCTCCATAAATTTTCCAGCGTGCAGCAATGGCAGTGGTTTTGGTGAGCTCTGCATCTCAGGCCGGTTTTGTAAGCACTTGAATCCCTAGTAGACACATATGTCATTGGCACAATCTGTGAAAACACAGGCGCCTCCTACCTCACAGCTCTTCGAAAAGAGGGCTTTGGAAAAAACCAGCAGCCTCCCTGGCAGCCATGGTGGAGAGAAAATGCAGCAGCCAGCAGGCAAACCCAGACAAGGTAACTCAGCACAGAGGCCCGGGAGCAAAGTAATAAATCAGGACCCTGACAGCTACTGCATTCACATTCTGCTGGGCAACCCCGAAAAGGTTGTTTAACCTCTCTTTTCCAGAGAAAATGCTTTTCCTTAAGGTAAATAATACTCTTATTCAAGGAAATGCATACAAGGGAGGGTCTCAGATATGGACTTAAATCAGTTTCTGTTAGTGACAAACCACCCATTTATTAAAGCTCATGATATTTGAGAAAAAAGTAGTCCTGTATATTCCTTTTTCTTAATCAGTTTTTATTGGAGTGTAGTTACTTTACGATGTGTTAACTTCTACTGCACAGCAAAGTGTATATACACATATCCCTCCCTTTTGAATTTCTCTCCCATCTGGCACCCCACAGTGCATTACGTAGAGTTCTCTGTGCTATGGAGTATGTTCCCTTCAGGTGTCCTGTGCTATGGAGCATGTTCCCTTCAGTTGTCCTACATATTTTCTTGAAGCTGAGGTTTGGAACTGGCATGCCATCACTTCCTCCATATTCTAGTGGCCAAAGTCAGACCCAAGACCAGTCCACTGCTTCGTGGGAGGAGCTGCAACATCACATGGTAAAGATAGAGAGGAGGGGGTAGTTTGGAGCCACTTTGCAATCGACCACAGAGGAGTTTTCTCAGTTTGGGAGACACTGAGACAGAGATGCCCAGGGTTTCCTTGGTTACTTGAGAAGTGAAGGAAATGCTAGTGGGAGCACAGGGGATTGAGACCCAGAGGAAAGCAGCTGGTAAAGCAAGCACACTCTGGCCAGCTAGCGCTCTGGCAGATAGAGCTGAATTTCACTGGAAAACTCTGGGAGTGCTGGACACATGCCTTTCTGTTTTCCTACCTGAGAGAGAGAGCTAAGGCATTTATACATCAATTCTTAGCAGTTACTGTTGAGGGCTTTTTCCAGGGGGCACTGATTTCCCATCACTTCAGCCTCCCCTGCTGGGCAGGTGCTGGTAGTTGGTGGCCTGGCCCCTTTGCACCAAAGGGGTGAGGGTCAGGATATGCAAGTGGGACACCCGTGGTACCTCCTGCAATGGTGATATAAAAAAGAAAAAGAAAACTCAAGCTTCGCTTTTAAGTTAGTTAAGTAATAATATCTTCCCCCCTGCCCCGCTAGTTTGAGGTCTGTTTTATTTGCAGGTGACGCTTCTTTTCTTTTGCCAGCAAAGTTTGGAACACTAGATGGCGTCATATCAAGATATCATGCAGCTCTGGAAGCAAAATGCGATGTTCCTGGTTGTCCTTGGAACTGAACAATTAGCAGCATGAGTTGGGAGCAAAGAGCTGTGTCTGCTGTAGCTGTGGTGGACCACTTCAGCTCTACCAAGAACATTATTCCGGCTGAACTTGCCCCTTGGCACCAACGTCACACACCATGGTGGGCAGGGGGTGGGCAAAGCGCAGAGGGCAGGCAGAGGTCACTGACCTTCTCCAAGGTGTGGAGTTCCCAAAATCACTAGAAGGAAGCGGAAAGAACAATGACATTTTCTGATCCCAGAAAGGTCTTTGAGCTGTATGGAAATGGGCCAGAAGGAAAACATTAAACTTATAGTAGAGATTCATTCTTGGGGCTGGAAGTGGAGAAGGGGATAGTAAATGAGGTTGAAAGTGAGAATCCAAGATATTTAACATTTTATTTTAAATATTTCATGCAAATGAGATAAAATTTAAGCAATGATCAACTCTTTATAAAAGATACTAGGTAGTTGCCATATTATCATCTCTACTTTTTCTTAAATTTCAGAAAAAGTGTGTAGGGAGTAGGGTTGGAGGGGAATGATGTTCTCTTGTAATTAGCAAGGTCTGACAGGCCTGTAGAAGTAACATTGTTAGCTGATTAACATTTGCTAAGTGCTTCCCCTTACTGAACCTTCATTTCCTTGTTTATAAAATGAAGATAACAGTAGTATCAATGCCAAGGGTTGCAGTTAAGTCTTAGATGAGGTGATACACCCATACCGCCCAGCATGGCATCCCAGGAGAGATGCTTCCTCAGAAAATGCTTGGCTGCTCCCTTCATCCGTCCCCCAGTGCTCACCATGCCAGTAAGGGTTAGGATCCCCTCCCGTGGAGTCAAACAGATGACTGGCTAGTTGTCTGCTGGACTTCCCTGGTGACTCAGATGATAAAGAATCCACCTGCAATGCAGGAAACCAAGATTCAATCCCCGAGTCAGGAAGATTCCCTGCGGAAAGAACAGCTACCCACTCCAGTATTCTTGCCTGGAGAATTCCATGGACAGAGGAGCCTGGCCAGTTACAGTCCATAGTGTCATAAAGAGTCAGACATGACTGAGTAACTAACATTTTCACTTTTCTAAATATGGCTAGAAACAGAAAAAAAAATCTTAAACAAAGCCTCACCCCGACTTCTCTGAGTTCAGGGACACCTTTGGTTTAAGAAAAAAACAAAAAAGAAAAAAAATTGCTTATGGAAATAAGGCTAGAGAGACCCTCTTTATGGAAAGAGTTCAGTTCAGTTCAGTTGCTCAGTCATGTACGACTCTTTGTGATCCCACAGACCACAGCACTCCAGGCCTCCCTGTCTATCACCAACTCCCAAAGCTTGCTCAAACTCATGTTCATTGAGTTGGTGACGCCATCCATCTCATCCTCTGTCATCCTCCTCCTGCCCTCAATCTTTCCCAGAATCAGGATCTTTTCCAGTGAGTCAGCTCTTCGCATCAGGTGGCCAAGGTATTGGACTTTCAGCTTCAGCATCAGTCCTTCCAATGAATATTCAGGACTGATTTCCTTTAGGATGGACTGGTTGGATCTCCTTGCAGTCCGAGGGACTCTCAAGAGTCTTCTCCAACACCATAGTTCAAAAGCATCAGTTCTTTGGCACTCAGCTTTCTTTATAGTCCACTCTCACATCCATACATGACTACTGGAAAACAATAGCTTTGACTAGACAGACCTCTGTCAGCAAAGTAATGTCTCTGCTTCTTAATGTTCTGTCTAGTTTGGTCATAGCTTTTCTTCCAAGGAGCAAGCATCTTTTAATTTCATGGCTGCAGTCACCATCTACAGTGATTATGGAGCCCAAGAAAATAAAGTCTCTTACTGTTTCCATTGTTTCTCCATCTATTTGCCATGAACTGATGAGACCAAATACCATGATCTTCATTTTTTGAATGTTGAGTTTTAAGCCAGCTTTTTCACTCTCCTTTCACTTTCATCAAGAGGCTCTTTAGTTCTTCTTCACTTTCTGCCGTAAGGGTGGTGTCATCTGCATATCTGAGGTTATTGATATTTCTCCCGGCAATCTTGATTCCAGCTTGTGCTTCATCCAGCCCAAAATTTTGCATGATCTACTCTGCATATAAGTTAAATAAGCAGGATGACAATATACAGCCTTGACATACTCCTTTCTCAATTTGGAACCAGTCCACTATTCTATGTCTGGTTCTAACTGTTGCTTCTTGACCTGCATACAGATTTCACAGGAGGCAGGTTAAGTGGTCTGGTATTCCCATCTTTTGAAGAATTTTCCACAGTTCGTTGTGATCTACATAGTCAAAAGCTTTAGCACAATCAATAAAGGAGAAATAGATGTTCTTCTGGAATTCTCTTGCTTTTTCGATGATCCAGTGGATGTTGGCAATTTGATCTCTGGTTCCTCTGCCTTTTCTAAATCCAGCTTGAATATCTGGAAGTTATCGGTTCATGTACTATTGAAGCCTGGCTTGGAGAATTTTGAAAATTACTTTATTAGCATGTGAGATGAGTGTAATTGTGTGGTAGTTTGAACATTCTTTGGCATTGCCCTTGTTTGGGATTGGAATGAAAACTGACCTTTTCCAGTCCTGCAGCCACTGCTGAGTTTTCCAAATTTGCTGGCATATTGCGGAAAGAGGGACTCTGGAATTTAACAATAAGCATTTTAGAAATGTTACAGTCTTCTACTCTGAAAGGGCATAAACCTAGTTCTAGAACAGACGTGGATTCTTTGGTGTGGCTTGTAAAAAGATACACCCTTTCTCCTTTGAATGTAATGAGAACTCTTGATTTTTATGCAAATTAGAGAAAACCCATAACCAGCCTTCACAGCACAAAACACCATGAAGACAAGACAGCAGATGGTAATGGGCTGGTAAGAGGGGAAGATATGGGATGAGATCTATTAAATGGAGGTGATAGAGCCTGACCTCTAAGAGAGAGGGCTTCTCTGGCCTTTCTACATCTTGCCCGGAAAGCTAGGGCAGGCTTAGAAGGGAACACGGTATTCCTCAGAGTCTTATTTTATCTGGGGATCTCTGAATCTGGAAAAGATGGTCCTTAAAGACTGAGAAGCCAAAGCCTAAACCCATTGGGCTAGGCTTGTTCTCTGCAAGGGTTACAAATAATCTCAGTCTTTTCCACACATAAGAGCCTGCTGGAGGGGTGTGTGTGTGTGTGTGTGTGTGTGTGTGTGTGTGTGTGTGTGTGTGGTGTACAGGGCCTCCCATCCATTCGATATCAGTTACCTATTACTACAGCAATGCTGGTAATAAACAGCTCCAAAATTAATGACTTGAAATGACAGCTGTTTCTTTAGCTCCTGAATCTAAGGCTTGCAACTGGGACTGAGCTGAGCTTGGAGGTTCTGGTCTCAGTTGGGCAGCTATTCTTTAAAATGAAATAACATGGTAAAAGAAGAAACCCTAGACCATCAGAAAGGAAGAAATACAGTAACCAAAACTATGCATAATAACAACAGAATTACCTTTTCTTCCTGAGACTTCTAAATTATATTTGATGTTTGAAGCAAAAATTATAACATTGCCTGATATGCTTATTAAAATATGTAGAGGAAATATTTCAGAAAATTTCCTTATGAACAGAGGAGGATAAATGGACATAAAGAGAGGTAAGATTGTCTACACTTCATTCAAATGAGTAAAATGATGACAACAGTAGACTGTGATGAGTTTTGTATGTATATATACATATAAGAGCAACCATTAGGAAAAAACTACACAGAGAGATACACTGTTGATGAACATTACAGATAGTTCAAGTGCAATTCTAAAAAACTGTTCAAATAACTCCTATGAAAGCAAAAAAAAAAATCATAAATGAAAAACAGGAACAAACAAAAGAAAAAGAAAACAGCAAACTTAAGCCCTGATATATCAATGCATGCGTCACGTATGTGTGCTAAGTCATGCCCGACTCTTTTGCAACCCCATGGACTGTAGCTTGCCAGGCTCCTCTCTCTGTGGGATTTTCCAGCCAAGAATACTGGAGCAGATTGCCATTTCCTTCTCCAAGGGATCTTCCCAACCCGGGGATCGAACCCATGTCTCTTGTATTGGCAAGCGGATTCTTTACCACTGAGTCACTTGGAAAATAATATATCCATGTGTGCAAAGTCACTTCAGTTATGTCTGACTCTGCATGACCCTATGGACTGTAGCCTGTCAGGCTCCTCTGTCCAAGAGAGTCTCCAGGTAAGAATACAGGAGAGGGTTGCCTTTTCTTCTCCAGGGACCTTCCTGACCCAGAGAGCCAACTCACGTCTGTCGCATCTGCTGCATTGGCAGGCGGGTTCTTTACCACTAGGGCCACCTGAAGTACATTGAGTTTAAATGGTCTAAATGTATCAGTTAAAAGACCTTGGCAGAATGGATTTAAAAATGTAATCCAACTATATATTGTCTACAAGAAACTCACTTCAAATATAACAACATGCACAGGTTGAAAGTAAAATGATGGAAACAGTAATCAAAGGAAAGCAGGCGTGGCTAGTTAATAACAAAGTAGACTAGACTTGAGATAATGGGCTGGTAAGAGGGGAAGATAAGGGATGAGATCTATTGAATGGAGATGATAGTTAATAACAGATAAAGTAGACTAGACTTGAGAGAAAAAAAAAAATACAGACTTAGTGAGAGAGATTATACACTGATGAGAGGGTCAATCCACAAAGAAGATACAGTGACACTCACTGTGTATCCCCCAGGCAACACAGATGCAAACTATATGAAACAAACCTGATAAAATGGAAAGAAGTATACAAATCTGCAAATACAATTTCAGACTTCTACCCCTCTCTTTTAATATTTGATGGAACAACTTGTCAGAAAATTGGAAAAGATATACAAGAACTCAACAACGCCATCAACCAACAGGATCTAGTCCACATTTATAGAGTGTCCCCCAGCAACGGAGGAACACGCATTCTTTTCAACTGCCAGCAGAACATAGATCAAGATAGACCATTTCCTGGGTCGTAAAACAAATCTTGAGAGATGTAAAAGAATTGAAATCATACAGTGTATGGTCTATCAATAGAGTCAGTCTAGAAATCATCATTCTCCCTGTTCAAATTTATTTGCATAATGAAATTGACAAAACCTGCTATAGTTACCCCTCCCCCCCAAAGTTGATAATATACACAAGTTGCATTAATGGAAGAAGAAATTTTACAAATATAAGAACCAAATCTATATATAAAGATTAGTTCTTGCCTGGAGAATCCCAGGGATGAGGGAGCCTGGTGGGCTGCCATCTATGGGGTCGCACAGAGTCAGACACGACTGAAGCGACTTAGCAGCAGCAGACACTTGAAAGTTTTCTTTATGTAATTAGAGGCCTCAAAGTCCTTCTCTCCTGGTAGTTAAGGAACATAATTACCTGGCTAAGACTAACAACTAATTTCATTTTCACCATCAGTCATTAATCGCTGCAATATAACCATATAACAATCTTGGACAAGAGAAGAAAGAAGCCTGATTCTCTTTTCTAGACCTTTGTTCACTCAAGAGGCCAACAACATGCCGACTGATGCCCTTCTTACTGCAAAGGCTATTGTCAAATAGCCTCTCCTAGGCTGTATCATAGAGCACAGACCACTTTAAGGTATTTCAACACCTTTTTTCTATTTCAAGACTAGTCTGAACAGATTTCATGGAGTTTATTCCATGCCTCTTCATGTGAGAGGAAAACCATTTGGTCATTTATAGCCTAAGGGGACAGAGATAGAAAGAGGAAAGTACATATTGGCTATCATTTCTTTGGGGACAGAGAAAAGAGATTATTTGCTCTATTGGAAGCATTTGGAACCACTGGGATAGTTCATGCAGCCATTAACTTTCAGTTATTCAAACAACTGGGTGACTTTCAATTATTTCTAAATGAGCTTTTTCAATGAAGGCATATATATGTTCATTTAATAGGAAATGTAATAAGAGTTGGTTGATCCAGGATCTCAATATTGTTATCTGGAGTTTAGGTTTTATATAATCCTTGGCTTTGCTATTCCCATGGTTGGTTTCATGTTTTAAGGTTGTCCAGGGGATAATGGTAGATTCATCTGACTTCAGTTATGGAAAGAGAGAATAATTTACTCTTAAGACCAAGGCAGAACTTCCCTGGATGATACCAGGAATCCTCTCATCACATGTCATCTACCAGAACTGGGTCACATGACTTTTCCCAAACCAATCACAGACAAGGGGGTCAACTCTTAATCCCATCAGACTCACTCCGCAAGCTGAAGGGGTTCCTCTGGGTCATAGGGGCTACATGAGGATGGGGTATCTGTAAAAGAGAGGTTCTGTGAGGAAGTAAAAGGGAGATAATGGGTTCTGTGTAGGCAGCTGGGGCTCAGTAACACTGAGTATGTTTCTAAGAGCAGAAATCTTAGACTCAAACAATGAAATGATCTAGTTGTCTCAAAGAACTGAAGGAGTTCACAGCTAAATCAGGCAAGGCTTCACCCAGCAAACCAGTGATGTCATTAGGACCTGGCTTCCCCACCTCTCTGCCCTCTGACTCCACACAGTGGTCTCCTGCCAGCAAAAGGCTACAGCAGATTGAGAGTTTGAATTGCTTAGCATATTGAGTTGGGAGAGAAGTGGAAAAAGGGAATCAGTTCTAACAGTTTCAGTGAAAGACTATTCCTTTTGCCAGAATCCTCAGATAACAGCTCCTCATATCTCATTGGCTTTGATGTGGGCATGCACCCAACCTAAACCAATTATTGTGGCCCAGCAGTGGGATTGACTAGTTTAATCCCAATCATAATCTCTATGTGTAAGCGTAAACTCACAGCAGTGAAAACAAATGAAACCAAAAACCCCACAAAATCCATTGGTTTAACCCAGTGAGATTTATTCTTTGCATTCATTCAATATGGATGGACAGTGACTCCACTCCACACAGTTGTTCAGGAACCCACTCTCTTTCTGCGCAGCTTTGCCCTGGGCATCAGTGTGGATGTGGAAAGCAGATGGAGACGGAGAGGCAGAGAATTACTCTGGCCCCAGTTGGCATCCACAGCCATGGTGAAATGTACTGCATTCACGCCTGCCCTGTGGCCACTTTGTCCTAACTCAGCCAAGAGGACTAGGGGGACATATATCTGAGGACTCTGTTACTAAATGGTACAACGATAGGGTAGGTTTGACTTTTCTAATTTTTAATCTTTCTTCGAACTAACTGTGAAACTCTTTATGTAAATTAAATTACTGGGCCATTTTTCCTGATTTCTGAAAGAAAATAAAGTTGTGTTAACCATGGGCAAGCTACTTACCTTCTCTCTGTGTCAGCTTCTGCATCTGTAAACCCTTCATCTGAGCTCAATACCACTTTAAGGTTGTGTACTCATTTGCTAGAACCGCCATGACAAAATACCACAGACTATAATATAAACGCACTTTTCACACTTATGGAGGCTAGACATCTGAGATCAAGGTGTCTAGGGGGCTGTGCCTCTTTGGCTTGGACTATCTTCTGTCTGTGTCTTTACTTGGTCTTTACTCTGTGCATATCTGTGGCCTGATCTCCTCTTATAAGAATACCAGTGGGGCTGGTGCATGGGGATGACCCAGAGAGATGTTATGGGGAGGGAGGTGGGAGGGGGGTTCATGTTTGGGAACGCATGTAAGAATTAAAGATTTTAAAATTAAAAAAAAAAAAAAAGACATGTAAAAAAAAAAAAAAGAATACCAGTCAATTGGATTAAGGCCCACCCTAATGACCTAATTTTACCTCATTAAGGACCCTGTCTCCAAATACAGACATTCTGAAATACTGGAATATAGGATTTCAACATGTAAATTTGGCGAGGACAGATACAATTCAACCCATCCCAGGTTAAGATGAAGTTTAGATAATTTAGTACATGTTAGGGCTTAAATCTATAGGTAGAGTTCAGTAGGTATGTGCACTCAACATTAGCTATAAAAAGTATCTTATTTTTTAAGTAGTAGCAATAGATATAGTAGCAATGGTATTTGAAGTAGTATTAGGTCCTAGTAAAAATAAAGAAAATGGACAAGGGCCCATTATAAAGGAAAGGTGAAGAGAGACTTTAAAGAGAATTGAGATGCAAGGGCGTAGTATTTGTATCACAGTATTCCAGTTTTGGTGGCTGTATAACATGTCAAAATGTAGTGGCTTCAACCAACAATATTTATTTTCTTTAAGAATTTGCAGTTTCAACAGGACCCAACAGAGAGCTTGTCATCAGCTGGAGCAGCTCAAAATCGCTCTGAAGTCAATGCCGACTGTTGGCTCTGTTGAACACCTATGTAGGGCTCCTTCATGCAGCCTGAACTTCCTCTCTACACGGTGGCTGTGTTCCAAGCATCCTGAAAGGAAGTGGAAACACAGTGACTTTTAGAACCTCGCCTCAGAAGTCACACAAAGTGGTTTTGGTTGCATTCTACTCATCAAGACATGTCCAGCTTCAAGAGAAGGAAATGTGAACTGAGGGAGGAAGGCAAGGTTCTGGAAGAGTACGCAATCCCGGAAATAGTGTGTGGTCATTTGTGAAAAATATGATCCCCTGCCTTCCACACAGAGAACTGCCTTCTGGGTTGGATCCTTATACTGTGTTACTGAGATCCCTGGAAATTGAAGCTAAAGTGATATACTTGGTAGAACATTTTGATAAGAGTTTTATAAAAGAGAACTGTGCAAGTAATGCTTTGGTGGGTTCCATAATCCCCTTTCAACTAGGCACTCATAGAAAGCAGATTGATTTTCTGATTTCTCAAATGATCTTTAAAAAAAAAAAAAACTAGACACAATCATGTCCCAGCCCTGCACGGGTAATTCAGAGACTTTCCTTTGTTAAATAAGGGCTAGAGATTAAGAAGATCCACAGCGCCCTTATCAGCTCTAATAGTCTGTGAAAAACAGGAGAAAAATAGAATGAATTAAGAAAATGTAAAAGCATTGTGCTGAGTCCATCAAAGGGAGAAGCCAAGCTGTTGCTTGCTTTATATTTGAATGCAGAGCACGGCTTTCATGATGGCAATAATAATTTATTGACAAAATGCTTTTATTGAATTGCCTTTACTGAAGAGGCCCTGCGTGCTTTTTCACCACTTGCAACAATTAAAAGCAGCAGTAAACAGAGCCTTTCTATTTAGATTGAAAAGCAACAATTAAGCTTGCTCAGCTATAAATAGGAGGCCGCTTCACATCTATGGCCTCAACAGCACACATTACAGACTCCAGCCCGTGATGCCCCCAATTTATTTCCACCGGACAAACCCATAAATTGTCAAACTCTGACCTGAAAACTGACAGTTTCTTAGAAAATGTAAGTAGGTAAATTATGCATAATTCTAGGTAATTACTGGGATGTCCATGAGGCTAAGAAATCAGTATCTATGCTGGAGATCTAAATTTATAGGCAGCAAGCTCTTTCATTTTATCATTATCAAACCATGTTTTGCCTTGGGTGGCTGTCAGCGCTGGCTCTCCTTTGCCTGGGAGGCAGAGAAGAAAAAAATGGTTTTAAGCATTAGGGAAAGGAAGAGTGAAAACACAAAGCTCTTTCACTAGATTCCCATTAGTTCGAGTAATTCAGTAAAGAGACCAGAGCATGAACAGTCAGAGTGAAATATTTTTTAATAAAAAGAAAACAAAATTGCAAGTGTCATTCATCCCATTTATAAACCATAGCTACTGAGTTTTCAAAGAAGTGAAAGCATTTGATTCAACCTCCTCATTTTCTGCAGGAGGAAACCTGAGGCTCAACAAGCCACGTGTATTGTCCAAGGTCACAGATTTGACGGTGGCAGAGCTGCAACTCAATAGCTTACTTGACTGCCACTTCAATGTTCATTGAATGGAAAAATTTGCCCTCCTTTCATTCTTCTCAGTACAAAGACCAGATTAATGAGACCGAAGTAATAAAAGGTCCAAAGGGTGCCATATTTCTCTGAGTGCAAGATGGTTTTCAAAGGCAACAGGATTTTGCCACTTGGAGTTCCTGGGACTCCTGCCTTTGTATCCCCCATCTAGGCCAAGAGTTGCCAATTTCCTAAAGCCCCAAGGGAGTGATTTTCCAAAAATATGACTGGGGGGATCACACCTCTCTGAGACTCAAGAGTCTTGATTTTCTGTTTGCATGTGCCCTGTGACTCCCAGTGCTTTACCAACTATCTATGATGTCCCTTGGATCAGACTAGATATTCTGTGTTGCCCCCTCACCTTCTCTACCCAGCTCTGTGCCTCAGGGGACTGACATTTAGAGACTCCTCAATGGTACCCTAATTCTTCAGCTACAACTGAACTTGGCTAATTGGTAGAGGGTGAGGTGGGAGGAGGGGACACAAACAGGAGACAAGATAGCAAGAAGCCAACATTTTTATTCCTCCATCTCACTTGCTGCAGACTGAACCCACCCCAGATTAGCCAAACCGCAGGAAAAGCCCAGATAAATGAATGCAAGTACATGACTTTCGTAAATCACTCACTTTTCAGGGGTACAGTATTATGCAGCAGGAACCGACTAATACAGAATATGACATCCACAAAGAAGAATTTAAACAATATGACCATTCCAAAAACTGAGATAAACCTTTCTGAAAGCCAGAAATGGAAGTGAACACAAAAGAGTAACTGGGATTGTGTTTGCAGACTCACTGAACTCCAGATCCAGAAGCCAACGGAGAAATCTGAGTTCCTATGGGGTAACGAGATAAAAAGTGTCCCAAAAGAAGTAAGAGGCTCATCTTCAAACTCACTGAAGTCAGAAGCAAGCTTGAAAGTTTCTTCATACATTAAAGGATGCTAAAATAAGCTCTTAAAACCACTGTCTGAGCTACCATTTATATAAAGCAGTGTAGCAGGGAAACTGTAACATAGGAAGTCTTTCATCCCAGACTTGGGCTTAACAATCTGCTAACTTGGTTGACGAATATGTAATGACTCCAATGTCAGTGTAGTTTGCATGTCCTGAACTACCAATACAAGACTCAGCTTTGTAGCTTTTTTCTAACAATTTATTTATTTATTTTCTTTTTGGTTGTACTGAGTCTTCATTGCTGCATGTGGGTTTTCTCTAGTTGCACTGAGCAAGGCTTACTCTCTGTCTTGGGCTTTCTCATTGTGATGGCTTCTCCTGTTGCAAAGCACAGACTCTAAGGCACCAGCTCAGTAGTTGTGGTGCATGGGGGGCCTAGTCGCCCCAAGGCATGTGGGATCTTCCTGGACCAGAGATCGAACCCATGTCTGCTGCATTGGCAGGTGGATTCTTATCCACTGGACCACCAGGAAAAGTCCAAGACCTGGTTTTAGACTGACTGTTCTTGGGAAGTAGTGGAAGAAATCAAATATAAATATGCAAGACTATGAAACAAGGAGTGGGAGAGAAAGAAAGTGAGTGAGCTCTCTGTCTCCATTCAATAATAAAATTACAAAACATATGAGAAAATAATGCTAAGAAAGACAGCAACACAATCAACAGAGAAGAAGAATCCACTCTAGATGAAATGGAAATAATTGGAAAGATTATTACACACAGATCTTCACTGAAATAACTACTAAACTACCAGCTACTGTAGTTTAGGCAGAAGAAGGAAACATCTCGAGAAATGGACGGAGTGAAGTACAGAAACAGTATAAAATTTAGAAAAATATGTTGATAAATTTACCATCTACTCATTTAAAACAAGAATGGTACTGTCCACATAACCAGGTATAATTCAAAAGATACCAAGGAAATATAGAAAGGGTGTTCAGTGAGTAATTTTTTTTTGTTGTTATTGTTGTTCAGTCGCTAAGTTCGACACTTTTCAACCCCATGGACTGCAGCATGCCAGGCTTCCCTGTCTTTCACTGTGCCAGAATATCCTCAAAACTCATGTCCACTGAGTTAGCAATGCCATCCAACCATCTCATCCTCTGTCGTCCCCTTCTTCTCCTGCCCTCAATCTTTCGCAGCATCAGGGTCTTTTCCAATGAGTCAGCTCTTCTCATCAAGTGGTCAAGGTTTTGGAGCTTCAGCTTCAGCATCAGTCTTTCCAATGAATATTAAGGGTTGATTTCCTTTAGGACTGATTGGTTTGACTTTCTTTCAGTCCAAGGGACTCCCAAAAGTCTTCTCCAGCACCACAATTCGAAAGTATAATTTCTTTGGTGCTCAGCCTGCTTTATGATCCATCTTTCACATCCCTACATGACTACTGGAAAAATCACAGTTTTGAACTATAAGACCTTTGTCGGCAAAATAATGTCTCTGCTTTTTAATGTGCTATCTTGATTTGCCATAGCTTTCCTTCCAAGGAGCAAGCACCTTTGAATTTCAGGACTGCAGTCATTGTCCACAGTGATTTTTGGAGCCCAAGAAAATAAAATCTGTCACTGTTTCCACTTTTCCCCCTTCTATTTGCCATGAAGTGATGGGACGGGATGTCATGATCTTAGTTTTTCGAATGTTAAGTTGCAAGCCAATAAGTAATTAAAGCATATTAAATTTTTTAATTATGTGGGAGGAGAGTACTGAATAACTTAAATTTTGTTACAAAAGTTCACACTTAAGTAAATATGCGAAAATTTTGAAACTATCAAATAGAAAAAAGGAAAAGTGGGAAGAGAGGCAAATAAAGAGCACAATAAATCTAAAACATAAAATTAGAGCATATAGCTAAGTGTAATAGAGCAGTAATCAAAATAAATATAAAGAAATTCAAGGAATCTATAGAAACAAGATTATCATAACAGGTTGTTAAAAACCATCTGTGGTTTACAACACACAACTGAAACATAATTGTCTAGAAATGTTGAAAATTAAAAAAAAAACACAAAAGGCAATTACTAACTAAAAGAAACATGATATAGCAATATTAATGTCAGATATAATTTAATTCAAGCCAAAAAGCATAAGAAGAGACATTGCATAGTGATAAAAAGAACAGTCTCATATTTGAGTGGCTAAAAAATACTGTGCCTTAAACCTAAAAGAAAAAGTACTATCAAAATCACATGCCAAAATGAAAAAACTACCATCCTACTTGATGTTTTAAAACATACATATATATATACACATATATTAAAAAAACCTGTGGAGCCAACAGAAAATATCAATGTATATTGAAAAGCTCAAAAGTAATAAACTTACTTACAGATGTAGAAACTGAATCCCTGGGAAGCTAAGTGACCCACTCAAGGTCACAAAGCTTATATGAGTCAGAACATGAATTAAAACTTCAACTTTCTAAGGCTAACTCCTATGCCCTCCAATTTTTATAACACTAAAAATAATAAAAATAAACTGTATATTTGCAGAAACTAGCCTTTTCCAGTCCCTTAAAATAATCATAAATGTGTCGCATCTCCAGTGGTGCTCCACTCAGATTCCCTTGGGCCACCTTGACCTTTCCAATGTGCCTTTCCTTGCCTTCCAAGTGTTGTTTGTTTGTTTTTACTTTACGATACTGTATTGGTTTTGCCATACATTGACATGAATCCACCACAGGTGTACATGAGTTCCCAACCCTGAACCCCACTGCCACCACCCTCCCCATATCATCTCTCTGGGTCATCCCAGTGCACCAGCCCCAAGCATCCTGTATCCTGTATCGAACCTAGACTGATGATACGTTTCTTACACGATAGTATACATGTTTCAATGCCATTCTCCCTAATCATCCCACCCTCTCCTTCTCCCACAGAGTCCAAAAGTTTGTTCTACACATCTGTGTCTCTTTTGCTGTCTCGCATACAGGGTTACCATTACCATCTTTCTAAATTCCATATATATGTGTTAGTATACTGTATTGGTGTTTTTCTTTCTGGCTTACATCACTCTGTATAATTGGCTCCAGTTTCATCCACCTCATTAGAACTGATTCAAATGTATTCTCTTTAATGGCTGAGTAATACTCCATTGTGTATGTGTAGCACAGCTTTCTTATCCATTCATCTGCTGATGGACATCTAGGTTGTTTCCATGTCCTGGCTATTATAAACAGTGCTGCGATGAACACTGGGGTACATGTGTCTCTTTCAATTCTGGTTTCCTCGGTGTGTATGCCCAGCAGTGGGATTGCTGGGTCATAAGGCAGTTCTATTTCCATTTTTTTAAAGGAATCTCCACACTGTTCTCCATAGTGGCTGTACTAGTTTGCATTCCCAACAACAGTGTAAGAGGGTTCCCTTTTCTCCACACCCTCTCCAGCATGTATTGCTTGTAGACTTTTGGATCGCAGCCATTCTGACTGGTGTGAAATGGTACCTCATTGTGGTCTTGATAAATGGGTTGAATGCCCCAACCAAAAAGACAAAGACTGGCTAAATGGATACAAAAACAAGACCTCTATATATGTTGTCTACAAGAGACCCACCTCAAAACAAGGGACATATACAGACTGAAAGTGAAGGGCTGGAAAAAGATATTCCATCAAATAGAGACCAAAAGAAAGCAGGAGTAGCTATACTCATATCAGATAAAGTAGACTTTAAAACAAAGGCTGTGAAAAGAAACAAAGAAGGACACTACATAATTATCAAAGGATCAATCCAAGAAGAAGATATTACAATCATAACTATATATGCACCCAACATAGGAGCACCGCAATATGTAAGACAAATGCTAACAAGTATGAAAGGGAAATTAACAGTAACACAATAATAGTGGGAGACTTTAATACCCCACTCACACCTATGGACAGATCAACTAAAAGAAAATTAACATAGAAACACAAACTTTAAATGATACAATAGACCAGTTAGACCTAACTGATATCTATAGGACATTTCACTCTAAAACAATGAATTTCACCTTTTTCTCAAGTGCCCACAGAACCTTCTCCAGGATAGATCACATCCTGGGCCATAAATCTAGCCTTGGTAAATGCAAAAAAAATTGAAATCATTCCAAGCATCTTTTCTGGACATAATGCATTAAGATAAGATTTCAATTACAGGAGAAAAACTATTAAAAATTCCAACATATGGAGGCTGAACAACATGCTGCTGAATAACCAACAAATGACAGAAGAAATCAAAAAGAAATCAAAATATGCATAGAAATGAATGAAAATGAAAACACAACAACCCCAAACCTGTGGGACACTATAAAAGCAGTGCTAAGGGGAAAGTTCATAGCAATACAGGCATACCTCAAAAAACAAGAAAAAAGTCAAAGAAATAACCTAACTCTACACCTAAAGCAACTAGCAAAGGGAGAAATGAAGAACCCCAGGGTTACTAGAAGGAAAGAAATCTTAAAAATTAGGGCAGAAATAAATGCAAAAGAAACAAAAGAGACCAGAGCAAAAATCAACAAAGCCAAAAGATGGTTCTTTGAGAGGATAAATAAAATTGACAAACCATTAGCCAGACTCATCAAGAAACAAAGGGAGAAAAATCAAATCAATAAAATTAGAAATGAAAATGGAGAGATCACAACAGACAACACAGAAATACAAAGGATCATAAGAGACTACTATCAGCAATTATATGCCAATAAAATGGACAACACGGAAGAAATGGAAAAATTCTTAGAAAAGTACAACTTTCCAAAACTGAACCAGGAAGAAATAGAAAATCTTAACAGACCCATCACAAGCACGGAAATTGAAACTGTGATCAGAAATCTTCAGCAAACCAAAGCCCAAGTCCAGATGGCTTCACAGCTGAATTCTACCAAAAATTTTGAGAAGAGCTAACACCTATCTTCCAGAAAATTGCAGAGGAAGGTAAACTTCCAAACTCATTCTATGAGGCCACCATCACCCTAACACCAAAACCTGACAAAGATGCCACCAAAAAAGAAAACTACAGGCCGATATCACTGATTAACATAGATGCAAAAATCCTTAACAAAATTCTAGCAATCAGAATCCAACAACACATTAAAAAGATCATGCACCATGACCAAGTGGGCTTTATCCCAGGGATGCAAGGATTCTTCAATATCCACAAATCAATCCATCTAATATACCACATTAACAAATTGAAAAATAAAAGCCATATGATTATCTCAATAGATGCAGAGAAGGCCTTTGACAAAATTCAACATCCATTTATGATAAAAACTCTCCAGAAAGCAGGAATAGAAGGAATATACCTCAACATAATAAAAGCTATATATGACAAACTCACAGCAAACATTATCTTCAATGGTGAAAAACTGAAAGCATTTCCCCTAAAGTCAGGAACAAGACGAGGGTGCCCACTTTCACCGCTGCTATTCAACATAGTTCTGGAAGTTTTAGCCACAGCAATCAGAGCAGAAAAAGAAATAAAAGGAATCCAAATTGGAAGAGAAGAAGTAAAACTCTCACTGTTCATAGATGACATGATCCTCTACATAGAAAACCCTAAAGACTTCACCAGAAAATTACTAGAGCTAATCAATAAATATAGTAAAGTTGCAGGATACAAAATCAACACACAGAAATCCCTTGCATTCCTATACACTAATAATGAGAAAGTAGAAAGAGAAATTAAGGAAACAATTCCATTCACCATTGCAACGAAAAGAATAAAATACTTAAGAATATATCTACCTAAAGAAACTAAAGACCTATATATAGAAAACTATAAAGCACTGATGAAAGAAATCAAAGAGGACACTAATAGATGGAGAAATATACCATGTGCACAGATTGGAAGAATCAATATAGTGAAAATCAGTATACTACCGAAAGCAATCTACAGGTTGAATGCAATCCCTATCAAGCTACCAACGGTATTTTTCACAGAGCTAGAACAAATAATTTCACAATTTGTATGGAAACACAAAAAACCTCGAATAGCCAAAGCAATCTTGAGAAAGAAGAATGGAACTGGAGGAATCAACCTGCCTGACTTCAGGCTCTACTACAAAGCCACAGTCATCAAGACAGTATGGTACTGGCACAAAGACAGACATATAGATCAATGGAACAAAATAGAAAGCCCAGAGATAAATCCACACACCTATGGACACCTTATCTTTGACAAAGGAGGCAAGAATATACGATGGATTAAAGACAATCTCTTTAACAAGTGGTGCTCGGAAAACTGGTCAACCACTTGTAAAAGAATGAAACTAGAACACATTCTCACACCATACACAAAAATAAACTCAAAACGGATTAAAGATCTAAATGTAAGACCAGAAACTATAAAACTCCTAGAGAACATAGGCAAAACACTCTCCGGCATAAATCACAGCAGGATCCTCTATGATCCACCTCCCAGGATACTGGAAATAAAAGCAAAAATAAACAAATGAGATCTAATTAAAATTAAAAGCTTCTGCACAACAAAGGAAACTATAAGCAAGGTGAAAAGACAGCCTTTGGAATCGGAGAAAATAAGAGCAAATGAAGCAACTGACAAACAACTAATCTCAAAAATATACAAGCAACTTATGCAGCTCAATTCCAGAAAAATAAATGACCCAATCAAAACATGGGCCAAAGAACTAAATAGACATTTCTCCAAAGAAGACATTCAGATGGCTAATAAACACATGAAAAGATGCTTCTAAGTGTTTTGATTCCAATTGTTCATCTCTGGGATGCTCTGTGGAGAACCCCCCCTGGAGCCATCAGCTTGAGAGATAGAAATTCCTTGGCTTTTCAAAAGTAGTCCCTAGCCAATGATTGACTGGATTGGGAAGAGGAAATCCCAGCTCTTTTGTCTTGAAGTTTGGCCAAAATTTGAGGTGTAATTGACATTACCAACCACTCCTGAGGGTTAAGACTAAGGCTTCAGCTTGACTTGGCTTCTCTCCTCCTCTGTCCTGCTTTCCACACCCAGTTTTTTCCAAGAGAACTTCCTCAGTAAATCAAGTTGCATGTGAATTCTCATTTCAAGATCTGCTTCTTGGAACCCTCTGCTAAAATGAGGACCATGCAACCCTATTCAGAGTATAGGGAAAGAATATCTGAGTGGCTCAGAGTTCCTGATGCTCCTGTCTTTGGGAATTTCCAGTTGGGTTTATGCACTGGGAATCTGGCATTGTGAATGTAGTTTTTGTCAAGCCAGAGAAAAATTCTCTTGAAGTTTCAGACTTGAGGTCAATAACTATTGATTGGCCAACTTTCTGTCCCCAACAGTTCCTCCTGGGTCCAATTCTAGATGAGTGATAGTCAAATCTGGAAGATTCTTGGCTTACAGCTATCTCTCCCTCCACCTCCCACTTTTAAGACTGGCTCTGAAGATACAAAAATGGTGCCTCGGGGCTCTGGGTCTTAAGATAAGGACCACAGATAGCCATACAAATATCCTCACGGCCTTTTGGACTGGTGTGGCCATTACTTCAACCCCCATTTTTACCCCATAGTTCTGTTTTTCTTCGCTTTCCAAGTCTGGATCTACAGGTAGGTCCTATGTAGAAATCCAGGTCTATCCCATAGCAGACAGAAAGTCCATTACTCACTGTGGCTTAGAGTAATATTTATATAATAAAATAGTTGCCATTTTAATGCATGCTGTGTTTCTTAGGTCAGGTCCCTGGAAACAGAGCCCAGGACAGGGAAAATCAGGGGCCCACAGAGTATTGAGGAAGGAGTTTAGGAGAAGACTTTAAGGGAGAAAAGCAGATGGGGCAGAGGAAGAAGGCAAGCAAAGAGAGGTGCTCAGGCAAAATCGAAACTTGGCCTGATCCACGAAAGGCTCTGGAGACACAGTCATCTCCTCCTTAAGGCAAAGGGGCTGGACTTTTGTACTCCTGCATCAATCAGTCATTTCTGTGGTCTTCACCTGGGGAGGGGTATAGAGGTATAATCTCCTAGGCATCAGTTGGTGACAGTTCTTAGGGTAGGGAGCCTCTGTGATCCTTTAGCAGCCAATGCTCCCAGCAGCTGAGAGCTGGGGGCCCTGCCATGCACCAGCATCTACTCCAAATGCCCGAGCTGGGCTCTGAACCAAGGGGCCTCCATAGTTAGATCCTTTCTCTCATTCCAGCTCACGGCTCCTGGGCTCCTGCTCCCCACCAGCCTGTGTGTCTGGGATTCCCACGCCAGCTGCTCATCTACAGCTTACTTGATTTTAGTACAGAGTCAACTGCATTGGCGCCTGACACTTTATTAGTGTTCTAAATCTTTGTTTACAGTTACCAAGACTCCCCAGGTGGCAGCAAAAAAGTCAACAAGGAAATAAAACTCCACCAGCTGGCATATTAGTTGGGGATCAAACCACCACACAAGTAACAGCTGGTGTGTGCCCACAAGCCTCAGGGCACTGCTGGCTCTGAGGCTCATCTGGAGTAACGTGTTTTGACCCCCATTCTGGGTCTGCCCATTTATCCTCCCATCTTCCAGTTCTTTCGCACCATGTGGAAGCTGAGCTGGTGATGAGTTTTGAAGCTGGTCCCTGCCTTTGACAGCCCAGAGCCGTTCATCGGATCCAGCTGCTTGCTGCTATGTACATCCATCTCTTGGCAAAATTGGTGCCATTACATGCCATTGTTTTCTTAGTCTAAAACTCACATCTTCTGATGCTAAATCCTATGTGTTTCTTGGTGTATGAAATTAGCACTTTAATGTAGCCCTGCAAAAATTCTCCATCTCTTCTTATCTGGGACTAAAGAAATCAGGGTGGGTCCAAAGAAGTTATTCAGAGGGGCTAAGAGAAATATGCTGAACACTGCTGCTATTGCTTAGGTAGGTGACTCTCAGGCTATGACACCATGAGGGTGGCAACAGGCTTGGGCTTTAGAGTCTGTGCCTGAATTCTGGTTCCAGAAAGAGTCAGAGCTGAGGATTTCCCTGATGGCTCAGTGGTTAAGAATTCACTTGCCAATGCAGGGGACATGGGTTCCATCCCTGGTCCAGGAACTAGAATCTCACATGCCTCAGGGCAACTAGACTCCTGTACCACAACTTCTGAGCCCAGGCACCCTAGAGCTGCATGTTGCAAACACTGATGCCCACGCGCCCTAGAGCCCCTGCACTGCAACACAAGAAGTCCCTGCAATGAGAAGCCCAGGCACTGCAACTGGAGAGTAGCCCCGGCTCGTGGCAACTAGAGAAAGCTGACACTCAACAAAAGAGGGCCCTTGTGCTACAGTTAGTCAGTCAGTCAGTTCAGTTGCTCAGTCGTGTCCGACTCTTTGCGACCCTATGAATCGCAGCACGCCAGGCCTCCCTGTCCATCACCAACTCCCAGAGTTCTACAGCCATAAATAAATATATATATATATATATATATATTTTTTAAAAAAAAAGAAAGAACTGGGTGACTTGGGACAATAAATAAATAAATATTAAAAGAAGAAATTCAGCTGGGTGACTTGGGATAAGTGACTTAAAATCTTCATGCATCACATTTCTCCTCTGTAAAATAATAGCACCTATTACATAATGGCTATGAGGATGACATTTGAAAATACATGCTAAACACTCAGCCTTGAGGTTGTATCTAGATATAGCAGGGTCTGGAAGTCGGTATAAATACACCCTCCCACAAATTAAAAAAAAAAAAAAGAAAGCATTTTACATTTGCAATTTTTATGAAAGCATTGACCTTATGAACAGATGTGAAGTCCATTTTCAAGGCCTTGGGAAGGGTCCATGCATGTAAGAGGCCCCAAGCTTAAAATTTATTAGCTTCACATTAAATCTGTTTTTCTTAACAATCACTGTTCACTAAATGTTAGCTCTCAGGGATTTGGTGTGGGAAAGAGGGGACTTTGCTTCTTATTCATGTGTTCCTAATTAAACCCCTTGCCTCTTGGGAGTGAGTCAGACTCAATGAACTGGTGATGTGGGGGTTGTTTAGGAGAATTTCTGGGTGGGGACAGTGGATATGACCAACATATTACTTAGGGTTAGTAATGTTAGCTGCTACAACAAGCAACCCCTACAATTTCAGCAGCCCCAAAATGCAAAAAAATACATTCCTAATTCATAAAGTCCACTGAATTCTGCTGGCTGGTGAGGCCCAGACTCCTTCATCTGATGACTCCCCATCTTAGTTCTTAGAATCCTCCCCATTTAGCTGATAGATGGGGAAAAATGGGAGATAGCTCATGGGAAATCTTCATGGGCAACATTCTACTGGAAGGAACTCAGACACATGGCCACAAGTACCTGCAGAGGAATCTGGGAAATGTGGTCTAGCTGTGCACCCAGGAAGAGAGGGAAGCAGATTTGGTGAGCAAGTTCAGTCTCCACCAAACCAGCTTTCCTCTAAGTTTGACTAAGCACAACAAGGCAAGGCTGAAATAAATTTTACTAGAGTCCAATAACAGGCAGAGCATTATCTCCAGACTGAAAATATAAGAGCATGAGAAACACAGGAGATAAAGGAATCAAGACAGGCAGGCCTATGGCTTCAAAGGTTAGTATGTCATTTGTTGATCTACTGATGTTATTGGAAGATTTAGTCTATGGGAAGTTCGAGGGGGACCCTCTCTACTTCCAGGATGTCTAAGAATGACAGAGGTCTGCGAAAGTACTGGAAGAAGACCCGGGGCCAGACCATGTACCAGCCAGAGATAGGAGCAAAGAGTGGGGAGTAGTCCCATTCCTGAGAGGTAGAGAGAAATCCATGCTCAAAGAAAAGTCCAGTTTTGGTGAATAGACCTGAATATCAGAGAAGAAGTATAAGACATCATATTTTTATGAAAAGATGGCAGAAACCACATTGGAAATAGAGAATCAACTCTGTCATTTGGTCATAGCACCCAAAAGAGAAGAGAGATCGAAAAGCATTCCATACACACGGAGAGCACCAAGCAAGGTTTACTATGGATTCATGGTCTACATCATTTGAGTCTATTCAGCAATTTCCTCCAAGAGAATCACAAAGCCCTGCAGTGATTTCAGGAGCCATGGGTGAGAACCTGTCAGCATCACAGTGCAACTAATGATATTAGTTAAATAATGCTGGAATTTTTGCTTATCATGGAAACTGGAGGTACCATTGACACATGGTTTTTTTCTTATCTACCTACTGCAGAATAGGAAGCATTGGGTTGATTTTCTCCTTCTTCTTTTTTAAAAATATAGCTCTGTTCTGACATGCTGTGGTTAAAGCTTATAAAGAGTCCAGTCTTCCAGTGGATTTCCAGGCAGCTTAAGCCAAGAAGGAAGCAATTGCTTTCTGTCTTTACCCCATAGAATAGGGTCACCCTACCTTCAGGTCTGAAAGCCAGTGGACTTCAAAGTCGAACTTATCAGAGCCTTCCTGACTCAGGGCCTCCAGATTTCTTCTCAGCAGCTACTGGACCTCATTAGTCAGCTCGATTTTACCGATATCTCAAGGCTCAGCCTTTACCTATGTAGGAAGAATTTACCCAGCTTTCATGGTATCCATTTTTCCTCAATGCCCTGGCTCTGAGCTGTACATAATCCTGTTCAAATAGCTAGATCATTTCTTTCCAAATAGAAATTCTTTCCGCATTTCATTCTGCTGTCAGATGACTCAACACCAACTGGGGATGTGCTCAGTTGTACCACCTGCTCCTCGTGTCCTTCTGTTTTAGCCTGATCCACTGATCTTTGCTTAGTCGCATGCTGTCTTCTCTCCCTGGGACCATTTTCCCCATAGATCTTTGCATGCCTCATTCCTGTTTATTGGTCAGGTCCAGCTTAAATTCAACTCCTCAAAAGCCCTCCTGTGGTTATCTAAAACATGACCTACCTCTGTAATTCTCCTCCATCTTATTCTGCAATTGTAGAACTTATTTTTTTTTTGCATTCATTACTATCTGTTTCCACAACCAGAACAGAAAATTCACAAGGAGAGTCACTCTGTCTTATTTGCCATGATAACCTTAAACCCTCTGTGAAATTAATAAACACTTATTGATTAAATAGGTCCATTGATTATTTTCCAGCAAGACCATCATGTTTTATTGTTCCCTTCAGCATTAGCCCCAAACTAATAAATCCAGCTCTGGTGCCCAGAACAAAATTTTACATTGATTGGAAACACTTGGAACAAATACCTGTGACTGTCTATCTTGGAGAAATTTAACCAATAGTTCAGCTTCCCAGAAAATGTTTGCTATTATACCAGTTACATCTGGGGTTCTCCATACTTTTCCTAGAAAATATGTATAGGACTTGTACAAAATGAGGAATATCATTCAGCTACAAAACTCAGAAAACTCTCATTTGGCTTCCCTCTTGACTTTACAGTAGATACGAATAATTATAGAACTCACCCCTCCCATGGCTGCTCTTCCAGAAAGACATGGCACTAAACTGTAATTTCCACACATCAAAATTACTACTGGCTTATTTCTGTAAAACAAGTACCTAGAACATCCCTTAGCATGTGGTTTGTGCTTAGTAAATGCAAACTGAATAATTTTTGAATGAACCTGTGACCAAAATTATAAACTGGACAGAGTCTTGGCCTTGAGAAGAAAGGAGTTAGCCACAGTATTCTGGGGTTGTTAATAGTTCTGCCAGAGTCAATAGGAAGAGAATGGATTTTGCAGACCTGAATGTTAGCACATTAAGGAATACAAGGCTGGAGATCATCTTTGCTTTGATTTAATACTTTTATCTAGAGTTCTTTTTTCAATAGAACTGAGCTCCCAGTAACAGTTCAATATTATAATGAGAAGTTTTGTTCTTCCATTATTTTGGAGACATTTGAAGAGGAACTAAAAAGCCTCTTGATGAAAGTGAAAGAGGAGAGTGAAAAAGTTGGCTTAAAGCTCAACATTCAGAAAACGAAGATCATGGTATCCGGTCTCATCACTTCATGGGAAATAGATAGGGAAACAGTGTCAGACTTTATTTTGGGGGGCTCCAAAATCACTGCAGATGGTGACTGCAGCCATGAAATTAAAAGACACTTACTCCTTGGAAGGAAAGTTATGACCAACCTAGATAACATATTCAAAAGCAAAGACATTACTTGCCAACAAAGGTCCATCTAGTCAAGGCTATGGTTTTCCAGTAGTCATGTATGGATGTGAGAGTTGGCCTGTGAAGAAAGCTGAGCACCAAAGAATTGATGCTTTTGAACTGTGATGTTGGAGAAGACTCTTGAGAGTCCCTTGGACTGCAAGGAGACCCAACCAGTCCATTCTAAAGGAGATCAGTCCTGGGTATTCTTTGGAAGGACTGAAGCTAAAGCTGAAACTCCAGTACTTTAGCCATCTCATGCAAAGAGTTGACTCATTGGAAAAGACTCTCATGCTGGGAGGAATTGGGGGCAGGAGGAGAAGGCGACAACAGAGGATGAGATGGCTGGATGGCATCACCGACTCAATGGACGTGAGTTTAAGTGAACTCTGGGAGTTGGTGATGGACAGGGAGGCCTGGCATGTGGCGATTCATGGGGTCGCAAAGGGTCGGACATGACTGAGTGACTGAACTGAACTGAAGCGAAGGTCCAAAAGAGGTTAGGACTGACCTGGCATCAGAAATTTAAAGGAAGACATCATTTGCATGTTTTGACAATATCTTCACACTTTCACCTGTGTAGTCTTGTCTTAAGCACTCTTGCAAATATCTGAAAATCAGTATTCCATAATCCAGTCTGAAATGGTTTCCTCTGGAGAGTCATCAAATGCATTCTGATCCTCCTTTTCCCCTGCATTCTGATTTTGCTTACATGCTTGGTAATCACCCCCAAGGATGGGGAGGACACAGAAAGAGTGTTGAGCATTGATTCAGTCAGATGGTTGTGTTCAGTTCTGTTCAGTTGCTCACTCATGCCTGACTCTTTGTGACCCCTGGACTGCAGCATGACAGACTTCCCTGTCCATCATCAACTCCTCCCAGAGCTTACCCAAACTCGTGCCCATACAAATAATGGAACTGAAATGCAGAGAAGATAAGTAACATTCCTCAGATCACACAACAGTAGCAGTGAGCCTTGGACTGAATACAGATTGTTCTCTTAGCTGTACATTGGCACTGCCTCTGACAGGGTAAAGTGACTTTTGAACAACCCCTGGGTTCCAGCCCTTTATCTTTTCACAGTGCCTTCATTCTTAAAGCATACATCCCAGAAGGCCCCTGTTAAAATATTTGGGAAAAATTCCAACATTGGATTTGCCTCCATCATCTGCTCAAATTCCGGCAACAAAGTACCTCCCTTACCCATGTCAACTTGGTTCTGACGTTTTCCCCAAGAGGTGAGAAAATGAAGAGATCAAAGATAAAGTTTTAGCTTTAAGTTGTCAGCTTGATTCTGCTGCCAAAAATTCTCATGCTTAAAAATATGGCACAATACTTTTTGCTTCAATTAAAAAAAAATTAAATGGTAGCTGATGCTCAGTTCTGTTTTCACTCGGGTCAAAGAAGATTCAACTTCACTGTGTGTTAAGGGTCTTCCCTCCCACCTCCCAGCTCCCAGAAAGGTCCAGGAGGTTGTGTGCAGCACAGAATTTGAGCAGCTCCCTCCCTGGTGCTTGGCCCTTGTAGGCTTCTTGTTTAGAAGCAAATAGACTGTGCTGGAAAACTGGCTCTGACAGTTGTGTTATTCTTGGGTGTGGGGCCCTTGGTGAGACTGGTTCCCCAGAGCATGGTGCCCAGGTACCCTCACGGGCCTCACATCCACTTAATTCTACAGAGATGCCAGAGTGCCAGACTGGAAGCCACCATCACTTTCTGTCTCCAGGAGTCGTCACCTCTCTTTGTGCTGTTTCGCTTTTCCTTTAGTGAAGAACATAGCACCCGACTGCCCCCACTGTTCTTTGCGGCACTTTTCACGTTGTGTAAGTTTCAAACTAAATTAAAATGGGCCTTTAAAATAATTGTAGGGCTTTTAACCATTCAGGCATCATTTATTTCACTATTCCCTTAAATACCTTTTAAAAAATTTCTTAAGTCCAGTCAATTTAGGGGTTAGTTAGTGGGTATTTTAATTGACCATTCAATTTCAAGTGTGGAGTAAATTATAACCCTCTTCAACAGCTCAACAACAATTTAACCCTGATTGAAACCATTAAAAATTTAGCAAGCAAACACGGATGTGGTCAGATGTGGTCAAAGAAAACAGCCTGGGAATTTTAAAATCCTGTCTTATTTTGCTTTTAAGAAAAATGTTAAAACCACAACATTAGAAGAGATATTGCCCTGCCCCCCCCAAATTGAAGCCATTTAATAAACATGCCATTATTAGAGCTGGCTTTGAGAAATATTGATAACTAAAAATTTATCTTTTGAAAAATAAAAATGATAGTTCTCACCTAGCCTGTAGGCTTGAAGCTGGGAAAGAAAACATTTAAATATCCTGTCATCTATTACATATGTTGATCAACCCATGTAATCAGATTCTGGATCCAATGGACCATTTTCAGACTCTCTAAGGAGAGTTTTCTAGCAGCCTCATTTTGTTTATTCTCTTTTTGGATTTGTGGACTTTACTGAGTTTTATAGTGTGTGAGTAATATCCTAATAAAGCTGTTCCAAAAACTGTATATATTTATATATATATATATGTAGTTAGATATCACATATAATGCATTAATATCAGTATAGAGTGTGTTATATATCTCATACATATTCAGTTCAGTTCAGTTGCTCAATCAAGCAACTCTTTGCGACTCTTTGTGACCCCATGGACTGCAGCACACCAGGCTTCCCTTCCCTATTCCATGTCTGGTTCTAACTGTTGCTTCTTGTCCTGCACACAAATTTCTCAGAGAGTATGTAAGGTGTTCTGGAATTCCCATCTCTTGAATAATTTTCCACAGTTTGTTGTGATTTACACAGTCAAAGGCATTGGTGTAATCAATAAAGCAGAAGTAGATGTTTTATAGGTTATGTGTTATTAATTTTATATGTTATATATATGCATCTATATTTATATCATATGATTATAATAAATAATTGGGTATGTTATATAGTTGACCCTTGAATAATCCAGGATTAAGGGCAATGACCTTCTATGCAGTTGAAAATCCAAGTATAACTTCTAGTCAGCCCTTCATATATGCGGTTCCTCAGTATCCATGAATTCAACCCACCTCGGATCCTGTAATACTGAAGTACTAGTCAGTGAAAAAAATCCCAGTTGAAGTGGACTCATGCAGTTAAAACCCATGTTGCTCAAGGGTCACTTGTAATTGTTAATGAGCCCTTTATCTTTCCTGGTCTGGTTTCAAAGCCAAAGACATCTAAATTCTTTGGCCCTCCATGAAACTTCCTCCTTTCATAAATATACCACCCCAACTTTCTCCACAGGCCTGACAATTTTAAAAAAAAAAAGTCAAAACAAAAATCCTTCCTCTGAGTCCATCCCTGTTTCAGGGGCTCTTCATTTGCTTTGTTTTGTTCGGCACATCATGAGGTCAAGAGTCCTGAAGTCAACCTGCTGGGCCCTCATCCTGGCTGTACCACTTTAAAACCTGTGATTTAGTTCAAGTCAGCTCCTTCTTTCTGCCCAGATCACCCATCTGGAAAATGGAGGAGCAATCGAATTCATCACCTAAGGTCATCAGGAGGACTGAATGACTTCTAAAAATTCAGGGTTTAGTCATTAAAACAGTGACTTAGAGAAAAAAAAAAAAAAAGACAAAACCCAGTGACTTAAGCTCAATAAATGATAGTAGTAGTAATATTATAGTTATCTTGTTGTGTGGATTCTCAAAAACATCTTACATTTTAAACTAATAAGGCCTTATAATTGGTGCAGAGTCAGCCTCATTTCTATTAGGAGAAACAAGAGAACATGACATACAAAGGCTCCATGGTCACTACCTGGGGACAGGGCCTGGCAATCCATATTTGCAGTATCCCTTTTTGCTCTTAATGAGCTTTATTTGGGCTTCCCTGGTAGCTCAGCTGGTAAAGAATCCGCCTGCAATGCAGGAGACCCTGGTTCAATTCCTGGGTTGGGAAGATCCCCTGGAGAAGGGATAGGCTACCCACTCTAGTGTTCACAGGCTTCCCTGGTGGCTCAGATGGTAAAGAATCCACCTGCAATGCAGAGCCCAGGTTTGATCCCTGGGTTGGAAAGATCCCCTGGAGAAGGAAATGGTAACCCACTCTAGTATTCTTGCCTAGGAAATCCTATGGACAGAGGAACCTGGCAGGCCCCAGTCCATGGAGTCACAAAGAGTTGGACACAACTGAGAAAATAACAGAGACCTTTATTTGCTTTTCCTAGCTACTCTCTAGATTAATTGCAAGTTTAGGGGGAGGGCCTTGATGTTTGCCCATAAATTTTCTGTGTTTAAAGGGAAGATTTTTATCGCTGAATAATCTGCCATGAGCATTAGTCAAGGGGAGTGACTCAGGGCATCTTCTCAGAGGTGGCCAGCTATAAATCAGCTTATACAGAAAATTAATCTCTTCTGTCTCCTTCAGGAAGTTAGCAATTATTAGTAGTCAGCAAGAGAGAGAGTCTTCAAAAGAGGCATGTATGACAATGTCACCTTGAGTTTCTCCCAAATTCACTGATATTGGGGAAAAGTTGTTCTCTCAAGAAAGCTTTTGGGGAGGGAATGCTCTCAGCAAGCAGATGCAACTAACAGAAATCCATCGTGCCTGAAACTCACTGCAAATGAGAGTTGACTCCCAAGAAATATCCTGGTGCTTTCCGGGGAGGATAAGATTTCAGCTATTTTTGACTCAGCATGGGATTGTTTCTACCCACTGTTGAGCACCTAGGATATCTTGAAAATGTTTACCCAAACATTCTGAGAGTTTGGCTATCTGGCACCCCACAGCTGAGTACAAATAACAACCAGTGTGAATGGCCGCAGAACTAGGGAATCAAAAAACGGGCAGGAAGGGTCACCTACACCAAGCCTTCACTTGAGGCAGGGTTACACCGAAACCCAAACAGACAGATTTCTCTATTTCTTTCTTTCTGCTCATCTCTATCAGTGGGCTCTTAAAGTGCAGTTCTCAGACCAGCAGCATCGACCTCAACTGGGTACCTGTTAAAAAGGAAATTTTTAGGCCTTTCTCCAGATTTACTAAATCAGAATCTCTGGGGTTGGGACTCAGAACTCTGTATCTCAACACGCCTTCCAGATAACTCTAAAGTCTGAGAATTACTGCTCTAACTAAAAATTACTGATATGTGTCTCCCACTACAGTCAAACTAGAGGCATAAGAAAATTCCACTGTTCCCTGTACCAAGCAGAGCACCCACACTTGTGAGGGTACAGCTCCAAAAAGACTCAAAGGCAGTGTAAGGCCATGTCGTTTTGAGTGACTTTTCTTCTCAGGGTCTATCTACACCTTTCCTGAAGCATCCACCTTTTTCTTCACCTTTTTGTTGTTGTTGTTCAGCTGCTAAGTCGTGTTGGATTTTTTGCAGCCCTGTGAACTGTAGTATGCCAGGCTCCTCTGTCCCCCATTATCTCCTGAAGTTTGCTCAAATTCATGTCCATTGAGTTGGTGATGCTATCTAACCATCTCTTTCCCAGCATTAGGATCTTTCCCAGTGAGTCAGCTCTTCGTATCAGGTGGCCAAAGTATTGGAGCTTCAGCTTCAGCATCAGTCCTTCCATGAATATTCAGGGTGGATTTCCTTTAGGAATGACTGGTTTTGTCTCCATGCAGTCCAAGGAACTTTGAGGAGTCTTCTCCAGCACCAGTTTGAAAGCATCAATTCTTTGGTGTTCAGACTCCTTTATGGTCTAACTCTCACATCTGTATACAACTACTAGAAAAACCACAGCTTTGACTATACAGATGCTATCTGTTCACCAGGGCTCACTCTAAACCTCTCAGCTGGCATGTGGCCCAGCCAGTCAAAGTTGGGGGTGATAAACCAGGGATTGAGGCCAGAGCTCCATATTAAGAAAAGAAGTATCTCTGGCCAGAACATTAAGGACTTAAGGATGTGGGATTTTCGCCATGATTCCTCACTATCTTTCTTTGAGAACCTAACTGATAGCCTATACTATCATCCTACCAAATGCTGTCGAGTCTCTTTTTCAGAAATTCACCACCCCCAAGACATTCCTTTTCATTTTCAGAATGCTCAAATTATGCGGTGTTCTCCCCTTATGTTAAGCCCAGATCTGCTTCTGTGGATATGAATTCTAGATTTGCCTGCAGAACAGGTTCCTCTATGCGTCATACAACTCATCAAAACTGGGACACAGTTATCAGGACTCCTCTAAATTTTCTCTAGATGTTCTTTGAGTTCAGAATTCACTTTCTAAATAGTGCCTCTTTGTTAGTAAATGCTATTGTGGTTCAGCCCAGACCTCATTTCCTCCGCCACACTTCCATTTCCCAGCTACTCTGAGTGTCGCCATTAAGAGCGTACAGCTACAGCTTTAGAAAATTGCCCAAGGCTGATGGAAGCCACAGCAATGGAGATGTGGTCACTCCTTATCCAGGGTCAGCCTTGGCCAGTGACTGACGATACCCAGGGTAGGAGGCAAGTGGGCCCAGTCCCCCTATCGCACGGTGGGAAACCACACCCACACCTTAGTCTCCACTTTCTTGAGATTCTTCCCACAACAAATCACTTGACAAAAATCCCCATTCCAGGCTCTTCTGGGAAATTTGACCTAAAACATTTTTATGTACTTACTTTTTATGTGCTTACTCAGGTTGCCACACATCTGTTTGACCAGCAGGATTAAAGCAGTCTGCTGAGCCCCAGAAGAACAATGCATAAAAAAGGGGTGGAGAACAGGTTTGACTAGTTTTGCGGGGTCAGAGTCAAGGCAGATGCTTTGCAGAAGGCAAAAGACCGAATTCTCAAGGACTCTCTTTTAATACCCCAGTCACATGTAGTAGATTGATTACAGAAAAAAATGGCCCTGATTTTCCACCCCTCTCTGTATGCACACTTATTGCAATGTGATTTTGCAGTTTCTCTAGATGAGACACAGAGTGTGTTCCCACCTCTTGAACCTGGGCTGGTCTGTGACTTGTCTTGAAGGACAGAATAAGAAAGAAGAAACGGTTTTCTAGCTCCAAGCCTCACCTCCAGTACCTTTGAGCACCCTTCTTCCTTGGACCCTTAGCAACCACCATGTGACCATATCCAGATTAGACATGTGACCCAGCCATGCCATTGTCCAGCCAGCAGCCAACTGACCACTAAGCATGTGGGTGAGGCTAGTCTCGAGCAGACATCCTCCAGCTGATCATGGACTCACAAGCAAACACAGCAGAGGTCAGCAGAGCCCTGAGCAGGATCACCCAGCTTAACCATAACCTTGAGAACTAGCAATGATTGTTTTTGAAGATGCTGAGTTTGGATGTGCCTTGCTAGGCAGCATTACTGTGGCAACAAATACTTTCACAACAGATGTCTCACAGCTTCCAGACTCTTCTTGAAGAAACCCAAACGTGGGACAGAAGCCTTAAACTTCAAACTACAAGCAGCTCTGCATGTCTGATTTTGGACTTGAGGAGGTGGGATTACAGCTCAGAGCTCTAGAGAGAGCAAGAGTCCTGGTAACCCGAGGATACAGTGCCTGAGGCAGGGGCAGTCTTCGAGCTCAGAGAACTTAAAGCCTTCTGTTCAGTCACAGGGGAAGTGAAGAGAAGGCAGGTTCTATTTCTGGTCCATGGTCCAGCAAAGGTACCCAGGAAGCCAGCACAAGGATATCAGGGAATTTGGCGAATACGGCCAACAGGGACTTCCATTTAATAAAAGATGTGGCATAAAGAGGGACGGGCGTGGGGCTCTGAAATGCGAAATCTGAGGATAAAATCTGAACTAGGCGTTCAGATTTTTGTAGCTTTAAAATTTCTTTATTAGGATGTAATAAGTATCCAATAATTTGTACAGGTCTTCAGAGTTCAGCTCAGATCAACATGAAAGCATTTTCTAGCCCCCAGAAGGTTCCTTTATGTCAGTTTGCCGTCAGCACTGCCCCTTTATACAGAAGTTACTTAGTTTTATACCATGTTACTTACTTTTGCCTGCTTTTGAACGTCATATAAGTGGACTCATACAGCATGTCTGATGTCTGCCCATCATTGTGAAACCAAGCAGGACCCTGCAGGGGCAACCCTAGTTGACCAGAGATTCATGGCGCAACTGTAGGCCATTCATGGTTCCTTCTGGAAGCAAGACCCGACGGCTGCTCGGAATCACACGATTGAGACAATTATTTCTGAAAATAGAAGACTGCCCCTTCCCCCGCATGTAGCCCCTTTCCCTATAAAATCTGAGCAAGCATGGAGAGTGGAAATTTTGTTCTTTGGGACCTGAGTCCACCTTCTTCCCAGTACAGCCAGCTTCCTCAATAAAGCTGCCTTTCCTTTTGCCCAACTCTTGTCTCTCAGTATTAGATTCTTGAACAACCAAATCTTAGTTGGGTAATAAATTTTGTCTATGGGGTTTATATATGAGGGTACATGTTATGGTAGTTTGCTCACTTTTTATTGCTCTGTAGTAGTCCATTGGACTTCCCTTGTGGCTCAATGGTAAAGCATCTGCCTGCAATGCAGGAGACACAGGAGATTTGGGTCTGATCCCTGGGTTGGGAAGTTCCCCTGGAAGAGGGCATGGTGAGCCACTCCAGTGTTCTTGCCTGGAGAATCCCGTGGACAGAGGAGCCTGGTGGGCTACAGTCTATGGGGTCACAAAGAGTCGGACACGACTGAAGCAATTTTGCATACATGCACATACGGTATTCCATGGTACGAATACAGCCCAATTTTTTTATTCTATTCTATTACTACTAGACATTTAAAATGGGTTCTTTCCAGCTTTGACTTTATAAATAGTCTTGCTATAAACATTCTTACACAATCTCCCTTAGCATCTGCAGGGAACTGATTCCAGCACCTGCTCTGGATACCAAAATCCACAGATGCTCAAGCCCCTTATGTAAAATGGCACATTGTGTCTGCATATAAGCTATGCGCATTCGCTTGCATATACTTTAAATCATCATTAGATTATCTGTAATACCTAATACAATGTAAATACTATGTAAATAGCATTTCCCATGCATGGCAAATTCAAGTTTTTCTTTCTGAAACTTTCTGTATTTTATTTTCCGAGTATTTTCAATCTGCGGTGGGTAGAGCATACGGAACCCTTAGATATGCAGGGCCAATTCTACATGCTTTCTGATGCACATACATACTCTATTTTGAGAAAAGAATAGATTTCAATCAACCCCTCTTTTGTCCATCATCAGGCCTGGGAAATGACCCAACACCCCTGTTCACCTGCTGACAACAAGCTGCTTAGATAAGAGATTGCATTTGAATCCACCTTCAACCCCTGCTCTGAGAGGAGGGAAAGGCAAGGAAAAGGGAGAAAAAAGGAAGAGGCAACTTCAGTGACAACAGAAATGATAATCATCTTAGCTTCACATTTTCTCTCTAGTAGCTCTCTAGGATGCTGAAAATAATGACATTCATCTATCTGCATTAAAGATATGAAGACTCTTTTAAGGATGCAAATGTGCTTTTTAGAAAGACAAACACATAAGATAATTAAAATGCTACAGTTCCTGTGTGCTTCATGATGTTCAAATTGCCTTCTTATTTGCTAGCCCCTCACTACTCAGAGTGGTCCCCAGACCAGCAGAATCCATTAGCTTAGAAATCTGTCAGAAATGCAGAAACTCAGGACTCACTCCAGATTTATGGAATCAGAATCTGCATTTTAACAAGCTCCTCGGGTAATGTTCTATACACTAATTTGTGATTGTTATTTGTTGTTTAGTGGCTAAGTCATGCCCAACACTCTTGTGACCCCATGGACACAAGACACACCTGCTAGACTCCCTGTCCATGGGCTTTCTCAGGCAGGAGTGCTGAGCTGCGTCGCCATTTCCTTCTCCAGGGGACCTTCCAGATTCATGGACTGCATCCGTGTTTCCTGCATTGCCAGGCGGATTCTTTAGCGCTGAATCATCTGCAAAGCTCATGAAGCCCTCCAATATTCCTTATGATACTCATGAGCCCCTGGAAAACAGAGAAGAGAGGAGTCCTTGTGTGCATTTTACAGGTGGGGAAATCAACACACAGAAAGGTGACCTTGAGGCACATGAGCACCCAGCCGGTTCCATGTAGGAAAGGTCTCTAGAGGGGAAATGCAGATTTTCATTACTTCACTCTGATAACCAGTGACATGCCTAACACGTTATAAGGTCAAGCCTGTTCCTCTCTAGACAGTGCTGTCCTGATGGGATGTGCTGTGGTCTGAGTAATTCTGCTTGGAGGCTGACATGACAAGCCATCAGAAGGACAAGTGTGGCAGCATGACATGGTTGGGGTAGGGTGGGGAACGGAGTAAAGGAAAAGGAGTGAGGAGACTCATGAAACAGCAGAGGAACATGGAAGGGGGGTGAAGCAGCGCCAGAGAGATTCCAAGCCCATGGCTTTGCTTGCTTCTTCCTCCCTTGCCTGGAAGCCAGAGAGCTGTGCTGTGACGCAGTCTGTGAGAGGTTATTGGCAGCCAGCCTGGAGCTGGCCCAAGCGCTCACTGCAGTGCTCTCAGCCACGCAGGGAGACTGGAGGCTGCCTAGTGCACCTCTCCTGGGTCCCGCGGAGCATGCATACCACCTGCGCCAGGGTAGACCCAGCCCTGCAGCAAAAAAAGCCAGCCAGACTGCAGAATGGGTTGGAAAGCTGGGTGCAGTAATGGGAAACAGGTGCAGCTCTGGGCATGCTGGGTTACACCTGCAGGGGGTGAGGATTCTAGGACTCCACTGTCTCTTTCTGCCCCTCCAGAAAGAAGTTCCAAGCTGCAGACTTGCCCATCAGGCTTGGAGACATCTGAATACTCCCCCTCAACTCTGTGACAATCCAACAGCCAAGATGACTAGCTCAGCAAGGCTCAGGGTTCATATCAGTGGATATGCCCTGCAAATCCAGCTGGAAGGGCTGGAAAATGTCCAGGGCTCTGCCTGCCTGGGTACTGACATAGGAAGACTCCGTGGAGGCCTACAGCTCCCCCTTGGTGCCCCCAAGGATATCAGATATCAAAAGGACAGTTAACAGTGGCCTTCCAAAGCCTTGGTCTGATTTTTTTCCAAACCGCAAATGCTGGCTCTAATGGTAGAAGTTCTAAAACAGGCTGGTGAGACAGCTACTTAAGGCAAGTAAAGAAGCGCCATAAAAGCACAGTATATACTTAGCCATCTGCCTAAATCTGAAGACGAAACTCCCATGCCGCCTTGACCTGTGTCCTCCCTGTTTCTCTTGGCTACCATCAATTGTCCTCCTTCCCCAACGCCGGGAGATGGCTAGCCCCCTCTGTGAACAGCTGTGACCTCTATATGCAGTCAGGGCCCGGCTGGTCGGCAAGGACACTCATACAACCTCCCAGCAGCTAAAACCAGGCCAAGGTCCAAAGCTGGTCCGTAAGTGGGAGTGAGTGTTGGTGGGTAATCAGAAGAAAGGAAAGCAGGAGGCAAAGTCACTGAAAATAATTAGCTCCAAAACTAGCATTTCTCAGGCAGACTAAGACTTGCTTCCCGTGGAGTCTTGCCAGAGTAATTGGTGCCCTTTCCCACTCTGCTGTGTGCCTCTCCACAGCACTCCAAACAGGGCAGATCAGCAAATTCACTCCAAAGCCTACTGTGACAGTGGAAACGCTTTTAAAAATCTTCACAACAGAAATGGTCTAACACCATATGTGTTAGATGCAACGTGGCCAGGGTATTAATTCCAGACGCCATGTTTCCTGAATTTGTTTCCAACTTTCCCCACCTGCTTGATTCAAATAAATGGAGCTTAAAATTTTTCTTAATCTCTTTTCTGTTATTTTCTCACAAGAAATATCTGCCTCCTAGATACTGGCAGGTCACTCATTCATTCAATGAATAATTATTGAGCACATTTCCTGCATGAGTCATTGTGCTGATTAGGCATAGACATGGTTTTTCCCATATAAGAGCTTTCTTTATCCAACAAATATTTGTTAGCACTACCTGTTCGTACAGCACTCGATGAAGTGCTAAGGAAGATAAAAAGGCAGAGAGCGTACAAGCCCTGCTGACGCTTTGGTCATATCAGGAGACAAGTTCAAGGTCACAGACAGCCCAATTCTATTGTCAAGGAAATGGACGCTTGCTACAAAAGTGTGGATCCTTTGAAAACTTGTGAGAAATGCAAGTCCCCACTTGCTGAATATTCACTAGCTGAATAAGAACCTCCAATTTAACTTAATGCTCAGGAAATTCCAAGCACAGTGACCTTTGAGGTTTGACAGCTGAAGCTCTAGAAGTTTGGGGGAGACAGATTATTATGCATCTCGTGATAACAGTCAAGAAAACATCCATACAGGAGTTTGTCTCTAAAGAATCATTGGGCTTTGACTGGATACAGAGGAAGCAAAGGATAGTAACTTCCCACTTTCGCGGAGTTAAAAAAGAAATAACCATGTCTGTAAACTGCAGAAGGCAGTAAAATTCTGCAATCACATTTTCCACAACAGCAAAAGCTTTGAGTCAGGTAGGATGAGTTTGCAAATTCATGTGGCTGACGGTGTCAGGATCCCCAAGTGGCAGCTTGCCCAGTTTGCATAGCTTCAAGGTCAGATCGCCTGTTGTCCTGGAATGGACTGGCCCCTCAGCAATTCCTGGCTCTGCCCAACCTGCCTGTCAATCAAACAGATCGACCAGTGGAAACCGGCTCATTATTTTCCTGCAGTTACTCAGCCAATTGGCAGCTTCCAGCAAATTGAGTCCTGGAAAGGCATCATCTGAACATCAGTGCGGTGGCTGCTTTATCAAGCCGGCCCAGGAGAGCAGATAAATCACTGTGAAGTTGTGATTAGAGGCTGTTTGCACTGTGACTATGGCTTAATACATTGGATCAGCCTGAGTGGGTTGCCTCAGTTTTACCTGCACTCTCCTTTCCTGCATTCAATTTAAGAATTAAGCTTTTTTATTCTAAATATAAAAACTGAAACAAATAAAACAGATGAAAAAATGACTGTTTACTGCTATTTCCTGTTTTCTACATACCAGCCCAAATGTCGGTGTTTCTCCAATAGTTTAACCAGAAGAAGATGATACAGAACTTCATAATACTGTTGAATGCTTTGCTTAAAATTCAGGGCTGTGACCCACAGTGATAAAATCTGCCCATCCGTTCAGGAGTCACGTCAAGGAGAATCTGCTCCGAAACAGGTAAGCTCTGAAGACAACATGGCCCCAGTCGTCTACATCAGGCAGATTTCTCCTCGAAATTATTTTCTAGTAGCTGGGATGGGCTTGTACCAAGACACATACGCCCTCTCACCCTTGCAGCTATGGCTTGTTTTAGGAGGCAGTTGGTGGAGGGGGGAGCTGAGCTAAAGCTGGGGAGCAGAACCCAGCTGACTGGTTCACAGGAAATGGAATTTAGGATTCTTGACTCATCAGCTCTATTCTAATCCCGTTAAGCTGATGCTTAACTAATAACATGGCATCTGTCCTGACCCCACCACCACTCACCATGTCCGCACCATCCCCAGCTCTCTGTTCTCTCTTCTCCAGGGAACTGGAAGCACTGGTCAGTCAACCGATTCTCTTAACCATCACCCTAGGTGTGATTTTTGATCAGTGCAGGCTCTGGTTATGCCTGAGCAGGACCAAAGGCTGAAGCAGGCACCCACAGAGAAGAGGAGACATCTCTTTATCTCGAGATTCTGCTTTTAGGAGGGAGCTTTTGTGTGGGAAGCTTCCAGCCTCCAGCACTGATCTCACCACTTTGCTCCCCCCCATACACCCCACTCCCCCATCTATCAGAGACTGAGTGCGTTGTGCAGTGTGTTTGAAATGATCAAATGGAACAGTGAGGAATCCGGAAGCCACACAGATAAGGAATGGTTGAAGGAACCGATGGAGCTGAGATGAAAGCATTACAAATGTCGGAGGCGGTAGTGTGTGAAAGAGGCAGCGGGTAGGTTCCTGAGCAACAGATGTGAGATACAAGCTCAGAGGATGATATGCCTCCTCGCAAAGAAAAGCCCCCCACCTCGGAGGCCAGGCCCTGCCTGTTGGAGTAGAAGCTCCTGGTCTTGACAGGCACTTAAGCCAAAGCTTGGAGACTACTGTACAAGACACGTGAGTTACTAGGGAAAGGGTGGAACAGAACTGTATCATTCTTTCATCTCTGAGATCCTGGGCTGCATGCAGGCTCACCTTCGCAGGGTAGATTCTGTGGTCTCATTTTACACATATCCTCCTTTGTCACTTCCGCAGCACTCCAGTTAGGTGGGTACAGTTGTTATATTTCATTTAATATTTTCACCCCATCTGCTTAGGACACTCTTGCCTTCGGTACTGTGTTATTCTCTCCCTTCACTAGACTCTGGTCTCCGTGTTTTATCTTCTCCAAGAGCCTTTTCTCTTTTGCCCTTTGGAATGTGGCCATCTCCCCACAGCTCTCCATCCCTTACCCTGCTTTATTTGTCTTTATGGTATCTAGCATGCTCTAAAGCTGTGTTACACACAGACCTGTTTATCATCAGTCTCCTTTAGGAGAACAGAAGGCTGTCGGTTGGTTTTGCTCACTGCTCCTTCCCCAGCACATGGCATCAAGGGTGTGGTCCATGGCAGAACATGTGCGTGCAATGGACAAACGAGTCTGTTTTACAGATGCGGAGACTGAGGCACTGGAAAGGGGAAGTAATATCCCCAAGGTTACACAGCAAGTAAATATAAGAGCTAAGATTTGAACACCTTGATTCTGGGGTCACATACAACTGCCCCACATCATTTACCCTTTGAAGAAACCATGTTTTCCATTTTTTGAGGGAGGGGGTGTGAAATTTAAGGTTTTATTTTCAACATTAGGTTAATTAACATTATCAGACATCAAAAAATACGCAAACAACAAGTGCTGGACAGGGTGTAGAGAAAAGGGCACCCTCCTACACTCTTGCTGGAATGTATGTTGGTAAAGCCGCTATGGAGAATGGTATGCAGATTCCTTAAAAAACTAAAAATAGAGCTACCGTATGGCCCTGCAATCCCACTCCTGGGCGTATATCTGGGGGGAATCAGCATCATGCACCCTACTGTTCATTGCAGCGCTGTTTACAGTAGCTAAAACAGGGAAGCAACCTAAAGGTCCATCAACAGAGGAATAAGTAAAGATGTGGCACAGATATACAATGGAATATTACTCAGCCATTAAAAAGAAGGAAGTAATGCCATTTGCAGCAACATGGATGGACCTAGAGAGTGTCATACTGAGTGAAGAAAGTCAGACAGAGAAGAAGTATCATATGTATGGTGCTTAGTTGCTCAGTCTTGTCCAACTCTTGGCGACCCCACAGACTGCAGCCTGCCAGGCTCCTCTGTCCATGGAGATTCTCCAGGCAAGAATACTGGAGTGGATTGCTATGCCCTTCTCCAGAGGATCTTCCCAACACAGGGATCGAACCCAGGTCTTTTGCATTGCAGATGGATTCTTTACTGATTGAGGCACCAGGGAAGCCCAAATATCATATGACATCCTTTATATGTAGAATAAAAAAAGAAATGATATAAATGAACTTACTGACTAAACAGAAAGAGACTCACAGACTTAGAAAATGAACTTATGGTTGCTGGGGTGAAGGGATACTATTTGGACTTTGGGAAGGTTATGTACACACTGCTATATTTATAAGGGATAACCAACAAGGGCCCATTGTATAGCACATGGAGCTCCGTCCAATGTTATGTGGTCACCTGGATAGAAGGGGAATTCAGGGGAGAATGGATACGTTTCTATACGGCTGAGTCCCTTTGCTGTTCACCTGAAACTACCACAACACTGTTAATCAGCTATGCTGCTAAGCCGCCTCAGTCGTGTCCGACTCTGTGCGACCCCATAGAAGGCAGCCCACCAGGCTCCCCCGTCCCTGGGATTCTCCAGGCAAGAACACTGGAGTGGGTTGCCATTTCCTTCGCCAATGCATGAAAGTAAAAAGTGAAAGTGAAGTCCTTCAGTCGTGTCGGACTCTTAGCGAGCCCATGGACTGCAGCCCACCAGGCTCCTCCGTCCATGGGATTTTCCAGGCAAGAGTACTGGAGTGGGGTGCCATCGCCTTCTCCGGTTAATCAGCTATACCCCAATACAAAATAAAAAGTTTAAAGTTTGGAAAAAGCATTAGCAGAAATAAATTTAAATGTGTATTCTTACTGAGCTTTTTATTTTTTTTATTTTATTTTATATTGGAGCATAGTTGAAACTAACAATGCTGTGTTAGTTTCAAGCGCATAGCAAAGTGATTCAGTTATGCAACCATATTTTCTTGAAGAAAAGCTGAAACTCTAGGAAATCCAATGACTGGGTCTGGCCAGATTACCTCTTGTTTTATTACTTCATATGACATGTCACTGTAAGCTGGAGGCCACTGGTTGCCACCAACATGGTTGCAAAAACCCCTGAGAGCGAGTCAGAGGGCAAAAGTCAGAGGACACGAGGATGCTTTTCGCCCGAGTGATCTCCAGGCTGCACTGTGACCTGGGGCGAGCATCTCAGATGGGCGTGGGCGCCTGGGCCTAAACTAACCCTGGGCAGATACGTCGCCTCTGACTGAACTCCCATGCCTGGGGTCCTCAGAGGCAAGCTGGCAAACTCAGGGAAGATCCTTTGGCCCTTTGGATGATTTGAAACCATGCACAATGTCACTCTCCCATCAAAGGGGCTGAATGTATTTTCCCTGCTTCCTCTAGCCAGTTTTTTTCCCATGATAAAAATCAATTTTACTTGAACATTAACAGGTCATAAAAGGGAGCTGACATTGGCTTTTGTAGTTAATGAACAATAATACAGACTTGAAAGTCAGATAAACATGAATTTGAGTTAGTTTCCCTCTAGGAATTTCTTTTTTTTTTTTTTAACTGAAAAATAGGAACTAAGTCTGCTCACATGATTTTTGTAAGGATTAGATGAGAAAACATAAAAGTGGACATTTGGCATTGATTTTCTCTCTGAGTGTCAGATCATTTTGCTGCTAGCTGCTTTCTCCTCTTTCTGTGGGTACAGAAAAATGCATTATCTGAAGGAGATACTGGGTTTGAATCCAAAATATCAAAACAGAATTAACCAAAAGGTACAGACATCCCAGTTTGTGGCAGCCGGGGGTTTGTTCCATCCGTGCACTGTCCGCACCTCAGGGTCTGTGGATCAAGCCCTGGATCACCCCCGCTCTCCTGTCCTGGGCTCCCCACATCCTGGCTCACTGGACACCACCTTGCATTGACTCTGAAAGGACAAAGCAAAGACAAAGGGAGGAGCCTTCCTGCTGAGAGCCTGCCCCAGGTCAAGCCATCTCCTGGAGGCCACATTGGGAGCTTAGACACTTGTGAAGACCCAAATATGCCTGAGGATATCCCAGAAAATTCCATCTCTTTCAGCTGGATAAAATCAAGTTGCTCAGGAATTCCCAGGTGATGCAGTGGTTAAGAATCTGCCCACCAATGCAGAGGACACGAGTTCAGTTCCTGATGCTGCAGGATCCCACATACTGTGAAGTAACTATGCCCATGCGCCTAGACCCCACACTCTGCAACACGACCAGAGGTCCACGCACTGCAACTAGAGAATAGCTCCCGCTCATCGCAACTAGAGAAAGCCCATGAGCAGCAATAAAGACCCAGCACTATCAAAAATAAAATGTAATAAATAAATAAGTCAAGTGGCCCAACAGTTTCAAGTTCAACCTAATAAGTTCTCTGTTGCGGTCACTATTGTTCCTCAGCTTTAATGTCACCTCGTGGAATCAGATTCTGCTGGTATGCCTCTCACTAACAAAGCATATGGAATGTTTGCTTATAGAATATGATATTAACAGGAAATACACTGAGAACTATGCTTGTAAAGTGAACCTGTGCTTATAGTGCTACCACAAAAACGTTTGCACCTACCTCTAGCCGTCACCAGTATCTTCTAGATTCTAATACAAAGTCATCCAACAGTTTACATCTGATTGTCTCTAAGGGAGGGTGAGAAGATGTATCTCATATCTCTAGTGAGAGGCAGGCTCTTTTCCTTTCAAAACCTAAAACACAGGAAGGGGTGTTAAGAGGTGCAGGGTGAACAGCAAGATTCTGGTCACTGTTGGGGCGCTTGGAAATGAAGGTGAGTTTCATGCATTCCCATACACTCTGTTCAAATCCAAACAAAACAAACACAAAATTAAACCTGATATCTTGGCCACAAGAATCCGAAAAGTGCTTGGCACATGGTAGCTGCTCCATAAATTATTTGAATGAGTGAGAGAGTAAATAAATAACAAATTCACAAGGCCTCTGATATGAGTGATAAAGAGTTTTCCTGAAGCGCTGGTGAAAAGGGAAAGCTTGACTAAAACATTTAAGTCCAGTGGAAGAGTTTTAAATCTCAAAAATGAAGCAGATAATTACTTTTTCTTTATAGTTTCCAGTGGGTTAATAAACAATAGAAGGATTCTGGTACCTTCTCAGGAGGCTATCTGGAGTGATATAGTATACTTGGTCAACTTTTCCTATTTGTTCCTAATGAATGATAATCAGTCTTAATGCTGTGCTACCCAAAGATAAAATCTGACACATTCTGAGGGAAAGAAGTATTAATATGTAGTTAGGCCAGGGTTTCTCCACCTTGACACCATTGACATTTGGGACTGGATAATTGTTTGTTGTGAGGAGGCACAGACTGTAGGGTTTTTACCAGCATCTCTGGTTTGTAGCAGCCCCATTCTGAGTCATGATAATCAAAGAGAGTCCAGACATTGTCAAATATCCTAAGAGATAAAGTCGTGTTTAGTGGATATTTAGAATTAAAATCTGAAATTAGAATTTTACAATGAAAATTAGATTTATATTAAAAATGGTCAATTGTTAAGTAAAACTGACTTCTGATCTAGACAAAATTGTAAACTAAACTTTAAGTGCACCTCTGCCTTGATTCCTGACTCAAATCAATTAGACCTTGGATAGAGATCTGAGATCATAAAGAGCATTGGATCCATGAGAAAAGATGCTATGCTAAATGATACTGATGCCAAAGCCTTTGACTGTGTGGATCACAATAAACTGGAAAATTCTGAAAGAAATGGGAATACCAGACAAGCTGACCGGCCTCTTCAGAAACCTATATGCAGGTCAGGAAGCAACAGTTAGAACTGGACATGGAACAACAGACTGGTTCCAAACAGGAAAAGGAGTACGTCAAGGCTGTATATTGTCACCCTGCTTATTTAACTTCTATGCAGAGTACATCATGAGAAACACTGGGCTGGAGGAAGAGCAACCTGAAATCAAGATTGCCGGGAGAAATATCAATAACCTCAGATATGCAGATGACACCACCCTTATGGCAGAAAGTGAAGAGGAACTTAAAAGCCTCTTGACGAAAGTGAAAGAGGAGAGCGAAAAAGTTGGCTTAAAGCTCAACATTCAGAAAATGAAGATCATGGCATCTGGTCCCATCTCTTCATGGGAAATTAATGGGGAAACAGTGGAAACAGTATCAGACTTTATTTTGGGGGGCTCCAAATTCACTGCAGATGGTGATTGCAGCCATGAAATTAAAAGACACTTACTCCTTGGAAGGAAAGTTATGACCAACCTAGACAGCATATTCAAAAGCAGAGATATTACTTTACCAACAAAGATCCGTCTAGTCAAGGCTATGGTTTTTCCTGTGGTCATGTATGGATGTGAGAGTTGGACTGTGAAGAAAGCTGAGCTCCAAAGAATTGATGCTTTTGCACTGTAGTGTTGGAGAAGACTCTTGAGAGTCCCATGGACTGCAAGCAGATCCAACCAGTCTATCCTAAAGGAGATCAGTCCTGTGTGTTCTTTGGAAGGACTGATGCTAAAGCCGAAACTCCAATACTTTGGCCACCTCATGCGAAGAGTTGACTCATTGGAAAAGACCCTGATGCTGGGAGGGATTGTGGGCAGGAGGAGAAGGGGACAAAAGAGGATGAGATGGCTGGATGGCATCACTGACTCGATGGACGTGAGTCTGAGTGAACTTCGGGAGTTGGTGATGGACAGGGAGACCTGGTGTGCTGTGATTCATGGGGTCGCAAAGAGTCGGACACGACTGAGCGACTGAACTGAACTGAACTGAAGTTAACCATTGAAACAACCATATTCCATAACACACCCATGTAGAACTCAGTGATTTCAAACAATGATCATTTGTTCTTATGTTTCAGGGTCCACAAGTCAGCTGGGGTCCCTCAGAGTCTATAGGTCCACTAGGGCAATTTTGTTGCATGAATCTCATTTTGAGATTCAGGTTGAAAATGGAGGGTTACTAGGGAGAAATCCTTTTCATGATGGAGAAGAAGTTTCCTGAAGCACTAACAGAAATATGCACTGCCCCCATTTGTCTAAGATGCTATTTCAAAGGAGAAGCCGACGCTGTTTCATGTCAGAACATCAGTGACCTTGTCATTTCCACCCACATTTTTGTTGTTCAGTCACTAAGTCGTGAATGACTCTGCGACTCCATGAAGCATGGCAGGCTTCCCTGTCCTTCACTGTCTCCTGGAGTTTTCTCAAATTCATGTCCAATGAGTCAATGATGCTATCTAATCATCTCATCCTCTACCACCCACTTCTCCTTTTGCCTTTAATCTTTCACAGCATCAGGGTCCTTTCTGATGAGCCAGCTCTTTGTATCTGGTGGCTAAAGTATTGGAGCTTCAGCTTTAGTGTCAGTCCTTCCAACGAGTACTCAGGGTTGATTTCCTTTAGGACTGACTGTTCTGATTTTGCAGTCTAAGAGACTCTCAAGAGTCTTCTCCAGCACCACAAATCAAAAGCATCAATTCTTGGGCGCTCAGCATTCTTAATGGTCCAATTCTCACATCCATATATGACTACTGAAAAACCATAGCTTAGCTTTGTCAATACGGACCTTTGCTGGCAAGATGATGTCTCTGCTTTTAAATACACTGTCTAGGTTTGCTGTAACTTTCCTTCCAAGGAGTAAGTGTCTTTTAATTTCATGCTGCAGTCACTGTCCACAGTGATTTTGGAGCCCAAGAAAATAAAATCTATCACTGTTTCCACTTTTACCCCTTCTATTTGCCATGAAGTTATGGGACTGGATGTCATGATTTTAGTTTTTTGAATATTGAGTTTTAAGCCAGTCTTTTCACTCTCCTTTTTCACTTTCACCTAGAGACTCTTTATTTCCCCTTCACTATCTGCCATTAGAGTGGTGTCATCTGTGTAACTGAGATTATTGATGATTCCAGCTTGTGATTCATCCAACATGGCATTTCACATGATGTACTCTGCATAGGAGTTAAATAAGCAGGGTGACAGTGTATAGCCTTGTTGAATTCCTTTCCCAATTTTGAACCCATCTGTTGTTTCATGTCTGATTCTAAGTGTTGTTTCTTGAGACACATACAAGTTTCTCAGAAGACAAGTAAGGTCTTGTCTCTCCAAGAATTTTCCACAGTTTGTTGTGATTCACACAGTCAAATGCTTTCACGTAGTCAATGAAGCAGAAAAAACTGACAGTGTCCATTGCTCAGTCGTGCCCAACTCTTCATGACCCCATGAAGCAGAAGCAGATGTTTTTCTGGAACTCCCTTGCTTTTTCTATGATCTGATGGATATTGGCAATTTGAACAAGGGTTCCTCTGCATTTTCTAAATCCTGCTTGTACATCCAGAAGTCCTAGGTTCACAAACTGCTGAACCTAGCTTGAAGGATTTTGAGCATAACCTTACCAGCATGTGAAATGAATGAAATTGTATAATAGTCTGAACATTCTTTGGCATTTCCCTTCTTTGGGATTGGAATGGAAACTGATGTTTTCCAGGCCTGTGGCCACTGCTGAGTTTTCCAAATTCGCTGGCATGTTGAGTGCAGCACTTTCACAGCATCATCTTTTAGGATTTAAAATAGCTCAGCTGGAATTCCATCACGTCCACCAGCTTTGTTTGTGGTAATGCTTCCTAAGGTCCACTTGACCGCTCCAGAATGTCTGGATCTAGGTGAGTGACCACACCATCGTGGTTTTCTGGGTCATTAAGACCTTTCTTATACAGTTCTTCTGTTTATTCTTGCCACCTCTTCTTAATCTCTTCTGCTTCTGTTAGGTCCTTACCATTTCTGTCCTATATTGTGCCCATCTTTGCATGAAATGTTCCCTCGGTTTCTCCAATTTTCTTGAAAAGGTCTCTAGGCTTTCCCAACGGTCTAAGATCAAGGACACATGATCAAGGTCTTGTATGTGTTAGGCAGGAAAGTATACAATTTCCTTGGAAGTTGAGAGGAAGGAGTGGAGACAAGCTGAATAATAATCTAATACAGTTAACACATGAATTTCAAAGACCACGTTTTCAGCACCACCATACCCACTCCAGTGTTCTTGGCTGGAGAATCCCAGGGACGGGGGAGCCTGGTGGGCTGCCGTCTATGGGGTCGCACAGAGTCGGACACGACTGAAGCAACTTAGCAGCAGCAGCATAATTTTTCAGTCCTCACTATCTCCATTTCTTTAAGAGACAGAGAGGGAGAGGTTCACTGGTATTTGAATCATGTGGGTGAAACTTTGAGAAAACACAGCTTAAATAGCAAACATTTTTCTTAGTTACGTTTAAGAAATCTATTAAATCAATAGACTAGCCATTTTGTCATTGTGTTTTGTTTTCAGGATCCTTGGCAAATATTGTCTTAATTTGTGTCAATTATATTTAAAAGGAACCTTAAGAATAATGTAAGTGGTTTAGCCCTGCTTCTTTGTAACCAGAATAGTAAATAAACCATGACAGAGGTATAGAGTTTATGTTTTGTTCCATCTTCTTTATATACTCTGCTGCTTGAGTCATGAGCATATTAGAAAGCTCTGTGTACTATTTAGGCTTCTATATGCCTAATATATAGAGGAACTGAAATGATTCCAACAAAATTATCATTGGAATGCAATAGAAATTGGACACTTGTAGAATCTTTAATAAATTTCTACCGTAGATTTCATTAATTCATAAATATTAAAGTTAAAAGGTCACTGCCCCTGATGCATATCCCCTGGGGCCCGATTGAGGCCAACCCCTAATTTTACCAATGAAGAAAACTGAACTGAAAGAAAATGCCATGTGTTGTTCAAGGTCCCCCTTTAGCCAATGTGGTGGTCTAGTTGCTAAGTTGTGTCCACCTCTTGCGACCCCTTGGACTGTAGCCCACCAGGCTCCTCTGTCCGTGGGATTTCTGAGGCAAGAATACCCCTTAGCCATAACATGTTAAATTAGATCTGGCTCCCAATTGCCAAACTCTCCAGCACACCACGTTTGCTAATAAAGTAAAGGAATTATGGATAATTGGCCTGAAGGAGATTGTAGTAGTCTTGGATTTTAAGTAAACAGAAGCCTTTTCCATCATCCATGGTACAGAACTCTAGAATCTCAAACAGAATAGGCAAAGGCTTACTTTTTAACATAATGGGCTGCTCCTCAGTCTATAGAGAGGCAGAATGACACTGATGATCTTCAGTCTTTCTGTGAGAATGTCCATGTTGTCACCTGATTCTCCATGTGCCATGTTGGGTGGAAACCCTTCATTATTTGTGCTGTTTGATATCTTTATGACATCTGAAGTCTTTGGCTTTTCCCTCTTTGAAAACTTTCCCCTTGTTTTCTGCCACTATTATGATTGCTCTCTTTTTCTCCATTTATCCCAAATGATAGTGTTCCCCTTACCTCTTTCCCATCTTCACTCTGCATGCTGTTCTTAGAGCCTGGGACTGGGACTCTTGAGTCTTTGCCCCAGCCTAAATTTCTCTTCCCAATCCAGGGCCTTGGTCCACCTCCTGGTGAACATCTGTCCACCCAGAGGCACCTGACAACACATCTCTCCCTGTGTTTATCCTTCAAGCAATCACTTCCTTCTCCAACAACCCCATCTCAGCACAGTTTATCATCATTCACCCAGTTAGCCAAGCCGGAAATGAGAGATTCAATGTCAATTTCACTTTTCCCACCACAACTCACATCTAAGCACCCACCACCTGCAATTCTCCATTCTCAGTACTTTCTAATGGTTCCTTCCCTTCACTCAAAACACTGTCTGCGCTCAGGCATTTTGTCTTCTCTTGCCTGGGTGATGTACTGGCCTCCTAAACTGTTCCTCAGCCCAACTCCAGCCCTTCTGTACAAGCAATCTGTACAGCACACACATTCTTCAGCAAGTTTTCTCTAATAAGGGACACATTTGAGTTTTATATAATAACTTGGTTTATTCTATCACTTGCTCTCCAAACATGGGACACTTGTTTATTCAGTCAACATTATTTATTAAATGCCCATAAAGGGGCAGGCCCAGGAAACCAATAGCAAAAAACAAAACACCAAAAACCCAAATTATCCCTCTCTTGAAGCTTAAAACCTAGAAACCTAGTAATTGGAGGTATATAATAAAAAATTTAATAGATAAGTATAACAAATAATATAAAATTTTAAATATATAAACACTTTTGAGAAAAACAGAGTAGAAAAGGAAGTGTAGGAATGTTGAAGAAGGAGAGCTGAAGTATTGCACCTAGGTTGAGAAGATGCCATTTAAAGGCCTTGTCCATCACAGGCATTCATAAAACTACTCCTTAAACAATTAAATACATGGATAAATGGATCATTTCATATGATCCATGATACAACTAGTGAATCACACACCAAAAGTTCCTCCCTGTTTTTCAGGTGAGGAAACTGGGGCTCAGAGAATGAAAAAAGATAGTTCTTTGTCTTCTTCTAAGACAAAAGAAGAAATTTCCAGCATTACCTCAACACCAAGTTTACAACATGAAGGCTTGTGTGTGCTTCAGGTGGTCTGGAGTTGGAAGTACATTCCGTTGTAAACAGTTTTGACCCATCTGGCACTGTACAAAACACAGAGGGTACAAAGCAAGGCTGCGTAGGGTCAGAGCTCCTTTCTGTGTTAGCCTGGCTTGAGCCCAGCAGACTGACTGTTCACTGACCCATGTGTTAGTCGTTTAACCAATGTGAATTGAGAGTTTATAACAAACAGCGACCTAGATGCTGTGGATTCTGGTGTGAAAAAAGACAGTCACGGAGCTCTTTGAAAGGCAGACAGTAGAAAAAAGCTGGTAGGGGTGACTATACTGAAGACAGATGAGGCAGAATTGGGGATGGTAGGTAAGATCACAGTTGAATGTGGGAAGGAAAGGAGAAAACAATGGTCCTCATGGCAGAGACAGGTTTGAGGAGCTGCTAACAGGGAAAATAGATCCAAAGCACCAGGAAAGAAGTTGGGTTAAATGGACAACTCTTGTCCAGAGCTCAACCTGCAAGAGTCACCGCAGGTTCCCTATCCCCATCCCCCAGACAAAGGCAACTTCTTTAAATTGACTATTGGTCTTTGCTTCACTCCAGAAATTCCCTTAAGTTGTCTTTCCTGATTTTCGTTCTTCTTCAATTTGTAATTCCAGGTTAGATTTTTCTTCTTAGACATTTTTTTATGTTGACCATTTAAAAAATCTTTATTGAATTTGTTACAATATTGTTTCTGCTTTATGCTTTCCTTTGTTTTTCAACCATGAGGCATGTGAGATCTTAGCTTCCCAACCAGGGATTGAACCTCCATCTCCTGCATCAGAAGGCAAAGTCTTAACTGCTGGACTACCAAAGAGGTCCTGAATGTTTTAAAATGTGGATCCTATCCTAGAACTTAAGACAAAGGAGATCAAAGTACCTTCAAGTTGCTTAAAACCCGGTAAAGCATTTCCCAAAGTACATCAACGTGTGCTGGTGAGGCTGAGAGGTTCTGTGTGGTCCTCTCCAAACCCCCACAGGATGAAGAAGCTTAAATATGGTTCATACAGACATCTGCTCTAATTGAGACGTGAGCTATAATTTAATTTCAAATATTCTCTTTTGGCTCACATGAAATGGGTGGATGGCAAGCGTGGGGGAATAGTGTGGTTTGGAGAAAGCCTGGGAGAAGAGCGTTTTATAATTATTCTGTTTTCTCAGGGAGGAAAGATATCTCTGGGAAACTTACGGCAAAAAAATTCCTTGCATTTACTTTGACAAATAACTTCTTTTAATGGCAAATGATTCTGGATTTTCATTTACAGTATAAATACAAGGTCTCTTTTTAGAATCATTTTAATTTCTAAAGTGAGTACAAATGGCATATTCTTGGATTAGTTCTCTTAACCTCCTCCTTTCCTTCCAAGAGGTTGGAAGTCTTAAAATTACACTTTGCCGACACCCTTGCTATCAGGGTTGTGGATATGAATTACATTGTGCCAATTAGATGCAGTTGCCTGAGTTTTGTAATGTAGAAATAGAGTGGAGGCAGTGAGTTTTTGGCAGCTGAGAGGTTTGAGAGCAGCAGTCAGACTCAGGGTTCCACTCTCTAGTCAACAGTCTCCTGGGACTGAGGTGGTTATTGGAGGCATCAAGAGTGGAAAACATGATGAGTAGTTTTTGGCTTGGACACTGAAACCAATTCTGCTGGTGCCTCTGACTTCCATTCCTTCCACCATTTTGTAAGCACCCTGAATTAAACCCCTTCTGCTTGAAATACCTAGCGTGGCTTTTCTTGCCTTCACTGATCCCTGATGACGTAGCACGTATGACAACAGTTCTGAAGATGATTAATACTGGTCTTGTGGAGCCATGGCTAGAAAGACACGTTCTCAGAATTCATACACGAAGGAGAAATCAGCAGATTTCAGAAATGTTACAATCCGGGAGGCAAAATAAAGCTGCACATGTTGAGGCAAACATTCATTAATGGATGCTCTGTGACCTCAAACAATCTATTCAATTTCTTTCATAAAATGTTTTTTCAGTTTAATTTAATTGTTTTAGAGCTCCTAATTGACTCATATTTCAACTGGATGGTAGGATTTCGGGGGACATTTTTAGTGGAATATAAGGAAGCAGAGTTTGTTTCTTCGGTTCCCTTCAAGACAGAGTGAAAATGACACACTTCCCTGAAGTCACCGACCCATTTGGTTTGCTATCCCATTGCCCTAGCTCTTGAATTTCTGAGGAAAGCAGACACCGGGGTCATTGTCCCTTTTATAAATATGAAGAATATTTTTGAGAAGCTGTAGATAAACTATGGGCATTTGGGACTTCATACCAATGACTGGGCATCTGAGAGGAAGACAGGAGCATGACCGCGGCTGCTGGTCCTGTAAACACTTGCAGACCCAAGAAGAAGCTTGTTCAATTTCTCAGCGGGGCCTTGGAAAAATCTAGCTGCCTCAGGAAACCAAGAGATAAGCAGAGCTTCTAAAAGCATCTAATAATATCTGCACTGTTCATACTGTAAGCAGAGGAGCCTTTTGGATACTGAGCTGGCAAGTCTTGCTTTAGAGTTAAGGTAATCTCACGTTTCAGAGAGAACGCATAAGCAGACACTGCCTCTGGCTACAGATTCCCCTTTGCATCTTTCGCTTTGATAGCAGGTCTTTGTCATTTTACCTGCCACTATCAATTATACCAACTTCTGTTAGTCATTCTTTACTCTTCCTTTGGGCAGACTGGCATGGCCCCTGAAAACTTTTGATAGAACCATTTTGGAAAAGAAAAATCTTTCTGTTGGTGTTAATAAACAGGAAGACATAAGTTTAAAACTGTGGAAGGCTCTCCATGTGAAGAAAGTCAGCCTGAAAATGAAGCCAGCATGAAGGAAAGATGAACAAATAAATGGACAGAGAGAAAAACAAAGACAGAATTCTTTAAAGGCCTGGTGAGCCCTAGATCCAGATGTACCTGAAACCAGTATACTTCCCTAGACTTAATTACATGGGCCAATGAATGATTTTTCATGCTTAAATCAGTTTGATGGGCTTCCCTCCTAGCTCAGTCAGTAAAGAATCTGCCTGCAATGCAGGAGACCCGGGTTTGATTCCTGGGTCAGGAAGATCCCCTGAAGAAGGAAATGGCAACCCACGCCAGTATTCTTACCTGGAGAATCCCACAGACAGAGGAGCCTGGAAGGCTACAGTTCAGAGGTCACAAGAGTCGGACATGACTTAGCGACTCAACCACCACCAAATCAGTTTGAGCTGAGTTTCTGCTACTTATAATCCAAAACACGCATACTTTAATTGCTCTTTCTCAGTGTTAGCACAATGCTAAGTATGGAGCTGGTGGGCATTTTTTCTCTCTCTCTTTTTAAACAACATTTCAGAATTCTGATTCCCAGTTCCACCAGCAACTATTTATTAAGCACCTGTCATATGCCCAGCATTGTGTCAGCTTTAAGAAAATTGAGGTCTTGGACATTGCCATCAAAAAGTTTGAAGTCAATTTTTTTTAATTTAAATTTATTTATTTTAATTGGAGGCTAATTACTTTACAATATTGTATTGGTTTTGCCATACATCAACATGAATCCACCACAGGTGTACATGTGTTCCCCATCCTGAATCCCCCTCCCGCCTCCCTCCCCATACCATCAAAGTCAATTTTGCTTTCATAAAGTCATCTCAAGATAGTAAGCTGGCTATTTTGTTTTACCAAAAGAGGTTGTTGGAGGAGGGGGGAAAGGGGAAAACTGAGCACTTAATTTCAAAATACTTGTAACTTTTACCAATAATTTCACTTTATTGCATAAATGGTTTTACTTAGTGGCAGAAGTTACCTTTCTCCAAATGTCCTCATGCTTTGAACATGGTGATCACATCTTCTCCTTCAGAAAGTTACTTAGGCTCGCCAAGCCTTAATTTTTCTCATCTATAAAATAAAGGGGTAAAAGGGGTTCATCTGATACCTTCTCAAACTGAAACTCTGGCGTTTAGCTCTTTTTTCCTTGGGAACAATTTCCTGATCTGCTCTGTAGTAGCCTTTACCACATGTATCTCTCCCATCTCCCAAACCCAGGGAACCAAATGAGCTTCTCAGAGGAGACTGCTTTGCTTCCATTTCTAATACCTATAATCCATTCCCTATCCAGTAGCCATACTTTGCCAACAGTATGTCAGATAAAATTACACACTCTCCATCCCCACTTATGATTCAGTGGAATGCTAATACCCTCGGGATAAAATTCAAATTCCTTCCATAGCCCCTGCCTTCCTTTGCTTCTCTCCTTTGACCTTGTCTTCTCTCCTTTGCTCACTGTACTTCAGGTGCAATGTCATTTTAACTCATCCTTGAATCTGCCAATCTCAGTTCCATCTCAGGGGTTGGTCTTATAAGTCTCTGTTCCTAGAATACTTTTCCTCCAGATCTGGGCAGTTCTTGTTCCCTCGCTCCACTTGGGCCTCTGCATGAGTCACTCATTCAAAGTGATTTCCTGACTTCCCTTTCCCTCCCCTATCTGAAATAGCATCCTACTCCCACTCTTCTACTTATGTTGATTTATTTTCTCTCCAGTTCTTGTCAATTTTTGGAATTATAGTAGATCATGTTATAAAGGCACTATGTTATATAATTAACATTTAATTTAATATAATTTAATGTAAATTATATTAGCATAGAGAGTAGCAAATAATAGAGACGCGATTGGTTTCTGTGGAATGAATAATTCTACTCTAATTCCCATATTAGCCATCTGTTTAGCTTCGAGGCATATATGACAATAACTCACGCTAGCTATAGTATTCTGTTCTAAGCATCTTTTGTTCTAATGTATGGACAGTTTTTCTGTCCAATTTTTAAGCAGTTTGGAGATTCTGTGAACAGATATCCTTTCTTTTTGAACTCTTACAGTATCTCATTAGCTAATAGAATTGTAATAATATTTTCATAAGGGACCATATTTTATTTAAAAAAGAAGTCTTTTCTCACATTTTTAAAAGATCCAATTGGGATGTTTCAGAATTAACTTCTAAGATAATCTATAATGGGTAATAGATATAATTTAGATTGCCAGATGGAAACACAAAACAATGTTCAGAAGTCAGGGCACAGACCCAGGATTTCTGAGCACCAAAGAATTGATGCTTTTGAACTGAGGTGTTGGAGAAGACTCTTGAGAGTCCCTTGGACTGCAAGGAGATCAAACCAGTTCATCCTAAAGGAGATCAGTCCTGAATATTCATTAGAAGGACTGATGCTGAAGCTAAAACTCCAATACTTTGGCCACCTGATGTGAAGAGCTGGAAAAGATACTGATGCTGGGAAAGATCAAAGGCAGGAGGAGACGGGAACGACAGAGGATGAGATGGTTGGGTGGCATCCCCAACTCAATGGACATGAGTTTGAGCAAGCTCTGGGAGATAGTGAAGGACAGGGAAGCCTGGCGAGCTGCAGTCCATGGGGTCGCAAAGAGTCAGACACGACTGAGCAACTGAACTGACTGGCTGAGGTACTTTACCAATGACGTCTTTCCACCATGTAATCAAATTCATCCAGCTCAACCACTAGATTATAGTGATATGGTTCAGCTAAAAGACCACAGTCGGTTGGACAATGTGCTCCCAACTTACACAGAAAGCAGTTCATGGAAATCATTTCAGAATCTTCATCTATATTTGGTCCAAATTAGGAGATCAAGAACAAGAATCTGGGTCATCATGATAAAACTTAGGAGATGAAGCACTGAGAATCTTCTTGATATCTATGTTTACTAAAAGATAATAAGAATGCACAAGAGGGACTTCCTTGGTGGTCCAGTGGTTAAGAATCTGCCTTCCAATATAGGGGACACAAGTTCAATCCCTGGTCGGGGAAGATCCCACATTCCATGGGGCAACTAAGCCTGAGAGCTGCAGCTGTGAAGCCCACATGCCACAACTAAAGACAAGACTGCACATCACAATGAGGAGCCTGTGCACGGCGATAAAAGATATCAGGGCCACAACTAAGACCCGATGCAGCCAAATAAAGAACTTTTTAAAAATGCACAAGTGTTTTTGTCACACCACTGTTTGTAAAATGGTCCATTACTGTCCATTAACAGTAGCCTGGGTAAACAGATCACAGTACATTCATGCAATAGATGACTATAACAAAAAAGAAGAGTGAATGATTTAAAAATCACATGCACTAATATTAATACATCCTACACACGTAATATTGAGAGAATAAAAGCACCAAACACAGAGTCACGAGAGTGTGTCCTAAATGATTCTACACATAAAATTCAAAAATAAGCAGAACTAATCCCTAATGTGAGGTCAGGAGAGTGGTTACCCCTGAGGAATTAGAGATTAGCAGGGGACATGAAAAAGCCATCTGGGGTGCTGTCAATAACCTAGTTCTGATTTTAAAGTCCTGGTTACATGGATGTGTTCACTTTACCAAAATCCATTCAGCCATATAGTCTGTGCATGTTCCTGTATTTATTTTATACTTCAATAAAACTTTACTTAAAAAATAACCCTTCTTCATGTGTTTAAGGGATTTTAAGCCAAGAAAATGACAAAAGGCTCTTTTGCAAGTACCCACAAATTGCTATGCCAACTTTTAAACCCATCCGAAGCATGTGTTGAAAAACTTTTGAATCTTTAGTTAAACCTCACAAAAAAGAACATATTTGATTCTGAAGATATCACAGATCCTGAATTTTTCAAGAGAAAATGATTTGGTTTTCAGGATTTCAAGTCATGTATTTTCTCAAAGTTCACTTATTCCCTCCTGGCCATTCACCAAAATACAGTCATCAATCAATCAGTCAGTAACTGAATGAGAAGGCTGAGGATGTGTAGACACACTTTTTGTCTTCTAGCTCAGGGTATGAAATGCTGAGAGAGTTCTGCGTCATGAGTACAGCTCAGTAGGGAGTTGGGAGGAGAAGGGCAGGAAACAGCTGTCAGAGTGAAATGAAGTAATCCCCAGAGGAAGTAACAGGGCAACATCTGAAAAAGGTGGCAGTTCAGATATTGCTCTCTAGTCAGTGTGTAACCAGCCCCTGAAGTTTACACACAGGTGAGTAGTTTATAAATCACACTATTTCAAGACTCCGCCTCTAGTAATAGAACAGTACATAACTGAATTAATCTTATCACAGAGGACAACCAGAAAAAACTGGAAATATACATTTTAAAAATTAATAATACAAGTCAGCTTGAAGGCATGAAAGAGTAAATAAGGTAGTAAAGAATTAACAAGCCAACATCCAGGGAAAACTAGAGAGGTCAACCATTATTTGGTGTCACTTTTTGCTGAGATGGAAGATGCATCTGAGAAACTGTATAAAGGGTTTTTTGCCAGTCTCACTGTATCAGGAAGATAAAACTTGAAACCAAAGTCACCAAGCTCTCATATATAATTTAGCTTTGAGTCACCTGGGGTGCCCAGATGATCTAAATTCCTAAATTGGATTAAGGTGGCCTCACACTGCTAGTGCTCCAGGCACATGAAAGAAAGAAATGAAATTCCTCTCACAACATCACAGGTCAAAAAAATCCCCACAGATATTTTTCCAAAGATAATGTCTTACATAAAATAAAATCTGATAAAAGTAAAAGTCATTAAATAGAAGCATCCAAAATATCAGACAACATAAAGAAAACAATAGGGTCTCCTTATACGTAAATATACGAAACAGAGTTTACAACTGTTTGCTACATTGAAACAGATAAAAATTAAGATTGAAAAATTTAACGTAGAATTTTTAAAGATTCTTTAAAGATTAAATGAAAGTCTAGAACCTAAAGATACAATAGCCAAAGAAAAAAATTAATGGATGATTGTAACAGCAGAACAGAGCAGAAGGAAGAATTTGTGAACTGGAAGATAGCTTGAGAGGGAAAATGAAGCATGGAAAGATAAAAGGGTAAATCGCACTGTTTCACCAAGAGAAAAGCTGCTTTGAAACAAAGTCTTTCTCATTGCCCCATTCTATACACCAGCTCCTTTTCCACCTTCATTATAACCAGAACCCTAAACTGATATGCTGCCTCTGTGTAACTTTTTCCCCTCACCAACACTACATTTTATGGAAATTTTAATTTGATTTGACTACAGTGAAAATATTCAAAGATGGCAGACTTGGAAGGAAGTGGTTATAGGCTTCGTTCCTTCTAAAGATGATTTTTTTTTGTCTTCACAAAAAATTCACAGGGTATTTTTTAAATGTTTAAGTGTAAATGTCTTTAGACTCATTAAAAAAAAAAAAAACCACTACTTTCTTCTCCTTTTCACTTCTGCTACCAAATGTGTGTCTGCGTGTGTGTATGTGTGTGTTTCACAGCAAGTAGTTCCCCAATTCTTAGCGGACACTAAGTATCCTATAATTTAACTCAATTATGACCCTATCGGGAATTAGCACAGACCCCATAGGTTAAGGGCTAGTCCCACAAGACTGCAATCCACTTCAGAGGCCAACTGAAGGTCTGAGGTTGGCACTGTATTTCTGACCAACTAACTATAAATCAGAGGTTCCCAGTGACCCCTCCTCAAACTTAACAGGTTGTGAGAAATGCTCACAGATTTCAGGAAATTGCTTTTCTCACTACTATCCATTTTTTTAATATAAAGACTACAACAAAGAAATAGCAAAAGAGAAAAGGTACGACAACACTCTGTTCCTCCAACTAAAACTGTCTTTGGAATAAAAAGCCACTGAGGCAAAACTCCAAACCACTTCTGATTCCACCACTCACTAAAAATCTTACAATAGTTAGAAAATATTGACTGTAAACATGAACCAAATTAGTGATGAAAAAGAATAGAAGAGATGTAAAGAACTCCATGCTAAACATCCAGTCACATATAGTTAACAAGCACCTTGAAAAGAGACCATAAGTGTTACCCTCATAGAAAGCTTCCAGAAGGGGAAATAATTGTCCCTCCCTGAGATCATCTGCTTGCCCTCCCAACTCTAATTGAAATATTCATCCAAACCCCAGACAACCTGGTCTGAGAAACTGAGCCCCCGATCTCAGTGGCACCTGCTGGTTTAGCGTTGATGGTTCTCCATTAGCATCATCACTAACTGTTACAGGGCCTGTCCAAAACCACTTGGCAGTTCTCAGCCTTAGACTTTACATCTACAGAAAGGATGCAAACCGGGTGATTTCGATTCTAAAGGCGGCTTGGATCCTAAAATCTCACTTTTTAAAATGCAACATTCCATTTCATAACCCAGGTAGTGGTTACACAAATATTTACATTATAATTATTCTTTAAACTGAACATATATGTTTTATACTACCTTCTAAATAAGCAATGTTTGAAAATGTGTTGAAAGGGAAAACATCCTATCAGAGGAAGCCAGTCTAGTACCATTCTTTGAATTCATAAACGTTGGTGTGAAAATTGAACGCTAGAGGCAAAAAGCCAACAGCAGATAGAAGCTTGTAAAGTTCCTGAGGCTTCAAACCATTTCAGCGATAAGATACAATCTAAGAAAGTGGAATGAATGGGAACTTGCAGGGCAAGCTGGACTTTTATGAGCTCATAAAAGTTCCCACAATGGTCCTTGGAGAAAATTGAAATCCAAAGGTTGTTACTTAACAGCTGAATTTTCTCTTAGCCAAATGTGACCATGGATATACACAGCATAGCCTAGGAAACAACTTTCTCCTAGTAGTTTACAATAAGGAGCATCTTAACATTCTCAAAATGACTTGGTTATAAAGCTTTTTCTTTGCAGCATTTATTTCTTTTGCCAAGCACTGCGCTGGAGTCACATATGTCTGCTTTCAAGGAGCTTGCAGACTCAGAAGGCTCTGTGTCACTTAGAATAAATTCCAAATTCCTTACCCCTCTCGACTAAGAACACCTCCACCACTGGCTTTCTGTCTTTGTTTTAGCAAGCTCCCACCTCAGGGCCTTTGCACTGGCTGCATCTTCTACCAGATTCTCTTCCCCACCTCTTTGCCTAGACCAGGTCCTTCTTTTTTTTTTTTTTTTTTTTTTACAATTTTTTGTTGTTGTATTTTATTTTTTTTTACTTTATTTTGCTTCACAATACTGTATTGGTTTTGCCATACATTGACATGAATCCACCACGGGTGTACATGAGTTCCCAATCCTGAACCCCTCTCCCACCTCCCACCCCATATCATCTCTCTGGATCATCCCCGTGCACCAGCCCCAAGCATCCTATATCCTGTATAGACTGGCGATTCGTTTCTTACCTGATAGTATACATGTTTCAATGCCATTCTCCCAAATCATCCCACCCTCTCCCTCTCCCACAGAGTCCAAAAGTCCGTTCTACACATCTGTGTCTCTTTTGCTGTCTCGCATACAGGGTTATCATTACCATCTTTCTAAATTCCATATATATGTGTTAGTATACTGTATTGGTGTTTTTCTTTCTGGCTTACTTCACTCTGTATAATCGGCTCCAGTTTCATCCACCTCATTAGAACTGATTCAAATGTATTCTTTTTAATGGCTGAGTAATACTCCATTGTGTATATGTACCACAGCTTTCTTATCCATTCATCTGCTGATGGACATCTAGGTTGCTTCCATGTCCTGGCTATTATAAACAGTGCTGCGATGAACATTGGGGTACACGTGTCTCTTTCAATTCTGGTTTCCTCGGTGTGTATGCCCAGCAGTGGGATTGCTGGGCAGGTCCTTCTTAACATTCAGGTTTCAACTCAAATGTCAAAGATGCTTCTCTCGACCTCCCAATTTAAAAAAAATTAATGTTCTAGTCATTCTCTAAATCAATTACCAAAGTAATGAACTTCCAATACTCGATGTTTCTAAGTATTTGTTTTTTAAAACTAACTTACAGTCTTCCTCCTCTCAGTATAAAGTTCCATGCTATGCCCCAATGGCTGGATCAGTGCCCAACAGGTAAAAATTGCACATTAACTATTTTAAATTGCTATTATTATTGGTAAATATTTTGATACAAACTAAAATAAAGCTTTACAAAATGGTTTTTAAGGTTCTGTTTAATTTTAAGATTTCCATGCTTCTAAATACTATCAAAGAGATCAAATCTTCATGGAATCAGAAGGTAGAGTAAGGGAGGATGAAGCCTGGTTGTGTCTGTCGTCTATGTCAGTTATGTGATAGAAGGATTCACAGAAGTTGCTCTTAGTGTGACTGGAGATGCATCTGATTCTTCAAGGTAGAGGAGGAGAGAAGAGAATTCCAGGTCAAGTGCACAGCCTGAAAGGCACGAAGAGATAAGAACGCACATGTTGCTGGGACAGAGGATAAATGGACAGGAAGAGTCATTTGAGCATAATCACGGAGGACTTTGGCCTTCCTTCTGTTGTCTGGAGGTGACAAGGATCAGGAAGATAAAATGACCTCACTTATCTTATGGAACTCTTCGTCTGAAAGTAGTAGGAAGAAGGGACTTCTGTGGGTATGAGCAGCAATGAATACTTTGGGATACAGACCAAAATGTGTGCGTGTGAGAGAGAGAGATTTGGACATTTTACTGGAGAGAAAATACTTATAGTTTTCATCAAGGCTCTCAACATAAGAGAAATAATAATAATAAATTAAAATATAAGCACTGATATAAAGGGAAAGTAAAAAGTATTCATTGAAGATAAAAAAATCCAACAGAAGAAATATTTGCTTTTTTAAAGGTGATTTTCATGAGTAGTATGAAAGTGAAAGTGAAGTTGCTCAGTCGTGTCCCTCTTTGTGACCCCGTGGACTGTAGCCTATCAGGCTCCTCCCTCCATGGGATTCTCCAGGCAAGAGTACTGGAGTGGGTTGCCATTTCCTTCTCCAGGGGATCTTCCTGACACAGGGATCGAACCTGGGTCTCCTGCATTTCAGGCAGACGCTTTAACCTCTAAGCCACCAGGGAAGCCTGTGAGTAGTTAAGCCCCCCATTAATTGAGTCTTCACACTTTTGGGAAATGCTTATATCATAAACATTCAGGTAGATTGCATGTTTCTAGAAGACAGAGAAGGGCAATTTTTACTGACAATGTAGGAAAAGCTTAAACCACACCATATAAGACAGTAATTGCTTGAAGTTAGAAATAGGGGCAAATTTAGGTCTAACAAGCTAAGACAGAAAAAAAAAAATTAAAAGAAAAGGAGAAAGGTAGAAATTATATTTGGGTGTGTTCTATGTGGTTCTTGTGTCTGCATCAATCATCAGTTTTGTTGTGGTAGGGGGCTTCTCCTACCATGAGCAGTTCCTCCCATACCCCTATATGCCAATGGTCAGTTCTTTGGTAATCCTTGAACCAGCTCTCTGCTGATGTAATTAACAAAACTGCTTGCTCTAAGTTTAAAACAGAGTTAACCCACCTACCTGTTATAATAATGCTATTATAGCCCGGTAGAAACAGCCACAAAGTAGAGAAGAACGGGATCTTAACAATGAAGTTGAGGAAAGAAGAATTAAAATGAGGTGGGGGCCAACAGGAAAACCATGCAAGTCAAACCAACAGTCACCTCTCCACGGGGATCAACTGGGGGAAAACCGAGGTCAGATGAGGACACTGGCAAGAGGAGCCAACAGGCAGAGGAGTCAGATGGCCCCGTCCTTGTAGAAGCTATGCACAACCCTCTGAAGAGGGGGAAGCTAGATTATAGGAATTGGCTCCAAGTCAGTAGGAAGAACTTGCAGGAGCCAGGAGGCTGAAAAATGTCTGCCATCTGGAGAAACTGGAAGAAGGAGAATTGGAAGTCATGCCGATCAGGGGTGGGGACTCAAGCAGAAAGAAAGGCTATTTTGCAGGGATGCCTCGGGTGGGGGCTGATGTCCTCACGGTGCTCTAAGTCCAGGATGCAACCTGCAGTTTGAGAGCTAGGAGAGTCAGCAATACAAGAAAGTCATTTCCTTTTCACATCCAGATACATCTATATTTTGAACTTGACATTTAGGAAAACTGTCTTTAAATATGTAAATGTAGTACTTCATATGTGATCTTTAAAAAAAAAAAAGCATCAAATCTCCAAAATCATTAACCACAAATTTACAAAGTACAATTAATTTGAGTTTTTTAAGGGTAAAAGGAAAAAATACGAGATCTCTCTGAATACAGAATTTCTTCTTGGAGAACCAAAACAAAACAAAACACAATAGAAGTCACTCAAATACTGGCAGGGCCTGAGAAGCAAAAGTTAGTCATGGTTATTGGTACAGGCTTTTGAATGAGACCAGGTGAGATCAGATCCTGGCCCCACCATTTCCAATTATGAGTTCTTATGCATCATAAACTCTGTAAATCTCAATTTCCTTCACCATATAATGAGGGAATAGCACATCAAAAATTTATTATGAGAATTAAAATTCAAAGTAATAATGTACATAAATTATTTAGCACAATTCCTGGCATATTTTGAGAGCTGAATAATTATTATCTCTCATTCCCATCTGGAAATGGTCAGTTTTCATTCCAGTCCCAAAGAGGGGCAATGCCAAAGAGTGCTCAAACTATCATACAATTGTGCTCATTTCACAGGCTAGCATTTAGAAAAATGGATTCAGAAAAGGCAGAGGAACCAGAGATCAAATTGCCAACATCCACTGGATCACAGAAAAAGCAAGGGAATTCCAGAAAAACATCTACTTCTGCTTCATTGACTATGCTAAAGCCTTTGACTATGCAGATCACAACAAACTGTGGAAAATTCTTAAAGAGATGGGAATACCAGACCCCCTTACTTGCCTCCTGAGAAATCTATATTCGGGTGAAGAAGCAACAGTTAGGACTGGACATGGAGCAACAAAATTGGGAGAGGAGTCCATCAAGGCTGTATTTTGTCACCCTGTTTATTTGACTTCCATGCAGAGTACATCATGCAAAATGCCAGCTGGATGAACCACATGCTGGAATCAAGATTGCTAGGAGAAATATCAACAACCTCAGATACACAGATGATACCACTCCAATGGCAGAGGAACTAAAGAACCTCTTGCTGAGGGTGAAAGAGAGAGTTAAAGAGCCAGTTTAAAGCTCAATATTCAAAAAACTAAAATCATGGCATCTGGTCCTAACACTTCATGGCAAATAGATGGGGAAAAGTTGGAAACAGTGGCAAATTTTATTTTCTTGGGCTCCAAAATCACTATGGATGGTGACTGCAGTCACAAAATTAAAAGACATTTGCACCTTGGAAGAAAAGCTATGACAAACCTAGACAACATATGGAAAAGTAGAGACATCACTTTGCCGACCAAGTTCTATAGAGCCAAAGCTATGTTTTTTCCAGTAGTCATCTATGGATAATGAGAGTTGGACCAGAAGGAAGGCTGAGCACCAAAGAACTGATGTTTTCAAATTATGGTGCTGGAGAAGACTCTTGAGAGTCCTTTGGACTGCAAGGAGATACAACCAGTCCATCCTACAGGAAATCAATCCTGAATATTCATTGGAAGGACCGATGCTAAAGCTGAAGCTCCAACACTTTGGCCACCTGACACAAAGAACGAACTCATTGGAAAAGACCCTGATGCTAGAAAGATTAAGGGCAGAAGGAGAAAGGGGCACCAGAGGATGGCATCCTTGAATCGATGGACATGAGTCTGAGCAAACGCCAGGAGATAGTGAAGGACAGGGAAGCCTAGTGGGCGGCAGTCCGTGGGGTCACAAAGAGCTTAGTGATACAGCTTAGTGACTAAACAACATCATCCCCATCATCACTATTATTAGTTAATTAGAGAGAGCTTCCAAACTTATTCATGAACAGTACTGATTACTATTGGAATCATCCACACAGACAAAGAGAACAAACTTGTTGTTGCCAAGGGGGAGAGAGGTTGGGGGAGGAATGGCTTGGGAGTTTGGGATTATCAGATGCAAACTATTATATACAGAAGAGATAAACAACAAGATTCTACTGTATAGCACGGGGAACTATATTCAATATCCTATGATAAGCCATAATAGAAAATATTTAAAGGAATATATATGCATATAATAGAATCACTTTGCTGTACAGCAGAAATTAACACAACATTGTAAATCAACTCTACTTCAATAAAATAAATTTTAAAAAAATGATTGAAGCTGGGGATGGGAGGGAGGCTCAGGAGGTAGGGGATATATATACATATACATATATGCTTGAATTAGCTATGTATATACATATATATAGCTGATTCATATTGTACAGCAGAAACTAACACAGCCTTGTAAAGCAATTATCCTACAATTAAAAATAAATTTAAAAAAATTTTTTTAAGCATTGAAGTCATCCATCTTCTATTGACTTGCTGTATGGAATTTCACTGAATGATTCAGCTGTAAAAAGAGAAGAAGATCCATGTACAGGCTGAATGTTAAGAATTTAGATCATAGACATTGTTATTATCAACACTGCAGTGGCAGACATGGGGACTGAGTTCTCGTGTCGACTCAGCTGTGAAGTCACAAGCCGCACATCTGTGCTAGGCTTCTATTTCTTCATTAGTAAACACACACAGTTGAACTGCACAGAGTACAAGGTTCACTTGAATTCTAAAATTCTTTGATTCTGCAGCTGCTGTTTCAACTGCAGCACTTGTGAATTAAAAACAATTTATCTCCGCTTTGCCTATATCAGTCTACGGCTAAGGATACTGAAAATGCAAAGTGTGTGAGTATGGAACCTTCACAGGTAAGGGATGGGTTGCCCTTCTCAGCCCAGCCTGCCTTTTCACAACAGCCATTTTGTTCTGCACTTGGCTGGCTGCCTCTTCAGTAATTTTCTGCAGCAAGCTCCCTCCTTACCCCAGCCAGCAAGAAGAAAATAAATTTGCCCAGCAGTCCCAGGCATCTCTTCGGATGTTGCAGGACCAAGCACGCCAGGCATTTCACTGTTAATTATCAGCAGCCTGGCTGCTGTGGCCCCTTGCTGTGCCAATTTGAGAGATGGGACGCTTTACACTGCTTATTAGGCTCAGCTAAATAAATATTACCCAGCATTAGTGTTGTCAGAGATACAGTCTGAATTCAGCCCCCTGGAGTGGTGACTGGTACCCAGGCTTTGCACCATCACTTTTCCTTCCTGGCCTCCCTCTTTCACTCCACCTCTGTTGATTTCTTTCTCTCCTTCTTGGACATTCAGCTGGATTCATCAAGGGGCTGAAAGATAATATCACTGAATTTAACTCCTTTGTTTATCAAACACCTGTACTATTAGATTTAAAGACCTCAGTAATAATCACCTCTATTCTTGTCTCAACAGACTAAACTTCCCAGTCATGTGTTCTGAGTTAGAGTCACCATTCCCCCTCCTTCCAAAAACTCAGGAATTTTGATAGACTTAAGTCCCCTGGCTGCAATGGTTGTTTTAAAGGTGGGACTATGACCCCAATATTGGCAATCATAGCCCAAAAGACTTAATTATAGAACTTATTTAAGCTCTTTATAAAACAGACTTTCTCTTCTTGGCTGGATGTTAAAGACAAAAAATATAGCTACTGTTAACTATTTTGCAACCATGAGGGTAGCAACTACTGAGAATTTAGCCAACACAGAGAAAGTGCCACAAATAAAGGAGAAAATAACCCCATGCCTGGCAAAATCATTGAGGAGCCTGGTTTAAGCTTCATTCCAATTTTTGGCCATTTCAGTTCTGAATCATTTGGCTCCTTTGTCATTTAAGTTTGAGGGAGGAAGTCTGATACTTTCAGCCACATGTGTCTATTTGTTGTATGTGGTCTCATTGATGTGCCTATTTGCAGCAAGTACAGGTACAGCCCTGCCCATATTCCTTTAGCTCTTAACGTAATAAAGCTCTCCTACCTGAATTTCTGGGCTCCCCAGGAGGCTCCGCGGTAAAGAATCCGCCCAGTCAGACGTGACTGATGCACATGAATCTCTTGAGGGTGTATTCTAGTGCTTCCGCCTTAGAACTAGTCAGGCCCATGGTGGCTTAGTCGTTAGGTGGTGTCCAACTCTTGCTACCCCATGCACTGTAGCTAGCCAGGCTCCTCTGTCCATGGGGTTTTTCAAGCAAGAATAGTGGAGTGGGTTGCCATTTCGTTCTCCAGGGGAGCTTCCTGACCCAGGGATCCAACCCGGGTGTCCTGCATTGGCAGGCAGATTCTTATCACTGAACCCACCAGGGAAGCCCCTGTTGAGTAATTTACATACATTTGGAGCAGCCCTCCGACAATAACTGACAGGGATTCATGGAGAAATACCCCAGCCTCCTGGCTCCCTTCGGATAACTAACTCAGACGAATTCTCAACACGGGCCCTCAGAGTCCCTCAGTGGGATGAACCTAATCTGATCCTGCTTCCCTGTCCCTGCCCCGCCTCCTCCTTATGGGCTTGTTGGCATCACCCTCCAACTCAACTACTTGCACTTGGGTCCCTGTGAGCAGCACCTAACAGAGCAGCAAAGTAAAGCTACATTGGCCCACAAGAATTTATAAAAGCAACACCTACTTAGAACTCTTAAAATGCACGCCACAAATTATTTAGCTTATCACAATTTTCCTCTTTCCATCCCCAAAGAGACTGATGTATGCACAGGCCATTTGACACTGACGCAGTCTAGAAAACAGCTATGAATTCAAAGCCCAGTAAACCAATGCATTGTTTCTTGTCATTGTGGGCCAAACAGGGTGATGTACTAGATGGAAGATTTTAGGAAAGAGAGAGAGGTAAAAGCAAAAACAAGCCAAGCTGCGGAGGATGCTCATTAATCCCCAGGCACCTGCAGTGGCAGTGAGGTGTCTAGATGCATCCACAGGGAGAATCAAGCCACTGAGGTTATTAATTTTGTGTTCCTGGAAAATGAGCAACACAGACATGTTTACTCTCTGGACACACTCCCTTTTCTGCATAGTCTCTCTCCCAGTTTCTAAACGCCCCTTGCTAAGGAAAACATCACCAGGCCTGGGGGCTTTGCCAGAAATGTGCCTTTGGACTCCAAACGGTACCTGTTGGGTGAAAAATGCACTTTGAAATAATGCCCTCTGACTACTGTCACTGATGGGTTGATGCCTATTATTTTCATGAAAAATGTTAAAATGCAGACTCCTTTGTCTTACTTTTGTTTGGGGCATTTAAACCAAAACACTCCCTCTCATGCCAATGGGAAAAGGTCCGCTTCTCCTTCTGTGTTCCTTTCCATCTTCTAATCCTAGATTCTTGCCAGAGAACACATATGGCCGCCAGGGCTTGCGCTGAGCCCTGTGCAGTCCCGTTTCCCTCCTACTAGAAAGCACAATCATGAGGCGGAGGAGGTAAAATAGTTCCCCTTCCTCATTTTATCAGTGAGGACAGGGAAGGTATGAAAGTCCCAGATGACAAAGCTGGGTGGGACTTGAAGGACATCTGGTCAATTCACCCCTGCCACAGAGGAGGAAGCTAGGGCACAGGTCCATGAAAGGCTTAATTCAAGACTTCATAGCTGGTCAGGGACAAAGCTGAAGCTGGGACTAAGGGATCTTGACTCCATCAACTGCCCCTCCTCCCCATACCCAGTTCATTAAGCTTCATCCGCACATTTGTTTTATCTTAAGCTCACATTTCAACCTACCTTATCTTGGATCCAGTGTGGGTAGGGTGTTTCTTGGAAAATCAGAGATTACACCATTCCATTTAGGGGTCTTGCCTAAATAACTGCACTAAGGAGAAACCCTCTAAGTAATGAATTTTGTCACAGGAGATCACTAGAAATACCCTATGGCCTTCCCTTCTCTCTCCAGATACAGCATGAAAAGTCAGATTACATTGAAGATCCAACCTAGGTGTGTTTGGTACGACGCTCATTCCTAGTCTCAAACCTCTTCTTGGGCCTGAGCCCAGGTATTGGTGTGACCAGGAAAATGCCAGAGGCCATATGGACACCCCAGGCCACCTCCCGGATGAGGCTGGATGGCACACCTAGGAACCAGCTCGCTCCAAGACATAGAACAGATGGCATCCCAGATACGAGTATGCAGAATGTAGATGGCGAAGGTTGTTAAACAAGTATGTATTTTTAGGTGGACTCATGAAAATCAAGGATTTTATAACTGAAGTGAAAGCCAAGCAAAGGAAACCACAAGATACTGTTGAAAGCTGCGCATTACTCTGTATTAGTTGGCACTGCCTCCCACGGCATGCTCCAACCTCCATTAAAAACCACTGAAAAATAACCAGGAAGAAATTAAGTAACAATCACAAGAAAGGACATTGGTTTCAGAATTCCATACTGTGAGACCCTCAGAGGACACTGATGGCCACGCTGCTATTCAGAAACACAAGAAGTGGGCTGAATTTTCCCTTGGCTTCACCACTTCGTTTCATGCTCCTTTCCTGATAGTCCCACCCTGACTACCCCGCCTCATCTCAGACTACTTATGCTACATTCTGGCTGCACCAGGAACAAGGCCTAAGGAGCGCAATAACAATGCAAGTCGCTGAATCAGGGGAATTGAATAAGAGGATGGACTTCTAAAAATCTCCAGTACAAACAGGCCCCATATCAGGAAGCTTTGGGCACTTTGCTCATTAATAATGTTTCCTTGCTGTGCAGTTATTTCCACCTTGCAGAACACTTTCATACTTATGATCTCATTTAATTTTGACATTTGTAACAATCCTATGAAATAAGTAGAGAATGATTACTCTCATTTCATAGATGAGGAAACGGCACCTGGAGCATGCCACTCAGAGATGTACAGAGAAATGGTACCACTGGAACTTGAACTGAAGACTCTTTGATTCCATGTCTAGGATTGCAGTTGCCAATGAATCAACAGCCAAAAGGGCTTTCACTGGAGGAGAATTCCAACTGCTGCTAGAACAGCCTAATCCATGTATTAACTGATTTTAATGAGTTAGAATATCAGGGGGTGGAATACAATGATATTCCCATCTCCTGGAAACATTCCATATACAGAAACTAGATTCTAATTTATGCATTATTGATCCTTCCTGCTTTGCCTCTCGCTGTATGCAGGACCTTTGGCACTTCCTCCCTCTAGAGACAGAATTCCTTCCGCTTTATTGATGAGTGGTTCAGCAATGTGAGTCGCTTCACCCAATGAAACAGGAGCAAATGTGATGTGATGAAGACTCAAAATGAACTTGCTTAGTTGAGTTTGACCTCTGGTGCTCTTACTATCTACCCACTGAACCAAGACCATCTGAACACACCCTAGATTATCCAACCTCCATCCAACCAGTGATGCATAGTATAGAAAAAAAAAAAAAAAGATTTGAAATGATCGAGTTTGGGGCTGATTTGTCATCTAGCAATAGCTGAGTGAGACACTACCTTTCTTTCATCTTCCTACCTTCAATTCAATACAAATGGGTTTACCATTTGTTATCATTACTCTGTTTCTCTCCAGTCAGTGAATCACCATCTCTTCTTAAGTCCTAGATTAGCAGAAGCTTCAGTATCAGGATCTGTATCATCATAGGATTATTTATGAGAAGCAATTATTGAGTTGGCCAAAAAGTCCTATAACATCTTACAGAAAAACCCAAAAGAACATTTTGATCAACCCAATGTTAAGGACCCAAATAAAAATAAAGTAAGTGAAGTTATGCTCACAAAGGAGAACCCCATAGGTACCAGATAAATATTCAATGAGTGATGAAAAACTTTGGTCATTTGAAGGCTATTTTATATGATAGAGAAAACACATTGTCTTTAGACAATATTTTCTATGTGCTTTTTACTTGGTGCTTGGTGTGCTAGGAAGCCAGATTGCCTATCCACTAGTGGCTTATTGACTAAAACAGATAATACAGAGGAGGGTGTGTTAGTCATTCAGTCATGTCTAACTGTTTGCAACCCTATGGACTGTAGCTTGTCAGGCTCCTGTCCATGGAATTCTCCAGGTAAGAATACTGGTGTGGGTTGCCATTCACTTCTCCAGGGGATCCTCCCAATCCAGGGATCGAGCCTAGGTCTTCTGCATTTGGGGCAGATTCTTTACCATCTGAGCCACCAGGAAAGCCTAATACAGAGGAGGCAACACATGGAAAACATAGAATAAGTGTTTCATAAATTGATAACAAGAGAGTAAATTTAAATATTTTACTTGGTTTGAATCAGTCATTTTGGCTTTGTTGGATGCATCATCAAAGCCTCAGAAAACCCAATTCTTCTGACTCCCTAGAAACCTGCATCAGGCTTCCAACTATAGAAAACTGCATGCTTTTCTTGGTATCCAGGAGTTTAAAATCCCCTACTTCTCTAATCAACTGCTCCAAGCTAAGCTGGGGTAAGGAGCAGAGGAGGGGTAGGGTATATCAATAGCAGCAGACTACAAGAAGGATGTAATTATTCATGAGGTATCTGGGGACAGTTTCCTGGAAATGATGGAAAGACCATGTCTAACACCTGGTCAGCACTTAAGAACATTTGCTAAATTGAAGATGTGAGGAGGACAGGAACTAGACCCTGCCCCACCCATCCTTACAGCTTTCCATTCTCAGTTTCATGCCAGTTTGATCAGATAGTATCCACTGTCTGGTCCCTCCAGCTCTCACCAGTCCAGCCCCATGATTTATCTGTTACACACTTCCACACTTCTATAATTCTATACTGATTGCTTCCCCACCCCCATCCGGGCACAGGGACCTTGATGCTTGAAGATTTTTCATTTTTGCTCTCAACTCCTTTCTTAATGTGCTCTAGTGCTCTGTATTTTGTACATAGCCACCACCCGGACTGCAACTGCAGAAAGATGGACTTTTATCCTCAGTTTTATTTTTAATGTTCTTTCTAACAGTACATGCTGGGCACTGAAGTACCCAGGGTTATACCACCTATAAAGCACTTTATTCTACAGTAACTCATCTGACCTTCACTGCAGAGCTCTCAGGTAGATAGTACAACCCTACCTGTTCAAATGAGGACTTGAAGACACAAAGAGGGTCACAGAGCTGGGATGCAGAGCAAACAAGATGCAAGCCCAGTTTTCCTGTCTCCAGCTCTGGGACTTCTTGGCATCATGCTATTTTAAAAAGTACTAGCACTGCTGATATTCTTGGATATCCTTGATAATATTCCAATTTAAAAGAAAAAAAATAAAACAATTGCTAAGAAAAGAACTAGATGGTATGACACACACACAAAAAAATGGCCACAAGAAGACTGAACCACTTAGAATGCCCATCTTTGCCCAAATGACCATTAGCGGTATTCTAATGATTTGATACAGATCTTAGGATTCTGGTTTCAGTCTGCAGGACTCTCTCTTTCAAAAATAACTCCAGACAAAATGGGTAGGATGAGAGTCAGTAAAGGCCCTATATTCTTTAAAGCTCAGCTTCCAACCAAGCCTTCAAAGGTAGCTAAATAAGAAATGTCAGGAAAGACCAAAAATTGGCACAGCATCACGAATCACTCAACATCTACTGGAACCTCCTACTTAAAGTAATAGCTACATTCCAGAGTAACGGGGCACTTGGGGTTTTTTAAGGATCCTAAAAATTCCATCTTGAGAAGATATCCAGCTTATTCAGTAGCCATTGTCCAATCTGATTTCATTTGAGATCATTTCCAAATAACCAGCCTGAGTCTGAGATACCAGAAAAGTTCTAGGTCAGGAAAGTGACCAGGGCTCATCTTCTAGCTGTTTCTCTAACTGTGAAGTTGAGCAAATTCCTCGGTGGATCCTGACCTCATTCCTTCCACAAATATTTATTTGAGTCCCTACAGTATGCCAAGCACCGGAAGTAGAACAGCCCAACAGACAAAGATCTTGTCCCGGGGGGACTCACTTTTTAGGGGAGATGCTTGATAAGCAGATAAGGAAACACACAATGCGCTCAGTCTTTCAGTTGACAGCATGTGGGACCCTGCTGGGAGTGCGCCTGCTGTGTTCAAGGACCAGGGAGGAGCCCGGTGTGGCCTGAGCAGAAGGAGCAAGGGGAAAGAGGGGAACGGAAGGAGGCAAATGTAACAGGGGCCTGATCTCAGAGGGCCTTTAGGCTTGCTAATGACTTGGGATGGGAAGTCACAGGAGGGGTCTGTGACAGTACAATCTGACTTGGGTGGCAGGAGCATGACTTCGGCCACTATATGGAGGAAAAATAGCTTTCTGCTCCCTGGAAGCAAACTGCTACGGATAAGAGGCACAGAGGTTTCTACCTCTGTGAGCTGAGATCCCAAACCATAGGCTTTACTGAACAAGTCACTGCCCATCTTGGTGGAAGCACCTCTAAATTGGGGCAGCTCTTTCATCCCAGAGGCCCGGGGCAGTGCCAGTCCTCTGCCTTTAGCCTATGGAGGAAGGACAGATTCCAGCTAGCAGGAGCTCCTGGGGGACCTGGTGACCTCCCTGCCACCCGTGGAGCTCAAGGTGGCTTTTTGGAGTTGCCCCTTTGGGTAGTTACTAACAGAAATGACCTCATTTCCAACCTGCCTCCAGGCTTTCTTTCCAAAAGTCATCTGGAAAGGCCAGTGGGGTTAAGGCATTTGCCTTTGGCCCAGCAGAGGGATTATTCTGTGGAGACACAAGGCTTCAGGATTTTATTTCCCTTTCTAGGTCACCTGCTTGCTGCGAATTCACTCAAATAAGCAGTTAGATATTTTTAGGGATATACATTTTAAGTGCATTTCTACTCTCCTGCAAAAATTCCAGCTTGGCTTGGAGCAGGGTCCCTCTCTTTGAGGCTTAGAGAACCACCAGGCCTCTGGCATCCCATCGTTCCTTCTGGAACCAGCCCTCTGCACCACCGCGTCGCAGCCACTCCAAGAACCCTGAGTCATTTCACGGGTTCTGTTTCCCCGCTTTCCCCGGCAACGTCCCGGATGCCAAGGAGCGCTGCAACCCCGCGATCGCCCCGCTCCAGCCGCGCGAGCACCCGCCCTCTAGGCCTCCCTTCTGCCGCCGCGACCCTGGGCTGGTGCCAGGGGCGGGCGGGCGCGGGGAGCCAGGCGCGGGGGGAGGGCGGAGGCGCGGCGCGGGCGGCGCCGAGTTGAGCGCCGGGATTCGCCCGCGCGCGGGCGGGGAGGCGGACTCCTGACTCACCGCGGTCCCCGCGGGGCTGCAGCCCGGCCTCCTCCGCCCGCTGCCATCTGCGGCGGCGGGAGGCGCGGGCCCGGCCTTCCCGGGGTCGGGCGTCCTCCCGGGGGCTTCGCGAGCACCCCGCGCTCACTTCCGCGGGCGCCCTCGGGGCGCGGCACCGTCACTGTTTGTTTATTTCCGCGTCCGCCCCGGTAGACTCCGCCGGGGCAGAGATTTCGCCCACCCTCTGATGAATTCGGGGCCCTAGCGCTTGGCACCGCGCCTGGCACGTCATCACGACTTGGGGGATCAGTAAACAGCAGTGGAAGGAAGGGGAAAGGAGGGGGAGGAGAGAGACAGGGCGGGAGAGAAGGGAGCAAAAGGAAGGGCTTTGAGCTTCCATGCCTGCAGAAGCCCAGACGTCTCCCTCTGTGACGCTGGGGTTAAAGCCAGAGACGCCACAGGGGTTGCGGGGGCTGGGCTTGGCCGCCCCTCACACACCCGGGGCTTCGTCCTCGTCCTCGAAGTTTATGTTCCTAGACTGACAGGGAGGTGATCAGGAGGGAAGGAAAGGACAAGGAGAAAAGGGGGCGTCTCCTGCTCTTAAAAATGAGGGCGCCATAAACACTCCGTTGCCCCCAAAGCAAAGCAGGCTGGTGGCCCCTCCCTTACTATCATAATCACAAAGTTTGCAGAGCTGGAGGATTCTCAGACACATCTAGGACCCCTTATTACAGATAAGGAGAATGAGATTCAGGGAGGCACTCCTGTACTCAAGTCGAGGAAGACACGACAGGAACTATGGTGCTGGGGCTAGGATGTCCCTTACCCTACCTACTGAGCCCACCGCCTTTCTCTGAGCTTTCTCCTCTCTTGTTTTCCCCAAAATGAAAGTTCTGGAAGAAGCCTCGCAGTGTGTTTTGCTCAGGGCCTGGACTCTGAAGATGTGGAGTTTTGGATGCAGAGACCCAGGCAACCAACAGTCTCTGACCACCTCTGCCCCCAGCTCAGCAGGCAGAGCGGCTGCCAGAGGTTGCCTGACAACAAGCTTTCTGGGGCAGCTCTGTGCTCCGGGAGGTGTGTCTTTTGCAGTTCCAAAAACAGATTCTGCCATCTCATCCCCACATTTGCAGTCTCCAGTTGGCTTCTTCTGATTGGCCAGAACTTTTCCTCACTAGAAAGATGAGGAGAATTTGCCTCCTCCAACCAGCTGGGAGAAACATTCTGCAGCAAGAAAGGTGGGAATGACGTCCCACCCCCTCTGGTGGGGACCAGGGAGACAGGTGCCTACTCCACAGGCTGAGTTATGCCAGCGACTCTCAAGGGTCCCTGCACCTGACCCCGGAGGTAGGAGGCCTCTGACAGGGTAGCTGACCTTTCATTCTGCAATTGGGGAGTGTCAGAGTGGATTCTTTGGCTTTCTGGACCAAAACGTTTCTCAAAATTTAATGTTAAATTTAATGTCATCAGGGCTGGCAGCTTGTGTACACAGCAGGTAGTTGCCAGTATACTTCAGATTGGGGGCAATTAGCCTTTCCTACCTGCCTACCCCAGTCCACTCCCATGTCCCCTGTACCACCTGGATTCCTAGCTCTCCAGGGTCGGGAGATGACCTCTTTCAGCCTAACCTGCAGGCTTTGAGGCATTCCCCAGGGTCAGGCTTAATTAGCAATTAATATTAATATTCCTAATGTGGCAGTTCTGGCCTTGGCTATGCATTAGAATCACCTGGAGAATTTAAGCTAATACTGAGGCTCAGGCCACACCTCTGACCGAATAAAGGAATATATGGAGGTATTTTCTAAAAGTCCTCCCACCACCCCCCACCAGGTGACTATAATGTACAGTGAGATTGAAAACCACTGTTTGGATGGTCGCTGCTGGTTCTGTCTGCTCTCATCTGTCCCCCTTCTAGTAACAGCACCTGACATGCCACAGAAAATCCCACTCTTTATTGATCCATCGATTGAGTGATGCTCACCCCACCCTCACTTCTAACTTTCTCTGAGGGGCCAGCCGATGACCAGTTTGGCCAGTTAGCATTTGCCCTTCCCTGGAGAAAGTAATCAATTCAGACACACTATGTGAGCTGAGGGGTCCAGTGAAAATCAGCTTCTAGACTTTTGCTGAAACTTCTGGGAAAGGAAAGGTCTTTTTATGCTGCAGTTATTCAGCAGAAAACACTGGAGTCCCGGGCTTCCGGCAGCCATTTTTATCATCACGCGGAATAAGCCTGCCTGTAAATTAAGGCAACACAGTGGAAAAGCGAGATTAAGGATAGAGTGAAAAAGATGGAAATCTAATTAAAACCATGCCTGAAGCCAGATACCCTTCGGAAACAGAAACAGATTTCCCCTCAGCCAATTTGAGCTGAAATATCTGTGACGTGCCAGCATCAGAATTAATCTGTTACATAACTAGGTATCACCTTGAAATGGAGAGGACAGAGTTCTGAGCTAAAAGATCACCACACAAGTGAGGTTAGATATTCGTGGGCAACAGTCCCAAGCATCTAAAGACAGCCAGACTATGCTGCCCACCTTCAAGGATGGTGAGTGTCAGAGGACAGGGTATAGAAACTAAAGACAGATACGCCGACTGAATTGTTTTCTTCAGTGACCATTGAGAGCCTCTGGTAGTTTGGCCTTAGCTACATAAGAAAAAGCTGGAAGCAGGGACTTCCCTGGTGGTCCAGTGGTTAAGAATCCACCTTGCAATGCAAGGGACAAGGGTTCGATCCCTGGTAGGGGAACTAAGATCCCACATGCTACAGGCAACAACAACTAGAGAGCTACCATGCTGCAACTAAGACCTCCTGCAGCCAAACAAGTAAATTTAAAAAAGCCGGAGGCAGAAATAAAGAGGTTCCAGGTATAAGGTATAATTTCCTTTCCCCTCTTTAAATAGCCAATAGGACAATGATGCAGGATCAAGATAATGCATTGGATGCTTTCTTGGTCAGGGGAAGTTTCCTAGAAAACATGCCCTCTGTCTGAAGGAATAAGGAAGGGAAGGGTAATTGATTCATTAAATTTTCAATTTGAAAATTATATTGCTTAGCTATTGCTGCATAACAAACCACCCCTAAACTTTATGACTAAAAAAATAATTATTTATTTGGCTCCGCAATTTGAGTTAAGGTTGACTGGATTCATCTCCTAGCCTGGGCTTCTGTACATGGTGGAAACAGGCTTCCAAGAGCGAGAAGAAAATCTCACACAAGGAATCCTAAAATCGAGGCTTATAACTTGCACATTTTCATTCAATCACTATTTGTCAAAGCAAGTCACAGCTCCACTTTTTAAGGGGAAGATTTGCAAAGTCACATACAGTGAGCCAGTGAGAACTTAACATAGAGTTGATTTGACCCAACCTTTCTGATCGGACAAGTGAGAAACGGAAACCGATGAGCTTCTCCAAGTCCTCTTCTTACACAGGAGTATTCAGGTCTCCACCCTTGATGCTTTGTCTATTACACTTCTCTTTTCTTAGTTGTTTCTCTTAGAATATAGGTTACTTGGCTCCTGGTAAATTTTCCATAAAGTGACTAAGGATGACATTGTTTAAATTTGCTGCTTTACAATGAAAGAAATTGACACTCTTATTCTCAAGGTCAGCCACCAAATATATTGTGATTCTTTCTCTGGGTTGGCTCTGAGACACAACAGAAAAAAATAGATTCTATTTGCACAAAGCATAGTGTTCACCATCTAAATGGAGTGTGTGAACCTGAACCAAGACTGTTCAATTCTTCCTCCAGAAATACTTTTCCTCCCCAGTTCCTGTTTTGAGTCTCTTAACATAATGCAGATTATATCACAAGAAATGCCAGGATAGATGAATCACAAGCTGGAATCAAGATTTCCAGGAGAAATATCGTCAACCTCAAATATGCAAATGATATCACTCTGATGGCAGAATGTGAAGAGGAACTAAAGAGCCCCTTGATGAAAGTGAAAGAGGAGAGTGAATCTCAGTTCAGTCACTCAGTTGTGTCCAACTCTTTGCAACCTCATGGACAGCACCACGCCAAGCTTCCTGTCCATCACCAACCACTGGAGCTTACTTAAACTCATGTCCGTCAAGTCAGTGATGCCATCCAACCATCTCATCCTCTGTTGTCCTCTTCTCCTCCTGCCTTCAATCTTTCCCAGAATCAGGGTCTTTTCAAATGAGTCAGCTCTTTGCATCAGGTGGCCAAAGTATTGGAGTTTCAGCTTCAGCATCAGTCCTTCCAATGAATATTCAGGACTGATTTCCTTTAGGATGGATTGGTTGGATTCCTTGCAGTCCAAGGGACTCTCAAGAGTCTTCTCCAAAACCACAGTTCAAAAGCATCAATTTTGCAGCACTCAACTTTCTGTATAGTCTAACTCTCATATCCATACATGACTACTGGAAAAAAAACATAGCTTTGACTAGACAGACCTTTGTCAGCAAAGTAATGTCTCTGCTTTTTAATATGCTGCCTAGGGTGGTCATAGCTTTTCTTCCAAGGAGCAAGCATCTTTTAGTTTCATGGCTGCAATCACCATCTACAGTCATTTTGGAGCCCACAAAAATAAAGTCTCTCACTGTTTCCATTGTTTCCCCATCTGTTTGCCATGAAGTGATAGGACTGGATGCCATGATCTTAGTTTTCTGAATGTTGAGTTTAAGCCAGCTTTTTACCTTCCTCTTTCAATTTCATTAAGAGGCTCTTAAGTTCTTCACTTTCTGCCTTAAGGGTGGTGTCATCTGGGTATCTGAGGTTATTGATATTTCTCCCAGTAATCTTGATTGCAGCTTGTGCTTCATCCAGCCCAGCATTTTGTATGATGTACACTACATATAAGTAAGATGGTAGGTGTTGCAAGAGGGCATCAGAGAGCAGATACACTGAAACCATACTCAAAGAAAACTAGTCAATCCAATCACACTAGGACGGCGATCTTGTCTAACTCAATGAACTAAGCCATGCCCGTGGGGCAACCCAGGGTGTGCGGGTCATGGTGGAGAGGTCTGACAGAATGTGGTCCACTGGAGAAGGGAATGGCAAATCACTTCAGTATTCTTGCCTTGAGAACCCCATGAACAGTATGAAAAGGCAAAATGATAGGATACTGAAAGAGGAACTCCCCAGGTCGGTAGGTGCCCAATATGCTACTGGAGATCAGTGGAGAAATAACTCCAGAAAGAATGAAGGGATGGAGCCAAAGCAAAAACAGTACCCAGCTGTGGATGTGACTGGTGATAGAAGCAAGGTCCGATGCTGTAAAGAGCAATATTGCATAGGAACCTGGAATGTCAGGTCCATGAATCAAGGCAAATTGGAAGTGGTCAAACAAGAGATGGCAAGAGTGAACGTCAACATTCTAGGAATCAGGGAACTAAAATGGACTGGAATGGGTGAATTTAACTCAGATGACCATTATATCTACTACTGTGGGCAGGAATCCCTCAGAAGAAATGGAGTAGCCATCGTGGTCAACAAAAGAGTCCGAAATGCACTACTTGGATGCAATCTCAAAAATGACAGAATGATCTCTGTTCATCTCCAAGGCAAACCATTCAATATCACGGTAATCCAGGTCGGTGCACCAACCAGTAACACTGAAGAAGCTGAAGTTGAACGGTTCTATGAAGACCTACAAGACCTTTTAGAACTAAACCTAAAAAAGATGTCCTTTTCATTATAGGGGACTGGAATGCAAAAGTAGGAAGTCAAGAAACACCTGGAGTAACAGGCAAATTTGGTCTTGGAATGCAGAATGAAGCAGGGCAAAGAATAATAGAGTTTTGCCAAGAAAACGCACTGGTCATAGCAAACACCCTCTTCCAACAACACAAGAGAAGACTCTACACATGGATATCACCAGATGGTCAACACCAAAATCAGATTGATTATATTCTTTGCAGCCAAAGATGGAGAAGCTCTATACAGTCAACAAAAACAAGACCAGGAGCTGACTGTGGCTCAGATCATGAACTCCTTATTACCAAATTCAGACTTAAATTGAAGAAAGTAGGGAAAACCGCTACCATTCAGGTATGACCTAAATCAAATCCCTTATGATTATACAGTGGAAGTGAGAAATAGATTTAAGGGCCTACATCTGATAGATAGAGTGCCTGATGAACTATGGAATGAGGTTCGTGACATTGTCCAGGAGACAGGGATCAAGACCATCCCCATGGAAAAGAAATGCAAAAAAGCAAAATGGCTGTCTGAGGAGGCCTTACAAAAAACTGTGAAAAGAAGAGAAGCAAAAGCAAAGGAGAAAAGGAAAGATATAAGCATCTGAATGCAGAGTTCCAAAGAATAGCAAGGAGAGATAAGAAAGCCTTCTTCAGTGATCAATGCAAAGAAATAGAGGAAAACACAGAATGGGAAAGACTAGAGATCTCTTCAAGAAAATTAGAGATACCAAGGAAACATTTCATGCAAAGATGGGCTCGATAAAGGACTGAAATGGTATGGACCTAACAGAAGCAGAAGATATTCAGAAGAGGTGGCAAGAATATATAGAAGAACTGTACAAAAAAGATCTTCACACCTGGATAATCACGATGGTGTGATCACTCATCTAGAGCCAGACATCCTGGAATGTGAAGTCAAGTGGGCCTTAGAAAGCATCACTACGAACAAAGCTACTGGAGGTGATGGAATTCCAGTTGAGCTTTTCAAACCCTGAAAGATGATGCTGTGAAAGTGCTGCACTCAATATGCCAGCAAATTTGGAAAACTCAGCAGTGGCCACAGGACTGGAAAAGGTCAGTTTTCATTCCAGTCCCAAAGAAAGGCAATGCCAAAGAATGCTCAAACTACCACACAATTGCACTCATCTCACACACTAGTAAAGTAATGCTCAAAATTCTCCAAGCCAGGCTTCAGCAATATGTGAACCGTGAACTCCCTGATGTTCAAGCTGGTTTTAGAAAAGGCAGAGGAACCAGAGATCAAATGGCCAACATCTGCTGGATCATGGAAAAAGCAAGAGAGTTCCAGAAAAACATCTATTTCTGCTTTATTGACTATGCCAAAGCCTTTGACTGTGTGGATCACAATAAACCGTGGAAAATTCTTCAAGACATGGGAATACCAGACCACCTGACTTGTCTCTTGAGAAATCTGTATGCAGGTCAGGAAGCAACAGTTAGAACTGGACATGGAACAACAGACTGGTTCCAAATAGGAAAAGGAGTACATCAAGGCTGTGTATTGTCACCCTGCTTATTTAACTTATATGCAGAGTACATCACGAGAAACGCTGGACTGGAAGAAACACAAGCTGGAATCAAGATTGCCGGGAGAAATATCAATAACCTCAGATATGCAGATGACACCACCCTTATGGCAGAAAGTGAAGAGGAGCTAAAAAGCCTCTTGATGAAAGTGAAAGAGGAGAGTGAAAAGTTGGCTTAAAGCTCAACATTCAGAAAACTAAGATCATGGCATCCGGTCCCATCACTTCATGGGAAATAGATGGGAAACAGTGGAAACAGTGTCAGACTTTATTTTGGGGGGCTCCAAAATCACCACAGATGGTGACTGCAGCCATGAAATTAAAAGACACTTACTCCTTGGAAGGAAAGTTATGACCAACCTAGATAGCATATTCAAAAGCAGAGACATTACTTTGCCGACTAAGGTCCGTCTAGTCAAGGCTATGGTTTTTCCTGTGGTCATGTATGGATGTGAGAGTTGGACTGTGAAGAAGGCTGAGTGCCGAAGAATTGATGCTTTTGAATTTTGGTGTTGGAGAAGACTCTTGAGAGTCCCTTGGACTGCAAGGAGATCCAACCAGTCCATTCTGAAGGAGATCAACCCTGGGATTTCTTTGGAATGATGCTAAAGCTGAAACTCCAGTACTTTGGCCACCTCATGCGAAGAGTTGACTCATTGGAAAAGACTCTGATGCTGGAAGGGATTGGGGGCAGGAGGAGAAAGGGACGACAGAGGATGAGATGGCTGGATGGCATCACTGACTCGATGAAAATGAATCTGAGTGAACTCCGGGAGATGGTGATAGACAGGGAAGTCTGGCGTGCTGCGATTCATGGGGTCACAAAGAGTCAGACACGACTGAGCAACTGAACTGAACTGAACTGAACAGTACATATAAGTCAAATAAGCAGAGTGACAATATACAGCCTTGAGGTAATCTTTTCCCTATTTGGAATCCATCTGTTCTGTGTCCAGTTCTAACTGTTGCTTCTTGACCTGCATATAGGTTTCTCAAGAGGCACGTCAGGTGGTCTGGTATTCCCATCTCTTTCAGAATTTCCCACAGTTTGTTGTGATCCACACTGTCACAGGCTTTGGCATTGTCAATAAAGCAGAAGTAGATATTTTTCTGGAATTCTCTTGCTTTTTCAATGATCCAACAGATGTTGGCAATTTGATCTCTGGTTCCTCTGCCTTTTCTAAAACCAGCTTTAACATCTGGAAGTTCACAGTTCACGTACTGTTGAAGCCTGACTTGGAGAATTTTGAGCATTCCTTTGCTAGCATGTGGTGGCTCTTCCCTGGTGGCTCAGATGGTAGAGTCTCCCTGCAGTGCAGGAGACCCAGGTTCCATCCCTGGGTTTGGAAGATCCACTGGAGAAGGAAATGGCAACCCACTCCAGTATTCTTGCCTGGAGAATCCCATGGATGAGGAGCCTGGTAGGTTACATCCATAGGGTTGCAAAGAGTGACTTCACTTCTTGTTAGTGTGTGAGGTAAGTGCAATTGTGGGATAGTATGAACATTCTTTGGCATTGCTTTTCTTTGAGATTGGAATGAAAACTGACATTTTCCAGTCCTGTGGCCACTGCTGAGTTTTCCAAATTTGCTGGCATATTGAGTGCAGCACTTTCACAGCATCATCTTTTAGGATTTGAAACAGCTCAACTGGAATTCCATCACCTCCACTAGCTTTGTTCATAGTTATGATTCCTAAGGCCCACTTGGCTTTGCATTCCAGGATGTCTAGCTATAGGTGAGTGATTATACCCTCGTGGTTATTTGGGTCATTAAGATCTTTTTTGTATAGTTCTTCTGTGTATTCTTGCCGCCTCTTCTTAATATCTTCTGTTCTGTTAGGTCCATACCATTTCATTCCTTTACTTTGCCCATCTTTGCATGAAATGTTCTTTAGTCTTTAAAGAGATCTTTAGTCTTTCCCATTCTATTGTTTTCCTCTATTTCTTTGCACTGATCACTGAGGAAGGCTTTTTTATCTCTCCTTGCTATTCTTTGGAACTCTGCATTCAGATGCTTATAGCTTTCCTTTTCTCCTTTGCCTTTATCTTCTTTTTTTTTCTCAGCTATTTGTAAGGCCTCCTCAGACAACATTTTGCTTCTTTGCATGTGAAAAGGAGAATGAAAATGCTGGCTTAAAACTCAACATTCAAAAAACTAAGATCATGGCATCTGGGTCCCATCACTTCATGGCAACTAGATGGGGGAAAAGTGGAAACAATGACAAATTTTCTTTTCTTGGGCTCCAAAATCACTGTGGACAGTGACTGCAGCCATGAAATTAAAAGACACTTGCTCCTTGAAAGGAAACCTATGACCAAACCCTGACAGTGTATTTTAAAAAATGGAGATATCACTTTGCCAACAAAGGTTGGTATAGTCAAAGCTATGGCTTTTCCAGTAGTCATGTGAGAGTTGGATCTTAAAGAAGGCTGAGCACTGAAGAACTGATGCTTTTAAACTGTGGTGCTGGAGAAGACTCTTGAGAGTCCCTTGGACAGCAAGGAGATCAAACCAGTCAATTCTAAAGGAAATCAAAACCTTGAATATTCATTGAAAGGGCTGATGCTGGAACTGAAGTTCCAATACTTTGGCCACCTGATGCAAAGAGCTGACTCATTGGAAAAATCCCTGATCCTGGGAAGTATTGAGGGTGGGATGAGAAGGGTGCCAACTAAGGATAAGATGGTTGGAAGCATCAACTCAATGGAAATGAGTTTAAGCAAACTCAGGGAGATAGTGAGACAGGGAAGACTGGCAAGCTGTGGTCCATAGAGTTGGAAAGAGTCAGACACAAGTTAGCAACTGAACAACAACAGCAACAACAATGCTGGTCTGTATTTCAACATCAGTTTGCATTTGTGATGCGAATGATTAATTACAGTTGCCCCTTGAACAATGCCAGAGTGAAGAATGCCCTCCAGTGCAATAGAAAATCCAATTATAATTTTACAGTCTGCCTTCCATATCCTTGATTCTGCATCTGCAAATTCAACCAACAGTAGACCTTGTAGTGTTGTGGTATTTACTGGAAAGAAATCTTGTGTATAAGAGGACCAGAGCAGTTCAAATCCATGTTGTTCAAGGTTCAACTATGTATCTCCTTCAGCATGCTTAAAATAATTATACATCAGCTGAAGTCTTGTTTATTCTATTTCTCTAGCCTATCTTTTTCCCTCTCAAACTGACTGATTCATAAATATAGTGTATATCACTTAGTCCAGATTTTCCTATTTTTGCCACATACATACGGGAGATATACAGAGTTGCTTTTTTATATGGATAAATGTTGTCAGGCTGAATATAACATTTTTCCATTTCTTTTTCCATTCAACATGCTTTGAAATCTGATTCATATGGCTCTAGTCTGATTTATACGGCTCTAGTTCATTCATATCAATTGTTACCTAGTATTCCATCACATGACTATATAATCTTCCATTTTTATAGCTCTATATATTATCTTTAAATTTTCTCTAGTACATACAGCTCTTCAATCTATACAGGGCTTTGTATCTTTCTTTTAGTATTTGCCTGATACACCAAATACCTTTTCCATCTCTTGTTTCCTACCCTTCTGAGTTTTGTTACCTAAATGCTTCTCTGGAAAGTAGCAAATAGATAATTTTTAAACCAGATGAATTGTCTCTACTTTTTATGTAATCTATTTGTCTTATTATAATGAATTATCTCTGCCATCTTATTTTGTGCATTCCATTTGGGAGACTGTTCTTTGCTTCTTTTTCTTCCTGTCCCTGAATTTCGTTGGATCCCTTTCCTTTGGCTTCCTTTATTGGTCCCATTTTATTTCTACTATTTTAGTGGTTATTCTTAAGTGTTTAGCATCTACACTTAAGAAATCCAAGTTAATCTTCCTCTTTCTCGTTCTTAAAAAATCACAAGATAATCTTCACTTTTTTTCCTTCTTCCAAACAGTACAATAGTTTAGAATGCACTAACTCTGACCTTCTCTCACTCATGTTATTATTTTATAATACACTTGTTCTGTATTTGAGATGGAAGAGAGCTCTCCTGGGTCAGGTCAACATTCCATTGAAATTCCCATTAATATAATTTCTAAGGATTGAATATTTGAAAATTCTGGGTATGCACCAAAAGGTTGATAGCAATCAGATTTGAGTGATGTGTGACAAATGACTTTTTAATTATATATTTCAGTTTGTTTTTCTATATTTTTGTTTTTCTACATTTTCTGTTCTTTTTCCATAATGAAAAAGTAGAAACAAAGAAAGAGAAAAGAAAGAACAAAAGTAAAGTAACATTTTTTACTACTTTGTTCTCATTTTGCACTGTAGATTTTACTTTAACTAATGGCAAGATATAATTTCGAACTTGCCAGTTAAGAATAGTTCAGTCTCTATCATGTGTCAGTTATCGACTGGCAAAACAATGCCACATGAAAAATGATCTCAAAACCTCAGTGGCACACGACACTGAGCATGTATTTCTCATACTCCTATGTCTGCTGGTCTTAGTCTGGGCTTGTTCATGTATATGGTATGGCAGACAGAATCAGTTCAGTTCAGTCGCTCAGTCATGTCCGACTCTTTGCGACCCCATGAATCACAGCACGCCAGGCCTCCCTGTCCATCACCAACTCCCGGAGTTCACTCAGACTCACGTCCATCGAGTCAGTGATGCCATCCGGCCGTCTCATCCTCTGTCGTCCCCTTCTCCTCCTGCCGCCAATCCCTGCCAGCATCAGAGTCTTTTCCAATGAGTCAACTCTTCTCATGAGGTGGCCAAAGTACTGGAGTTTCAGCTTTAGCATCATTCCTTCCAAAGAAATCCCAGGGTTGATCTCCTCCAGAATGGACTGGATGGATCTCCTTGCAGTCCAAGGGGCCCTCAAGAGTCTTCTCCAGCACCACAGTTCAAATGCATCAATTCTTTGGCGCTCAGGCTTCTTCACAGTCCAACTCTCACATCCATACATGACCACAGGAAAAACTATAGCCTTGACTAGACAGACCTTAGTCGGCAAAGTAATGTCTCTGCTTTTGAATATACTATTTAGGTTGGTCATAACTTTTCTTCCAAGGAGTAAGCGTCTTTTAATTTCATGGCTGCAGTCACCATTTGCAGTGATTTTGGAGCCCAAAAAAATAAAGTCTGACACTGTTTCTACTGTTTCCCCATCTATTTCCCATGAAGTGATGAGACCGGATGCCATGAGCTTTAAGCCAACTTTTTCACTCTCCTCTTTCACTTTCATCAAGGGGCTTTTTAGCTCCTCCTCACTTTCTGCCATAAGGGTAGTATCATCTGCATATCTGAGGTTATTGATATTTCTCCCAGCAATCTTGATTCCAGCTTGTGTTTCTTCCAGTCCAGCGTTTCTCATGATGTACTCTGCATAGAAGTTAAACAAGCAGGGTGACAATATACAGCCTTGACGTACTCCTTTTCCTATTTGGAACCAGTCTGTTGTTCCATGTCCAGTTCTAACTGCTGCTTCCTGACCTGCATACAGATCTCTCAAGAGGCAGGTTAGGTGGTCTGGTATTCCCATCTCTTTCAGAATTTTCCACAGTTTATTGTGATCCACACAGTCAAAGGCTTTGGCATAGTCAATAAAGCAGAAATAGATGTTTTCTGGAACTCTCTTGCTTTTTCCATTATCCAGCAGATGTTGGCCATTTGATCTCTGGTTCCTCTGCCTTTTCTAAAACCAGCTTGAACATCAGGGAGTTCATGGTTCACATATTGCTGAAGCCTGGCTTGGAGAATTTTGAGCATTACTTTACTAGCATGTGAGATGAGTACAATTGTGCGGTAGTTTGAGCATTCTTTGGCATTGCCTTTCTATGGGACTGGAATGAAAACCGACCTTTTCCAGTCCTGTGGCCACTGCTGAGTTTTCCAAATTTGCTGGCATATTGCGTGCAGCACTTTCACAGCATCATCTTTCAGGATTTGAAAGTGCTCAACTGGAATTCCATCACCTCCACTAGCTTTGTTCGTAGTGATGCTTTCTAAGGCCCACTTGACTTCACATTCCAAGATGTCTGGCTCTAGATTAGTGATCACATCATCATGATTATCTGGATCGTGAAGATCTTTTTTGTACAGTTCTTCTGTGTATTCTTGCCACCTCTTCTTAATATCTTCTGCTTCTGTTAGGTCCAGACCATTTCTGTCCTTTATTGAGCCCATCTTTGCATGAAATGTTCCCTTGGTATCTCTAATTTTCTTGAAAAGACCTCTAGTCTTTCCCATTCTGTTGTTTTCCTCTATTTCTTTGCACTGATCGCTGAAGAAGGCTTTCTTATCTCTTCTTGCTATTCTTTGGAACTCTGCATTCAGATGCTTATATCTTTCCTTAGATATATATTTCCACAGACAGGCTAATGGTACTCAAAGATGTCCATATCCTAATCCCTAGAACCTGTGAATATACTACATTGCAGCTGTGATTAAGGATCTTGAAATGGAAAGATTATTTTTGATTATCTGGGTGGGCTTGATATACTCACTAGGGTTCATAAAAGAGATTAGTAGGACGTCACACAGAAGAGATGCTATGCTGCTGACTTTAAAGATGGTTCATGGGTCCGTGAGTCAAAGAATATCTGCAGCTTCTAAAAGCTGGAAAAGACAAGGAATCAGACTTGCCCCCATTGCCTCCGGAAACAATGCAGTTCTGTGGGCTCTTTTGAGACTTCTGACTTCCAGATCACAACAATAAATCTGTGTCCTTTTGAAAGTGAAAGTGAAGTCACTCAGTAGTGTCCGCCTCTTTGCGACCCCAAGGACTGTAGCCTACCAGGCTCCTCCGTCCCTGGCATTTTCCAGGCAAGAATACTGGAGTGGGTTGCTATTTCCTTTTCCAGGGGATCTTCCTTACCCAGGGATTCAACCTGGGTCTCCCACATTGTAAGCAGATGCTTTACCATCTGAGACACCAGGGAAGACCCCCTCGTAAGCCTCTAAAACTGTGATAAATTTTTACAGTGTTAAGAGAAAACTTTTACATCTGGGGATGTCTGGATGTGAGCTGATCTAAAGATGTCTTTAGCTGGCATAACTAGAGTGACTCAGTCCTCCTCCATGTAACTCTTCAGCCTGGGTATGTTTTCCTGATGATGGCAGACATAAAAGTGCAAGAAAATGGAAACAGATCGGCCTTTTGAGACTTAGGCTTCAAACTGAAACAAATCTCTTCAGCTTCCTTCTATTCACTAAAACAGGTGATGTAGCCACACATCTAGGAGTGTGGAAATAGACTTCACCCTAGACTTTACCTCATTAGAAAGAGGAGTTATGAGGTCTCATGATCAAGGGCATGGATACAGGATGGGCAAAGAATCACAGCAAATAATGCAAACTACCAGAGTGAGGTTAACACAGTCTCTTTCAGATTAAACCAGTCTCATTTAGATATGTAATTAATCACTTTTAATTCCAGATGCTCTATCAAGATTCTATCTCTTCTTTCTCAGCTGGCTTCACAATTTGATCTTCCCCTCTAATATGGAGTTTGGGTATAGGTCGATATTTACAGTCTTACCTACCTGTGGTTCTCTGCTGATTCCCAACAACTTCAAGTTCAGATACACCTCCCCTTATCTGGTAAAAGTCTAATCTTGCTGCAGCCAGTGCTGATGGCTCTTGTGTAACTCATGGTCTGCCTTTGCTGACTCATCCTTGCTGCAGTGATTTCCATTCAAACTTAGCCTGAGTGACACATCTTACTGCCCTCTACTACAAAATCACCACACCCTTTACTGGGAAAGGAGTCACATGGCAGCTCCCTCAACTGTCTTACATGTCCCGTTGTCCCCTTTAGCATGCAAGAAATTCTGAATTTTTTATATAACATTCTCAGGTTAATGCAGATGGCATATGCTTTTTTGCTGATTAATCAGATCATGCCATGTGTGTATTTCTCTTTTGCCTTAGCCTCCCCCTGTTGACATAGGACTCCTCTAATAATCTTTAAAATTTCCTAGGATCTACTCATAAAAGTGAGAAATTATTCTCCCTACCTTGGCATTTCTCCAGAACAGTCTGGCTATTTCTCCCATTTGGCTCTAAGTAACAGAAAGCCTGACTCAAATTGACTAAAGAGGAAATAAAATTATAATACTACAAAATGGGAAGTCTAGTATTGGAATTGGTTGGTTCAAGACCTTAACAAAGTCAGCTGGGATGTGAGTTCTTTTAGCTTCTTCCCTCTGAGAGCCACAATGTTGGCCTCATTCCAAATCCAGATTCTAATTTGGTCAGAAGTTGACTGTAAATCGTATTGGCAACCTGCTTCCTCCGTCAGCAATGGGAAAGGGTAGGAGGAAACCTCCCTGTAACCTTGTAGTAAAAGGCTTTTCCTTCAGCCTGATTGGACCCACTCAAAACAAGAACAGACAAAAGAAGGCCATATGCTGATTGCCTAAGACCTGTATTTCTAAACCAGTTGCAATCAAGGGGGTTGAGATTACCATCATGTACTTCAATTAAGCCCCACCACTGTCATTAGAGGTGAGTGTAGTTTCCTAGTAACAAGGACTATGTGAGATAAAGATAGACACTTAATAAATTCTTCATCCTGTCAATAAGGAGATAGGCATTTATGGACTTATGTTTGCTGTTCAATAATGTTCCCTAAAACCATGTTTTGAAAGATGTTTTTATATCTACTACAAAGATATAAAAATACTTCCCAGGTGGCACTAGTGATAAAGAACCTGCCTCCCAATGCAGGACACATGAGACATGGGCTTGATCCCTGGGTTGGGGAGATCCCCTGGAGGAGGGCATGGCAACCCACTCCAGTATTCTTACCTGGAGAATCCCATGGACAGAGGAGCCTGGTGGGCTGCAGTCCATGGAGCTGCAAAGAGTTGGACACGACTGAAGCAACTTACCGTGCACAAAGACCCAGTTCACTCGTATCTGACCTCTCTTTTTTTTTTTTCAATCTGACCTCTTATCCTTCAGTTTCCCTCTCTGTTTTAGTGGCAGGAAAATTTCTACCCCTTTTTGTTTTATTGAAACTCCCTTCAAATACAGACTAAATTCTTTCTACCTCTGTGGCATGTTGAAACCTTGTGTTTAGACTCTACCTGCTCTTAATGTATAAAGGAAAATTTTTAAATTTAAAACTTCTTTTGTCAACAAAAGCTAGCTTCCTAAACTTTTGTTCACTAGACTTGAGAAAGGCCCTTCTATAATTCAGTGGCACTTGGCATTTGTCTAGAGGACATCTGCTTTCCCCTGAAGATAGGATGCTTCTTTGGTGATCCAATGAGTAGAGAGCAGCAAGGCAGCAAGACAAATAGATCTACAGGAAATTCAAGTTGTTTTACAGAAAAAGAGCAAAAAGATTGTTTTTTCTCATCACACTTTTGCCTGCCTAGTTTTTCCTCCAAGCATAGAGTTAGAACCTTCAAATCTTAGACAATCTCAGCTCTGTCCATGTTGCTTAACATCTAGCCCAAATGGCTTCCTAACTATTCCTAGTTTACCATTATAATAGCTTCCTTCCTAGAAAATATTATAATTTGTAAGTATTTACTTATTTGCAATTGTGCCTATCTTTTGGTAGTTTATTGTTTGTTTCCTGCATTTGAATATAAGATATATGAGGGTAAAGACCTCAACTATATTGTTCGATACTATATTTCCAGCATTTAGCAGAAGACCTACACATATATAGGTTTTCAATTGTTGTTAGCTCAGTGAATGAATAAATACATTTTCTCTTTCTGAACTGAATAACTCTTACACAGTCTAGCACACTTAGATTCATTATCTTAGCTGATTCTCAGAATGAAGTTATTCTGTCCACCAATAATAATAATGATAGTAATATTAGGGTACAGAGATGTTAAATGACTTGCTCAAAGACACATATTAAGAGTTAAAGATGAATCTTAAACTTAGGCCTTTTATCTCAAGCTTTATGCTCTCTCCATTCTGACCCATGACTTAAAATTCTCAAAATTTGGCAACCAAATTGGAAGGGAAGAAGTAAAACTGGCACTATTTGCAGATGACATGATACTATATAAGGAAAACCTTAAAGATTTCACAAAAAAACTATTAGAACAAATAAATGAATTCAGTGAAATTTCAGGATACAAAATTAATATACAGAGATCTGTCACATTTTTATACACTGACAATAACTACCAGAAGAAATGATAAAAACAACCTCATCAAATGCATCTAAAAGAATGATATCTAGGAATACATTTAACCAAGAAGGTAAAATACCTGTACTCTGAAAGCTATGAATCACTGATGAAAGGAATCGAAAACTGCACAAATAAGTGGAAAGATATACCATAGTTGTAGATTGATAAAATATCTGTACTGCCCAAAGCATTATAGAGATTCAATACAACTCTATCAAAATAATAATGGCAGTTTTTACAGACCTAGATCAAATTATACTAAAAGTTGTACGGAACTACAAAAGACCCAGAAGAATAATGCAGTCTTGAAAGAAAAATAAAGCAGGAAATAGCACTCTTCCTGCTTGCAAACTATAGTACAAAGCTATAGTAATCAAAACAATATGGTACTAACACAAAAAGATACATTGATCAACAGAACAGAATAGATCCCAGAAATAAAGCCATGATTGTATGATCAATTAATCTATGACAAAGGAGGCAAGAATATGCAAAGGCACAAAGACCACCTCTGCAATAAATGGTGTTGGGAAAACTGCATAACCTCATGTGAAAGTATCAAACTGAGCTACTTATTCACCCCACATACAAAAATGAACTCAAAATGAGTTAAATAGTTAAATAAAAGATCTGAAGGGACAGAACTCCTAATGGAAAGCATAGGCAGTATATGCTTTGATATCAGTCTTAGTTATATTTCTGTGGCTATGTCCCTCAAAAAAGAGGAACAAAAGCAAAAACAAATAAATTGGACTATATCAAACTAAAAACCTTTTATATAGTAAAGGAAACTATCAACAAAATGAAAAGAAAACCTAAGTTGGATAAAATATTTGCAAACATACACCTAATAAAGGATTAATATCCAAAATATATAAAGAGCTCATAAAACTAAAGAACAAACAAACAACCAGACACCTTATTGAAAAATGGGCAAAGGGCCTGAATAGGCATTTTTCCAAAGAAGAGGTACAGATTGCTGACAGACACATGAAAAGATGTTCTACATCACTAATCATCAGGGAAATATAAATCAAAACCACAGCGAGAAATCACCTCACACTTGTCAGAATGGCTAGTATCAAAAAGACAGGAAATAGCAAGAATTAGTGAGGATGTGGAGAAAAGGAAACACTTGTATACTGTTGATGCGAATGTAAATTGGCGTAGCCACCATAGAAAACAATGTGAAGTTTCCTCTAAAAATTAAAAATAGAATTATCATACAACCCATCAATTCCACTTCTAGGTATTTTTCCAATTAAAATAAAAACACTAATTTGAAAAGATATGTGTACCTTATATTCATCACATCATCATTTACCATAGCCAAGTAATGGAAGCAAACTAAGTGTCCAAGGAAATTGTGGTGTGTATGTATATGTATATATATATATATATATATACATATATATATGTATATATATGTATAGTTTTTGTTGTTTAGTCACTAAGTCATTTTATATATATATATATAAATATATGTATATATATTTAATATATGTGTATATATATAATGGAATTTTACTCAACCATCATATAGAATGAAATCTTGCCATTTGAAAAAACCTTTATGAACCTAGAGAATATTATGGTAAGTGAAATAAGTAAGACAGAAAAAGATAAGTACTGTATGATTTCATTTATATGTGGAATCTAAAAAACAACAAATAAAACAGAAACAGACTCATAGATAGAAAAAACTGGTGGTTGCCAGAGGAGAGGAGGGTGGAAGATGGGCAAAATAGGTAAAGGAGATCAAGAAGTAGAAACTTCAGTTATAAAATAAATTAGTCATGGAGATACAATGTACAGGATAGGAAATATAACCAGTAAATTGGAAATAATTTTTTATGGTGAAAGGTGGCAACCAGATTTGTGATCATTTTATAATGTATAAAAATACCAAATATTATACTGTGCTTATGAAACTAATATAATAAGTCAATTATAATTTAATAAAAAGACAATATAAGGCAAATGTGGGGAAAATATTTTGCTGGATTAAAGTTGTAGAAAAATAAAGTTCTTAGTGTTTAAGAAGCACTATCTTGCCAAGGAGAACAGAATGAACAATGTTAGAGGTTGGGAAGCAGCAAGGAGCATTCTGGGAGGAATCTGGTGGTGCATTCTGGGAGCACTCTCATGTGCCAAACTTCCTAAAATGTCTAAGGAGATGTGAGATTTCCCACAGGAGAAACATGACTTTCCCCACCTGTTTGACTATAAAAACTGCCACTACTGCCTCTAGAATGCCCAGAATCAAGTTCCTTGCATAATACAAGAGTCTGAATGGAGGATATGGTATAGAAATCATGAGATTAAAGGGAATTAAATTTAGCCTCTGTCTTCCTGGAATGTTAACTGGAGCTAGAGTTACATGGGAGCAAGGCCAGCAATCAAAGCTCAGAGCTTCTTCTTCAGAAAATGGAAACATCCTGGCACCGCAGACATACCTCCCAAGAACTGGTGTGGGCAGATGTGGGGAGCTGACCACAAGCCAGGAGGGAGGCTGACAGGAAGACAAATGGTGTTTCCTTTGAAAAACCAAGGATTCTAAAACCAGAGATCTGAGGCAGCTCTGATGTTGCACAGCTGTACACCCTCACCCTTTATTGAAGCAATTCTTCCCAATATGAAATGGGATTGGCATTACCTCAGAAGATCCACTTGTAGGGCCAGCATCCATCCATCAGCAGTCACTTCTCTCACTGATACTTAGATACAAGTTCTGCCAGTGGAGTTCATTCAGTTCAGTTGCTCAGTCGTGTCTGACTCTTTGCAACCCCGTGGACTGCAGCATGCCAGGCTTCCCTGTCCATCACCATCTTCCAGAGTCCACCCAAATTCATGTCCATTGAGTCTGTGATGCCATCCCACCATCTCATCCTCTGTTGTCCCCTTCTCCTCCTGCCCTACCATCATCAGGATCTTTTCAAATGAGTCAGTTCTTCACATCTGGTAGCCAAAGTATTGGAGTTTCAGCTTCAGCATCAGTCCTTCCAAAGAACACCCAGGACTGATTTCATTTAGGATGGACTGGTTGGATCTCCTTGTAGTCCAAGGGACTCTCAAGAGTCTTCTCCAACACCACAGTTCAAAAGCATCAATTCTTTGGCACTCAGCTTTCTTTATAGTCCAACTCTCATATCCATACATGACTACTGGAAAAACCATGGCTTTGACTAGATGGACCTTTGTTGGTAAAGTAATGTCTCTGCTTTTTAATATGCTGTCTAGGTTGGTCATAGCTTTTCTTCCAAGGAGCAAGCATCTTTTAATTTCATGGCTGCAGTCACCATCTGCAGTGATTTTGGAGCCCTGAAAAATAAAGTCTGTCACTGTTTCCATGGTTTCCCCATCTATTTACCATGAAGTGATGAGACTGGATGCCATGATCTTAGTTTTCTGAATGTTGAGTTTTAAGCCTGAGAAGTAGGGCTGTATTAGTTTCCTAAGGCTGCTGTAATAAGTACTACAAACTGAGTGGCTTAAAAATAACAGAAATGTGTTTTGTCACTGTTCTAGAGGCCAGAAGTCCAAGATCAAGGTGTTGGCAGGACCGTGTTCCTCTGAGGCTGCAGATAAAATTCCTCCTTACTCCTTCTTAGTTCCTCGTGCTGGCTGTCAATCCCTGGTATATGTGGGCTTGCAGCTCTATTATGCCTACATCTCCCTCAATCCTCATGTGTCTGGATCTTAACAATGTTTTCCTCTTCTCACAAAGACAATAGTCATACAGGATTAAAACCCACTCTAATGACCTCATTTTAACTAAATTATATCTGCAAAGATCCTATTTCCAAATAAGATCCATTCAGAGGAACTGAGGGTTAGGACTTCATTTGGTTGTTGTGGTTTAATTCCTAAGTCATGTCCAACTCTTGTGACCCAATGGACTGTATTCTGCCAGGCTCCTCTGTCCATCGGATTCTCCAGGTAAGAATACTGGTGATCTCCTGCTATTTCCATCTCCAGAGGATCTTCCCAACCCAGGGATTGAACACAGGTCTCTTGCATTGCTGACGGATTCCTTACTGTCTAAGCCACTAGGGAAGCCCCAGGACTTCTACATATTTACATATAATTCAAATATAACATCTTAGTATCATTATCTCCATTTTTGAAAGAGGAAACCAAGGCTCAGAGAAACCAAAGTATTTGTGTGATATCACTACAGTGGATGAATTGCACTAGTGATCCTAATTTTCTGATGTCACTCTACAATGTTTTCCCATATTCATTCTGGGTTTGAGTCAATGGAAAGAGCAAAAATGATGTAAGCAGAGGCCTGAAAACAGCTTTCACGTTAGAATTCATCACTCTTGAGTACTTCTGGAACTTTGTGACCATTATGTGAATAAGCTCAGGCCATGATGATGACCACGTGGAGAGAGAATCACCCCAGTGTTGCTATAATAAATCAGCCTAACCTCCAGTTGACCATAGATGCATGAGCAAGTCCCACTAAGATCAGGCAAGCAAAACCCATAGCAGAACCAATAGATGACCCATATATTCATAAATAATCATGGATAAATGATTGCTGTTTTAAGCCGAAAATCTCAGGTGGGGGTTAGTTAAACTGAGAATATCAACTTATGTAATCATATAGATGGTAAATAATATCGATTGTAAGCAGAGATGCTTGTGGTAAGACAGTGGGAGGGGCAGTTGGGGAAGGAAGTGTGGCTATGGTAATGCAATAAGCCACCCCAAAACTTACTGTCATGAAACAACAATCATTTGTAAATTCTCATCAGCCTATGATTCCACTAGGAAGTTCTGCCACCCTGGACCAGTATTGACTGATTTTGGCAGGGCTTGCTCAGACATCTACTATCAGCTGCCAGGCTGGCTGTCAGCTGGCTGGTCTAGAGTGACCTCAGCTGAGATGCCTTGGCTCTGTTCCATGTATCTCTCACACCACTCCATCCCTCCAGCAGGCTAACTCGGGCATGTCCTCTTGGTGGTGCAGAGATCCAAGAGAGAAAGGAAAAATGTGCATGCACTTTTCAAAAAGATAGCTGCTATCTCATTAATCAAATATCTCAGGGCCAGGTCCCAGAATCAGTGTGAAAGATCACTAAAGAAAACTATGGATAAAGGCAGGCCTGGTAATCTGTGACATTAATGCAATCAATCTCCAATAGCAAGTCAATAGCCAGAAAGCTAGACAGATAAACGAGTTCTTAGAAGAGAGAAAAGAAGAATGAAATGCCTGGAGGAAGAGGAACTAGGAAACTCAGAAAACAGTGTGATAGATAGCAAAATGAAAGTGAGTTCATGTACAAGTACCTAGCATAAATATTTAGGCAGAAAGCCTTGGGAGATACTGCCTACAGATGGCCCCAGCTTGGCCCAGAATCCCTCCTACTACTTACAGTCCTCTGTATTGACTAAACAAAAAAGAAGTTCTCAGAAATCACAATGGCACCCACCTCATGATCCACATGGATACTGAAATTCCAGCCATCAACTCTGCATTCAATTGAGGCTACTCTATGTGCAATAGAGGAAGAAAGTGAAGGAAGGTAGAAATTCTTTCTTTTAGGAAACTTCCCATTAGCCTCACACACTTCCTCCTACATTGCATTGGCCAAAAGGTAGTCACACGACCACAGGTAGCTAAGGAAGTAGAGAAATATAGTTTTTGTTCTCAGGGGAGGAGCACATGTCCAGCTAAAAATGAGGTGTTCTGTCACTAAGGAAGAAAAGAAAAGGGATATTGAGGGGTGGTTTGAAAACATTTATTTTGGGGTGGCCCCTCTCCCTTTTGACCCCCCAAGGAGGTTTTCTGCACATATGCAGCTGGGGAGGTCTCACTGACCTCAGGAGTGGTCATCTTATCTCTTTACTCCAGCAGAGCTCAGCTCCTGCCATTAACTTGTCCTTGGAGTGTCTAGGAAAAACAGCTTCAATTTCCTCTGCTTGACAAACTCCAGCTGCTCTGCCCAGGGGCCCATCTACCTCCTATGTCAGGACCAAACTTCGCCAGGATCTGTGAGGAGCTGGAAGCAGAGAGGCTGCACTATGTGACCCACACCTGCAGAGCTGGGCATGCTCCCACGTGGTCAGGGTAGTACCCAGAAAGATGAGGAAGACGCGGTACAAAGCTGAGGATGAGCATCCATTTGCTCACTCTTATCATCCAGAAACCGCTGGAGAGAAAAAGACGCCATGTGCTTGCAGCAAGTTCTTTCTCGCTCAGCTTTCAGTTTCCCAAGGGATAAAATGTAGACAGTGGAATCAACCTCATAGGCTTGTTTGAAAGTTTATTTGGAAAATACCTGCCAAAGGTCCTGGCAAACACTCCCACTTAATGTTGCAAGTTTCTTTTTCTTTTCCCTCTTGAAATAGCATAATCTGATTGTGAGGACACGTTTCCACAAGATAACATGATGAGAAAAGTTTCACAAAGTGTCTGTGCTGCAATGTAGTAACCACTAGCACCGTTAAGTACTTGAAGTGTGTCTACTGTAATTACAAACTGAATTTTTAATTTTCTTTCATTTTAATTTACTTAAATTCACATTTAAAATCTGATACTTGATTCATTTTCAGAAAACGTTTAAACATGTTTGGAACTGCTTGGGGGTATGAGTCTTCTTTTTCAACTATAAATTTTATAAAATCAAAATACAAACCAAGGAGCTCCTATAAAAATCTAACATTCAAATTAAGATGTACTATATCAAATACTTGTTAGATTTCAGATGACACCACCCTTATGGCAGAAAGTGAAGAGGAACTAAAAAGCCTCTTGATGAAAGTGAAAGAGGAGAGTGGAAAAGTTGGCTTAAAGCTCAACATCCAGAAAACGAAGATCATGGCATCTGGTCCCATCATTTCATGGGAAACAGATGGGAAACAGTGGAAACAGTGGCTGACTTTATTTTTGGGGGCTCCAAAATCACTGCAGATGGTGATTGCAGCCATGAATTTAAAAGATGCTTACTCCTTGGAAGAAAAGTTATGACCAACCTAGATAGCATATTGAAAAGCAGAAATATTACCTTGCCAAAAAAGGTCCATCTAGTCAAGGCTATGGTTTTTCCAGTGGTCATGTATGGATGTGAGAGTTGGACTGTGAAGAAAGATCAGTCCTGGGTGTTCATTGGAAGGACTGATGCTGAAGCTGAAACTCCAGTACTTTGGCCACCTCATGCGAAGACTTGACTCATTGGAAAAGACCCTGATGCTGGGAGGGATTGAGGACAGGAGGAGAAGGGGATGACAGAGGATGAGATGGCTGGATGGCATCACCGACTCAATGCACATGAGTTTGAGTGAACTCTGGGAGTTGATGATGGACAGGGAGGCCTGGTGTGCTGTGATTCATGGGGTCGCAAAGAGTCAGACATGACTGAGCGACTGAACTGACTGACTAAACTGACCAGATTTCAGAGACTTACTACAAAAAAAGAGAATGTAAACTATTTCACTAATCATTTTTACATTAATCATATTTATACTGATTACATATTGAAATGATACATTACGTAAAATAGAATATATTATAAAGTTAATTTCATATCTATTTCTTTTGTGACTAGACTATTTAAAATTACATAAATGACTTGTATTATATTTCTATTGGATAGTGCTTGGCAGAGGATACCAGATAATCAATTGGATGGAGTTCTCTCACTAGACTAGCTGGTGATTTGGGCCTTGTTCAGACATTGCATTAATTAATTGAGCAACTATTCTGAATGAGGGATAAAGTAGCACTTGAATACCAAATAAGTATAAAAACAAACATTGAAACAGGAAATTACAAATAATTATCATGAGTACAAGGAAGGGAATAGATACAGTAATGAATAAAGGAGTAATTGGCCAGAGAAGAGGGTGGTTTCCTTAAATGAATGAGCAGGCAGAAAAGGCCTCTGAGAAAAGGGGTCTTTGAGTTAAGGCTTGAAGGATAAAGATGATCTAGAAGTGCAACAATCTAAATGATCGTGATCTTAACCATTTGTGAGAAATGCTGCTTTCCCCTCTGAGAATGATACTGCCCTCATTTCCCAAAGAGACAAAATTGTTACCACTAAGCACTCTCCCTCTGCCCTTATAGGGCACTTATGGAACTTATCTCATTATGTTATCTATGGGGGCATTTCCCAGTTTGATTCCTGAGCCCAGAAATCCTGAACAATAGCCAATACATACGGGTATGTGGCCAATTTTACTCTTGTTACCATTTTGATCACAAAGATTACAAAGAAATTATTTCTGAGGAAAGAAGTTAAACAGGAGTTCTTTCCAAACTATGACTTAATGGGGTCAAACTAGCAAGTTTGAGGGAATAGAAATGACCTATTGGGGCAATAATGGTAATTCTGAGAGGAGGAGAGTGTGGATTTGGGAGTACAGTACCAACCAGCATTATAGTCCCATGGGTAGTTATTAGATCTGGAGAAGTGGCCTTCTCTCGAGGTTTTTATGAACTGAAAAATAGATGTAATCTGTCATGTTGAGTTACAGAATTTTACGGGCAAATCTGATGAGGGGCACCATCTGTTTCTTAGACTTTGAGCCTGCAATACTTCCCTTAAACCCTTAGGGGCTGCTGTGAAATTGCAAATGTGCAGTGGAGCCATTTAAGCTCTAAGTCTTGTGTTTTTGTTTGTTTTCTGATGTTCTGGCTAAGAACTCAGAAATCTGGTTAGCTTTTGTTTTACTTCACAAAAGAAGAGAACTGAAGAAAACCTTCATATATGAAAACAGAGATGGAGGAAGATGACCGTGGTGTTGTGTTACCTGGAACTGAAGTGATTGGGAAGCCCAAGAGAATATTGAAATTCATAGGTTTGGAGAGAAGCCAAAAGAATAATTCAAGTTAAAAAAAAAAATTTAACTTTTGTATAATAAGAGAAATTCTATACCTACCTCAGATTTCTCCCCTGGGCTCCGAACTTATGGATCTAATTGCCCATTTGAAACCCAACCACCAGTATAAAGCAGGATGTCTCATGGTCATCCCAAATGGCTAAAATAGAATGTTGGGGCTTTATGCCTAGTTTTTTTTCCAGTTAGGGAAATCAGAACCTTCTTACTGCTCAAGCCATACCCTCCCATAATCCATTCTATCATCAGATCCAGTTGATCCCACCTCTTAAATTCCACCTCTTAGAGCTTCTTTGCATCGCCAGAATCATCCCCCTACTCCAAGCTGCCATCATTCTGAATGTAAGCAACAACCTCTGAACAGGTGTCCTGGCTTCTATACTTGCTTTCCAACCTCAATTTGTTCTGCAGGTGGTAGTCACAGCCCAACCCAGGTCCAGGGGAGGTGACATGGACCTTCAAACTCTCAATGAAAGATACAGCAAAGAATTGTGGCCATTTTTAAAAACTGCCACAGTCTCTCTTACAGAAATATTGGCACCCATTGTAAATCACTTGCTTTGGCATTCCGTTTGCTTCTGGTGGCTCAGACGGTAAAGCATCTGCCTACAATGCAGGAGACCAGGGTTCAATCCCTGGGTTGGGAAGATCCTCTGGAGAAGGAAATGGCAGCCCACTCTGGTACTCTTGCCTGGAAAATCCCACGGACGGAGAAGCCTTGTAGGCTACAGTCCATGGGGTTGCAAAGAGTCAGACACAACTGAGCGACTTCACTTTGCTTCTGGTAACACGCTTTGCCCAATACGAAAACAAAATCCATAACAACTACATCTTCTACCAAGTTCATTTTTGCATGATTTACCTACAAAAATAGAGCAAGCCTCTCTGTTTAGATTTTGAGGTGATTAACTCAGACTCATTGGAAAAGACCCTGATGCTGGGAAAGACTGAGGGCAAGAGGAGAAGGGGGCAACAGAGGATGAGACAGTTGGATGGCATCACTGACTCAATGGACATGGGTTTGAGCAAACTCAGGAAGATAGTGAAGGACAGGGAAGCCTGGCATGCTGCAGTTCATGGGGTCATAAAGAGTCAGACACGACTTAGTGACCAAACAACGGCAACAGCAACAACTCAGACTAGTCCTATACCTCTTTATTCTTGGCTCTTCAGATGGCCTCCACCAAATTACTTAATTTCCTTGGGTCTTGGCTTCCTCATTTGATTTGAGGGTCCTTGTACCTCATCACTCAAACAGCTATCTGAGAGTTCAGTCACTACCAATGCTCACATGCCATGAATATATAGGTAATAATCATTTTTGGTTACTTTGGTTATAAAAATAACTTATAGCTCAACTTTGCATAAAACATAATGCAATCTCCTGAAACATGAGCTGTCTTGTCATCCCTCCTCCCCAGCATTCCTAAATCATCGAAGCCAACTTTAAATTCTATGATTATTTCTATAGCCATTTTTCTAAAAGCTGTTTTCCTTTTTTGACCCAGCCAATGTGTCCCTATTCCAGTTTTCCAAGTAAGCCTCTATCTGATTTGGTCTTTATTTTATTTCTACAAAGTCTTCTTTTCTTTCTAACTGTTCCAATTTCTTGTCCTTCAACTGCCTTTTTCAAAAGGACTTCTTACCTTCTGTTAGCAAAAACTTATAACAAAAAGCAATTTCTCCTCTGTTTGAATTTTTTTTTTTTTTTTGCTCATATGTTAAAAGTATAGTACATGCTGAAGCAGAGAACTATATTGCTTTTCATAATGGGAGTTCATTTAAGCTGAGGTAGAAGACAAAGATAATATATTTTTTCAAAACCATTGAAAAAAGGTTTAAAAATTATATCATGATTAAATTGCTTATAAGGAAAAGGTATTTTTTGATTGTCAAGCCTCTTTTCCTAAATTTTAGTCCTGAACTATATAAGAATATATCATATATATGAAAGCTAGTATAATAAAAGGAAATTCTTGTGAAAAGACAGTATTTTAAATCAAACTAAATCATTATCAGTGTCAATAGCTCAGAGGGATAAACTATGTTTTTCTTAATCTTTTTATGCAATATAATGCACACATGGAAGATTATACAAGTAATAGAGTATGGCTCAAAGAATTTTTCACAAAGCAAAAGCATCCATGTAGCCAGCCAAAGGGTTGATTTAAAGATTTCTCAGTGATAGGCCCTTGAGAAACACCTGTATAGCTATCTTACATTGTTATTAACTTTATGGGAGCATGAAATTGTCCCTCCAACTAAATTATACACTCTACATGGTTTTTACTGGATTCTTATAGTCTATAGCCCATTTTTTTTCTACCATAGAGCTAACTAAGTCTTCTCTGAACTGAAGACACCTCAGTGAATGAAGATAAGCTATATTGAGACTCAGTTTGTTAAGCATTAGTACATGCTCTATGTATTCCTATTTCCTGTTTTGCCTTCTAGTCTATTTGCTGGCCCCAACCTAATTAGCCAAATGCTGGAATGTCTTTAAGACTCTTCTCTCCTTGACTTATACTTTCTCTCTAGTTGAGCTCAGTTTTTTCTATGGTTTAAATACTACCTAAATGCTGAAGATTCCTGAATTATAACATATACTATAGCCAATAGTTTTTAGGAATTCTAGGAATCAGCGAACTAAAATGGACTGAAATGGGTGAATTTAACTCAGATGAGCATTAAATCTACTACTGTGGGCAAGAGTCCCTTAGAAAAAATGGAGTAGCCCTCATAGTCAACAAAAGAGTCTGAAATGCAGTATTTGGATGCAGTCTCAAAAATGACAGAATGATCTCTGTTCATTTCCAAGGCAAACCATTCAATATCATGGTAATCCAAGCCTATGCCCTGACCAGTAATGCTGAAGAAGCTGAAATTGAATGGTTCTGTGAAGACCTACAAGACCTTCTAGAACTAGCACCCAAAAAAGATGTCCTTTTCATTACAGGAGACTGGAATGCAAAAGTAAGAAGTCAAGAAAAACCTGGAGTAACAGGCAAATTTGGCCTTGGAGTACAGAATGAAGCAGGGCAAAGGATAATAGATTTCTGCCAAGAGAACGCACTGGTCATAGCAAACACCGTCTTCCAACAACACAAGAGAAGACTCTACACATGGACATCACAAGATGGCCAATACCAAAATCAGATTGATTATATTCTTTGCAGCCAAAGATGGAGAAGCTCTACACAGTCAGCAAAAACAACACTGGGAGCTGACTTTGGCTCTGATCATGAACTCCTTAGTGCCAATTCAGACTTAAATTAAAGAAATTAGGGAAAACTGCTAGACCATTCAAATATGACCTAAATCAAATCCTTTACAATTACACAGTGGAGGAGACAAATAGATTCAAGGGATTAGATCTGATAGACAGTGCCTGATGACCTATGGATGGAGGTTTGTGACAATGTACAGGAGGCAGAGATCAAGACCATCCCCAAGAAAAAGAAATGCAAAAAAGCAAAATGGCTGTCTGAGGAGGCTTTACAAATAGCTGTGAAAAGAAGACAAACAAAAAGTAAAGGAGAAAAGGAAAGATATACCCATTTGGATGCAGAGTTCCAAAGAATAGCAAAGAGAGATAAGAAAGCCTTCTTCAGTGATCAATGCAAAGAAATAGAGGAAAACAATAGAATGGGAAAGGCTAGAGATTTCTTCAAGAAAATTAGAGATACCAAGGGAACATTTCATGCAAAGATGGGCTCAATAAAGGAAAGAAGTGGTAGGGACCTAACAGAAGCAGAAAATATTAAGAAGAGGTGGCAAGAATACACAGAAGAACTGTACAAAAAGAATCTTCATGACCCAGATAATCATGATGGTATGATCACTCACCTAGAGCCAGACATCCTGGAATGCAAAATCAATGGAAGCATCACTATGAACAAAGCTAGTGGAGGTGATGGAATTCCAGTTGAGCTATTTCAAATCCTGAAAGATGATGCTGTGAAAGTGTTGCACTCAATATGCCAGCAAATTTGGAAAATGCAGCAGTGGTCACAGGACTGGAAAAGGTCAATTATCATTCCAATCCCATACAGAGGCAATGCCAAAGAATGTTCAAACAACCACACAATTGCACTCATCTCACATGCAACGTAATGCTCAAAATTCAAACTTCCCCAAGCCAGGCTTCAACAGTACGTGAACCATGAACTTCCAGATGTTCAAGCTGGATTTAGAAAAAGCAGAGGAACCAGAGATCAAATTGCCAACATCCACTGGACTATCAAAAAAGCAAGAGAGTTCCAGAAAAACATCTATTTCTACTTTATTGACTATGCCAAAGCCTTGATTGTGTAGATCACCACAAACTGTGGAAAATTCTGAAAGAGATGGGAATACCAGATCACCTGATATGCTTCTTGAGAAATCTGTAGGCAGGTCAGGAAGCAACAGTTAGAACTGGACATGGAACAACAGACTGGTTCCAAATAGGAAAAGGAGTATGTCAAGGCTGTATATTGTCACCCTGCTTATTTAACTTATCATAAGAAATGCTGGTCTGGATGAAGCACAAGCTGGAATCAAGATTGCTGGGAGAAATATCAATAACCACAGATACGCAGATAACACTGTCCTTATGGCAGAAAGTGAAGAAGAACTAAAGAGGCTCTTGATAAAAGTGAAAGAGGGGAATGAAAAAGTTGGCTTAAAACTCAACATTCAGAAAAGTAAGATCATGGCATCTGGTCCCATCACTTCATGGCAAATAGATGGGGAAACAGTGGAAACAATGACAGACTTTATATTGGGGGCTCCAAAATTACTGCAGATGGTGATCACAGCCATGGAATTAAAAGACACTTACTCCTTGGAAGAAAAGTTATGACCAACCTAGCTGCTGCTGCTGCTGCTGCTGCGTCGCTTCAGTTGTGTCCGACTCTGTGTGACCCCATAGATGGCAGCCCAACAGGTTCCCCCGTCCCTGGGATTCTCCAGACAAGAGCACTGGAGTGCGTTGCCATTTCCTTCTCCAATGCATGAAAGTGAAAAGTGAAAGTGAAGTCTCTCGGACAGCATATTAAAAAGTAGAGATATTACTTTGCCAACAAAGGTCCATCTAGTCAAGGCTATGGTTTTTCCAGTAGTCATCTATGGATGTGAGAGTTGGACCATAAAGAAAGCTGAGTGCCAAAGAATTGATGCTTTTGAACTGTGGTGTTGGAGAAAACTCTTGAGAGTCCCTTGGACTGCAAGGAGATCCAACTAGTCCTTCCTAAAGGAAATCAGTCCTGAATGTTTATTGGAAGGACTGATGCTGAAGCTGAAACTCCAATACTCAGGCTACCTTATGCGAAGAATTGACTCATTTGAAAAGACCTAGATGCTGGGAAAGATTGAAGGCAGGAGAAGGGGACAACAGAGGATGAGATGGTTGGATGGCATCACCAACTCAATGGACATGAGTTTGAGTAAACTCTGGGAGTTGGTGATGGACAGGGAGGCCTGGCGTGCTGCAGTCCATGTGGTCACAAAGAGTCAGACGTGACTGAGCAAATGAACTGAACTGAACTGAACTGAACTGATAGTCAGTTAATAACATTGATGGCCCCAGTTAATGACCTCTCTGTGTCTATACCCTTTTGCTATGTGACTTTGCAACAGCTCACATCATGAAGTAGACTCTATTTCTTTACTCACTGCATCTGGACGGGCCTTAAATTTTTCTTTGATCAGTAGAATTCTGGGAAGGTGATGCTGACCAGTTATGAGCTTAAGGCTCTACTAACTCTTAGAACCCTCTTTCTATTTTATGAACAAGACCAAAGCAGCCCACTAAAGAATGAAAAGCCATATAGATCACTATGCCATCTGACAATCAACCAACCGCCAGAAACAAAGGCACTTAGCCAACACTCAGCTGACTCCTGATTCACTAGAGAACCCAGGTGACAGCAAGGAAGACCCTCACTTAACCTAGGATAACTCACTAACCTGAAAAAACACAAGCTAACAAAACTGTTGTTGTTTAAGTTTTGATTTTTGGTATGGTTTGTTACACAGCAATAGCTAACTGTTGTACCAGTTTAGATGTATCTATAAATACACATTCAGCTACCAATATGACATCTCTAAATAAATTACTTTTAGCCAACTTTTTTAAAAAAATCCACATCAGACTTGATTATCACCCCAAGTCCAAAATCTCCTTTCTCTAGTCTTTTCCTCTTAGAAAACAGCCCCACCATCCATCTAGTTGTTTGAATCAAAAATATGGAAGATACCACTAAATTCTTCCTTTCTCTTACCTCCCACACTCAATCCATCAGAAAATTCTGTTGATTCAGCCTTTTAAATTTGTCTTAAATCTATTCACTTCTATTCCAGCCCCTCTTCCATCTCTTCTCTCAGGTTAAGCCATTGCTTACCTATAGCACGATGTAGCCTTCTATACGGTCTCCTCACTTTGAACATCTCTACATCTTTTCTACACAAAAGCTAGAGTTTTAATTTTTAAATCCTATAAAATCATGCCTCCCCTGCTGAAAACCCTTCAAAGACTTCTCATTGCAATTAGAATCAAACAAGAATTCCTTTTTGTGAACTATAAAGCCCTACATGTCCTAGTCCCTGCCATTTTTCTTTATAATTAACTGCATTCCAGCCACATTTACATTCTCACTTCTTTTAGTATAACCAAGCTCCTCCTATCTCAAGACTTTTATTCTTATTATTCATCTGCTACAAAATCTTTTCCCTTGCTCCCCATTCTTTATTTGGTGAGCTCCATTCCATACTTCTCAGGTTAAATCTCATCACCTCTTAGAGGTCTTCTCTGGACTATCTAAAGTAGTATTCCTGCCCCACTCATTTTCCTCCATATTCTATCCTGCTTAGCTCATTGAAATTCTTTCTGATTCTTGGTATGTTTGTTTAACAATTTACTTTTTCTGCCTGTCTTTTCTACTCAATCAGAATTTCCATGAGGGCTAAAAATCATGTCTATTTGTTCATTCAGTATCAGCAGTGCTAACCACAATTTCTAGCTCACTATAAGCACTTAGTGGGGACTTCTCTGGTGGCTCAGACAGTAAAAGTGTCCACCTACAACTCAGGAGACCCAGGTTTGATCCCTGGGTCGAGAAGATCCCCTGGAAAAGGAAATGGCAACTCACTCCAGTACTCTTGCCTTGAAAATCCCATGGACGGAAGAGCCTGGTAGGCTACAGTCCATGAGGTTGCAAAGAGTCGGACAGGCCTGAGTGACTTCACTTTCACTTCTTTACTTTCATAGGCACTTAGTAAATATGAATTAATAAATGAATTCAGTACAGTCCTTTTAATAACAATAAGAGGTAGATTTTTATCACTGCAATTTTATAAATTAGAAACTTGAGGACAAATATTATCTGTATCACCCTTATCCTGGCAAGATAGAAGCAATGGAAATGTGGTGACTAGGCTAATTTGTCAGAGACGGGACGGGGGGCTGGAACCCAATAAATCTTTTGGGAAGTTTTAAAGGGTCTAACCTTTGATCCTTCAATTGCAATGAATTGCTAGTAAAGTAATGCTCAAACTTCTCCAAGCCAGGCTTCAGCAATACGTGAACCGTGAACTTCCTGATGTTCAAGCTGGATTTAGAAAAGGCAGAGGAACCAGAGATCAAATTGCCAACATCCACTGGATCATCGAAAAGCAAGAGTTCCAGAAAAATATCTATTTCTGCTTTATTGACTATGCCAAAGCCTTTGACTGTATGGATCACAATAAACTGTGGAAAATTCTGAAAGAGATGGGAATACCAGACTACCCAACCTGCCTCTTGAGAAATCTGTAGGCAGGTCAGGAAGCAACAGTTAGAACTGGACATGGAACAACAGACTGGTTCCAAATAGGAAAAGGAGTATGTCAAGGCTGTATATTGTCACCTTGCTTATTTAACTTACATGCAGAGTACATCATGAGAAACGCTGGACTAGAAGAAACACAAGCTGGAATCAAGATTGCCGGGAGAAATATCAATAACCTCAGATATGCAGATGACACCACCCTTATGGCAGAGAGTGAAGAGGAACTAAAAAGCCTCTTGATGAAAGTGAAAGAGGAGAGTGAAAAGTTGGCTTAAAGCTCAACATTCAGAAAACTAAGATCATGGCATCTGGTCCCATCACTTCATGGGAAATAGATGGGCAAACAGTGGAAACAGTGTCAAACTTTATTTTTTAGGGCTCCAAAATCACTGCAGATGGTGACTTCAGCCATGAAATTAAAAGACGCTTACTCCTTGGAAGGAAAGTTATGACCAACCTAGATAGCATATTCAAAAGCACAGACATTACGTTGCTGACTAAGGTCCATCTAATCAAGGCTATGGTTTTTCCAGTAGTCATCTATGGATGTGAGAGTTGAAGAAGGCTGTGAAGAAGGCTGAGTGCCGAAGGATTGATGCTTTTGAACTGTGGTGTTGGAGAAGACTCTTGAGAGTCCCTTGGACTGCAAGGAGATCCAACCAGTCCATTGTGAAGGAGATCAACCCTGGGGTCTTTGCAAGGAATGATGCTAAAGCTGAAACTCCAGTACTTTGGCCACCTCATGTGAAGAGTTGACTCATTGGAAAAGACTTTGATGCTGGGAGGGATTGGGGGCAGGAGGAGAAGGGGACGACAGAGGATGAGATGGCTGGATGGCATCACTGACTCGATGGACGTGAGTCTGAGTGAACTCCAGGAGTTGGTGATGGACAGGGAGGCCTGGCGTGCTGCAGTTCATGGGGTTGCAAAGTCAGACACGACTGAACGACTGAACTGAACTGAACTGAACCTTTAATCCCTCAATTGCAATGAATTGAGAAACAAGCAACCGTGTGCTTATCAGGAGGGGTGCAGGTAATGGTGTAAAGGGATATGAAAAAGAGATGCCCAACTCACATTAGTATTTCCCACTTTGGACTATTGCTCCCACTTTGAGAGTCTTATCCTCCCACGACTAAATCCCAATGGAGGAATGCAGTGGAAGAGACTAATGGCCTTTCCTCAGCATTTCCCTCTTCAGGCATGCAGGCAGGCTTAGTCGTGTCTGACTTGAAGAGGAAAATATTTTCCAGAAAACTCCAGCAGATTTTTAGTTACATTTCATTGGCCAAAATTTGTCCCCATTCTCGTTTCTAGAAAAATTGTTTACAAAGGAGACAAGATTGGCACATCCATCACCTTCATCACCTGGCCTAGGCTGGTTGCCACACAAATGAATCAAGATTTGTTATCTATAACAGATCATGGAAGTATAGTTTCTCCTACAGCAATTAAATTAACCTGTGTGTGGTTTTCTTTGCCCCACTTTATCCTAGATACTATAAGTACCATGGATTTAGTCCAGGTAGTAAAAAACTTTGAGTTCAATCTGATGACACTGATGGTCAGCAAGGTTAGTCTTCTTTTCTCAGAAATTGATGAACCCATATATTGTACCCAAAGAATTCAACCTCTTGCTTCCCAGAGGTGGATAAACTTAAACATCAGGCACAGTATAACAAAACCAAACAATATAATAAGGCATTGTCCTGGTGATAAACCTGAATCTGTCCTGATCAACAAATTAAAGTAAGCTTTAAGTTCAATATGTTATGAACAGCCTAGATATGCTAATATCAAAAAAGGTTAGGCTAAATCTCAATATCCTCTTCCTCAAAAAGATAAATTTTTATTTTTCACAAAATTCAACTTGTGTGTTTTGTTTCACTGGCAGTTGTACAAAAGAACGGAAAAGTGTGCACATACTAACAGAGGCAAGTCTGGTTTGGTGGAGCCTGCCTTTGACTGAGACTTGGGGACTGGATTTTAGTCCTAGGATTTCCAAAAACTGGCAGGGTGAACTTAGGCAAGTCACTTCATTTCTTTTTCTATGAGATAAAGAAATGAAATAGACTGAGAACTTTCTAATAGTCTGTGATTATATCTGATATCCAAGTTGAAGCCAGTTGAACCATATAAAGGTAATTGATGCTAATAGTTACAACAAACAGCCCTCAAATTCTAGTGCTTTACACAATACAAGTCTATTTCTCATGTAACAGTCCAGCTGGATTTGTGAGGCCTTCCTGGTGTTTCCTCCAAGCAATGTTGTCAAGGACTCAGCTCCATTCAGCTAATGGTACCACCACCCTCTGCATTCGGGTTTCATGGTTCCTATAACAGAAAGAACATGAAGAATAAAACAACGGGTTTTATAGGCGGCACATCAGCGTGGCCAGATACACTAGCCAGAGCTTTGTCACACAGTCTTGGACTAAATAAAAGTGAGGCTGGGTAGTATTGCCTGGGAGACCAGAGAGAAGCAACAAGTTTGGTGAGTTCTGAGCTAGTCTCTGCTACAAACATTTGTAGAAAGACTTCCTTCTCTGTATTCCAAGTAACTGGAGGGAATGTTAATTGCACTTTGCATATTCGCTCTGTATCACTCCTTATTCTGTGTCGCCAACCTGACCACCAGGGAGGCCGTCTGGCCTGTTATTAGAGCTGCTTATAAAGCCTCTGTCTTTATTTCTTTAGGAATATAGAGGGGTTGTACCTCCCCCACCTTCTTAAGTAAGAGAGGCCACATGATTTGGTTTACACAGTTAAATATGAACAGGAGTGTTCATGTGTGTCTTCCAGTGGAAGCATATAAGTCCCTGTGCTTGGCTGATTCCCCCTTTCTCCTTATGTTGACAATCACAAAAGCCCATATTGGAGTCTCCAACAGTGGACATACATTAATGAGGATGATGAAGAAAGGCCCTGCTGGTCTGCACTGTACACGTAGAGGTTAGAAAAATAAACTGTCGATGGTGAGGCCATTATGAACACGAGAGGAAATATAATCTAGCCTGTTCTGACCAATACATTATCCAAATCCAGGCCATATAGCTTAAAACGGAAAAAGTGTGTTACAATTCTTTTGTTTCAGAATAAAAATAGAAAAGAATAAAAATAGATGAGCTATATGCATGCAGATTAAGAACTAGATAGAGGCAATGGATCAAATTTGACAGAGTCAATCCTAGGCATGATTTCTCATAAGCATTAAACACAGAAAGAAAAAATAGCTTGCACATTTGAGCATAATAAATGGTATGTATATATCTACTCCAGAGAAGGCAATGGCAACCCACTCCAGTACTCTTGCCTGGAAAATCCCATGGACAGAGGAACCTGGTAGGCTGCAGTCCATGAGGTCGCTAAGAGTCGGACACGACTGAGCAACTTCACCTTCACTTTTCTCTTTCAGGCATCGGCGAAGGAAATGGCAACCCACTCCAGTATTCTTGCCTGGACAATTCCAGTGATGGCGGAGCCTGGTAGGCTGCCGTCTATGGGGTCACACAGAGTCGGACACAACTGAAGCGACTTAGCAGCAGCAGCAGCAGCAGCAGCAGATTCATTGGAAGGACTGATGCTCCAATACTTTGGTCACTTGAGAAGAGCCAACTCATTAGAAAAGACCCTGATGCTAGGAAAGATTGAAGGCAGGAGGAGAAGGGGACGACAGAAGATGAGATGGTTGGATGGCATCATTGACTCATGGACATAGGTTTGACCAAGCTCTGGGAGATGGTAAAGGACAGGGAAGTCTGGCACGCTGCAGTCCATGGGGTCACAAAGAGTCAGACATGACTGAGCAACTGAACAACAACAAGATATCTATTTAACCTCTGTTATGAGCTTGGATGGACAGGGAGGCCTGGTGTGCTGTGATGCATGGGGTCACAAAGAGTCAGACATGACTGAGTGACTGAACTGAACTGATGAGCTTGGACCTCTTTTCCTGCCATGTTGAGGGAAAAAGTACTATATAGGTTGTGTGTATTTAAGATGCTTTTCCTACAAGAGCCTTAAAAATTTCATTCCCTTACTTCTAGATATACTGTTAAGAGAATTTTTTCCTTTAAGAATAAATAAACCACTGAGATTAACATCCAGTTTGCTGAGTCATTTATCTTCTGCTAGAATTTTAACTACAGAGATCTGAAGGCAGAAGAGAGAGAGAAACACACATACACACACAGCTTTAGAGGGAGAAAAGAAAGAGACAAATTCTAGACAGAAAGAAGAATTATTTATTAAATCAAATGGAAATAGCAAAAATATCTATTATCTTACTCTGTAGTGGGAGCCCAGAACACAATATTTTACTAAAAATTGCAGTGTAAATAAGGTTTGAATTGGATTTAACAGTGAAAAAAGCAAGGTCATGAAAGTAAAAAGACCTAGTTTAAAAAGATTTGTTTTTATTCCAGGGCCTGCACTACAAGCTATTTGACATTGACAAAGTCAGCTCACTTTTCTGAGTCATAGTTTCCTCATCCATAAACAGGGAATAATAAAACTTACCATATAGGTTTGTAGGGAAGACAAAATATTATAAAATATGTTAAAAGTCTAGGAAATTATCTGACACCAAGCAAAGATCACTAAATGTTTACTTCTGTCTGTTTCACACCATCTCTTCTTAATTCTACCAGGAAATTTTTTTCTTGATTAAGCTTCTTGAAGACTAGCTATAGGAGGGGAAACTATAGTTGCAATTCCGCCATTTCATGCGATACTGTGTCCTTTTTTACCTCTGTTATTATTTACTATTCAAAATAATTCTGAATAAGTTGACCCTATTTTACAGAGCAAGTAGAATTAAAAATTTGTCCCAGTTTACAGAGATGGTCTTTTAGTAATCTGCTTCCAGAATAATGCAGTATGGCACATGTCCCCAAAACCCAGTGGCTCGTAATAACAGCGTTTGGTGTGGCTGGTCAACCTGTGGGTCCACCGAGCAGCACTGCTGACTTGGGGCGGCCACGCAGCCTGCAGTCATCGAGGGCTTGGTGCATCTCTCTAGTCTATATCCGTAGAACTCTAAAGAAGCAGCAGGAATTAGAGTGATCTCTGGCTCCTTTATTGAATAAAATGGTAGCCATGGACCCACCACTAACTTCCCCTGAACCCTAAGCCAGAGATCTGCTTTGGTCCAGTGCCTTAAACCCAAGCAAGTGTGGAGTAGGAAAATGAGGAAGCATATAATCCTGGCAGAAAGGCTGTCTGTATCTTCATGTTAACCTAAGAGAGGTGACTGAGAGCAGGACAGAACCTACCTAGGGACATACAGATAGCATATGCTTCCAATGCCTACCATTTTAAGGGAAGGCCAGTAAAGCTGGGAAATTCACCACAGCTAGAGATTACTGACATTGATGCTTCAGCACAGCACCACTCCAAAATGAGGTCCACAAGCCAGCAGAACCAGCATCACTTGAGAGTCTGTTAGAAATGTGGACTCCAGCCCAGACCTCCTGAATCTGAACCTGACAAGCACTGAGACACAGGGCAGTTTAGGACAGGGAAGCCTGGCATGCTGCAGTCCATGGGGTTGCAAAGAGTCAGACATGACTGAGTGACTGAATGGAATTGAACTGAACTTGGGCAAGATGTTTAACTGCTCTATGTCTCAGTTTACTCATCTGTTCAATGGGCATTATGATAGTACACACTTCAGTAAGTTGGAGGCAGTTACATCTGTAGTGTTTAGAATGGTGTCAGCAACATATTTTATATTTGATTGTTCATGAAGTCGCTCAGTCATGTCCTACTCTTTGTGACCCCATGGACTGCAGCCCTCCAGGCTCCTCCAATTCATGCAATTTTCTAGGCAAGAGTACTGGAGTGGGTTGCCATTTCGTAAATAAAAATAAATCCTAACTCCCTGTTTTGAGTGATTTCTGTGGTACATCCCAGCACTTCTGAGCAAAACATGTCCCTCTTTTCCTTCAAGATTTCTTGGACCACCATGCAGTGGATCTGAAATCTACCTTACCCAATTCTTTCAAAAATTATTCAGATTTTGTAGCATGGTGAATATGAATTAATTTAATATGAATTTGTACCTGATAATCTATTCTGGTAGAAGTTGCCTGAGGCAGCAGGTTAGCTCCATCAGGGCTCCTGAAAAGAAGGGAATTGCATAAAAAAGGATTGAGTGGATGGAAGGGACCAAATGTGAATAAACAAGTAATTCACAGCAGTAATTTGAAATACTGGATACACTCGGGAAACTTAAAAAACATTTTCAATGTTCCGGGCCCACTTCAATAGAATTAAATCAGGATTTTTGGGAAAGGTACTAAAGTGCCAAGATTTTTAAAAAGCTCCGTGAAGTAGGCTGAATTATGTCACCCAAAGATATAGGGTTCTAACCACTGGAATCTGTAAACATTACTTTATTTGGAAAAAGATCTTGCAGGTGTGATTAAGTTAAGGACCTTGAAATAAGATGATTATCCTAGGTTATAATGATATAATAAATAATATAATAAACTGTGGAAAATTCTGAGAGAGATGGGAATACCAGACCACCTGAGCTGCCTCTTGAGAGACCTGTATGCAGGTCAGGAAGCAACAGTTAGAACTGGACAGGGAAAAACAGACTGGTTCCAAATAGGAAAAGGAGTACGTCAAGGCTGTATATTGTCACCCTGCTTATTTAACTTACATGCAGAGTACATCATGAGAAACACTGGGCTGGAGGAAGCACAAGCTGGAATCAAGATTGCCAGGATAAATATCAATAACCTCAGATATGCAGACAACACCACCCTTATGGCAGAAAGCAAAGAAGAACTAAAGAGCCTCTTGATGAAAGTGAAAGAGGACAGCGAAAAAGTTGACTTAAAGCTCAACATTCAGAAAACTAAGATCATGACATCTGGGCCCATCACTTCATGGGAAATAGATGGGGAAACAGTGGAAACAGTGTCAGACTTTATTTTTTAGGGCTCCAAAATCACTGCAGATGGTGATTGCAGCCATGAAATTAAAAGACGCTTACTCCTTGGAAGGAAAGTTATGACCAACCTAGACACCATATTCAAAAGCAGAGACATTACTTTGCCAACAAAGGTCCGTCTAGTCAAGGCCATGGTTTTTCCTGTGGTCATGTATGGATGTGAGAGTTGGACTATAAAGAAATCTGAGCACCAAAGAATTGATGCGTTTTGAACTGTGGTGTTGGAGAAGATTCTTGAGAGTCCCTTGGACTGCAAGGAGATCCAACCAGTCCATCCTAAAGGAGATCAGTCCAGGGTGTTCATTAGGACTGATGCTAAAGCTGAAACTCCAATACATTGGCCACCTTATGCAAAGAACTGACTCACTTGAAAAGACCCTGATGCTGGGAGGGATTGGGGGCAGGAGGAGAAGGGGACGACGGAGGATGAGATGGCTGGATGGCATCACTGACTTGATGGACACGGGTTTGGGTGAACTCTGGGAATTGGTGATGGACAGGGAGGTCTGGAGTGCTGCGGTTCATGGGGTCACAGAGAGTAGGACACGACTGAGCGACTGAACTGAACTGAACTGAACTGAATCCTAGATTATCCTGGGATGAAGCCTAAATGAAATTGGACTGCATACATCCTTATAAAGAGGGTCAGGGACAAATCTGGACAAAGGTGCATAGAGAAGGTGTTGTGTACCCAAGAGTAATGTGTCTTCTGTGGTCATTGGGTGGAAAGTTCTGCAGAAGTCTGTTAGGACTAGAGTGTTTTAGTGTTGTTCAAGTCTTGGATCCTTATCAGTTTCCTATGTGGGGCTTTTTCCATTTTGAAAGTGGGGTGTTGAAATCTCCAGCTATTATTGTTGAAATGGCCATTTCTCCCTTCAATCTGTCACGCTTTGCTGTTATACTTTAAAGATTATAAATGTCCTTCCATTGTCTCCAGTAGTAATTTTTATTTGAAACATCTATCATGTCTGTTGTTACTATGGTCACTGCAGACCTCTTCTTGTTGTTTGCATAGTTCTTTTCTTTTTCCATCTTTTAAAATTTCAACATTTGTCTTTGATAAACTAGGTCTCCTATAGGTAGCATATAGTTCAATTGCTTTATTAAGAAAATCCATTTGACCAGCTTCTGCCTTCTGATTAGTGTCTTGAATAGTTACATTTAATATAACTGATAAGGTAGGATTTATATTTGGGTTTTTATTTGTTTTGTATATATCCTATGCATTTCCCATCAATTTCTCCATCATTGCCTTCTTTTGTGTTAAATTGATATTTTCTAGTATACCATTTTAATTTTCTTGTCATTTTTTTCTTTAACTGTACTTTTCTGGTTATTTTCTTAGTAATTGCCCTATAATTACCATATTTATTTTAAGAATCTAGTTGAGATTAATATTAATTAATGATACAAGTTAATATTAATATTGCTATTGAAACTATCTCAGTAATACACAAAAACTTTTCTGATATACCCCCAATCCCCTCTCTCCACCTTTATGAATGGTAATACAAATTTCATCTTTATGTTAATATATTATAAAACCATGAACACAGTTTCATACATATGGATTAATGCAGATGTCTTCTCATAATAGAAGAGAAGAGTTACAAACCAAAAACTACTGACTTTTATATTTAACCATGTATTTGCCCTTACTGATAATCTTCACTTCTTTCTGCATATGGATTTAAGTCACTATCCAATGTCTCTCCATTTCAGCCCTGTAGTGTTTCTTGTAAGGTGATTCTGCTGGCAGCAAATCCTTTCAGTTATTGTTTTGTTTTAATCTAAGAATGTTTTAAGCTACCCCTTTTCTGAAAGACAGTTTTGCTGAATATCGAATTCTTGGATAAAAGTCCTTTTTCTTCATCACTCTGAATATACCATCTCACTGCATTCCTGGTTTCTGATTAGAAATCAGCAGTTAGTCTAATTGAGGATCCCTTGTACTTCTCTCTTATGACTTTCAAGATGCTCTCTTGGTCTGTGGCTTTTAATAGTTTTATTATGATGTACTTCTACTTGGAGCTCACTAAGTTTCTTGGATGTTTAATGTTATTCCTCAAACTGGAAGAAGTTTATTTCTTCAAATATTCTTTCTACCTCTTTCTTTTCTCCCATTCTACTTATTTTATAGATATTTGGTATGTTTGATAGTATGATCACTATCACAATGCTGTGATCACTCACCTAGAGCCAGACATCTTGGAGTGCAAAGTCAAGTGGGCCTTAGGAAGCATCACTATGAACAAAGCTAGTGGAGGTGATGGAATTCCAGCTGAACTATTTCAAATCCTAAAAGATGATGCTGTGACAGTGCTACAATCATTACACCAGCAAGTTTGAAAAGCACAGCAGGGGCTACAGGACTGGAAAAGGTCAGTTTTCAATCTAATCCCAAAGAAGGGCAATGCCAAAGAATGTTCAAACTACCACACAATTGCACTCACCTCACAAGCTAGCAAAGTAATGCTCAAAATTCTCCAAGCTAGGCTTCAACAGTACGTGAACCAAGAACTGCCAGATGTTCAAGCTGGGTTTAGAAAAGCCAGAGAAACCAGAGATCAAATTGCCAACATCTGTTGGATCATAGAAAAAGCAAGAGAATTCCAGAAAAACATCTCCTCCTTCTTCATTGACTACACTAAAGCCTTTGACTGTGTAGTTCACAACAAACTGGAAAATTCTTAGAGATGGAAATACCAGACCATCTGACCTGCCTCCTGAGAAATCTGTGTGCAGATCAAAAAGCAACAGTTAAAACCAGATATGAAAAAACCGACTGGTTCCAAATTGGCAAAGGAGTACGTAAAGGCTATATATTGCCACCTTCTTATTTAACTTATATGCAGAGTACATCATGGGAATACCAGGCTGGATGAAGCACAAGCTGAAATCAAAATTGCTGGGAGAAATATCAGTAACCTCAGATATGCAGATGACACCACCTTTATGGCAGAAAGCAAAGAGGAACTAAAGAGCCTCTTGATGAAAGTTAAAGAGGAGAATGAAAAAGTTGGCTTAAAACTCAGCATTCAAAAACGAAGATCATAGCATCTGGTCCCATCACTTCGTGGCAAATAGATGGGGAAACAGTGGAAACGGTGACAGACGTTAACTTCTTGGGCTCCAAAATCACTGTAGATGGTGACTGCAGCCATGAAATTAAAAGACGCTTGCTCCTTGGAAGAAAAGCTATTACCCACCTAGACAGCATCTTAAAAAGCAGAGACATTGCTTTGCCAACAAAGTCCATCTAGTCAAGGCTATGATTTTTCCAGTAGTCATGTATGGGTGTGAGGGTTGGACCATAAAGAAAGCTGAGCACTGAAGAATTGATGCTTTCGAACTGTGGTGTTGGTATGTTAAACATTTGTTGCTGACTGTTTTTGACAAATGCCCTGGGGAAGACACTATTCACATTGATTGCATTCTGGTACATGACAAATACAGATAAGCCCTAAGAGCAGGAGTTTCCAGGAAACTTTTAAACAGGTCAGGTCAGTTCCGTTCAGTTCAGTCACTTAGTCGTGTCCAACTCTTTGCATCCCCATGGACTGCACCACATCAGGCCTCCCTGCCCATCATCAACTCCCGGAGTTTACTCAAACTCGTATCCATTGACTCTGTGATGCTATCTGATCAACTCATTCTCTGTTGTCCCCTTCTCCTCCTGCCTTCAATCTTTCCCAGCATCAAGGTCTTTTCAAATGAGTCAGTTCTTCACATCAGGTGGCCGAAGTATTGGAGCTTCAGCTTCAGCATCAGTTCTTCCAATGAATATTCAGGACTGATTTCCTTTAGGAAGGACTGGTTGGGTCTTCCTGAAGTTCAAGGGATTCTCAAGAGTCTTCTCTAACACCACAGTTCAGAAGCATCAATTCTTTGGTGCTCAGCTTTATTTATGGTCCAGCTCTCACACCCATACATGACTACTGGAAAAACCATAGCGTTGACTAGATGGAGTTTGCTGGCAAAGCAATGTCTCTGCTTCTTAATATGCTGCCTAGGTTGGTCATAGCTTTTCTTCCAAGGAGCAAGCATCTTTTAATTTCATGGCTGTAGTCACCATCTGCAGTGATTTTGGAACCCCAAAAAATAAAGTCTGTCACTGTTTCAATTGCTTCTCCATCTACTTGCCATGAAGTGATGGGACCAGATGCCATGATGTTAGTTTTCTGAATGTTGAGTTTTAAGTCAACTTTTTCACTCTCCTCTTTCATTTTCATCAAGAGCCTCTTTAGTTCTTTTTCACTTTCTGCCATAAGGGTGGTGTCATCTGCATATCTGAGGTTATTGATATTTATCCCGGCAAACCTGATTCCAGTTTGTGCTTCACCCAGCCCAGCATTTCTCATGATGTACTCTGCATATAAGTTAAATCAGCAGGGTGACAATATATAGCCTTGACATACTCCTTTCCCGATGTGGAACCAGTCTGTCGTTCCATGTCCAGTTCTTACTGTTCAAATAGTGACAATTCTCTCTCTTTAAAAGAAAAAAACACTATTTATTTTAATTGGAGGATAATTACTTTACAATATTGTATGAGGCTTCTCAGGTGGCATTAGCGATAAAGAACCTTCCTGCCAATGTAGGAGATGCAAGAGACATAGATTCCATCCTTGGTTTAAGAAGATCCATCCCCTGGAGGAAGGTATGACAACTCTTTCTTGAAGGATCTTCTGGGGAGATCCAAAACAATTATGCTTCCCTCTACTGGCCTCTAGGCTCATGGGTTTGCAAGGGTACTACAGAGCTATGGAAAACAGAATGGAAGCAAGAGAAATTAAATGCCACAAAACTTGCTGTTCTTACCTAGATTCAGCCATTTTTATTGAATAAATTGTTTAAATCAGATTGTTGCAAACCTTTGCCTAATTTGCAGAGGCAAGAAAAAAAAAGTTTTAGAAAAATTTTGCCAATATTCTTATTGCTTTTTTTCAAGGAGCAGATTTTGGAAATAACTACCACATCATTCCAAAAGTAACTCCTTTATGATGACTATTTTATTATTAAAATGTTGACTCCAATAGGATTCCTGCCCAGATGTCAGCTCCCCATCTCACATTTAATCCACACTCTCTCTTTAGCATTACCCAGAACAAAGAGATTAAAAATGCACTTCAAACAATTTTTTTTTCTTCTCCACTCTAAAAATGGGTGCCATTTTGACAGACTGAACAAGCAAGGTTTTAGAATTGCCAAGGCATTATGAGATAGACATTTCAGATAGAACATTGCAGCCCACCCAAGTCAGGAGTGCCTGCTTAAAAGCATTTTGAAATAATTTTGATATCTCCATCCTTTTTAAGAAGAGTAAGGCAGTCACATTAAAAAAAAAAAAACAAAAAACAAAAACAAACAAACAAAAAAAAAAAACCTCTAGGAGTGGAAGTGCTGAATCACATGGTAGTTCTATTTTTAATTTTTTGAGAAACCTCCATAATATTTTTACTTTCCTGGTGACTCAGATGGTAAAGAATCTGCCTGCAGTGCAAGAGACCAGGGTTCTATCCCTGGGTTGGGAAGATCCTCTGGACAACCGAATGGCTCCTTATTTCTGTATTCTTACCTAGATAACTCCATGGACAGAGGAGCCTGTCAGGCTACAGTCCATGGGTCACAAAGAGTCGGACATCACTAAGCAACTGTCACTTCTCTTGTCAATAGTGCATAAGTATTCCCTTTTCTCTAAATCCTTGCTAACATTTGCTATTTCTTGACTTTTTTATAATAGCCACACTGACAGGTGTGAGGTGATACTTCATCGTGATTTTGCTTTGCATTGCCCTGATTATCTAATGCTGATTATCTTTCAATGTGCATGTTGGACATCTGTATGTCTTTGGAAAATTGTCTATTCAGGTTCCTTGTACAGTTTTTAATCAAATTGTTTTATATTGAGTTGTATGAGTCCTTTGTATATTTTTGGATATTAGCTCCTCATATCATTGACAAAAATGAACCTCCACACGGACCAAGAAACTGAAGTCTCCTTAAGGCCAAAGTGCTGAGAACAGGAATCCTCTGGTGGGGACCAGCAGGGAGCGCCACTACCCCACTTCCTGCTCCAGACGCCCCGCCTCAAACCGCAAAATCCCTTCTTCACACAGGGCCTTTTCCTCTTTCTCACGTCTCAGCTGTCTCCTCTTCTTCCTCCATGAACTGTTCTCAATAAAACCAAAAATCTCCCTCTCTCTCTTAAAAAAAAAAAAAATTTCTCCCATTCAGTAGGTTTTCTTTTCATTTTGTTATTGGTTTCCTTTGCTGTCCAAATGCTTTTTAGTTTGACGTAGGATCATTTGTTTACATATGCTTTTGTTGTCCTTGCCTGAGGAGACAGACCCAGTAATTCCAGTTCTGGGTATTTATCCAAAGAAAACAAAAACACTAATTCAAAATATATATATGCACTCCAATATTCATTGCAGCATTTATACCAGACAAGATATGGAGGCAACCTAAGTGTCCACTGATAGATGAATGAATAATCTCAGCCATAAAAGGAAATGAAATCTTGTCATTTGTGGCCACATTTATGGACATAGAGGGTATTACACAAAGTGAAATGTCATACAGGCACAGACAAATACTGTATGTAGAATCTAAAATAGCAAGTAAACAAATAAAACACAAACAGACTCAAAAATACAGAGAACAAACTGGTGACATTCAGAAGGAAGAGGAGTGGGAAGGTAGACAAAATAGGGGAAGGAGGATTAAGAGGTGCAAACAGTTATAAAATAAGTAAGTCATGGGGATGTAATACATAACATAGGGAATATAGTCCAAAGTATTATAATAACCAAGTTTGGGGACATATGGTAACTAGAGTTATTGTGGTGATCATTTACTAGTATGTAAAAATATACTAATTAGTATATAAAAATTACTATATACTATTAATTAGTATATACTAATTAGTATATAAAAAATCCCTATGCTATACCCTGAAACTAATGTTAAGTCAATTATGCATCAACAAAATTTTTTAAATAAAGTAAAATCAGGCATTTTAGTGTTTATCCTTCTCCAAAGTAACCATCTTTAAATATTTCAGTTATAAGTTCTTCTTACTGTTTATAACCTCAATGTTAAGTGATATAATTCTATTTCTTAATTTACCAACTTTAAATGATATTTATTAATCCTTTCTTATTAAAGGTTAGAACATGATCTAATTGGCCCTTTCTCCCTTATTCCAACACCTAAACTTTGTTACTTCTGTTAATTTTTGGCTTTCTGCTGATTAATTTTACATATAACTCAATATATAATCATATAATATGATTACCTTTTCTTTTTTTAAAATTTTAATCAGAGGGTAATTACTTTACAACATTGTGCTGACTTCTGCCACATAACAGTGTGGGTCAAGTACATGTGTTACCCCCCCTCCTGAATCTTCCCCCAACGCCTCACCCCTTCCCACCCCTCTAAGTTGTCACAGAGCACTAGGCTGAGCTGCCTGAACCTGGACAGCAGCTCCCACTGGCCATTTTAGATAGGACGGAAAATATGCCAGTGCTCCTCTCTCAATTTGTGCCAACCTCTCCTTTACTCTCTGTGCCCAGAGTCCATTCTCTGTGTCTGTGTCTCTATTCCTGACCTACAATTAGGTTCCTCAGTACCATTTTTCTAGATTCCGTAGATATGTCCTAATATACGAAATTTGGTTTTCCCTTTCTAACTCACTTCACTCTGTATTAACAGGGTCCAGGTTCATCCGCTTCACTAGAACTGACTTGAATGAATTTCTTTTTATGGTTAGTAATATTCCATTGTAACCATATGGACCACAACTTCTTTATCCATTCATCTGCCAGTGGCCATCTAGGTTGCTTCCATGTCCTAGTTATTATAAATAGTGCTGCTATGAACATTGGGGCACATATGTCTTTTTTAATTATGGTTTTCTCAGAGTATATGCCCAGTAGTAGAATTGCTGGGTCATGTGGCAGTTTTATTTCTACTTTTTAAGGAATCTCCATAGTGGCTGTGTCAATTATTATGTCTCCCTTGAGCATCCTAGGCATCCTAGGGGAGACATGAACCGCCTGCCTTCCCTAACTGTCATCTCGGCTTTGTCCCTAAACTTTATTTTTTTCTACTATCAGCTTTATTCTCTTAGAAGTGAAGTGAAGTAGCTCAGTCGTGTCCAACTCTTTGAGACCCCATGGACAGTAGCCTACCAGGCTCTGCCGTCCATGGGATTTTCCAGGCAAGAATACCAAATAAAATGTGATAAATTGGATCTTGTACATTAAATAAAATCTCTCCACCTTGTCTCTTCCTGTTGAAGCACCTCCTTTAACAGTCACATTCTGAAAGTTCTACCATCACTTTTTTATAATATTTAGATTCTGTTAGATAATTAAATCTTCTGTGCTTGATATACAACTTGATTATAAACTTTGAAAATTAATAAATAGCACTTAAGCATTATGATTATATAATTATTATCCATTACAGAACCAGGCAAAATACTATGTTTTTAAATATTCCTATGGCACTAAATTGTCACCATAATAACAAGAAAATAAAGAGAAAGAACAAATGGAAAATATTTCCTTAAGCGCCATCAAAAAATTCTCAAATTTTTTTTATATTTGAACTAAAAATCTAACTTGTAGTTTTGCTTTTCATGGTATTTTTAAATAGGGTTTTTTTAATTTTTACTGCTCTTAGAAGAAAGCTGTGGAAAATTCTTAAAGAGATGGGAATACTAGAACAACTTATCTGTCTCCTGAGAAACTTGTGTGAGGGTCAAGGAGCAAGAGTTAGAATCAGACATGGAACAACTGATTGGTTCAAAACTGGGGAAAGGAGTCCAACAAGGCTGTATATTGTCTTCCTGCTTATTTAACTCATATGTGGAGTACATCATGTGAAATGCTGGGCTGGAAGACTCACAAGCTGGAATCAAGATTGCCAGGAGAAATTTCATCAAATATGCAGATGATATCACATTAATAGCAGAAAGTGAAGAGGAACTGAAGAGCCTCTTGATGAGGGTGAAAAGCAGAGTGAAAAAGCTTGCCCAAAACTCAACATTCAAAAAACTAAAATCATGACATCCAGTCCTATCACTTAATGGCGAATAGACGTGGAAAAAATAGAAACAGTGGCAGATTTTATTTTCCTGGGCTCCAAAATTACTATGAACAGTGACTGCCACCATGAAATTAAAAGACACTTGCTCCATGGAAGAAAAGCTATGACAAACCTAGACAGTTTATTCAAAAACAGAGACATTATTTTGCCAACAAAGGTCCATCTAGTCAAAGCTATTGTTTTTCCAGTAATCATGTACGGGTGTGAGATTTGGACCATAAAGAAGGCTGACCACCAAAGAACTGATGCTTTTGAGCTGTAATGCCAGAGAAGACTCTTGAGAGTCCTTGGACAGTAAGGAGGTCAAACTAGTCAGTCCTAAAGGAAATCAACCCTGAATATTCATTGGAAGGACTAGATGCTGAAGCTGAAGCTCCAATACTTTCTTTGGCCCCCTGGTGCAGAGTTGACTCACTGGAAAAGACCCTGATGCTGGGAAAGATAGAAGGCATGTGGAGAAGAGGGCAGCAGAGAATGAGATGGTTGGATGGCATCACTGAATCAATGGACATGAGTTAGAGCAAATTCTTGGAGAGAGTGAAGAGCAGGGGAGCCTGGTGTGCTGCAGTCCATGGGGTCACAAAGAGCTGGACATGACTTAATGGCTGAACAACAACAACAATGCCATTGTCAGACCAATACCATAATCATCCACCTTTTAAATTATACTATTTGTTACATATAATTTGCACTGATTTATTTCTATACTTGCTTCCTAGCTTTGATAGTAAGAAAAAAACTCAATATTAGTTCTAATATTTCTTAAATCTTTAGTCTACCTGCATTTTGTGGCTTCCTTTGCAAATATATTTTATTAGGGTACAATGCTGTGAAGTTGTTTTTCACAGAAAGAACACAAGTAAACTTCCTGATGTTGTGTATATCCGGAAAGGTCTTTATTTCACCCTTTATTGTTTACGAACACTTTGGCTTGGTATAGACTTACTGACTAAATTTTATCTTTCTTCCAACATTTGAAGACTTATCCCATTGACCCTACCTTCTGGATTCACTGATGAGAAGCCTGATGTTGATGTGATTCATATTGCTTTGTAAACAACCATCCTTTTCTCCTCTACAGAACCTCTTAAAATCTTCCCAAGGAAAGTGGAAAATTATTAAAAAGAAACAACATATTCATTGCATGGTGCTAACTTGTCAGTGAACAATACTTACCTAGTCATATTAATGGCTAAGTGATTATATAAAGAAAACTCATGATATTGAAAGAATAGGGAGAGGAAAATCTAAGAGAGCTTGACTACCATTGATCATAACAGGAAGTCAAATGATATTCTATTTTATAAATCAAGAATTAATAGTGTTAGAGCCTTCCCTTAGCAGCTAAGAATCCGTCTTCCAGCTCAAAGGATGTGTGTTTAAACACTGGTTGGGGAACGAAGATCCCACACTGGGGGCGGGGTTGCAAGTAAGCCCACATAACGCAACTAGAGAAAGCCTGTGTGTGCAATGAATACCCAGTGCAGCCAAAATTTTAAAATTTTTAAAAAAGAGTTAACAATGTCTGCATATTATTTAGAAACAAAAAAATTTACCCAAAGGAAAAGCTAATGTCATTGACAATTGCTGCCTCTTGAAAATAAGATGTAGATAAATAAACAAATAGATAAAGTCAAGAGCAGAAAAGTGTTATAAAGAAAAATAATTCAGAGTAAAAAAATAAAGAATGATAGTAAATTGGAGATTAGCCAAGCTCAACGAGTTTGGATTATCAGAGAAGGTTCTTTTGAAAAAGTAGCAGTTGAGAAAGTGAGACACGAGTGGGAGCAAGTGTTTTGGGTAGTGTTTTGGGTAAAGTTAACAGCAAAGGCAAAGGTCCTGAGGTGGGAGTGAGTGTGATTGTACAGTGAACACAACAAGGCCAATATGACTGCAATGAAGATAAGTGGAGAGAGAACACTGGGAAAGAAACTTAGAGAGCTGGCCAGGAACCTGATCTTACAGGTCAAGAGAAGAGCTCTGAGTGTGATAGGAACCATCAAACATTTTTGAGAAAGACTTGTCTTTGAAAAGTGCCACTGTGGTAGCTATGTAGAGAAATAGGGACTAGGAGACAGATTAGGAATCTACTTTTAATAATTCACTGAGTAATGATGGTGGCTTAAACTAAGACAGGATCTATGGAAAGCTGAGAAGCCACTGAATTTTTAAAATGTACTGACAAGAGAACATTTGCTTACGGGTTAGATGTACATGTGAAAGAGATGAGTGAAATAAGATTTTTCATCTTCTTTCTGAGAAAGTAGGTGAATGTAGTTGCCATTTATAACACAGGGGACAAAGTGAGAGGAGTCATTTTGGAGTTAAAAATCACAAATTCTTTATGCTAGGTTATAAATCCATATTTATGTTTTTATTTAAGCGCATGTGTGGAGTACAACTGGGATTCGAGAAATAAATAGGACTAAACATGTAAAGATGAGAGCATTAATAGGTAAATGCTACTCGAGGTTCCACATGCTCTATGTGCTGTGTGCTAAGCTGCTTCAGTCGAGTCTGATTCTGTGCAATCCTGTGGACTGTAGACCTCCAGTCTCTTCTGTCCATGGGATTCTCTAGACAAGAATACTGGAATGGGTTGCCATTTCCTTCTGCAAGGGATCTTCCCAACCCAGGGGTCAAATCTGTGTCTCGTAAGAGTCCTGCATTGGCAGGGAGGTTCTTTACCACTAGTACCACTTGTGAAGAATTGGATAAAATCACCAAGAAATGAGTGTATAGAGAGGAGAAAAGGTCTTGACCTGAGCCTAGAGAGTTGAGAAGATGAAGAAAAGCCAGAAAAGGAGAATACTAAGATGCATCTGCGTATTACTTTAGTAAACAAGACATCTTGTGATATTGTTAATTAAGCTCATAACTATGCTCATTTGTCTCAGCAATATTTTTGGAGGTATGTCTCCTTGTGAAAGGGCAACAAAAGCAAAATTAAACAAATGGAACTACATCAAACTAAACTACTTTTGCATAGCAAAGGAAACCATCAACAAAACAAAATGGCAGTCTACTGAAAGGGAGAAGATATTTGTATATGACATATCTGATAAGGGGTAAATATCCAAAATATATTTTTAAAAACTCATACGACTCAACATCAAAAAACAAACAATGCAACTAAAATTGGGCAGAGGACTTGAACAAACATGTTTTTTAAGAAGACATAGAGATGGCCAACAAGCACGTGAAAAATCACTAATCATCAGGGAAAAGCAAATCAAAACCACAGAGATATCATCTCACACCTGTTAGAATGGTTATTATCAAAAAAACAATAAATAGCAATATTGGCAAAGATTTGGAAAAAAGGGAACCCTATTTTTCTGTTGATGAAAATGCAAACTGGTAAAGCAACTATGGAAAACAGTATGACGTTTCCTCAAAAAATTAAAAATAAAACTACCATACAACCCATCAATTCCACTCTTGGATATTTTCCTGAATAAAATAAAAACAATAATTTGAAAAGATATATGCATCCCTATGTTCATAGTAGCATTATTTACAAAAACCAAGATATGGAAGCAACTGAAGTGTGTCCATTAATGGATAAATGAATGAAGAATGTATGATATACACATATATTAATATTTTGTACATATAAACAATGGAATATTACTCAGCCATTAAGAAATAAAATCTTATAATTTGCACCAACATGGCTAGACCTGAAGGGCATTTTGCCAAGCAAATAAATGATAGAAAGACAAATACTGTATGATTTCACTTATTTATGGACTCTAAAAACAAAAGAAATGAACAAACATAATAAAGCAGAAACAAATTCATAGATGCAGACAACAAACAGGTGGTTGTCAGAGGGAGGTGGGTGAAGGAGATTAAGAGGTACAAAGTTCCAGTTTCAAAATAAATGAGTCATGGGGATTATAATACAAAATACATGTATAGCATGAGGAATACAGTCAATAATATTGTAGTAACTTTGGTGACAGATGGTTACTAGACTTGTCATGATGATCATTGCTCAATGTATAGAAATACTGAATCACTATGTTATGTGCTTAGAACTAACATAGTAGTGTGGGTCAATTATACTTCAATTTTTAAAATGAAGAAGCTGAGAAAAAAACAGCTGAATAACTTGTCTAAAGTCACACAGTTGAGAGTAGAGCCAGGGTATAAGCACAGGCCATTTGGTTTGTGAGCCTCTACTCTGCTGCCTCAAGAAAGCCAGATTTTGGCCACTCTGGGGAATAAAATGCAAAAGGGGAAGTCTCACAGTGATTAGAGCCATCTGTGTATGAAAAGGCTTGCCTTTCTGAAACGGTGATGAGTCCCATACAACCGCAGGTGTTCAAGTACAAGTTGGACTACCACTTGGCCAAACTAATCAGAGTCTTACTATTCAAAGCATCATCCATGGATTAGCAGCAATGACACTACTTGGGGGCTTGATAGAATTTCAAGCTCCTCCTCAAGCCCACTGACTATCAAAGCTTAAGAAGCACTCTAGCACAGGATATTTATGAAGCGGAGTTATAATGCAGGGGTGAGAAGCATGGCTATACTGTCAGACAGGGCAAATCTCAGCTAAGCCAATTTCGAGCCATGTCACTTATTTGCCTCAGTTCAGTTTCTACATCTGAAATGGGCCAATAATTGTATTCCCATTGGGGTTGCTGTGAGAATTTAATGCACTTATACACGAGAGAGTCAATTCCTAGGCAGGTTGATAAGAAGTCTGGGGGTCCCTAAGGAGGAGAAAGGGGTCTGGGGCTCTCAAAGCAGAGATAGGGGTCTGGAATTCTCAAGGAGGAGGAAAGAACAAACGTCTTTTTTTTTTTTTTTCCCCTCTTTCTCTCTATACACTCCTTAGTCTTAGTCACATAAAACATTTAGAATTAAAGATTTTAAAATTTAAAAATAAAAACTAAAAAAAAAAAAAAAAAAAAAAAAAGACCTGAACTGATGATTACACACAAACAATTCAGTTTAAACTCTGTACTAAGGATTATATAACAGTTTCTCCTTTCTGAGAACATTCTGGTTAATCCTGTTATCTTAAAATGTAAATTATGGGAGTGGGTCTCCTAAGATCTTTACAACCTTGAGACATTCTTTCGATTTAGACTGCAGCCATGAAATTAAAAGAAGCTTACTCCTTGGAAGAAAAGTTATGACCAACCTAGACAGCATATTCAAAAGCAGAGACATTACTTTGCTGACTAAGGTCCGTCTAGTCAAGGCTGTGGTTTTTCCTGTAGTCATGTATGGATGTGAAAGCTGGCCTGGGAAGAAGGCTGAGAGCCGAAGAATTGATGCTTTTGAACTGTGGTGTTGGAGAAGACTCTTGAGAGTCCCTTGGACTGCAAGGAGATCCAACCAGTCCATTCTGAAGGAGATCAGTCCTGGGATTTCTTTGGAAGGAATGATGCTAACGCTGAAACTCCAGGACTTTGGCCACCTCATGCGAAGAGTTGACTCATTGGAAAAGACTCTGATGCTGGGAGGGATTGGGGGCAGGAGAAGAAGGGGCCGACAGAGGATGAGATGGCTGGATGGCCTCACTGGCTCGATGGCCATGAGTCTGAGTGAACTCCGGGAGTTGGTGATGGACAAGGAGGCCTGGCGTGCTGCAATTCATGGGGTCACAAAGAGTAGGACATGACTGAGTGACTGAACTGAACAGTTCTATAACCACCTTTTTTTTTTTTTTTTTAGTTTCTAATGATCCTGCATTTTTCTTTTCTTTTTTTTTTAATTTTTAATTTTTTAAATTTTAAAATCTTTAAATCTTACATGCGTTCCCAAACATGAACCCCCTCCCACCTCCCTCCCCACAACATCTCTCTGGGTCATCCCCATGCACCAGCCCCAAGCATGCTGCACCCTACGTCAGACATGGACTGGCGATTCAATTCTTACATGATAGTATACATGTTTAAAATGCATTTTAAAACCTGGGATAAGTTTAATCCCCAAAGTTTAAAAAAGACACTCCTGATCTTCTTCTGTGATGCTGAATTGCCACAGTATCTTTTGAAAGATGGGGAACATTAACTTGCTGCTGAAGGGTCTCAATAACAATACTGTTTCACAATTAGGTCGATTCTGTAGAAAACAAGGGAAATGGGTAAAAGTGCCATATGTGTTGCTCTATCTCTCTGCGAGACATGCCAGACTTGTGTTCTAGGGGTGTGGATTTGGGTATGAAACCTTCAGCTCCCTCCTGTCCTTACTTTGCCCCTGTATCTCAGATTCCCAACTGAGCAGGATGAGAATCAGGGCATGCTTCCTGGAGGAGTTGCCTCAAGTCTAGGTAGAAATTCAACGTCCCAATTGTGGTTGAGACTATCTAGAGGATCCGAAAGGTACATGGAAGGCTTTATAGGACTAACTTTACTTTGTGGTGCTACTTGGAGAGATGTAACACATGTCTTGGGACAGACACTGATTCCTGACTCAAAAACTTGAGTTTTGAGGGAAGCTACTACTTTTGGAGATGAATGGTTTGAACATGAAACAAGGGGAAATAGACCTCCTTCCTACTGGGAGCCAAGCGGTTCCATAACAAAACCGCTTTACTGGATGTATTCTTAAAGCACACACTAAGACTTTAAACTATGCTAACTTGGCTGACATAGAACAGGAGGGAAGGAAACTCCTGGTAAATTCCTAGATAGACTATGGGAGGCTCTCCACAAGTTTACTGTAATTGATTTCAACTTTCTCACTCACTCAGCACCAGATATCTGCCATAAGTTACTAAAACAGGCGTTCAGACCAAATCAGTCTCTAGAAAAACTGTTACAGCAGACAATATATTATAGTAGAGAATATGAGAAGAATAAATCAAAGAAGAGGCCCAGGCTCTAGTGATGGTTGTGAAAACTGCTAAGAATCAGCCTGAAGAGAAAAATGCCCAGAGGGACCCAGGTGAAAAGGGACAGACCTGTTATTACATGGAAAGGAGGGGCACCTCAAGTGAGCTTGCCCTCAGGCACCAAAGCCGCTCCCAGTTCCATGTCCAGTCTGCAAAGGACCACACTGGAGAAGAGACAGCCCTCTGAGGCCTAGGTCCCAGAGGTTGGGCTCTCAGGACAATCAGTACTGAAGGTGCCCAGGGGTCCCCACACAAGCACCTGTTCTAATAAAATCTGAGGAACCCCAGGTGTTAATAATGGTGGGGGGGGGGGCGGGGGGCAATCCAGTCAATTTCCTTTTGGACACTGGGGCAACTTTCTGTGTCCTCCTGAAGCCCGGGCCCACTTTCCTCCTGATCCACTACTGTAATGCGATCTCTGTATGAGCCAAGTGTTATTATTCCAATCATCCTTTAAGCTGCAACTGGGACTCTGTGCTATTTTCTCACGAGTTTCTATTTGTGCCAGTCTCCCTCACCCCTTCTGGGGAGAGATATACTGAACAAGGTCTAGGCCTCTGTTTTCATGAATATGGAGCCTGCTCTTTCTCTCCCATTAATCTAACAAAATGTAAATCCTAGAGTGTGGGCTGATGGAAAAACTATGGGTTGAGCACAAAATGCTGTCCCTGTCATCATTAAGCTCAATAACTCTCACCTATTTTCACATCAAAAGCAGTATCCACTAAAGCCTGAGGTTAATGAATGGGCAAAATATTACTGTACTGACTTCTCATGATGTAAGCGGGAGCTTAAACTCGAAAATTCAGAGCAACAGTACTCTACCTTTAAAGCTCCTGTAACTCAAGGAGTGTCAAAAGCTCTAGGAATAGAATATCACACTGTTCCTGGGGACCCCAATCTTCAGAAAAAGTTGAAAAGGCTAATGACATTATTAAGAGGCATCTGCATAAGCTAACTCAGGAAGCACAAGACAGTTGGTTTAAAGTTTGACCCATAGCTTTAATGAGGCCTGAACTGCCCCTAAGAAGAAGGGACTGTCTCTATAGCAGACTGATTTTGTGCACAGATATTGTCATAGATCCTGAAGTCTTAGAATTAACTATGTGACTCAGCTTTTAGCTTTTCAACCTTCTCATCAATTGAAGGCTTCCCATGGTGGGTTTCTCCATTCAAGAAAAGGACTTTCTTCAACTCTGAGAATACCTTCACCAACAACAATCATATGTGACGCCTCTTCTTGATCTGATGACATCTAACAATCTTAAGATGGAATGATGTAACTATGGAAATAATGTGATTTTTAATTTTGATTATGTTTTAACTTGGTTTAATGACTCTTTTGCCTTACATCTGTAACTGTACAATGGGGTTTGTTTCTAACTGTCTGAAGGCTTTTAAGTTACAAATGGTTGTCCAGGCTCCTAGAAGTGCCACAACCTCCTCCAACTATTACCTGGGGCTCCTGGATCAGAGGCCCTCAATATGAGGGTCAGGAGAATATGCTGCCTCAACAATTGAGGGACAATGCCTCTCAATACCAGGAAGTAGTTATGGAATGAAAATGATGCCCCTTTCCCTGGCAACATAATTCTCCTAAAAGAAAAGAGGGGAATGAGAGAGTCAATTCCTAGGCAGATTGATAAGAAGTCTGGGGTCCCCAGGGAGGAGAAAGGGGTCCAGAGCCCTCGAGAAGGAGAAAGGGGTCTGGAATTCTCGAGGAGGAGGAAAAGACAAACATCTTTTTCTCTCTCTCTCTCTCTCTCTCTACATTCCTTAGTCTTATTCACATAAAATGTTTCTTTCTTTAAGCCTGGAACAGATGATTACACAACAAACAACTCAGTTTAAACTCTGTACATATAACAACAGTGTATCCTGCTTCAGGACAGTTTCTCCTTCCTGAAAACATTCTGGCTAATCCTGTTATCTTACAATGTAAATTATGACAGTGGGTCTCCTCAGATCTTGACAACCTTGAGACATTCTTATGATTTATTTAACAACTAATTTAAAAAGTATAGAACTCCCTTGTTTAGACTAGTGAGGGGGGCACTCTCCACCCCTCTTCTGATGTCTGTATAAGAAGCATTCTCTGTCCCCTTTCATACCTTAATAAAGCTCTGCTACACAAAAGCTCTTCAGTGATCAAGCCTGGTCCCTGTTTCCGAAGCTAAATCTTCTTCAGGGATCACAAATCCAACACTGTTCACCTTAAGCTATCATACATGCAAAGCACACATCACAATACCTAATAGCTAAGTACTCAATAATTGTAAATCACTAATAGGAATATGCATCAGACGTAAGACTAGACCAGATAAATACCTCCTTTATCCTCTTTAAAGAAAAGAGTTTTATAAAAAGGATTTAAGAGGAAAAGGGTGGGAGAAATCAATTGATGCATAAATATCTTCAGTTTGAAATGCCTTTGATTCTTCAGATGAAAGAGTATTCAGTAGGAAGCTAGGAATATGTTTCTGAAGATCATGAGAGAAGGTGGGATGTGGAATATAAAAGTGAAAGTGTTAGTTAGTTGTGTCTGACTCTTTGTGACCCCATGAACTGTAGCTCACCAGGCTCCTCTGGCCATGGAATTCTCTAGGCAAGAATACTGGAATTGGTTGCCATCTCCTCCTCCAGGGGATCTTCCCAACCCAGGAATCAAAACAGTGCGTCCTGCATTGCAGGTGGATTCTTTATCACCCGAGCAATCAGGGAAGCCCATACTTCAGAGAATTGTGGGAATAAAAAGAGATCACATGTGCGCCAGTGCTTTACAATTTGTACAAATGTGAACCATTCAATCTTCTCTTTGGCTTAGAGTATTAAACTGTTCGTGATGGAGAGTCAGGACATGCTCCATGGGTAAATGGAGCTCCCAGAGGGCTTGTGCAGGGCTCAGGGAAATGTCCAGCTTAATGTGTGGTGCACCACAATTTTACTGCTTCAAACCAAATGCTGTGGAGAATGAGCAGTCAGCAGAGAAGGTGGGGACAGGAGCAAGAGCATGATCGAGCACTTTAAGAAATGGAAAGAGTTGCACAAACCGTCAAGTGAAGCCAGAGGTCAAAAAGCAGTCCACTGGATATGAGCAAGAGGTCACTGATGCTATCTGCTGAGATATTAGAGTGCCTTGCCCAACCTGGTACCTGTTAGCTGGCAGAACTGCACTGCTTTTCATGGCCAATGCTAACAGAATGACCCCCAGATAGCCTTGCTCCATCCCAGCCATATCCTGAATTATTCAAACCAACCCATCCCCACCTGACTTTCACTGCCAGAGTCTCTGGCTCTTGAAATCAATTCTTATTGAAGATCTCACATCATCCCCTCAAAAACAGTAGCTGACACTTGATATTGATATTCTGTTCTGACTTCTGGCTGACTCTCTCCAGTATATTTTGAGTGTTTCTTCTGACCCAATTTTTACTTATGCTCCTTATTAGGTATTGATCTCTGAATTCCCTCCTGATTGTACTTGGCATTCTTTTCTTTGGACTGTATTTTTTCTGCTTATTCCAAGTAATCATCTTGCCAGCCTAGATCTTGTCTTGAAATTCAGCCCAAACAAACCTATGGTCAGTGATCCATAGACTATCCCATTACCAGCATGCTTGCATGCTAAGTTGCTTCAGTCATGTCCAACTCTTTGTGACACTATGGACTGTAGTCCTCTAGGCTCCTATGTCCGTGGGATTCTCCAGGCAAGAATACTGGAGTGGGACATTTCTCTGAGAGTGTCTTTGGATGAAATTAACATTTAAATCAATAAACTGATGAAGCAGATTGCCCTCCCTAACGTGGTGAGCCTCATCCAATCAGCTAAAGCCCTGAGTAGAACAAAAAGGCTGATTCTCCCCCAAGTAACAGAATCTCTCTTGCCTGGCTTCCTTTAAACTGGGACACTGGCTTTTCCTTGTCTTCAGATTCAAACTGAAGCAATGGTTCTCCATGAATCTTGGAGATTCTCCATGAATCACCATCATTGGCTTGGTGTCTTTGATCTCCAGCTTGTTGACTCACCCCACCCTGCAGGTCTTGAGACTCATCAGCCTCTATCATCATGTGAGCCAAATCCTTACAGTAAATGTCTTTGCATATATATATATATATATATATATATATATATATATATACACAGACACACACATACATACATATACACATACTTATACGCACACATACATATTAGAGAACAAGAAGGGGGAGGGTAGTATGGGGGAGAGAGAATGTATGTCTCTCTATATATATTCATTATCCATTGGTTCTGTTTCTCTGGAGAGATACAGATGGAGTAAGTTCAATGGGGCTGGCAGAGTCTGTACGAAAGCACAGTGATTCCAGTCTATAGTAAAGCACAAATTCCAGCTGTATCATTTATTAGCTATGGTTAGATTACTTAGCCTCTCTAATCCTCAATTCCCCACTCTGTTTTACTAAAATCCCAGTCCATTCCAGTGTCAAGCATATGGCAGGTAAACGTTGAGTAAATGAATGAACCAATGCAGGTGAAGAAACCAGAGTCACTAATTGATACATATTTCATTAGCAGCTAATGAAAAAAATCAACCCTTCATATTAAAGCAGAGTTATGTCACTACTTAAAGGAAAAGTTTAAAGTCTCATCAAACTGAGAGGTTTACTTAATCATTACTTCACAATTTACAATTTCCTTTTGAGTTGGTTATAATTTTTGTCCCCATTTTACCTATGAGAGGACCAAGGTACAGAGAGGTTACAGACCTAATAAAACTCCTGAAAGACTTACTAAAGGAATATTGGGATCGCTTTCAAATAGTCCTTTGAAAGTTTGCTAATTTTGGCTACTATTTTCTCCTTCCTTTTGTCCCTGTCACAGGGTTCTTCCTCCCTGCTTGACCACCTTCATATCTCAGTATGGGAGAGGGTCCTAGGATGCATTCATGTACAAAAGAGACCCTATAATTTCGATGCATTAAGGACTAGGAGTTTGGAAGCACTCACCATCTGTCTGCTAAGTACTTCTCCTTCCATCCTACAATGTTGTTCTTAGTAAGGAATGAGGTGTTATTTGAAATTATGAGGTGCAGTCTTACTTTTTTTTTTTCCAACACAGCAACCCAGAAACAGAAACCAATATCTTTAGTCCTCCGTCTACCTCTTACAAGATATGTCTCTGCCTCAGAGGTTTCAGGGCACAATGAGTTTAGATTTAGAGTATTTACGTTTTCCCCAGGTACTATTAAATCACTGTCTATAAGTGGGGTGGGGTTGGGGTCAGAGCTGGAAAAATCTATAAAGAGAAAGCGGCAAGTAAGCCACATGGAAAGGAAACCAAGGAATTAAAATGGTTGGTCTGTCACATTGTATATTCTTGTGCACTCACGATATTTTGAAATATTGTTCATGGGTATGATCTTGGAGAAGAGGGTTCTGAGCTGGGCTAGTTCTAAACTACTTGCAAACTGACTTTGGAAAGACCTTATAACATGTTATTAAACAATAATTATTGTTTGTGAGAGACAGTGAGAGTGACGTCGCTCAGTCGTGTCTGACTCTTTTCAACTCCATGGACTGTAGCCCACCAGGCTCTTCTGTCCATGGAATTTTCCAAGCAAGAGTACTGGAGTGGGTTGCCATTTCCTTCTCCAGGGGATCTTCCCAAGCCAGCAATCAAACCCAGGTCTCCCACATTGCAGGCAGACATTTTACCATCTGAGCTACCAGGGAAGTTTGTATCTTGTACCTTACCTGGGAGATATAAACTAAATATCTTACATCTGGAGTTACTGCAAACCAGGATACTTTGGCGCATGATGTACCAGAAAAAGCTTTCAGAGACTAAATTAGCATAGTGTAAATATCCATCCAGCAGAGCAGGTAATTTTCTCATTACTCATCAAATGAGCTCCTAAGCATTCATTACTCTACATGTTGGATCTTTGTAGAAATAACTCACAGGCAGCTGAATCATTTCAGAGCAAATTTCCCATCACTTTCCTTCTCTGTATGGCTTAGGCCTTTATGGATCCTGAATAACATAAATATGCTGGTTCCCTACTGGCAAGGATGACTATGGATTTTATTTTAAATCAAGCAAGGAGAAAACCCTAGGGGGGAAATCTCATTATATTAAAATGCATTTAGAGATGTCTGGTTTTCCTGAACAGACTTATATTTATCCAATGTCTATGTTTTCCAAATTTATTCTTTTCTCAGAACAAAATGAAGAGCATCTCAAATAGCATCATTTTTAACAGAAGCACAAGAGAATGAGAAATGCTGCCTTCACCCAGCATAATCCTGTAGAGCTTGAGGTATTTTCTGTGATGCTTTGAATCAGTCTGACTCTCTCCTCTACTGTGTAATTTTTAAAGATGTCAGTGTGGGGCATCAGCAGCTGAAAATTCAGAATACCAAGCCAGTCCTCCCCTGTGACTGCCACAGAGCCGTCGCCCGCAGGATAAGCCTTCATCACTGACGTAGGTACTTTTCCAGTTTTACTATTTTTTAATCTGGAAAATCCCCTACCTCCTCCATTCCTGCACAAAACTTTCTGCCTGAATGACTTTCAGACTGAGGGCCATACACATATTCTGCTTCTTTCCACTTCAGGCTCCCCAACCCCTCAACTTTTATGGGCTAAAAAAAAAGTCACATTTAGAGGAAAACAATTCTGATCATAAAGTGTTTTGCTGTGATATCAGTGCATTCGCCTTCACTTCCCCCAGCCCATTCCAGGTTGCTCTACGACGGTGATAGTTGTAACTAGGAGCTTCATTGTCAAGTTTCTGAGGACCAAGCAGATTCTCTTCTTCTTAACTGTACAAGAATATTAAATGTTTAATGAAGTAAACACATTTCAGCAACACGTCCTGTTTTCAGAATCCAGCTTATTTGTTAATTATTATTGAAAACATTAATATTTCAAAATACCCTTTGGTCAAGAAGTCTTTAAAGAGACTAGAACATCCACTTATTTCAATTAAAGGTATTACTTATTGAATTCTTACAGTTCTGTTCGGCATAAATGATCCCTTCACAACTCTGCTTCTCTCCTTTGTTTCCTGGGATTCGTTCTCTCTCTCTCTCCTTGTGCATTAAAAACCTAAGCTGGCTCTCATGCCTCAGAGCGGGGTTGTGTGTTGCGGGGGTTGGGAGTAGAAGTTATACGTTGTCCCCCACCCAGCCCCCAGACAAGGATTTTCCATCGCCTAAAAGGAGCCGTCAAATTTTAACACTGCGAGGCACGACTTCTAATCTCATTCTTCCCGGAAAAGTACAAACAGTTCCTCAACCGAGGTCCCCCCTCCCACGCGCTCCCCAGCTTGCCCTCCCCGCGGAGAGCCCCGAGACAGCCTCCCCAACACCTATGAATCATCCGAGAGGCTGCCACCGCGGGACTATTTGCATATGCGCCCTCCACCACCCCTCCCCTTCTTGGCGCCTAAAGCACAAAACAAAGGACAAGATTATTGCTTTATGATTATTCTTTTTAATCTCTCCTATGACCAGCGCTACTAGCTTCTCTCGCCCACGTCTTGTTTTGAGCATCGCAAGGCCAGCTTCGTCTGGTACCCAGGGTTTGCGCACTGAATGAACCAGCAGAATTTTGTAGCGTCCCAGCATCCTTGAACCTGTAGCTGTTCCCATACTACCCGCTCCCCAGAAGCCTAGTCAATCCTATAAGGCATGTACGGCGCCTCTGTGGACTAAGAAGTTCAACATAAAACCCTAGGCTCCGATTGCAAATTCAATCCCAAACAGCGTCATCTATTTTGCCCTCCTCAAACAGCTCTCAACTCCAAGCCTTGAACTCAGCAAACCCACGCTGGTTGGGTTAACTACCTACCATTCCCTACCCTTTCCCCCAACTCCTTTGAAATCTCTGTGATGATTGCTCTGACGTACTTTAAAATAACGTGTACTAGTCTCTCTCCGCAACTGACCATATTAATGCGAACTCCAAGCCCTCGATGCTACTTTGATAAAATGAAGAAATCACTCATAAAAATAGCAACCCACGTAGCCTGACCATATATGGAGCTGGTGGGGGTTGACAGGGATGCCCCTTCGGACCAGCTTTTTTTTTAAAGCAAATTGCAACTGAAATCCCCCACCCCTTGCTCCTCCTCTGCCTTCCCCTTCCGTTTCATGACTCAACCAAAGACTCAACTCAGCAGGGGAAATTTTTTGTATATATATAATCGCATATAGTCCATGTATATAACACATACACATACATACACACACCTATACAAACAAAACAATATCAGAAGACCAGTCGAGAGATAAATGAATTTGCCCGTGCCTGGGTGTTAAAGTGGAATCATAAGAATAGTCCCGTTCGGGTGTTTATAAAAGACTAAAATACAAAGCTTTGCAGTAAAGCGAGCTGGGAGCTGAGTCAAGCGCTCAGTACCTCGCGGCTCCTCCCCTCCCACCCCCGCCCGCGTCCTCCCCCCGCCCTCCCCTCAACACTTCCTCCCCGCCCCTCCAGGAGATGGCTATTAAAAGCTGCTGACGTCAAAAGGGACGGCCATCTTTGATGAGGGCAGAGCTCACGTTGCATTGAAGACAAAACCTCGGGGAGGTCAGGCGCTGTCTTTCCTTCCCTCCCGGCTCCGCGGCTCCTCCACACTTGGAACCTGCAGGGGCCAGGCGAACACCACCCTCTGGAGAAGCCAAGGTAAGGAGACCCCTCCCCAGGTCGTGGATCTGGCACTGGCTGGCTGCATACCCAGAAGGGACCACAGCTGGGCAGACCAAGTGAGCTTGAGCAAATACAAGAATTTGTGCACCCAGGGTGCGGTATTCCATCTGTGTGCGTCCGGCTAGACTCTCGCCTAGGGCTTTATAAAGTATTTTCGAGGTGAGCTGCTTAGGGAAGGGGTGAATGGGGATAGTGCAGATGGAGCGATGGGGTGGAAGCGCAAGAATACGTACGGAATAACTTACTCTTTTGAAACAGTAGTGGGACCCTCTCTCTTCCATTTTGCGATGCAGTTTTCAGAGATGTTTAGGCTGCTGTTTTTATTCTCCCCCCACCCCCCCTTCTGTAGATGAAAACAAACCAACCCTGTCGTTCTGACCTTATTATCATGACTGCTGTCGTTAGGGCGCTGTTATCCAGGGAAAAATTAGGTAGAAGGCAGGGTGCGGGCGCTGGGAGGCGAAAGAAAGGGGAGTTCCCGCCCCGGGCAAGCTGAGCTGCAGCCGCCACAGCAGCCTCCATGCCCCACAGACTTGATTTATGCCGCCTGCTCCACGTCAACAGCAGGCTGGCGGAAGGCGGGCGGGTAGTGCTGGGTGGGAGGGCTCTGCGGAAGACTGGCGGGGGCGGGGGCTCGGGCTCGCCTCCGGGACTGCGGCGGCCCGCGCTCAGCACCCTGGACAGCAACATCGGGGGACTGCGTTGGCGCCCGCCACCTTTCAGCACCGCGGATAGCGGTCCGGCCACAGCGCCGCATCTACCTGCGGCAGAGACGCCTGGCCAGGGCTAGTTTCAGGCCAAACTGCTTCTCTGAGACTCCGATCTCTCGGATATCCCTAATAGAGCAGGCATAGTAGGTTAAAAGGGAAAAATAAATCCTTCCTACCGGACCCCTCTGCAGGCAATTACCAGTTCCCATGCTTAGCTCCTGTATAGCTTCAGAAAAAAGTCTACTTATGGAAATTTTCTGTGTTACTCTCTCCCTCTCCTTACCCCCCCGCCTTTTTAAGGTAGAAAACAAACACATTTTTAAAGATCTGTACTTATCTTCCAGTAGGAAATCAGGGGTTTTATTTATTGACACAAAATAGATCTGTCTACAGATCCTAGGTGGTCATGGATAAGGGTATATATGAAGATGGCAACACGATCTCTTTATAGGAGTGTTATATCTTTTGACATATATCTATTTGATAAAAAAAAATATGGGGGTAATTGAACTAAGCGAAATCAACTTCAATAATGAATCCCTCTTCCTCTTCTTTATCTTTGTAATTAGGCATGAACAGAAGCACATACCCATAAAAATACATCTGTAAGAAATATTATGGGTCTTTCAGGGTGTAGATTTAACCTCTTTGGCCATGATTTCAGAATGAGAGGAAGTGTTTCCTATGGACATTGGTTATCTCAGGATAATTTTCTGATTTTGACAACATTAAGACTGGTTTTCCTCCGGAGAATCCAACCGTGCCCTTCAGTGTGATGCAGATGGAAGGACCATAGTGTTAGACTGAAACTGGACTCTGACCTAAAGATCTACTGTAATTTCCTTTACAGCACTGCGGGATTTTGCTGAGGCAGTGATAAGTACTTTAACTATTTTCTACTCTGACATTTTGAGCCTCTGAGTGAACAAAAATTGTTACAGGGATATTTCCAGCCATTTGGCATAGACAAAAATCAATATAAAATGACCAGGAACAAAACTGTGCTCGCTGAGTAGTTGTTAAATAAGAGTAACAGCATCATGTGTAAGAATGTAGATACCACATATTAAATAAACGTTAGCATGATCCCTTGAAAAGCCTTAAAATAAGATCTTATATTGGGGCTAGTCATTAAGTCCAGTCATTTATATGCTAGAGGTGCTCAAATGCCCTATCCACATAGAGAAAGTATTTTTCATTCCTGGCTATTTATTTACTACTGTTCTACAGTTTTTTATGGATAACTATGTGGTTCCATGTAAGTATATATTCAACTGTTGTTGGATACAAATGTAAAATTGTTATTGAAGTGTATGTAACTGCATAGATGAATTTTATAACTCTGCAGTCTACAGATGAAATAAACAACTGTGTTTTAGTGATGGGAGGAGGGGAGACAAGATGGCTAGGAGTCTTTAAAAATGCTTTGACTCCATGCTGCATGTCCAGACAGCTCTCTGCGTAGTTGCGACAAATGAAAAAGCTCAACGCTTCCGGAATTACGTGCTTGGTCATTAGTAATTACTGCTGGGTTTGTTTGTAGTGGAAGACTGGGACGGTGGGGCAGAGGTAGAGGACTGCAGTGAAGCTGGCAAAGGGCACAGATCTGGGAGGAAGTGTTGATGTGCACAATTATGGAGCTAATGGCTTACTGAGAAGTTAAACAGAAATGTAATTGAAACATGAATTTTAACATTTACATTATTGATAAGCTTCAGGGAAAAAAATCGAGATATTTCCTATCTTAAGTTTTAAATTTAAAAAATCCAGGGCAATACAGTGAGAAGAGGCAGAAGCAGATGGATGTAAAGACTTGCCAAGAAACATTAACACAGACCTTCTGATGGCCCCTGCCTGTTTGCTCGCTGGAATTTTCTGCTTTACCACCTTGGCATTCAGAACACGAAACAATTTGTAATCTTATTAACCTCTCCATGGTAAAATCTCCCAAGAATTCACTATCTTATTTTCACTTTGTTAGACATGCATGACCACACATGCACAAACACAGTACAAACTGCCCCTGAATTAGATTATATAAAGACACTTCTGAAGTCTTAAGTCTTGACCATCAACCAGAAGACTGAGGTGTCTGCCAGTAGCACCTCCTCTTGCAGCAGGCAGCCTTCAGCAGATCGTGTAGGTGTTGGCAATCAGGAGAAGTGAGAGATAATTTGAGAGAGAAGTTGAGAAAGAAGATATGAAGGATTAAAAATACATGAATCTGCTTTTTATATGATGCACTATGAATAAACCTTTTCTCACATCATGGAACTGATTTACAGCTCTATAAAGGGAAGAAAATTGGTGTTTTCAGCCTCAGTGCTAGATACATTTCTGCAATGTCATCCCTTATCAGCAGAGACAAACCTGATTGAAAGATATTGATCAATCAGTGAGCAGCAGATGCATAAATGAACCCCACTGAAGATATAAAATCTCATGCTTAAATGGTTTTTGACCTCAAGAAGTTTAACATCTAGTATTCTTAATGAAAACAATAAACACCAAACATTTGTAAATAATACCAGAAAGAAAATACAATAAAACAGTAGAAGGAAAATCATGAGGGAGTATATAATTATTTGCTAAGTCAATGTGACCAAAAGTAAGGAATGAAAATTCTTAGGGCAATATTTCATTGGACTAGAATGGTTTGACAGAAGAAACAGAACCTGAGCTGGCCTTTGGAGGTTGGAGAGAGGTGGAGGGAAGTCTGCCAAGTAAAAGTTACAGCATAGGTAGGACTACAAGTTAAACACGCTCAAGTTATGCTCAGCAAACCCTAAAAATGCCCATCCATTTGGGTGGAGTGGGAAGCTTGTAAAGGGGAATATGCTAGAACAGTGAGTTAGAGCCATCTATGAAAGGCTTTGAATGCTACACTGAGGAATTAGTGCTTTATCCTTTGAAGATGATTTCTGAGCAGAAGCTGATGTACAAAGTAGCCATGTCTTTTTTTAGCATTTTGGAATTGTTGTTGACTGAATGGAACTAAATTTGCATTCTCTCATGAATAGACAGTGGCAAAGTATTATCATAAAGGATGATAAATTTAAAAAATAATAACCAGTCCTCATTTAGTCATCTGTTAAGATCACCCTGCATGGAGGGAATATTCTCAGATATAGAGAATGGGCTTGTAGGAGAAGGAGAGAATGGGACAAATGTATATATACACTACCATGTATATACATATATATACTACCCTGTGTAAAATGGATAGCCGGGAAGTGGCTGTGTAATGCAGGGGGCCTGCCTGGTGCTCTGGGAGGGCCTAGCGTGCTGGGATGGGAGGAGGGGAGGGAGGCTCAAGGGGAAGGGGAAATATGTGTAATGATGGCTGATTTGCACTGTTGTACAGCAGAAGCCAACAGAATACTGTAAAGCAGTTTTCCTCCAATAAAAAAATAAAGGAAACCAGATATCTCAAAAAATAATACATTTTAAGAAAGATCATCCTGCAGTATACACATGGGCTTCTAAGTCCTACCCAGAAGTTAATTGTAAGTTTCAAATTTTAGTTATTGACTGGAACAAATTATTCAAGATGAATGTCTACCAAGAAGGTTCAGAATCGGGTCAGAAATCTGGGGATGAGAGGTATCCAGAAGGCACACTTGAATAATAAACATGTGGAACACTCTTGTGGACTCTGAGTATTCTGCATTGTCAAATATACTAACTGGATAGATGGGGAAAGAGGCCAGATTTTCTATTCATGCTTCAGGCAGCATGACACACAGAACCAGTTCCCAGTGGCCAAAACTGGAGAAAAAAGAAAGGAAAGAAGGAATACAAGATGCTATGATGAAAGTTTGAAAAACTGAGGTAAGGTGGGTAGTATATCATATTTCTTTCCCTACCATCCTAGCATCCTAGCTGATTACTCTCACTCCAGGGCTTGCTTGAGGTCTGAGCTATACCCGTTTTGTTTTTAATCTTGTAGTTGCTACTCTCACAACAGAGCTTCACAATTCCAAATTCTGATGGAACTGCTGAACCCGAAATAGTCCGTGGCTTCATGTGGAAAAATAAATGGCAGTTGCAGACATAGATCTTGTTGCTATTTCAATTCTCGCTCAGAAGTGTCAAGGGACTATTCTCATCTGTTCTTCACCAAAACACTGGCAGGAGAGACATCCTTAGGATAACATGTTGATTTCCAAGTTGGCTCCCTGGGGCAAAATTGCAGATAGTGACGTTTGATGCTTTAGAAGGTCAGACTGATGGTTATTAAACTGAGTGCAGAGGGCCTTCCAAGTTATTAAATAGAAGGGAGGAGATAGGACAGAGCACTGAGGAAGCAGAACGTGGTGAGTGGAGACAGTTTTTTAAAAAGTAATCTTACAAGAGGAAAGAGGCTTCAGAGAAATTTCCAGAGAATGCTGTCTACACTTTGAACTCTTCAGAATTACTATCATTGCTGCTTGTTTGTACATAATTTTCTTCCCAAGGATCTCAAAGCACTTCGCCCAATATAAAACTCCAAGCAGTTTTCTAATGTCTAAATAAATGATAAACCATAGTCAGTTCATATATGATATTAGATAACATTTAGTAAGCCATAAATCTGAGAACAGAGATACCCAAAGCAGTGATTAATCAGAATAGGTCTGTGGGGGAGAACAGTGAACCTCTAATTCTAAAAGCTTTTACCTGTGCTAGCTCACTGAATCCTCATAACAGTCCTGTAATCAGGTACCATTATTTCCATTTTACAGAAGAGGAAACTGAGGCGAAGAAAGGCTAAATAACTTGCCTAACATTACAGAGCAGAGCCAGGTTTAAATGCAGTCCGTGTGATTTCAGAGTCTAAGCTATACACTCTGCGGCCTCTTGCAGCGTCTACATTTTTCATGTTGGAGAAATAGGGCACAGAATATCCATGATTTTTTGTTTGTTTGTTTGCAGTATCTTTCCCCTTTCAGTTTGACGGCAGAGCATGATGGCAAGGATGCTAGCTGCTCAGGAGCCAGGAGCTCTGGATTTAGACCCAAAGCAACTGCTTTTTATTTTCTTTAAATGAATCATTCAACCACTATTGAATGGTGGAACTGAGTTCCACTTGGAACTCAATTTCTCCATCTACTGAATGACAGAATTGAATGAATGCTTTCCAATATCCTTACCATATTAATGAAGTTAATGAAATCAGTGGTGAAAAGTCTAGGTGGGTGAGTCTGAGACTGTTTACCTGGTGGTCTCTGAGGTTACTGCCTAATACTACTTCAGTAACTGACCTGACTGCCTCTCTCAGTGTAAGATTAATTATATCCACCGCCCCTCTGCTCCTCAATGTTTCTCTCTCTTTTTTCCCCCTCAATAATTTCTTTGACATCATCTTTCTGAGGCCTTTCTGATCAGACTTAAGAAATCCTGACTTTTTTCTCAAAGCCCTAATCTGAGTCATCACTGCTTTGGGGGATCTCCCCTCCTTCTCAATCAGATTTATTGCTGTCTGGCACAGACTGTTTTATTCAACCTGCCTAAACTTTTTATAATTCCTCTTTCAACCCACCTAACTGTTTTTAAATTTTTCTTTCTAAACCCCCTTTTGATCATGACTTCTGCCTCATTTAAAGCAATTGATTAGCTGTTATATCCTCATTCTTCTTTCTTCTCCTACCTCTTAGAAAAGGGGAGACAGAAGCTTTTTATAGAGTCTGTGAGATCATAAGTACTTAAAAAGCAACATTTTCATATGAACTGAATTACATGATTTAAGTAGCCAGCTCAAAAACTAATAAAATTTGGAGGATTGGGAGAAGGTGCTGAAATAACATTACAAAAAAGTTTCAAGGATGAGGCACTAGGAGAGAAGGAAGCTTTGAAGGCTATGAGATTTAAAGTTCAGAGGTTACAGCTGGCGGTACAATATATGTTAATTAAATTCATAGTCATGTGTGGATTAAATTCACAAGTTCCAGAAAAGCCTTGTTCCCCTTGTTGCTATAACTTCATTCTTACTGCAGACTTCAGCATCTTTCCGTCAAAGTAAAGCATGATAACAAGAGGAGATGCTAACTGATTTTCTTACTGCTGACTCACAGAGGTTAGTTTCAGCAGTGATTAACTAATGAGAAGAACAAATCTGTATCCCCAAAAAGAGATGGGGAAAAATCCTGTTCAAGTGTTAGTGCTTCCTTTTAAATGCTTAACAACCATTCTGGAGGAACTCAAAGTGAATTAACAATGCTCAGACTGCATTGGTGCTGAATGACAGCTGCGCTAGGTTTATGAATTGCTTTCTGTGGTTTTGAAAAATAAATTTGATCCTCTTAGTTAGTAAAAGAAGCTGAAGTATAATCCCTGTGAAGGGAAAATTAAAACAACTTACTTATCTTTTATTCTATTGTTGGGTTTTTGTTACTGATTTTATTTGGTTCCTATTACTGAGAGGGGCTTCCCTGGTGCCTAGACTGTAAAAATCTGCCAGTGTGGGAGACTCAGGTTTGATCCCTAGGTTGGGAAGATCCCCTGGAGAAGGGAATGGCCACCCACTCCAGTATTGTTGCCTGGAATTCTCCAGGACAGAGGAGTCTGGTTGGCCACAGTCCATGGCAAGAGTCAGACACAAGTGAGCAACTATCGTGTTATATTACCCAGAGATGGCTAATTCTCATGTCTTAATTTGAGACTGCACTTTCTGTCCACTCATTTTCCAAAATGGTCCATTTCATACTTGAAGAAAACGTTGTTTTCCATCTAGAATGGTTCCAGGTTCAACAAAATGCCTATCTTGCCCCAGTTTCCCCATCATTTTCTATATCTAAATGACCCTAGATATAGCTTTTGAACTTGGGAGATGATTTTTTATGCCTACAGGCTTGAGTGAGTGGTTTCTGTCCTTTGCTGATGACATGTAAGAAAACAAAAGCCTCTCAGCTGCCCCCAGAGGCCAGAGTTTCCCTGTGCTCCTGCCTCATCCCTATTCTAGAGAAATCTCTCAGTGCAGCTTAGAGAGTCCTGCAAGTTGAACAGAATTCCCTTTCCATGGAGAATCTCAAGCCAAATTGCTGATCTCTTTTATTCATGTTCTGTACAGTTTCAAAGAATAGTGAACGACAAATTGTGAAGCAGTATATTTGTTAAATTTTGCTGAGGTTGGTCTGACAGCTAGTTAGAGACAAATCACACGGCAGCATAGACAGAAAGTAGAGAGAAATAAATGCCAGTAAATCTGCTAGGAAGAACACTGGCAAAAGGTTTCAATATGCAATAGTTCCATGGAGTGAATTTTTTCATTTTCATAGGAAAGTCCATTATAACTTCATTATAATACTAGAAAGCAAGATAGTATTCCTGATTTATGCTTGAGAAATTGCTGACTATATGAACTTTTTCCAATTTCAAAGTGACTATCCCTCTATTCCCTCCTCAAACATAAATCAGCTGTCATTATAGCACTCTTCACTAATTCAACAAATATTTATTGAACATCTGTCTTGTCCCAGGAAAGCAGTACTGGTTAGTGAAGATAGAGCAGTGAATAAAACATATGTGATTCTGCCTTCAGTGTATTTTTGCTGGGCATCTGTTCTTGGTGTATTTTTCTTTTAGAAGACACAATTCACCTTGAGTCCTTTTAGACTCAAGGACATTAACCCAACTTAGAAAAGCATTTGGCTCTCTGTCCAAAATATGCAACTGATTGAAAGTTTCTACTCAGTGATCAATGTCCAAGGAAAGGTTGTCATCATAAACAGAATGTAAATTAAGAACCATCCTTAGCCATCTAGGAACTTAGTAAATATCTAAGATATGCCTGTGTGCACATTTGTCTCTGTGTGGCAACAAATTAGGATATCACTAAATGTCCTTTATATTCCTGTTATATTACAGTACCCCAATCTCTCCCTATATAGACCATTCCCCACCACTCATGGGGAGAATAGGTCAGGCTTCAAGAAACATAGTATTTCCTAGGCCAGTAAACCTAGTCCCAACTATAAATTCATGGCACAAAGTAAGAATAGAGTGACTGAGAAAAACAGCAACATCTTTTAGGTGACAGTGCCTCCCAAGCCAATCCACTCCCCTCCTCTGAAAACTCCCTTAAACAAGCTTCAAAGATTCAGGAACACATAGAAGAATGTAATGATCTCCCAGCTCTTGCTTTTCAGAATCTACCTCTTCTTACCAATAAGCAATGCCCCCATCTTCCTTATAAGATTTATCACATTGCTTTGTAACTATGTACTTGTGAATTTCTCTACCTTAACAGACTATAAAGGTCTTTGAGACCAAGGGCAGTGTCTTAACCATCTTTGAATCCTCAGCACTTGTAACAATTCCTGTCACACACCAGGTATACAGGAAAAGATGAGTGAATGGGGATGCCAGCTACCCCTTTGCAGAGATTTCTACCACTGTAAGTAATTTCTTCTTTTATTGATCAGATATGATGATCAGAACAACTCAGAAATACAGATTCACCCTAAATGTTGGAATAAAATTGTGTCCTAAAGAATTATGTTTGTTCATCCCAACTAGCTGCCAAAGTTTGGCAAATAATTAATTTTTCTGACCCGATGTTTTATCACCTATGAGTCAAGAGTTAAAATGCTAATGAAGAATCAGAAGAATCTCAAGAAAAACATTACTAAAAGTAGGTTTATATTCAGATATGAAAAACCACTGAAGAACATGAAGGATATTGCCTATGAGTGATTTAGGCCAGTTTCACATGTAAGGCCAAGCTGTTTAACATAGATAAGCTGTGGAAATTCTTTACTTTCCGTTAGGATAGAAAGGATATTTTTGCTGCCTCTCTTCGCATGTTTACTGAGACATACAGTCAGTGGAGACAGATCGGTGGCTTCAGCTCACTCTTGTTTTTGAGGCCACGCATTTTGCTCGCTTCTGTGATGGAGTGGTGGCCTGGTATATACGAACTCTCCATGTTGAGTTAACTTCTGAGAAAATGTCCTCCAAACACAATAATTTCTAACTTGTCCTTTCAAACATCCGGTGTCCTCTTGCGTAGGAGAGAAGAATAACCTGAGACATGATGTGGTAAATTAGTCCCATTTATCATCCACCTGCCAACACAAGACCCAGGTTTGATCTCCAGGTCAGGAAGACCCCCTGGAGAAGGAAATGGCAAACCACTCCAGTATTCTTGCCTGGAAAATCCCGTGGACTGAGAAACCTGGCAGGGTTGCAAGACAGTTGGACATGACTTAGCAACTAAACAACAACAATCATTAAGAAAAAGCCGTTACCAACGCAGCGCTGAATTTTGCATGCCCCGCCCCCGCCCCTGCCAGTCCTCTTGAGACAAGTCTAAAACCACTGAGCAGTTACTCTGTGCCCTACCTTCCCCAGCTGAGTGGAGGCACCACTTATTGGCCACCAGAAAAAAGTAACTAACTTGTTGTATGCCCATAGTAGCTGTGCTAGACCTTGGCATATATTATCTCATTTAATTTCCATGGCAACCTTAAAAGCCTTTGGAATTTTTGTTTCTCTGACTGCAAAGCCCATGCCTTTCCCTACCACCTTATGGATTTTCTCATGAGTCGCACCCAATACATTGGGATCTTCTTTTAGAAAATGTGCTCTGATGTACAGAACATGAGTCAGCAAAATCCGAAGAATTCTGTCCTCTGGACGAAAAAGTTCAGGTGAGATATGGTGATGCGTGCTACCTGGAGAAACTCATTGAGCACTGAATCAAGTGTCAGAGGGCTGCATGCCTAGCCCATCCCTGCCGCTTCAGTTACATCATCCTGACCAACTTGCCCAGCTTGGGCTGAGCCTCAGTGTTCCGTCTGTATGAAGAAAGCAGCGGCTGCCTTGCATGCGTCTTATGATGCTATGTGGCGCTGAGCTTGTGGAGTATCGTCACCTCCCCCAGGGAAAGAAGGACCTGCTGTCACCATGTTCCGCTGTCCACCATTTGCGGTGCCAGACATCCGGTGTTCTTTATCGCAGGCCACGTAAAGGCTGTGTGCTGCTCTTCCTCTTTGTAGTGTGGGTGTTGCTTACGGAAACAACAGGTCATACCACCACATTATTCTTTTATCCTCAGCAGCATGCACGATAAAATGGGAAAACGTGTCAACAGTCTTTGGTTTTTCTATTTGTGGAAGGATTTTTCAAATGCTTTTGAATAGCACCTCCGCTTCGGGAATGGCTTTGTGAGTCTCAGGATAGCTTTTGGAAATGAAGAAACTCGGGCTATGCTTTATCAAAGCACTGGTCCCCTCTTGCTTAAGGCCTTGGGTGTTAAGGCCCTTGAATTAGAGATGATATGCAAAATTCCCTGCTCTGCTTTAGCTTAAGAAAACATAATTTGCTGTAAGTTAGTGAACTGTTGCTGAAGCTACGTCTGTTGGCTTCATTTTGTATTGAGTGTTAATATTTTTGTTGGGGACCATTGGGCTCCGTATTAAATATTGTACGTGGGCAAGTGTGTTTTTGTATATGCACATAATATATAGGCAGAGAGGTACAAACACAGACTCTCTTGCGGCCAGCTCCAGGGACAAGATTGCTTCATGCGTCACCTCATCAAAATCTTTACCTTTATTCATGAAAACCAATAAATATAAAATCAAATCTATAATAGAACAAGTCATGTGAACTGTGAAAGGTATGCTCCAGCCTGCTTTCACAGAATGATTTCCCTCCAAAGTTGGGAAATGCTCCCAAACAATTCTCTATGCAGCAGCGACCTTACATTTTGGGGGAATTCTTGCAAATTGAGACTCACAAAAGGAGGAAGGGCTTCAGAGATAAGTGTACTCAGGCACAGCAAGAATATCTTGGGTTCTGGCTTCCCTCTTATCCCTCCCAAGATGCAGAACATGCCTCAGAAGATTTGCAGCTTGGAGGAGCAGAACACGTAACCTCTCTATGGATAAGAAAAAGAAAAAGCCAAATGGAGAACTGGGCTCTACTTGCTCACTGCCTGTTTCCCATCTTACAAAGCACTTAAGTTGGGTGTTGGAAGGGCAAATCAAGGAAGGAGTGGAGGGCATGGTGGAAACTATCTTCCCAAAGAGTGAAGGTCCCCATTTTAAGGGACGAGGGAGGAATGAACAAGTCTGAGAGGCGGAGAATGGATGCTCCTTCCACACAGCTAATAAGAGAGGAAACTTGAGTTTTCAGATCCCAAGCGCAATACTGCTGACCCTCCACAGTCATTGCTCTTTACTCTGGGACACTGGCTCTCAAACTGCCATCTCTGTACCAGCAACATCAGTGTCCCCCGAGTTTGTTAGAAATGCAGTTCTCAGGCCCCATCCCATCCCACCAAGTCTGAAACCTCAAGGATGGGGCAAGAGTCTTCCTGTTTCATCACTTCCAAATGATTCTGATACATGCTGCAGTTTGGGAACCAGTAGCCTTTAGTAGGTCCTTCAAGTTTTCACACTGATCTTAAATGGGGTCTGATGAGAATGAGGCATTTCCCCTGTTCTCTGCCACCCAAAAGCTGTGTGCCTAGGTATTTGGAGAGAGAAGTCCTGTCCTGGGCCCCTGGTTAGAAGTCTCCACTCACTCTTCTGACCTAGTTAATAATATGTGGATGCTATTGCCCATCAGAATGAGTTTGAAGGATGGGAAAGACAAAAGTCCACAGAATGAAGGCAGGGGTCCTGGGTGGGGAATTGGGATCCTTTGTTGTCTTTTTCCCCCGGCAGCAGTCTCTGGCTGTTAGATTCTTCCTCCCCAGACTTAGAAAGATTCACCATCTCGCCAAACGACAGAGTAGCCCCTGCTTTCTGCACTTCCAGCCTGCAGCCTCCGAAGGATACCAGAGAGGAAACAGTACCCACTCCACAAAGAGTGAAGCGCTTCTCCATGCCTTTGCTTTGGGCGCCTCAGTAAACTGCCACAGGTGCAAGAAGGGAGCCTGACCTTTTCCACTCATCCCGCACTGGTTTGTTTTCTCCTCTGGATCAGAGCACCAACTGTCCTTAGAAAAAGGATCCTGACGGCTCACATCAGGATCTGTGTGATTTCTGTCCTCAGCTCACACAGAACCATAGGTTTGAGCTACGGCAGAATGTACAAATGGCGTTAAAAAAAATAATAACAGATGACCAGGCTCAGAGCTGAATTATTTACCAAGCCACAGGTGAGCGTTAAGCAGGACTCCAGACTCACAGTTCAGTGCCCTTCTGTCCTGTTCTTCCTTGCCAGTCCTGCCTCAGCTCTTCCAAATTTCCTCTCCACTCAGGAGATGTCTCAGTCTGTGTTTCCCTCAGAGGTCTCAGCCTTCAAATGGTGACCCAACATTTATAAAAGCATTTGAGGAGCATTTTGATTCTGAGCTGCCGGGTAGAGCATCCTAAAATGATTGGCTATATTGCTTGTGTCTATTTGGGGTTTGCACATGACAGAAAAGCCCAAATATAGGTTATTTAGGCAAAAATGGAGATGAATGGTTGCTCAAAGAGTCTGAGTAAATGTTGACCAGCCAAACCATGAGAAGGACAGAGAGGTTTCTGGAGTTCAGGAACCACCCAAACCTAGTGTTTAAGCACCTCCAAGGCTCTCCTGCCGCCTCGTGGCAGGGCTTCCTTCTGTGCGCTGACTGCACTTTCTCTCCTTGAAAAGTCAGCTCCTCTCTCCGTACACCGGAAACATGGATGCCTCGTTTGTGCTCCCTGCACGTCCACTGTTGGAAATGGTCTGCCCTCTATTGTCTATACCCCATGCTAAACGATCTCAGAACAGCTCTGGCGGTGCAGCTTGGGCCAGGTGCCCAGCTTATGTCGATTGATTGTGAGTGTGAACGTCATGCAAGATTATGTTTTATGTGCTGGAACCACACAGTGCGGTTGAGGGGAGACCAGGTTCAGGGCTGGTATGATAAGCCGCAGTGTGTCCTGCACGCACAGACTTAATTCTTATCAGGTCACTTACCAAACCTGGAGAACCCCATGGACAGAGAAGCCTAGCAAGCTATGGCCCATAGGGTTGCAAGAGGCAGACATGACTTAGCGGCTAAACCAAACCAAACCAAAACCAATATTTAAAGACTTTTTTTGACGAATTGCTTCCCGTGATATGATCTAATTTTTTAACTTCATGACAGCTCTCGAAAGGAAAGTGATTTATTTAAAAAGTAACCATTTTGTGGCTATGCAAACTGAGGCATCAGAAATTTGACTGCCCTGGGAAACATGAGCTACCTACTTAAGGTGATGACAGTGCCAGCTCAAGGAAAAGGACTGATCAGATGGCTGGTTTTGCTTTTAATCCATGGTTAACAAGCTAATGACCCCTAGGCTTAATACTGTCCACAGACTTGCTTTATTGGGCCAATGCTGAGTTTGCAAACACTTTAAATCTGAGTGCCTTAACACAGAGTATTTCTGTTTCAATTTGCCACAGAGCCTAGCACTGAATGTCTTTATATACCGGCTTCAATTCACACATCTATTATTTTCCCAGCCTGTAAGGGCATTTGAGTTTGTTTCTACTGCCTAAAAGTAGTGGTTTTCTTGGTGATTCTATGACCCTGTCAGAATCAGATACAGCTAGAACTTTCCTGGGTTATCGTTTCCTAGTCTTCATAAGTGATGTTAGTATTTGGAGACTAGATTGGTTGTATTAAATAGGCCAACCAAGGTTTTTTGGTTTTGATTTTTAATCTGAATAGAGTTAGCTCCCCCCCCCCCGCCCCCGCCCCCCCCGCCCCACTGACCCTCCTAGCAATCTAAGGAAGTCTTTGGATCCCTTTGCAGGGTGATATGTTTTAATGTATGAAATGGAATACTTAGGATTTCATAGGAAATCAACTAAAGTATAGCTATCAAAATATTTAAATTGTGGGATAGCAATATATAATCTTTTAAGTATTTAAGTATTAAGTAACAATGTCTGGTCCAATAACTACCATAGTTTCATAGTGGTGCTGAGAATATAATATTCTGACATATTTTCAACAGCTGTAAAGTAATATGAAAACATCCTAAGATTTCTACTGGTGACTCATCAGGGTTTGCACCCTCCTGGTGGTGGGGTGGGAGGAGGCTGATGGAGGGAGCAAGGGGGGTCTACATGCCATCTAGGTACCAGTGACAGCTGGGAGACCCTGAAGCTGTTAGTCTTTGTTATGAAACAGTTTACCTTAAAACTTAGTAGTTTGAAACAGCAACCATTTCTGATCACTTATGGGTCTATGGGTGACCTGGGTGGTTTCTTATTCAGCTAGTAGATTGGTTAGGGTCCTGTTGGTCCGTGATGTCTTCACTTCTGTGAATGGTGGTGGGTCCTGGCTCTTGGCTGGGGCAGTAGGAGTGACTGGACCACCTATCATCCAAAAACAGCATGAGAGGGCAGGCCACCATGTTTCACATTTCCCAAGTCCATTGAGGCCACGTTCACTATCATCCCATTGGCCAAAGTAAGTCACGTGGCCAAACATACAGTGAGGGGCCACCCAAGGTTGTAGATAGCAAAAGGGGAATTATTTCAGCCATTTTTATAAAATTATCAACCACAACCCCCAACAATCTTGGGAGCATAAGTCACAGAAACCACTCCACCACCACAGGCTGGGCTCTAGGCTCTGCCTGTCCATCTGGGGGCTTCCACTAATTTCCACAAACCAGGGAACTTGGGCATGTGTGATTATGACCCTGTCACCTTGTAGGCCTCAGTCCCTTCCTCAGCCTCAGAGTCAGAGCCCTTGGCCTAAGCTTGGATATCCTTGAGTCAAGAAGGCACTGTAACCTTTTACTGCATCTCTCCAAGGTGGCCAAGAAATCACAGAGCCAGATGTCTAGTCAATTCAGGAGGCAAAGGGAAATTTTTCTGCTCTGAACATTGAGGATGAGTAAGCATTTCTGTGCTCCAACTGGAGAAAAACATCAGTTTCTTACTGTTTTGTGATGATGTTCCTTTATCTGAAATTTCACTTGGGCTTGTCTCAGTGAATTTGTATTTGAAGTTTTTTCTTTGTCCTTCCAGAAGTCTCCTCTGTATAAGAAAACCCTGCTTTGTCCTCTAATTGCAAAAGCTCCCCATAACGGTAGAAGCAGCCCTCAGCCAACCCACTATCCAATGAGGGCTTTGGAAATGGGAACCCGAGGGAGGAGGCAGTGGAAAAAACCCTGAAGGCTTTTCAGCGGTGCTGCTGCACCACGGAAAACAAGCCAGATACCTGCATCGGGACCTCACAGCAGCCCCACCAGAAACTTCATCTTAGCTCTTCTGCAGATTAGCAGGGAATGTCTGGCTCACCCCACTTTCTGGTCGGGCACTTCCAAAGAGTATCCTGAAACCTGGCTGTTGATTTTCTCAAACCACTTCAGATGGCAGATGGCAGGCTCCTGAGGATAAGACCCCAGGCAGAAGAGCTGTCCACTTGTTCAGTCTTGCAGCAGCTTTAGTTTACTGAACCCCCAAAGTGAAAAAGAAAAATGCAAAGGCTTCTAAAGGTTTTCATCGGAATGCTCTCTTAGGTAGTGTCCTCCTAGAAGCAGAGTCCGGGAGAAGGATGCCGCACTCTATTTGGGAGGTGATCCTAGGAAGCAGGGTGGTGTGCAGGGAGGCTAGCTCAAATGGGAAGGAAGCCAACCCATGGGGCATCAGAGAGCAGAGTGCTGCCTGCAGGGGTTCATTCCCGGCAGGACCTCTCTCAGAAGGAGCGTACAATATGCCTGAATTGCCCCACCTGAAGGGCATGGAATCTGGGAGTACTTATGTATCAACTCCCATCCTTAAGTGGCTAAGTGCCACTTGCACCCAGCCCTGCAAGATGCCAAGCTTACTCCTGAGAATGCAGAAATCCCCTAAAGCACATAGGTGCTTGTCATAGATGCTCTTAGAATATAAGGGAGAGGAGAGTCCCAAGGTGATGTAGGCAGAGAATCAAGAATGACTGCTACAATTTTGCAAACTGTCATCTCCAGACACCCCAAGGGTCACAGCTGTCTCCAGCCTTGGCACATAGATATTACAACCCTTCATTTATTCAGCATCTCTGTGCTAGTCACTAAGCTAAGGTTTTTGCATACATTCATCTCATTTGATTCCCATGATAACCTACAAGGTATTATTAGGCTCATTTAACAGTTGAGAAAACTGAGGTTCAGTAAGTAATTTAAGGTCAGTAAGTTTTGGCTTGAAAATGGCAGAACTAACATTCTCATCCAGGTCTATCTTCAAGTCTAAGCTTTGTTCAAGGTAACCCCTCTCTGAGGGCAGTGGGCTGTCCCTCTCATGTCCCAGGCCCCCTACCTACAATGATAAAGTGGGACTTACGTTTTGGTCTCTCTAAGCTCTCTCCCACTCTCTCTAAGCTCACTACATCTTTGAATCCCTGGATCTTTAAACATTCTCCAGCCCACACCCACCCGTGATCTGTGCTCCCCCATCCAGCATCTGTCAGGTGCTTTGTCTGGTCCTGCTGCTCCTGGTTTCTTACTGAAGGAGTCGGAGAACCATTTTTCTGTGGCATCTTGTGATCTTAAGGCTGATTGCACCCATGGGCCCCAAGCAGACAGAATCAAAAGGTTTGTTTTTAAGCACCAGACCAAAATGTAAGTCCCACTTTATCGTTGTTAACATTTAAAAAATAAAATGGCATGGGGTGAGGACCGAGAGAGGGAATAATTCTTTCCAGCCTGCCAGCCGGGGAGTGGGAGGGAGGTGGCAGCTCTTGCAGTCCCAGGAAGGATGCTGCAGCTGTCGGCACAGAACGTCAGTCTCCAGGCGGCAAAAAAAATAGGAAGGGGAGCATGTGGGGTGCATAATGATGGCACACAACTCCATTTTAGAGCCCATATATCTGACTTCACGGGGGCCTTCCTGTCATTTTGGAAAACATTATTGATAGCACATCAGTGCTGCTCTGAAGCCAGTATTGGTGAGTGGCTGAAACTCTCCACCCTTCACCGGACAAAAACAAGATAAAGTTGGACCTGAAAGAACCCAAACTAAGGGGAGGGAGGGTCTCTGATGGAAAAGTGCCCTGGTATAGATCAATGAATGTAAATTTCATGCCATGGGTTCACAGAACCCATTTAAATGACATACTCTAAAGTGCTTTTAATGGAGATAAGGAGACGAAAGCTTGGGCACCTTGGGTCATTCAGGCCTAGTTTGAATCCCATCTAAGAAACCAGCTCTAGTTGCTTCTGAATCACTCAATGTGGTGCCCCCAGGGGTGGGGTTCCATTGTAGAATCATGGAACGTTGAGCTGGAGAAAATGTTGAGAAGCCTTTGATTCAAGCCCCTCACTCACAAGTAAGGACACTTTGGGACTTTTGTTATGAGTAGAGCTTCCATGCTACACTGCAGTACCCGTGAGCCTTCCCTAAGTAGAGGTGTGGAGGGAGACAAGAGAGGGCAGAAGCCCTCTGGTCTGGAGGAGGCAGCCTGCAAACCCATAGCGGCCTCCCTAAAACCCAGGTGTAGTTCTTATCTATTGCTGTGTAACATTATTACCGCAACCTTGTGGCAGAGCATCTCACAGTCCCATGGGTTGTGGGTCTGGGCACTGGGTGGCATAGAACACCTCATGGTCCTGTGGGTCCTGGGTCTGGGCGCTGGATGGCATAGAACATCTCACGGGGCCTGTGGGTCCTGGGTCTGGGTGCCGGGTGGCATAGAACATCTCACGGTCTGTGGGTCCTGGGTCTGGGCGCTGGGTGGCATAAAGCATCTCAGTCCTGTGGGTCCTGGGTCTGGGCACTGGGTCCTGGGTCTGGGTGCTGGGTGGCATAGAACATCTCACGGTCTGTGGGTCCTGGGTCTGGGCGCTGGGTAGCTGGGCTCTCTGCCCGGGGCCTCACTGGCTGCTGTCCAGGGTCAGCTGGCTGCACCTCCTGAGGGCGTCTCCCAGGCGAGTTTGGGTGGTTGGCAGTATTCAGCTCCTTGGGCTACAGGACTGAGGCCCCGTTCCCTGGCTGGCCGGCCACCAGGAGCCATTCTCAGCTCCTTGCAAGCCCCCTCGCAGGCCCTTTCAGAAAGCTGCAGTTTACTTCTTCAAAGCCAGTGGGAGAATTTCTTCAAGAAGGGCCAACCAACTCCCTGGTTTAAGGACTTTCACCTGATTAGGTCAGTCCCACCCCTAGATGATCTCAAAATCATCTAATTAAGAACCTTAAGTACCTCTGCAGGATCCCTTCACCTTTTCCATTTGACATAACCTAACCACTGGGTTGTGTGTTATCCTATCACATTCACAGATGCCCACAGCCAGTGCCCAGCTGATTACACACACAGCTTATGGTGGAATCTTCAGCACTGTCTTTTTTTTTTTTTCCCCTGATGTGGACCATTTTTAAAGTTTTTAATGAATTTGTTACAATATCACTTCTGTTTTATGTTTTGGCTTTTTAACAATAAGGCATGTAGAATCTTAGCTCCCCCACCCAGCGATCAAATCCATACCCCCTGCATTGGAAGGCGAAGTCTTAATTAACCACTTTACCACCAGGGAAGTCCCTTGAGTGTTGTCTTAGAATCCTTCCCCCACACTGGGGAAAGGCCAGTTCCTTTCCTATAGCCCTTCAACTGTCCATAGGCTCCTCTCCTGAGGGCACCCAGACCCACAACCATCTGCGGGCTTCCAAATGAACGACCCTATCTCGGCAGCTCAGTCTCGCTCTGAACTGGGTAATTTGGTTATTTGCAGCCTGCCTGCCAGCCCGAGTTGGGGCACGTGCACTGACCTTGATTGCCTGAATCCACAGTCGTTGTTCCAGAAGAGGCAAGGCCTGCGGAGCCCTGGATGAGCAGGCAGGGGGCTCTGGAGAAATGCCTTTCAGTGTTAGCCATTAGCAGCCCTGGGGACTGATGCAAAGGCTTCAGTCACGGTGTGGGGCCAGCAGTCACGGCAGGCGCTGGGGTCCCTGGCGCGAGCTGTGGAGACGCCTCTGCGAAGCAGCTCTTGGGAGTGGGGAGGACGCCCCGTGGCCTCGCTGAGCTTCCGTGGAGCTGAGCAAAGGATCTGGGGCCACTCACCCTGCATGAGAGGGGCTGTGTGCGCTGTGGGCCCTCGGTACATGAGTCCCACCAAAGCTGGGGCGCCCCGAGCCAGGAAGAGCAGTGAGGACGTGGCCAGAGAGAGGGGGACTGGAACAGACCTCGAGGGGCCAGTCTGGCAGAACAGTGCCATCGCAGCACAAGGGTGGCCTCTTTTTCTGTGATTTATAGGCTACCTGGTAACGCCTCCTGGGCCTCAGAGGTCGTCGGTGGGCTTAGATCCCCTCGAGGCGGCGTTGGAGCACCAAGCACCGACGCCTCAGCTCCGCTCCTTCCGTGCACTTCCTGAGCGTCTGTTAGGTGCCTAGCGCTTCTCTAGGTGAACAGGGCCAACAGTCAGGCAAGATCGGCAGGGAGATACCGCTTTAGCAGGAAGAGGCAGGCATCCAACAAGCAGAAAGACCAAAAACGGTCTCCGATGGCAGCTAAGCAGCAGGGGCTAAGCAGCAGATTCAGAGAGGGTGAAGTGGAAACGATACGGGTCAGGGCGGGCCTCTCTGAGGGCGGATGGCAGTCCAGTCCCAGAGGCGCAGGCACCAGGCCTGGTGGGGGCGAGGGTTTCAGGATGGTGGTTCAGAGCCCTGAGGCAGGAGCCAGGGGGCTGTTTTCAGCAGCAAGGGGTCAAAGCTGGTGAAGAAGGAAGGGATGTGGGGTGAGGCCGGGGTTGGGAAGTGCTAGGTCGGCCAGGACCGCTGGGCCTGGAGGAGGGTCCAGCTTTTGGTGGAAGAGCACTGCAAGCCTCTGGAGGGTTCCTCAGAGGGGCTTTATCTTTTTCCAGCATCACTCTGGATTGAGGTGAAACAAGAGCGGAAATAGGGAGCCCAGTAGGAGGCAACTGCGTCTCCTGACTGTAGCTGTGGATGGAGAAATTAAGACCCCGTGAGCCATTCTAGGGGTGCCCAAGGAGACACTGATGGTGGCCGGTGAGGATCACTGGCGTGAGAGGACCCTAACTGCTGTCCCCCAGTAACCAGTTGGAGTGGGATGCAGGCAGATAGAAGTCTGGTTCCCTGGTTGTAACAGAACTCAAGTGCAAGTGATTTGACGAGGAAGGATTCTCAGGTCAGCTTGTAAGAGTGTGAGGAGAGCAAGACGGGGAAGGGGAAAGAGCCCAGCAAGGATGCCATCTCAGCTGGGGACTAGCCTCAGCCTGGTCCTGAGCTCCGGAGGGCACAGTTCATCCTGCCTTGAGGGAAGGAGGTAGCTCCGTATCAGCCAGTCACTGGGCAGCCTGGAGTGCCGGGCAGGACTCCCAGGCATCTCAGGGTGGGGTGGCTCATGAGCCAGGGGCAGGGCTCAGGGGAAGTCACAGGTGTAACCTGTAAGCACAGCAAGCTTGACCTCTGGGGAACTGGTACACCTTCCAGTACAGAGTAATTGGGATCTAGGCAGGGCACCTCCAGCATCCCTTAGGGTAGCCACGACTCAGCTGAGTGAGGGAGTGAGGTGACTAGGCCATAAAGTGCCCTGCTTCTGAAAACATTGGAACCAAATATAAATAAATTAAGTGAGCTAATATGGAAGGTCTGTTACAGGAGGAACTTCTCATTGTCCACGGGTTCTCTTCAAAAAAGCCTTTAAATAGTCTCCTCTCACTAGGCACTTAATTGATTCCTGGATGTTCCACTCACTCAGCTCCTCAGGAATAAATTTCTGGCATGCTGGATAGTGTCATAAAACAAGCTCTACCATCTGAATAAAACAAAGCAGAAGGATGAATTTATTGCAAGGCTTTTGACCTGTGAACTGGGAAGCTCAAGACTCCAGGAGCAAAGAATTCTAAGTTGCTCACAGACTGAGGGATTTATGGGATCGATACAGAAGCTATTTGGCTTTTTCAGCTGATTGATTGCCCAGGGATCGTTCTTATTTGGGTCAGGGCAGCTGAGTCAGGATCACAAGGAAATCTAGAGCTGATGGGAACAGAACTAGAGTTTGGGGATTGGCCGGTGTCCTCTGCTGATTTCTGAGAAGAGCTGTAAAGTCCTGTAAGGCTCGGTTATGTTTCCTCTGCATGCCTGTATCGACCATCTTGATTTCGTTCCTGACAATAGCAAGTCGATTTTAGTTTGGTTCTACAAAGGGAGGTCTGAATACCCATTTAGCTGGCATACCTAGGATTAGGCCCACCTAACCAGCAAATTAGAATCTCCCATCAAAGAGATACAATTCTGTTTCTGAGAATAAATATGAAAGTACATTTGCAAGGAGTGTTGCTTCAGAAAGAACCACTGCACTGAGCCTTTGACTGTGTGGATCACCACAAACTGTGGAAAACTCTTAAAGAGATGGGGATACCAGACCACTTGACCTGCCTCTTGAGAAATCTATAGTTAGGTTAAGAAGCAACAGTTAGAACTGGACATGAAAAAAAAGACGGGTTCCAAATCAGGAAAGGAGTAAATCAAGGCTGTATATTTTCACCCTGCTTATTTAACTTATATGTAGTATACATCATGCGAAATGCTGGGCTGGATGGAGTGCAAGCTGGAATCAAGATTGCCGTGAGAAATATCAATAGCCTCAGATATGCAGATGACACCATCCTTATGGCAGAAAGCGAAGAAGAGCTAAAGAGCATCTTGGTGAAAGTCAAAGTGGAGAGTGAAAAGTTGGCTTAAAACTCAACATTCCGAAAACTAAGATCATAGTATCCGATTCCATCAGTTCCTGGCAAATAGATGGGGAAACAATGGAAACAGTGACAGACTTTATTTTGGAGGGCTCCAAAATCACTGCAGATGGTGATAGCAGCCATGAAATTAAAAGACACTTGCTTCTTAGAAGACAATTTATGACCAACCTAGACAGCATATTAAAAAACAGACAGATTACTTTGGTTTCTCCAGTAGTCCTCTATGGATGAGAAAGTTGGACTATAAAGAAAGCTGAGTGCCAAAGAATTGATGCTTTTGAACTGTGATGTTGGAGAAGACTGGAGAAGACTCTTGAGAGTCCCTTGGACAGCAAGGAGATCCAACCAGTCACTCCTAAAGGAAATCAGTCCTGAATATTCATTGGAAGGACTGATGCTGAAGCTGAAACTCCAATGCTTTGGCCACCTGATGTGAAGAACTGACTCACTGGAAAAGACCCTGATGCTGGGAAAGATTAAAGGTGGGAGGAGAAGGGGACAACAGAGAATGAGATGGTTGGATGGCATCAGTGACTCAATGGACATGAGTTTGAGTAAACCCCAGGAGTTGGTGATGGACAGGGGAGCCTGGCGTGCTGCAGTCCATGGGGTCAGACATGACTGAACGACTGAACTGAGATCACAGAGAAGGAAGCAGTAGCTCAGGTGTTCAGTTCAGTTCAGTTCAGATGCTCAGTCATGTCTGACTCTCTGCGACCCCATGAATCGCACACCAGGCCTCCCTGTCCATCACCAACTCCCGGAGTTCACTCAGACTCACGTCCATCGAGTCAGTGATGCCATCCACCCATCTCATCCTCTGTCGTCCCCTTCTCCTCCTGCCCCCAATCCCTCCCAGCATCAGAGTCTTTTCCAGTGAGTCAGCTCTTCGCATGAGGTGGCCAGTGTACTGGAGTTTCAGCTTTAGCATCATCATTCCTTCCAAAGAAATCCCAGGACTGATTTTCTTTAGGATGAACTGGTTGGATCTCCTTGCAGTCCAAGGGACTCTCAAGAGCCTTCTCCAATACCACAGTTCAAAAGCATCAATTCATCGGCGCTCAGCTTTCTTCACAGTCTAACTCTAACATGCATACTTGACCACTGGAAAAACCATAGCCTTGACTAGACAGACCTTTGTTGGCAAAGTAATGTCTCTGCTTTTCAATATGCTATCTAGGTTGGTCATAACTTTTCCTCTCATGAGTAAGTGTCTTTTAATTTCATGGCTGCAGTCATCACCTGCAGTGATTTTAGAGCCCAAAAAATAAAGTCTGACACTGTTTCCACTGATTCCCCATCTATTTCCCATGAAGTGATGGGACCAGATGCCATGATCTTCGTTTTCTGAATGGTGAGCTTTAAGCCAACTCTTTCACTCTCCTCTTTCACTTTCATCAAGAGGCTTTTAGTTCCTCTTCACTTTCTGCCATAAGGGTGGTGTCATCTGCATATCTGAGGTTATTGATATTTCTCCCAGCAATTTTATTTCCAGCTTATGTTTCTTCCAGCCCAGCGTTTCTCATGATGTACTCTGCATATAAGTTAAATAAGCAGGGTGACAATATATAGCCTTGACGTACTCCTTTTCCTATTTGGAAGCAGTCTGTTGTTCCATGTCCAGTTCTAACTGTTGCTTCCTGACCTGCATACAGATTTCTCAAGAGGCAGGTCAGGTGGTCTGGTATTCCCATCTCTTTCAGAATTTTCCACAGTTTATTGTGATCCACACAGTCAAAGGCTTTGGCATAGTCAAGAAAGCAGAAATAGATGTTTTTCTGAAACTCTCTTGCTTTTCTAATGATACAGCAGATGTTGGCAATTTGATCTCTGGTTCCTCTGCCTTTTCTAAAACCAGCTTGAACACCTGGAAGTTCACGGTTCACATATTGCTGAAGCCTGGTTTGGAGAATTTTGAGCATTGCTTCATTAGCGTGCGAGATGAGTGCAATTGTGAAGTAGTTTGAGCATTCTTTAACATTGCCTTTCTTAGGGATTGGAATGAAAACTGGCCTTTTCCAGTCCTGTGGCCAATGCTGAGTTTTCCAAATGTGCTGGCATATTGAGTGCAGCACTTTCACAGCATCATCTTTCAGGATTTGAAATAGCTCAACTAGAATGCCATCACCTCCACTAGCTTTTTTCGTAGTGATGCTTTCTAAGGCCCACTTGACTTCACATTCCAGGATGTTTGGCTTTAGATGAGTGATCACACCTTCGTGATTATCCGGGTCGTGAAGATATTTTTTGTACAGTTCTTCTGTGTATTCTTGCCACCTCTTCTTAATATCTTCTGCTTCTGTTAGGTCCATACCATGTCTGTCCTTTATTGAACCCATCTTTGCATGAATGTTCCTTTAGTATCTCTAATTTTCTTCAAGAGAGCTCTAGTAGCTTTCTAATTCTGTTGTTTTCCTCTATTTCTTTGCATTGATCGCTGAAGAAGGCTTTCTTATCTCTTCTTGCTATTCTTTGGAACTCTGCATTCAGATGCTTATATCTTTCCTTTTCTCCTTTGCTTTTTGCTTCTCTTCTTTTCACAGCTATCTGTAAGGCCTCCCCAGACAGCCACTTTGCTTTTTTGCATTTCTTTTCCATGGGGATGGTCTTGATCCCTGTCTCCTGTACAATGTCACGAACCTCCGTCCATAGTTCATCAGGCACTCTATCTATCAGATCTAGGCCCTTAAATTTATTTCTCACTCCACTATATAATCATAAGGGATTTGACTTAGGTCATACTTGAATGGTCTAGTGGTTTTCCCTACTTTTTTCAATTTAAGTCTGAATTTGGCAATAAGGATTTCATGATCTGAGCCACAGTCAGCTCCTCGTCTTATTTTTGTTGACAGTATAGAGCTTCTCCATCTTTGGCTGCAAAGAATATAATCAATCTGATTTCGATGTTGACCATCTGGTGATGTCCGTGTGTAGAGTCTTTTCTTGTGTTGTTGGAAGAGGGTGTTTGCTATGACCAGTGCGTTTTCTTGACAAAACTCTATTAGCCTTTGCCCTGCTTCATTCCGCATTCCAAGGCCAAATTTGTCTGTTACTCCAGGTGTTTCTTGACTTCCTACTTTTGCATTCCAGTCCCCTATAATGAAAAGGACATCTTTTTTGTCCTTCATAGAACCGTTCAACTTCAGCTTCTTCAGCGTTACTGGTCGGGGCATAGACTTTTATTACTGTGATATTGAATGGTTTGCCTTGGAAACGAACAGAGATCATTCTGTCGTTTTTGATATTGCATCCAAGTATTGCATTTCGGACTCTTTTGTTGACCATGATGGCTACTCCAGTTCTTCTAAGGGATTCCTGCCCGCAGGAGTAGATTTAATGGTCATCTGAGTTGAATTCACCCATTCCAGTCCATTTTAGTTCACTGATTCCTAGAATGTTGATGTTCACTCTTGCCATCTCCTGTTTGGCCACTTCCAATTTGCCTTGATTCATGGAGCTGACATTCCAGGTTCCTATGCAGTATTGCTCTTTACAGCACTGGACCTTGCTCCTATCACCAGTCACATCCACAGTTGGGTATTGTTTTTGCTTTGGCTCCATCCCTTCATTCTTTCTGGAGTTATTTCTCCACTGATCTCCAGTAGCATATTGGGCACCTACTGACCTGGGGAGTTCCTCTTTCAGTATCCTATCATTTTGCCTTTTCCTACTGTTCATGGGGTTCTCAAGGCAAGAATACTGAAGTGGTTTGCCATTCCCTTCTCCAGTGGACCACATTCTGTCAGACCTCTCCACCATGACCCGCCTGTCTTAGGTGGCCTCACAGGCATGGCTTAGTTTCACTGAGTTAGACAAGGCTGTGGTCCTAGTGTGATTAGGTCGACTAGTTTTGTGTGAGTATGGTGTCAGTGTGTCTGCCCTCTGATGCCCTCTTGCAACACCTACCATCTTACTTGGGTTTCTCTTACCTTGGTTGTGGGGTATCTCTTCACGGCTGCTCCAGCAAATCCACAGCCATGGCTCCTTACCTTGGACGAGGGAGGGGTATCTCCTCACCACCACCCCTCCTGACCTTGAACGTGGACTAGCTCCTCTAGTCCCTCCTGAGCCGCGCAGCCACCGCTCCTTGGACGTGGTGTCGCTCCTCCCGGCCGCCGCCCCTAACCTCAGATGCAGGGTAGCTCCTCCCAGCTGCCGCCCCTGACCCTGGACTCGGGTAGCTCCTCTCGGCTGTTCCTGTGCCGTCGCAGCCTGGCACTCTCAGCCACTGCCCCTGATCTCGGAGGTGGGGTAACTCCTCTTGGCCACCACTCTGGGAGCATGGGGTCCTCCCGGCTTCTGCCCCTGACCTCGGACGTGGGGTAGCTCCTCTCGGCCGCGCTAAGTGCGCCAGTCGCAGCCGCCCACACAGAGTCACCTTAAGGCAGCTGCCCCTTTGACTTTACCCAAAAGGAAGTAGCTTTACTGCTCAACTCCTAAAAGTGTGAATCCGTGGTATCCAAAACTTGTCTGCAGATCAGAATTCTGGTGGCTCTTATAAAAATTCCAAAGCTCAGGCCATGTCTTAGAGCAACCAAGTCACAATTTCTGGAAGCATTTTAAAATAAACTTTTTATTTAGGAATAATTTTAGGTTTACAGACAAATCTCAAGGATATTACAGTGCCCATCCAATTTCTCTTGCTGTTAACATCTTACATTTTCACATTTTACATTTGACACATGGTATATTTGTCACAACTAAGAAACTGACATTACTATTTATGGAATTCCGGATTTTATTTGGATCCTACCAGCTTTTTCATTAACGCTCTTTTCCTGGTTCAGGATCTAATCCTGGTACCACATTGCACTTAGCTGTCATGTCTCCCCCACGTCCTCTGATCTGTGGTGGTCGCTCCATCTTTCTTTGAGTTTTATGAACCTTGGTAGTCTTGACGAGCATTGCCCTATATCCCCCAATCTGGGTTTGTGTGCTGTTGCTCTTAGCTTTAGACTTGAGTTACAGGTTTTTGGAAAGAATATGGCAGAAGCGAAGTGTCCTACTCACCACCTCCTGTCAGGAGGGACAGTAAATCCATGTAGTATCACTGGTGAGGTCTACTTCAGGACTTGCCAAGGCGTGGGAATGCGTGCCCGGTCATTTCAGTCGTGTCTGACTCTGCAACGCCATGGACTACAGCCCACCAGGCTCCTCGGTCTATGGGACTCTCCAGGCAGGAGTACTGGTGGGGGTTGCCGTGCCCTCCTCCAAGGGATCTTCCCAACCCAGGAAAGTTGAACCCTCATCTCCTGTGTTTCCCGCTTTGCAGGTGGATTCTTTACTGCTAAGCCCCTGGGGAAGCCCACTTGCCCAAGGCAGAGCTTGGCAAGTCTCTCCCTGCAGTGACTATTTTTCCTTTCCATATGCTTATGTTAGAAACTCATCACTGAATCTAGCCCATCCTTAAGGAGTGTGTGTATGTGTGTGTAGTACCCAGACCGCACTCACCAGCAAGAACCTGAGGGGCACACTCCCATGGCCACCATACTGCCCTCCTCTCTTTGCCTTAGTTCCCAGTCACTATCATGCAAACTTCTTAAATGATCCAGGACTTGGCATACTCCTCAGAGCCCCTGGGACTGAGTCAGCGCTTCCTGGCTATGTTACCTTGGGCAAATTGTTTAGTAACCTCTGAGCCTCAGTTTCCTCATCTGAAATAAGAGTATTAATATCTATTTCTAAGATTTATTGTAAAGATTCCATCAGATAATGCCTATAAAGTTTTGACTACAGTGCCAGATACAGAGCAAATATTCCATAAATGTTAGGTACCAACCGTAGTAGTAATAATAGAAGCAGTAATGCCTTCCTTACTCCACCCGTGTGCATTGGACATCTAGTACCACAACAATTTATCTCAGTGATGAAAACCAATAAATTGGAACTTATATTTGAAAGGAATGCATTAAACAATTCATTCTGTTCTGTTTATATATTAAATGAACACTTGCTTAGCATTTACCTTCTGCCAGGCACTGTTCTAATCATTTGCATAAACATTAACTCATTTGGTCTTCAAAAAAAGCCTATGAGGTAAGAACTACTCTTAACCCCATTTTATAGATACGAAAAACTGAGGCACAGAGAGGTTAAACAGCTTGCCTAAAAGGACATGGCCAGAAAGTGGCAGAGCCAGGATTTGAACTGAGGTCTGATTTTGGAGTCCATACTTATAACCACTACAGTATTTTAAATAGTACTGTCAAAAGTATGGAGTGTTATGAGACTGTTTAAAATGGGGCATGGCCTGGTTGGGGAAAGGGACTCCATCAGGAAGTGTGCCTGTGAAATCTTGGGTAAACTTATACCAGGAAAGTGAGTTGGGAGTGAGATAAGGGAAGGAGAGCAGAGATGTATGCTAAGATTTGGTTCTCTCCAAGGCCATTTGACGATAAGTATCCTTTACACAGGAAGTCTCTTTCTTATTGCTTTCTCAATTCTTGAATATGCACTTGGGAAAATTCAGCAGGTCTTTGATGTTGAAGAGATGTTAGGAGAGGGGAGGACACTGCTTTCAATAATTCAAACTGGTGGTCAGTATAAAAGAATCTGGACCATCCAAAACACATCCTTGTGCTCTGTCTTGCACGCTTAAGAAAGTCAATCTGTCTTTCATTTTTATGTCAAGAGTTTGGTAACACAAAGGAAGCTTCTGATTGTGAAAACTTAGGTTAGCTATGTTTCAGGAGAATGAATATTCTCTTAAATTTGCGAGTCTAAAGAAAGTATTATTTCCTGGATAGGGTGGGTTTCTGAGTACTGCCAGGGCCTCATCCCGAGTATATCTCCAGACCCATGTTCTTGCACCTGGACTCAGCTACAAACTTCTTGGCGACAGAAATGCTATCCTACTTATCATCCACACACACGGCACTGACAATTCCCACACAATTGGTGCTTCGTACATATTTTTAAATGAGTTTATAATTAAATAGACTCATGAATAAGTCTGTTTGTTTACTTACCAGTGCAGCCTATTTGAAGCCTCAGAAGCACATGTAAATCATAAGCTGCCTTTTCTCTTATCCTTTCTTGTCCCTGTGTAAAATCATCTTTCTGCTTCCAAATTTGGCAGGGAATAGAAGTATATTAATTCACATCATGACTGAAATTTTAAACATGCCTTTACCTACATCTGAGACTTCAAAGCTTCATGCCCTTCAGCCCAGGTAATGAGTATCCTCGAGGTTTGGCATTATTTAGTGGAGCTCATTGGAATTCATCTTACACTTGACTATGTTGATTCCACTTCTTTCTGAAGCCTGCTGGGAAAATGCAGAATTCTAGGGCTTTCACGAGGGTCATGTTGATTCTGAACTGATTCTGAGCAGTTATATTTCACAGATAGAGTCTTACTTGAATTTTCCTGATTGAGAGCAAAAAAAAAAACAAAACAAAAAACATGGGTGGTGGGCATGTGATGTGTGTTCTGTGCACATCTGTCCGTGTTTGTGGGGTGGGCACAGGAGGTGGAAGAAAAGAGGTGAAAATGACTGACCGCTTTATTGAGAGGGAAAACAGTTCGTACTTGCAAGGTTTTTAGTGAACATTGCATGATCAGCTGGACCCAAGAAATTTTAACGTTTGGCTGAACCATAGAGAAGAGAGAAAAGAGGTAAACCACCTTGACAATGGCAGGTGTGTCTAGGGGGATGCTTTTCCTACCCACCATGCCCAGAATCTCCACCAGTCCCCCAGCTGTCAGCCACAACACTCACTGAACTCAAGTGAAAAGTGTGTGTGCTAGGAAACCTCGCTTTCCAGACAAGTCTCCTGAACTTCCTACCAAATCACCACTTTTTCAGCCATAAAGAATTTCATGGGCTCTTTGAAATCCATAAAGAGTGGATATGCTAAAAGTGTCCCTATAAAGAGAAAGGTGGGGATAGAAGAGGCAAATCGATCAATACCCATCACGAATATTCATTTTCCAGAAGCTGCTCACCAGGCCCAAGTGCAACATCCTATTAGGGCTCACATTATCAGCCCCACGCAGTATTTGTTGACCATCTGCCACATCCTAGGCACTGTCCTGGCATGTGGCTGCCGTCTAATGTAAGGGTTAAATGGTGGGTGTTTCAGCCTCAGATCTGGGGGAAGTTATCAAATCTTCCTGTTCCTCGTTTTCTTCACTTATCAGATAGGGAAATGATAACGGAGTTGCTGTGGAGAGTATCACATTTTATTTTCCCAGCTTCATTCTTCCTGTCCTGGCCCACAACGTCAGTATTGTCTTTCAGACCAAGCTAGATATTTAACTGGAAATAAATTTCAGCTTCAATAGAGAAAAAGGTTAAGAATAGAATGGCTGGTTGTTCCTGAAATGCCATATGAAAAATTTATATTAAGTCAGGCTTCTTTTTTTCCTCTTGGCCTATTTTCTTTTATTAAGGATGAGAAGACAGCACCTTCCATTACTGACGTGACTTCTGAGCATATTTTATTTCTGCTCTACTTGCTGCCTGCTGCTTACTCATCCTGATAGTACCACTATCTTTAAAACTCCTAGCATAGAAGGGTAAAAACAAAAATGATTTCTGGGTATGGAGAGAAGAATAGGAAGATGGCACTTAGTAAACTCGATGTATACCCAGTATATCAGTTAGCATTTTCTGGGTAACAAATAGCCCCCTCAAATGTAGTGGCTTCAACACCATTTATTTAGCCTATGATTCCGAGTCAGTAGTCTGGGTTGAGTTCAGTTGGGCAGTTTTTTTGCTCGTGGTTGGGCTCACTCTATGGTCAGTTGCTAGGTCAGCTGGGTGCTAGTTGGTCTAGAGTAGTCTTAGCCGAGATGGCTTATCTCTGTTTCACATGGTCTATCTTATAACCCACTAGGCCAGCCTGAGTTTGTTCACCTAGCGGTTGCATGGATACAAAGAAGTATAGAAGTCACCCCAGTCCAATCGATCATCTGAAGGCCATGCCCATGGGTAATGAGGCCGAGGATGTTTTTCTTCATGATAGACTGCACAGGAATGAGCAAACTCATACATGTGTGCACATGTGCAGAAGCCAGTAAAATATATGCTTGGCTCTAAGGATGAAGAGACCCATGAGGACCCAGATAACACTCCACAGCCAACCCAACACCTCATCCAATTCAGTTGTTAACGCTTTCTCTCCTTTAATGCATATCATTTTTTATAGTGTTTCTTCTGGTTATAAAAACAATTAATTTTAATTGCAGGAAAAGTATGTCAAGAAAAGTATAAAAAAGAAAGTCAACAATGATCTCACAGTCCAGAAGCAATAATTAAGTAATAATTAAAACTAATTATTTATTATATATATACATCTGATAACCAGGCATTACTGTGAGATGTGGAGGTTGTTATTCATTATTAGTTATATAGTGTTACATAGTGTGTGTGTGTGTGTGTGTGTGTGTGTGTGTATGTGTGTGATTTCTGTAGTTATTCATTCATTCATTCATTCATTTAGTCCTTTCTTTGGGGAGGGGCTCAGCGGGGAAGCCCTGGGATGCACAGTGTTATGAGCCCCACTCCCAGCAGCCTCTGGTTACTGATACTTAAGGGACTGTCCCCATCAAAAGAGGTGAAAGAAAAAAATTGAACAAAAGTTTTGCCTTTTGAAGGTACAGAAGGGAACCTGCTCTAGCACCTTCTCTGCTGTTTTTTGTTTCTCTGGATTTCTATGGGGGAAAAAACGAAACCCTCCCTGTGGTTGCCAGGGCATCATTACGTGCTGACTGCGTGGAGTGTGGCTTCTGTAGCCATATGTGATCAGCTCATGGCTTTCTGGATGCCTGCCCTTGCTACTCAAAGTGTGGTCCAGGGATCGGCAGAACCACTGGGCAGCCTGACAGAAGGCAAATTCATAAGCAGCACCCCAGACTCACTGGACTAGAATCTCTGTGGTTGGAGCCCAGGAAAACAAGCCCTCCTGGTGATTTTGACACAGCTATTCTTTTAGAAGCTCTGGTGTTCTGAGAACTCTGTAGAATGGATTGATTTGCTCCCCAAGGAAGATAACTGATCTGTGGAGAGTTTTGTGTTTGCTCACCTAGTGACCCTCAGGATCACCTCTAGAGCTTATGAAAACGTAATTTTGGGGGCTGCATGCTCAGAGACTCCAGTTCAGCTGGCCTGGTGTGGGGCTCGTGAGTTTGTATTCCCAGCGAGTCCCCTAGGGCTGTGATCCTGCCAGCCCTAGATCACATTCCAACTGGCACTGCTTTAGCCAACACCCTTTTCCAAAAAAGAAACTGACCTCAACTTTCAAGAATTTTTTGAGGTCTCTGATTCTATGGTTACCTTTTAAAAGGATATTTTCTTGATTTGGGACTCAGAAAACCACTTATTTTTAAAACATTTTTTAACCAAAGTCTGTGGCATCATCAAAAGGATATGAGGTTGAGCTAACTCTGGGAGATAGTGAAGGACAGGGAAGCCTGGTGTGCTACAGTCCATGGCATTGCAAAGAATCAGATACAACAGAGCAACTGAGCGACTACAGAAACTGTTTTGAAATAGAGCTAGTTCTGGTGCCCAGAGGCATTTCTGAAAGAGCTGGCTAAGTCTAAGTGAATAGAAGGGTGCAAGTTACAGAGTCATAATTTCATGTTCTGGGAACTTTGATGGCCTTCCAACTGGTTTCATTGGAAGCAGAATCCCTGAAAAATATGGCTGGAGCTACATTTTCTGGGCACATTAGTCAGGCCCTACAATAGTGACACTTGATGGCCAACAGTGGCCTCTGTGTCTCTCATATTCCCTCCACCTTCTATGACAGAGGTCAGATAATGTGTGTGTGTGTGTGTGTGTGTGTGTGTGTGTGTGATTTCTTAAACTGCTCATTGGATTCTCCAATAAATATTAACATGCATTAATTAAGGAAATATTGCCTTCATTGGTCAAAGGAAGACTGGTGCCAAAAAACTGCAGGAAATGAGCAACGTGTGTGTGAGTGTCTGCTCAGGTGTGAGAGCCCAGCGTCAGGTCAAACCAAAGCTGTTACACTGAAGGGTGCGCTCTGACCCTTGTCCTCAAAATCAGTCACTTGATGTTTTCTGTGTGCTCGCCTCACTCGAAGGTGGCTGTTGAGGACCCATGACGGGGTAGTGGAGATGTCGGTAACATAAAGGGGCCAGTGTAACATGAAGTGAGAAAACAGGACACCGAGGGGCACACAGGAGTCAGAGGGGGCCTTGGCCCGGGCTACCAGCCTCCTCCCGGAGATACCACTTGCGCTGAATTCTGAGGGCTGGCCCAATAAAGAAGGCAGGGCAGAGTCTAGAGTTGATATTGTGGCAAGCGAAATCGCAGGGATTTGGAGGATTACAGTAAAAGTAGGTAAGCATTTTCATCAACCTTGCTCCTGAGGGAGCAGGGATTAATAAGTATGAGACAAATTCTTTGGAAAATGTTAAACAAACCTGCTGCCACCTCCAAAAAGGAACACATAAATAGATTTGAAAGGATCTATGTTTGCTCTTGTGATTAAAGCTGGCCAACCTTTTCCTGGGTGGCTTTGCTGTTTCCATTTTGTTATTCATGAAATCTTTCATTTCCCATCACATCCCTTTGAGGTTCTAGTGAACTGAAGAGTGGGCCCAGAAAAGCCCATTTACCTGTAATCCCTGCCTGCTAGAAAGTGAATTTATGGAATTTTTAAGTATTTATGCAGCTACCAGAAAAAAGAAATCTCAAACCTGGGGAAACGGGAAGAAAAGGAACCTGGAGACTCAAGGCATGTATTCTCAATACTCGTGTCTGCCAGGTTATTACACCAGCACACGCCAAATACAAATGTAAGCCTTGTTTCTGCCTTGGCTTCCATGACCTTCTAGAACCATCTGGAGTTCTACCATACTTAAGTGGATAAGAAAATGGGTGCCTTAACTTACTGTCTGGAGACATAGGGATACGTCAACACATTCTCAAATCACACTTGCAAGAGTTAAAGCGTGACTGTCCTCTCAGCCCATAGTAAGTATATTCTAAAGGTTGGGTCATTTGTGTCACTAGTGAGAACCAGTAGGCTGGGAAAACACATTCACAGAGCATTGGAGGAATAAAGATTTATATAAACAGTTAGGAAAAGATGTTAGAATAAATGCTTTCAGTTAAGTATGAAGCTGATTAATGTCTTATAGGGCAATAAAACTGTAATACTTGGGATTATCTTTTCTACTAAACAGAAACCATTTGTATCTCTATTGGACCAAAAACTCATTTGCTCAGTTGTCTATAAAGTGCCATTTAACTTGAGTTTTTTGTCCAATAGAGATACAAATGGTTTCCCTAATTAAGAGGAAATAGTGAAAATTTGGGGGGTGATGGATGCAGTTATTACCTTGATCACAGCGCTGGTTTCGTGGGCAATGTACATGTGACAGTACGGTTTAAGTCTGCGCGTATATTTTATATCAATTATGCTTCAATAAAGCTGTTAAAGAGAAAGAGAAAAAATAGTAAGCCAAACAAAGAAACATTCCTCTATGATGTTAAACAATTCTCCAGTCTGATAGAAAAGGATGTGATCATTCTCCTTTATTTCCAAACTTTGGATAATTTTTATTGACACCAATTAAAACAACTGATTCTAGAATAAAAAAGATTTAGGTTTTGGTCACCTGCCAGTTGTGTGACCCTGGCCAAAATATTTAAACCTTCCTAAAGCTCAGGCTTTCTATCTGGAAAAAAAAAAAAGAAGAAGATTAAAAATAGCCTTCTATATAACTAGGATTGAAGGAAATAATACTTGTGGAATGCTTAGCAAAATACCTAGTACATTTTATACTGAGGACTAGTCAATGTTCACTGTTTTTAGTTACTGTTTCTAAGGAAGAAAGGGCTTCCCTGGTGGCTCAATCAGCAAAGAATCTGCCTGCAATGCAGGAGACCAGGGTTTGATCCCTGGGTCGGGAAGATCTCCTCGAGAAGAAAATGGCAACCCACTCCAGTATAGCTGAGGAGCCTGAATGAGATAATAAGACGGATAGAAAGAATACAGACCAAAAATGAGGCACCAAGAGTACTAAGAACTGCATCATCTTGACCACAGCACCTCCCTTTACCTTACGTCTCACTTCTCACCTGTGGACTAGGAGAAGAATAGATGAGCACCCAAGCTGGATCTAACTCTTAGAGTAGAACTCACTTACCAGGCCTTGGGCCAAATCCTGATGGAAATCTGGCTTCTTCTCATCCTGGAGCTACTCACAGCTCTTAGAACTGTTGGTCCCCAAGGCTGTGTAACCCAGTGGTCAAGGGGAAAGACTGGATTCAGACTCTCTGGCTTCAGATCTCAACTCTGCCACTTGCCAGCTACGGAACCCTGGGCCATTCACTCAACCCCTCTGTTCCTTGGCTCCCTATCAGTAAAATGGAGGCAATAAAAACACCCTTTTCTGGGCAGATGCTCGCTGCTCAGTGGCCCTTGCCTTATTATTAGGGCCTTTGCATAAATGGCTAGGCAGCCAAGGGTCCTGGATGTGTCAGCAGAACTGATGAGCAGTGTTGACCTTCTCAGAGGGATGAGGGTTGAAGACATTTTTATATGCAGAACCATTTCCCTTTGGGCTGTCATTCAGTAACAGCTACAAAGGTATGTTTGTGTTACTAACACACATTGATGGCTGCATATACAATCTAATGACACTGAGGTTCTGGTGATTATGCCCAGCCTGGCACTGGAGGGAAGGTGTTGACACTGCACGGGGCCCAGGCAGGCAGGCTGCAGGGTGAGCTGGCCAGGCTTTCCCCCCACTGACTGGCAAGGATCCCCAAGCAGGATGTGCCTCATGCTCCCACAGAGCCCACAGATGGCTTCCCACCTGCTTTTGGCCAGATGACTTTTCCTTGGTTTGGGGGTATTGCTCTGCCCAGGGCTGCTGGAAGATGCATCCCCAGAGGCTCCTCCCCCAGGCACTGTGGGCCCACCATGAGATCCTGGGTCCCTTTCACCAGCTCTTTACACAGTGTCTGCAGCTTTTGCTGCTCAGACAGCCCCTGCCTCCTGCCATACAAAGAGCTGCCTGTGTATAGCCCCGTGAAGCTCGCCTCAGTCAGACAGAGTCTCAGAAATGCCTGTGGAGTCTTTGCGCCCCTCATCCAGGCAGAGGCTTTCGCCCATGACTAACTGGGGTGGGAGTCTGAAAGCCCAGCTCCCTGGCCTCAAGGCAGCACATAATCTCAGGCTGGTTTTACACTTCAGGGCTCCCTGCAGGATGAGCCTGTCTTGTATGATGTCTTCCCCTTCCTCAGCCTACTTCCTCTATTCTCTCCCAGGTCTCTGCTGAGACTCTTCCCCAGGAGAGTCTTGTACACAGATTCTTGGCTCAGGGTTGACTCCTGGGAGAAATCAGTCCAGGACCACCTCTTTCTCCCTGCTGTCACCAGTATAGAAGTATCTTTCTTGTGGGGCCCCTATGGAGAAGGGTCCAACTTTTTTTTTTTTTTTCTGTTTTATACTGGAATATAGCCAATAACCAGTGTTGTGATGATTTCAGGTCAACAGCAAAGGGACTCAGCCATGCATATACATGTATCCATTCTCCCCCAAATTCCCCTCCCCTCCAGGCGGCCACATAACATTGTGCAGAGTTCCCTGTGCTACGCAGTAGGTCCCTGTTGGTTATACATTTTAAATGTAGCAGTGTATACATGGGGAGTCCAACTCTGAAGTTCCTACAAAGTCAGGGCTTGTTTTGAGCAAGGGCCCACTCTGAGCGACTGGTTTTGTAAACACTGTGAGAGGCTTCCCTGGAGGCTCAGATGGTAAAGAATCCACCTGCAACGCAGGAGGCACAGGTTCAGTCCCTGGGTCGGGAAGATCCCCTGGAGGAGGGCATGGCACCCCACTCCAGTATTCTTGCCTGGAGAATCCCATGGGCAGAGGAGCCTGGTGGGCTGCAGTCCATGGGATTGCAGAGAGTCGGGCATGACTGCATGACTAACCCTTGGGTGCAGGAGGAGAAGCGGGCTGGGAGGCTTGGGGTCGCAGTGGGTGAAGAGCACAGCATTCAGAATACTTCAGGGGACAGATGATGTGTCCTTAAGGCAAGATGCCTTCTGCTCAGACCTGCATCACTGAGGTTTTTTTCTCATGCACCGGGAGACCCAGAGCCTCAGGAGCTTCTCCCCAAACAGGTGCAGTCTGCTCTGAGCCTCACTGATCTCGGCACAGTTTGTTCTGCTCCCCTCTTGAACTCAGCCACAACAGGGGGTCTGGGCGTCCTACTGTTTCTTCATTTGAAGTGAGGGGATGGCTGAGACATGGTGGTACTCTTCAGCCCAGCCATCTGCCAACTAAGGGTCCCTGAAGTGACCTCAGGGGAGGCCACGTCCTATGGCAAGGGAAAGACCTGGAAGTTTGCTGGGTTGAGTTTGCCAGATCACACATCCCCAGGGGCCCTCGGGTTAATGCAATGACCGTGAGCACCATCCTGCCAGGTTTCCAAATGCTGGGTGGTCTCACAAGGATGTTTTGGTGCTGGGCAGCACTTCTAAGTGCTACTTGCTCCCCTGGCCACAGATGACACCTTGAATCTCGGCAACTGTCTTTCGCTCATATTTCAGAGGAGCAAGTAACTCCTTGATCAAAATAGAGGCTGGGTGGGGGAGGGTTGATGAGTTAGGGTAAGCTAGTCTCAGTTTCTGAAACAATAACATACGATCAACGCACACACATTTCCTCTATCTTCTCAAGGTAATGGAAGTACACTGAGGTCAGCTGTTCCTCCTTGTAACACACAGGCACTAGGGGTCCGTACAATGTCTGGAAATAGGAGATGCATAGGGAAGGTTTCTCAGACTCAACAAAGCTAACAGAGTGATAATGCTAATGAAGTACAGCTCATTAAAAAACTGAGTAGGAAATGTCATGTGGCAGCCTGGATGGGAGGGGAGTTTTGGGGGAAATGGATACCTGTATAGGTTTGGCTGAATCCTTTCACTATTCACCTAAAACTATTATAACATTGTTAGCCTGCTATACCCCAGTACAAAAGAAAAAGTAAAAAAAAAAAAAAAGAAAGAAAAAGACTGAGTAGGCAAGTCTACCTTTCTTATGATTTAATAGAGGAATTGTAAGGAATAGAAAGGAGAAATTCGGGTCCTGCACACATCAAAAATGTTTCTATGTTCTTGAGCATAATTAAAAATTCTGGGCTCCTTTTCTTTTGTGTGATATGGCTTTGATAGATTTGGTCTTCATTTCATTATTTTAAATAAGGATATTATGCACAGAACAATGAGGCTATAATTATTATAGAAATAATATTAAAAATAAATATATGTAAACAAAAATATATGAAAAGGGGTCTCACTAAATTCAGAATTGATAGTAAGTGATCAGAGACATTACATAGAAAAGCCTGTCTTCGTAGGTAATGTAAGAGTATAACTGACGTTAGAAAGGGAGAATATTTAAAGGAGAACAGATGGATTTAGGCAGGCCTGCTATTGGCAAAGCTACAAGCTGCTTGCAGACAGATTAAAGCCATCTTAGGGAGGATGAGATTTGAGTTGCTTTTCAACACCTAAGAGTTCTCTGAGTGAGCGTTAAAACCAGAACTCGGTATCTCTAAAACACAGTGATGGTTAGAATTGAGACAAGAATACAGTCAAAAGAGTTTGTTAGTAGTTTAAACCTTCATGAATATCTGTGAGTCTATCACCCATTACAAAGCACAGTTAACTAACCTACATATTTTATTTTATATAAATTAATAGAGAAAGAATGAATTATTCCACAAAGAATGTTGAAAAAAGGGATTGTTTGGAAACTATATGAAATTAGAGGTTTAGCTGTTTCTATATACCCTCTAACATAAATTTAAGCTGGATTAAAAAGTTAAAAATAACCACTGAGACAGACTGAAAGAAAATGAATATTTGACTGTTATTAGAATATTTAAATAGCTTGTAAATAAAAAATTGAAAAGATCATCAGTTTAAAAGTATACATTGATAAGACTTTATGGGAAGCAATTTGGGTAATATGTCTCAAGTGTCTGTGAAACATTTATTTCTTTATTTTGACATGTAAACCTACGCCCAGAAATCCATTATCAGGAAATAATCCAAGAAGTAGATAAAGTTTCTATGTAAATATGTTCCTGACAGTCTAACTTATAACAGGAAAACAAGAAAACAAAAGTAAAGAGCATTAAATGTCTAGGGATAAGCCCAATGAATCATAGCACACTTATATGATAAAGCACAGTATAGTCTTTTTAAAATGACATCTGAGAAACATTTAATGTTTACTGAAAGTTTTGAAAATATAATTAATAAAAGGAAAAACAGGATGATATATATCATTATACTTTAACTGAAAAGTAAACTTGTTTATAGACATACATACATATATGTTGATTCTAAATAGTTCAGTGGTTCTCAAACTTCCTGCAATTAGAATCACCCAAACAGATTTAATATATCCTCCTGTCTAGATCCATTCTCAGAGAATCTCATCGAATTGCTCTGCAGTGTTGCCCAGACATCTCAATTTTTTTAAGTTCTATAGGAGACTAATGTGCCTCCCGACCCACCTCAGATTTGAGAAACTAAAAAAAAACACACACACAAAAAACACTCCTTTTCACTAAGCATACCAGGAGAAAGCACTCCACCTTCCAAAGCAAAAGAAACTCATCAGGTGGCAGCTACAAATTTCATGGTATAGTGCCCATGGCATAACTCACCTATTCTATATTAAGAAAAATTCTCCAAAACTTGGAAATAAGACAAGAAATTGGGTACAAGTCTAAGGGACTCACACAAAGATTACTTACTTCTCTTTGTATGACTTTCTATTAACTTCTGATCAGGCTCCAGACCCTGTGAAGATCAGCTTGGAGATTTTTGCGTGCTAAAGATTTAAATGATTTGTCTAGCATAAAAGTTACAGTTTTACTGCCCTATAAAATATAAACCAGTTTGCATCTCATTTAGTAATCTCAATCCAGCACCATTATATGTGAATTATCTGTGAACAAGCTTTTTCATCTAGTTGCTTCCCTCACTAATGAATTAAATAAATCTGTTTTTTAAACCTGAAAGCAAATGGATTTTTAGAAAACTGTTTATTAAGCTCTGATATTTACTTATTTATTTATGTCCATGCCATACCACATGTGGGGTCTCAGTTCCCTGACCAGGAATCGCACCTGCAGCTCCTGCATTGGAAGTATGAATCCTAACCACTGGACCTCCAGGAAAGTCCCTGAATAAATATTTGGCATATTTTTACTCTATATTTTCACGAGACTTGTGTTTTTAACTTTTTGGAATTTTGCATTGGATTTATCTGTGATCAAACACAGAGTCAATGATAGAAGCGAACATTGGAAATAGTTTGAGTGGGGATTTAATCTAGCATGAATATCTTAGCACTTGGGCACAGGAAGCTTCTTTGTCTCTGATGTTCTCAGTATGTGCAAAAAACACCTAGGCCCTCTGCCCGCAAGATTTAACCGAAAGTGTTTTTTAAACCCACTCCTTATTAATGTTGTTGTTGTATTGCGTTGTTTAGTCACTAAGTCATGTCTGACCCTTTTGCAATCCCATGGACTGTAGTCCGCCAGGCATTCCCAGGCAAGAATACTGGAGTGGGTTGCCTTGCCCTCCTCCAGGGGATCTTCCTGACCCAGGGATTGAACCCGCATCTCCTGCATTGCAGGTGGATTCTTTACCACTGAGTCAGCTGGGAAGTCCATATGAATGTTAGGGAATGCCAAATCTAGTCATCAAAGAAACCAGATTTATACTCTGGTGACTTATTCTAAGCACCTGGAGATCTGAGTAAATCTCATACTACAAATCAGTCTTTGGTTCCCAAAGACTTACACAATCACATCAGAGACACTCCACTACCTCTTAGAGTCCTTCTGTCTTTAGCTGAGATTCCTGATGCTCTGGCCAGACTTTTTTTATTTTTTGTTCACACTCTGTCTGTCAAGTACTTAATGATCTGGAAAATGCTAGACTGTAAGCCAGAAGCTTTGCTATTTAAAGAAACCCTGAAGTGAATTCATTTCTAGAACAAGTAATTTTCCATGAGTTTCTTAGTTTAATTGCCTAGTAGGTTGTTCCATGATGGGTGTGCCTGGAGTGGGCTTGAGTTTGAAGGTGCTGGCTGCTTCAAGGAGAGACAGAGCTCTTATATAAGGCCAACAAAAAATATATATTATGTCTATCAGAGGTGAAAATTATATAGTCCAGGGGCCAAGGCCTGTATTGTTTGATGGGAAATTATCAACGAAATTAAGAAATAACCATTAGGTTGGCATTTTTGGTTCTCTCACCTCCATAAAGTGGACTTTGCTAATGAAACAACTCCTTCCTGGGAGCTCGTCTACTTAGGAAATATTTTCCTGGCTTCTACCCACCTCCTATCCTTTAACACAGAGAAGCAGATAGTGTTGCGGATCAGTGACTCCCAGTTGCCGTGGCCACAAAGACCCCACTCCTGAGAAAGGCCTGGCCTTGCAGCATCACCATCGTAAATTCACCTTGACTTCCCTTATAGAGCCGAAGAATGCAGGTTTGAAAAGAAATTTTACACATTGCCTAATCCAGTGTCCTCTCTCTTAATTGAATCTGTCCACCGTGGGCTACCACCCTTTCCCTGAGTATTTCCAAGAAAAGGAATTCAATCCATCCAAGATGTCAAAATCAGACCTTAGACTCCAAGGTTCTTTATTGAGCCAAACTCTCTTTTCCTATAACTTCCCCCCAGTGCTGGTGGTTTTGTTCCTTGGAATCCATTGCACATTGTCTTCTGACAATTATTTCGTAGATAGTCACAGCCTCCAGTACTTAGAGCTTGTGGGTCTCTTCTGACATGACTTTGAAACTAGATATTATGTTAGAAAGAAAACAAGATTCAGGATGAAGTGTTCTCTTCATTCAAACATTATCAGAAAAAAAGATACAACCCTTACAACCCTAGATGGACAACCTGTTCTACTAGGGCATATCCCAACTTTCTGTTCTTCTGGACACTCCAATAAGTACCTTGCATGAAAAGCTTAATCCAGGAGATTGCCAAAACATTCTAGTGGGAGGATTCACGTGACCTTGTAATCAGACTATATCAGTGATTCTCAAAGTGGAGAATCCCTGAACCATCAGTAGCAGTATCAGCTGGGAGTCTCTTACAAATTATCAGGTCCTATTCCAGAGTTACTTACTACATCAGCAAGCTGTTTTTGCAGGCTCTTCAGGTGAGAATCTGTGGGCAAGGAAATTACCTAACCATAACAGAATCAAGGACCAAATTCCAAACTCGGGCCAATGGCACAGGTGTGGACTGAGTGAGTACATGTGTGTCCAAGTGTGCATGCACTGTATATCACGTGGGACATTAGTGCCTGTATGTCTAGCCAGTTCCCATACCTTGACCACTGTTTCACCTATGAAAAGGCGTCCCTAACATCCATTATGTTAATTAGCAGGGCTCCCAGTAGATCCCAGATGAGGGGTCCTGAAGCACTTGGAAGAGCTGTTTCAGGAAGGTGGGCCTCTGGGGGTCACCAAGACCACCATCACACTTCTTACTAACCATCACATTTTGTTTTGCTTTCTTCTATCCCAGCTAAGCACCCTCATGCCTTCCTTCATCCTTAGTATAATATGATTTCAAAGCTCTTGACCCCCTTGTACTCCTCCCAACTTCAAGTTAACCACAAAGTGATGAATATGAATTTTGATAGATATCATTTGGGTTTGGGGCTCCTTGATTCCAGGAAAAGGAAGCCTGGCAGTGGAGCAATGGCAGATGAGGTCTCCAGGTGTGACCCTGAGCAAACTTTCAGAGTGTCCACTGAGTTCAGGATGTCTCTCGCTTTAGGACAAAAAAAAAAAAAAAAAAAAAAGCTGGGCTTCCGTACTCCTGTGGCAGCAGGCTGCCAGCTGTGGGTCTGCCCACATGGACCTGGGGACTTGCAGGTGATCAAGCAGATCAGGTGAAGCCACATTAGGGTGGCTTTACAAAGAGGGTCACGTGCATGAGTCAGGAGTGAAACAGACAGAAATAGGGGGTGACCCCATGGAAACAATGGCGGGAAGTCACAGGGGTGGCAAGCAGAGCCCCAACAGCATCTGCAACTGAGGGCAAGGTGTCAGGAGACAGAACATACCGTGGCTTCCTTCTAACTGCTGATTAGTCATGTGGGCACGAGAAGAATTTGTTCCAATGAGAACGAGGGTCTTTCTGCCTGGTCCTGGCTTCTATCTGTTCACGTGCTCCTGAGTGAAATCATTTTATTTGGGGCATTTTGTTTTTCATGTGGCCAAGTACTAGTCATACGTGGATATTGTCCTTCCCTTGGAAACCAAGCCAGATACCTTGTAATATAAACATTTTAATCCGTTCCTTCTGAAGGCCAGATGGAGGAGAAGACCTGAAAGCAAAGACTTCCAGCTCAAGCTCGTACAGCCACCCTTTAGAGGAAGCCGTTCCTCTCCAGCTACAGGCTGGGTGTGGCTGCAGTAACCTGTGCACTCGGCAAATACTGGTTAAATGTACGAACCAGTTACTGTGGTTTGCTTTGACTATGATCAGGGTGAATGAGATGAGATTCAGTTCTGCCTTTCCCTCTCTCCTGGTCAGTGATTCCTCCCAGCATGGCTCCCACGTAAACAGTCAGAAACTGTTGCATAATACAAACCTCATTGCTAAATACCCATCTGACCACATTTGCAAAACAGAGAAAGGAAACATTGGCATTTTTGAAAAGGGAAAATTTAGGCATAATCAGTGTTGGTTGTGGCTGGCTGCCTTGTTGCAATTAAGAGATGCCAAAGCTGGGTGCATTGAAATGCCAGGCCACCCCTGACCCAAGTCCCTAAAAAACAAAAACCAAGCCAAATCCGCCTGTCAGTCATGATGTCATTAATCCCAGAATAGGCCAGGAAGGGGCTCATTTGGGAAGTTAGGCTTCCCTTATCAAAGGAAACCAGATCAGGACTGTATCCATATAACCAGACGTACAAATATAGAGTCACATTTAGGAACAGTGTGGGATGCGACGGTTTGGAAGATAAATAAACCCAGCTTAAAAAGAACTGGGCTCTAATAGTAGTCAGTGCCATCCTTCAGAAACGCTAAGGGGCACAATGACACTTCTGCAAGCTGGTTGAGATATTTGTCACTCGAGATGGTTCTTAAGTCAAATTCTCCTATAAAGAGTGTATTCATGGTCTTTAACCCAGCACATACTATGCTATCTATTGAGAACATGGTGGGGAGAAGCAAAGACTGCTGTTTCAGATCAAGATGACCTCCTAAATGCTGGACAGCCATGCACTTGTATTTCTAGATGGATTTATCATAGAACTATCAGACCATTGAGTACTTGCAGGACGCTTCAGCCTTACATGATACTGCACATGGATCCTCCCATGCTGGACGCATAAGAAAGACCTGTGGTTTTGTAAAAAATACAGATTCTGAGACCTGGCAGTCCAGTGGTTAATACTTTGCCTTCCAGTGGGAGTGCAGGTTCAATCCCCGGTCAGGGAGCTAACCCCACATGCCCTGGGGGCAAAATAACAAAACATAAATAGAAGCAATTTTATAACAAATGCAATAAAGACTTTTAAAATGGTACACATTAAAAAAAAATTTTTAATGCATACGCCAGCCCCACCTTCATAGATCCTGTTCCATAGCTGGTGTGACTGGAAATTTGTATTTCAATAAGCAAGTAAAATGTTTGAGATGCAAGGAGAATTCAGACCATGCTAAGTCACTTGTGACTTCTCTGTGAACCACATAATGGACATAAAATGGACATATGATAGTAAGTCAGTTCATTCATGAGCCGCTTATTCTTTATATTTGAAAGATACTCTTTTCATTCAACAAAGACATTTATTAAAACCAGTAGTGAAAAGAGGTTAAATTTCATGCATAAGAATGTTCAAAACAGAGTAACAGGGAGCCAAATGTAGTCGACACTTTGAAGAACTTACACAGCCATGGACCCAACAGATTTAACAAACGGCCATTTTTAACAATAGAACTGCAAACAGAATCTTGTTGCCTGTCATCTGCTGAAATTATTCTTTGCTCTGGTCCTGAGTTTAGCATTAAGACATGTATTTGCATTATCATCATTTTCTGAAGAAGAAGAAGAATTTATCAGGACCATCCATAGAATCTCCAATATGCAAAATCCCCAACATTTTCTTTTTTGAGTTCTAATGATCTTAAACAATAAGTCCTAAGCTTTATAGACTCTATTGTTTGGGGAAGATGAAAAGTCTCCAGTGCGCTTTTTCTTATAAGCATCTTCTCTGTGCATTTTGAATGACATAATCTCATTGAAACCAGCCAGCTTGTCCACCTCCAAGGACAGGACTCTGTCGTGAGACATTTAGAACCATGGTCCCATGGAGCTTTAAGCTTTTGGGGAAGCAAATGCTGCTGGAAGCCTGCAGGTTGTGTAGACAGAGCAGAGTGAAGTAATGCATCCAGTCTGAGAGGAGGGACAGGCAGAGTCAGGCTCCAGAGGTGGGGCGCTCGGTCTCCTCCACTGCAGCTCTGTGATCTCGGTTGGTTATCAACCGGCACTTCATTCATGCTTAGTGTGAAGATGATGTGTTTAAGGCAGCATGTCTCAAACTTTTTATGCTCAGTGATCTTCTATGGCAGATGATCATAGGTCTGGGTGAAGCCTAAGATTCTGCATCTTCAGGCTCCCAAGCGAAGCAGATGCTGCTGGTCTGGGGACCACACTTGCAGTAGCAAAGGTTTGGGGGACCCTATTATAAACCCCATATAAAGTTTAATGTAAAGTTCCTGGCCTGATTTCTATCACTTATTAAATTCTCAATAAATGACTATTATTACATCTAATATTTTGACAAAAGAGGTATATGACATAAAATGTTGGATAATTGCAGATGATTTATTTTAATCAAGAAGGGCTGCTTCAAACCTAGGCTTAATTCAGATAATTCAGAATAAATAATGCTCCTACTGTGCTTGAGGAATCTTAGAGACTTTGTGCAGCAATAACTGTGCTCACCATTCTCTTAGAATGAGCATTTTAGATCTTATAGCTGCATTAACCTCAAGGAGAAATTTCAGCTGGGAAAATAATAGCACTGGGCCCATCCTTGATTACATTCTTGTACCATCACAGTTGGGAAAAGAGACCTGCCTCCAACCACACCAAGTACTGGCCCCTTCTGGACGGGAGGAGAAAAGCCCAGAGTAACAGAAGGCTGCCCCACTGTTAGCTTCTGAGTCATGAGCCAAGTGAGAGCTCCCACAGCTTGGATCTGTGATACTTGCTTGTTGTTGTTGTTGTAGCTCTTTGGGTTTATTTACTGTTTGTTGAAGATGAAATGGATAGGCTGAGATATATATTCCCTCCTTTGAGTTTGGCCTAATTTGTGCAACATAAATAAAATAATGAAATGGGGTACACAGGTACAATACTATGCTTTAACATTGATAAGAGCTGCAATCCACCATGAAAATGTAGCTATTGGGCAGGGTCTATATGTATGATAACACAGCTGCAAAATAGAAAAAGCAAAAATGGACTGAAACTTTAGAAGGAAAGAATAAAGCAATAGCTCCTATGCAGAATGTGAATACACAGGAATCAATAGGTCAAGTTGACTAAGGATTTCAGAGAGTTTGAATAACACACTTTCCTTTTCAGTTCCATCTGATGGGGGTGGGTAGCTAGATAGTGTCAAATAAGGAATAGACCTTCTTTTCAAACACAAATAAAACATTCTCAGAAGTTGACCATAAGCTAGAGTGCAAAGAAAATCTCAGCGAATTTCAAAATGCAAGAATTGTACGGATTGTCTTCATTGATCATAATGAAAGTAAAATTAGAAATTACCAAAAAACTTTAAATTTTAAAATCAAATTTTCAAATAACTCTTGAGTTATAAAAGAAATTAAAACTGAGATCTGAAACTATTTAGAAATAAATAACAAAGACCATTCTATATGTCAAAACATGTAGGAAAGGGCCACAATAACAATAAAGGGACAATTTGTAGCAATAAGCAGTATACTGTACCAAAAATAAGAAAAAATGTAAAAGGAATCTTTTGTCAAGTCAAGAAGATATAAAAGGAGCAGTGTAGTAACACATCTTAGGAAGAAAAGAAGTAAAATAAGAATAAAGGTAAGGGAAAAAAGAATTGAAGATTAAAAACATAAGTAGAGATGATAAATAATATCAAAAGTTGGAATATATGAGATATACCTGTCTGTGAGTGTGAGTGAGTGAAAGTTGCTCAGTTGTGTCCGACTTTTTGCAACCCCATGGACGATACAGTCCATGGAATTCTCCAGGCCAGAATACTGGAGCGGATAGCCTTTCCCTTCTCCAGGGGATCTTCCCAACCCAGGGATTGAACCCAAGTCTTCCACTTTGCAGGCGAATTCTTTACCAGTTGAGCCACAAGGGAAGCCCAGCTTCCTTAAAAATCTAAAACTAGAGTTACCATCAGTTCAGTTCAGTTCAGTTCAGATGCTCAGTTGTGTCTGACTCTCTGCAACCCCATGAATCGCAGCACACCAAGCCTCCCTGTCCATCACCAACTCCTGGAGTCCACCGAAACTCAGGTCCATCGAGTCAGTGATGCCATCCAGCCATCTCATCCTCTGTCATCCCCTTTTCCTCCTGCCCCTAATCCATCCCAGCATCAGGGTCTTTTCCAATGAGTCAACTCTTCGCATGAGGTGGCTAAAGTATTGGAGTTTCAGCTTCAGCATCAGTCCTTCCAATGAATATTCAGGAATGATCTCCTTTAGAATGGACTGGTTGGATCTTCTTGCAGTCCAAGGGACTCTCAAAAGTCTTCTCCAACACCACAGTTCAAAAGCATCAATTCTTCGGTGCTCAGCTTTCTTCACAGTCTAACTCTCACATCCATACATGACCACTGGAAAAACCATAGCCTTGGCTAGACAGATCTTTGTTGGCAAAGTAATGTCTCTGCTTTTGAATATGCTGTCTAGGTTAGTCATAACTTTCCTTCCAAGGAGTAAGCGTCTTTTAATTTCATGGTTGCAATCACTATCTGCAGTGATTTTAGAGCCCCCCAAAATAAAGTCTGACACTGTTTCCACTGTTTCCCCATCTATTTCCCATGAAGTGATGGGACCAGGTGCCGTGATCTTCATTTTCTGAATGTTGAGCTTTCAGACAACTCTTTCACTCTCCACTTTCACTTTCATCAAGAGGCTTTTTAGCTCCTCTTCACTTTCTGGCATAAGGGTGGTGTCATCTGCATATCTGAGGTTATTGATATCTCTCCTGGCAGTCTTGATTCCAGCTTGTGCTTCCTCCAGCCCAGAGTTTCTCATGATGTACTCTGCATATAAGTTAAATAAGCAGGGTGACAACATACAGCCTTGACATACTCCTTTTCCTATTTGGAACCAATCTACTGTTCCATGTCCAGTTCTAACTGTTGCCTCCTGACCTGCATACAGGTTTCTCAAGAGGCAGGTCAGGTGGTCTGGTATTCCCATCTCTTTCAGGATTTTCCAGAGTTTATTGTGATCCACACAGTCAAAGGCTTTGGCATAGTCAATAAAGCAGAAGTAGATGTTTTTCTGGAACTCTCTTGCTTTCTCCATGATCCAGCGGATGTTGGCAATTTGATCTCTGGTTCCTCTGCCTTTTCTAAAACCAGCTTGAACATCTGGAAGTTCACAGTCCACATATTGCTGAAGCCTGGCTTGGAGGATTTTGAGCATTACTTTACTAGCATATGATCCAGCAATCCCACCACTGGGCATATGCTCAGAAAAGAAAAAAATTCTTAATTTGAAAAGTTAACTGCATTCCAATGTTCATATATGTATATGTATACATATATATATGGAATATTACTCAAGCCATAAAAAAGAGTGAAATAATGTCGTTTGCAGCAACATGGATGGACTCAGAGATGACCACATTAAGTGAAGTAAGTCAGACAAAGACAAATATCCTATGATATCACTTCTATGTGGAACCTAAAAAAAAAAAAAAAATAGAAAGAAACTTATTTAAAAAAAACAGAAACAGACTCACAGACATAGAAAACTAGCTAATAGTTACCAAAGGGGTAAAGGGAGAGGAATAAATTACGAATTTGAGATTAACAGATACACACTGCTGTATATTAAGTAGATAAAAAACAAGCACCCTGTAGCTCAGCTGGTAAAGCATCCGCCTGCGATGCAGGAGACCCGGGTTCTGTCCCTGGGTTGGGAAGATTCCCTGGAGGAGGGAACGGCTGCCCACTCCAGTATTCTGGCCTCGCAGGAGCTGCAGGAGGAGAGAGACGTGTCCTATAGAAGCTTCATTCAAACGATCAGCAGTGTGCGGAGACACAAAGATGTTGGATTCAGCTTTCTGTAATAATTCAGCCAATGGATATTGGTGTATATAGGTTGTTTTTTTTTTTTCAATTAAAGTTTGAAACATGAAGAGAAATAGATGTTAGCTCAAGGTACACTATACACTTTCTCCATGACATTCCTGCCCTGTGACCCTTGCCCTGATAGCTGGTGACCCCAGCATAATGGCCATCCATGTCTCTGTCAACCTCGTACATCAAAGCCACACATCTACATATCCACACTCACCCGCGCTTCTTGAGTCCTAACCCCTTATTTGAGTCCAGACCCTATATTGAGAAACCTAACTCATGTAAGTAAGTAAGCCCGTTCATGACAGAGAAAGGGTTTTCTCTAGAGCCCACCTGTCCTGTGTCCAGTGTGGGTCTCAAATAGGCTTGCATGCAGAAGGAGAATGAGAACTTTTCAAACTACATTTGACGGCAGTGGGTAACTGCAGCCCGCCCACTCTACTGATTACCTCAACAGTAGCAAATCCTCAAGACATCTCTGTCTCCAGCACAAACCAGTGCCGCAGCTGAGGCTAGGAGCCTTGGTCTGCAGCTGGTCACAAAAGCTAGGAGTCGTTATGAGGGCTGTGTGCCCATCCCAGATTAATCACAGATTAATCTGATTTGCAGTCCCCAAACTCTTTTATATTAATATTTTACTCCATGCGTCATTTCTTGTTTTAAAATGTGGTCCAGGAGGCACAAACCCCATCACAGGAAGATCCAGGCAAAGGGAATTCTACAGACAAATACAAACAGAAAAACATACAGCCTGTATCTGTATATGGCAAATATATGGTGCCCATGGACAAGAACTGCTTTAAGGATTTCTGTTTAACTTTATTTAGCCTAGGGATTAGCAGCTGTTTTCCGTAGAAGAGCAGAAAGTAAATATTTTCACTTTTGAGAGCCCTGTTGTCTCTGGCAACCACTCAGCTCTGTCAAAGTGACCTAAAAGGACCATGGAGGGTGGGGAAACAAATGAGTGTGGAAATGCTCCAGCAAAGCTTTGTTTATGGACCCTGACACTTGACATATACAAGATATTTTTCTTCTTTAAGTCTTTTTAACCATCTTAAAATGTAAAAACCATCCTTCACTCACAGCCACAATAAAAGCAGGCAGCTATCTGGATTTGACCATGATTTCCAGAAGCCCCTGGTTGAGCCCACTGTTTCTCCAGCTCTAAACAACCACAGGGCTTTGCCCACCCCACCTGGGGACACTTATTAACATTCTGGGGGAGTGTTCTGAGGAGCAGAGCTACTCGAAGTGCATTCCGTGGACCAACAACACCAGCATCTCCAGGATGCTCGATAGAAATGCAGAATCTGGGACCCTACCTCTGTCTGACTGACTCAGAATCTCTGAGAGTGAAAACCAGCAATTTGTTTCAACAAGGTTTGTGGTGAGTGTGATGCCCATTGAGGTTTTAGAGGTACCGCTCTGGACCACATCTGGAAAATCACCATCTTGGAAGCATCAAATGCCACCTAGGGGTGTCAGAATGGTCCTTTCGTTCATTCAACAAGCCATTTAACGTAAATTGAACACCTACTAGGGACCAGATCCTTTGATAAACACTAGTGATTTGAGCTAATTAATAGGATACTGTTAGGCCTTTAATGGACTGGGAGAGAGACTTTACATCAGAGCCCCAGGGAACAGATTTGAGAGGCCCTGCTTCTAATTTCCTCACCCACTAAACAGGCTATGCTGGCTGAGGCCACACTTGCAGCTTGGGCAACACCCAAGATGGAGGTTATGTGCTAATCTGAGTGAAGTGTTTTGTGTTACCCGGATAATAAATGCCACTTCACTGTTAACATTCTTTCAGCTACTGAAATTACCGCTAATCGGTATCATTATGCTTCTTCTGGCGTTGCCTCTTAGAATCTAATACGCATGGGTTTGGGGGGTTTGGGGGCAATTTATCAAATACCAACAATAAACATCCCAACGGCAGATCTGAAGGTTCATTCTGTGCTTTCGTTCCCCCTATTCTTACCGGGAGAGTGGACACTGCTATCTCAGCTTTGAAACACTATGCATCTGAGATCTGTCAGATGCATCACCAATCCCCCAGTCACAGACATACCCCCACTCTTTAGAGCAAGACAAGAGCTGGGAGCATTAGGGAGTGGGGATCGTGAAAGTGATTAGAAAAAAAAAAAAAGGTGTCTATCACATGGTTTTGCTGCCACTGTGCCAACTGCCCATTCGCCAGGTCCCTATAGGTGACCATGAGCTTGAGCTTAGTGGTCCCTGAAGCTGTTCTTCAAGTGCTGAGGATAGCAAATTTAAGAGGAGATTGCCAAGGAAACACATGAGACGTGTGTGTGTGCGCGCGTGTGTGTGTGTGTGTGTGTGTGTGTGTGTGTGTGTGTGTGTGATGCTACAGATCTGAAAACACACAGACCTCTGCCTTCTAACAAACTGGCCTATTTAAAGGAAAGGTAGGTTTCTTTCTACCTCCACCAAGGCAGCAGAAATACAAAGATGAGAACAGGGGAGAAGGTGCTCTTGTTTGTCTCCACATGGAAATCCTTTGAGAGGTGCTGCTTGGAGACTGGAGACTCAGGCCCTCTGCTGGTTCCCCGGGTTTCAGGCTTCCGTGGGTGCTCAGCACTGCATGCAACATGCCTCCTGCCCAGCCATCAGTAAATGAAAGCTAATTAAGAAACACTAGACCTGTTTTACTTTTGGTAAAGGTTACAGGTTTATCCTGATGGCGCAAGCCTTTCTGATTACTAAGCTCCCACATCCTTACAAATGAGGTTGATCAGAACTTCATATAATATATGCCCCTCCCCAGAAGCCAAAGAGACTGGTATTATTAGCTAGGTTGAGAAAGCTGGGGCTCAGAGACATTGATAAATTTGCCCAGAGTTACCCAGCAGCTGAGTGCCAGAGCCAACAGTCCACCTCGGCCTTTCTGACATCACAGCTACAAACTACGATGTACTCAGTGTTTCCACAAGGTTACCACCTTATCCTGGAGAGCTGATCCCAGCCACAGAGGGTCACGGGAATTTTGTTTCTGCTCATCTCAAGGTTCAGGAGTGGTTTGGTATAAAAATTGCTACCAGTTTCCTAGATCCCTAATTTCTAAAATGGAGACTTATGCTAAAACACAAAGCATTTACAACTCTACATTATATCATAAGAACTTACTCTGGTGACTAACATGGAAGAAGAGGTGGGCAGGGGAAGCAAGGGGCCGATTGGCTCTGGAGGGAGCACTCTCGTTACCTGTAATTTGCACCACACAAGATTTCAAGAGCATAACCAGAAAAATGCACAGGTCATGTTTCACCACCAAGGACCCATTCTTCTTTGGAAAAATTCCTATGCATCCCCCCACATAAGCCCTCTGGACAATCTGTGATAATAACTGAAAGAGACTAAAGAGTTTCTGTCTTTTACTTCTGAATACAATAGAATATCTCAAATAAAAGTCCATACTGTATCATTCCATTTGTATACAATTCTAGGAAATGCAAACTCATTTATAGTGACAGAAGGCAGATAAGCCATTGTCTTAGCACCGGGAGGGAGTGGGGGGTCGCAGGGTACAGTGTGATGGAGTGAGTGGGTGGGTAGGATTACAAAAGGCCTGAGAGGAAACTTCTGGGGGTGACGGATATGTTTATTTTCTTAATCGTGATCATGGTTTCCTTGGGAGTATGTATCAAGATGTCTCAAATTGTGTACTTCAAAGATGTGGGATTTTTCTGTATGCAAATTATGCCTCAATAAAGCTGATACAAATAAAATAAAAATAAATAAATGCAAGGTTAAAGGAATTCTAACCCGGAGCCACATTCTTCCATTCCAAACGTGGGTGGTGTGTATCTTTAAGAATGCTTCATGGGTAGACGGGTATCTAGCTCCACTGTAAACTAGGCAGCGAGGCACTCACGTGGCTTTTGGAGAAGCAGCGTAATTCTGTGCCCTCCTGTCTGAGCACTGCTTGCAACTCAGAAGATTGCTGAGGCATGGAGACAGTGAGTGTGGACCATTTAGAGCTTCCCCTAGTTGGGCACAACAGCGTGTATACATAGAAACACTCATATGGTCAAACCTACTTCTTTCCAGGTTCCGTGGCCAACCCGTCCCTGACGCCCCGACCCAGGCGCCCCGCCAGCCCACACCGCTACCATGGCCGAGGACGCGGACATGCGCAATGAGCTGGAGGAGATGCAGCGGAGAGCTGACCAGCTGGCTGATGAGGTGATAGAACCCAGCCCCAGGAAGCAAGCAAGAGATGGGCAGCCACGTAGTCTGTTTTAGTCAGGCTGAGGTAGGGAGAGAGCTTCTTCTCGTGTTTCAGAAGAAGCAGCACTGATTTCCTATATAGCTAAGGCCTCTGCAGACAGGAATGGGTTGGTTAGAAAACTTACATGAGATCAGTGACTGAGCCCAAACTCCCAACTTGTAGAAATCCAGAGAAGTCAAGATCCTCTGAGAAAAGCAACGTCTCTGGATGTCTTACAGCCAGCGGTGTGCAGGAAATGGCTCACTTCTGAAAGCTGGTTGTTACATTGTCCAGAACTTTGCAAGCTGGTATTAAAATTGAATTATATAAACTGAAATTAAATAGATTCTATTAAAATCAAAGGTAATAAATACTTAAATCTCATCACATCCTAATGATTTTACTACAATCTATGCTTTCAAAGTTCTTGGCATGTGCAGTATCTGTAGTGTGAGGATATAGTCTACCAGTATGTGACCACTGAACCTTCCCAAGTGTGACACCATGGTGCACTTAGAAATCAGAGAGCAAAAAATATTTAGACCATGGAATCTGCAAACACTAAAAATCGGGACTTGACCTATTGTTTTGTTGATCCTCTAGACTTAAAAAAGTGGAAAAATATTAATAACAGGTTAAATTTTGAAGGATGAACATCCACAGCCATTACACTATAAAACACACAGACACACAAAAAAACAACTGAGCAAATCCTCCAGTATTTGAAAACTATGATTGCCTTCAACAGAGAAGCCACTTGCATCATTGACAAATGAATAGAATTGCAACATACATCTTCCTTCACTTTGCTTTTATTCATTAATGTAAATGAAAATATCAACCAGTGTTCATACCAGAGCTGCACTTGCTGTCTTCATGCTTAGCTGTGGACACGAGAGTTCAGCAAAATAAACAAAGCTTTCTGTGAAAATCCATTGGCTATATGGAATTTGCAATAAAGAGTATTATGTATTTTATTATTAGTGGTAAGTTTTATGCTATTATATAAATAGCATCCTTTATATCATTTATATTCATCCTTTATATCATGAAAATAACACTCTTTTTTTTTTCTGGTGAGCCTATTGTTAGGCATTTACCAGCACACCACTGCTTACAGCTCTTCTATTTCGAAAAGCAGCCTGCTGACAGTTCTTCCCAGAAAGTGAACATGCTTCATGTTCCTGAAAACTCTTGTCCCAGATAAGTTTGTCACTTAAAAGCACAGCTTTTGAGAAATCACAATCATTGCTGAATTCTAATAATTTCAAACGAACTGAGAAAAAAGTGACCACACTATGCCCAAGGGACCAGTGCTGAATTCATTTTTTCTTATCTCAGAACCGAGATAATTATAGCTGTTTCCTGTAGGCTAGTCATTTCAAACATGCTTGATTTTTTTTCTACCCTAGGGCAACAACTTAATTTGTACTGATAAGACCTTCCAATTGTGTTTGTAGGAGCTTTGTAAGAAACTTGATGTTAGATTCATCTCAATTCATGAAAAACAACGTCTTTAAAATTCAATATTCTTCATCCAGGGGGACAAAATTAGTCCTCTGAGTATTTGAGATAATTTTTCATGACTCCTCCACATGCAAAATTATCTTTTCCGGATTGCTTTGTCTTTGATATCAAGAACAGCTTCATATGGTTCTGATTTTATGACAATCAGCTTTAATGTAATTGCTTTAAGGAATCTTATTATGTAGAAAGCCTGATAGGAAAGAGATTGAAATTGTGTTTCTGTTACAAACTTCAAAGAACACGTGATAGTGGCCCTATGTGTTTCCCAAGTGAAGAAAGTTTTCTGATCTTCCTAGACCTCTGGATCCTGCACTCATAATATTTATGTTTTTTTGTCTTAGTCTCTGGAAAGCACCCGTCGTATGCTTCAACTGGTTGAAGAGGTAAGGAGTGACCATATTTCAAGATGTACATTCCCTTTGGCTGACGTATTCTTTGCCTAGGCCCTTTGTCTTTCCCTTGGCCACCATCCCTTTGATTTCAGTGTGAACGTAGGTACCAGAAAGCTGCATAAGGCAGGAGCTGCTGTATTTAAGCTGCCACGTAGACATCAAAGTATTCACTCTCCCTCCAGCCCAAGCTAAGTCTGGAAAGCAGAGGAAAATGGTATTTCCAAGTAAATAAATGCTCCCAAGAAATCTTAAAAACATATCAGAGTGATATTTTTTTTAATATACAAAAGAATTGTCCACATAAAAATCCTCATTTGTACTGATTTTGATGCCTCTAAATTGCATCTAATCTTGGCTTTCTGTTCTGACTTTAGCCACATGTATGACTTCTAAAAATATGGCTCCATAGAGGCATCATATTTTCAAAAATTGTTAGATTTAGAGTCAGGAACTAAAATTCATGAAATAATAGGAAAATTCCTTAATAAAAGGAAGCATTAAGTCTAGTCATGTAAATATAGAAGCTCTTTTTTCATTCCCGACTCTAGACTGAACATTCATTTGCAAGGCACGGTTAATGAATCCTTGACTATTTTTAAATGGGTAAAATAGGGCAGATAGCAATAATGGAATCAAAACGGCATTTGCAATAAACTCTACTTATTCCAATTTGGGAGAGCAGCAGTCAACCAGGAAGAATAAATAGATTAATTGAACTTGTCCACTGGGAGAGATGAAGTGGAAAAAGAATGGGATGAGCTATATTTATCTTAACTGAATAAAACAAGTCTAATCGTTTTTATTCAGTGAGATGCTGTTTTAGCTATGCTTTGAAAATGCTTATCAACGTATGAATTCATGTGTGGTTATCATCTTCAGAGATCTTGGGGGTTTTCTAGCAGAATGATTCAATGAGCCTGCTGGCCTCACGCTACTGTTAATTGCTTCTGCAATGACATGAAAGGAGGAAAAGATAAATTTTATAAGGCGAAAGGGAAGGGCAGCCATCTCTCACACTATAGAAGCCATCATTTCCTCTTATTTCTGCAGCTTCAGATTCTCAGCTAAGAATGAAATAAAGCTAAATGTGACTTTTCACAGGAAGGGGAGGAGAAGGTGGCAGCCAAGAACTTGGAGGACCCCCGGGAGGGTGGAGGCGGACTGCTAAATGAAATCTGTTGTCATGAAAAATGATAGTGTGAGCCTGCAGTGTAACAAAAATTGGTCCCACAGGAAGGCAGGCCAGCCAGGGGCCAGGGGCCCTTGGCAGGCACACAAGGAGGCAACCTTCACTCTCTTAATGAAGAGAAATGTTTTCTTTGCTCCATCCTGGGAACACCATTCATGCGGAAATACTTGAGGACCAAGAGGAAAGCAGATATACTAAATCTAAGAGTTCTGGCAAGGCTTTCCAAATAAACGTGTTTCCCCTCAACCTGTTATGAGAACAAGTGAAAGGAATAAATCTGAGTAACATTCCCACGTGAGCTATCACGATGACTGGAAGGAAGAGAGCTTGGAAGTCAGCTGATGTCATTATCTTGATATATAGTGATACATCTGTATGACCTTCAACTGTGGCCTCCAAGCTCATATTTAATGTGTGTGTATGCACGTGTGAAGCAAATTTCTAATCTACAGAAACTATCACCAGTTTGCCCTCCTGTGCAATGTTGGAACACTGCCTAGAGCATGACGTGATAGAGAAATGTCTCCAGTACACCTTTCCCCCTGCCCCTCCCCAATCTGAGTCCTTGGGCTGTGCACACTTCTCTTTTATGTGTCTTCTTAAATTGCAGGCAGTGTTGGCCAGTCTTGGAAAAGAAACATCTGCTCTAATTCTCTAATTTATTCTGGAGGAAAACATCTCAAAAGCTTTATTGATTGAAGTAGGATTCTCAAATCATACATTTTTGTTTCTCCTAAGTGTTTCTGCCAAGCATAAAGTTGCATCTTAGATCAGGGGATAAAGCAGATGGATGCTATTTCCTACCTCTAATGAGAGAGAGGAGGTTATTAGACTTTCGATCCTTAGGAAGTTATGAGCAAGGCATAATGAGACTAGATTGATTGCTCTTATATCCTCCTGGGTTATTTTATATTGATGGTCAGATGCCTCTTATGTCTAGGGCATTGGCTAGTCAGATGATATTCTGCTTTTCAATCAAGAAGGAAATTCTCTTTAAAGAGAATCAGCGTTAAATATTCATCAAGGACAGAAATCATTAGGAAAATTCGAGCATTGAAGTACCAGAATCTTGCCCATGATCCCAAAATACATCAGTGCCATATAATTTGAATTGAGCTGAATGCTTATTGAAATTCAATCTTAAAGACAGGAAAGGTTACTCAGCTTGTGAAGTCTCCCTGAGGTAAACAGTTCCACTTTCAGTGGAATATAGGACTTTGTGCCATCCCTCATGGACTTCAGGTTACAACAGAGTGGAAGCATGGAGGCTTTCTTTTTAATAGAAGCTACCGTGAGCCTATCAAGGACAATGTGAAGTCACACGGAGGTCAGTGGAGAAAGTTCAGAAAAGCTGAATACCATATACACATAAAAAGATTGGAATCACATAGCACTTCATTCTTAGGCTAGAGCTGGGAACTGGCTGTTTTGATGGATGCATTTCAACAAGTATTTATGGAATGCCTGACTCTGGGGGTGGAAGATAAAAATGGATATCATGCAGGAAAACTTATGAAAATAGTTCTCCAAAGTCAAGACTCCACCTGCCTTAGGAGCATAAAGGAGGGGACAGTGAATTCTAGAGGGAAAGTCATAAAACTAACTGCAGGAAACGGTGTCTACACATTAATGCCTTGGGCCATGAAACTAAACCAGGAAAAGCCAAGCTGCTGTAGGGCAGGCTGATCCTAAAGCCCCACACAGCTTCATGCCGTGGTGGTTACTGAAGGCTCCCCAACATTGATGGGTGTTTTAGCATCTTTTCTTTTCATTCCAACTTATCTTTTGAAACACTTTGGCCACAAGAAGAAAGTAAGTATTCTAAAGCTATGTCTTTATTATGCCATACTTTCTACTGAAGGGGAAGATCAGGCTGCACAATTATTTTCAGGCAGACAGATGGGAGGGTGTTTTGGAACTCTAGCGATTGAGAGAGTACCAGGACTGGCCTAGTTTTAGCTCAGGTGTATTGGACTTTGGAGAAAGCATTTCAGGATGACAAAAGAAAGACTTTAAAATGTTCTATAAACATTGTCTTAGTTCATCAGCAAGGGAAAAATAAGACAGAGAAATAAAAGGTAAATAAAAAGAAATGAAAAAAAGAAGTCCCTGACATCTCCAACTACCCCTGTTAGTAGGTAGACCGGTTTCCCAGGAATCTCAAACAGGAACCAACAATTGAACTAAGACAAATATAGAATCATCTCCTCTCCCTCCTTGCTATTAAAACATAATATTCGTCTTCTCAGGCATGTATTTGTCTGGCCCTTATCTTAGTTCCAGGGGCAGAGTAGAAGCCTAATAACCATTTAGTGAATGAACAAATGAGTGAATGAACCAACCTAGGAACTTCCCAGTTTTATTTAGCATCTCTGTCCTTGTCTGAAACATGGGGAAGCATCTGCTGCTGCTGCTAAGTTGCTTCAGTCGTGTCCGACTCTGTGCGACCCCATAGACGGTAGCCCACCAGGCTCCCTCATCCCTAGGATTCTCCAGACAAGAACGCTGGAGTGGGTTGCCATTTCCTTCTCCAATGTGTGAAAGTGAAAAGTGAAAGTGAAGTCGCTCAGTCGTGTCCTACTCGTAGCGACCTCATGGACTGCAGCCTACCAGGCTCCCCTATCCATGGGATTTTCTAGGCAAGAGCAGTGGAGTGGCTTGCCATTGACTAGACCAGTGCAAGTGCGCTGCATGAGGCAGGGCACTCAAAGCCCATGCTCTGGGACAACCCAGAGGGATGGGATGGGGAGGGAGGTGGGAGGAGGCTTCAGGATGCAGAGACATATGTGCACCGGTGGCTGACTCATGTCGATGCATGGCAAAAACCACCACGGTATTGTAAAGTAATTACCCTCCAATTAAAATAAGTTAATTAATTTTTTTTTTTTTTTTTAAAGAAAACATGAGGAAGCATCTAGAAAGGTCAAGTGACTGTTCCCCAGTCTCAGTTGCTGGCTGAGCTAACACAATCTAGTATTCCTGACTTTCAGATCTGTGCTCACTGCTTCTATTCTCCCAAATTGGGGCATATCTGGATTGTTCAGTGAATCATTCCAACAATGAAATATTGAGCGCCAAATTGAACAAAGAGGAAATTATACTTGCAGGGCTTCATATAAAATAAATGAGTAGAGCCAAAAGGGTTCCACAGCTGAGAGCTGGCTTGACTAAACTGAAATCATTCATCTGTTGCCCACCCTCTGTCCCCAATAGAATGGAACAGAGATCTCATACATGACCTTGAGTTGAGTCCTCACAAAAGAAGATGCTCCCTAAGATGACCCTGTCCTCACCAGAACTTGCATTATCACATCTGTATGTCTGAATGAAGCCATCTGCTTCTTAAAATTTCTTCTCATATGCAATGGCTAAAATATTCAGAAAAGGGGCACAGAAATTAAAGTAGCCCGCCAGGCTGCTCTGTCCATGGGATTCTCCAGGCAAGAGTACTGGAGTGGGTTGCCATTTCCTTCTCCAAGGGATCTTCCCGACCCAGGAATTGAACCCAGGTCTCCTGCACTGCAGGCAGATTCTTTACCATCTGAGTTACAAGGAAACCCCCTGTTAAAGTGTGTAGATGAATTTCCATTTATAGTGCATTGAAGAACGAGGTTTTGAAGTATCTTCTGGGGTCTAGAATCTATTTGCTAGTATACGTCCTTGCACCAGCCAGCATTGATGATCTTGCTCAAAATGCAAAATCTTTGGCTCTATCCCAGTCCTACTGAATCAGGATCTATATTTTAATAAGATGTTTCCTATGCAAGGGATTCACGTGCACATCAAAGTTTGAGAAGCAATGATCTAGAAGCTTCTTACGGTAGTTGGTAATGATGATATTTTAGTTTGCCCAGATATCCTGCTATAGATGTAGTTTGTGAAGGTGTTTATTTTAGTGACCCGATTGTAATGCTGACTATCGGCCAGGCACTGTTCTAGCACATGCTGACTGTTAATTCATTGAATTCAAGTAACAACTCAGTAAGATACGAACTATTATGATCACTGTATTATAAATGAGAGAACCGAGGCCCAGAACAGTCAAGACCCTTGCCCAAGGACCCGTAGCCAGGAAAGAAAATCACCAGGATTCCAGGGCTGAGTCTAGCTTCAGAATCTGTGCTGTCAATGACTCTTGAAGTCACACTGAGCCATTACTCTCAAAACTATATCCTGAATTGGCAGCTAAAGTTTATTAAAATGTGTTCAAACACTAGTTCAGAAAGATACATTCGCCCCAGTGTTCATAGCAGCATTATTTACAGTTGCCAAGATATGGAAATGACCTAAGTGTCCATCAACAGATAAATGGATAAAGAAGCTATGGTATATATATACATAACGGAACACTATTCGTCATAAAAAAGAATGACATTTTGCCATTTGCAGCAACATGGATGGACTTGGAGGGTATTATGCTAAGTGAAATAAGACAGAGAAAGACAAATACTGTATGATATCACTTTAATGTGGAATTAAATACACAGCAAACTGGTGACTAGAACAAAAAAGAAGCAGACTCACAGATGCAGAGAACAAACTAGTGGTTGCCAGTGAGAAAAAGGAAGGGGTTGTATAGGGATAGGGGGAAAAGGGACTTTTATGAGATATATGAAATCAGGTGTGTGAACCTTGTGAAAATTATACAGCACTGTAAAGAATCTTTCATTCAATTTTTTTTTTAAAACAAAATAGTCTTTTCTGTCTGGGAACGTTAACTGCACACATTTTCTGAAATGGTGAGTTTATAAAAGCTCACAGAAATAATTTTCATTGTTTTAATTCTATTGGAGTTGAATCATTGAAGAACTATTCAAACAAAAACAACAATCCAAACCTTCTGTTGACCTCCAGTAACATCTCTCTCTCCCCTAGTTTACTATAAACCAGCAGGAAATAAAAGGAGCCATGAGAGATGTGTTATTTTAGAATTTATTCCCAGGGCTGCCATGAGTGCTCCTTGGAAAACCAATGAATCCAAACTGTAAGCAGTACCATTTAATACCTATCCACAGTCACCCTGTGAAATGGAAGGTCTTTACTTAACTAGTTAGAATTCCTGGAAATGATGATTCCTAAGTATGAGCAATACAAATATCTCTGCTCCTTTTCCCACCCACCACCAACTCCCACTTCCCTCCACCAAATAGTTCAGGGCTGTTGGACATATTGAGATCACAAGGAGTGAGGTGTGGGTGCCTCTTATAGACTTCTCCTGACCCGAAAAACTGCAAGAAAACTTGTGGATGAATTATTTTCTCACACTATATTGTTGTGCAGAATTTTAGATTTCATTAGAAAAAGCCCTTATCTCTCATCTTTCAACCCCTTTTCTAAATCTTGTAGAAAACCTCTCCATAGAGAAAAATAAATGGAAGATTGAATTTCTTTTTGAGCTGTATTTCTCAACCTTTGTGATGCAGTCATCTCTTTTGATAACCCTACAAATCTCACCCCATCTCCCACACAAGATTCCACACACATCTTCCCAGTGGACCACCCTTTACCAATTCGCTGATGGAAACTTTCTGATATATCAAGCCAGAGAAGTTTTAGTCTCAAAGATTTTGAAAGACTTTTCTTTCTGTGGTTGGTGTTACCAAAACGATAGGCATTTTATTTTCCAGATATAGAATCATAGTGTGATATTATATGTGTGTATTCCAAGTCCATGTCAAACCCCAACCCCAGTCTTACCCCTTGGAGACTGAGCTGTATCCCCTCTTCTATCTGAGAATCGCTGAATGATCAGGTCCATAAGTGACCCACTCCTGAGTCCCTCCCCAGCCCCTAAGATTCTTTGCCATGTTTCCTTCCTCTTTTTCCTTTGATCCTTCTTCATTTTCCATTTCTAGGGCTCATTGTCCCCTTACTGATTTCTCTTTCTCTCTTTTCTCTCTCTCTAACTCTTTTTCCACTTTGCTACCATTATTGGAATGTAGAGTAAAGATGCTGGTATCAGGACTTTGGTTATGTTGGATGAACAAGGAGGTAAGTTCAGATTTCTTCAGTAAGAACAATTCCTCCTCTGAATAAAATGCATTTAAAAATGATTTGTGCATCCACAGGTGGTCACTGCATGTGCTATGCACATATATATATATAAGTGCAAGAGTTCTGGTTTTCATCTTATTTTTTTGTTCCTTTCTCTCTTAAAGAAATTGGTATATGTATAGCAATGTCTTCATGGTTGAATAAATGGTACTGCACTCCCTGTTACATGTGTTGGGGTAAAAGAATTTTGAAGGCAGAAGTCATTTGTTTGGATTTTTTAAATGATAATATTTTGGACAGTTTGGGGATTCTCCCCCTTAGCCCCAATATTTCCTATAAATTTGGTGTTCTTCTAATAATTCCCACATAGAGTGAGAGAATCATGTACCATGTTGTCCATTTATTTTGACCATCCTAATTCAGCATCTGGCTGTTTTGATTTATAAGTCATTATGAGAGTTCCTTAAATAACTAGAAGCTTTTTTAACAGATCGTAAACTGAGGGAAATCATTGGAAAATGGAAAATTGAACCACTTAAAACATTTGAACTTTTTCATTTAATTATAAAAATAGGGGCAGTGAAAATCAGAGTAACAGCATTTTAGTATAGCATCTTTATAGTCTACAGTGGAATCTAGAAGGGAGTACTAACATTTTTCCCTTTGACTTATTTGTCTAGTCATTCAGAGATGCTTTAATTCTAGCTAGAAGTTAGTTGCCTGATTCCATTCCAAATTCTTATCATAACAAACAGATCTGGCAGGAATATTTTCTCTTTATTTGTATTTAATGTCAGCATTAGAAAACTCTCAGCAATCATGAGAAATTTTTAAATCAAAGATAAAAAGGTAACATTTATTTAAAACATGGAACATCATAAACAAACTCTAGGAATAAATCTCAAATTGAGAGGAAAATTGCCTTAATATGTAAATCATCAGCTTACATGTAGATGTATGAAACTATGCTTTACCCAACAACAGTAATAAGATGCCACTCTTTAGCTGACTGGCACAACTTTTTTTAACTGATAATAATCAATACTGTGACTATGTCAGGAAAACAGAAATCCTCAATCTACATGCGGGCATTGTTGATTGATACAAACGTTTGAGAGTAATTTGATAATATACATGCATTTTGATGTGCACCCATCTTTCGACCAAGATATTCCACTCCTAGAATTAGATGCTGCAGATATTCACTGACAAATCTGTGAGGAAAAATAAACATGCCTTACCTATAATACTGTAAAACTGGAAACAACCTAAGTGTCCGGCAGTGAAGAGGCCAACCGCATCAATATGGTATGGCCATGAAAAAATTCTGCACAAAGTGTCACAAACATTGCAATATATAATATAAACCTTTATTTACTGACCTCTGAGCAGTTGGGGCACGGACTGGGAGGGGCTGAACTACTCTTAGGGGTCCTCTGAGAAACAACTGCTAGGAATCAATTAGAAGTACATTGGTGAAGAGGAGATGAGCAGAAGTAGGCAGGGAGAATCTTCTGTGATGTGGGCCTGACACTTTTGAGAGGGGAGAGTATGGGTGGAGGCTTGGGGAGGAATCTCATACTGCAATGCTGCGCTGAGCAAGTCTCAGCCAGACTGATGCGCAGCCCAGGAGCAAAGACAACCCGGTGAGGCAACCCCATGCTGGGCAGGATTGCCCCCAAGCTAGGGAATCATGCTCAGTCATTGGCTGGGAGCATCCCAGAGAGGGCGTGGCCTCCATGTAAATGTGGGAGATCATAGAGATGCCACAGCTGGAGGTGTCTCTAACTGAAGGGTCCCTCTTGGAAGGAGATCTGAGCATACCCTCATGGCTGTCAGTAAAGACATTTGTTTCTATATTATTTATTTGTATTAAATTTGTCCAGTAAACATACACTAACCAGTTTTTTAAAATCAAGAGAAAAGTTCTTTTAAAAAAACAACGAACATCAATCCCAACACTTGCCCTCTCATTTAAAAAACAAAAGTAAATTGCAAAATTAATACAAAAATAATGAAGTATAGTAGAGTTGTATTTTGAAGGGATTACAATAGCTAGAGCAGTCTTCAGAACTCCTCAAATGAATTTGCTATAAATCTTAAGACTTGCTGACTTAATCTGTATAGCAATGTCCCAGACTTTGAAACTCAGGATGCACTGTCACTGTGATTTTTTAAGAATTGCATTTAATTAGGCAACATGTGCCCATATAGAAGAGTAGTACTTCATTTCTAATGTTAAATTGATACATATACACTCAAGAAATACAGAGTTCTACCTTATTAACTCTCTTTAGTTAATGATTTGCATATGAAAGGGGTAGAAAAAGAAGCATTGCAATAGAAAGAAAGATTTGAAAAAGGTTCAAGATAATGCCATTTTACCCCTAACTATAAAGCTTTGACATGAAGACATGCAAAATAATACATAAAATCTGAAGTAAAAAAACATAGTAAGATATTGAGTTGCAAATTACATTGTACTTTGATGAGGAAAATCTAGAGACAAAATTTGCCAAAATCTCCAAACAAATGAAAAAGCAAATTATTCTTAAACATAAATGATTCCCAAGAATATCTTTATATTATTCTCAGAGAAACAAAGCAAAAGTGCAGATATTCCCTGCAAGACAATTAATGTTCTCAGCTAAGACATTTCAGTTATGGCTGCATGGCTAAATTCTCTGTTGAACATATTTCCTAGGATAACCTGGGTTTTACCAGATGCATGATGGATAATTGATACAGATGAGAAACACACAACTGTAAACATTCAAAAGTAGGTGGCTTCTGCCTGGTCTTAAGTGGTGTATGTTCCATTTATACTGTAAGAAGAGATTAGGATCTTTTTAAATGAGTCAACAACTATCTTCTCTGCCATTGTAAATGCATTTGAATGCTGTATATGCTGTATTTAGTTGTTTAGATCAGTAACTGCTTTAAAATTTCTCTCCAATTTATGCTCTACTAATTTTATCTTTGCCTGAACACCAAAAGTGTTGACTGCTTCTCCCCTTCAGCTGCACAGAAGTCTCAAGAAACAGTCATCCTCCTAAAGAGCCATTCCAGGTTGCCCTGCTAAATGCTTGAACTCAGAAATCCCTTACGGGATTCTTGTTTCATGCTCAGGAATCCGGAGGCCGTGGAACACTGAGCATGGCAGCCAGCCCTGGAAATGTACCGCGTCCTGGGATTTTTCTGTTCTATGAACGAAATCCCCCGAAATACCCTTACCTCTAATGTGGGATGACTCAGACTTTCACTTCCATATCTCTTGTCCCCTTTGTTGGTTTTTGTTGGGTTATATGTTTGTTTAGATGCTGAAAATGTGGCTCTTGGGAAAATCCAATGGGAAAAACTCCAAACTGGACAGTGAAATCTTTGGCCACTGCCTGGCAGGGTAAAGGCAAAGTAAACTGTCATCCAGAGAGTCTGCCAACATTTCTAAATGGTTCATGGCCCTGCAAGAGAGCATTTGTGAAAACATCCCTCTTGCTAAAGTCCCCTCACCAATCTCTCTTATGAATGACTAAAGCTGCTATTGTCCAATATGGTAGCCACTAGTCAAGTGACTATTTGAATTTATTTAAATTAATTACCATATGTTCATCAGTGCTCAGGGAAATTAAAATCATATACTCAGCATCTGTAACTGGATACACTCATGAAGGCTTATACATTCAGTCTTCCTGTTCTTCTATTTTTTTCTTACTAGACTGACGATTCTAATGGCCCCATGCTGCTTTACTTAAGTAATATTAGTAGAAAGTGAAAGTTGCTCGGTCGTGTCTGATTCTTTGCGACCCCATGGACTATACAGTCCATGGAGTTCTCCAGGCCAGAATACTGGAGTGGGTAGCCTTTCGTTCTCCAGGGGATCTTCCCAACCCAGGGATCAAACCTAGGTCTCCTTCATTGCAGGCGGATCCTTCACCAGGTGAGCCACAAGGGAAGCCCAAGAATACTGCAATGGGTAGCCTATCCCTTCTCCAGCAGGTCTTTCCGACCCACGAATCAAGCCAGGGCCTCCTGCATTGCAGGTGGATTCATTACCAACTGAGCTATTAGTAGAAACGATATCTAAACTTAGATCCCTAAGCATCCTGCCATTGGTGGATCCTCACAAATAACCAGTCATCCAAATATCATGGCAGAAATAAGAAAGAACAATTTCTTGCCCTGACATATAGTGTGACGTACTGGAACACCTCCCCAATCCAAAATGTTATTTCCCTCCCAGTCTCCAAGAGTAAACAGAGAACAGTCAGAAAGTAAGTTTATGGAAGTAAGGAGCCAGTCAAACCTGAATACTGCATTGCATAGTCTCTCAGGTGTTGTTGTCCATGTCAGAAAAGAATGAGGATATGGATTGCTTTCAAGCATTTCCTGAGAAATATCTTCACAGAAATCACTGAAGTGCTGTGAAGTCCCTGTACTCCAAACATATTCATAAACATAACTCAATTACACTCTAAAGACTGATACTATTTGGGGTACCTACTACGTGCCATGACACTGAAGAAAACAGACAAAAGTCCCTGACTTCATAGCATTCACATTCTAAGAGGGGACAAGAAAAAGGAAAGAATGTTCTCATTAGAATATCTGTGACAAAATTGTTCCATGATGTTTTTTCAGGATTTGACTTCAGTTCAGTTCAGTCACTCAGTCGTGTCTGACTGTTTGCGACCCCATGAATCGCAGCATGCCAGGCCTCCCTGTCCATCACCAACTCCTGGAATTCACTCAAACTCACGTCCCTTGAGTCGGTGATGCCATCCAGCCATCTCATCCTCTGTCGTCCCCTTCTCCTCCTGCCCCCAATCCCTCCCAGCATCAGAGTCTTTTCCAATGAGTCAACTCTTCGCATGAGGTGTCCAAAGTACTGGAGTTTCAGCTTCAGCATCAGTCCTTCCAATGAACACCCAGGACTGATCTCCTTTAGGATGAGATCTCCTTGCAGTCCAAGGGACTCTCAAGAGTGTTCTCCAACACCACAGTTCAAAAGCATCAATTCTTCGGAGCTCAGCTTTCTTCACCGTCCAACTCTCACATCCATACATGACCACTGGAAAAACCATAGCCTTGACTAGACAGACCTTTGTTGGCAAAGCAATGTCTCTGCTTTTGAATATGCTATCTAGGTTGGTCATAACTTTCCTTCCAAGGAGTAAGCTTCTTTTAATTTCATGGCTGCAGTCACCATCTGCAGTGATTTTGGAGCCCCCCAAAATAAAGTCTGACACTGTTTCCACTGTTTCCCCATCTATTTCCCATGAAGTGATGGGACCAGATGCCATGATCTTCGTTTTCTGAATGTTGAGCTTTAAGCCAACTTTTTCACTCTCCTCTTTCACTTTCATCAAGAGGCTTTTAGTTCCTCTTCACTTACATTGTGTATAATGATACATTCAGCCAATATTGGTAGATATAAAATAGTTTTCAGAATCAACTGTTCTGAAATAGCTCCAGAATTCCACTTTGCTATGATCCTTGCTGTACAAGCTGCACCCCATGCCAGGAGCCCACTCTCAGAAATAGGGTTCTGACCCTGCCTGTATGTTTTCATTCGGATTCTCTGGTTCAGAAATCTAACACTTGTGCACCAATTTACTTGTATTTATGTTATTTTCTAATCCCTGGAGACACAGTGAGTGGGGCTCCTATATTTTGCTGAAAGTACTGACTTGAGGAGTCCCCTAGGAAGGGCAAGTACCTGAATGCATGTCCGCACGCCATAGCCTTGTATGTGCCAGCTTATCGGTCGAGCCTATATTTGCCCTCTCTACCCACATACGGGAATGTGGGCCTAGCTGCCCACAGTCCTCTTGGTTTCAAGCACTCTTCTGGGCCACTTCTGCTCCTCTCTGATGAGGGCAGACTTTCAAGAACCTTGTCCTGACCAGTGGGGAGAATGTGGAGCTTCAGAGCAAGCCAGAAGGCTGGTGGAGGTGGAGCTCCTCCAGAGGAGAGATGCTCTGCTCATCTCTCACAAGTTGAATGAGAGCAACTAAGATTCAGGGAAGATCACTCAAATGAACTTGGGAGACTTCAGATTTTTGAAGCAATGTAGAAACCAGTATTTCAAATTGTTCTTTACAATTAACGCCACCCACAGTGAACACATCAAGAGAAACCTTTACTTTGATAATTCTGGGAGGCGAAATCTTGCCACAGGTACCACTTTCATCTCCCACCAGACACCTGCATGTCGTAATGAGCCATGCTGAGTGGTGCCACCCAAGACGGATGGAGCATGGTGGAGAGGTCTGACCAAACGTGGTCCACTGGAGGAGGGAGTGGGAAACCACCCCAGTAGTCCTGCCTTGAGAACCCCATGAACAGTATGAAAAGGCAGAAAGATAGGACACTGAAAGATGAACTCCCCAGGTCGGTAGGTGCTTAATACGCTACAGTGGAGAAATAACTCCAGAAAGAATGAAGAGATGGAGTCAAAGCAAAAGCAATACCGATTGTGGATGGGACTGGTGATGGAAGTAAATTCCAATGCTGTAAAGAGCAATATTGCATAGGAACCGGGAATGTTAGGTCCATGAATCAAGGGAAATTAGAAGTGGTCAAGGGAGATGGCAAGAGTGAACGTTGACATTCTAGGAATCAGCCAACTAAAATGGACTGGAATGGGTGAATTTAACTCAGATGACCAGTATATCTACTACTGTGGACAAGAATCCCTTAGAAGAAAGGGAATAGCCCTCATAGTCAACAAAAGAGTCTGAAATACTATACTTGGATGCAATCTCAAAAATGACAAAATGATCTCTGTTCATTTCCAAGCCAAACCATTCAATATCACAGTAATCCAAGTCTATGCCTCTAACAGTAATGCTGAATAAGCTGAAGTTGAATGGTTCTATGAAGACCTACAAGACCTTCTAGAACTAACACCCAAAAAAGATGTCCTTTTAATTATATAGGCCTAAAGTGCAAAAGTAGGAAGTCAAGAGATAGCTGGAGTAACAGGCAAATTTGACCCTGGAGTACAAAATAAAGCAGGGCAAAGGCTAACAGAGTTTTCCCAAGAGAACGCACTGGTCATAGTGAACACCCTCTTTCAACAACACAAGAGAAGACTCTACACATGGACATCAACAGATGGTCAATATCGAAATCAGATTGGTTATATTCTTTGCAGACAAAGATGGAGAAGCTCTATACAGTCAACAAAAACAAGACTAGGAGTTGACAGTGGCTCAGATCATGAACTCCTTATTGCCAAATTCAGACTTAAACTGAAGAAAGTAGGGAAAACCATTAGACCATTCAGGTATGTCCTAAATCAAATCGTTTACAATTATACAGTGGAAGTGCCAAATAGATTCAAGGGATTAGATCTGATAGACAGAGTGCCTGAAGAACATGGACAGAGGTTCATGATATTGTGCAGGAGGCAAGGATCAAGACCATCCCCAAGAAAAAGAAGTTCAAAAAGGCAAAATGGCTGTGAGAAGACCTTACAAATAGCTGAGAAAAGGAGAGACGCAAAAGGCAAAGGAGAAACGGAAAGATATACCCATCTGAATTCAGAGTTCCAAAGAATAGCAAGGAGAGATAAGAAGGCCTTCCTCAGTGATCAATGCAAAGAAATAGAGGAAAACAATTGAATGGGAAAGACTAGAGATCTCTTCAAGAAAATTAGAGATACAAAGGGAACATTTCATGCAAAGATGGGCTCAATAAAGGACAGAAATTGTAGGGACCTAACAGAAGCAGAAGATATTAAGAAGATGTGGAAAGAATACACAGAAGAACTGTACAAAAAAGATCTTCTTGACCCAGATGACCACGAAGGTGTGATCACTCACCTAGAGCCAGACATCCTGGAATGTGAAGTCAAGTGGGCCTTAGGAAGTATCACTAAGAACAAAGCTAGTGGAGGTGATGGAATTCCAGTTGAGCTGTTTCAAATCCTAAAGATGATGCTGTGAAAGTACTGTACTCAATATGCCAGCAAATCTAGGAAGCTCAGCAGTGGCCACAGGACTGGAAAAGTTCAGCTTTCATTCCAATCCCAAAGAAAGGCAGTGCCAAAGAATGCTCAAACTACTGCACAATTGCACCCATCTCACACGCTAGCAAATTAATGCTCAAAATTCTCCAAGCCAGGCTTCGACAGTACATGAACCATGAACTTTCAGATGTGCAAGCTGGATTTAGAAAAGGCAGAGAAACCAGAGATCAGTTGGCCAACATCCACTGAACCAACAAAAAAGCAAGAGACTTCCAGGAAAACATCTACTTCTGCTTTATTAACTACACCAAAGCCTTTGATTGTGTGGATCACAACAGACTGTGGAAAATTCTGAAAGAGATGGGAGTACCAAACCACCTAACCTGCCCTCTGAGAAATCTGTATGCAGGTCAAAAACAACAGTTAAACTGGATAGGAACAACAGACTGGTTCCAAATCAGGAAAGGAGTACGTAAAGGCTATATATTATCACCCTGTTTATTCAACTTATATGCAGAGTACATCATGCAAAATGCCAGGCTGGATCAAGCACAAGCTGGAATCAAGATTGCCTGGAGAAATATCAGTAACCTCAGATACGCAGATGATACCACCCTTATGGCAGAAAGCAAAGAAGAGCTAAGAGCCTCTTGATGAAAGTGAAGGAGGAGAGTGCAAAATTTGGCTTACAAGTCTGCATTGAAAAACTGAAGATCATGGCATCCAATCCCATCACTTCATGGCAAATAGATGGACAAAGAATGGAAACAGTGACAGACTTTATTTTGGGAGGCTGCAAAATCACCTCAGATGGTGACTGCAGCCATGAAATAAAAGACACTTTCTCCTTGGAAGAAAAGCTATGGCCAACCTACAGAGCATATTAAAAATCAGTGACATTACTTTGCTGACAAAGGTCCATCTAGTCATAGCTATGGTTTTTCCAGTAGTCATGTATGGACGTGAAAGTTGGACTGTAACGAAAGTTGAACGCCAAAGAATTGATGCTTTTGAACTGTGGTGTTGGAGAAGACTCTTAAGGGTCCCTTGGACTGCAAGGAGATCCAACCAGTCCCTTCTAAAGGAAATCAATCCTGAATATTCATTGGAAGGACTGATGCTGAAGCTGAAACTCCAGTACTTTGGCCACATGATGCAAAGAACTGACTCATTGGAAAAGACCCTGATGCTGGGAAAGATTGAAGGCAGGAAGAAAAGGGGCAACAGAGCATGAGATGGTTGAATGGCATCACCGAATCTATGGACATGAGTTTGAGTAAGCTCTGGAAGTTGGTGATGGACAGGGAAGCCTGGCGTACTGCAGTCCATGGGGTCGCAAAGAGTCGTACATGACTAAGTGGCTGAACTGAACTGAACCCAGAGATGTGCTTCAACCCCACCTCAGACCAACTCTGCAGGAAGCCCTTAGCAATTCCTCAAATGGGGATTGTCATCCCTATTCTGTCATTCTTAACATGCTTCTTGTTTTGAAGATACTGGGCTCCACTTCCCCAAACCAATCTCTCATTTGATAGTTATTTTGATCTACAGACTAATTTATTGCATTCCTTAAGGAAACTGGGATGAAGTGTTTGGAAAAGTACAGAATTATCTGGAATGTAAAGAGTTGTCATCCATTTTTTTTAGCCCCTTCAAGAATTTTCTTAAAGATAAGAGTATACCTATATTTATTCAGCAAAGTTTTGCCAGCACTATACTGTTATTTCCTGTGGGTATCACATACTGGATAAACATTCTGTTTTCCCTTGTCTCTTGAAAACCAGAGCAGAGACAGCAAATTCCTAATAAGCTGAATTCTGTTCCTCAGCCCCACAAAAGACAACACAATAGCTTCTTATTTTCCAAATGGACAGGCAGTCTCTCCAGTTTGGAATGACAATTTAATGTGAAATTGTTTTTAAGTAATTATTTATGCCCTTTTATACAGGAAAATATTTACTAGTTTTATTCTAATCATATCTTTCTTCCCAGAGGCATAGGCATGCATGCATGAAAATATAGTTGAAAAGAGGAATAGAAATGTAATTAGGTTTTGTAAATAGCCAGCCAGGACATCCCACTGCTGCCTTAATGGTCTTATGCACCCAGTCACTATGCCGCTTTTGACTCTGTGTGACCCCATGGACTGTAACCCACCAGGCTCCTCTGTCCATGGGATTTTTCAGGCAAGAATACTGGAGTGGATTGTCATTTCCTCCTCCAGGGATCTTGCGACCGAGAGATGGAACCCTCATCTCCTGCAATGGCAGGCAGATTCTTTGCCACTGAGCTACATGAAAAGCCAAAAAGTCATAAAAGCTGTTTTAAAAATCACTTCATGTAACTTGTAATTTACTCAATTTAATGACACCACTTTTGAAAACTTAATCAAGTTGATGAATGTAACCCTGGCAACCTAGAAGTATGATTCGTTTTTATGGCCATCAGTCTATGTCTTAAGATACTGTCTAAGGTCAGCTTTCCTGGCACTGATGACTTAGTACTGTTTCATGTTCCAATCCATCGCCTTTCTCCAGGAATTTAATGGTCCAGTACCTGTAATGTTGCTGTGCTGATATTGCTTTTCTTACAGCTTCTATGAATTGAATATTCAAAACCAAAGACTGCCTATGGCCTGCCTTTGGCTAAACAGCCATTGCTAGGGGGAAGAAAAGATATGGTACCTATTGCTAATTATCACTATAGTTGTTATTCTTCCCAAAGGAGAAAGTGGATTATTTTCTATCCTTAGCTGGTTGAGGGTGCTAAAAACCAAAAGAGAGAGATGTTTTAAAGTTGAAGCAGACACTTCCTCTAGCACCATTGCATTTGAATGCCTAAAACAAACTAACACCCTATTTTCTTTCTCTTGAGTTTCACTGGTGTCTGAGTAAGTGAATATGCTGTGCTGTTTTCCTGGACATTCAGAATCAAGCAGGCTTATCTACTCCATCCCATCATGTCTGAACTATAAACTATATGAGCATCACTTTTGTTCATTTCCTTCCACCCCTGGCTGCACAGGGCATCGACAGCCGATTCTAGCAATGCATCTCCTCAGACAATGCATTGTAATAGCTCTCCCTCTTTCTCAAATTCCGTTTCATTTCTCATGTTCTGTTGAAAACCCCCAAAAAATTCATTCCACACTGTCATCCCTTTGTCCTAACCAGAACAACTCGATCGTGTCGAAGAAGGCATGAACCATATCAACCAAGACATGAAGGAGGCTGAGAAAAATTTAAAAGATTTAGGGAAATGCTGTGGCCTTTTCATATGTCCTTGTAACAAGTAGGTACTGGGTACCAGCTCTAATCTGTGGCGTCCAGTTTTCTTTCTTTCTTTTTTTTTTTTTTTTCTTTAATGTCAAAGTGAATGTCTGAAGTTTTGTCTTTTTTTTCTTTGTCCTTTTCCATCCGCTTCATTCTGTGGGGATAAAATACTTGTGTTTAATCAGAACAACTGGAACGCATTGAGGAAGGGATGGACCAAATCAATAAGGACATGAAAGAAGCAGAAAAGAATTTGACGGATCTAGGAAAATTCTGCGGGCTTTGTGTGTGTCCCTGTAACAAGTAGGTGCTGCCTGCCTGCCTGAAGCTTTGGTTTCCCAAGGCCCATCTCCAAGCCTTGACAATCTCATTCCTGCTGGTGCAAAGGCAGGATGAGTATGTGGCATGCAGAACAGATCAATACCGTCTCTAATGCATTCATCTCATAGCATAGATGATATTAGTGGGAGTAAACTGTTGATGCATTAAAAATCAGGCATACTACAGTGAAAGCTTCACTGTCAGCAACTTTTATTGATGAACGTTTCAACATTTTCCAGAAAGTGTACCTCAAGACAGAGACTAACCTCAAGAAAGAGGCGCCACCCAGGGAATTTTATGTTCTCTAAATCCCCGAAACCAAAATTGCAGATTTAGAAAAGACTGGGGGTAAGTTTGGAAGTTGAGATACACATATGTATCAAGGTTTGATTTTTCAGAAGCAAAAATTACAGGTAATTTGGCCCAAACAAGCATTCCATAAGTTAGAGAGTAAGTAAGACAGAGATTCACCCTTTCAACTGCCCACCAGTTACCAAATCTGGTCAGCGGTTAGACCATAGATGCCGCAGCTGCACCCAACGCAGAGGCAAAGAGTCCTTCAGCAAGAAGTGCTCATGCCTTAGCCAAATTGGGCCCATCCCTCTCCAATTCTTCCTTTAGGAAGATCTCCCGTACACTGGCCGAAATGTTGAAATGTGTAGATTTTGCATGCACGACATCACAAAACATTCAACTGTTAAGGTTCTGCAACGCTTTTTTGGAATGTAGCAGAAATGTGACATGTGGTTATAAAGGTTTGCAACAGAAGGAATCTGAAAATAAGTGTTCTGGAAGGTAGTCTTATTTGACTAGCAGTGGAAAACAAAAAATGCATGAGTGGATTGTCCAACATGCATTTGGAAGATTAAACCTGTTCCCCGATCCCCCTCACCCCTCCTACTTCCCTTTGAACAGAAGCCTTTTTCTAAAAGCTCTCCTGATCCTAGCTTTTAGAATAGAAATCGATGTCATTTCTAGCTGATTATATGACCATTCACATCCTTTAAACTTTGAGGCTGATTTAAAATATCCCACTTCCTGTTTAGGAGGGGAGGGGCTCAATTTACAAATAAATTTAAGTTTGTTTTTTTTTTTTAAAGAATGATCTACAGTAAAACCTGATTAACTGGAATCTAGCTAACTTGAACCTTTGAGTATATTTATATTTTTGTTTGTTTCGACTTTTAGCAAAAAGAGGCAAATAAACAAAGGGAAAAATCCCATTAGGGATTTAAAAGCATTTCTCTTAAAGGTCAGTCTAGGCAGTTTGCATTCTCTCACTCAGTCTTCATTCTCTAAGTTCCACATCCAAGCGGACCAAGCAATGAAAGCTGAGCTGCAGAGGAAAGGCAATCAGACATATCAAGAGAAACCAAAACCAAGGAATGCTTTGATCATGTTCCCTGCCCTAAGACTCTAAGGCAGGAAAGTGGCTCAAGGTCTAACAGATAGTCAGCCATCACTCTTGAAACTAAGTTTAACTCCATGGCCCACTGTGTTAAGAAAGTCCTATAATTCACCAAAATAACATTCCCAAGCATTCCAGTTAGTCAAGATTTAACTGTTCATCATTTTCAGTGGCCACTTGCCCCCAGGTGAGATGTCTACCTCTTTTGTGATGAATTTCATAGATACATTTTCCCCATCCACCAACTGTGTGGACAAAGGGTGGAGGCAGGCCCCCCTCCCTCCCTGTGACAGACTCTAATGCTCAGATGAAATCACGACCCCTGGGAATTCCAGGTACCAGTTGGCACTAATTCCTTATTACACAAGAGACCCTAACTGAGCTTCAAAGCTTGACTGAAGTGTTCCCTATTGTGTGTAAATAATGCTTTAAAAACCATGTGTCACAGCACAGTGGCTGGTGGCGCCCTGCACTCTCTGGGGGCTTCGCCCTGTCCCGGCATGTTTCGAGGGACTACGGTAGATGTCCCGCAGTTATGTGAGTCTATGTGCAGCATTGTGGGTGCAGTGATTTGCCTTCGTTCCGAAACGCAAACTTTCCCACTCCCTTGACTGCCAAAGATGGTACACCGGACATTTTACATAGCAGAAAGCATCACAAGGTCCATATAACTTCTGGTAATGTGAGGAGGGAGGAGACGGGGATTCGGAAAATAACAAAAACAAAGCCATACTCTAACCTTTATTAAATTCATTTTTGGATCCTGTCCCACTAAGTGGCCCCGGCTCTTTAGAGCAGTGAATTCTGACTGCTTGAAGGCTATGGCATTATACATTAAATGTGGGAGTTGCTGGAATTCCATCTGTACAATTTTCCAATTTGTCTCCAGGGTTTCTTGGTCCCTAATCTGCAAATATTAGTCTTAGTGCCAGTTTTAATAGATGGCTATGGTCCTCCAATAAAAAAGAAGAAAAAAAAAAAGGTTAAATTCTGGTGTCGTATAATAGAAAATACAAAATGTGAAAACAGGACCGAAAGAAGTTCTGTTCTTGGACTAAAAAGCGTGTGGTTTCTACTATGCAAAGAACATAAAAACATCTTTGATTGCTCAGTTACAACACACCCACCAAAATATGCTGCACACGTGTCTATTGGGCACAATAGGTATGCCTGGATTTTAAGTCTCTCTCCAAGGCAGCTCAGTGAAATATGGCCCACAGAGACCACACCAGTTCCATACCACTTTCCCCTACCACATCCCAGGATAGTTTGAAGTAGGCAGCTGTAACCACTCCCATCCTGTCCCTCAGTCCAACAAAGAAGCTATTGAACCTGCGTTTCAAATCCTCATGAAGGCTATTACTGTCCTGCTAGTGCCTTTTTTGAGAATGGTCAACTTCTGGAGTAGTTTGGCTTAAATGAGAATGCTTCACTTTCTACTCATGCCTGTAGCTGGTGCATGAAGAAGATGTAGAGGGATTTCCCTTTCTGGTGCTAGATGGCTTGTTCTCTCTTCTCTTTTCCTGCATTCATTTCACTATGCCTCTTTTACTTTTTGTCTCTGTGGACAAAGGTTTGTACATCAACTCTGGATGTATGGTGACTGTTTGGAAGTACCGATATATTATCTAATTCGAATCACTCTAGAGGCAACTCAAAGACCATCACCCTTGGCCAACCACCAATCCTGTATGTTCTCCACGCAGAGTGAGAATGCTTGGTTCTGCACATGCATTGGGGGAAAACAATTAAAACGGGAATCTTTGCATGATGGTGTGTAAAACTTGGTCCAGGATGTTTTTCTTGATGACAGTGTGTTGCTGTGGTGTGATATACACACTCTACTTGGCAGTCTTGTTTTGTGTCTGTCTGCCAGTATGTTTTTTTCTGTGTTTTGTGTCTCAAAATATAATTAGAACTGAATGTCCTCCAACTACGTTAATCCTTGTCTTAAATCCAACTAAACTAACAAAAATGAAATCCTGAGTAGCTGAGGCTTGGTGGTGGCCAACTGTTTGGGTCTGGATTATGATATATCGGTATTCTCTAATGCCTCGAATTAAAACTCATTCGCTTGGTTCGGTTCTGAGCTTGAAGAGGTAATGATTGTTGTGAGCTTGATGCGCCGCCCCTTTTGCTTGTCACTCACCCTCTTTTTTGCATAGGCTTAAATCAAGTGATGCTTACAAAAAAGCCTGGGGCAATAATCAGGATGGAGTTGTGGCCAGCCAGCCTGCTCGCGTGGTTGATGAACGGGAGCAGATGGCCATCAGTGGTGGCTTCATCCGCAGGTGAGCCTTGTGCAGCTGGCGCTATAGCGGTTGCCTACTTTTGAGTGACAAACTACTCCAACCTGAGTGGTTCTTAAAACAACACTGGGAAGTTCTCCGGCAGTCGGATGGTTAGGACTCGGTGCTTTCACCATCATGCTCTGGGTTCAATCCGTGCTCAGAGAACTAAGAGCTCATAAGTCGAGTGGTGCCTCCAAAAAAAGGAAAAAACGCCATTTTTTTTTTTTAACTTCTGAATCTCTGTGTTGACTGAGCAGGTCTTCTGAGAGCATCTCCTGGGCTCGCTCATTACATGCAAGTGGGTGCAAGATGGTCTAAGACAGCAGTGCTTTCTTGTCTGGTGATTGGCTGGGGCCGTGGGTATGAGGCGTCCCTCCTCTTCTATGCGACCTCTCCCCAGGAAAGCCCGTGGTTCTTGCACGGTGGTGGCAGCACCAAGGGGTAGGCTCCCATGTGCAAGCACTTGTCAAGCCTTTGCCCACATGTCACTGGACAAAGCCAGCCACGTGACCACGTCCAGCATCAGTGTGGCAGTAAACAAATGTTTCACTCCATGACTTTGATTGGACAGAATTTGTGAGACTATGTACAGATATGTGGGCAAGGTCGATAATAAGGAATGGTGAAACATCTATGAACTGGCAATGGCAGGAAGAATACTGAAGGGACAGGAGAGAACTGTCACCAGAGCCCAGCGGTAGTTATGGCTGTAGGCAGAGGTCGAGATGCCTGGGCTTACTCCATACCAACTGTATCAGAATCCACATCTCTAGAAGTGAGATCCAGGTATCAGCAGTTTTTAGAGCCCCTCAGATTTTTTACGAAAAGAAGGCTGAGAACTATGGAACCAAAAGTAAGTTGTAGCTGCTGACAATCATTTACGTAAACTTCTCTTCTACACACGAAACCTGGGAAGTTCCCCTTTAATTTTATCTGGCCTAGATTGCTTTACAAACTCTAGAGGAGCAGTCTACATTGGGATTTACCATGAGGAATGGGTTTTAACCCCTGGGAGCACATTTTAGCCCATCGCTATCTGTAGTAGGAAACACTCAGACATTCTGAAATAAGTATCTACCATTTACAATAAAGAGTTAGTGCAGTACGTGCCCATGTCCATCAGCTGGGTCAAAAGCAGGTGCCAAGAATGAAGGAGCGTGCAAAAGGTTTATTAGAGAGCAACATTGGGGAGGGAAAGCGGGGAAGTAAGACTAGGGAAGAGCTGTCAGACCATCAGGCAGAGCTGGCAAACAATCTACCAAATCACTGGGGTCTCCACAGCAAAGTTGCTCATTGGAGGAATTCCACAGTAGGTAGAAATGAGTAAGTCTTTGTAAAAAGTCTTGCTTCATCATTGGCTGGGACCACCTTGAGAAGAACATGACCTCAGCTCAAAGCAGACCTGAAGGAATGAACAATGAGAAGCTGTCAGCTAACCACACTCCTTACAACTGGGCAATGAGCTCTTTCTTTTTTTAAAAAAAAATGAGTTCTTTCTTGAAGACAGTTTGAGCAGTGCATGGATCCATACAGTGCAGGGGGTGAGCTGTGGCTATATAGTAGCTATTAATAAAAATGATATGTAAATAAATTGCAATTAGAAGTTTTTTTAAGGGAAAAAAAGTGCCTTCCTAACTTTCAAGCTGAGTTATTAAAAAAATGGGAACTCCCTTTGGGGAAAGCATTTTGAGAGCCAATTCCTTCCTCCCTACTTAGGCTAAAACAATATTTTATCACAGTTTTCTTCCTTGAAATCACCTATTCACAATGTCACGAAAAACCACATACCATTGAAACCGGAGCAAGTAAAAATCATCTTGAAAATGTAGTTCCCTTTGGAGTTTTTGGGAGCAAATAGGGTTAAGGGGCAGACGGTTATTCTCATTACTCTTCCCATTAATGTTGGTCCCAAACGGAGAAGTAGATGAGTGGAGAAACTCTCTGACTTAGTACAATAGCTTTTCTTTCCTTATAAATTTGAGTCTTGGAGACTTTGATTGACATTTCAGAAAGGAAAATACAGTTTCTAATGGGTTCCACCCCATTCTCTGACCTGGAATCCTCCCAACTAAAATGGTTTTAGCCTTATTGGGATAATCATACAGGGAGGAAATGAGGTGTTGGTAGAATTGAGAGAAGTAGGTATATTAATCTGCTTAATATGCCTTCTTTAAAAGTAGAAATTTAAGTGTTCAATAATGCATTTACAAATTATTTTCCTATCTACGAAAGCTAAAATGTTCTCATATTGAACAGAGGTTTTAAAAGGTTCAGATTGTTACCTGGAGATCAATAGATTTTCCCTAAGCATTGGGTCTTGGACATTTGAGTTTTTCTTATCTTCTAAAACCTCTTCTTTGATGCCCAGGGTAACAAATGATGCCCGAGAAAATGAAATGGATGAAAACCTGGAGCAGGTGAGCGGCATCATTGGAAACCTCCGTCATATGGCCTTGGATATGGGCAATGAGATTGATACACAGAACCGCCAGATCGACAGGATCATGGAGAAGGTGAGCACGGGGCAGTCAGCAGGTTTCTGTTGCTTATCACCTTCTCTGAAATAACCACCAAGGAAGCATGAAGGGCTTAACAAGACCCACAAACTGTAACTTTGGATTCAGGCCCTGGTAGATAGACATCTTCCCCCTTATTTTCCGAGACAGAAATACAGCAACAGATACGTAAATAATAGGGTAGAATTTAATATAGCAGATATTGCTCAGGGCCGCCTTTACTACAGGCATTGTGCTAGGCATCAAAGGACATATTAAGATGGAAAGACACCATCTCCGCTGCCAAGAAACTCACAGCCCATGGGAAGCACTGAGCATCTAGATGAACATATAATTTGTCAAGAAAGTTGCCCATCAAATGCTAAGTCAGGTTAGATGGGGAAAGATTTCAAGGGTCAAAGGATGGGAAAATCTCACCCAAAAAGTTGAATTTGATTCGAGTCTTGAAGGTTGGTTGGGAGCTTGTCAGAGATGAGGTAGGGACAGAATCAGGAAATGAGGGAAGAACAGTTATTTTAAGTTAGCCAGAAGGTGAATACGAGCTTTGATTCTATAAGTGCGGAAGCTCAAATGATAGTTCAAAAAGGCCAGGATTCCATTTCCAGTTCAAAAGTGCACACATCCAGATCTCAAAGAAGGGAACATAATCTAATGAAATTGAGTTCATATAAGGACACCAGATGTCACACTAAGACTGAGCCGCCTAGTGCCAGAAAGAGTAGAGACAGTCAAATGGGAAAAGATAGGGTTGGGGGCTTCAGATTAGGAAGAAACAGAAAGAAGCGCTGGAAAGCTTTTCTAAAAATATTTGGGGCACTCACACCTGATATTCTACCCTATGCAAATCTGATACAGTCTCTATGTCTTTGTGTTCCATCCCCTCCCTAATCAGTAGACTCCTAAATATTACTTATAATCTCTTAAGATATCCAAATGCCAACAGGGAGAAATGGGCAAATTATGAGTTTGATGGTAATTGTGCATCTATAATCAATTCTGCTTAGCTAATCTTATATGATGGGAGTTTATTCCTTGGAATATATTGAAGTTTTGAGCCTGAAACCCTGATCTTTTCAACAACTCATTCCACTTTGGTTGGGGGTAGAAGGGCAGTTTTTGTGCTCTCTTGAACCCAAGACTAAATACTCTGTTTCTTGGTATCTGAGCATCCTCCACTGACTTAAAAAAGGAATGAGAAGACATAAAGGAAGCGCTTTGCCCTGTGTGTTCTATGCACTTTATAAAGATATTTGAAACTGCGTAACATTTTGCCTAATCAATATGGAGCTACACAAATGTCAGTGTAGTTGGCAAAATACCTGTGCTTTGCCTACTTCACAAGTCATGACATGCTTACTGTTGGTAAGAGCCTTTGATGTGCTAAAGCTTTTAAGCTGTGTAAGTCAATAGATTTTTAGAACAATATTGAGAGTTTCAAAAGGCACTGGAGCCAATAGAAATGGATCTAACCCATTATGGCCCAGAAAAATGAACTAAGAAATAATTGCTGAACCACCTTCCAATAGGAAAATGAATTGGGGGGAAAAAAAAAGAAAAGTAGCCATTTTTCTATCAAAGGACCCAATTGACTCACAGATGTAGGAAGATAATGTATCTCTAACTCAATTAGAGTCCTAGAAAGACAACTTCTACTAAGAAAGAGGGGTCAAGTCTTTATTGACAGAGCTGGGCTTTAAGCAAGCAGTTTTCCTGGAAAGGCAGGAAAACTCTAGATCTATTCTTTAGGGGAAAGTTTTCATTCTGGGCCCAGTTTACTGCAAGAGCCAAGACTTGTGCAGCTATAGGGTTTCATCAAAAGTCCAGCAAGTGGATAGGAAATAGCCATTATAGTTTATCTCATCCTTGGACGCCAAATTGCTTAAGAAGTGGGGCAGGGGTCTAGTTCCCTTCTAATAGCTAGCCTTTTTTCCCTCAAAACAACAATGTGGATATGATTGAGATAAAGCCCATTTCAATTCAGCATTTCCCCAAATGATACATGTGACATGATTATTAGTAGACGTCTAGCTTCTTTTGCAAGTTCTTACTTCTGATCATAGAAAATAATGTGCAAAGATCTTCTGCATATCTAGGATTAAAATCATACTGTAGGACTAAAAAGAATCTTCTATTTCTCCCATATTCTCTCATGACCCAAACAACAACCCTCACCCAACTCCATCAATCATGATCCTTTCTCATCCCTTCAATTAGCTGTGAAGTTTTGGGAATCCAAAATAATGCAGTCTTCCGTACATTCCTATGGACTCTCAAGAAATTACTTTGTCCATTTAAAAACCCTGTTTTCTGATTTAGGGTATTTATAAATAGGCAGTCTTCGAAGGCTGGAATTGTATGATTCTTTTAGAAATCTATTAAAATGGGGCAAGTTTCTGTCAGGTCTTTATGGGAACTGTTGCTACGGAAACAATAATGTTCAAACTTGGATTTAAAATTGTCAGTGCAAGATGTGACGCACACATTAAAATACAGTAAAGTTGAAGATTGAGCGTTGCTCACAGTCTCCCATCAGTATGGAAGCATGGCATTTGAAAACTAAGATCTTGAGTTCCAGCAAGGCTTTTCTGCTCACCAGCTTCATGACCTGGCTCCTCATCTGATACTGGAGTGGGTTGCTATTTCCTTCTCCAGAGGAAAGATAATAAGAGAACAATTCAAATCTGGGATCAGAACAGGCTGTCATGTAAGATAGAGCTATCCTCTTCCAGAAGTCAGAGCTGTGCCCTAAAAGCTACTTGCCATGGTCTAGAGTTAAGATTTCCAGAGTGTTCAGAAGCATGGGCTAAACAGCCCCTTCTACCTCTTCCACTGGTTTTTTGGATCAGGTTTTCTCACAAAGGCAGATCATGTAGTGTATCTTGAGTGTATTAGCAAGTTTAGGATTCTCTAAATAGAAATGTGAAAACAGAGATGGGATATAGTGCATAAATATGTCCTACAAAATATAAATAGAGTAAACACAGATGCATTCTCCAAATACCAGGAAGACAAGTAAAAGATTATCTCAGGATTTTTTTCCTAAAAGCACATATGTTATATAATATAATAAAGACTTGGCTCCTGTGGTGTCAGGTATTGTATGGGCTGGAATTTTGATATGCTTCAGAAAGAACTGAGGTGGACATCACAGATGTTCATTGATGATACGTTTGTTCTAGCTCCTCCCAGATTCTTTGAGGGTATCCAAAGAGTAGCCTCGTGCTCTACTTCAAAACATTCTCTTGTACCATCACATGAAGACTCACCAGTGCCTTTGTAATGCAAGAAGTCCTAGAATGTTTGCCTTCAGAAATGCTATTTGTTTTTAAGTGAAGTGAAGTGAAATGAAGTCGCTCAGTCGTGTCCGACTCTTTGCGACCCGTGGACTGCAGCCCCCCAAGCTCCTCCGTCCATGGGAGTCTCCAGGCAAGAACACTGGAGTGGGTTGCCATTTCCTTCTCCAGGGGATCTTCCTGACCCAGGGATCGAACCCAGTTCTCTCATATTGCAGGCAGACGCTTTAACCTCTGCACCACCAGGGAAGCCCTATCCTACCCAGAACTGTTGCAACCTGAGAGCCAGGCGTCCCCGGGTCAGGGTGCAGATCTCCAGGCAGGCATGCTTTTTCCTTATTTGAGCAGTGCTCAAAGTTAAGTCTGGAAAAATAATCAGCATAATCCAGTCTTAAAGAACATTTCACATTGATCTGAGCTTCTAATTTTCCTTTCGATCAAAGTGTTACTATTTCTGATAGGATTTGTAGCTAACGAGGGAATACTAAAGCATTCAGGAAAACTGGAGAGAAATACCCATTTTCCAAATTGCAAACCTAAAGGTTAATACTACAAGTCTATAGATCAAAACAATCAAAGAAAATTAGTGTTCTGCCTTATCTGTTTTGAAGTCAACTCCCAACAGATGGTAAGGAACCATTGCCAGATAATTCAAAGTTATGAACAGCCTAGAAATAATTTTCTTTCACTTGGCAAACTTCTATTTGAATAGTCATAACTCTAGTGTCCTGGGAATTCACAACTAAACTGGATAAAGAAGACACAACTTGGTGGAGATTACAAAGCACCAGGCATAGTTGTTGATGTGAAAGCAGTAATCAGCAAATAAGTACTGTTGCTATAAACTAGTCCAGTTTTCCTACCCTGCCTCTCAGTTTCCCGCCCCCTTCCCAAGCTGGAGAGGGACAGACAACGTTACCAACCACAATAGAGCAGAAACAGCAGCCGGAAAGGAATATTTGTCTTCTCTTCTGCTTGCTGACTCGTATGTTCCTCGGTGATGTTAGGAATAGTTCATTTCTAGAGTTTAACAGTATATCCAGGTAGTAGTCCTGGGTTTCATGATGCATGTATAGCAAAAGACAACTCAAGCAGTGAGTCAGTCAGTCAAAATATAAAACGATAGTAAGTGTGTCTCTGTTAAAAACAAGCCAGTTACCAAGCTCACAGGAGTGTCTTCAGAAATGGGACTAACAAATATTAAATATTGCAAAAGCAAACCATGTTTTCACTGAACAGCAGTAGTTGTAAGATAAGATATATTGAGCACTTCATTTTTGCAAAACATTATTCTAAGACCATTATATGTAGCAACTCATTTCATCCTCATAGCAAACCTAAGTAGTAAGATGACTAACAGTGATTATAGTGTGGACTCTGACTCCAGGCCTTTTGACTCCGGTTTCCCCATTTATTAGCACTGTGACGTTAGACAAATTGCCTAAATCCTCTCTGCTTAGCTTCCTCAGTTGAAGAAAGGAGCGCATAACAGTATATCCCTCAGTGTTGATATCAGTCTTGCTGTTGTCCCAGTTGAGTGAGCGGAAACTAGTAGTGGAACTGTGCTCGCCAGCAGTGTTCTTTACTGCCCCCAGCTCGCAGTGCAGAAAGCTGAGGCCCCAAAATGTTAAGTAATCTGCCCAAAGTGACGCTGCTAGTAACTGTACAAATAGCAGGAATTCAACTCAATTTAACAGATGTGAACGTCTGCTATAGAAATCACCGGGTGCCGTTCCAGAAGAGAAAGATAAATGATACGTCTCTGTCCTCCAAAGAACACTCTGTGGTAGGGAAAACAGTTATAAGAACTAAGTCATGAGATCAGACTTCTATGATCTTGCTCAAGTCCAGCCAATGGTTCTGGGAACACAAAAGAAGGGATGGTTCATTCTGATGAAAAGGAAAGTTTCAAGATGCCTTCACCCAGTAGGAGGCATTTGAACCAGTAGAATTTTAATGGGTAAACTGAATTCTGTTTTTCTCTCCCCTTTTTCCAGGCTGATTCCAACAAAACCAGAATTGATGAGGCCAACCAACGTGCAACAAAGATGCTGGGGAGTGGTTAAATGGCCCATCTGTGTCTTCTTCCAAATGCTGTTGGGCAAGATAGCACCTTCATGCTTTTCTCATGGTATTACCTAGTAGGTCTGCACACATGCACACATCAACCTTCCCCCATTGTGAATGTTGTCTTGTGTCGTCCATCAGCCCAACGATACTACGTGTCTTCTGTTTTTTCTGGGTCTCTTTCTTTCCAAAGGCTATATATAGTGGTCATTTGGTGGCTCTAACCTTTTATGTAAGATGTCTTGGGTTTCATTTTACCTTTTCTCTTCTCAGTGGTGTTTGCTGAATGACAACAATTTAGGAATGCTCAATGTGCTGTTGATTCTTTCAATACACAGTATTGTTCTTGTAAAACTGTGACATTCCGCAGAGCTACTGCCACGGTCCTTTCTTTGGGTGTCAGGCTCTGAAACTCAAAATTTGCTGTCTTTGGTTCCTCATGGCTGTCATCTGTCTTTATGATTTCATGATTAGACAACGTGGAATTACATACCAGGCATTGCACTCAAAGTGATGTGATTTATGCATTTATGCATGAGAATAGATTTTTAGATTCCTACTTAAACAAAATCTTTCCATGACAGTAGCATACTGATGAGAAAACGCACACACAACAACAGCAGCAACAGCAAAACAGCAAAGCATGCTCAGTATTGAGACACTGTCAAGATTAAGTTATACCAGCAAGACTGCAGTAGTGTCACTTTCTTTCTGTCAATATTTAAACTTATCGATCATAATCATCCTTTTTTAAAAAAAATAATTTTAAAAACAGATGGGTTTGGATACTCACCATTTAATCATTTCCAGCAAAATATACGTTTGACTGAAATTATGTCCAATGGATGTAATATAGAGTTTGTTTGCTGCTTTTGAAGACTGTGTTTTGGAGAAAGCAACCTTGCTGTGAAACAGTGTGGAGATGTAAATTTTATAAGGCTGACTCTTACTAATCACTATTTCCCCTGTGGTTTGTTATCAGTACAATTCTCTGTTGCTTAATCTAGAGCTATGCACACCAAACTGCTGAGATATTTAGTAGCTGATAAAGAAACCTTTAAAAAAAATAATGTAAATGAATGAAATATAGATAAACTATGAGATAAATATCATTACGGCATGTAATATTAAATTCCTCCTGTCTCCTCTGTCAGTTTGTGATGTGATTGACATTTTGTAGCTAGTTTAAAATTATTAAAAATTATTAGACCCCAGATGTCTGCTTTAATTTCTTCATGGACCCTGTCTGAGTTTGTACTCACACGAGAAGAAGAAATCTGGCTATAGTCCCATCACTCCCAAGAAGTCAGTTCTGTGTGCTAAGGACACCGTACGGGAAAAGCAAAGGTGTCCCTTCTACACATGATCCATTGGCAGTTGAAACATGGCATGATTTTTATAATCTGTTTCACAAATTCTTATGTATAGATCAGTGTTGGCCATGGGCGGAATGTAATTCAACCAGAAGGCACAGAAGAAAAAAAAAAAATCCATAGAAAAAATCGGTAGTACTCAGACTTGGCTGTACATGGATTGAGGTATATTAGGTGTCAATCAACTCTCATCTTCCTTCTCTCCAGTGTCACCCCACCAAACTGAGCCCACCACGACCACCACCACTGCTGCCTCCACTGTATCTAACAGCCTTATTGACATATCATAACATTCACCCATTTAAAACATATAATCCAGTGTGAAAGTGAAAGTGCTAGTCGCTCAGTCGTGTCCAACTCTTTGCCACCCCATGGCTTGTAGCCCGCCAGGCTCCTCTGTCCATGGAATTCTCCAGACAAGAACACTGGAGTGGTTTGCCATTTCCTTCTCCAGGTGATCTCCCCAATCCAGGGATTGAACTTGGGTTTCCCACATTGCAGACAGATTCTTTACCATCTGATCCATCAGGGAAGCCAATATATTCAATATTTGTATAATCCAATAGTTTTTAGTATATTCACTGTTGTGCAATCTAATTTTAGAATATTTTTAACATCCCCCAAAGGAACTCCATACCTATCAGTAGTCATTCCCATTTCACTTCCCTCCGCCATAGGCAACCACTGATTTAAGTTTTGTCTATAGGTTTGCCCTATTCTGAACATTTCCTGTAAATGAAATGGTACAATATGTGGTCCTTTGTGACTGGCTGCTTTTATTCAGCATCATGTTTTCAAGATTTCTTCCATGGTGTATAGCATGTATCAGAGTCTTCCTTTTTATGGCCAAATAATATCTATTGTATGGAAAACATTGTGTTTATCCGTTCATCCATTGCTGGACATTTGCACTGTTTTTACCTTTGGACTCTTATCAGTTATGAGGCTCTGAACATTCATGCACAGGTTTTTGTGCAGTCCTTTTGGTGTCACCGCTTTCACCCCATTACTGTCTCTGCCACCATCGCCTCCATCATAACCTGTGCCCTTCTAGCTCCTCCACCACCACTGCTTTGGCCACCACCACCTTGACCTTGCCACTGCCTCTACCGCCTCTGAATCATCCTAACTAGCGCCTCCTTCCTCGCTGCTCCCTCCCCAGTCACCACCACCACCCTTCACCGCTTCCGCTGCCGCCCTCGCCTGCCCCTCCACCGCTGCCACCAGCACCATCAGCAACTCCTCACTCCTGCCACCTCCGCTGCTTCCCTCTCCTACCCCACAGAGACGACACCGGTGAATTCGTCCTGATCACCTCGGCTCACTGCCAGGTCATTTCACCAGTAATTCCAGAGGTTTGGTGAGAGCAGTTGAGAAGTGAAACCAGTGATGACAAACTCGTCATCCTCAGCAAATGTCTGCAGTTCTTCAGCTTCTCTCTAGGCCTTAGAACAAGTTCTAGAGATACCCAGATGCGCAGGGAAGTTATTCCAAGGACCAACTCTAGCAACAAATTTATGCCTTAAAATTAGGTAGTAGAGAGGATGCTCAGAGATGGGGGAGATAAACATACCATGTATGTCAAAGCAGCTAAGGGGTTGGTGTATGGGCTGTGTTAGAAAATTCTTTTCCCAACTCCATCTGTTCTTAGTGAAGTGAGTGTGTTTCCACATTGTTTGAATAATTAAAACCCCATACTAGATATATGAAAAGTAAGACGTGGGCATGCTGCTTTAAGGTCCAACATTCTGAAGCATATTTCCTTGGATAATTGAGCTTGTCTAGCCTCAGCTGTAATGCAGTCAGCTGCTTTTGGCTAAAGGAAGACAGATTCTCCAGGGATGAATCAGACCTGGGTAATGCACCAACTCAGGAAGTACACTAGAAATACAATTACTGGGACAAGGCAGAATACCATAAGGCCTAAATCTTCTATAAAAACACTAGAAGGTGGTCCTGGGTCCTAGTGACAGAGCCCTTTCCTCTTGTCTGCCTCTTGTTTCTCCTGGTTCTCCTTCCACACCCTCTCCTGGCCTCTGCTCTGACCACCTAGCCCCAAGCTTTGTGGCACTCATTTGTCAGCCCATTGACAACTGCACTAGAAACTGAGAAAAAGGGAAGAAAGTCCATACTTCTGATCAGCTAATACATGCCAGGTGCTGTGCGAAATGCCTCATTTATGATGACTCATTAAAGTCTCCTAAAAATTCTGTAACCTTGACACTATTTGCCCCATTTTGCAGAAGAAATTAATAGATTACCGGAACTAGATTTATCTTATTAAAGCTAGTAAGTGATGTCGGCATGATTCAAGCCGGATGTGTGCCTCCAAAGCTGTAGACAGGCCTAGAAGATAACCCTTCCCGAGTGGCTCAGGGGTAAAGAATCCGCCTGCCAGTGCAAGAGTCACTGGACACTGGGCTCTACTGATGGCTCGCGAAGACGCCCGGGAGGAGGGCATGGCAACACATTCCGGTACTCTTGCCTGGAGAATCCCATGGACATAGGAGCTTGGCAGGCTGCAGCCCACAGGGTCGCACAGAGTTGGACACAACTGAAGCAACTGAGTACACACTCTCTCACATTCAAGCTGGAGGCTTTATCTGCTCAGATAAATCAACCACTAAATATGAAGTGTATCTAATGGTAAGTGTGCTAGAGAAATGTAGAACACTGAAGGAGATAAAGAGTGTAGGAGGTGGGAGAGAAGATGCTATTTTTTAAAAGAATGATAACTAGACTATAGTCAACTGTAGGTCAGCTGGGCGAATTGGCAGCTGTCTGCGGAGGCTCCTCCCCTTTTCTCTCTTTCTGTGGTCTCTCATTCTCAAATCAATCAGGAGTTGCTTTCATGGCAAAATCAGTTAAGTCCAAGAAACAGTTCAGTTCAGTCACTCAGTCAGGTCCAGTCCTTTGCGACACCATGAACTGCGGCATGCCAGGCCTCCCTGTCCATCACCAACTCCCGGAGTTTACTCAAATTCATGTTCGTTGAGTCAGTGATGCCATCCAACCATCTTGTCCTCTGTCGTCCCCTTATCCCGCCTTCAGGGTCTTTTCTAATGAGTCAGTTCTTCACATCAGGTGGCCAAAGTATTGGAGCTTTAGCATCAGTCTTTCCAATGAATATTCAGGCCTGATTTCCTTTAGAACGGACTGGTTGGATCTCCTTGCAGTCCAAGCAACTCTCAAGAGTCTTCTCCAACACCACAGCTCAAAAGCATCAATTCTTCTGCGCTCAGCTTTCTTTACAGTCCAAGTCTCACATCCATACATGACTCCTGGAAAAACTACGCCTTTGACTACATGGACCTTCATTGGCAAAGTAATGTCTCTGCTTTTAAATATGCTGTCTAGGTTAGTCATAACTTTTCTTTCAAGGAGCAAGTGTCTTTTAATTTCATGGCTGCAGTCACCATCTGCAGTGATTTTGGAGCCCACCAAAATAAAGTCTGACACTGTTTCCACTGTTTCCCCAACTATTTGCCATGAAGTGATGGGATCAGATGCCATGACCTTAGTTTTCTGAATGTTGAGCTTTAAGTCAGCTTTTTCGCTCTCCTCTTTCACTCTCATCAAGAGGCTCTTCAGTTCTTCCCTTTCTGCCATAGGGGCTTCCCTGGTGGCTCAGACGGTAAGCGTCCACCTGCAATGCAGGAGACCCAGATTCGATCCCTGGGTCAGGAAGATCCCCTGGAGAAGGGAATGGCAACCATCTCCAGTACTCTTGCCTGGAAAATTCCATGGACAGAGGAGCCTGGTTGGCTACAGTCCATGGGGTCGCAAAGAGTTGGACACGACTGAGCGACTTCACTTTCACTTTCTTTTCTTTTTCTGCCATAAGGGTGATGTCACCTGCATATCTCAGGTTATTGATATTTCTCCCGGCAATCTTGACTCCAGCTTGTGCTTCATCCAGCCCAGTGTTTCTCATGATGTACTCTGCATATAAGTTAAATAAGTAGGGTGACAATGTATAGCCTTAATGTATTCCTTTCCCAAATTGGAACCAGTCTGTTGCTCCCTGTCCAGTTCTAACTGTTGCTTCCTGACCTGCATACAGATTTCTCAGGTGACAGATCAGGTGGTCTGGTATTCCCATGTCTTGAAGAATTTTCCAGTTTATTGTGATCCACACTGTCAAAGGCTTTGGCATAGTCAATAAAGCAGAAATAGATGTTTTCTGGAACTCTCTTGCTTTTTGATGACCCAGTGGATGTTGGCAATTTGATCTCTGGTTCCTCTGCCTTTTCTAAAACCAGCTTGAACATCTGGAAGTTAACGGTTCATGCACCATTGAAGCCTGGCTTGGAGAATTTTGAGCATTAATTTGCTGGTGTGTGAGATGAGTGCAATCGTGTGGTAGTTTGAACACTTTTTGACATTGCCTTTCTTTGGGATTGGAATGGAAACTGACCTTTTCCAGTCCTGTGGCCACTGCTGAGTTTTCCAAATTTGCTGGCATACTGAGTGCAGCACTTTCACAGCATCATCTTTCAGGGTTTGAGATAGCTCAACTGGAATTCCATCACCTCCACTAGCTTTGTTCGTAGTGATGCTTTCTAAGGCCCACTTGACTTCACATTCCAGGATGCCTGGCTCTAGGTGAGTGATCACACCATCGTGATTATCTGGGTTGTGAAGATCTTTTTTGCATAGTTCTTCTGTGTATTCTTGCCCTGTCTTCTTAATATTTTCTGCTTCTGTTAAGTCCATACCATTTCTGTCCTTTATTGTGCCCATCTTTACATGAAGTGTTCCCTTGGTTTCCCTAATTTTCATGAAGAGATCTCTAGTCTTTCCCATACTATTGTTTTCCTCTAAGAAAACAGGGAGAAGCAGGCAAAATCTCTTGAGATCTAGGCTCATTGCTTCTACTGCTTTCTATTAGCCAAAACAAGTGACAAGACCAATTCAGATTCAAGAGATAGGGAAATACGTTTCTTATTAGGAAAAGGTTAAAGTCACACTACAATGGGTGTGGATACAGAGAGAAGTGAACACAGCTGTCTTGGCCATCTATCTATGACATGTATGGAATTTTCCTTTCCTCCTCTGCATCCTTATTCTCACAGAGAAACAGAAGTTCAGGGCAGACCCTCTGTGTAACTTAGAGTAGGTACATGCAGGTATTCTTCCCCTTTAGTGGTAGAAGTAGTATTAGTTGCTCAGTCGTGTCCACCTCTTTGTGACCTCATGGACTGTGGCCTGCCAGGATCCTCTGTCCATGGGATTCTCCAGGCAAGAGTACTGGAGTGGGCTGCCATTCCCTTCTTCAGAGTATCTTCCTAACCCAGGGATCGAACCCGGGTCTCCTGCTTACAGGCAGATTCCTTACTGTCTGAGCTACAGGGAAGTCCCATTCTTCCCCTATAATAATAATAACGGAGGACTCAGCATGCAGCTGCCCAAGGGAGGAATTGAGAATCCAGAGCAGAGTGACTGTAGTTCCAGGCACTGCTGACAAGATGTGGCAGCCAGCCGATAAGACTGACCTTAATCCTGAAATAATGAAACTAATCCCTCCTATTCAAAGCAATAGGGTTTCAGCACCGTCATTAACCCCTACACACTAGAACTAGAAAGAAAACACTTTAAAATGTTCAAAATGGAACTGGATCCTTGACCAGCACCTGGCAAATACCCTTATTCTAGAAACTTCTGTGGTTTTTCCCTGTCATCTTTTATTTGTTGCTATTTTGTGAGAATTTACACTGAAATTTCTCAGGAGAATGGTGCTTTCTTTAATTTTCCTTTCCTCCCAGTCTTTTCTGTACAAAAAGATACTCTTCTCCTTGCTAAGAGGATAAAAAAGACTGATTACTCAGGGATGAAAAAGAAATTATGTGTGTCAGAGACAGCTTAAGTACACACAAAATGTATCCTGGGTGTCTAGGGGAGTGGGGGTGTGGGAGGTGACTGCTGCCTTCCAAGGCACTGTCTTACTTCTTTAAGGGAACTGTGACAACCACCAGTTTAGGAAAGATGAGGCAAGTGCTAAGGGTGTGTGTTTTTAAACTTTCAGAGGCCGGGGGAAGAAAAAGCCCAAGAGACCTAAACCCGTATCTTCATTTGCTGTTAAAGGCAAAACCTCCACCTAAACCAATGAGATTCTCCAGGAGGCTAAAGCTTTTATCTGTCTCCACTGAAAATCCAGTTTATCTTCCATACCTATCAATTTGACCATGGCAATGGCCCACTGGAATCCCTAGCCTCCAAAATTTCATTTCTGCACCTTAAATATGGAGAACCTGCTCAGCTCTGAGAACACTAAACAGTCAAGATACCCCTACCAACTATCTCAATATAATTATTATTCCAGAGCAGTGATTTCAAACCAAGAAGAAACACGAAGTTTTTTGGAAATGCTTTCCCCCAAACTCTAGGGGCTGAATCGGGGCATTCCAGGCTGATTCCTCAGAAAACAAAGCTGCGATTGATGCGCAAGTCTAAGTAGTTTATCTGGGAGTGTGATTCTAGAGAGCGGGGGAAAAAGGGATAGGACAGTGAATAGCAAAGGAAGGGAAGCAAATGCCAGAGTGCATACCAATTAAGCTAAGTACAGGCACCTGGATGTTTGATTTCCATGGCGAAGCTGAGAAGCCCTATGAAATGCACACCAGGGCCATCTTCTCAGGGCAAGCAAGAGAGATTTGCCCATCAGCTTTTATCTCCCTTTGGTCAAGGGTAGCCACAGGGCAGAGTATCAATTCCCTTGTACTTCTTAGTGATGCTCTTGAATGTCAAGAGGTTCTTTTTAAGGATGTCCCACACTAGAGGATCAAAGAATTCCAGGCAGAAGTGGGAGGTGGTGCTGAGGTGGGTACTGTCTGTCCTTGTGTGAAACTGGTTGAAACCTGCATGACATTGGTCACCACTTCTGTGGCTGTGGTGAGAGAATTGGAAGGTATGTTTAAGAAGCATCTGATGTGCATTGCATACAACCCTCTGCCTAGGTTGCATACCGCTCAGTCCTAGGAGTCATCACTCACATCATAACAGCAGCTCCCTATTTCCCTGCTTTATAATTAGGGTCTCAAGTGAGATTTTGTTTGAAAAAGCTTCCACTGCTTAAAAAAAAAAAAAAAGGCAAAAACAACATAAGATGAAGTATTTAAAGCTTCTGTTTTACTATAATTTGGAGGACCAACAGAAATAGTTTGGAAGACCAAACTGAAGAATAGATGTGTGTGTGGAGGTGGGGGTGGGGGGTGGGGGGGTGGGATCAAGTTCTAAATATTGGTAGTGGGTCAAAGGTTTTGGATGGCAGCAGAAAAGTGATAAGGAAGGCTTGGTTTTGAGTCCTGAAGACCCAGAGACAAAGGGTCAGGAAGCTTAGCACGAGGTGGGAGATAAGGAAAAGTGACATCAAAGAAGATAGGGTTGAGTGATTCTGGCAAAATGACAGCAGAGAAGAAATTGAGGGGGTGGGGGCAGAGAATGATGTAACTAGTCAAAAGGGAACAAGAAAGAAATATGAAAGAGAACTTTTAGGCAATACTATTACCTGAAGGGTTGGAGGACAGGGGCTGATTATAGACTCAGGTCCCCATTGCCGCTTCTCTTTCATCTTCTGAAAATAACCTCACCCGCAGTCCTTGGTCCTTCTCTACCTTATGCTCACAGCCATCAAGGTGACCTTGAATATAAGCTTCTACACGCTGAAAGCTGCTTTCATCCTCAGTCTCATCTAATATTGCCCCAAAGTTCAGAGAAAAATTCATCTCTGACCTGAAACTTTACACTTCCACTGTCTTGTGGTCTTACACATCTGCTCATGCCCTTCAAACTCGTCTAAACTTTCAGCTGCTCCTCCTTTGTTCTTTCTCAGTAAGTCCAACTTCCTAATGTCACCAAGATGCTTGGTACACAATGCTCTCCACTCTTGTGTTAATATCTATAATTTCCTGCCCTTCAACCCTGAATGATAAACACCAGACTCTGAATAATGCAGTCCTCTGCCTGCTCTCTTGTATGAAGTCCTTGGGAACACAGGGTAAAATCATACAAGTTCCTGGACGGGTGCCAATGAAAACAAATGGTCCCGCTAGAACTCTCATGTGCGTAGGTGGCAGTGTCAATTGGTACCACCACTCTAGAAAACAGTTTGGCAGTATATTTGGTCCTCCATATCCAGGATTCTGCATTTGCAGATTCAACCAAACACAAATCTCTCCATAAGGGGCTTGAGCACCCATAGATTTTGGTATCCAATGGTCCTGAAACAAATCCCCTGGGAATAAAGAGGAACAACCATATCTACAAACGCGAAACATAAGCAAACCCTACAATTTAGCCATTCCATCTACAAAAGCTAAACTTAAGCAAACACAAGCAAACACTGTGATTTAGTCATTCCATTCCTGGCCATCTACCCATCAGATATGTACTGTACCTTCATTGATCAAAATCATGTACCAAGATATTCATAACCAAAGTATTCACTATAGACCCAAAATGGGATTTACCCAGATGCTCATCAACTGTAGAATGAAGAAATCTTTCATGGTTGTTTACACATGGAACTATTACGGCGATAGGAAGGTACAGACTATTGACACAGCTACATACTAAAGCAATGTGCGTGGGCCTTAATAATTCACAGCAGGATGAAAGAAGCCAAATATCAAGAACATTTTTATCTAAAAATGTTGTTGAAGTGTATTAGATTTACAAAGTTGTGTTAGTTTCAGATGCTATTTTCAAAGGTACTGCAAAGTGATTCATTTATATGAATCACTATATATAATTATATATATTCATTTATATACATATGTGTATTTTCTCAGATACTTCTCATTACAGGTTATCATAAGATAATTTATCCTGAATATAGCTCCTGTGCCATACTGTAGGTCTCTGTTGTTCCTTTTATATATAGTAGAATATATGTGTTAATCCCATGTTCCTAATTTATCCCTCCTCTCACTTTCCCTTTGGTAACCATATGTTTGTTTTCCACCTGAAGGACACTTTATTTGAGTTTATGTATATAAATTTTAAAAACAACAACAACAACAAAAAATCAATCCACAGAGTTAGAATTTGGAATAGTAATTACCCTTGGGGTGAAGGGTTAAGAACTTAACCAGGACACAGGGAAGTTTCTGGGGCATTAATAATGTCCTATTTCTTGATATCAATGCTGGTTACATGCATGATTCAGTTTGCACAAATTCACTGAGCTGTATATGATATGTGTGCAATTTGGGGGATGTATTTTATATACCTCAACAAGAAGTCTCAAAACAGTTATAAAAACAACAAAATACAGTCTCCAAATGCATCTGGCTCTTCCTTCAGCTGTAAGGGTCTTTTAAATATAAACAAACAAGTTCTGGCCTACCCTTTTCCTTTCCTTTCTACAAGCATGATTTTACCTTTTATTATAAGACAAAAACTGAAGTTTCAGAAGGAGCATAGTTATGAGCTCTGTGGAAATTCCCCTTCTGTCTGTCTTTATATTCTTGTGTTAGCTAACTGCTTTTGCTCTCTCATAATGTTGCTGCAAGAAAAGGAAAGATATACCCATCTAGAGGCAGAGTTCCAAAGAATAGCAAGGAGAGATAAGAAAGCCTTCCTAAGTGAATAATGCAAAGAAATAGAGGGAAACAATAGAATGGGAAAGACTAGAGATTTCTTCAAGAAAATTAGAGATATCAAGGGACTATTTCCTGCAAAGATGGGTTCAATAAAGGACAGCATAGGTAAGGACCTAACAGAAGCAGAAGATATTAAGAAGAGGTGGCAAGAATACACAGAAGAACTATACAAAAATGATCTTAATGACCTGGATAACTATGATGATGTGATCACTCAGCTAGAGTCAGACATCCTAGAATGAGAAGTCAAGTGGGCCTTACGAAGCATCACTATGAACAAAGCTAGTGGAGAAGGCAATGGCACCCCACTCCAGTACTCTTGCCTAGAAAATCCCATGGACGGAGGAGCCTGGAAGGCTGCAGTCCGTGGGGTCTCTGAGAGTCAGACATGACTGAGAGACTTCCCTTTCACTTTTCACTTTCATGCATTGGAGAAGGAAATGGAAACCCACTCCAGTGTTCTTGCCTGGAGAATCCCAGGGACGGGGGAGCCTGGTGGGCTGCCGTCTGTGGGGTCTCACAGAGTCGGACACGACTGACGTGACTTAGTAGCAGCAGCAGCAGCAGTGGAAGTGATGAAATTCCAGTTGATCTATTTCAAATCCTAAAAGATAATGCTGTGAAAGTGCTGTGCTCAATATGCCAGCAAGTTTGGAAAACTCAGTGGTGGCTACAGGACTAGAAAAGATCAGTTTTCATTCCAATTCCAAAGAAGGGCAATCCCAAAGAATCTTCACACTACTGTACAATTGCACTCCTTTCACATGCTAGCAAGATAATGCTCAAAATCCTCCAAGCCAGGCTTCAGCAGTATAAGAACTGAAAACTTACATGTTCAAGCTGGATTTAGAAAAGGCATGGGAACCAGAGATCAAATTGCCAACATCCACTGGATCAGAAAAAGTGAAAAAACCCCAGAAAAACATCTAATTCTGCTTCACTGACTATGCTAAAGCCTTAGACTGTGTGGATCACAGCAAACTGGAAAATTCTTCAAGAGATGGAAATACCAGACCACCTGATCTGCCTCCTGAGAAATCTGTATGCAGGTCAAGAAACAACAGTTAGAACCAAACATAGAACAATGGCCTGGTTCAAAATTGGAAAAGGAGTACATCAAGGCTGTATATTGTCACCCTACTTATTTAACTTATATGCAGAGTACATCATGTGAAATGTTGGGCTGGATGAAGCACAAGCTGGAATCAAGATTGCCAGGAGAAATACCAATAAGCTCAGATATGCAGATGACACCACCCTTATGGCAGAAAGTAAAGAGGAACTAAAGAGTCTCTTGATGAAGGTGAAAGGGGAGAGTGAAAAAGCTGGCATCAAACTCAACATTCAAACAACTAAGATCTTATCATCCAGTCCCATCACTTCATGGCAAATAGATGGGAAAACAATGAGAACTGTGACAGACTTTATTTTGGGGGGCTCCAAAATCACTGCTGACAGTGACTTCAGCTATGAAATTAAAAGACACTTTCTCCTTGGAGGAAAAGCTATAATGACCATAGACAGCATATTAAAAAGAAGAGACATTACTTTGCTGAAAAAGATCTGTATAGTCACAGCTACAGTCATGTATAGTTGTGAGAGTTGGACCATAAAGAAACCTGAGCCCCAAAGAATTGATGCTTTTGAGCTGTGGTGCTGGAGAAGACTCTTGACAGTCCCTGGGACTACCAGGAGATCAAACCAGTTAATCCTAAAGGAAATCAACCCTGAATATTCATTGGAAGGACTGATGCTGAGGCTGAAGTTCCAATACTTTGGCCACATGATGAGAAGAGCTGACTCATTGGAAAAGACCCTGATACAGGGAAAGATTAAAGGCAGGAGGAGAAGGGACGACAGAGGACGAGATAATTGGATGGCATTACCAACTCAACGGACATGAGTTTGAGCAAGGTCCAGGAGATGGTGAACAGCAGGGAAGCCTGATGTGCTGCAGTCCATGGGGTCTCAAAAAGTCGGACATGATTGAGCGACTGAACTGAGTGTTGCTGCAGGGGACCAACCATGCATCTCAACCCTTCAGCTTCTGCTCTCATCACTAGTTCTGCATTCTCTAAATCTTTTGTAGTAAGATTCCCAAAACAGGGACTCTATTTACACCCTCTCTTATTTTTACAACAAGAAGCATCATAGGTTGCTGACTCATCTACATTTGAATTGCTTGTGCTTAGTCACATGCTCACTCTTGCTCCAATTAGCCATTCCTGGAGAGTTAGATCATGTGATGCAAACATAGCCACCTAGTCGGCAGGAGCTTTAAGGAAAGAGGGTGCAGTGCAGTGAGTACCTATTTATATCTATAAATTCACCTTAAATCTTTAGTCTAAAAGATTTATTTTTTAAGTTAGATTCTCCCAAAGCAGAGCAGGAATGAGGGCTCTGGTAAGGAAGAAAAGCCGATACAAGCTCGCATTGTCAACATCACTGCTCTGAGCAATAGAGCTCAGTTCCATGGGCATCTCTGAAAAGTTTACAGAATGCCTCTCAGAATCCTCCATTCTGAAGAGGAGAGACAGTAGCACTCTTTTTTCTTTTCTTCTTACTTTACTGAGATATAATTAGCATACAACATTTTGTAAGTTTAAAGTGTACAAGGTGATAGTTGATATGTGTTCATATTGCAAACTGATTATCACAATGAAGTCAACTAACACATCCATCATCTCACATAATTATAATTTTTTTGTGTGTAAGAACATTTAAGATTTACTTTCTTAGCAACTTTCAAATATATAATGCAGTATTATTAACTATAGTCTCCATGCTAAATATTATATCCCCAGAATATATTCATGTTGTAACCGGCAAGTTTGGACCCTTTGACCAAACCTCCTGATTACCCTCACCTGGAGCTCCTGACAGCCACTATTCTATTCTCTGTTTCTGTGAATTCAGCTTTTTTCGGGTCCCACGTGTAAATGAGATCATATCGTATTTGTCTTCTATCTGGCTTATTTCATTCAACAAAATGCCCTCAAAGTTTAGTCATGTTGTCACAACTGGCAGGATTTTCTTCTTTTTATAGCTGAATACTATTCCATTATGCATAAATACATTTTAAAATGTAGTCATCTGCTGATGGATACTTAGGATTGTTTCCATGTCTTGAATTATGAATAACGCAACCAGAAGCCTTTAATTCATTAATTCACATTCACATGGGTGTGATTGATTCCCCCACAGAGGTATTAATTCCCCAGTCCCTCTAAGATTGCTTGTACTGAGCAAGCTGTCACTGGTGCGCATGGCATTGAAGAAGCCCAGTACAGAAGGGAATACTCCAAATACAAACTAGAAGCAAGATGATGCCTGCTCGAAAAGGCCATACAGGACTATCTACCCAGCCATGGCTGCAGTCAAAACTGAGGCCGAGAGACCATGGATGGATCTTCTACTAAGGAACAGTTAACAACCATTGTTGTCTCCATTTTCTTGTCTACTCTCTGCAAGAGATCTCTGACCCTTCCTGAACTTTAATTCAACTCTTGGGCAGGAACACCATGAAATTCAGCATAGTTTCTGGATACAAAACCAAGAAAAAACTTTCCAATGCTCCAGCCTCTCTGGAATATTTGATACTTTTGACCTCTGACTTCAAAACTCAGTCTTAGTGTTTTAAGAAACCACTTTCTTCTGAACCTTCTCAGTCTCCTTTTTCTTTTCTCAGTCTCTGAATGTTCTCTTCCTCTGCCTATCTTTTAGGAGTTGATGTTTCCCTAAGGTACTAAATTTGGTTCACTTCTCACTCTACACAAAGCCAACATTCCCTGTAAAAGTTTCAGCTACAGCCTCCAGGCAGATGTTTAAAACTAGATGTTTAAAACTGGGGCTTCTCTTCTGAAGCCCCAAATCACATATCTGCCTGCCTACTAAACACCTCCTCCCAGCTCACCCACAGACATTTCAAATTCATCATGACCCACAATGAAATGCTTACCACTCCCCCTTACAAAGTTTTCTGCCTTGAGACCGAAGCCAGGTACCACTCACTCCCTCATTAAATCTGTTGCCAAGCCTTGTTTATACCACTTCCTAATATCTCCTTTCTCTTGTCCTCTTCTTATCTGTGGCCATATCTGGAAAATCACTGATTCAAGACTAGCCTCCCCGAGGGGATAATTGCTTGGGTTCATACCACTCCCAGAATGAGCTTAAAAAATCAACAATCTGTTTATGTTATGTACCTTCAATCTTTCAATGGCTACCTTTAAGATAAAGACCAAGGTTTTCAACAGGACATATAAAGTCATTCATGATCCAGTGGCTGTCAAGAAATAGGACTCATTTATTATTACTGCTCCCTAGCTTACTAAGATGCTCAAGTTTTCTGAAAAAAAAAAAAAAATGGGCTTCCCCTGCACCTACCTCAATCTCCCAACCCACTCTAGAAAACACCTGCTCATGCTTAGGACTTCATTCAGACATGAGCTGAGGTCTTCCACCGCCCTGACTGCTCTGAGGGAGGTTTAGGCACTGCCTTCTCACTCTTCCAAAGCACCCTATTAAATCCTCACGTATTACATGCATCATGTCGCACGGCAAAATTTGCCTTTATATTTGTCTCTTTCTTGACACTATAAACTTGCATCAGTTACTATTCTTGTGTAACAAACAATCACATCAGCTCTGTGGTGTGCAACAATAAATATTAATGTCTCACATTCAGTTCAGCAGATCTGAGCTGGCTGGTTCTGCTGGTTTCTGCTGGGCTCCCTCATGCCTCTGTGGGTTGTTGGATTTCCCTCCGGGCTTACTTTGGCTGGGACAGTTTAGCTGGGATAGCACTGTTCCATCTGTATCTTATCCTCAAAGGTAAAGATTTGACTTCATTCATCATGGCACTTGATACTGAATTGTTGAGTTGAAGGACGTAGCAAGATAGCTAGTTCATATTGAGTATGTTAAACAGAAAGCACTAAATTGAAGCCAGCGGCACCCCCTACTCTTATTCTCATAAATATGACTTTTTTCACTATTTTCATGATTATGATGTAAGACTTTTTACCCCTTGCAACCTCTCAGCAGAACATCCACATACTGGTATTTTATTCACATACTGGTTTTATCCACAGGGTAACAAGAACTTGTTTGCCTTCTCTGGAGCTATTGGAAGGAAAGCTCCTCTGGTGGTTTAAATTCTTTGATGCTCCCTCCAATAGGTGAAGCCTAATTCTCTTCCCTTTTAGTGGGCATTTAGTGACTCACTGCCAAGGAACAGAATAAGGCAGAAGTGCTAGTGTGTAACTTCTAAGACGAGGTTGTCAAAGACCTGTGACTTCTTTCCTGTTTCCTCTGGGATCACCAGCTCTAGGATCAGAAGGCAGTTGCCAGGTCATGAGGGCATTCAAGCATCCCTATAGAGAGGGCTTCATGACAAGGAACTGAGGCCTCCAGCCCAAGGGCACAGGAGTCAGCCTCCTGAAAGCAGATCCCCCGGCTCCTTCTGAAGGCTGTAGGAGTCCTGTTATCAACCACAAGTTCATGTGCCTGTGCACAGTGAGGCTGAACAGTAAAACACTGGAGTTTGGAGCAGAGAAAGATTCATACACAGGCCACGCAATGCAAGGTTAAGTGGGTGGTCATGTCCCTCAAAACTCTGAACTCTTGGAAAGGGTTCAGGAAAGCATTTTTAAAGGCCAGGTGAGGGAGGGGCATCACGGATGTGTAATCAGCTTGTGCACAATTCTCTGATTGGTTAATGGTGAGGTAACTGGGCAATTAACATTGTTAATCCTTAGGTACCTGAAGGTCTGGGAGCTAAGTGCTCATGATCTTCAAGTAGTTAATTTCTTCCACTTGATGGTGGTTTTAGCATCCGAAAAACTCAGGACATATGCATGAGATACGACTATCTGCGTGGGCTTCCCAGGCAGTGCTAGTGGTAAATAACCTGCCGGCCAGTGTAAGGGCATATGGATTTGGTCCCTGAGTTGGAATGTTCCCCTGGAGGAGAGTATGGCAATCCACACTAGTAGTCTTGCCAGAAGAGTGCCACGGACAGAGGAGCCTCATAGGCTGCAGTCCATGGGCTCAGTCAGATAAGACTGAAGCAACTTAGCACATGTGCATGCATGCACTATTATCTGGGTACTTCAGAGAGGAGCTACAGCAAAGGATATGGGCCTTTCTGTCCCAGGAAGGCCCATAGGGTCCTACTCAGTTACAGTCCCAAACAACATTTTGACAGGAACTTCACGAGAGACCCTGTCAGAATAACCCCTGATTCTCAGAAGCTTTGTGAGACAGTATATGCTTGTTGTTTTAAGCTGCTAGGATTGGGGACAGTTTGTAACATAGCAAACACCCTCTGCCATGGACTCTACACAGGGACATCATCAGATGGTCAACACCGAAACCAGATTGATTCTATTCTTTGCAGCCAAAGATGGAAAAGTGCTATACAATCAGCAAAAACAAGACCAGGAGCTGACTGTGGCACAGACCATGAACTCCTTATTGCCAAATTCAGACTTAAATTGAAAAAAGTAGGGAAAACCTCTAGACCATTCAGATAGGACTAAATCAAATCCCTTATACAGTGGAAGTGACAAATAAATTCAAGGGATTAGATCTGTTAAACAGAGTACCTGAAGAACTAGGGACAGAAGTTCCTGACACTGTACAGGAGACAGGGAGCAAGACCATCCCCAAGAAAAAGAAAGGCAAAAAGGCAAAATGGTTGTCTGAGGAGGCCTTACAAATAGCTGAGTAAAGAAAAGAAGCTAAAGGCAAAGGAGAAAATGAAAGATACCCATTTGAATGCAGAGTTCCAAAGAATAGCAAGGAGAGATAAGAAAGTCTTCCTCAGCGATCAATGCAAAGAAATAGAGGAAAACAATAGAATGGGAAAGACTAGAGATCTTTTCAAGAAAATTAGAGATACCAAGGGAATATTTCATGCAAAGATGGGCTCAATAAAGGACAGATATTGTATGGACCTGACTGCAAACATGAAATTAAAAGACGCTTACTCCTTGGAAGAAAAGTTATGACCAACCTAGAGAGCATATTCAAAAGCAGAAACATTACTTTGCCAACAAATGTCCATCTAGTCAAGGCTATGGTTTTTCCAGTGGTCATGAATGGATATGAGAGTTGGACTGTGGAGAAAGCTGAATGCCGAAAAATTGATGCTTTTGAACTGTGGTGTTGGAGTAGACTCTTGAGAGTCCCTTGGACTGCAAGGAGATCCAACCAGTCCATTCTGAAGGAGATCAGCCCTGGCATTTCTTTGGAAGGAATGATGCTGAAGCTGAAACTCCAGTACTTTGGCCACCTCATGCGAAGAGTTGACTCATTGGAAAAGACTCTGATGCTGGGAGGCATTGGGGGCAAGAGGAGAAGGGGACGACAGAGGATGAGATGGCTGGATGGCATCACCAACTCGATGGCCGTGAGTCTGAGTGAACTCCGGGAGTTGATGATGGACAGGGAGGCCTGGCGTGCTGTGATTCATGGGATCGCAAAGAGTCAGACATGACTGAGCTACTGAACTGAACTGAACTGAACAGAAGCAGAAGCTATTAAGAAGAGGGGGAAAGAATACACAGAACTATACAAAAGAGATCCTAATGACCCACATAACCATGATTGTGTGATCATGAACCTAGAGCTAGAGCCAGACATCCTGGAATGTGAAGTCAAGTGGGCCTTAGGAAGCATCACTATAAACAAAGGTAGTGGAGGCGATGGAATTCAAATTGAGCTATTTCAAATCCTAAAAGATGATGCTGTTAGAGTGCTGCACTCAATATGTCAGCATATTTGGAAAATGCAGCAGTGGCCACAGGACTGGAAAAGGTCAGTTTTCATCCCAATCCCAAAGAAAGGTAATGCCAAAGAATGTTCAAACCTCACAATTGCACTCATCTCACATACTAGCAAAGCAATGCTCAAAATTCTCAAAACCAGGCTTCAACAGTACAGGAACTATGAAATTCCAGATGTTCAAGCTGGATTTAGAAACACCAGAGAACCAAAGATCAAATTGCCAACATCCCTTGGGTCATCAAAAAAGCAAGAGAGTTCCAGAAAAACATCTACTTCTGCTTTATTGACTATGCCAAAGCCTTTCACTGTGTGGATCACAGCAAACTATGGGAAATTCTGAAAGAGATGGGAATACCAGACCACCTGACCTGCCTCTTGAGAAACCTGTATGCAGGTCAGGAAGCAATAGTTAGAACTGGACACAGAACAACAGACTGGTTCGAAATAGGAAAAAGAGTATGTCAAGGCTGTATATTGTCACCCTGCTTATTTAACTTATATGCAGAGTACATAATGAGAAACGCTGGGCTGGATGAAGCCCAAGCTGGAATTAAGATTACCAGGAGAATTATCAATAACCTCAGATATGCAGATGACACCATCCTTATGGCAGAAAGCAAAGAAAAACTAAAGAGCCTCTTGATGAAACTGAAAGAGGAGAGTGAAAAAGTTGGCTTAAAACTCAATATTCAGAAAACTAAGATCATGGCATCTGGTCCCGTCACTTCATTGCGAATACATGGGGAAACAGTGGAAACAATGACAGACTTTATTTTGGGGGGCTCCAAAATGACTGCAGATACCAAGGGAACATTTCATGCAGTGATAGGCTCGATAAAGGACAGAAATGGTATGGACCTAACAGAAGCAGAAGATATTAAGAAGAGGTGGCAAGAATACACAGAAGAACTGTCCAAAAAAGATCTTCACAACCAAGATAATCACAGTGGTGTGATCACTCACCTAGAGCCAGACATCCTGGAATGTGAAGTCAAGTGGGCCTTAGAAAGCATCACTATGAACAAAGCTAGTGGAGGTGATGGAATTCCAGTTGAGCTCTTTAAAATCCTGAAAGATAATGCTGTGAAAGTGCTGCACTCAATATGCCAGCAAATTTGGAAAACTCAGCAGTGGCCACAGGACTGGAAAAGGTCAGTTTTCATTCCAATCCCAAAGAAAGGCAATGCCAAAGAATGCTCAAACTACCAAACAATTGCACTCATCTCACATGCTAGTAAAGTAATGCTCAAAATTCTCCAAGCCAGGCTTCAGCAGTATGTGAACTATGAAATTCCACATGTTCAAGCTGGTTTTAGAAAAGGCAGAGGAACCAGAGATCAAATTGCCAAAATCTGCTGGATCATGGAAAAAGCAAGAGAGTTCCAGAAAAACATTTATTTCTGCTTTATTGACTATGCCAAAGCGTTTCACTGTGTGGCTCACAATAAACATGGAGAATTCTGAAAGAGATGGGAATACAGGCCACCTGACCTGCCTCTTGAGAAACCTATATGCAGGTCAGGAAGCAACAGTTAGAACTGGACACAGAACAACAGACTAGTTCCAAATAGGAAAAAGAGTACATCAAGGCTGTATATTGTCACCCTGCTTATTTAACTTATATGCAGAGTACAGCATGAGAAACGCTGGACTGGAAGAAGCACAAGCTGGAATCAAGATTGCCAGGAGAAATATCAATAACTTCAGATATGCAGATAAAACCACCCTTATGGCAGAAAGAAAAGAAGAACTAAAGACCCTCTTGATGAAAGTGAAAGAGGAGAGTGAAAGTGTTGGCTTAAAGCTCAACATTCAGAATATGAAGATCATGGCATCTGGTCCCATCACTTCATGGGAAATAGATGGGAAACAATGGAAACAGTATCAGAGTTTATTTTGGGGGGCTCTAAAATCACCGCAGATGGTGACTGCAGCCATGAAATTAACAGACGCTTACTCCTTGGAAGAAAAGTTATGACCAACCTAGATAGCATATTGAAAAGCAGAGACATTACTTTGCCAACAAAGGTCCATGTAGTCAAGGCTATGGTTTTTCCAGTGGTCATGTATGGATGTGAGAGTTAGACTGTGAAGAAAGCTGAGCATCGAAGAATTGATGCTTTTGAATTGTGGTGTTGGAGAAGACTCTTGAGAGTCCCTTGGACTCCAAGGAGATCCATCCAGTTCATCCTAAAGGAGATCAGCGCCGGGATTTCTTTGGAAGGACTGATGCAAAAGCTGAAACTCCAGTACTTTGGCCACCTCATGCGAAGAGCTGACTCATTGGAAAAGACCCTGATGCTGGGAGGGACTGGGGGCAGTAGGAGAAGGGAACGACAGAGGATGAGATGGCTGGATGGTATCAGCGACTCGATGGACGTGAGTTGGAGGGAACTCCGGGAGTTGGTGATGGATAGGGAGGCCTGGTGTGCTGCAATTCATGGGGTCACAAAGAGTTGGACATGACTGAGCGACTGAACTGAACTGAAAATGATTGCAGATGGTGACTGTAGCCATGAAATTAAAAGATGCTTGCTCCTTGGAGGAAAAGTTATGACCAACCTAGGCAGCATATTAAAAAGCAGAGATATTACTTTACCAACAAAGGTCCATCTAATCAAGGCTATGGTTTTTCCAATAGTCATTTACAGATGTGACTGTTGGACTATAAAGAAAGCTGAGCACAGAAGAGTTGATGCTTTTGAACTGTGGTGTTGGAGAAGATTCTTCAGAGTCCTTTCAACTGTAAAGAGTTCCAATCAGTTCATCCTAAAGGAAATCAGTCCTGAATATTCATTGGAAGGACTGATGTTGAAGCTGAAACTCCAATACTTTGGCCATCTGATGCAAAGAACTGACTCATAAGAAAAGACCCTGATGCTGGGAAAGATTGAAAGCTGGAGGAGAAGGGGATGATAGAGGATGAGATGGTTGGATGGCATCACCAAGTCAATGGACATGAGTTTGAGTAAACTCCAGGTTTTGGTAATGGACAGGGAGGCCTGGTGTGCTGCAGTCCATGGGGTTGCAAACAGTCGGACACGACTGTGCAACTGAACTGAGCTGAACTGTAATGCAGCAACAGGTAACAAATATTTGTTATTTGAATAATACATTCAAATAATTGTGAATAAATTATTGCACCTTCCCCTAACGACCAGGTTCCATAATTGCAACCTTACAGTGGCTTCTAAATAGCATAAAGGGGAGAAAACACAGCAGCAAAACCCTTACCTTGGAAGCCCTCTTCTGTTGTTGTTTTTAGTTGCTGAGCCATGTCCAACTCTCTTGTGGCCTTCTGGACTGTAGCCCAACAGATTCCTCTCCCCATGGGATTTCCCAGGCAAGAATATTGAAGTGGGTTGCCATTTCCTTTTCCAGGGGATATTTCTGGCCCAGAGATCGAACTTGACTCTCCTGTGTCTCCTGCATTGCAGGTGGATTCTATACTGCTAAACCACCCAGGAATTCCCTGGAAGACTTCCACCTAATACTTAAAAAAAATAGAGAGAGAGAGAGAGAGAGAGAGAGAGAAAAAATATCTCTCTACCTTCCTTGGAGGCTAATGGAAAACTATTATGTTTTAGGACGGACTGTTAAATCTGACTGCAAACACTGTCCAGGAAGTCTGAGTTGGGCATTGAATTTGTAAAAGAAGAACTAAAAAACTCTAACATCATCACTTTGACTGAAACCCGATTCCTAATTTTCAGATTTCATATTTATCCACTGCCCCCTCAGAACAACTAGACTGCCAGAACTCTAAAATGACGCCCAATTTCTTGAACTGTCACATACTTCGTGTTCCCTAGTTTGGCTCTGAGACATGAAACACTGCCGGAGAACTCCTGTTTTAAACCCAAAGGTGATAATGAGGGAAACTGTGAAACTCCTAAGAATAATGAGATCGCGTTTGTGGTGGTAAGTCACGGTTGTTTAGCAGGCAGGAGAAGGAAAATGGACAGAGGAGGAGACTATAAAAAGAGCACGGCAGAAAATAAACACAGGCTCTGCAGGTGCAAAGCTGAGGGGAGCCCGAGCTCAGAGGCCTCAGGAAGCTTCCAGGCAGGCTGAGCTGGAGGTCTTGATGGGCAGGTTCACAGGGGAGCTGCCACCCACCCACATACAGCCAGCTCTGGCCAATTATGTGAGGTCTTGGGGATCCTCAAATCTCCCCATTAGCCACTAAACAGCAGCATTTACCTCCTCTTCATGCCAGGAAACAAACACTTGCTAAGATGCCACTTTGCACTCAGCATGGTACCAAACCCAGAAAATGCGAACATTAATAAGGCCCTTGGGGATTCAGAACAGGGCGATTGACTTCGGGATAGTCATACAAGAGAATGGGGGAAACAATTATAGGGCAAAAGCAATGAGAGAGAATTGTTCAAGGAACTGTGGGAGGGACTTCCCTGGTGGGCCAGTGGCTGAGACTCTGTGCTCCCAAGGCAGGCAGCCTGTTCCATCCCTGGTCGGGGAACTAAATCTCACAAGCTGCAGCTAAGAGTTCACATGCCACAACTTAAAAAAAAAATAAATCCCACATGCCATAACAAAGATAGAAGTTTCTGCGTGCTACAACTAAGGCCCGGTGCAACCAAATAAATTTTTTTTTTTTTAAAAAAAAGAAAGAAACTGTGGGAGACGGAGGAGGTGTGTTTACTCAGACTGGGGCCTGGAGGTGGTGGGAGGAGAGGTCTAGAAGTCTACCTGGAAAGGTGGCACCTGAGCTGCAGATAGGCATCGTTCTGTTGGAGTGTGTGTTGCAGAGACAGCTAATACCAGAAAAAGGTAATATTCCAGCTGTAATACTTTCTGATGGTTTCTGTGATAAATTACCGTAGTTGGGCAGCTTAAAACCACAGAGTTTTATTGTCTCACTGGTCTGGAGGTTACAAGTCTGAAATCAGGGTGTTGGCAGAGCCATACTTCTTACGGAGGTGCTAGGACAGAATCTGTCCCTGCCTTTTCCAGCTTCTGGTGGCTGCAGGTACTCCTTGGCTTAAGGCCACATCAATCGCTGCCTCCATCTTCACAGGGTCAAATTTCCCTCTGCCTGTCTTACAACGACACACCATTGCATTTAAGGCTCACTTGAAAAATCTAGATAATCATCCATGTCAAGATCCTGAACAATTATATCTGTAAAGATCCTTTCCCTTGTCAGACTAACAGTTTACAGGGATTAGTACTTAACATCTTCGAGTAACCTTTATTCCATGTGCTACAACAACCTAAGACCTACATGTGCAAAGACCACAGTAAATGGATATTTTAGCAACCCTCTAGCTGAAGGAAGAGTGAGCAATGAGGAAGGCAGACATCTGGGCATGAAGCACGTATTTACAAAGATTGAAGACATCGGGGAAAGTCAGGAGGTCAGTGAACGTCAATGGAGGGGCTCCAGGGCCTGCAAGTTCTTACTGAAAGCACTGATGGGAGGGGCCACACCCAGACGATGCCACATGACCCAGGGCAATCCACCACCAAGGCCTGAGTGACATTGGGATACTAAAGGGTGGTCCCCTGAGTTAAAGTGGCATGTCTCTTAGTGCCCTTCAGGCCCCAGAGCTCCCCAGGGGCTCGGGTTGAGGCTACAGATGAGACCACAACCCCGTCCCTCTCCTGCCTGGCTTTGCCCTGCTCTCCTCACTCCATCAGTTTCCTCCTTAGTGCCCGCCCTAAGTAAGAATCCTCATCTCAAGCTCAACCTAAGATAGCTTCTTCCCCTTATGACGATGTGGATCTTAGGACGGTGTTAGCTAAGAAGTCAGCAAGTTCAAAACAGTCGTCAATGAGTTCTGGGAGGACGCTAATTCTATACCCACTAAAATGAGGGAAGAAAGTTTTAGCAACAACATTTATATTCAGTAAGTATTAACAGATACCAAAAATGCGATGAACTGCACAAAGTAGAGTGTTTTTCCTTTTCCCCATAACTAGTTTCTAATTAAAGTCGTTTGACACTTATCTCATTCTTCCTTGCACTGAAAATTTGTTTTTGCAACACATTTCGTTTTCACTAACTAAATTCTTAAGTCTTTGTGGATGAGGGCCATGCCGTAGGGTTTTTCCCCCATAATGCCTGTCACCATGGCTGCCATTCAATCAGGTGCTTCACTAACACTCAAAGTTCACATTCACCTGAGTTTACGTGGGCTTTAGAGTTTACAGAGCCCTTCACATACCCAAAGTGTGGCTCGTGGGCTGGTAGCATCAGATTCACCGGAGAGCTTGTTGCTGCTGCTGCTGCTAAGCCGCTTCAGTCGTGTCCGACTCTGTGCAACCCCATAGACTGCAGCCCACCAGGCTCCCCTGTCCCTGGGATTCTCCAGGCAAGAACACTGGAGTAGGTTGCCATTTCCTTCTCCAATGCATGAAAGTGAAAAGTGAAAGTGAAGTCGCTCAGTCGTGTCCGACCCTCAGCGACCCCATGGACTGCAGCCCACCAGGCATCTCCATCCATGGGATTTTCCAGGCAAGAGTACTGGAGTGGGGTGCCATCGCCTTCTCCATGACAGCTTGTTAGAAATGTGGAATTCCAGCCCGCAGCCTAGATCTGCGAGTGAAAACCAGCAGGAAATCACTGGCAGTGGATAGATTGGAGAGAAGATTGTGGACAGAAAGCCACAAAGAAGCATGAGAGCAGCAGGGGCTGACCCTGCCCCCAAACCTGCCTCCAGCTGTGTTCTGCCTCAGGAGTGCCGGACCAGGCCAGGGCTGCCCTCTTCCACCGCTGAGCTGCAGACCCGGGGCTCAACACAGGGTGCTTCAGCAAAGGACTTCCCTCAGCCTCTGCATTCTCATCACTGAAACGGGAATAATCTCAGTACTAGCTCACACTGCATAAATGAATTGTGGTTCATCCACGGTACAAAGGAATACGGTGCAACCTGAAGAATGAGGTGGGCTTATATCTGTTGCTGTAAAAAAACAGTCAAATTATATTTTTGTGTAACGCAAGATTCTGATCAGTAAATTGTGCATGTGTATGTGTGTGTGGGGGTTAAATATAAAAGACGTTGCATGTATATGTGCATTATACACACATGTATACACTGCCTATGTGTGTTCCACATATGCATTACATATTGTGTGAAGTTAAAGGATTCATTAACATAGGCACACAAATAATTATTATCTATATACTGTGTATGTGTGTGTGTGTATGTGTTAGAGTTCTCCAGTTTTTACCTCTCATACACACATACTGATTATAGGTGAGATGTAGGAATATCAGTGAAAATAAGAACATCAAATTCTTGTATATGAGAAACGTACTTCCTAAGAAGGCAGCCAACAAAGAATCAAATACATGAATAGGATAATTATAGATTGTGACTAATGTTATGAAAGAAACTATCTAAACAGCTTGGGAGAGGCTTGTTGATAAAGGACAGTGAGGATCTCCAGGAGGAGGTGATGCTTAAGCAAAAACAGATGGAGAGTGTGGTGACTCACATTGCTAAGGAAAGGGCATTCCAGAGGGAGCAGTATGGGCAAAGGCTCTGAGATGGAAGTGGCTGGGCTCATTTGAGGACAAAAATAGAGCAGGTCAGTAGAATAGGATTATAGTAAAAGGATGGAACAATGTTTTATAACAAAACTCAGATGAGCAAGCATGGTATGCAAATCTTGAGAACTGTGCTAACGTATTGGATTTTATCCTAAGAACATCATGGACATCACCAGATGGTCAATACCAAAATCAGACTGATTATATTCTTTGCAGTTGAAGATGGAGAAGCTCTATACAGCCAGCAAAAACACCACCGTAAGTTGACTGTGGCTAGATCATGAACACCTTATTGCAAAATTCAGAATTAAATTGAAGAAAGTAGGGAAAACCAGTAGGCCATTCAGGTATGACCTAAATCAAATCCCTTATGATTATACAGTGGAAGTGACAAATAGAGTCAAGAGATTAGATCTGGTAGACAGAGTGCCTGAAGAACTATGGACGGAGGTTGGTGACATTGTACAGGAGGCGGTGATCAAGACCATCCCCAAGAAAAAGAAATGCAACAAGGCAAAATGGCTGTCTGAGGAAGCCTTACAAATAGCTGTGAAAAGAAGAGAAGCTAAAGGCAAGGAGAAAAGGAAAGATATACCCATCTGAATGCAGAGTTCCAAAGAATAGCAAGGAAAGATAAGAAAGCCTTCCTTGGTGATCAATGCAAAGAAATACAGGAAAACAATAGAATGGGAAAGACTAGAGATCTCTTCAAGAAAATTAGAGATACAGAGGGAACATTTCATGCAAAGATGGGCTCAATAAAGGACAGAAATGGTATCGACCTAACAGAAGCAGAAGATATTAAGAAGAGGTAGCAAGAATACACAGAAGAACTTATTTTAAAAGATCTTAATGACCCAGATAACCACGAAGGTATGATCACTCACCTAGAGTCAGATATCTTGGAGTGTGAAATTAAGTGGGCCTTAGAAAGTATCACTACAAACAAAGCTAGTGGTGATGATGGAATTCCAGCTGAGCTATTTCAGATCTTAAGATGATGCTGTTAAAGTGCTGTGCTCAAGAGCCCAGCAAATTTGGAAAACTCAGCAGTGGCTGCAAGACTGGAAAAGGTGAGTTTTCATTCCAATCTCAAAGAAAGGCAATGTTCAAACTATAGCAAAATTGCACTCATCTCACACGATAGCAAAGTAATGCTCAAAATTCTCAAAACCAGGTTTCAACAGTACATAAATCAAGAACTTCCAGATGTACAAGCTGGATATGGAATAGGCAGAGGAACCAGAGATCAAATTGCCAACATCCATTGGATCATAGAAAAAGCAAGAGAATTCCAGAAAAACACCTACTTCTGCTTCATTGACTACACTAAAGCTTTTGACTATGTGAATCATATCAAACTGTGGAAAATTTTTCAAGAGATGGGAATACCAGACCACCTTACCTGCCCCCTGAGAAACCTGTATGCAGGTCAAGAAGCAACAGTTAGAACTGGACATGGAACAATGGACTGGTTCCAAATTGGGAAAGGATTATATTAAGACTGTATATTGTCACCCTGATTACTTAGCTTATATGCAGAGTACATCATGCAAAATACCAGGCTGGATTGATCACAAACTAGAATCAAGATTGTGGGGAGAAATATCAATAACCTCAGATATGCAGATTACACCACCCTTATGGCAGAAAGCAAAGAGGAGCTAAAGAGGCTCTTGATGAAGGCGAAAGAGGAGAGTGAAAAATTTGGCTTAAAACTCAACATTCAAAAAACAAAGATCATGGCATCTGGTCCCATCACTTCATGGCAAATAGATGGGTAAACAGTGGAAACAATGACAGACTTTATTTTCTTGGGCTCCAAAATCATTGCAGATGGTGACTGCAGCCATGAAATTAAAAGATGCTTGCTCCTTGGAAGAAAAGCTATGACCAAGATAGACAGCACATTAAAAAGCAAATACATTACTTTGCCAAAAAAAAGGTACGTATACTCAAAGCTATGATTTTTCCAGTAGTCATGTATGGATGTAAGAACTGGACCATAAAGAAGGCTGAGCCCCAAAGAATTGATGCTTTTGAACTGTGGTGCTGGAGAAGACTCTTGAGAGTCCCTTGGACTGCAAGGAGATCAAACCAGTCAATGGTAAAGGAAATCAGTCCTGAATATTCATTGGAAGGACTGATGCTGAGGCTGAAGCTCCAATACTTTGGCCATCTGATGTGAAGGGCTGACTCATTGGAAAAGACCCTGATGCTGGGGAAGATTGAAGACTGGAGGAGAAGCAGATGACAGAGGATGAGATGGTTGGACGGCATCACCGACTCAATGGACAAGAGTTTGAGCAAGCTCCAGGAGATGATGAATGGTGGGGAAGCCTGGTGTGCTGCAGTCCATGGGGTCACCAAGAGTCAGATTTGACTGAAAGACTGAATAACAACAACAATCAAAAGTTTTATCTCGGGGAATAACACCCTCTGAAATGTGTTTTTAGAAGATCCCTTGTCTGCTGAGTGGGAACAGCCTTGTGGGGAACGGTGAGGGAAAGTGGGGCTGCTTCAAGAGGCCGTAGCACAGATGCTTTAAACTAGCGCAGTGACTGTGTAGGTGGAAAGAAGTGAGCAAACTCGAGAATGACATTGGAGATAAAACCAGAACTAGACCATGGATTGGTATGGGAGTCAGTCGGCCCTTGATTGATCTAGATTGTCTCTACCTGAGACAAACGTAACAGCTCAGTTCTGCTCCATAATCTCTCCTTCTCCAGCAAGATAGCCTGGGCACATGTTCCTGGAGACAGCAGAGACACAAACCACAGTGGAAAGGAAGAAGCTCCTTTTCAAGCCTCTGCCTGAGTCACATCTGCTCATATCCCATTGGCTAAGGCCAGGTAATATGGATAAAATCAGAGTCAAAAGGCAGGGGAACAAGCTCAGCCTCTGGAAGGAAGATGCTGGAAAGCCACAGGGCCAAAGGCATGGACACCAGAAGGGCTGAAGAATAGGAAGACAGCTTTTCAAAGGACTGGCAATGCTACATTAACAGCTGGGGACAGGAAACAACAGAGGTGAACATAGTCCTGAAATGTTGAAAGTGACAAGTGCCCGTCACTTAGGAAGCCAAGGATTAAAGTGATGGAATAAATGCTAGTCTGTGAAATGCCTTAGGGTCCAAGTGTATGCCAAAAATTCAGGATTCTCTGCTCTCTGACCAGTTTTATTTCATCTCAGTGAAGCAGAAATTGCGGGACAACACGAGAGAGGCTGGCAAACAATTTCATTTTCCCTTTAGTTAAACTATAAGTCCTTCTCAGTTATTATTTATCTGGTGCCTTCCCTGAGTGCTTCCCTGATAGCTCAGTTGGTAAAGAATCCACTTGCAATGCAAAAGATCCCAGTTTGATTCCTGGGTCAGGAAGATTCCTCGGAGAAGGGATCGGCTACCAACTCCAGTATTCTGGCCTGGAGAATTCCGTGGACTGTATAGTCCATGGGATCCCAAAGAGTCAGACACACCTGAGCGACTTTCACTTTTTTTCCCTGCATGAGATTTTCCTGGGTCCCACACCCCCAGCCTCGCAAAGCCCATAGTAATTTCTCTATAGGAAGCAGAATTTCTATTCCTCTCCTCAGGCAAACCATTCCAACGGTCAGGTGAGGGTGGTGGTGGTGATGATGTATTGTCACTCTTTTTTTTATTCGCTTAAGACATAAATTATAGGTCCTTAATGGCATCAATTGTAATGTAACCTCACTGGGACAAGAAGGGATAAGCAAGCATCTCCCTAAAATTTCTAGAAACACAAATAGCAAAGAAATAGGACATTTAAGCAAACAAGAGCTTTTAGCATTAGCCCTGCAGATGTTGCCTGCTTCTCTCCAGCACTGTAGATCTGTGGCCTGTCTCTGGGAAGGAGCAGGAAGCCTCGGGGCACCTTGCTCAAGAACAGGAGATAAAAGTCATGGTCTGGCTATCCCATCTGCTTCCTTGAAGAGGAAAATATTATAAAATAGCAATATCAGGGCTCCAGGCAAAGCAGTTTCTCAAAGAGTCTCTGAGTTAACTCAACCAACAGGTCTTCTTCCATGTAAACCTGGAGTCGTGATAAGGGTGGGGCAGACGGCTGCTGAATGCGCTAACTGTTGGCACACAGTGCAGATGAAAAGGTACCATCTGTTCAGTTGTTGAAAAATGATGATGCATAAATGCGACTTTTTTTTTAATGTTCCATCTGGGTACAACTGAATTGCCTCTTTAAAATAAAAAATATCCTTATTTGATATAAATCCTTTCTTGTAATGGTCTCCATCCATTCTTTGTTTTTTCTGTAGGGTTTATTTCATGAGAAGTATGACATGAAATATTAAAAGCTAAGAACGAAAGCCTCTGGGGGATGACTGTGGCATTTTTGTTTCTTTGGCTGACTTGTTCTTTATTTTCTTGTCATTTCAAAAATACTTTCCATATGCAAAATTTCCTCTTACCCCCACCCCCTGAAAAAATACCCTAACTGGATAGACATGCAGAGGGAGATTACGAGTCTGTTATCTACATAGAGGAAGAAAACGGAAGATGAATTTGCCAAAATACCCAGTCACCCACATTTCTAAAGCAAGAAAAGGTGTAATTAATTTCCTTTTAGAAAAATTGTGTTGGTTCTCAATAACATTCTGAGAATAATAGTAAGGGCAATTAGAAGCACAACTGGAACTCAGAGTGACTAACTTTTGAAGCTCTGACAGCATAAGCAGGAACACAAGTATACGGAGGAGCCTTTAACATGCCTCTCTCCAGGCACAATTATAGATCCGAAATCTGCCGTCACTTTACCATGGCAACCTTCATACTTAATTTCCCAACCATTGAACTCCTGTCATCCTATTCCTTTGAGACAGCCCTTCAACTGCTGCTTTCCCTGAAGCCATGTCGTGTCTTCGCCTTAAAAACCTAATATTCCTCCAAGCACTTGCTATGAGCACACTTGCCCAGACCAAGAACAACAGCAAAGACTAGGAAGAACTTGGCTATGCTCTCAGAAAAAGCACTTAGATGTGTTCTATCTGAATGATGGGTACCAACAATCGAATGTAGCTCTGAACAGTGCCAACTTTGAAAATAGAAACTTGGTTTCTTGTTCTATTCGATTCCATTTAAATACAGTTATTAGCAATCTACAGTTTCTGGGAGCCTCAGAAAATACATGATTAGAATAAACCATATTGTCTGATCTCAAGATGTTTACAAATGTGGAGGGAGAACTAGAAAGCAGCATCACCCGGGACTTTGTTAGAAATGCAAATTCCTAGACTCCCCCCAGACCTTCTGAGTCCAGATCTCTGGGAGGCAGGCGCAGAAATCGATTTTCACAATTCTTCCATGTGATTATGATGCTCTCTAAACTTTGAGAATCACTGCTCTAAAGCAATAGAGCCACCGCACTGTAAGAGAGATACAAAGTGCTTTGAGTAAAGGAAAAATCACATCTGCTTTAGAAGGAGGACTTCCAGGACTGACTGTTTCTATAAAGCTTTAAAAGCTTGCTAAGATATTGAAATGTAGGGAGTGCAGTGGAAGAGGACATTCTGGGTGAGTGAAGTGAAGTGAAGAAGCAGAATTAAGAAAGCAGAAGGCAAATCAGAGAGTCTAGATTGATGAGCGTGGAAGGAGATGGGGAATCGGAACAGCAGACAGGTTGGGGTCGCAAGCACCAGGCTGAGGAATGAGCTGTCTAACTCGGTGTGCAGTGACAAGCCACTCCGGTTTTTAATCAGAAGAGTAACAGGATTAGAGAGGTGTTTCTGGAAGATTCCTCTAGGGTTTCCACAAGATAACTCGGTGTAGGAAGCTATGCAAGAAGTAGGGAAACAACTGAATTGACAGTTGCAATGGTTTGGGTAGGTGACAGTAAAAAGCTTCAACTAGGGAGTTTTCAGCAGAAATAGAAAAATGAGAAAATTAATTGGAGAAAATTTGAAGGACTAGATCAATAAGATTTAGCAATTAATTCTACATTAGGAGGAAAAGAATAAGGAGGATCAAAACCTTGATTTACAGCAAGAGATTAGTAATATCATAAACAAAAGAATAAAGTAATCAGGAAGAAGAGTTGGGTTTGGTAGGGATTTTTTTGAATGTGCTTAAGGCTCTGTGGTAGGGTCATTATGAAATTGGGAGTGCAGGCACAGAGTTTATAATATTTACAATGTTTCAGCTGCATAGGGCTCTGCCTGGCTAAGCACATGACCTATAATATAGGCACATGACCTATATTATACCAAGTCAATCTCACACTGACTTCGTAAGAAGCATTATTATACCCATTTTTTATTACCTAAATTAGATTTAGTGGCATCTACAGAAATCCGAGCTCACAATGGCTTAAACACATCGAGTGTATTTTAGTATGTAGAAGAAATCAGGACGTGCAAGGCTGAACAAATATGTCACAGTCAACAGTCATCAGGAAGTCAAGTTTCTTCTAACGTGTTCTTCAGCACCCTACAGTGGGGGACTCCATCCTCAAGGGATCTCAACATTCAAGATTGCGGCTGAAGTTCCAGCCATCACGGAGGTGATGGCTAAAAAATATGAGAAAGCATACTTATTGAATATAAAGAACAGGAGGCTGGAAGAAAGAGCCTCTGGAGAATGACCACGAGGGAGACCTGGGAGGATGCCCAGAAGAAAGAAGCATCGTACCCACCACAGGCAAGGAAACAGGCTTCAGTACGAAAGGAGGAGCAGGCAAGCAGAGTCCAGTGGTGCAGCCCTCAGGGCTGAAAATTGCTTACTGGATCGGAGAGGGTGAGGTCCTTGATGACCTTCCAAAGAACAACATAATTCAAGTGTTCTGTGGCAGTAGATCTTAGAATTAAGGAAGTATTAGGTGGTGAAGCAATAACATCTCTGGCATAACGTTTGGTGCTTTGGGGAAAGAGAAAATCATGATAGTGGCTGAGTTGAACAGTGTTGAGGTAATGTTTCCTTAGATTAGAAGACCTGAACATAATTTCCTTTTATGATGTCAGGTCTCTGGGAGACTAGATTTAAATTGCTTGAATGTGCATTGAGACAACAAAGTATGACTTCTTCCATGATCAGCAGCTCCAATCCGATTCCTCCCAGGGAAAGTGAAGCAAATATTGGCTGATATTAAATCATAATAAAGGGCTGATATTGCATTTTGTAAAGGGTTTCTGATCATCTTAATTAATTCATTTTTGTTTTTCACTTCAAAAGCTGGCTGGAAAATCGTCTAGCTCTGGTTTGTGTTCTTGAAGAAAAATTAAATTGCAAAAGCGAGGATGTTTCATTAGCCTCTGCCCTTTCCCAAGGTCAGCAAAGGCTCTCTGGATGCTTTTGCAAGGCTGCAGAATCTGAAATAGCAGGGCTGTGGCTCCATTTCAGCAAAAATAAATATCATATTACAACACATTGTTTTTGCAGCTGACTGAGGCTTTGGTGTCGGGGAGATTTCATTCTACAATTGCAAATAAAGAGAGAAGTTGCTGGCAGGGTAATGTACAGTGTTTGCATCATTCTTTATGAAGCCATTTTCTCCCCTCAAGGAGTGCATTCCCAGAAGACTTTTTCCCCCAACAAGCATCTGGTGTTTCTGCAGTGCTCAGCATGCATGACTTGCTTTGAAGGCTGTTAAAAATCAAGACAGATAGTTGGACCAGCTTCCTTGGTACATTTCATTCCTCACTCCCTAACTTTATCCCTCCCCCTATATCCCACCTCCCCCAAACCCTTATACTACAAAACTATAAAAGATGGGCAGAGACTAAAACTACAACATACTTTGAAATTCTGATTTTTTAACCTGAAGCTAGTGAGCCATAAAATCCAAGGAGCTAAAAGCTGCCTGAGGCAAATACAAATCTTCTAGCTTTAAAATAGCTACATATATTTTACCGTTTTAGCTATTTTGAGGTAGATTTTCTCACACATGCATGCTTGTTGAAATTAAATATGTTTCATCTTAATCCTCTTTTTCTTGCTGGAGAGAGAAGAGAGGGCACTTGTTTTCTATCTCTTAAAGAATAAATTTGAGCATCTGGGGTAGGCATTAAGTCATCTGACTATGTGATTTCTATCTAAACTGATTAGGTCTGAGGCTGTTTTGAAAACGAGATACATGTAGGCAAGGGAGTTGACTTACCTGAACCTGCCTTTTAGTGTACAGGTGTTACCACAGGGCTGTCATAGTTTGTATCCCTCAGAAACAAACCCCAAGAAGAGATTTTGAGGAAAAGTATCTTATTTTGGAGGTGATTACTGGGAACACTAGTAGGGGAGTGGGGGAGTGATCAGGGAAGAGAAGATATTTAATAAAGGATGTTTTCATGAGAAGTTGGGAGCTTTCTTGGTGGTTCAGATGGTAAAGAATCTGCCTTCAATGCAAGAGATCTGGGTTCAATCCCTGAGTTGGGAAGATCCCCTGGAGAAGGGAATAGCTACTCACTTTAGTATTCACTGTGGGAAACCAGTGCTTGAACCTGTTGGAGAGCTCTAGGAAGCTCTGTGGAAAATGCACAGAGATGTCACGCTTGAGTAGTGGGAAAACTTGGGCATTCGTCAACCCACTCCCATGAGTCATTAGTGACAGTCCTGGCCAGAGATGTCAGTTCTTCCCAAATTCATCTGAAGATGTAATGTAAACCCAATCAAAATCCTAGCAACTGTTTTGCAAATATCAAATGATTCTAACATGTATATCAAAAAGGAAAAGACCTAGAATAACCAACACCATATTGAAAAAGAACAGAGACTTAAACTGCTCAATTTCAAGACTTACTAGATAGCTGCCATAATCAAGACAGCATGGTACCAGTGAAAAAAAATAGATACATAGATCAAAGAAGCAAAATAAAGAGCCCAGAAATAGACCCACAGAGTATAGCCAAATACCTATCACACAAAGTCTAACTGATCTGTGACAAGAGCCCAGAGGCCATTCAATGGAGAAGGAACAGTATTTTCAATAAGTGACACTAGAAACTAGATACAGAGCTAACACTTTAACAAAATTTAACTCAAAGTGGATGATAGACTTAAATGTAAAGTGAAAAACTATGAAACTTTTAGAAGAAAATGGGGAAAATCTCTATGACCTTGGGTTGAGAGACTGAGTTTTTAGCTGCAAGACCAAAACTGATATGTTGAATTCTATTAAAATTTAAAACTCCTGGTCTACAAAAGACACTTAAGAAATAAAAGACAAAATAGAAGAAAACAATTGCAAAACACATATCTAATAAAGGACTAGTATCCCACATATACAAGGAATTGTTCAAGCTCAATAATAAAAAAACCCAATTAAAAACTCTAAAGATTGTCATACTGGATAAAAACAGCAGGTAGAATATGATCCTGATTTTATAAATAATAATCATAACAAATAAATTTTTTTCAATAGCCAAATCCTTTATTCTCTCCTTTTTCTAAAGGGAGTTGTAAACTGTAAATATTTCCTTTCCTAGATCCTGTTTTCTCTAAACTTGCGTAAATGGGATTATACAGTGGAAGCAGGAATTGCCGGGGAAAGAGTGACAGGCAGGTAAGCGAAAATCCTTAACGGGGAGTAGGGTGCACAGAGAGCCTGGAGGACTCAGGCCCCATGCTTCATAGACTGTGTGCTGTCACTGTTGCTTAGTCACCAAGCTGTGTTCGCCTCTGTGTGTCCCCATGGACTGCCAGGCCTCTCTGACCGTGGGATTTCCCAGGTAAGAATACTGGAGTGGGTTGCCATTTTCTTCTCCAGGGGATTTTTCCAAGAGAGGGATCAAACCCTTGTCTCCTGCATTGGTAGACTGACTCTTTATCACTGATCCACCTACCCTTTGGTGGCGGCAAGACCTCAGAAGGAAGCTTCCAAGGGTAATGAGCCTCCCATTGGAGCAGAGCTCTCTGTGCTCTTCCAGGCTCTGAAACAGTATAGCTCGTGTCCTCCTGAACTGCTGGACAACAGACAACAGTGAAGGATACCATGGTGGGTAGAAGGGCAAAGGCCTTCCCCAACTCTGCAAGTAGTGATTAAATCTCTCAGTTTTCTCTTTGACTTCAAGGAAAGTCAGGAACCTCCATACTAACAAGGATCTCTGGACGACCTTGTAGGTTGAAAATCAGAGATACACTTAATTTTATTTGAAGAAAATAAAGACACAATGAGTTTGTTTATATGAAGTCATATGTGCTTGAAACACATGAATGGAAAAACAACTGTAAGAATACATATCAAAATGATTATAGATGGTGAACTCTGGGTAAGGATTACTGATGATTCTTATTTTCTTTTTATTTAGCTGTGCTCTTTGATTTCCATACAATGAGAAAATATTACCTATGGTAAAGTGGGGAAGAGCAAGCTGAGTGGTATGGTATAGAGGGCCTAGGTTTTAGACCCACATAAACCTGGGTTTGAATGACTAACTCTTCTACTTATTAGCTGGGAGAATCTGAGAAAATTATTTCCATTTCTAAACTTCATGTCCTCATTTAAAAATGCCAATGATGTCAATCTTGCAGAGATATCATAGAGATTACAATTAATCAACATAGAGTACAGAATCCTTTTCTACATAATTGTACTCATGATAATTATACACTTTAGACTGGTGAACTTTGTAGTATGTAAATTATATCTCAATACAATTGTCAAAGCACACACACAAAATACCTATAATACTGTTGTATGAATACTTAGACCAGCTATGGAAATAGCTAACTTAAATACCTTGAAGCATATTTGTAAGTTTGGCGTATATCTATCATTTATATCTTTAAATTAAAGACAAAGAAAAGAGCATTACTTTCTTTTTCTCTAATGCCAACTCTGAAATTTTAAGGTCTTCTCCTAAGAATGACTTAAAGAAATCCTTAGTACAGGTTATCAGTTAGAGGTCTATCTGTGTTCTTTAGATTGCTGAGAGGTCACTTAGTCCCTGAACACCTGGCATTTGTCTTCTACTGAAATAGAAAGAACAATCCTTGTTAAGGGATGAGTTATGGCCTTCCAAAATTCATATATTGAAGTTTAGCTTTCTTACCTCAAAATGTGACTGTGTTTGAAGATGGGGTCTTTAAAGAGAGAGTTAAGTTAAAACAAGAGCATTAGGGTAGGCCCTAATCCAATGTGAGTGGTGTCCTTAAATGCAGAGGAGATTGGGACACAGAGGGAAGGCCATGTGAAGACACGGGGAGACGATAGACACCTACAAGTCAAGGAGGGGGCCTCAGAGGAAACCAACCAGGGAAGCATCTTGATCTTGGATTTCTAGCCTCCAGAATTAGGAGAGAATAAATTTTTGTTGTATAAGCCATCCAATCTGGGGTGCCCTGTAACAGCAGCCCTAGAAAACAAATACAGTCCATCTGCCTGCCTGAGTTTTGAGACTGTCGAGAGAAATCCAGTTAACATTTAGAAAAAGCTCAAGAATCCTTTCTCAGAAAAGTTACAATTTTTATAAAAATTGTTATCTAGTATGGGGCACATACCTAAAAGTATGATATGTGGCAGGTATTTATATTCCCAGACATATAGCAAAGAGATTTAATCTTTACATTGAAATAAAGTGTGACAAGAAAGAACATATCAAATTACAAGTTTTTGTGGTATCCCTCTTCATTCACTTCAGAGGATATAGGATTTGCTTGGTTTTGTTTGGCAGGACATTGTGCTGAGAGGCATAATAGACACAGAAAAATTAAAGATGAGAAGATGAAGTTATTTTCTGTCTATCAGAAAAGAAATAATGAGAAGAGTTTGCACAACTGAAGACTTTGGGAACACAAGTGAGAGAGAAGAGATTCAGAAACAGCCGTTAGAGGTGGAATTTGGGGGTTAGGGGAAGAGGTGTAAGAAAGTACTCAGGAAGGCTCGCTGGACAGAATGAAGTGTGGTGTCTTAACTTCTCAAGAAAATTGTCATAAGACTTTCGCATTATTCTCCAAAGCATTTGATTCAAGGTTCAAGGATTCACAGTGCTTTTCCTGATGTTCTAAAATGTTGAAAGCTGTGAAATCAAAAGAGTGTAGCTTGAAGGACATTTCATTCATGTAGTGTTTCTCTTAAAATTTTCCACACCGTGAAACACAAAGCAATATGCTACAAAGACAATGATTAAGCAAAGGATATTTTAAAGCTTATTCTCCTTCCCTTTGATTTCTCCAGCTCCCAAGTACCTGCTGCTCAGTCGGTCTGTTGTCCTGTTTTGATTGTTTCTGGCAAACAGACAGGAGGAGAGCATGGTTGCCTTTTCTGTTTTATAGAAACTTAGAGAGACAGACATGATGTTAGTCAAGTTTTCCTCTGTAGGAAGAAGTTATGAAGGACTGAAATACAGCCAAAACATTTTTGGATGTTTTCAGTGGAAAACTAGCAATGTTTGTCTCCAAGTTATGACTCTGCAGGGCCTTTACACCTGTCATTGTATTAATGTTCTCTACAGATCTTTGAGTTATAGACAACTGAAAGAGATAAAAATGATTCTTGTCCACAGATATGCAAATGCATTTGGAGGAGGTTCTATTAATTTTCCTCCCTCTCTGTGCAAGAAGTGATTTTGGCACCAACGAAGCAAATCCAAATTCATTGCAATGTTCCTGATAGCCTACATATGGGTATTTTTTTGAAGTCTCCTTTGAACTGGTGGTAACATCCTAGTGGTTCTCTCACTAATTAATGAATTAAATAAAATCTCTGACATGTGCCCATTTTTAATATTTATGAGGATTTTTTAAAAAATTATCTTTTAATACTTTCATAAATTGACTGTCTTTAAGCTTCTAGGAGCCCAGCTGAACCTTTTACCTGAGATTAAACTAGACATAATAAAGTGAACTACTCTTCTGGAGTGAGGAATAGCAGGGGATGGCTGGGGAACAGCATAGCTGAACTGACCTCTCTGTACCTTGTCAAGAGTCTCAGCTGTGTCCATCTCCAATGAACCCAGCATAACTGAGTTATGATCTGCATGACATTTTTATCTCTGACATTCAGTTTGACTTTCAAGTCAAATCAAAGAGTAGGAAAAAAGAAAAACATGATCCAAAATGAAACAGCATATTTTGCAGCTTGGTACTACACCATCTAGTCTAATGTGAAAGAAAATCCATTTCATTTTGCCACTGCCTGCTGATTGGCATGAACTCGGCTGTCCTTCAAAGGTTCAGCCTCTCCTGAAAGTAGGTACAGTCCTTGCTGTGAGCTGAATGGGGAACTGGAGTTGGAATTTTCAAATTCCCCTAAGGCTTGCTTTTTGGGGAAAAAATACATTTAATGAATGGCTTTAGCATACACTGAACAGCTACTTTTGGAGAAGGCAATGGCACCCCACTCCAGTACTCTTGCCTGGAAAATCCCATGGGCGGAGGAGCCTGGAAGGGTGCAGTTCATGGGGTCAGGAAGAGTCGGACACGACTAAATGACTTTACGTTCACTTTTCACTTTCATGCACTGGAGAAGGAAATGGCAACCCACTCCAGTGTTCTTGTCTGGAGGATACCAGGGAAGGGGGAGCCCGGTAGGCTGCCGTCTTATGGGGTCGCACAGAGTCGGACATGACTGAAGCGACTTAGCAGCAGCAGCAGCAACAGCTACTTTAATTCTGCTTCCCTTTCATGTATGGAAGTAAAGGTAACATCGGAGAAGCAGAGAAGCGGGGCAGGCCGGGCGCCGGTGCACCGGCTGCAGGGACTCGGGAACCCAGCAGAGCAAGGCCACGCAGGCACGTGAACTGGAAGAGGCCGACTCCCGGGTGCAACTCGGGTCTTTCGGCTGCGTGCCGTGAAGCTATCTTAAGGATGCTTGAGTGTCGAGCGCAGTGTTCAGGCTGAAGCGCATCACCGAAGGCATCCTGGAGCGGCCGCCAGACCAGAACAGCTGTACGAGGAGCCCCAGCTTCTGGACGATGGCAGGGCATTGGGCGAGTGTGTCTTCACCAGCCAGACAGCGTAGTCCCAGGTCCTAGCCACAGTGGGGCTAGCCTTCTGGGCAGGTTTTTTGAGGCCCTGGGCACCCACTAAGCCCTTCTCCAGTCCACCTGAGCTACCAGGTATGATGGAGCCACAGGACCCAGGAGGCAGTGCCAATGAACAGGCTGTGCGATAAGAGCGACCCCTCTCCCCATCCACCCAGTAAAAGAGATTTGAGTATTAAAAAAAAAGAAAGAAAAGAAAAACCAGCCCAGATTTCGGTATTCCACTCATCCACATTCTGGTATTTTCCTTCAGGCATCTGGAGATAGCACTTAAAAGGAAAAGTAGCAGGTAATCTTGCCTTGGTAACCATGTATACAAAAGGAGATAAATAAATTTACACAACGGTTGTATTTTTGGAAATGGTATTGGAGCAAAGGTTTTCAGACATCCATCTAGATTAATCCAGTCCATGTTGTTTCTTTAGAGGTCTACTGTCACTAGACCACAACCAGTGTGAATTACAGACGCTGGTGAGATTCTGTACACTCCCTGGTCCCATCTGCAAACAGGTGTAGGCAAAACGCCATCTTAAACTCAATTCTAAGAAGTAAATATTGACAAAATTTTTACCTAGGTTATCCGCAGGGCTGAATTTCAGCCAGCACTAGCAGTTTATGAACTGGTAGTGCTGACTGGTAGTTAACCATGACTGTGAGCCCCTTGGCTTGTCCTCAAGTTATCTCGGTCATCCCATCCTCTCTCTCATAGCGCCCCAGAATCAGCCAGCTCTGAGGTTTAACTCTGGCTCAGAGTAGAGAAACAACCTTCATTGATGAGTTCATGGCAATTGCCAAGTGTCCTCAATATTTGTGTGCTAAATATTCTTCACTTTATACCCCATATTACATTCTCCACATTACCAAATTGTTCACAGTTGATTTTTAATTAAGTTCCTCTAGGCATCCCCCAGCACATCACAAAATTAATGCAAATCTCTTTAAAAACAGCAAGGACAAGTAAATAAATAAGACAAATTACAAAGAAAAATTCAGGAGAACCAAACCAGTCTTGACCAACCTATACAGCATATTAAAAAGCAGAGACATTACTTTGCCAAAAAAGGTACATATAGTCAAAGCTATGGTTTTTCCAGTAGTCATGTGTGGATGTTAGATTTGGACTATAAAGAAAGCTGAGCACTAAAGAATTGATGCTTTTGAACTGTGGTATTGGAAAAGACTTTTGAGAGTCCCTTGGATTACAAGGAGATCCAACCAGTCAATCCTGAAGGAAATCAGTCCTGAATATTCATTGGAAGGACTGATGCTGATGCTGAAATTCCAATACTTTGGCCACCTGATGCAAAGAACTGACTCATTGGGAATGACCCTGATGCTGGGAAAGATTGAAGGCAGGAGAAGATGGGGACAACAGAGGATGAGATGGTTGGATGGCATCACCAACTCAATGGACATGAGTTTGAGCAAGCTCTGGGTGTTGGTGATGGACAGGGAAGCCTGGCGTGCTGCAGTCCATGGGGTCGCAAAGAGTCGGACACGACTGAGCGACTGAACTGAACTGAACTGAAGCCAATCTTAATACTACATCCAGGGGTCTCCGAATCAAAAAGGATTGTGAAAGCTATTCTAACAAAGGACTCTAGGCACAGTCAAGTGAAGACTGAGTTTGGAAGAACTACACAGCCTGGTCTAGTGGAAATGACTGGGATGTTTATCCACCCACTGGCAGAGGGGCCTCCAATTGGGAAAGTCTGTAGGGCAAGGACAGAGAAAATAGAAAAGAGAGGAAGCTTTGAAAAAATCTCTGATTTTATACATGTGCTCAATCCAACTTGTGTGCTCAGAAAAACGTATCCATTTTGATTTTGTTTTGTTGTTATTTAGTCGCTTAGCTGTGTCTGACTCTTCCCATGGACTATAGCCCACCAGACTTCTCTGTCCGTGGGATTTCCCAGACAACAATACCGGAGTGGGTTGCCATTTCCTTCTCCATTTTAATTTCTAGCTTCCCTCAATTATTGATACTGCGCTTCTGCACACCAAAGATCGGATGCTGCTGCTGTCTCGCCCACATCCCCCTACTCCTCTTAATGTCTGGGTGCACACTGGCCCAGCTTTCAACAGCCAGTCTCTGCATTTCTTTCCCCAGGGCTTTCACTGTCCTCTGGAGCCCCCTTTGCCAGTCAGTGTATAAATGTCCCAGCTCCTTTGACCCTCAGGTAGGATAACCCTAGCTTACAGAAGTTCCCCAGCAAAATTAAGCTCCAGTCCTCCATAATGGTAACTGACTCAGTGAGACACATCACTGACTTTTTCCCCCATGTTAGAAGATCGCCAGTGTGTATTTCCTTCACCTCCTAAATAATCTTGAAACCTTGCCAATTTACACCCAAATTAATTCCCAAATTACTCTCAAATCCTTGTCTCAGGACCTGATTTTTAGGAGAACCCAAAATAAAACTCAAGAAACATTCATTCACTCACCGAACTCTTTTGAATATTTCTTTGTTAAAAATCAAATATTTTACAGTTTAATAATCGTTTCAGGTACAGTAAACAGTATTAGGAAAGCATAGTTGATGATTATTTTCCTAATTATATCCTTTTATTATTCAGTTAAGTGGCAACAGACTAAAATACGATATGCTAACACTCCTTAAGCCTACTATAAGATTTTTTACAAAAGCTGTCACATAAAACATTTGTAAAGAAAATAGAGAATAAAGAATCTTTATTGTTGCTTAAGAAGCTACTCATAATTGAATGCATAAACTGAAATAAATGTTTAGCAAAATTGTTTCATATATTTTTGAAACTTCAAGAATAAGACCTGCAAAAATTTCAAAGTGCTTAAAATAGTTTCCACTTCAGTGATAAAGGCACTCTTCAATTAGAATATCTATAATTTGCTCTGGACATAATCTTTTTTTGTTTGATTTTTTTTTCAAACTTTAAACTTTTTATTTTGTATTGGGGTATAGCCAATTAACAATGTTGTGGTAGTTTCACATGAACAAGGAAAGCAGTCATCCATGCAGATACACGTATCCACTTTCCCCAAAGCCTCCTCCCACCCAGGCTGGCACATAACACTGAGTAGAGTTCCATGTCGGAGAAGGCGATGGCACCCCGCTCCAGTATTCTTGCCTGGAAAACCCCATGGACAGAGGAGCCTGGTAGGCTGCAGTCCATGGGGTCACAAAGAGTCGGACACGACTGAGCGACTTCACTTTCACTTTTCACTTTCATGCATTGGAGAAGGAAATGGCAACCCACTCCAGTGTTCTTGCCTGGAGAATCCCAGGGATGGAGGGGCCTGGTGGGCTGCCGTCCATGAGGTCACACAGAGTTGGACACGACTAAAGCGACTTATCGGCAGAGTTCCACGTGCTGTACAATAGGTCTTTGTTGGCTATCTGTTTTGAATAAAGGAGTGTGTATACAAGCTTCCCAGATTTCCTAACTATCCCTTCTCCCTGGCAACCATATAAGTTCATTTTCGAGGTCTGTGAATCTCTTTTTGTTTTGTAACTAAGTTCATTTGTATCATTTCTTTTTAGATTCCACATATAAGGAAAGTCGTATGATGTTTCTCCTTGAGATAATCTTTATCATGTTTGATAATATCAGAAAATGAATCGTTTAAACTATGCAGCATAAAAACTTTAGTTGTACAAGATGCCAGTGAGTTCCAGTGTAGCCTTTGAAATGATTCAAGTCTCTGTAGGTTTTATAAAATATCAACCTCAAAATATTTTATTCCAAAGTCTTAAGACCACAGACATCTAGTGTCATTCACTATGATATGAATATAATATTAAACATTTTAATTCTTTGGTGTTGTAAAAATGTTTTGTTGAAAAGAAAGAAAAGAAAACTATTCTATATACATTACAAGGGTGCCCAACTTTATAATCCAATTCTTTTCTTGAAGTATATAGAAGCCGTTTATATACAGGAATTACAGCTATATAAATGGCAGTAGGTAATTTTGATTTTATACCTTTAAAAAAAATCTGTCTTCTCCAAGTTATCCCCAATAAGCATATGTAAAATCATAATAGCACTCAATAGAAATGAAATTCTTAAGAATAGGCCCTCTCTTTTCTTCAGTTTCAGCGGTACAGGAGATTCTGAGGTTGTTACTGAAGCGACTCAGCAGGAGCAGCAGCAGCAAGCAAGACAACCACAAAGAAGAAAGCAAGCGTGGAAGCAAAATTTTCATGATTATCTACATAAATTAACTATGCATCTGGTCCCGACACTTCATGGGAAATAGATGGGGAAACCGTGGAAACAGTGTCAGACTTTATTTTTGGGGCCTCCAAAATCTGTGCAGATGGTGACTGCAGCCATGAAATTAAAAGACGCTTACTCCTTGGAAGAAAAGTTATGACCAACCTAAATAGCATATTGAAAAGCAGAGACATTACTTTGCCAACAAATGTCCATCTAGTCAAGGCTATGGTTTTTCCAGTGGTCATGTATGGATGTGAGAGTTGGACTGTGAAGAAAGCTGAACACCGAAGGATTGATGCTTTTGAATTGTGGTGTTGGAGAAGACTCTTGAGAGTCCCTTGGACTGCAAGGAGATCCAACCAGTCCATTCTGAAGGAGATCAACCCTGGGGTTTCTTTGGAAGGACTGATGCTGAAGCTGAAACTCCAGTACTTTGGCCACCTCATGCGAAGAGCTGACTCATTGGAAAAGACTCTGATGCTGGGAGGGATTGGGGGCAGGAGGAGAAGGGGATGACAGAGGATGAGATGCCTGGATGGCATCAGTGACTTGATGGACGTGAGTCTGAGTGAACTCTGGGAGCTGATGATGGACAAGGAGGCCGGGTGTGCTGCAATTCATGGGGTCGCAAAGAGTCGGACACGACTGAGCGACTGAACTAAACTGAACTGAACTGAATGACAATATGTGTTTTCTAGAACCCCAAACCTTCTCAAATTATGGTACAATTATGTTTTTATTTTGTTTAGTTGTGTATCTGACTTTAATAGTAGATCCTGTTTAAAAGGAAATACTTAGAGGGTCTTCCCTGGTGGTCCAGTGGTTAAGACTCTACACTTGCACTGTGGTGGGCACGGGTTCAATTCCTGGTCAGGGAACTAAGATCCTGCCAGCAGTGTGACATAACCACCCCCCCCCCCCAAAAAAAAATTGCATTTGGATGCAAGCTAACACTCTACTTATGATTTTGTCAGGTTGTATGTTCCTATACCACTGTGTATTTGATATTTTACAGTTTAAATGAGAATAATTAATAATATGAAACTTTGAGATTTTGAAGAAACTGCTTATTAAAGGTTTTTCAAGTATTTCTACTTTTTGGAATTTATTGAAAGTTTTTTGTGTCTTTATTATTTTTTTAATATGGTCATTTTAATGAGTATTTCATAGGATGTTGAGAAAAATACATGTGCTCTATTTTCAGGGTATGACTTGATACATATCAATCAGTTCTACTTTAAAACTATGCTATTTAGACCTTCATTTATCCTTTTATATTTTTTATCCACTCAAGCTATTATAAACTCCAGAGTAATTTGAAGTCCTTTACTACAACATGCTTCTATTTCTCTTTTTATATTTTTGCTCTATGATTGTAGTTGCTATGTTATTTGATACATAGATATTTATAACTGGTATGTTTTTTGGATTCTTCAAAACTACAAAGTACTGAATTTGGGGCTGAGTCAAAATTTTCTGATACCATGATCCTAATCTCTCCATTTTTAAAAATGTGTCCTTTTTTAGTAGATTTTGCCCAGTCTTCTATTCTAAGCATCCTGAATCACTTTGTTTGGTGTGTATCTTATGTGACATAGAATTTGCATATTTTTAATTCAATGTAATCTGAAATTCTTATTTTAATATGTCGGTTAAACCCATTTATAAATACTGAGATGGCATATGTTTGTTCTTGGTTCTATCATTCTGTCTTCATATTTTCTGCTTTTATATATTGCAAAGACTCTCTGTATAGTCTGTTGGTTTGTTTTCTGTCTGTAGCTCTGAGTTTTAGGAAGATCTGTAGTTCTGTTCTGGTGACTACTCTTACTAATGAATGCATTTAGCTAGTGTGTAATAGTCGTCTGCTATGAGAAATAATAAAAATAGCATTTTCTCTTTCTTCCACAACCCTTTCTCTCCTCTACCACTCATATCAATAATATTACCTTTCTTAGTGTTATCTTTGCACTGTTAAAAATGTGTGCATCTATTCTTTGGTTGAAGGTGAAAGTGAAGTCACTCAGTCGTGTCTGACTCTTTGAGACCCCATGGCCTGTAGCCTACCAGGCTTCTCAGTCCATGGGATTTTCCAGGCAAGAATACTGGAGTGGGTTACCATTTCTTTCTCCAGGAGATCTTCCCAACCCAGGAACTGAACCCGGGTCTCCCGCATTGTAGGCAGACACTTTACCAACTGAGCCACCAAGGAAGTCCAGAGATCTTCTGCACCCAGGGATCAAACCTGGGTCTCCCACCTTGCAGGCACACAGACGCTTTACCGTCTAAGCCACCAGGGGAGCTAAACATCATAGAGGCAGTCGTCCAGCTTTTAATGATGTTATTTAAGTCAGAGTCACTATGGATAAGAAAATCAGCACATTTAACTACCATCTGAACTCCAACTTTTGTAGGTTGTAAAATTTCTGTATTGTCCATTGTCCTTTCACATGAGCGCATCACCTTCTGAAAGTGTGTTCTTATGGTGCTTTCTGAGATCTGTTTTTCTCTGGGTCCTTTTACTAATGCTTTCTTCCTTCTCTTCCTTCTTGCAGCTGTTGCTCATCTCTGTTGCCTTATTTATTTCACAGTCTGTGGGTCATATTGTCTCCTACTTTCACAGAAGATGAAATCTGTGAGGGAGTGGAAGTTTTTTATTCTTCTAGAAAATATCATGCAATTAAAGAAGAATTAAAGAAGAAAGAGGCTTACTTACACAGACTTGCTCATACCTGAAGTCCCTAGATTGGTGTTTTTTGTTGTTGTTTTGTTTTCTGAACATGTGACCCTTACCCATCCAAGTTTAGAATTAAGCCCTTGAAGAAACACAAAAGAATGACTCTAATCATAGGAATTGTCGGTGTTTTAAGAAGACAATGAAGGAGTCATTGGTAGGATAATCTTTTCTAGCACCCCTCAAGGTGCAGAAGTAAATGGCTCACTATTCTGGCTATATAATTATCTGCGCCAATTTAACCATTCCTCATTTGGTAATAAACATTTTCCTTTCAGTTCAGTTTTTGCAAGTCTAATTTCATAGAATTACAGATTATTAGCAGTAAGAGTAATGCTAAAGTTTATGTTCCCAAAGAAGTTTCAGCTGTCGATGTTTTTCTCTTGAAAGGGAAACATCTTTTGCTTATTCTTAATTACTCAAAGGCTTTTAGAAATTCAAACATGACAATAACTCTCCAGGCAAAGATTTCAGTCAGTGAACATTTCTATCTGAATTACTTCAGCAAGATTAATAAAATTGAAAAGAATTGTTTGTCTATAAAGTTAAGGAACTGAGAAGACAACCTATTGGTTAGGTCATGGTTCCGCATTGCTTAATTCTTCCACCTTCGTGAAATATTGGCCCAACTCCTAGAAAACTGCAACAAGGGTTTGATGGAAACGCACTAGTAAGAAGATTCAAGCCACTGTCTATTACAGGCTAGGGCGTCTGACTTTCAACATAGTCTTACTGATTACTTTTGCAAATGCTGTGAATACTCCAAAAGGAAAGGCTTTGCATGTCTTGATATTCCACTGGGCATCACTAGAACTTGAGGGGTAAGGACGAGAGCAGTCTGGTGCAGTAGAACAAAAAGAAGCTTTTGGACCCAGCAGTCCATATACTCAGCCCCACCACTTACTGGGCCTCAGGTGCCCATCTATAAGATAAAGAAAATTACACCTTTCTAACATAATGCTATGAAGACTGCCTAAGGTCATGTACATAAAGCACACAGGACGTAGTAGATAATTGATAAAAGTCACTGGCCCTTCTTTGTGCTTCCCAGCTCCCCCTCTATTTCTTCCTTTATTTTTAAAAAAATTTATTAATTTATTTTTGGCTGTGCTGGGTCTTCACTGCTGCGTGTGAGTTTCCTCTAGTCGAGGCGAGTGGGGGCTACTCTTTGTTGCAGAGCACAGGCTCTAGGAGCGAAGCTTCAGTAGCTGCAGTGCGTGAGCTCAGTAGTTTGGTGCATGGACTTAGTTGCTCCATGGCATGTGGAATCTTCCTGGACCAGGCACTGAACTTGTGTCCCCTGCATTGGCAGGTGGATTCTTATCCACTGCACCACTAGGGAAGTCGTAATTCTTCCTTTATTGCCTTGGACTTAGAGTAAGGCAGTTCTTTGTTGGGAGAAGGTAATTGGTTACCTAGTGGAGTATATGTAGTCCTCTAGTGATCTGGAATGAAATGGAATTTTGTTCCCAACTCTTACTCGGCTTGCTAGTGGCCTGCCCGATTATGGCATCTCTCACTTTGTTTTGTAGTTGCTTTTTGCATATATATTAAGGGAAGCCTCTTGATATCAAAATGTTCAAAGGCTATATTTTTTTCAAATCTAAATATTTACCCTGTTAGTTATCTATTGCGGTACAAAAAATTACCCCAAAATTTAGTAGCTTAAAACAAAAAATGCTTATTTCCTCAGTGTTTCTCCAGAAGTAACTTAACTGGGTGATTCTGGCTTGGGTTCACGTAAGATTGCAGTCAAGGGACTTCCCTGGTGGTCCTGTTAGGGGACGCACACTGGTTGAAACCGCCCACCCTGGCCAGGCATCATAGTAACCATTTGCATGGGTTGTTTTATGACAGGAGATCCTGATAAGGAACATGGAACTAATAAGCCACCACCAACCGGAAGAGTTTGGGAAAGGTTGAAAGGAGACACTGCGTGTCCGTCCACTTCCCCGAATCCCTCTCACTAGCATCCATCTTGGCTGAACGATGTGTGAGCCACCAGGAAAGACTCTGAATTAGAATGATTGGCCAAAGACCACCCATAAATCCCATCACCATAAAACCTGAGACTGCAAGCCACGCGGCAGAGCAGTTCTCCTGGGTTCCCTTACCCTACTGCTCTCCACCCGGGTGCCCTTTCCTAATAAAATCTCTTGCTTTTTCAGCACATGTGTCTCCTCAGACAATTCATTTCAGAATGTTAGACAAGAGCCCAGTTTCAGGCCCTGGAAGGGGTCCACCTTCCTGCAACAGTCCCATGGCTAAGCCTCTGTGCTCCCAATGCAGGGGGTCAGAGTTTGATCTTGGGTCAGGGAACTAGATCCCACATGCTGCCACTAAGAATTCACATGCTGCAAATGAGGAAAAAAAAAAAAAGATTGCAATCAAGCTGTTTGCTACGGCTACAGTCATCATTTTTCATATTTTTGGTTTTGTTTAATATCATGTCAAACAGATTCTCTTTCTGCCTTTTTCTTTTTGAGGTTAGATCCTTTATGAAACAGAACCTCCAATATCAATTTACTTTGAAAAAAAAAACCAACACTCAAATTACCCCTAAAGACAGTCTATATCCTCTTCAAAGAATTTAATACAGTTAAAGGCATGGATAAAGGCTGGTGACAATAGTTGGCTTGGCAACAGGTAACATGTTTTATGAAAAATTGACTCAGGAAGCTGAGGGAACAAAGACTCTCATCTCACACTGACTGTGGGCTTACCCCAAGTCAATGAAAAGTGCTAAATGAAAGATGTGTGTGTTTGCCAAGTTGAATTCATATAAGTTAAACACATTTATGTTCAATACAGATGTGTTGAAATGTAAAGACATTTTCTGATTTATGTGTAAGCACTGAATTATTAGTTTTATAGGATTTGATATCTCACCTTATGCATTTTCTTTCCAGTATTTTAGAGCTTTGCTCTGCCTGTTCATCAATGTTCTAGTATTTAGGTACTTGGAAACCAAAGAGCTTTTCCCAGAATATGATGAACTTTTGGAATGTCTTATTCCAATCATATAGATAATAATTTAGCCAAAATTATATGCTTGGTTTTTTACATTTATTTTGATTGAAATCCCTAATTTAATTAAATTTATGCAGTATGAAAGGCAGTAGTATATCTCAATCACAAGTATAAAATCCAACTAGACACGCACAGGCTTTGGAATTAAACCTATCCCACAGTATTGGTTTGTCATGCTCATTCCTCTAGCTGTTGACTGGATCTCCTGGTTGATAATGGCTTGAAAGTTTAAGAAATATTACATTTTCATAAGCACATTGAAAAACGAATTTGGAAAAAATTTATTGATTGTTTTCTCCAAACTGGAATACTGTTTACCTTTATAGTAGAATCCCTTATCCTTGTTCGCAGGAGGTCAACATTCTACTGCAGCTGAGTAGACAAACCAAATCTACCCTTTCAGTTGAACAGAAATCTAGAGGTCATTAAATGTTGAATGTGTTCCTTCTGTTATCATTGTTAAAAAATAATATCTCCTATCTGAAAATCTAGTGCTTGCACTCTCCATGGAGAGCAATTTCTTCCCAAGCTGTTATATAATCTCTATTCGCTGAGTAAAGTCTTTACCACTAGCTGTGTTTAATAATTTGCTCTGATGTGTAGGTACAGACACAAAAACATTTTGGTTAAGGGTAAAGGAGTTTTAAATAAATTGGCTCCTCTGATCAGGACTACAGTGGTTTCCCTCAAGTTTGCCCACTGAGTTTTTCTAGAAAAATGCCTGGCGCATAGTACATGCTCAATGAATATTTGTGGAATGGTTTTATGGTTGGAGCCACCTTTTAGGTTCCATTAACTTTTGTCACATGTTTTATTTTATTTTAATACCTCTGTATTAGTTTCCTAGGGCTGCCATACCAAGTTACCTCAGACTTAGTGGCCTGATTACCAAATTACCACAAACTTAGAGGCTAAAGAGACTCTTGTTGAGGGTGAAAGAAGAGAGTAAAAGCTGGCTTAAAACTCAGCATCCAGAAAACAGATCATGGCATCCAGTCGTATCATTTCGTATTAAACCGAAGGGAAAAAATGGAAACAGTGAGAGATTTTAATTTCTTTGACTCCAAAATCACTGAAGAAGGTGACTGCAGCCATGAAATTAAAAGATGCTTGCTCCTTGGAAGAAAAGCTATGACAAACCTGCCGCTGCTGCTGCTAAGTCACTTCAGTCGTGTCTGACTGTGCGACCCCATAGACAGCAGCCCACCAGGCTCTCCCATCCCCAGGATTCTCCAGGCAAGAACACTGGAATGGGTTGCCATTTCCTTCTCCAATGCATGAAAGTGGAAAGTGAAAGTGAAGTCACTCAGTCGTGTCCGACCCTCAGCGACCCCATGGACTGCAGCTTTCCAGGCTCCTCTGTCCATGGGATTTTCCAGGCAAGAGTACTGGAGTGGGGTGCCATTGCCTTCTCCGATGACAAACCTCGATAGTGTATTAAAAAGAAGAGACTTCACTTTGCTGACAAACATCTGAATAGTCAAAGTTGTGGTTTTTCCAGTAGTCATGTATAGATGTGAAAGTTGGACCATAAAAAAGGCTGAGCAATGAAGAACTGATGCTTTCAAATTGTGGTGCTGGAGAAGACTATTGAGAAGACTATTGAGTTTGATCTCTTTACTGTCCCTTGGACAAAACTAGTCCATCCTAAAGGAAATCAACCCTGAATACTCATTGGAACAACTGATGCTGAAGCTGAAGCTCCAATACTTCTGCTATCTGATGTGAAGAGATGACTCATTGGAAAAAACCCTGATGCTGGGAGAGACTGAAGGTAAAAGAGAAGGGGGCAGCAGAGGAAGAGATAGTCAGATGGGATCACCAACTCAATGGACATGAATTTGTGCAAACTCTGAAAGTTAGTGAAGGACAGGGAAGCCTGGAGTGCCGGCAGTCCATGGGGTGCCAAAAAGTCGGACATGACTTAGTCGCTGAGCAGCAACAACAGTGGCTTGAAACCAAAGAAATTTTGTATCACAGGTCTGGAGACCAGAAGTCTATAACCAAGCTGTTGGGAGGTCACACTTCCTCCGGAGGCTCTAGAGATAAATCCTTTTCTTGCCTCTCTGTTGCTTTGTGGCTCCATAACTCCAGCCTCCGCCTTCAACTTCACATGGTCTTCCCTTCTGTCTGTTTCTTCTTCTCTTCCTGTAGGGATAGTTGCCCTTGGATCTAGGATCCACTTTATTAATCCAGGTGGATCTCGTCTTGAGATCCTTCACTTAATTACTGCACATATTTTTCAAAATAAGTTCACATTTACAGGTACCCTGGGGTTAGAATGTGGACATACATTTTTGGTAGCCCAATTTAATCCACTATAACCTCTGATTATCAGTTTTAAAATTCTGTCCATTCAACACACATTTTGTTAAATGTCTATTATGTGTCAAACCCTAAATGAAGTGAGGATGCAAACATCACTATGATACAGCCACTGACCTTCTTCAGCCAGATAATACTTTTTTAAAGAGTTTTATTCTAGATCTCTCAGATTTGGAATAATATAAAATTGAAATTTTATTTAAAATAGAACACACTTTAAACTCACATAAAATAATGTCCTATCTGCTCTGAAATCTCTTCATGTTAGTTTTTCCATGAGTTCTAATGGACACACTTCATTGCTGTTAATTTTTCAATTGCCATACCGTTCATCATTTCAGATGTTATTAGTTCACAGTAATACCTTTCAAAAGATTCCATGATGTGAGACACTTTTAATTAGTTTCAACATATTTATTTCACTACAAATCAGAGTTTGTGCAGGAGCATTAAATTCAGTGAGAGCCTATTTACCTCTGTGCCTTTCTGTCATTAAGGTTTCATCAGTATTTCTCTGACTGAAGTCAGCAGTATTTTGTCTTCAGCTGGTTTCTTTGGCAAGCACAGCCTGCAAAAATGTAGATAGTATATTTGCAAAATAATCTCAGGGAACAGGAATATGGTATAGAAAGAGGACACCAGGGCAGGAAAAAGAAACAAAACAGGAATATGTTGTCAAGTAAGACACCACTATGTGGCAAGTGATGCTTGACCACATAAGACTCTTTTGAAGGATCTTATAAAACATAATACAGGGACAAAATAGGGACCGTTTACCCACCCATTGGCTTCCATTGCTCATTTGTTAAGAGTCCACATCCCCTATCATCTGGTTGCACATGTGTAGATGCTGAGATGTTCCTTAAGGTACTTGCATTAAAAGGGAGTGGCTGGTCTTAATGAAATACATTCCCCCCAAAGATGATCAAGGAATGTCCTGAACTGGTCACTGTAACAATAGGTGGAGTAAAAGATAGGGCCAAAAGGTTATGCAAATGAACACGAGGGGTCCAGCATACTTTTACTTCCATACTGCCAAGTGGGTTATCCTCAGCTTATGAGACTGTAGTTTTGGGAGCAGTATGAATCACATCACTGGAATTTCACATCAAGAAACCTGGCCTCCAGATGGCTTCAGAGGTGCATTCTATCAAACATTTAGAGAAGAGCTAATGCTTATCATCCTAAAACTCTTTCAAAAAATTGCAGAGGAAAGACCACTTCCAAACTCATTCTACAAGGCCACCATCATCTTGATACCAAAACCAGCAAAGACAACACCAAAAAAGAAAACTACAGGCCAATATCACTGATGAACACAGATATAAAAATCTTCAACAAAATTCTAGCAAACAGAATTCAACAACACATTGAAAAGCTCACACACCATGATCAAGTTGGGTTTATTCCCAGGATACAAGGGTTCTTCAATATATGTAAATCAATCAATGTGATATACCATATTAACAAACTGAAAGATAAAAACCATATGATAATATCTATAGATGCAGAAAAAGCCTTTGACAAAATTCAGCACCCATTTATGTTAAAAATTCTTAAAAATGGTCATAGAAGGAACCTACCTCAACATAGTAAAGGCCATATATGATAAGCCCACAGCAAACATTATTCTTAATGGTGAAAAACTGACAGCATTCCCTCTAAGATCAGGAACAAGACAGGGTTGTTTACTCTCTCCACTAATACTCAACATAGTTTTGGAAGTCCTAGCTTTGGCAATCAGAGAAGAAAAAAATAAATAAAAGGAATCCAGATCAGAAAAAAAGAAGCAAAATTTTCATTGTATGCAGATGACATGATTAATGTATAGAAAACCATAAAGATACTATCAGAAAATTATTAGAGCTAATTAGTGAATTGCAAATCGTGGGATACAAAATCAATACATAGAAATCACTTGCATTCCTATATACTAACAATGAAAAATCAGAAGGAGAAATTAAGGAATCAATCCCATTCACCATTGCAACAAAAAGAATAAAATATCTATAAATAAGCCTACCTAAGGAGACAGAGGCTTTGGCATAGACAATAAAGCAGAAATAGATGTTTTTCTGGAACTCTCTTTTTTGATGATACAGCGTATGTTGGCGATTTGATCTCTGGTTCCTTTGCCTTTTCTAAAACCAGCTTGAACATCTGGAAGTTCATGGTTCATGTATTGCTGAAGCCTGGCTTGGAGAATTTTGAGCATTCCTTTACTAGCATGTGAGACGAGTGCAATTGTGCAGTAGTTTGAGCATTCTTTGGCATTGCCTTTCTTTGGGATTGGAATGGAAACTGACCTTTTCCAGTCCTGTGGCCACTGCTGAGTTTTCCAAATTTGCTGGCATATTGCGTGCAGCACTTTCACAGCATCGTCTTTCAGGATTTGAAAGAGCTCAACTGGAATTCCCTCACCTTCACTAGCTTTGTTCTTAGTGATGCTTTCTAAGGCCCACTTGACTTCACATTCCAGGGTATCTGGCTTTAAGTGAGTGATCACACCATCATGACTATCTTGGTCGTGAAGATCTTTTTTGTACAGTTCTACTGTGTATTCCTGCCACCTCTTCTTAATATCGTCTGCTTCTGTTAGGTCCATACCATTTCTATCCTTTATCGAGCCCATTTTTGCATGAAATGTTCCCTTGGTACCTCTAATTTTCTTGAAGAGATCTCTAGTCGTTCCCATTCTGTTGTTTTCCTCAATTTCAGGAAGCAACAGTTAGAACTGGACATGGAAAAACAGACTGATTCCAAATAGGAAAAGGAGTACATCAAGGCTGTATATTGTCACTCTGTGTATTTAACTTATATGCAGAGTACATCATGAGAAACGCTGGGCTGGAAGAAGCACAAGCTGGAATCAAAATTGCTGGGAGAAATATCAATAACCTCAGATATGCAGATGACACCATCCTTATGGCAGAAAGTGAAGAGGAACTGAAAAGCCTTTTGATGAAAGTGAAAAAGGAGAATGAAAAAGTTGGCTTAAAGCTCAACATTCAGAAAATGAAGATCATGGCATCTGATCCCATCACTTCATGGTAAATAGATGGGGAAACAGGAGAAACAGTGTCAGACTTTATTTTGGGGGGTTCCAAAATCACTGCAGATGGTGACTGTAGCCATGAAATTAAAAGACACTTACTCCTTGAAAGAAAAGTTATAGCCAACCTAGACAGAATATTCAAAAACAGAGACAGTACTTTGCCAACAAAGGTCCGTCTAATCAAGGCTATGGTTTTTCCAGTAGTCATGTATGGATGTGAGAGTGGACTGTGAAGAAAGCCGAATGCCGAAGAATTGATGCTTTTGTACTGTGGTGTTGGAGAAGACTCTTGAGAGTCCCTTGGACTGCAAGGAGATCCAACCAGTCCATTCAGAAGGAGAGCAGCTCTGGGATTTCTTTGGAAGGAATGATGCTAAAGCTAAAATTCCAGTACTTTGGCCACCTCATGTGAAGAGTTGACTCATTGGAAAAGACTCTGATGATGGGAGGGATTGGGGGCAGGAGGAGAAGGGGATGACACAAGATGAGATGGCTGGATGACATCACTGACTCGATGGCCGTGAGTCTGAGTGAACTCTGGGAGTTGGTGATGGACAGGGAGGCCTGGTGTGCTGTGATTCATGGGGTCGCAAAGAGTTGGACTAAACTGAACTGAAACTGAAGGAGACAAAAGAACTGTATAAAGAAAATTATAAGACAATGATAAAAGAAAACAAAGATGGCATAAACAAATGGAGAGATATTCCATGTTCCTGGGTAGGAAGAATCAATATTGTGAAAATGACTATACTACCAAATGCAATCTACAGATTCAATGTAATCCCTATCAAATTACCAATGGCATTTTTCACAGAACTAGAAAAAAAAATTCACAATTCATATGGAAACACAAAAGACCCTGAATAGCCAAAGCAGTCTTGAGAAGGAAGAATGGAGCTGGAGGAAACGACCTTCCTGACTTCCAACTATACTACAAAGCTATAGTTATCAAGACAGTACGTTACTGGCATAAAAACTGAGATATAGACAAATGGAAGAAGACAGAGAGCCCAGAGAAAAACCCATGCAACTATGGGTACCTTATTTTTGACAAAGGAGACAAGAATATACAATGGGCAAAGACAGCCTCTTCAATAAGTGGTGCTGGGAAAACTGGACAGCTACATGTAAAAGAATGAAATGAGAACACTTCATAACACCGTACACTTTAAAGATAAACTCAAAATGGATTAAAGACTGAAATGTAAGACTAGAAACTGTAAAACTCATAGAGGAAAACTTAGGCAGAACACTCAATGACATAAATCCAAGCAAGATTTTCTATGACCCACCTCCTACAGTAATGGAAATAAAAAACAAAAGTAAACAGGTGAGACCTAATTAAGCTTAAAGCCTTTTGTACAGGAAGGGAAACTCTACTCAAGGTGAAAAGACAGCCCTCAGAATAGGAGAAAATAATAGCGAATGAAACAACTGACAAGGTGTTAATTTCCAAAATATACAAGCAGCTCAGACAACTCAATAGCAGAAAACCAAACAACCCAATCAAAAAGCGGGGAAAAGACCTAAACAGACATTTCTCCAAGAAGAACATAGATGAAAAAATGCTCAGTATCACTCATTATTAGAGAAATGCAAATTAAAACTACAATGAGATATCACCTCACTCTGGTCAGAATGGCCATCATTAAAAAGTCTACAAACAGTAAATGCTGGAGAGGCTGTGGAGAAAAGGGAACTCTTTTGTTAGTGGGAATGTAAATTGATATAGCCACTATGGAAGATGATATGGAGATTCCTTAAAAAGCTAGTAATAAAACTACCATACTACCCACCAATCCCACTGCTAGGCATATATCTTGAGGAAACCAAAATTGAAAAAGACACACATACCTCAGTGTTCATTGCAGCACTATTTACAATAGCTAGAACATGGAAGCAACCTAGATGCCCATCGACAGATGAATGGATAAAGAAGTAATGGTACATATACACAATGGAATATTACTCAGTTGTACAGAGGAATGTATTTGAGTCAATTCTAATGAGGAGGATGAACCTAGATTCTATTATGCAGTGTGAAGTAAGTCAGAAAGAGGAAGATAAATATCACACACTAACACATATATATAGAATCTAGAAAGATGGTACCCATGAATTTATTTGCAGGGCTGCAATGGAGAAACAGACATAGAAAACAGACTTATGAACACAGGGAAAGGGCAGGAGAGGGTGAGATGTATGGAGAGAGTAACATAGAAACTTACAAACCATATGTAAAATAGATAGCCAATGGGAATTTGCTGGATGACTCAAGGAACTCACACAGGGACTCTGTAACAACCTAGAGGGGTGGGGTGGGGAGGTAGATGGGAGGGAGTTTCAATAGGAGGGGACATATGTATACCTGTGGCTGATTCATATTGATATTTGGCAGAAAACAACAAAATTCTGTAAAGCAATTATCCTTCAGCTAAATAAAATCAGATTAAATCCCCCAGAAAAGAAATCTTAATAAATAAATGTGCCATTTAGATTTGAAACTATTTTTTGAAGCATTACTTAAAGATTTTTAATATAGTAAATCTAATGTACATTAAACCTTAAAAAAAAAAAAAAGAAAGAAAGAAAAGAAAAGAAACCAGGCCTCTGATCTTGGAGAAGTATGCCTTAACTTCCTTATTTGCATAAGAGGATAACAAAAGCCACACTTACCTCATGGATTTACTGTAGTGAAGCCAAGATGAGAAAATATACAGAAAGTGCTTAGCCCAGTTCTGAGGACTTTCTGACACTAACTTTCTGATACCAGCTGGGTGTCCAATAATTCAATTCCATTCTGATGTGAATTACCAGGAGGTAGTACATACCTCCCAGGTTGATGGCTCAGTCCCGTGAGACTGCCCCCTCCCACCCCTTCAGATGCCAGCTGCACGGCCACAGGGTCCCCATGCCACCCACACTTATGGTTGAAAGCTACAAATTCAAGGCTTCCTGCCGGGGGCCAGCATGAGGAACTCCGCCCATGGCAAAGTCATGAGGAAGGAGGCTTGGCATACGCAACGGCGTGATCAAGCCTCAGGAAACCCCCTGTTCCTGAGCATCTACCCCAAAACCAGAGTCTGTTTTATGCTCTCACCTACACCTCTGACTTTACGGGGCCTCTCCCCCATCACCATTTCTCTCGGAGAAGGAGTTAACACGCAGCTCCAAGGCAATAAAAATTCCTGGGTGTGACAAGAGTGTTTCAGCTTATGGACTCCTCTGAAGGTTATCTAGCCCACGTGTATAGGTTCGTCTGGCCTCATGTGATTGTTTACAGCCTCCCAATCTGAGAGGCATGAGATGTTTTAGACTTACTAAAGGCAAATTCTTTTGGGGAGTTAGAAATTATTAGTATAGTGGGTTGGTTAGGAATTATATTGGTGAAGGGTTTTTCATTTGTTGTGTCAATAATTGCTGCTAATTCCCTGCTCTGGGTAGGACAAGGATGTATCAGGTCAAACCTCTCTGCTGACAGACTAGCTTGTGTGACAGAATTATCTATACTGCTGCCACTATTGTTTACTACCTCTCAACCATAAACAGCACAGAGAGTTTTGGAGTATTTTGAGAGTCTTAATTAGCATAGGGCTTTTTCTTCTTGTTGAGTCAATGATTGCCACCAGGCCTCCATATCCTTAGGCACCTGGGAATATATTAATCAATCTATTTGGACTATAGAAAAGGAAATATAGTAGTTTTTAAGGTTAGCAATACTAGACTTTTTGAGTTAATGGATTTTCTCTTTTGTGATCACTGTGCTTTGTTATAAATCACTGTGTCCTTGCTATGTAAAAAATGTAACTTTATCACAATCTTAAGACTAAATAGATCTTAAGCGGAACATTGGTGAAAGGATTTTCATTTGTTGGGCTGATGTTTGCTGTTAAATCTCCATACTCCCTGCCCTTATAATGAATATAACTAACATATAGGAGAAATAAGTATTAACCTTTAAAATTAATCCTGTTAACCTTGGGTTAAATAGATTCCTTTCTTGACTGTAACTCACTATACCCTCACCCTATAGGAATGTAACTTTATTTGGAGGGTGGTACGTGGTTTAAGAAAAAACACCCTTGGAAAAAATAAGGTTTTTGGTTATCAGAAAGAAAGGATCATAAAATGTCAGTGGGTCTTATGGCCAGAAGATGATGTAAAACCCATAAGACCTTTTTTTTATATATTTATGTGAAGCACCTGATTTTTATAAAGGTCAGGACTGCTGACCCCCACGTGACTCTGTATTCATCCCTGTATGTAACAAAAGGTATATAAGCAAACCCAAAAATAAAGAAATCGGATCAGTTTCCGGAAAGAGTGATACCCCCATGTCATTCTTTCTTGCTCCCTGTTTTTCTGGCTGAATTCCCATCTGGAGCATGGATGCTATTCCACATAGACCAAGTTATTCCGCCTCTTTTTCTCCACTAATCTTCCTACTACACTATCTGTTTCTAATCTCTCTATATATCTGTAATTAAATATGTATTTTTCCAAGGACGCCAATGCCGTCCCCACCTTCAAATCACCCTGGATCCGCCGGGGCTGGACCCCGGTAGCTTCCTATCCCCACTCAAGTTTGATAATTAACTGAAACAACTTGTAGAATTCATCAAAACAATATACTTACAATTATCATTTTATCAGGAAGTATACAAATGAATAGTCAGTTGAAGAGACACATGGGATGCAAGGTCTGGCAGGTTCTGAGTGTAGGGCCTAACTCCTGTGGAGTTAGGGGCCACTGTGCTACCAGCATGTTACATTTATAACCCCAAGCCTCATTCTGAGCTTTTTAATTGAGGTTTTATTGAGTAGACCTGCTTGATTAAACCATTAGCCACATGATTAAACTCCATCTCCAGCTACTCTTCCTTCCTCAGTGTTTGGGGAATGGGGCTGAAAGTCTCAACCTTCCAATCAGGTGCTTGATTTTTCTGGTCACAAGACCCCATCCTAAAGCTCTATGAGGCCCCAGTCTTAAGTTATCTCATTAGCATAAACTCAGGTATGGTGGAAAGTGGCTCGTTGTGAATAGCAAAAGATACTCCTATCACTGAGGAAATTCCAATGGTTTTTGAAGCTCTGTTCCAGGAACTAGAGACAAAAATCAATTTTTTTTTAATTTTTATTTTTACTTTATTTTGCTTTACAATACTGTATTGGTTTTGCCACACATTGACATGAAAATTATACTGCAGCATGATACATAAGAAGCTTTTGTTGAACATGGATGATAATTGTTCCTAATTTGTGGAAGTTCTACCAGATACCACCATGATCTATCATCACCACCTACACACAACAACTTTGCCTCATTAACTTTTCAATTAAAAAGTAAATCTTTATATGTTATTGCTGTTCAGTCACCCAGTTATGTCCAACTCTTTGCGACCCCATGGACTGCAGCACGCCAGGCCTCCCTCTCTGTACCCATTTCCTGAAGTTTGCCTAAGTTTATGTCCATTGCATTGGTGATACCACCCAGCCATCGCATCCTCTGATACCCTCTTCTTCTGCCCTCAATATTTCCCAGCATCAAGGACTTTTCCAGTGAGTTGGCTGTTCACATCAGGTGACCAAAATACTGAAGCTTCAGCTTCAGCATCAGCATCAGTCTTTTCAATGAGTATTCAGGGTTGATTTTGTTTAAGATTGACTGGTTTGATCTCCTTGCTTTCCAGGGGATTCTCAGAAGTCTTCTCCAGCATTACAGTTCAAAGGAATCAATTCTTCGGTGCTCTACCATTACAGTCCAGCTCTCACAATCCTCCATGACCACCGGGAAGACCATAGCCTTGACTATACAGATCTTTGTTGGCAGAGTAATGTCTCTGCTTTTCAACATTCTGTCTAGGTTTGTCATAGCTTTCCTGCCAAGAAGCAATCGTCTTCTGATTTCATGGCTGCAGTCACCATCTGCAGTGAGTTTAGGGCTCAAGAAGAGGAAATCTGTCACTACTTCCACCTTTTCCCCTTCTATTTGGCATGAAGTAATGGGGCTGGCTGTCATGATCTTAGTTTGTTTTTTTTTTTAATATTTAGTTTTAAGCCAGCGCTTTCACTCTCCTCCACCCTAATCAAGAGGTTCTTTAGTTCCTCTTCTCTTTCTGCCTTAGAGTGGTATCATCTGCATATCTGATGTTGTTGATGTTTCTCCCACCCATCTTGATTCCAGCTAGTAATTCATCCAGCCCAACATTTCTCATGATGTGCTCAGCATATAGGTTAAAAAAACAGGGTGACAACAGACACATCCATACCTTGTCATGTATCACTACTATGTCATGTGTAACTCAGTGAAACTATGAGCCATGCCATGTCAAGCCACCCAAGATGTACGGGTCATAGTGGCAAGTTCTGACAAAACGTGATCCACTGGAGGAGGGAATGATAAACCACCCCAGTATACTTGCCGTGAGAACCTCATGAACTGTATAAAAAGACAGAAAACTTTATGCATACATACATACACAGAGTAAAAGAGTTGAAAGTGGTTAAAGTACCAGCTCGATTTAATTTCCTTTGGCAAAATGTAGGAAATATATGTTTAAAACAAAAATACAAGCAATAATTCCTGAAAGACATCCTAAATGAAGGCATTAGGTGGAGTAGGGTGCTATTACCTAGAAGCATAATCAACAGTTCTTGTTCTCAAGGTTAAAATTCTAGGCAGGGAGAAGTGCTATTAGCATGAAACTGAAATTATGAAAGATAAATATGTGGTACAGAGAGCAAGCAAAGTAATATTGCAAAGCAGTTCTTGAGCAAATTAATAAATGTATTCTACAAACAATACATGCCAGAGACAATCTATACAAATAAAGGAAGTGTTTATAGGCAATTTTCAATACCTGGATTGGTAGAATTAAAACCTTTTGGAGGAACAGGAGAGGACCTTGAAAGAAGTAGAAAGTGAAAGTGAAAGTTGTTCAGTCGTGTCGGACTCTTTGCAACCCCAGGGACTATACAGTCCATGGAATTCTCCAGGCTAGAATACTGGAGTGGGTAGCTTTTCCCTTCTCCAGGGGATCTTCCCAGCCCAGGGATTGAACCCAGGTCTCCCACGTTGCAGGCGGATTCTTTACCAGCTAAGCCACAAGGGAAGCCTGAAAGATGTAGAAGGGCAGGAGCAAAAACCAGGAGAAAAGAAAGACAAAATGTAGCCCTAACTTTTGTCTGAATAACTAGCGCACCCTTGCTAATGTTTTAGGTTTGAAATTAGCAACACAAATCTAACATTAGCAATGTGAAATTTATGAAGGGTTTCATGTTTATTCATGGTCTTTTCACTATAAGGAGCCTGTGAGGATCTGTTGGGGAGTTTATTGTAGCAAAGGAGGGAAAGATATTGAGGTCAGTTGTAAAAATGGAATGTATGAAACCAGTGAATTCAGGACAATGTATTCAGGTCACCAAAACTTTGTGAAGAAACAAATATTATGAAGAGGGGAAAAGTGGGAATTTTTTATATTCTTGAAATCATGTAAGTGATCTGAGCCAGAACTAGGCAGAAATTGACCCAGTAGGGCAGGGAGTTCCACCGAGCATGAACACATACCCACTGGGGGTTGCCTCCGTGAGGACCTGCCTGTTCCCATCTGTTAATGAGAAAAAAAATATACCCAAGTGAAGTAAATAGTAATTAGAGGTGGACCTAGCAGTGGCCTCTAGGGCCACCTTGGTATTTAGATTACAAAGGATAAAGTCAAAATGAAAACACTCAAGTTATTTATAAAGGGGTTAAACTGAACCTATTTGTGCAGGAGTTTCTAGGCCCAAGAGATATTTCTCTCCCTGGCCTTGGTCAGGGTCAGTCTATAATAAATCTAATGATGCCATATCCACATGGTCTTGACTATTTTCCTATTGGCTTTGCTACATGGGAGGAATCTTAAGCTGAAAAATGACAGGCTTATTTTTCTCTCCTGAGAAGGCTGACTTAGGATCTATAATACTGTGATTTATATTAATAATAAGAAATATACATTTGGTGTTCTTTTCACTTTCCTGGTACAAAGCTCATAAAAGACTTGTAGTTTAAGTGTGGAGAATCATAATGGTATCTTTTATTATGCTAATGAGGTGATTTTCAGAAAGCCCTAGGTTCCCTAAGAATGTGAGAGAGAGATGTGAGACTTGGACCATAAAGAAGGCTGAGTGCCAAATAATTGATGCTTCCAATTGTATTGCTAGAGAAGACTCTTGAGAGTCTCTTGGGCAGCAAGGAGATCAAACCAGTGAATTCTAAAAGAAATCAACCTTGAATATTCACTGGAAGGTCTGAGGATGAAGCTGAAACTTCAATAATTTGGCCACCTGATGCAAAGAGCTGACTCGTTGGAAAAAGGCCCTGATGCTGGGAAAGACTGAGGGCAGGAGGAGGAGAGGACAGAGGATGAGACAGTTGGATGGCATCATCAACTCAATAGGCATGAGTTTCAGCAAATTCTAGTAGATAGTGAAGGACAGGTGTCAGGAAGCATTTAACAGGAGGCTTTCTGTGTGCTGTTTTGGATCTGTCAGGAATTCTCTGTTCCTTATTAATTCCTTAATACTCAGGAATTAAGAGGAGAGGCAAGCCTCTCCCAGGGGCTGAGGAATCTAGGCATTTCCTTCATTAGTTTTTCTATACGGTGATAAGTACCCTCTTCCTTCTTGTGAACCATATGGGTAAAAGTGATTATTTACAACTCTCTCTCTCTTTAATATGGATTGCCTATGTTTTGTAAGTTAAGTCTGGAATTTTAATCTTTATCTTTGCTGAGAATAACTACCTTGTAAGACAGTATATACGCCCGCACCATGTTGATTAAAACACCTTTGCTCCATCAGAGTTTTGGTCCCTGTGTCTTTCTTTCTCTTTCTCTTTCTCTCTCTCTCTCTCTCTCTCTCTCTCTCTCTCTCTCCTTCTCTCTCTTTTTCAGGCTGATACCCTGGAGGGCAGAGGCTCTGAGTTCACTTTCCTGCCCGGGCTTCTAAGACCCTCTCGAGAAGGCACTCTGCGCCTTCACCCCATCGAGAGGGCGCCTGAGGCCTTCGTGAACAGAGCAAGCCCCATGCAGGGGCTTTATTCTAGCTTGTTGGAGGGTCAGGACTTTCAGTCTCCTGCACCCCCCACCCACCACTGGCAGCCATGGGGGAGGGGAAAGGAGATGGAAATTGAGCTTAATCATCCATGGCCTATGATTTAATTAACCATGCTTATGTAATGAAGCCTCCATTAAGAAAGAAAGACAAAGAGAGGAAAGAAAGAAAGAAAAGAAGGAAAGAGAGCTTCTAGGGCAGTGAACAAGTAAAAATTTGGGGAGAGTGGCATGGTCAGAGAGCACAGACTCCTCATACACCTCCCATACATTGACCCTATGAATCTCTTCATCTGGCTGTTGATTTGTGTCATTTAAAATCCTTTGTAATAAATCAGTAATCCAGTGAGTAAACTGGTTTCCTGAATTCTGTGAACCACTCTAGCAAATTAATCAAGCACAAGGATTGGGTTGTGGGATAATGTAATTTATAGCTGGTTGTTCAGAAACAAAAGCAACAAAATGGACTGTGATTGGTATCTGAAGTGGAAGTCTGTCTTGGGGACTGAGCCATTAACTTGTGGAATCTGATGCTCTCTCCAGGTAAATAGTAAATAGTGTCAGAATTGAGTGGGATTATAGGATACCCAGATTGGTGGTGTGGGGAAAAGACTCACATGTTGAAACAGAGTGCAGAACTGCAGGAGTACAGTGATGGAGCTGGCCCACAGGGCATACTGGGAGGAGCACAAAAGTCAATAGTAATGGCTATTGTTTCATTTGACCTTTACAACCCCAAGAGAAGAATAAGCTTTATTGTTCCTATGTTCTGCAGATGAGAAAACAGAGATCCAGAAAGATTAAACAATTTTAATAGTGATAGCTCATCTAGAAACTAAAGCACACAGGTGCTCTGACTACAAAAATCAATGCTGTGAGCTTTCTATGACTTAATATTTTTCTGTCTAGTCCATGAATTTTTTCCATGATACAGTTGTGGACTCTGTTTTCTGTGTTTACTATGTTTAGAATCTGAACAATAAGGCCCAAATCACCTCTCAGGAAGCTCAATATGCTTTTCATTCTCTCTAACTCAGGGTTTCATTTTGCTTTGTTTCTTAAATAATTCATTTCTCATTTATAACTTAATAAAATAAAATTCTTCCTAAACAATTGGAAATCTGAAGCAATAGTAATTTTTATGGGCAGAGATTCTGCAAAGGGATACAGAATATGAAATTGTTATGTGGGGAAATTTATAACGTTCTGGGAATCTGAAGAAATAAAAACAAAAGCCAATACGAACTGTATTGGTTTGTATCAGTTCAGTCACTCAGTCATGTCCGACTCTGTGACCCCATGGACTGCAGCATGCCAGGCTTCCCTGTCCATCACCAACTCCTGGAGCTTACTCAAACTCATGTCCATAGTATTGGTGATGCTATCCAACCATCTCAACATCTGTCATCCCCTTCTCCTGCCGCCTTCAATCTTTCCCAGCATCAGGGTCTTTTCAAATGAGTCAGTTCTTCGCATCAGGTAACCAAAGTATTGGAGCTTCAGCTTCAGTGTCAGTCTTTCCAATGAATATTCAGGACTGATTTTCTTTAGGATGGACTGGTTGGATCTCCTTGCAGTCCAAGGGACTCTCAAGAGTCTTCTCCAACACCACAGTTCAAAAGCATCAATTCCTCAGCGCTCAGCTTTCTTTATAGTTCAACTCTCACATCCATACAACCATTTTGCCTTTTTGCGTTTCTTTTTTGGGGGGGATGGTCTTGATCACTGCCTCCTGTACAATATTAGGAACCTCTGTCCATAGTTCTTCAGGCACTCTGTCTAACAGATCTAATCCCTTGCATCTATTTGTCACATCCACTGTATAATCCTAAGGGATTTGATTTAGGTCATACCTGAATGGTCTAGCGGTTCTCCCTACTTTCTTCAATTTAAATCTGAGTTTGGCACTAAGGAGTTCATGATCTGAGCCACAGTCAGCTCCCGGTCTTGTTTTTGCTGACTGTATAGAGCTTCTCCATCTTTGGCTGCAAAGAATACAATCAATCTGATTTCGGTGTTGACCATCTGGTGATGTCCATGTGTAGAGTCTTCTCTTGTGTTGTTGGAAGAGGGTGTTTGCTATGGCTAGTGTGTTTTCTTGGGAAAATTCTGTTAGCCTTTGCCCTGTTTTGTTTTGTACTCCAAGGCCAAATTTGCCTGTTACTCCAGGTATCTTTTGATTTTCTACTTTTGCATTTCAGTCCCCTATAATGAAAAGGACATCTTTTGGGGTGTTAGTTCTAGAGGGTTTTGTAGGTCTTCATAGAACCGTTCAACTTCAGCTTTTCCAGCATTGCTGGTTGGGGCATAGACTTGGATTACTGTGATATTGAATGGTTTGCCTTGGAAACGAACAGAGATCATTCTGTCGTTTTTGAGATTGCATGCAAGTACTACATTTTGGACTCTTTTTGGCTATGATGGCTACTCCATTTTTTCTAAGGGATTCTTGCATGCAGTAGTAGATACAATGATCATCTGAATCTTCTGTTGTTGAGTGCCATTCTAATAGAGCTAGGTCTGGTACAAAGAAAAAAAGATATTAATAATTTAAATGGAAAATTTGCATTAGAGTGTTGTCTCCATAGCTTCCAATCATAAACTGTTAGGTGGGGCACTGGACCTTAGTTTTAGATTCAATAAAATGAGGATAATAATATTTACCCTTTGAGATATTGCTAAAGTTATATCAAATGTGACATCATGATCTCCCTTGGGTTACCATTGTCAAAACCAGAGACCCAGAGAAGAAAGGGAGAAAGGTGCAGAGTACTTACTTAAAGAGATAATGACTGAAAATTTCCCAAGTCTGGGGAGAAATTTGGAAATCCAAGTTCGTGAAGCACAAATTTTCCCTCTAAAATTTCAACCTGAAAGATCTTCTCCAAGACATAGCATAATAAAACTGTTCAAAGAAAGGGAGAATTTCAAAAACAGCAAGAGGAAAAAAATGTCATATACAGAGAACCACTATAAGTATGTCAGCAGATTTCTCAGGAGGCAAATTACAGTCCAGGAAACATGGTAATATATTCAAAATGCAGAAAGAAAAAAACTGCTAGCCAGAATACTTTACTTGGCAAAGCTGTCCTTCAGAAATGGAGTGGCAATAAAGACTTTCCCAAACAAACAAAAGCTGAGGAATTTCATCATGACTAGACCTGCCTTCAAGAATGCTGAAAGGAGCTTTTCAAAATGAAAAAAGGGATTCTAATTAGTAACATGAAAACATATGAAAATATAAAACACCCGTAAGGATAAGTATTAATATATGGTCAAATATAGAAAACTATAATACTGTATTATGTTGGTGTGCTAAGAACTTAACTCTAATATAAAGCCTGCTGCTGCCATTGCTAAGTTGCTTAAGTCGTGTCCAACTCTGTGCTACCCCATAGACGGCAGCCCACCAGGCTCCTCTGTCCCTGAGATTCTCTAGGCAAGAACACTGGAGCAGGTTGCCATTTCCTTCTCCAGTGCATGAAAGTGAAATGTGAAAGTAAAGTCACTCAGTTGTGTCTGACTCTTTGCAACCCCATGGACTGCAGCCTACCAGGCTCCTCCGTCCACGGGATTTTCCAGGCAAGAGTACTGCAGTGGGTTGCCATTGCCTTCTCCAAATATAAAGCCTAAGGGACAAAATTATAAAAATAACTTGTAGCTACAATGTGTCAAAGAATATACAGTATAGAAAGAGGTAAATTGTGACATCCAAAATAAAATGTGTGTGTGGTTGAGTAAAAAGGTAGGGTTTTTGTGTGCAATTGAAGGTCAGTTGTTATTAGAGGAAAATAGACTATTATGACCATGTGCTCAGCCACTCAGTCTTTGTGACCCTATGTAGTGTATTACACCAGGTTCTCTGTCCATGGAGATTTCCAGGTAAGAATGCTGGAGTAGGTTGCCTGCTCCAAGGGACCTTTCTGATCAAGGGATTGAACCTGTGTCTCCTGCTTCTCTTGCACTGGCATATGGATTCTTTACCAGTGCCACCTGGGAATGTTTTATATAAGTCTTATGGTGACCACGAAGCATAAATCTACAGTAGATACGCAAAAGATAAAGGGAAGAGAATAAAAAAACTACCAGTATGGAAAACCATCAATTACCAAAGGAAGACATCAAGGGAAGAAAGGAACAAGAAAACTACAGAACAACCAGAAAACAATTCAGAAAAAATCATATTATAAGTCCTTACCTATTGATAATTATTTAAGTGTAAAAGGATTAAATGATCCAGTCAGAAAGTATACAGTGGCTGAATGGATTTTAAAAAAAAAACAATGCCCAAATATATATTGCTTACAAAGACTCACTTCAGCTTTAAGGATACACATAAGCTCAAGGTGGAGGGATTGAAAGGGATTTTCTAAGAAAATGGAAGTCAGAAAAGAATAGGAGGTAACTATATTCATATCAAACAAAATAGATTTTTAAAAAAGTAACAAGAAACAAAGAAGGTTGTTATATGATGATAAAGAGGTCAGTTCATCAAGAGAATACAACAATTTAAAATATATATGTGAGATACCCTGGTGGCTAAGTGGTGAAGAATCCATCTGCAATGCAGAAGACATGGGTTCCATCCCTGGGTTAGGAAGATCCCCTGAAGAAGAAAATGGCAACCCACTCCATTATTCTTACCTGGAGAGTCCTGTGGATGGAGGAACCTGGTGGGTCCATGGGGTCGCAAAAGAGTCAGACACAACTTAGCAACTAAACAACAATGGCAAATATACATAACAACAAGTATATATGCACCCAACATCAGAGGACCTAAATTTACACAAATAGTAACAGATCTGAAGGGAGAAATAGACAACAATCAATAATAGTAGGGGACTTCAATAGCCCGCTTTCAACAATGGATAGATCATTCAAACAGAAAATCAGTAAGGAAGCATTGGACTTGACCTGTACTTTAGACCATATGAACCTAAAAGACAGACACAGAACATTTCATCCTACGGCAACAGACTATACATCCATCTTAAGTACACATGGAACATTCTCCAGGCTGATCATGTCACAAAGTGAGTCTTAGGAAATTTATGAAGAGTGAAATATACCAAGTATCTTTTCTGACCAAAATATTGTAACACTAGAAATAAAGACAGGAGATCAATTGAAGAATTCACATATATGTAGAAATTATACAACTCCTAAACAAAAAGTTAATCAAACAAGAAATCAAAGGGAAATAAAAAGTATCTTGAAACAAATAAAAATGCCAGCACAACATACCCAAACTTACAAGATGCAGTAAAAACAGTTCTAGGAGAGAAGTTTATGAATAATCACTTGGAAAAATGAAATCTGACCTCTCTCTTATACCACTCACAAAAATTAGTCCCAAATGGATTAAAGGCTTAAATTTAAAATGTGAACTAAAAAACTATTAGAAGAAAATATGGAAAAAGCCCCTTGACATTGGTTTTTGTGATGATATTTTAGATATGACACCAAAAGCACAAGCAACAAAATCAGAAACAAGTGTAACTCTATCATACTGACAGCTTTTTTACAGCAAAAGAAACACCCAACAAAATGAGAAGGCAGTCTAAGGAACTGGGGAAAATATTTGCAAACTATCTGATGAGGGGTTAATATTCAAAATGTATAAGGAATTCATATGACTCAATAGCAAGAAACATAAAAAATAAGCTAAATAAAATAATTTAATCCAGTTCAGAGAACCTGAATAGACATTTTTCATACAGAGAGACTATAGAACAATCATTGCCAGGGGCTTAGGGATGGAGAAAATGGGGAGATGTTGGACACAGAGGGCAAACTTCTAGTTTTCAGATGAATAAATTGTAGGGATCTAATGTACAGCATAGTGACTATAGTTAGTAATACCATATTATATATTTGAAAGTTGCTATGGGGGTAAATCTTAAATGTTTTTAACGTACACACACAGATAAGCATGTGAACTTATGGAGATGTTTACTAACTTTACAGTGGTAATGGTGGTATTATTTCACAATATGTATGTTTGTGAAATCATTACCTTGTATATCTTAAACTTATACAATGTATGTGTCAATTCTATCTTCATAAAATAAGTACTGCTATTTTGACCTTGGGTTACCTCAATCTAAAACTAATTTATAAAACATAAGGAGCAGTGGTCTTGAGGTCCTATGCATTGACTCAACAGAAAAAGATTATTTGGGGGAAACATGAAGACAACTTTTCAATAACCTGTTTATAAATACTAGAAAAATAACCCAATTGTTTTAGGTTCAAAATCCAGCCACTCTGTTGCTATAGTGCATAAAGCTCTATACTTTGCTTGGTGTTATTTCTTGCTGCCTCTGAAATATTTTGCAAGCAACCTTTTAATTAACTTCAGTGTTGTTAGTTCTGCCTAATTATTCTCTAGAGGCAAACCAGAAAATACAGACATGAAAATAAAGCTTGGTATTACAGTGAAAACAGGTTGGTAGTGGGTAGTGAAAATGACTGAACAGTAAGTATGTGATATTTCTGCATAGTGTACATGTAGAATAAGAATCTCTATAGCGATGAACACTTCTAAATTGACACCTCTGGTTATAAAAATTATAATAGTTTCATAGAGTTTTACACACACAATTAATTAATATATTTTTGTATTTCAGCTTCTGCTGATATTTTAGTCCTGATTTTTAGAGAGCCCTCCCCCTTGCAAGTTTCTAATTTTAATTCATTAAGTAGCTTGTACATTTTCTATGAAAAGACCATCACATAGTACATTCGATTGCCAGGATTTAAAAACTCAAGCTAATACAAACAAACCAAAAACCACAAGCTAAAAACCACTTTTTAAATAACAGTTAATAGAGACTTTTTGTTTGTTTATTCTCTATTCTCTAATCCCTTAATATTGGACCCACAACACAGATGCAGTGCAAAGAAGGATGGTCAGATTTTTTAAAATTAATCTTAGGATTGCTTATTATGGCAAAAATGGAAGATAGAGTAAATGGAAGTTTCTGTTCCCTGCTGCTACTTCTAGATTTCTATTTTGTAGAAAGAATATCTTTTAGTAAAGTACAGGAAAGTGGTTGCTTTTTCTTCCTTGTGACAAATGAAGCTGAATAATACATATATATTTTTTCCATAACACCTTTTGTGTTCAAAGGTTAAGCAGGCTTCTAGAGGGACAAAATGATGCTATAAAATAAAATGCAAATCTTGAAAGAGCATCTGTATTATATGAAAGTGAAAGTCACTCAGTCACGTCCTACTCTTTTGTGACCCCATGGACTATACAGTCCATGGAATTCTCCAGGCCAGGATACTGGAGCGTTTCCCTTCTCCAGGGGATCTTCCTGACCCAGGAATCCAACCGAGGTCTCCTGCATTGCAGGAAGACTCTTCACCAACCGAGCTATCAGTTAAGCCCTCTGTATTATATATCTTAGTTCAAAACCATCCAATGCTTATTAGATCAATTCTGCAACCTCACATGCACTTAGAGGATTTCTACTTTAAATATTCTCACACTGTTCAGAATTTTTCAGCACCTTAGCAGCAGCTCAGAAGCTGCCAAGTGTGCTAAGGATGGACTTAACATAGACTGATGCTGAAGTCCAGGTTATGTCTTCAGTGTAGTCTAGTCCATGGGGTTACAACGCGTTGGACACGACTGAGCGACTTTCACTTTCAAGTTCAAGGGGACAAAGTTCTAATCTCAGCTAATCATTCATGAGATAAAGAACAGGGAATGGTTGACAGCTAAAATATATAAAGAACTCATACAAACTTCCCTGGAGTCCAGTGGTTTAGACTCTGAACTCCCAATGCAGAGAGCACAGGTTTGACCCTCAGTTGGGAAACTAAGGTCCTGCATGCTATACAGTATGGCTAAAAAAAAAGAAAAAGAAAAAGAAAAAAGAACTCCTACAACTCAGCAGCAGATCTGATAAAAATTGGCAGATGATCTGAATATATATATTCTTGAAAGTTGCTGAGAGAGTGAAATGAAATGATAAGTAGATGATATGATGCAGATGTTAGCGACACTTTGGTGGTGATCATTTTATAGTATAAAAATGTACAAATCAACACGTTGTATCCCTTAATCACACAGTGTCATATGTCCTTTATGTCTCAACAAAACTGGCATAAATAATTAGAATATAATAGGATAGAAATATTGCTCCTAGCACCTTACATGACCTTAAGGAGGGCTAATTCAGATAAAGTGTCTAAATCAAGCACTTCTCAAACTCTAACATGTATTAGAATCCCTTGGACCTCTTGTTAAAAGGAAGGTTCCTGCTCATATCTGGGTGGGGCCTGAATATCTCTTTTCCTAGCAAGCTCCCAGATGATGTCCATGCCGTGATCCACTTTGGGGAACAAGAGTCTAAAGCCTAGATCACACTGCTTGGCACACAGTCAGCGCTTAACAAATAGGTGTTATTTTATTCACTTATATACCCATGCATAAATAAGGCCACGACTAGACAAAACATGATGTGAAACGTTTTGTAAGTCATGTGCAAACTCTACATATTCTTTGCCTTGTGAATGTACATAAATGTGGCCACAAAATAATGAGACATAGAAACTGCATGTGATAATCACCCTGGTACCTTGACTGTCTCAAGTTAGGGTCAATGTTAGATTTTTCTAGAATTGAGTACACTTTTTCATCTAACTTTCCAACTTCTAATTGATTAACTTTTAAGACTGAATATTACTCCTCAAATTATAAGTCCCTTAAACTGCTCTCTAAAAGTTCAGAAATGGTCAAATCAGTACACCCATTTTGGCTGACAAAATCTAGTCATGGAAGAATATGGAAGGCTGCAGCAGGCTGTGATACTAATGAAACAGTCAGTGAGGGACTTTTCATCTGAAACGTGGAATTACTTTATTTTTTATTTTTTTAATTAAAGCATAGTTGATTTACAATATTGTGCCAATCTCTGTACAGCAAAGTGACTCAGTTTTACACATACATTTTTTTTAATATTCTTTTCCCTTATGTTTTATCAGAGGACATTCAATATAGTTCCCTGTGCTATACATTAGGACCTTGTTCATCCATTCTAAATACAATAGTTTGCTCTACCAACCCCAAACTCCCAGCCCACCCCTCGCCCTACCCTCTTCCCCCTTGGCAACCATGTCTGTTCTCTATGAGTCTGCTTCTGTTTTGTAGATAGGATTTTTTGCACCATATTTTTGATTTCACACGAAAGTGATGTCATACGATATCTGCCTTTCTCTTTCTGACTTACTTCACTTTGCATGATAACCTCTAGTTGCACTCATGTTGCTGCAGATGGCATTATTTCATTCTTTTAAATGACTGAGTAGTATTTCATTATATATATCTACTCCATCTTCTTTATCCATTCATCTGTTGATGGGCATTTAAATTGTTTCCATGTTTGGCTATTGTGAACAGTGCTGCTATGAACATAGGGGTGCATGTATCTTTTTGAATTACAGCTTTGTCTGTATGTTTTCCAAAGTTGGATTGCTAGATCATATGGTAATTCTATTTTCAGTTTCCTGAAGTCCTGGCATACTGTTTTCCATATTAGCTGTACCCACTTACATTTCCACCAACAGTGTAGGAGGGCTCCCTTTTCTTCAAACCCTCCTTAGCATTTGTTACTTGTAGACTTTTTAATGATGGCCATTGTGGCAGTTGTGAGGTGGTACCTCACTGTAGTTTTGATTTGCATTTCTCCAGTAATTAGTGATGTTGAGCCTACTGACCATCTGTACGTGCCTACTGACCATCTGTGTGTCTTCTCTGGAGGAATATCTATTAAAGTCTTAGGCCCATTTTTCAGTTGGGTTATTTTTTGTTTGTTTGTTTTTGAGTGGTATGAGTTGTTTGTGTATTTTGGAGTTTAAATCCTTGTCTGCAGTATCATTTGCAAATATTTTCTCACATTCCGTAAATTGTCTCTCTCTCTCTCTCTCTTTTTTTTTTTTTTTAGGGTTTCCTTTGCCATGCAGAAAGCTTTAATTTTGGTTAGGTTCCATTTGTTTATATTTGTTTTTATTGCTATTACCTTGGGAGACTAACCTTGGTACCATTTATGTCAGAGAATGTTTTGCCTATGCTCTCTTTTAGGAGTTTTATGATGGCTTATGTTTAAGTCTTTAAGCCATTTTGAGTTTATCTTTGTGCACGATGTGAAGGTGTATTCTAACTTCGTTGATTTAGTGCATCTGTCCAACTTTCACAGCACCATTTGCTGAAGAGGGTATCTATTTTACATTCATGCCTCCTTTGTCAAAGATTAATTGACCATAGGTGTACGGGCTTATTTCTGAGCTTTATATTCTGTTCCATTGATCTATATCCCTTAAAAAAATAGTTTTGATTATTGTAGCTTTGTGATATTGTCCACAATCTTGGAGAGTTATGCCTCCTGCCTCCCTCCCCCGCCCCCCTCAGGATTGCTCCAGCAGTTCTGGGGGTGTTATGGTTCCATATAATTTTTTGGATTATTTGTTCTAGTTTTGTGAAAAATATCACAGGTATTTTGATAAGGATTGCCTTAAATCTGTAGATTGCTTTGAGTAGTATTATCATTTGAACAATGTTAATTCTTTCAATTCTGGAGCACAGGATATCTTTCCATTGATCTATATCCTCTTTTATTCCCTTTATTAATGTTTTATAGTTCTCAGTATGTAAGTCTTTTGCCTCCTTGGTCAAATTTATTCCTATACAAAATTCCTATGAATTTTATATTATTCGTATAATTTTAAAAGGTTTTTTTTTTTTTAATTCCCTTTCTGATAGTGTATTGTTAGTGTAAAGGAATGCAACCATTGGAGTTACTTTAAACCATGAGATTATTTTAAAACATAAGGAAAGGCTTGAGGTTTAATTTTGAGTATCCTTTCAGACAGAATACAGAGGGACAACTTCAAACACTGAACTGAAAAATATTACTGTACATGGAAATCTATTTAAAAATCACCATGGAATACCCATGTACTGCTGGTATGAGCATTTTGGAAAACCTATTGGCAGCGTCTGCTAAAGCTGAAGGTCTGTATGCCGTATGACCCACTTATGGAATCCCACTTGTAGGCACACAATAGGAAACCATATGCGTGCTCACCAAGGGACATGCACGAGAGCGTTTAAAGCAGTACTAGTCACTCTAACCCAGAGCAATCACAGACCAAAGGACCAAGAATGGTAGAATGCTTAAGCGGCATATCATACAACGGAACCACACAGCAATGCAACTAGTGGAACTACAGCTGTGGCAACAATGTGGATGAATCTGAAAAATATGTTGAGCAGAAGAAATAAAATTCAAAATAATGAAATTAAATACAGACATGGAAAACCAGCTTATAGTTACCAAGAGGGGAATCAGGGGGGATAAATTAGGAGTTTGGGATTAACATATGCACACTACTATATATAAAATAGGTAACCAATAAGGACGTATTGTATAGCAAGAGAAATTATACTCAATATTTTGTAATAACCTAAAAAGGAAAAGAATCTGAAAAAGAATATTATATACCTATAGCTGAATCACATTGCTGTATACCTGAGATTAACATATTATTGTAAATCAAATGTATTCAATAAAAAATAAAACTTAAAAAAAGTGAAATTAAAATCAAACAAAATTAACCTATGGTCTTAATTTTGGATGGTGCCACCACTTGGGGTGGAGGCCATAGGAAGGACTGCTGTAGTGCCAGTCATGGTCTATTTCTTATTCTGGACACTGGCTACTGAGCATGTAAGCTTTGTGATAAGCTGTCTATCTGCTCGCTTGTAATTTGTGCCGTTTACTCTATGTACACTATATATTGATACAATGTACATTACAAACCCCCCTGAGACTGTCTTAAAAGTGATTAACACTTCTGAAGTGCTTAGTTATTCTAGTCAGTAAAGTATTTGAGAAAAAAAATAAATGATTTGCTTCTGAATTTTTAATCTGTCTTTGATCTGACACATCTTAGCTCAGATCCATTCTTTAAAAGATGATGTCAAAAGAAAAATCTTTAGAAATACACTTAGAAAAAAAAGTAGCATGTTTCTTAAAGGAGGGCTACAGCTTCCCAGTTTCTATTTTCTTTTCACGAACCTGTGAGGTTCCTTGAGCAAAAGCCAATTAAACAATCACAGACTCAAGGGACCCCTTCCTTCTTCTGGCTGAGACAAACAGTCAGGGAGCAGAACTTGGGAGGCAAAAATTGAAAGATCTGAAAAGGGTTCCTGAGTTTTCTCAAAAACTGCAAGAACAATGGATCTGTCCTGAACCACCCACCATTAACCACATTGATGTAGATGAACTTTAAAAAGAAGGAAACAAAAGCTGTAAACTTCTTGGGGAATGAATCATCATTGAAAATAATTAGCCCACATACAAGATGCCGTTTCTAGGTGCTCCCAAAGCTTTTTAATATTCCCCTCATTTCATCTCTCCTTAAAACCCATCTCTCAATCCAAATCAGTCTCTTTTTTTATTGCAAGATCTCCTGGTTGGGTCTCTGAGGTTGGTCCCTGAAGAATCATACAATTTTCATTCCAAATCCAGCTTGTTTGTGGGAAGAAATCTGTTAAATGAGCTTTTCCAGTGTACACCATTGTTCCTGTTAATTTGTTTCCCTTCAGCTTTTCTCAGCTGAAATTCGCTCTTTTAAAGCTGTTTTTTTTTTTTAAACAGCAGCTTGCAGTCTACAATCTCTTATTCATAGTGCCCAAATAGGAAAAGCTCTGAAAACTAAGTTTCCTGTAAATTTAATGACAAAATCAGAACTCACATAAAACTGTTTATAATCTCTATTTATCTCTCTTACTGTGAATTTTTATGTTTCCTCGAGGAGATTTAAATGTGTTTATTACAGGATGCTGCTTTAGACCTCCCTGGAGATGTAATACAATATGCCAGGTATGCGCTGCATTAACTTTCTACACTTCCCAAATTTCCAGTTCCAAAGCGCATCTGGGATTGTGGAGCTGTAAACAAGAATTCCTCTCCAGGAGTGGAAATGAACTTACTCAGCTACTAGAGAGATTTAGGTTAAATTTAAACAGCAGTCTTATGGCCAGAAGAGTGTTTCAAATGGATATTTTCTCCCAAAAGACTGTTTAGAGAGATCAGAACCAATATTTAACTTGGAATTCAAACTTAAAAGTGAATTCCAGGCTGACTACAGGACTCTGAACCCTATGTATCAGGTCTTTTTCCTACTGGTGAGTAAGGAGGTAGATATAGGATGCAGCTACACACATTTGGGGTGAGTCGCATGATTAGGAAGAATGGAGGATAAAATATGAGTGTTATTGGAAATGTTTGGTGTGCCCGTTTTTAATGTCTGAAGCAGGTGATAAAACTCAGTTCCCTGAATCCATTGTGGATTCCTCAATTGAGAGGGTTATTAGAGTGATGATCTTGGTGGAACCTACTTGCCTACCACTTGAAAGACTCCTCTGTGTGATAATAAAGAGATTGTGAGACTTTGCAAGCTAAGAAACCTCTGTATTTCATTTGCTTGAACTTCCATAACCATGAATGTCAAGCTTAGCTGCACAAGCCATGTTGCATAGAGGAGGTATGGTAATTTAAACAAACTGTAGATGGCTGGTTCTCTACTTTGGTGCAGCCTTTAGAAAGAGATTAATGCTTGTAGCCCACACTCAGAGATTCACATTTGTCTGGAGGGCTCCTTGAATATCAGAAGTTTAAAGTTACTAGGTGATTTGACCACATAGCCAGACCTGGGACTCCTGCTTCAAAGAAGCCTCTTAAAAAATTGGAAGATATACCATTTCCCAAGATGTTTTGGGGGTATGCCTTTATAATGACTTTGATAAAGGTATTATAAGGGACATTATATCAGCTAGTTATCACTGTGTAACAAAACCAGGGGTAAGGGCTAAGGGCTCAACAGAAGGTAGAAGAGTTTTTGCAGTAGTTAGCTAATCAAGGATTAAAAAGGAACAATGTAGACAGAATAAAAGAATGGAATGAGATTGACAGCTGCTCACCAAGCAGAAGAGATTAAGAAGAAGTGACAAGATTACACAGAAGAACTATACAAATAAGATCTTAATGACCTGGATAACCTCCATGGTGTAGTCACTCACCTAGAGCCAGACTGCCTGGAGAGTTTGTTGCCTCAAAGAGCATTTCTAGGAAGAAAGCTAGTGAAGGTGATAGAATTCCAGTTGAGTTACTTCAAATCCTAAAAAATAATGCTGTTAGAGTGCTGCACTCAATATGTCAGCAAATTTGGAAAACTCAGCCATGGCCACATGACTAGAAAAGGTCTATTTTTATTCCAATCCCAAAGAAAGGCAATGCCAAAGAATATTCAAACTACTGTACAATTGTGCTCATTTCACATGCTAACAATGTTATACTCGAAATCTTTCAGGCTAGGCATCAGCAGTATGTGAGCCAAGAACTTTCAGGTGTACAGCTGGATTTAGAAAAGGCAGAGGAATAAGAGATCAAATTGCCAGCATCCGCTGGATCATAGAAAAAGCATGGGAATTCCAGAAAAACATCTACTTCTACTTCATTGACTAAACTTCTGATCCTGTGGATCACAACAAACTGGAAAATTCTTAAAGAGATTGAAATACCTGTCTCCTGAGAAACCTGTATGCAGGTCAAGAAGCAACTGGATATGGAACAACGGACTGGTTCCAAACTGGGGAAGGAGTACCTCAAGGCTGTATATTGTCACCCAGCTTATTTAACTTATATGCAGAGTACATCGTGCAAAATGCCCAGCTGGATGAATCATAAGCTGGAATCATGATTGCTGGGAGAAATATCAACAGCCTCAAATATGCAGATGATACCAATCTAGTGGCAGAAAGCTAAGAGGAACTAAAGAGCTTCTTGATGAGAATGAAAAGGCTGGCTTAAAACTCAACAGTCAAAAACTCTAAGATCATGGCATCCAGTCACATCACTTCATGGCAAACAGAAGGGGGGAAAGTGGAAACAGTGATAGACTTTATTTTCTTGGGCTCCAAAATCACTGCAGATGGTGACTGAAGCTATGAAATTAAAAGATGCTTGCTCCTTGGAAGGAAAGTTATCACAAATCTAGACAGCATATTAAAAAGCAGACATCACTTTGTTGACAAAAGTGTGTATAGTCAAAGCTATGGTTGTGCTGGTAGGCATGTATGGATATGAGAGTTGGACCATAAAGAAGGCTGAGCACTGAAGAATTGATGTTTTTGAACTGTGGTGTTGGAGAAGACTCTTGAGAGTCCCTTGGACTGCAAGGAGATCAAAGCAGTCATTCCTAAATGAAATCAGTCCTGAATATTCATTGGAAGGACTGATGCTGAAGCTGAAGCCCCAGTATTTTGGCCACCTGATGTGAAGAACTGACTCATTGGAAAAAGCCCTGATGCTGGGACAGATTGAAGGCAAAAGAAGGGAATGACAGAGGATGAGATGTTTGGATGGCATCACTGCCTCAATGGACATGAGTTTGAGCAAGCTCCAGGAGACAGTGAAGGACAGAGAAGCCGGGGTCCAGGAGGTCACAAAGAGTTGGACATGACCTAGAAACTGAAGACCACCACTATTGGTTGAACTGAGTTTAGTTGTCAGTCTGAGCACAGGGACCACTCAAAGTCACTGGTCTTTCATCCCTCTCAGCTGGTTAAACATGACGAAGCACAGTGTTCATTTTGGTATATTTTAAAACTAAAACTCTAAAAGAGTAGGGCCCAGGCTTTAATATGCACACAAATCCCTTGGGCATCTTGTTGAGATGCAGATTCTAATTTCCTAGGCCTGAGATGATTCTGAGATCCTGTCAGTGACCAGGAGACTGTTTTTCAAGGCCAGAGTTTTTCAAACTTCACTGTGCATTGGAATCACCTGGAGAGATTGTTAAATGCAAGCCCACCCTCACATCCTGATTCTGTAAGTCTAGGGAGGACCTTGGAGAAGGCAATGGCACCCCACTCCAGTACTCTTACCTGGAAAATCCCATGGACGGAGGAGCCTGGTGGGCTGCAGTCCATGGGGTCGCGAAGAGTCAGACATGACTGAACGACTTCACTTTGACTTTTCACTTTCATGCATTGGAGAAGGAAATGGCAACCCACTCCAGTGTTCTTGCCTAGAGAATCCCAGGCACAGGGGAGCCTGGTGGGCTGCCGTCTATGGGGTCGCAAGAGTCAGACACGACTGAAGCGACTTAGCAGCAGCAGCAGCAGCAGCAGCAGGGTGGACCTAAAATCCTGAACATTCCTGCCAGGTGATCCTGCTAATTCAGGACCACACTTTAAGTTAAAAAAAAAAAAAAAATCAGTTAAACAAAACAGTTACTCCTTTGGATTTATTGTTAATATCTGAATATTTACTTTCAAATTGAAATAAGCATCTAAATAAAATATTGAATAAAAATTTCCTTGTGAGCTTTATGTGTTAAAATTCAATCATTCAGCTGAAATTTGTATTTATTACTGAAAGAGTAAAATGCTATTATAATGAACAATTGTGAAAGGTTTTTATAATTTTAGGCAAAAAATTAATTATTAAAAACTTTTAAATAGTTAAATCAATAAAGAAATAAATCAGCCTAATAGGAATATTAAGCATGAATGTTGGGTAACTTTAGGAACAATAAATTATTCTTCTTGAGGCAATAAATGTTTGTACAATTTTAAATGAGAATAGAAGGCTGAATAATTGAGATTATCTATAAATCATGTTTATAGAGTTTGCATAATTATTAGATTTGTACTATTTATGAGATTGACCAAAATACCTTCAAAAACTATATTTCCATTTTGCTATTTAATTCCATTTGGGCTGTGAGTTTTTAAAGAAAACAACCTGTCCTAGAAGTTCATTTTAAGTTGACAATATTTGGCTTCAGCCTATTATTTATTTTAACACTAGGCTATTTGGCATTCAGCCAAATTGAGGATTTGGTACACTTCCAGCATGACTCAAGAGCTGGATTAAGGTAGCTCCTAAGATACTGGATCAGGCACTGTCTCAAGGGTTTCTGCTCCTGATGAACTGGAGCATCTCACATCTCCCCAGCCAGTTCCCCTCACTGAGGATCTTGGGGAAGTCAAAGCCAGTCCATTGAACTCCCTTCTTTCAAGGATCAAGTGAGATTAGGGTTGCCAGATTAAATACAGGATGCCCAGTTAAATTTGAATTTCTGATAAATCATTTTTTAGTGGACGGATGCCCAATGCAATGTGTGAGACATTCCTGTATTTCTTTTTGCTATGTCTCACATCATTAGGTCCCAGGTGCAAGATACTTGTCCATGGATTATAATACACCTTTATTTCAGTAATTTTAAAATGTGGGGGGAAATGAATATCTTAAAATTAATAAACATGATACTTTGACTTGCCTCATTTATATAATGAGAATATCATTATCTTATTGAATAAATGTGAAGATCCAACCAAAATATTAATAATCAGCTCTTGTTGCTCAATCCAGTTTTGAATTGTACAACAGGAACTTTAGCTTCCAAGGTAAAATGTTTTCCAATGACTGCTCCTGTCAAAGTAGCATAAGAGGAGGTTACAACTTCTTATAGGCTTTTTAGGACAAATACTTTATAATTCCACTTATATGAATTATCTAAAATAGTCAAAATCATAGAAAGTAGAAAGGTGATTACTGTGAGTTAGTGGAGGAAGGGAGGTAGAGTAATTAATATTTACTGGGTATAGAGTATCAGTGTTACAAGATGAAAAAGCTTTAGAAATCTATTGCAAGAAATGAGAATATCCTTAACTCTGCTTGACCACTTACAAATGGTTAAGGCAGCAAGTTTAATGTCATGTATGTGTTACTTCAATGAAAAAATTCTTACAGTCTTTTTGTTTAAAGTTCCTTCCTGTGTGGGTCAATACTAAGTCAGTCTTGTGATCATTGAGTGAAGAATTATCTTTATGATGAAAATGCATCAGAATTCAATGTCATATAAATGGAAAGTAGCTGAATCCACGAGTCTGTATCACCTATGCACTCATCCATCCTTTGATCCATTCATACATGCATGCATCCATCAATCCATAGATTTATTCATTTAATAATTCACCTGATAGCTATTGAATTTCTATTCTGTGCCCAGTACTGGGATTAGCTATGAAGGAAACAGAAACGGAAAATGTCCTTGTGTTCAAGGAAAGGTCCAAAAATGTATTGCAATGCCCTACCTTTTAAGAGACTATAATACTTTTTGCATCTCAAATCTCTGGAAAATAGTTAATTTCTTCTTTCACATGTAATTCTCATCCCTTTCCCTTATTGACTATTCAAATCCCACCCATTTCTTCAAAGGCAACTCACATCCTCCTATTCTATGAAGTCTTTCCTGGATATTACAAATCTCTCCCTTCCTCAGATTCCTAAGTTCATTAAGGTACATAATTTGGCTGCTAATTGGGTATTGGATGAGTAAAATATGTAAAGTGTTAGAGAGTTATATGGGCTAAGAGGAAAAATCAAGTGGGAAGAGAGGATCTGCGAAAGAGTTGGGTTGGAATTTTAAATGAAGTAACCAGTAAAACTCTTACACAAAGGTAGACTTCTGAGTAGTGAGATGAATGAAGTAAGGGGTAAGCCATCTGGGTATTTGGGAGTGTCAGTTCAAGCAAAAAGAAAAATGAATAGAATGGTCCTGATCTGGGAGTGTGCCTAGTATGTTGGAGGAACAGGAAGGAGACCACTGTGGTTGCAATGAAGTCAACAAAGAGTGAAACTGAGAATGAAGTCAGAGAGCACAGAGAACCAGGTCACGTGGAGCCTGTAGGTTTTACTAAGAACTTCAGCTTTTACTCTGACTGGAATAGGCTGCCACTGAAGGGTTTGGGAGGAGAAACGATCTGATCTAACATTTATTTTCTCTCTACTTATCTTTAACATAATCTCTTCATCCTCTGAGTTGAGAATAGAACATGAAGTTGGGTAGAAGTGAGGAGGCTACTGTAATAATTTAATCAAGAAATAAAGATGGCTGGAACCAGTGGTGGCAGCGAGGTAGACAGAAGTAGTTGAATTTGGACTATATTTAAAAAGAGCTGTTAGGATTTGCTAATGGATCAGAGGTGGGATGTGAAAGAAAGAGAACAAAGGTTCACACTTGTGCAACTAGAAGCAGCCCTTGACTAAGAATGGAAAGATTGTCTGGAGTGTACATCCAGTTTGGAGTACACAGATGGTATTGAAAGCCAGGATACTGGGTGAAACCAGCTAAGGAGAGCATGTAAGTATAAAAGAGAAAATATCCGAGGGCTGAGCCCTAGAGATGTTGCTGTAATTATCTCCATCAGAGCAGAACACTCTGTCCTGCCAGAAAGGAGTGCTGCCCAAGTCTTCATGATCCTTGAATCTTAAGACAGGTTAGGAAATCCTCTGATGTGGAAATTATAAATGTTCACTGGGCATCTTGGGCATTAAGGAGAAAACAGAAAAGAGAGAACTTTGGAGATAAAAATAGAGAGCTCTATGAGCACTCTGTGATACCTGTAAGCTGTCTATAGCATGTAAAGTGGACACAACCTATATAAGAGAGAATAAGACAAAAATAAGAAATGATTTGATAACTGAAGAAGAATCAATGTCACAAGTGTGACTGTGTGACACTAATTCTGAACTACCAACTGGATGTTCAACAAATAAATTCTGATACTAACTCCCCAGCATTAGTGTAGACCCCACAGACTAGGTCTGAGCAAGACTGACCCCACCTCAGACACTAGCCACAAATCAGATTCCAGGAAATCTGCACTTATAAACAGTTGGTTACAAATTCAGGAGCTGCACGAACCTCTCATGGTTTATAATTTGCTAGCAATGGCACCCCACTCCAGTACTCTTGCCTGGAAAATCCCATGGACAGAGGAGCCTGGTAGGCTACAGTCCATGGGGTTGCTAAGTCAGACACGACTGAGCAACTTCACTTTCACTTTTCACTTTCATGCATTGGAGAAGGAAATGGCAACCCACTCCAGTGTTCTTGCCTAGAGAATCCCAGGGACGGAGGAGCCTGGTGGGCTGCTATCTATGGGGTCGCCCAGAGTTGGACACGATTGAAGCGACTCCTCAGCAGCAGCAGCAGAATAATTTGCAGAATGCAGGAAAGTACTATTCTTAACAGTTACAGTTTTCTATTAAGTGTATGGATCTGACAGATGGAGCGAGGCATGGGGCAAGGCTGGAAGATAAGGCGGAACTTAGTGCCGTCTTCTCGTGGAATTCAGGTACGTCACTCCTGGCACATCCGGTTATTCACTCACCAACCAGGAACCTCCCATGAGCTTCTGTGTAATGGTAAACTGCATGTATCAACTTGATTGGGCCACTAGCTGCCTAGATATTTGGCTAACCATTATTTCTGGGTGTGTGTGTGAGGTGGTTCTGGATGAGGTTACCATTTGAATCAGTAGACTGAGTAAAGCAGATGGCCCCCCACCAATGGAGGTGGGCCTCACCCAGTTCATTAAAGACCTGAAAAAGCATGAGTAAGAAAGAATTCCTTCTCTCGATCTGGCTGTCTTTGAGCTAAGACATTGCTCTTTTCCTTCACTTGGACTAGGCTTTGGATGGGAACTATATTATTGACTCTCCTGGGTCTCCAGTTTGCCAGCTGCAGACCTTGGAATTACCAGCCTCTATAAGGAAATGGCAACCCACTCCAGTATTCTTGCCTGGAGAAACCCATGGACGGAGAAGCCTGGTGGGCTACAGTCCATGGGGTCGCAGAGTCTGACATGACTGAGCGGCTTCACTTTCATAATAATATGAACCATTTCTCATAGAAAAATCTATGAACATAGAGAAACAGGTGATCGCTTCATCTCTCCCTCACTCTCTCACGCTTTAAATTGACCCTTCAACAACATGCGTTTGAACTAACACTTCACTCATACGTGGATTTTTTTCAATAAATACTATAAGACTACATGATTTACAGTTAGTTGAATCCACAGATGCCAAACCACAGATACGGAAGATTGGCTATAAAGTTATACACAGATTTGCGACTGCACAGGGGTCGGTGCTCCTGACTGCCACATTGTTCAAGGGTCAACTGTATACTGTTGGTCCTTGAGAACCCAGATTAATGCACTCAGTCTCCAGAGAGTTTCTTGTGGTTTCAACACTTGGGTGTGATTGATCATATTATTGTCATATGATTGAACTCCATCTCCACCCCCCCCCTCCTTCTAGGAGGTTGTTGTTCAATTGTACAGTCATGTCCGACTTATTATGACTCCATGGATGGCAGCACACAAGGCTTCCCCATCCTTCACTGCCTCCCAGAGCTTGCTTAAACTCATGTCCATTGAGTCAGTGATGCCATCCAACCATCTCAACCTCTGTCGTCCCCTTCTCCTCCTGCCCTTAATCTTTCTCAGCATCAGGATCTTTCCAATGAGTCAGCTCTTTGCATCAAGTGTCAACGTATTGGAGCTTCAGCATCAGTATCAGTCCTTCCAATTAATATTCAGGACTGATTTCTTTTAGGACTGACTGGTTTGATCTCCTTGCTGTTCAAGGGACTCTTAAAAAGAATTAATTATTCAATGCTCAGCCTTCTTTATGGTCCAACTCTTATGTGCATACATGACTACTGGGAAAACCATAGCTTTGACTATACGGACATTTGCTGGCAAAGTAATGTCTCTGTTTTTTAATACGCTGTTTGTAATAGCTTTTCTTCCAAGGAAAGTGTCTTTTAATTTCATGGCTGCAGTCACCATTTGCAATGATTTTGAAGCCCAAGAGAATAAAGTCTGTCACTGTTTCCATTGTTTCCCCATCTATTTGCCATGAACTGATGGGACCAGATGCCAAGATCTTCGTTTTTTGAATGTTGAATTTTTAGCCAGGCTTTTCACCCTCCTCTTTCACTTTTATCAAGAGGCTCTTTAGTTCCTCTTCACTTTCTGCCATAATGGTGGTGTCATCTGCATATCTGAGGTTATTGATATTTCTCCTGGCAATCTTGATTCCAGCTTGTGCTTCAATCAGCCCAGCATTTCGCATGATGTACTCTGCATAGTAGTTAAATAAGCAGGGTGACAATATACAATCTTGATATACTTCTTCCCCAATTTGGAACCAGTCCATTGTTTCATGTCTGGTTCTAACTGCTGCTTCTTGACCTGCATACACATTTATCAGGAGGCAAGTATGGTGATCTGGTATTCCCATCTTTTTAAAGAATTTTCCAGTTTGTTGTGATCCACACATTTAGTGTAGTCAGTGAAGCAGAAGTGGAGGTTTTTCTGAAATTTTCTTGCTTTTTCTATGATTCAACAGATGTTGGCAATTTGATCTCTGGTTCATTTGCCTTTTCCAAATCCAGATTGAATACCTGGAAGTTTTTGGTTCAAGTACTGTTGAAGACTAGCTTGGAGAATTTTGAGCATTACTTTACTAGCATGTGAAATGAGAGCAATTGTGTGGTAGTTTGAACATTCGTTGGCATTGCCTTTTCTTGGGATTGAAATGAAAACTGACCTTTTCCAGTCCTGTGGCCACTGCTGAGCTTTCTAAATTTGCTGGCATATTGAGCACAGCACTTTCACAGCATCATTTAGTATTGGAAATAGCTCAGCTGGAATTCCATCACCTCCACTAGCTTTGTTCATAGTGATGCTTCCTAAGGCCCACTTGACTTTGTATTCAAGGTGAGTGATCACACCATTGTGGTGATCTAGGACAGTTCCAGCTTTCAAATCATGGTTGGTCTTTCTGGTGACCAGTCCCCATCCTAAAGAGAACTCATTAAGAGTAACCTCATTGGCATGACAAAGACATTTTTATTACAGAAAATTCCAAGGGTTTTTGAGGCTCTGTGGCAGGAACTGGAGACAATAATGAGATATTTTCTTTATTATACCACAGTGTGAACCATTGCATTCAGTATTTTCCAAAATGGCTGCAATGCTGTCTCCTTCGGCACGCTTTTTTTTGTAATTCACTTGGCTGCACCAGGTCTTAGTTGCAGCATGGGGGAATCAAGTTCCCTGGCCAAGGAACGAACCTGGGCACCCTACATTGGGAACATGGAATCCAAACCACTGGACCACTAGCGGAGTCCCCCCACGCCCTGCTCTTCTTAGTCTCCTCCCAAGGAGACGTGGTAACTAGATTATGGTTTAGTCACTAAGTTGTGCCCTACTCTTTTGAGACTTCGTGGACTGTAGTCCACCAGGATCCTCTGTCCATGGGATTTCCGATGCAAGAATACTAGAGTGGCTTTCCAATTCCTTCTCCAGAGGATCTTTCTAACCCAGGGATTAATCCGGCATCTCCTGCATTGTCAGGCAGATTCTTTATCACTGAGCCACCAAGAAAGCCTGATGACCTCATTTCTTCCCCTTGAATTTGAGTGTGTTTGCGACTACAGTGACAGTGATCCTAGGTGACTTCTGAAGTTGATTCATAAGAGGTATATGTAATTTTTGCATCATCTCCCTTGGGACACCTGCTCTAGAAATCCAGACACCATGCTGTGAGGAAACTCAGGCTACATGGAGAAGCATCTGTATGTGCTTTGGCTGACAGGTTCTGCTGAAGCCCCAGCAGACAGCAGCACCCATCGCCAGACATCTGACTGAGGAATACTTCAAGAGGACTCTGGCCCTGGCTGCCACCTGCCTGAAATTGCATGAGAGACTCCCAACTGAGAACTGAAGTTGAGACAGTGAGCCTCCAAACCATGAGAGATAATAATAACAATAACAAATTATTGTTGTTGTTTTACACCGCAAGTATGTTGTGGGCAGTTTTGCAGCAATAGGTACTTGATACACAGGGATTTCCCATAAATGAAATTTACCTGATATGAACAATTTGCTAATTTTTTTCATCTTGGGAATAAAATCTAGATGAATGCACCCAACAAAATGAATGTGTTGAAGGAGAATTTCATGCCTGGATTCTATTCCTAATGGAGCTTTTTCATTTGCTCCCTGTGTGACCTTGGACAAGTCCTGACATGCTTTTGGCCTCTGGCTTTTCATCTGTTAAAGGATGGGGCTGATGTGGATGACTAGAGTGTACTGTCCAATCAAGTTTCTTGTTTTCTCTGTTCTCATACATCAAACTTCCATGGTTATATTTTTCTTTCACAACAGATAACAGTGGAAGGTTGGTTTATTTTGACATTTTATACTGCAGTTAAAGGAAAAAACAGGTCTTAGCCCACAGGATGATAAATCTTAAATATTATACATTTTTATAAAAAATGAGCAAATAGTCCTGGAGTAATTAAACTCCAAGCTAAGATTTGAGCAAATTGGTTTGAAATATTATAAACTAATCATGAAGCACCTTTTGCTCAGAAAATTGTTGTCAGTTCTTTTTAAAATGTCTGCTTTGAACAATTACCTGTCACTGATGATTTTCCCTCCACTATTCTGAGGCTGAGAATGATTTAACTCAAACTCTGTAGTCAAAGCTATGGTTCTTCCAGTAATCACATACGGATGTGAGAGTTGGACCATTAAGAAAGCTGAGCCCCAAAATGTTGATGCTTTTGAATTGTGGTGCTAGAGAAGACTCTTGAGAGTCCCTTGGACTACATGGAGATTAAACCAGTCAATCCCAAAGGAAATTAAGCCTGAATATTCATTGGAAAGACTGATGCTGAAGCTGAAGCTCCAATACTTTGGCCACCTGATGTGAAAAGCTGACTCACTGGAAAAGATCCTGATGCTGGGAAAGACTGAAGATAAACAGAAAAGGGGGCATCAGAGGATGAGATGTTAGATAGCATCACAATTGAATGGACATGAATTTGAACAAACTCTGGAAGATAGAGAAGGACAAGGAAGCCTGGTGTCCTGTAGTGCCTGGGGTCACAAAGTGTCAGACTCGACTTAGCAAGTAAACAAGAACAACAGTAGTTTTTAAGCCTAGGCTTTCAAAGTTAAGAAGCTAAATAAATTTCTGTAATTTTGGCTTTTTATGCTCCTCTATATGTAATCTGACCACTACATACCTTACACAAAAATATATTCCAAATGGGTTGTAGATTTAAATATGAATGGTAGATTAATAAAGTAAAAAAAAAAAGAACATCTTCATGACTTTGAGTAGGCAAATTTTTTTTCAAAGCCCAATACAAAATACTCATCATAACAGAAAGAATAGATTATATTTGACTATATTAAAATTATAAACTTCTGTTCATCAAATGATACCATAAGGGAATTAAAACACAGTCCACAGAAAGAACACTTGTATTACATTTATCCAAGAAAAGACTTTTATCCAGGATATATAAAGAACTCCTACACAATCAATGAGGAAGAAAAAAGATGGCAATCTGATAGAATAGACAAAAGACTTGAATAGATACCTTATTAAACAGAATACCTAAACGGCCAATAAACACTGGAAAAGGTACTCAACTTTATGCAAATTAAAACCATAAACAAAATAAAATCCACCAGAAAAAACAATTATAAAGACAGAAAATATTAAATGTTGGGTAGGCTGTGGAGCAACTGGAACTTTCACATGGTTATTTGTGAGTTGCACTGGCTTTATCTACTAATGCTGTGAGCATACGTGTTTCAGCAGTTCCACTCCTAGTTATATACCCCAAAGAAATTCATACATATGCTCACCAATGACATGTACAAGAATATTCTTAGCAGTGCTATTCATAATAGCCAAAACCTGGAGACAACTCAATGTTCATCAACAGAAGAATGGGTAATGAATAAACTGTGATCTATTTAGACAAAAAAAATAGCCACAAGAATGAAATATCAATGCCTTCACAAAACAACACGGATGATTCTCATAAATACAATGATAGGGGAAAGAAGATGGACATGAATACTGCTTACTGACAATATGCTGCCCATTGAAGCAAATTTAGAGATAATCACTAAGATCTTTACCTATTTCCCATGAAGGGAATCAGAACGTGCCAACTGAAGACATGCCGCAATGGCATTTTGATTTTGCTGTTGTTCAGTGGCTGTCATTTTGAGCTAAAGGCATTTGAGAAACAGCAGGTGCCAGAAAGGCTCTCTGAACTCCCTTTCTACTCAAACACACTTTATAACATTTCCCATGAGAAAGCGTCCCTCCTTGCACCAGGAAGAGAAGAACATTCTTATCATTGGAGATGATTTGATGCCAAAATGGATTTTTATAAAACAGCCTTACTAAAATAACCCTTATCTCCCATTGGTTTCCACTCAATATTTCCTTGCTGTCCATCCTGGGAAAGTGAAAGTGAAAGTGAAGCCACTCAGTCATGTCTGACTTTTTGCGAACCCATAGACTGTAGCCTACCAGGCTCCTCCGTCCATGGGGTTTCCCAGGCAAGAGTACTGGAGTGGGTTGCCATTTCCTTCTCCAGGCAAATCACACATCCTCTGTGCCTCAGTTTCCTCATCTGTATTACTATTATTTGGTAGGGGGAGAGGAGGCATGCCATGGGGCTGTGGAATCTCGGTTCCTTGCAAGGGATTGAACTGGGGCCACTGCATTGAAAGCTCAGACTCCTAACCACTGGGCCACCAGGGAACTCCATCCCCATATATTTCCTCATCCCCTTCCCATGGTTTACTGTCCCAGCCCAAACTCCTTTGTCTTGTCACTTCCTCAAAATTTATCATCTTTGTTTACAAAAAGTATTTGAGCTCTTGATTCTAACTGCTTTTTTTGTGTCCCCATTTTTCTCCTGAAGATTCCTTTGTGCACATAAAATTATTAAATAAACTTGGTATGCTTTTCTTCTATTAAGGAAGTAAGGATTCCATTTATGTAAAATACAAAAAACAGTGAAACTAATGTAAGTTAGAAGTCAGAATAGTGGTTTCTCTTAGGAGGAGGTGGTGACTGAAGGACACTTAAAGAAAAGGGTCCTGTTTCTTGATCTGGGTGCTGGATGCATAACTATGTTCAGCTTACGAGTATTCATTGCAGGCGTGTTTATGTGCCCATTCCTCTATGTATGCTGCAGTTCAATAAAGTGTAAAATAAAACACAGCAAAAACATTCTCTAATCTTTTAGAAGACTGCACCTAAGAATGTAATTATAATCTTTCTATCTGATGGGTGTTTTCTTAAAAATAATAGAGTTAATCAAATTTGGATTATTTATTTCAAGTGCTCAAGTGGAAGCAACTCTCTAAAGAAGGCTGAGATGAATCCTTTGATACTTGAATAATTATGGTTGGTACATTTTGGAGTTCAGATGCTCTCAGAGTGAGACTTTTCTAAAGTCTAGTTTCATAGCTTGATTCTCCAATCAATAGGTGCAAAAATAAAATTAAATTTTGTTCACTTGGGAACCTAATCATGTTAAGACCTTTTGAAGATTTCTCGATCATGACTCCACTTTTTAATGTTTATTGCCACTTGCATTGGGCCAATATAGCCAGAAAAGTTCTTTTGAACTTCATAAATAGCAGACGCATTTAGAGGCAGGAATTTAAATGTATGCTCTATAAATATTGTCATGTCACGATAGCATCAGATATGTGAGAGAATTAACATGGCATTCAGTAGTTTAAAGGAAAAAAAGTTTTCTAATATTGAAATTGTTAGGACTTGTTTACAGTTACTGCTCTTCTTGAGAAGAAAAGAGGATACACAGCATATCCTCTTTATCCATTCATCTGTTCATGGGCCCATTGGTTGGTGAGGACAAGTCCTGGAACTACTGTCAGCCCACTGGTGGGCAGAACTGAGCCCTGGGGTCTCTGGCTGCCCAGGCCATGGAGGTCCCGGAGTTGCTGTTGGCCTGCTGGTGGGTGATGCTGGAGCCCAGGTGATCCTGGGCTTGTGCTCTCCCCATGGTGGGTGAAGCTTGTCTTGAGGCTAGCGCCAGCCCACAAACAGTGAAAACGTAGTCCTGAGGTCTCTAGCTGTGGGACCAATGATCCAAGAGCTGGTGTCCACCCTCTGATGGATGGGTCTGGGTTCTGGACCCTCTGGTGGATGGTGCCTGGACCTGGGGTGGCTGGTGGCTCAGGGAGTCCTACAGCAGCTATTCTGTGATGGATGCAGCTGTGTCTCCAGCTGGCTAGCTTCTTGGCCTGAGTGGGTACTACTACTGATGCCTACAGGCTGGGTGAGTGGGTTCAGGTCCCAGAGTCAACAAGCTAGAAATAGCACTTGCCAGCACCAATATTCTTGTGGTAGAAGAGCTCCCCCAGATGGCTGCCACCTGTGCCTGTGTCCACAGAGTGAGTCCAGTTGCCTCTTCCTTCTGTAGGAGTCCAAGATCAGTAGGTGGTCTGACCCAGGCTCCTTTCACGTTACTGCTTCTGCCCTTGGTCTTACAGCATGAGAGATTTTGTGTGTGCTCTTTGAGAGTGGAGTCTCTGTTTCTTACAGCCAGCTGTCTGATGCTTCCAAAAATAAGCCCTGCATGAATGCATGCTCAGGCTCTTCAGTGGCGTCTGATGCTTTGTGATCTCATGCCCACCAGGCTCCTCTGCCCGTGGGATTCTCCAGACAAGAAAACTGAATCCAGTTATCATGCCCTCCTCCGGAGGATCTTCCCAACCCAGGGAGTAAAACTGTATCTCTTACATCTCCCGCATTGGCGCCTGGGAAGCCCAAAAGTAAGCCCTCTGGCCTTCAAAGCCAAATGTCTGGGGCCTTGTCTTCCTAGCCCAGGACCCCTGGCCTGGGGAGTTCAATGTAGGGTTCAGACCACTTGCTCCTTGAAGAGAACTTCTTCAAGTAATTATCCTATTTGAGGTTCACCATCCAAGGGGTATGGGTCTTGACTATATGCCGTTTCTACCCCGCTACCTGTCACGTTCCTCCTTTCCATCTTTGGTTGTAGAAGACCTTTTCTGCTGGTCTTCAGGTCGTTCTCATCAGTAGTTGCTCTGTAAATGGCTGTAATTTTGGTGTGACCATGGGAGGAGGTGAGCTTGGCGCCTTCCTACTCTGCCATCTTGGCCTCTCCCCCTCAATAATTTCTCATTATTGATGTGGAAATCATCATACTGGTATTCATTTTGATATTAAACATCCTCTAAAAATTATGCAATTTTGCAGACATGTCTGACAATCCTAGATCAATTAACTGTTTTGCAGATTAATAATGATAGGTATGCTTTTTATTACTCAGACTGGTTGACTATATCCTGAATTTATAGCTGCACAGTCTGTTTAATGTACTTTAGGCAGATTTATTTTTGTAGCAACTGGAAATACAAAAGAAAGACAAAAGTGGTGGTTTCCACTTCACTGTAAATAAATGCAATATTTATTTTAAGAGTAGGGCTCACTAAACTTTCATTATTCTATTTAGATGGCAAGCTGTTATTAACAGGAAGCAAAATGCTATTAACAACACATGCTACAGGGTCATCATTAACTGTGCTAGACTATTACTTTTGTAGCCCTTTAGACATACATGTACTTTAGTTTGGCATGATGTCCCTACCATTTTCTGTGTTTGCTTGATATATTTTAGGATGTAGATCTTAAACAGGAAAACCAAAAAGAACTTTCTTGTTTGAAATTGTTAGGTCTATGTTATATCAATAGGCTTTTTTAATCAATTTAAACAGTAAAACAATCTTTTGAGATATAGTAATAATAATGCTAAAGCCTATAAATTATTTTATATATTTCTCACTTTCAATGTTAATTTAAGTATTTTAGGACACTATTAAATGATACAACCTTCCTTGTTTCAATGTCCCAAAATATACATTTCTCATTGACTAGGGAAGATGTACATTTATGAAACTTTTAACATCTCAAAAAGAAGTTCTTTAAAAAGTTCCAACTATCCCGTCTTACTATTCAAATTGTACTGGCAGTCTAAGTCAATGCAACAAGATCAGAAAGGGGCAGGGGGTGGTGGTGGGGGGCAAAAAACTCTGTTCACTGATAGTATAATTGTTTATCTTCAAAACCCAAGAGAGTCAACTAACTAGAACTAGCAAGGAAGTTCACTAAGGAAATTGAATTAAAGTGCAACAAACAAAATCCACTACGCTTTCTGCAGGTTTGTTTTAGCAAGTGAATAAACATAACATAAAGATATCATTCACTGTAACAAAAATACCTATATAAAATAACTAGGAATAAACTCAACTATAGAAACATGAAAGATGTAATGATACAAAATATATTAAAGAACTAAATAAAATCAAAGTTAAGTTTGGAGATGGACCATTTTTCAGGATTCAGTTCAGTTCAGTTCAGTCGCTCAGTCGTGTCCGACTCTTTGCGACCCCATGAATTGCAGCACGCCAGGCCTCCCTGTCCATCATCAGCTCCTGGAGTTCACTCAGACTCACGGCCATCAAGTCAGTGATGCCATCCAGCCATCTCATCCTCGGTCGTCCCCTTCTCCTCCTGCCCCCAATCCCTCCCAGCATCAGAATCTTTTCCAGTGAGTCAACTCTTCGCATGAAGTGGCCAAAGTACTGCAGTTTCAGCTTTAGCATCATTCCCTCCAAAGAAATCCCAGGGCTGATCTTCAGAATGGACTGGTTGGATCTCCTTGCAGTCCAAGGGACTCTCAAGAGTCTTCTCCAACACCACAGTTCAAAAGCATCAATTCTTCGGCGCTCAGCCTTCTTCACAGTCCAACTCTCACATCCATACATGACCACAGGAAAAACCATAGCCTTGACTACACGGACCTTTGTTGGCAAAGTAATATTTCTGCTTTTGAATATACTATCTAGGTTGGTCATAACTTTTCTTCCAAGGAGTAAGCGTCTTTTAATTTCATGGCTGCAGTCACCATCTGCGGTGATTCTGGAGCCCCAAAAAATAAAGTCTGACACTGTTTCCACTGTTTCCCCATCTATCTCCCATAAAGTGATGGGACCCGATGCCATGATCTTCATTTTCTGAATGTTGAGCTTTAAGCCAACTATTTCACTCTCCTCTTTGATTAGCAGCCTAAATATTACATAGGTGTCTTTACCATCTGAGCCACCAGGGAAGCCCAGCATAGGTGTTAGTTATGTACAAATAATGAAATCCAATTAAAATTCCAAAGAATTTTCATGGGCCTTTCAAGATAATGCTAAAATTTACCTTGGAGAGGAACAAGATGGTGGATGAGTAGGTGGACATGGAGTACATTTCTCTCCATGGATACATCAGGAATATACCTTCAGACAGAAGTGCTTGCAGAACACCAGCTGAGATCAGGCAGGAGTACCTGACCAGTGGAAAAGAATATATGCTGCTGCTAAGTCGCTTCAGTCGTGTCTGACTCTGTGCGACCCCAGAGATGGCAGCCCACCAGGCTCCCCCGTTCCTGGGATTCTCCAGGCAAGAACACTGGAGTGGGTTGCCATTTCCTTCTCCAGTGCATGAAAGTGAAAAGCGAAAGTGAAGTCGCTCAGTCATGTCCAACCCTCAGGAACCCCATGGACTGCAGCGTACTAGGCTTCTCCATCCATGTGATTTGCCAGGCAACAGTACTGGAGTGGATTGCCATTGCCTTCTCCAAAAGAATATATAGAACCATGCAAAACTCGATAGGATGAAGGAAGTAGGGGGAAAAAGAGGAGAGTTCATAGGATTGGACCTGCCCTCAGCTTGTGGGGAAATGAAGCCGGAGTTCAATCCCAACATTGGACAATTGTTTGGGACAGAGGAGAAACAACTGAGGTTGAGAGTGAAGCAGCTGATCTGTGACAGTCTAAATGGAATGAAAATCACACAGACTATCTTTGCTGCAGCCATCCATATCCCATACAAGAACACAGGTCCCTTAGATGGCACTGTGGCTGGAAGCTGGAGCATAGGGATTGTGGGGGAATCCCAAGGTGAGTTCTGCTATTGACTGTGGGGAGGCAGCTTTGGGTGATGTGAGGAAGGAGATTGTGGTGCGAAATTTCTGTGGAGGAAAACCAGGCAGCCATGGAAGCAAAAAGACCACACCTCTTCCCACCAGAATGCAAGCACAAGTCATATAAACCACTGGACCAACCTTATGAGGGCAGAAACCAAAAGGAAGAAAGAATTCAACCTCAAAGCCTGGGAAAAAGAGACCTCAAGCATGATAAGTTAAAAAAAATAATGAAAAGGCAGAGAAATACTGCACAAATTAAGAAACAACCTAGAAACACATAAGCTCAAATAAATTAAGAGGAAATAGGGAAATTACCTGAAAAAGAATTCAGAATAATGATAGTAAAGATGATCCAAAACCTGGAAAATAGAATGGAGAGAATGCAAGAATCAGTTAACAAAGACCTAGGAGAAATAAAGCATGAACATACAGAGACAAAAAACACAACTACTGAAATTAAAAATACTCTAGAAGAAACCAACAGCAGATTATCTGAGGCGGAAGAATGGATCAGTGAGCTGGAAGACAGAATGGTGAGAATAACTGCTGAAGAACAGAATAGAGTAAAAAGAATGAAAAGAACTGAGGATAGTATCAGAGACCTCTGGGACAGTATTAAATGTACCAACATCCCAATTATAGGGGTTCCAGAAGCAGAAGAGAAAAAGAAAAGGTATGAGAAAATTTTTGAATAGATTATAGTTGAAAATTTCCTCAACATGGGAAAGGATATAGTCAATCAAGTCCAAGAAGTGCAGAGTCTCATACAGGATAAACCCAAGGAGAAACACATTAAAACACATACTAATCAAACTAACAAAGATGAAACACAAAGAAAGAATATTAAGAGCAGCAAGAGAAAAGCAGCAAGTAACATACAAGGGAATCCCCACAGGTCTAACAGCTGATCTTTCAGCAGAAACTCTGCAGGCCGGAAATGGAAGGATAGACAGAAAGGGGAAAATCTACAACCAAGATTACTCTACCCAGGAAAGATCTCATTCAAAATTGATGGAAAAATCAAAAAGCTTTACAGACAAGAAAAGTTAAGAGAATTCAGCACCACCAAACCAGCTTTACAATAAATGTTAAAGGGACTTACATAGTCAGGAAATAGAAGAAAAAGATCTACAAAAGGAAACCAAAAAAAAAAAAAATCAAGAAAATGGCAATAGGAACATATATATCAATAATTACCTTAAAGGTAAATGGATTAAATGCTCCACCAAAAGACACAGACCAGCTGAATGGATATAATAAAAGACCCATATACATGCTGTCTAAAGAAACCCACTTCAGACCTAAAGACACATATGACTGAAAGTGAAGGGATGGAAAAATATATTCCATGCAAATGGCAAGCAAAAGAAAGCTGGAGTAGCAATCCTCATATCAGAAAAAATAGATCTTAAAATAGAGAATGTTACAAGAAACAAGGATGGACACCGTGTAATAATCAAGGGATCAATGTCTCCCAAGAGGAAGACATAACAATTGTAAAGATGTATGCACCCAACATAGAAGCACCTCAAAACATAAGACAAACACTAACAGACATAAAAGGAGAAATTCACAGTAACACAATAATACTAGGAGACTTTAACACCCCACTCACACCAATGGACAGATCATGAAAACAAAAAATTAATAAGGAAACACGAGCCTTAAATGACAAATTAGATCAGATGGATCTCATTGATATCTTCAGGATAGTTCATTCAAACGCAGAAGAATACACTTTCTTCTCAAGTGCACATGGAACATTCTCCAGAATAGACTACATCTTGTGTCACAAATCTGCTGCTGCTGCTGCTAAGTCACTTCAGTCTTTTCTGACTCTGTGCGACCCCATAGATGGCAGCCCACCAGGCTCCTCCATCCCTGGGATTCTCCAGGCAAGAACACTAGAGTGGGTTGTCATTTCCTTCTCCAATTCATGAAAGTGAAAAGTGAAAGTGAATTTGCTCAGTCGTGTCCAACTCTTCGCGACCCCATGGACTGCAGCCTACCAGACTCCTCTGTCCATGGGATTTTCCAGGCAAGAGTACTGGAGTGGGGTGCCATTGCCTTCTCCAGGGTCACAAATCAAACCTCAGTAAATTTAAGAAAAGCATCTTTTCTGACCACAACATCATAAGACTAGATATCAGTTACAAGAAAAAAAGCTGTAAAAAACACAAACCATGGAGAGTGAACAATACATTTCTAAAGAGTGAACAAGTTACTGAAGAAATCAAAAGGGGAATAAAGAATTCTGAGAAACAGTTGACAATGAAAACACAAAAACTCAAAACCTATGGGATAAAGCAAAAGCAGTTCTAAGAGGGAAGTTTACAGGATTACAATCTTACCTCAAGAAACAATAAAAACATCAAATAGACAACCTAAAGAAACAAATGAATCAGAGAGGAAAAAAGAAAAATGAAATAAAAGAAATGAGGACAATCTCAGAGACCTCCAGGACAATGTTAAACACCCCAACATTTGAATCATAAGAGTCCCAGAAGAAGACAACAAAAAGAAAGACCATGAGAAAATACTTGAGGAGATAACTTGAAAGGGAAGTTGAAAATTTCCCTAAAATGGGGAAGGAAATAATCACCCAAGTCCAAGAAATCCAGAGAGTCCCAAACAGGATAAACCCAAGGTAAAATGCCCTAAGACACATATTAATCAAATTAAAAAAGATCAAACACAAAGAACAAATATTAAAAGCAGCAAGGGAAAAACAACAGATAACACACAAGGGGATTCCCATAAGGTTAACAGCCGATCTTTCAATAGAAACTCTTCAGGCCAGGAGGGAATGGCAAGACATACTCAAAGTGATGAAAGAAAATAACCTACAGCCCAGATTACTGTACCCAGCAAGGATCTCATTCAAACACGAAGGAGAAATCAAAAGCTTTACAGACAAGCAAAAGCTGAGAGAATTCACCACCACCAAACCAGCTCTCCAACATACGCTAAAGGATCTTTTCTAGACAGGAAACACAAAAAGGGCATATAAACTCAAACCCAAAACAATAAAGTAAATGGCAACGGGATCATACTTATCAATAATTACCTTAAACATAAATGGGTTGAATGACCCAACCAAAAGACAAAGATTGGCTGAATGGATACAAAACAAGACCCCTATATATGTTGTCTACAAGAGACCCACCTCAAAACAGGGGACACATACAGACTGAAAGTGAAGGGCTGGGAAAAGATATTCCATGCAAATAGAGACCAAAAGAAATACTCATATCAGATAAAATAGATTTTAAAACAAAGGCTGTGAAAAGAGACAAAGAAGGATACTACCTAATGATCAAAGGATCAATCCAAGAAGAAGATACAACAATTATAAATATATATGCACCCAACATAGGAGCACCACAATATGTAAGAAAATGCTAACAAGTATGAAAGGGGAAATTAACAATAACACAATAATAGTGGGAGACTTTAATACCCCACTCACCTATGGATAGATCAACTAAACAGAAAATTAACAAGGAAACACAAACTTTAAATGATACAATAGACCAGTTAGACCTAATTGATATCTATAGGACATTTCACCCCAAAACAATGAATTTCACCTTTTTCTCAAGAGCACACGGAACCTTCTCCAGGATAGATCACATCCTTAGCCATAAATCTAGCCTTGATAAATTCAAAAAATTGAAATCATTCCAATCATCTTTTCTGATCATAATGCATTAAGATTAGATCTCAATTATAGGAGAAAAACTATTAAAAATTCCAGCATATGGAGGCTGAACAAAACTCTGCTGAATAACCAACAAATCACAGAAGAAATCAAAAAAGAAATCAAAATATGCATAGAAATGAATGAAAATGAAAACACAACAACCCCAAACCTGTGGGACACTGTAAAAGCAGTGCTAAGGGGAAGATTCATACCAATACAGGCATGCCTCAAGAAACAAGAAAAAAGTCAAAGAAATAACCCAACTCTACACCTAAAGCAACTAGAAAAGGAAGAAATGAAGAACCCCAGGGTTAGTAGAAGGAAAGAAAGCTTAAAAATAAGGGCAGAAATAAATGCAGAAGAAACAAAAGAGACCATAGCAAAAATCAACAAATCCAAAAGCTGGTTCTTTGAGAGGATAAATAAAATTGACAAACCATTAGCCAGACTCATCAGAAAATAAAGGGAGAAAAATCAAATCAATAAAATTAGAAATGAAAATGGAGAGATCACAACAGACAACACAGAAATACAAAGGATCATAAGAGAATACTATCAGCAATTATATGCCAATAAAATGGACAACGTGGAAGAAATGGACAAATTCTTAGAAAAGTACAACTTTCCAAAACTGAACCAGGAAGAAATAGAAAATATTAACAGACCCATCAAAGCATGGAAATTGAAACTGTAATCAGAAATCTTCCAGCAAACAAAAGCCCAGGTCCAGATGGCTTCACAGCTGAATTCCACCAAAACTTTCGAGAAGAGCTAATACCTATCCTACTCAAACTCTTTCAGAAATTGCAGAGGAAGGTAAACTTCCAAACTCATTCTATGAGGCCACCATCACCCTAATTCCAAAACGTGACAAAGATGCTACAAAAAAATAAAACGACAGGCCAATATCATTGATGAACATAGATACAAAAATCCTCAACAAAATTCTAGCAATCAGAATCCAACAACACATTATAAAGATCATACACTGTGACCAAGTGGACTTTATCCCAGGGATGCAAGGATTCTTCAATATCTGCAAATCAATCAATGTAATACGCCACATTAACAAACTGAAAAATAAAAGCCATATGATTATCCCAATAGAAGCAGAGAAAGCCTTTGACAAAATTCAACATCCATTTATGATAAAAACTCTCCAGAAAGCAGGAATAGATGGAACATACCTCAACATAATAAAAGCTATATATAGCAAACCCACAGCAAACATTATCCTCAATGGTGAAAAATTGAAAGCATTTCCCCTAAAGTCAGGAACAAGACAAGGGTGCCCACTCTCACCACCACTATTCAACATAGTTTTGGAAGTTTTGGAAACAGCAATCAGAGCAGAAAGAGAAATAAAAGGAATCCAAATTGTGAAAGAAGTAAAACTCTCACTGTTTGCAGATGGCATGATCCTCTACATAGGAAACCCTAAAGACTCCACCAGAAAATTACTAGAACTAATCAATGAATATAGTAAAGTTGCAGGATATAAAATCAATACACAGAAATCCTTTGCATTCTGTACACTAATAATGAGAAAATAGAAAGAGAAATTAAGGAAACAATTCCATTCACCATTGCGACAACAACAACAAAATACTTAGGAATATATCTACCTAAAGAAACTAAAGACCTATATATAGAAAACTATAAAACACTGGTGAAAGAAACCAAAGAGGACACTAATAGATGGAGAAATATACCATTCAAGGATCGGAAGTGTCAATATAGTGAAAATGAGTATACTACTCAATGCAATCTATAGATTCAATACAATCCCTATCAAGCTATCAAAGGTATTTTTCCCAGTGCTAACAAATAATTTCACAATTTGTATGGAAATGCAAAAAACCTCAAATAGCCAAAGCAATCTTGAGAAAGAAGAATGGAACTGGAGGAATCAACCTGCTTGACGTCAGGCTCTACTACAAAGCCACAGTCATCAAGACAGTATGGTACTGGCACAAAGACAGAAATATAGATCAATGGAACAAAATAGAAAGCCCAGAGATAAATCCATGCACCTATGGACACCTTATCTTTGACAAAGGAGGCAAGAATATACAATGCAGAAAAGACAATCTAACAAGTGGTGCTTGGAAACTGGTCAACCACTTATAAAAGAATGAAACTAGATCACTTTCTAACACCGCACACAAAAATAAACTCAAAATGGATTAAAGATCTAAATGTAAGACCAGAAACTAAAACTCCTAGAGGAGAACATAGGCAAAACACTCTCCGACATAAATCACAGCAGGATCCTCTATGGCCCACCCCCCAGAATATTGGAAATAAAAGCAAAAATAAACAAATGGGATCTAATTAAAATTAAAAGCTTCTGCACAACAAAGGAAACTATAAGCAAGGTGAAAAGACAGCCTTCAGAATGGGACAAAATAATAGCAAATGAAGCAATTGACAAACAACTAATCTCAAAAATATACAAGCAACTCCTGCAGATCAATTCCAGAAAAATAAGAGACCCAGTCAAAAACTGGGCGAAAGAACTAAATAGACATTTCTCCAAAGAAGACATTCAGATGGCTAACAAACACATGAAAAGATGCTCAACATCACTCATTCTCAGAGAAATGCAAATCAAAACCACAATGAGGTACCATTTCTCGCCAATCAGAATGGCTGCGATCCAAAAGTCTACAAGCAATAAATGCTGGAGAGGGTGTGGAGAAAAGGGAACCCTCTTACACTGTTGTTGGGAATGCAAACTAGTACAGCCACTATGGAGAACAGTGTGGAGATTCCTTAAAAAACTGGAAATAGAACTGCCTTATGACCCAGCAATCCCACTGCTGGGCATACACACCGAGGAAACCAGAATTGAAAGAGACACATGTACCCCAGTGTTCATCGCAGCACTGTTTATAATAGCCAGGACATGGAAGCAACCTATATGTCCATCAGCGGATGAATGGATAAGAAAGCTGTGGTACGTATACACAATGGAGTATTACTCAGCCATTAAAAAGAATACATTTGAATCAGTTCTAATGAGGTGGATGAAACTGGAGCCTATTATACAGAGTGAAGTAAGCCAGAAAGAAAAACACTAATACAGTATACTAACACATATATATGGAATTTAGAAAGATAGTAACAATAACCCTGTATGTGAGACAGCAATAGAGACACTGATGTATAGAACAGTCTTTTGGACTTTGTGGGAGAGGGAGAGGGTGGGATGATTTGGGAGAATGGTATTGAAACATGTATAATACCATATATGAAATGAATCACCAGTCCAGGTTCGATGCAGGATACAGGATGCTTGGGGCTGGTGCATTGGGATGACCCAGAAGGATGGTATGGGGAGGGAGGTGGGAGGGGGATTCAGGATGGGGAACACGTGTACACCCATGGCGGATTCATGTTGATGTATGGCAAAACCAATACAGAATTGTAAAGTAATTAGCCTCCAATTAAAATAAATAAATTTATATTAAAAAAATGGACAACCTTATGTTACACCTAAAACAATAGGAAAAGAAGAACAAAAACCCCCTAAAGTTAGCAGAAGGAAAAAAATCATAAAGATCAGAGAAGAAATGAAAGAAACAACAGTAAAAATTAATAAAACTAAAAGCTGGTTCTTTGAGAAGATAAACAAAATTGACAAACCTTTAGCCAGACTCATCAAGAAGAAAAGAAAGAAGAATTAAATCAATAAAATTAGAAATGAAAAAGGAGAGATTGCAACAGACACTACAGAAATACAAAGGATTATAAGAGACTATTATGAACAATTATATGGCAATAAAATGGACTACCTGGAAGAAATGGACAGATTCATAGAAGAGTTCAATCTTCCAAGACTGAACCAGGAAGATACAGAAATTATGAACAACCCAATTACAAGCACTGAAATCAAAACTGTGATCAAAACTGTCTGAAAAAACAAAACAAAAGCACAGGGCCAGATGGCCTCATAGGTGAATTCTATTAAACATTTAGAGAAGAGTGAATGCCTATCCTTCTGAAACTCTTTCAATAATTTTCAGAGGAAGGAACACTTCCAAACTCATTCTATGAGACTCCTGTCACCCTGATACCAAAACCAGCAAAGACAACACAAATAAAGAAAATTACAGGCCAATATCACTGATGAACATAAATGCAAAAATCCTCAGCAAATTCTAGCAAACAGAATTCAACAACACATTAAAAAGCTCATACACCATGATTAAGTCAGGTTTATTCTAGGGATGCAAGGATTCTTCAATATATGCAAGTCAATCAGTGTAATACACCATACTAAAAAATTGAAAGATAAAAACCACATGATCATCTCAATAGATGCAGGAAAAGCCTTTGACAAAATTAAGCATCGATTTATCACTAAAACTCTTCAAAAAATGGGCACAGAAGGAACCTACCTCAACATAGTAAAGGCCATATATGATAAGCCCACAGCAAACATTATTCTCAATGGTGAAAAACTGAAAATAGTCCCTCAAGATCAGGAACAAGACAATGGTGTCCACTCTCATCACCATTACTCCACTTAGTTTTGGAAGTCCTAGCTATGGCAATCAGATAATTTTTTAAAATAGTAATAATAAAAGGAATCCAGCTTGGAAAAGAAGAAGTAAAACTCTCATTGTTTGCAGACGATATGATACTATACGTAGAAAACCCTAAAGATACTATCAGAAAATTACTAGAGCTAATCAGTGAATTTAGCAAAGTTGTGGGATACAAGGTGAGTACACAGAAATCACTTGCATTCCTATATACTAACAATGAAAAATCAGAAAGGAAAATTAAAGAATCAATCCCATTCACCATTGCAACAAAAAAGAATAAAATATCTAGGAATAAACCTACCTAAGGAGACAAAAGAACTGTATATAGACAGTATAAGACAAAAGACACTGATGAAAAGAAATCAAAGATGACATAAACAGATGGAGAGATATTCCATATTCTTGGGTTGGAAGAATCGATATTGTGAAAATGACTATACTTAGCAAATGCAATCTACAGATTCAATGCGATCTCTATCATATTACCAATGGCATTTTTCACAGAACTAGAACAAAAAATATAATTCATATGGAAACACAAAAGACCCTGAATAGCCAAAACAGTCTTGAGAAAGAAGAATGAAGCTGGGGGAATCAACCTTCCTGACTACAGACTATACTACAAAGGTACAGTCATCAAGACAGTATGGTACTATCTTGAAGAGAAATATAGACCAATGAAAGAAAGAAAGAAATATATACCAATGGAAGAAGATAGAGAGCCCAGCGATAAACCCATGACCTTATGGGTACCTTATTTTTGACAAAGAAGGCAAGAATATACAATGGGGCATAGACAGCCTCTTCAATAAGCGGTGCTGAAGACACTGGGCAGCTCCAATTAAAAGAATGAAATTGGAACACTTCCTAATGCCATCCACAAAGATAAACTCAAAATGGGTTAAAGACCTAAATGTAAGACTTGAAACTGTAAAACTCTTAGAGGGAAACATAGGCAGAACACTCAATGACATAAATGTAAGCAAGATCCTCTATGACTCACTTCCTAGAGTAATGGAAATAAAAACAAAAGTAAACAAGTGGGACCTAATTAAACTTAAAAGATTTTTCACAGTGAAGGAAACTGCAAACAAAGTGAAAAGACAACCCTCAGAATGAGAGAAAATAATAGCTAAGAAAACAACTGGAAAATAATCAATTACCAAAATATACAAGCAGCTCATACAAATCAGGAGAAGGCAATGACACCCCACTCCAGTACTCTTACCTGGAAAATCCCATGGGTGGAGGAGCCTGGTAGGCTGCAGTCCATGGGGTCGCACAGAGTCGGACACGACTGAAGTGACTTAGCAGCAGCAGCATACAAGTCAATAGCAGAAAAACAAACAAAAAACTGACTCTGCATACTCTAACAGACACATGAAAAGATGCTCAATCTCATTCATTGTTAGGGAAATGGAAATCAAAACTACAGTGAAATACCACCTCACTCTGGTCAGAATGGCCATCATTAGAAGTCTACAGACAATAATTGCTGGAGAGTGTGGAGAAAAGGAACCCACTTCCATTGCTGATGGGAATGTAAATTGATATAGCCACTGTGGTATTCAGTATGGAGATTCCTTTAAAAACTAAGAATAAAACCACCATATGATCCACCAATCCCGCTGCTAGGCATATACCCTGAAGAAACCAAAATCGAAAAAAACACTTGTACCCCCACGTTCATTGCAGCACTATTTATAATAGCTAGAACATGGAAGCAACCTAGATGCCCATTGACAGATGACTGGATAAAGAAACTGTGGCACATATATACAATGGAATATCACTCAGCCATAAAAATGAATGCATTTGAGTCAGTTCTAATGAGGTGGAGGAGCCTATAGACCTATTATACAGAGTGAAGTAAGTCAGAAAGAGAAATATAAATATTGTTTGCTAATGCATATATGTGGAATCTAGAAAGATGGTACCAATGAATTTATTTGCAGGGTAGCAATGGAAAAACAGACAGAACAGACTTAAGGACGTGGTGAGATGTATGGAGAGAGTAACATGGAAACTCACATTATCATATGTAAAGTAGATAGCCAGTGGGAATTTGCTGTATCATTCAGGGAACTCAAACAGGGGCTCTGTGACAACCTAGGGGGTGGGATGGAGAGGGAGATGGGGGGAGGCACAGGAGGGAGGGGATACGTGAATGCCTATGGATGATTCATGTTGATATTTGGCAGAAAACAACAAAATTCTGTAAAGCAATTATCCCTCAATTAAAAATAAAATAAAATTTTCCTGAATCCCCAGAACCTAGAACAGAACCTGGCATATGGTGATAGTGTTACCAATGTATGGTGATTTAACAATCAGTGAATGGACAACTTTAATATCTACCTATTCCCAGGTGGCTCAGTGGTAAAGAATCTGCCTGCCAATTCAAGAGGTACATGAGATGGGGATTGTGTCCCTGGGTTGGGAAGATCCCCTGGAGAAGGAAATGGCAACACAGTCCAGCGTTCTTCCCTGGAGAATCCACATGGACAAAGGAGCCTGGAGGGCTACAGTCTATGGGGTCACAAAGAGTTTGTCATGACTGAGTGACTGAACACAGCACAGCAAGTAAGAATCACAGATCAAAAAACTGACTGTGCATACTCTATATTTGATTTCATATTTTGAAGTTGTTCCCACAGCAGAGTCCCAATGTTTCCATTAATTCATCCATTAAGATGAAAATAAAAACAGAAAAGATTCAAATATGAGAAGAGAGGCTCATCCATGAAGATAAACAGGATTTAAGATATTTCTTGTAATGCTCAATAAAAAAGCAAAATACAGTATTTAAACAAGAACTTGAATTCATCTGTGTTTTAAAGACCTTATTTTCATGTGCCATGAAGATAAAACTTTCCATTATACTTCATCATCAAGTGTAACTTAATTTGATAAAATATTCATACACAGTAAGTCCACAAGTAAAATAAATAAGAATGGCTGACACTTTCTCCTGAGAAGTTGATGGAAATTCCTATCTTTAGAAGTCATTTAATTTTCATGAGTAACCTAAGAATTTTCAAGTTGCTTACATAATTGTAAAATAGATTCAAACATTCTTCACATATATTTACTCATTTCTTCAAGTCAAAACATATATAAACAAGAGTAAAGAGATGCAGAATAGTACCTTTGATAGTATCTTAAGCACCATTGATAATTCAGTTCAGTTCAGTTCTGACTCATTCGACTCAGCTCAGTCATGTCCAACTCTTTGCAACCTCATGAACTACAGCATGCCAGGCCTCCCTGTCCATTACCAACTCCCAGAGTCCACCCAAACCCATGTCCATTGAGTCGGTGATGCCATCCAACCATCTTACCCTCTGTCATCCCCTTCTCCTCCTGCCTTCAATCTTTCCCAGCACAAAGGTCTTTTCCAGCGAGTCAGCTCTTCGTATCAGGTGGCCAAAGTATTGGAGTTTCAGCTTCAACATCAGTCCTAACAAGGAACACCCAGGACGGATCTCCTTTAGGATAGACTGGTTGGATCTCCTTGCAGTCCAAGGGACTCTCAAGAGTCTTCTCCAACACCACACTTCAAAAGCATCAATTCTTTGGCGCTCACCTTTCTTTATAGTCCAACACTCACATCCATACATGACCACTGGTAAAAACCATAGCCTTGACTAGACGGACCTTTGTTGGCAAAGTAATGTCTCTGCTTTGGAATATGCTGTCTAGGTTAGTCATAACTTTCCTTCCAAGGAGTAAGCGTCTTTTAATTTCATGGCTGAAATCACCATCTACAGTGATTTTGGAGCCCCCCAAAATAAAGTCTGACACTGTTTCTACTGTTTACCCATCTATTTCCCATGAAGTGATGGGACCAGATGCCATGATCTTTGTTTTCTGAATGCTGAGCTTTAAGCCAACTTTTTCACTCTCCTCTTTACTTTCATCAAGAGGCTCTTTATTTCCTCTTCAACTCTCTGTCATAACGATGGTGTCATCTGCATATCTGAGGTTATTGATATTTCTTCTGGCAATCTTGATTACAGCTTGTGCTTCCCCCAGCCCAGCATTTCTCATGATGTACTCTGCATATAAGTTAAATAAGCAGGGTGACAATATACAGCCTTGACGTACTCCTTTTCCTATTTGGAACCAGTCTGTTGTTCCATGTCCAGTTCTAACTGTTGCTTCCTGACCTGCATACAGATTTCTCAAGAGGCGGGTCAGGTGGTCTGGTATTCCCATCTCTTTCAGAATTGTCCACAGTTTATTGTGATCCACACAGTTAAAGGCTTTGCATAATCAAGAAAGAAGAGATATATGTTTTTCTGGAACCCTCTTGCTTTTTTGATTATCCAGGGGATGATGGCAATTTGGCCTCTGGTTCCTCTGACTTTTCTAATACCAGCTTGAAGATATGGAAGTTTGCGGTTCACATATTTCTGAAGCCTGGCTTGAAGAATTTTGAGCATTACTTTACTAGCATGTGAGATGAGTGCAATTGTGCAGTAGTTTGAGCATTTTTGGCATTGCCTTTCTTTGGGATTGGAATGAAAACTGACCTTTTCCAGTCCTGTGGCCACTGCTGAGTTTTACAAATTTGCTGGCATATTGAGTGCCATTGATAATAAATGTTAGTGATTTGTTGACGTAAATTCAATCCATTTTTCTTAAAGTCAGGAAATACTTTGCAATGAAATCACCTAGTCAGTATTCATAGATATGGCTGAGGCACTGATAAAAATAATATGTAACACATTTATCTATGTTTCTAGTGAACCAAGACTGCCAGAGGGATTTAATAAATATGTCCATCATGTATAGTCTCTGACATAACCTAAGATAATTGAAATTATGCCACGTTACTAAGTCTATATGATTACTTGAAAATTAAGCAAATGATTGAATATCCTTGTGATCACTCCACCAAAGTTTATAAATTTGTAGTTTTGCTTTATCACAAGTAAAATTTTTTAAACTTTTTCTAGGAGTTTCTAAAATAATGTGGAATTCTCAGCCTGTTGCAATCTGCTGGAAGATTTTTCCTAGCTCTCATTTATTAAGTGCTGCTTACATGCTAGGTTCTGTGCTAAGAGCTTTAAATTCATTATTTAATTTACTCTACATAACAATCACTTGAGATCAAAAAGCTCACAAAAATTAAGAGTTTAGTCAAGTAATTAAACCAAGGTCTCTCTGTCTTCAAAACACCAGAATTCTCAAATACCTGTATTTTGCCTCCTTCTATCTATATAGATTCCATAGATACGTTTATTTCCTCAAATCTGTGACAGTCTATAAAACACATCATCAACTTGATAATAACTATCTTGTGTGGGGGAAAAAGACACCCAAATAATGTATACTTTGGTTTTAAGACACTCCAATATTAGAAAAGTTAAATGTAAAAATATGCAACAATAACAACAAAAACCAACTCATAGTTATTTAAAAGATCTATGGTTTATTAGCAATGAACAGTATTCATGGTCTTCTAAAATATAAAAATAAAATACAAAAACAAAATATTTTCCAGTAATGGATAATCATTCTATTCAAAATAGCAACAGAACAATGAAATACTTAACAATTCATATAAATCCCATCCCCTGACCTCCAAGAAGAGTAGAAGGGCTGGAGGTTGAATTAGTTGCCAGTGGCCAATGATTTAATCAATTATGCCTATGTAACAAAGCCTCCATAAACCCCAAAAGGTCAGCATTCTAACAGCTTCCCAGTTGGTGAACAGGTGGCAATGTGGGGAGAGTAGCCCTCTCTGAGAAAGCGTGAAAGCCCTTGTCCTTTCCTCATGATTTGCTCTGTGTATCTCTTCCATCTGGCTATTGCTGAGTTATATGCTTTTTATAGGAAACGGGTGATCTTGTGAGCAACATGTTTCTGTGAGTTTTGCAAGTCATATTAGCAAATTAATCGAATCCAAGGGTGGGGTCATTGGGACTGCTGATCTATAGGATCTATAAGCCACTTGGTCAGAAGTACAGGTGATATCCTGGGCTTAGGATAGGTGCCTGAAATTATTTTATTTGAAATTTGATTATTAGTGCATTTAAAAATATAATGTGACTTCTAGTTTCTCATCTAGTATGTAAGGAACTTAGAAATCATCTTTACATCCAAACAAGTAAAAAGTCGAACAAACTGAAAAATCGACAGCTTGTCTTAGATCTGTGAAATGTCGCTCCGATCACCAAAAGTAAGGTGTGTGAGTGTGTGTGTGTGTTGGGGGTGGGATAGACACCTTTCCCCACACCAGCAAGTGATTCTCCAGATATCAGCAAGGTCCTACAATTCAACTCAATTCTGACACTCTCTGCCTGGAGGGACAGCATCAGATTCCATAGGCTCCAGGCTTGATCCGACAAATCTCCCCCTGCTCCTCCTAAGGAGGGAAAACCCTGAGAAGCACTAGTGAAGTTGAGTCCAGGAGCACCAGCGCACTGGAGACCAAGACCTAACCATAGGACCTTAGAATGCCACTCTTCTCAGAATTTACCACTGCATCATGAAAGACCTCTTTACCAAGGTCCCTTGTACACAGTATGTCATATCTGCCTTCTAACACCTGATAAGAGGAAGCATGATGATGGTACAAAGAAGGGGAGTAACAGAGGTATAGGGTGATTTAAGGAAGAAGGGGGAAATGAGATAGAACCCTACAAAAAAGATGATTGTAACTAAAAGACAACAATAAACAGAGAAATGAATTGAAATGTTTGGTGGTGAAACCTGGTTTATGGGTGCCCATTATCTCTGCTGGACAGATTTTACTCTTTGTGCAGCTGTAGCCCTGAAGAAGGAGAATTTACATCTTGACAACTTTACTATCTAGTGAGTTGAGTGGTAAAACTCTCAAAATACAGGTCTAAGTCCTGTGCCCCATGCTGTGAACATGATCTTATTTGGAAATAGGGTTTTTGCAGATGTAATCAAGTTAAGGATACAATCAAGTTGAGGTCAGATCATCCTGGATTTTAAGTAAGTGCCACCAGGGAAGTCCCGCAGTGTGAATTCTTAGCAGGGAATTGTCAAGTTTCTTCATTTCCCTCTTAAGTCACTGTTTATTAAAGATAATGGTATTCCACTAATTTTAGCATACCTAGTCTACTGATTATCTCTCCAACATGGCACCCCACTCCAGTACTCTTGCCTGGAAAATTCCATGGACGGAGGAGCCTGGTAGGCTGCAGTCCATGGGGTCGCAAAGAGTCGGACACGACTGAGTAACTTCCCTTTCACTTTTCACTTTCATGCATTGGAGATGGAAATGGAAACCCACTCCAGTGTTCTTGCCTGGAGAATCGCAGGGATGGGGGAATCTGGTGGGCTTTCATCTATGGGGTCGCACAGAGTTGGACACGACTGATGTGACTTAGCAGCAGCAGAAGCAGGAAAAATTTAAGAGATCACATACTCTTTTTTGAGTATTACTATATTCTATATAAAGAAGCATAAAAATCTACTTGTAATCCCAAAATACAGGCTAACATTGGGTTTCAGTTCAGTTCAGTCCAGTCCAGTTGCTCAGTTCAGTTCAGTTCAGTTCAGTCGCTCAGTCGTGTCCGACTCTTTGCAACCTCATGAATTGCAGCACGCCAGGCCTCCCTGTCCATCACCAACTCCTGGAGGTCACTCAGACTCACATACATCGAGTGAGTGATGCCATCCAGCCGTCTCATCCTCGGTCGTCCCCTTCTCCTCCTGCCCCCAATCCCTCCCAGCATCAGAGTCTTTTCCAATGAGTCAACTCTTCGCATGAGGTGGCCAAAGTATTGCAGTTTCAGCTTTAGCATCATTCCTTCCAAAAGAAATCCCAGGGTTGATCTCCTTCAGAATGGACTGGTTGGATCTCCTTGCAGTCCAAGGGACTCTCAAGAGTCTTCTCCAACACCACACTTCAAAAGCATCAATTCTTCAGCGCTCAGCCTTCTTCACAGTCCAACTCTCACATCCATACATGACCACAGGAAAAACCATAGCCTTGACTAGACGGACCTTTGTTGGCAAAGTAATATTTCTGCTTTTGAATATACTATCTAGGTTGGTCATAACTTTTCTTCCAAGGAGTAAGTGTCTTTTAATTTCATGGCTGCAGTCACCATCTTCAGTGATTTTGGAGCCCCCCAAAATATAGTCTGACACTGTTCCCACTGTTTCCCCATCTATTTCCACGAAGTGATGGGACCATGATCTTCGTTTTCTGAATGTTGAGCTTTAGGCCCACTTTTTCACTCTCTTCTTTCACTTTCATCAAGAGGCTTTTAGTTCCTCTTCACTTTCTGCCCTAAGGGTGGTGTGATCTGCATATCTGAGGTTATTGATATTTCTCCCAGCAATCTTGATTCCAGCTTGTGTTTCTTCCAGTCCAGCGTTTCTCATGATGTACTCTGCATATAAGTTAAATAAGCAGGGTGACAATATACAGCCTTGACATACTTCTTTTCCTATTTGGAACTAATCTGTTGTTCCATGTCCAGTTCTAACTGCTGCTTCCTGACCTGCATACAGATTTCTCAAGAAGCAGGTCAGGTGGTCTGTTATTCCCATCTCTTTTAGAATTTTCCACAGTTTATTGTGATTCACACAGTCAAAGGATTTGGCATAGTCAATAAAGCAGAAATAGATGTTTTCCTGGAACTCTCTTTCTTTTTCCATGATCCAGCAGATGCTGGCAATTTGATCTCTGGTTCCTCTGCCTTTTCTAAAACCAGCTTGGACATCAGGGAGTTCACTGTTCATGTATTGCTGAGGCCTGGCTTGGAGAATTTTGAGGATTACTAGCGTGTGAGATGAGTGCAATTGTGCGGTAGTTTGAGCATTCTTTGGCATTGCCTTTCTTTGGAATTGGAATGAAAACTGACCTTTTCCAGTCCTGTGGCCACTGCTGACTTTTCCAAATTTGCTGGCATATGGAGTGCAGCACTTTCACAGCATCATCTTACAGGATTTGAAACAGCTCAACTGGAATTCCATCACTTCCACTAGCTTTGTTCATAGTGAAACTTTCCAAGGCCCACTTGATTTCACATTCCAGGATGTTTGGCTCTAGATTAGTGATCACACCATCATGATTATCTGGGTCGTGAAAATCTTTTTGTACAGTTCTTCTGTGTATTCTTGCCACCTCTTCTTAATATCTTCTGCTTCTGTTAGGTCCATACCATTTCTGTCCTTTATTGAGCCCATCTTTGCATGAAATGTTCCCTTGGTATCTGTAATTTTCTTGAAGAGATCTCTAGTCTTTTCCATTCTGTTGTTTTCCTCTATTTCTTTGCATTGATCGCTGAAGAAGGCTTTCTTATCTCTTCTTGCTATTCTCTGGAACTCTGCATTCAGATGCTTATATCTTTCCTTTTCTCCTTTGCTTTTCACCTCTCTTCTTTTCACAGCTATTTGTAAGGCCTTCCCAGACAGCCATTTTGCTTTTTTGCATTTCTTTTCCATGGGGATGGTCTTAATCCCTGTCTCCTGTACAATGTCACGAACCTCATTCCATAGTTCATCAGGCATTCTATCTATCAGATCTAGGCCCTTAAACCTATTTCTCAGTTCTGCTGTATAATCATAAGGGATTTGATTTAGGTCATACCCAAATGGTCCAGCAGTTTCCCCTACTTTCTTCAATTTCAGTCTGAATATGGCAATAAGGAGTTCATGATCTGAGCCACAGTCAGCTCCTGGTCTTGTTTTTGTTGACTGTATAGAACTTCTCCATCTTTGGCTGCAAGAATATAATCAATCTGATCTCAGTGTTGACCATCTGGTGATGTGTAGAGTCTTCTCTTGTGTTGTTGGAAGAGGGTGTTTGCTATGACCAGTGCATTTTTTTGGCAAAACTCTATTAGTCTTTGTGCTGCTTCATTCCGCATTCCAAGGCCAAATTTGCCTGTTACTCCAGGTGTTTCTTGACTTCCTACTTTTGCATTCCAGTCCCCTATAATGAAAAGGACATCTTTTTTGGGTGTTAGTTCTAAAAGGTCTTGTAGGTCTTCATAAAACCGTTCAACTTCAGCTTCTTCAGCGTTACTGGTTGGGGCATAGACTTGGATTACGGTGATATTGAATGGTTTGCCTTGGAGACGAACAGAGATCATTCTATCGTTTTGAGATTGCATCCAAGTACTGCATTTCGGACTCTTTTGTTGACCATGATGACTACTCCATTTCTTCTGAGGGATTCCTGCCCACAGTAGTAGATATAATGGTCATCTGAGTTAAATTCACCCATTCCAGTCCATTTTAGTTCGCTGATTCTTAGAATGTCGACGTTCACTCTTGCCATCTCTTGTTTGGCTACTCCCAATTTGCCTTGATTCATGGACCTGACATTCCAGGTTCTTATGCAATATTGCTTCTTACTGCATTGGACCTTGCTTCTGTCACCAGTCACATCCACAACTGGGTATTGTTTTTGCTTTGGCTCCATCCATTCATTCTTTCTGGAGTTATTTCTCCACTGATCTCCAGTAGCATATTGGGCACCTACCGACCTGGGGAGTTCCTCTTTCAGTATCCTATCATTTTGCCTTTTCCTACTGTTCATGGGGTTCTCAAGGCAAGAATACTGAAGTTGTTTGCCATTCCCTTCTCCAGTGGACCACATTCTGTCAGACCTCTCCACCATGACCTGCCCTTCTTGGGTTGCCCCGTGGGCATGGCTTGGTTTCATTGAGTTAGACAAGGCTGTGGTCCTAGTATAATTAGATTGACTAGTTTTCTGTGAGTATGATTTCAGTGTGTCTGCCCTCTGATGCCTTCTTGCAACACCACCAGCTTACTTGGGTTTCTCTTACCTTGGGCATTGGGGTATCTCTTACCTTGGGCATGGGGTATCTCTTCAGGGCTGCTCCAGCAAAGCACAGCCACTGCTCCTTACCTTGGACAAGGGTATCTCCTTATCACCGCCCTTCCTGACCTTCAACATATGTTAGCTCCTCTAGGCCCTCCTACGCCCACGCAGCCACCGCTTCTCGGGTTGCTCCTCTGGGCTGCCTCCCCTGGCCTCAGGGTGGGGTGGCTCCTCCCGGCTGCTGCCCCTGGCCTTGGGCACGCGGTGGCATCTCCTGGCTGCCCGTGACCTCAGACATGGGGTAGCTCCTCTTGGCCGTGGCCCCTGACCTCGGACGCGGGGTAGCTCCTCTCGGTCGCCACACCTGACGTCGGACTTGGGTAGCTCCTCTCGGCCGTTCCTGCGCTGTCACAGCCTGGCACTTTCAGCCGCTGCCCCTGATCTCCGACGTGGGGTAACTCCTCTCGGCTGCGCTTAGTGCGCTGGGTTGCTCAGTCATGTCCAACTCTTTGCGACCCCATGAATTGCAGCACGCCAGGCCTCCCTGTCATCACCAACTCCCAGAGTTCACTCAGACTCATGGCCATCGAGTCAGTGATGCCATCCAGCCATCTCATCCTTTGTTGTCCCCTTCTCCTCCTGCCCCCAATCCCTCCCAACACCAGAGTCTTTTCCAATGAGTCAACTCTTCGCATGAGGTGGCCAAAGCTTTAGCATCATTCCTTCCAAAAGAAATCCCAGGGCTGATCTCCTTCAGAATGGACTGGTTGGATCTCCTTGCAGTCCAAGGGACTCTCAAGAGTCTTCTCCAACACCACACTTCAAAAGCATCAATTCTTCCGCGTTCAGCTTTCTTCACAGTCCAATTCTCACATCCATACATGATCACAGGAAAAACCATAGCCTTGACTAGACAGACCTTTGTTGGCAAAGTAATGTCTTTGCTTTTGAATATACTATCTGGGTTGGTCATAACTTTTCTTCCAAGGAGTAAGCGTCTTTTAATTTCATAGCTACAGTCACCATCTGCAATGATTTTGGAGCCCAAAAATATGAAGTCTGACACTGTTTCCACTGTTTCCCCATCTATTTACCATGAAGTGATGGGACCAGATGCCATGATCTTCATTTTCTGAATGGTGAGCTTTAAGCCAACTTTTTCACTCTCCACTTTCACTTTCATCAAAAGGCTTTTTAGTTCCTCTTCACTTTCTGCCATAAGGGTGGTGTCATCTGCATATCTGAAGTTATTGATATTTCTCCCAGCAATCTTGATTCCAGCTTGTGCTTCTTCCAAACCAGCGTTTCTCATGATGTACTCTGCATATAAGTTAAATAAGCCGGGTGACAACATACAGCCTTGATTTACTCCTTTTCCTATTTGCAACCAGTCTGTTGTTGCATGTCCAGTTCTTTTTTTCTTTCTTTCTTTCTTTATTTTAATTTTAAAATCTTTAATTCTTACATACGTTCCCAAACATGAACCCCCCTCCCACTTCCCTCCCCATAACATCTCTCTGGGTCATCCCCATGCACCAGCCCCAAGCATGCTGTATCCTGCGTCAGACATAGACTGGCGATTTGATTCTTACATGATAGTGTACGTGTAAGAATGCCATTCTCCCAAATCATCCCACCCTCTCCCTCTCCCTCTGAGTCCAAAAGTCCGTTATACACATCTGTGTCTTTTTGCTGTCTTGCATACAGGGTCGTCATTGCCATCTTTCTAAATTCCATATATATGTGTTAGTATACTGTATTGGTGTTTTTCTTTCTGGCTTACTTCACTCTGTATAATCGGCTCCAGTTTCATCCATCTCATCAGAACTGATTCAAATGTATTCCTTTTAATAGCCGAGTAATACTCCATTGTGTATATGTACCACAGCTTTCTTATCCATTCATCTGCTGATGGACATCTAGGTTGTTTCCATGTCCTGGCTATTATAAACAGTGCTGCGATGAACATTGGGGTACATGTGTCTCTTTCAATTCTGGTTTCCTCAGTGTGTATGCCCAGAAGTGGGATTGCTGGGTCATAAGGCAGTTCTATTTGCAATTTTTTAAGGAATCTCCATACTGTTCTCCATAGTGGCTGTACTAGTTTGCATTCCCACCAACAGTGTAGGAGGGTTCCCTTTTCTCCACACCCTCTCCAGCATTTATTGCTTGCAGATTTTTGGATCGCAGCCATTCTGACTGGTGTGAAGTGGTACCTCGTTGTGGTTTTGATTTGCATTTCTCTAATAATGAGTGATGTTGAGCATCTTTTCATGTGTTTGTTAGCCATCCGTATGTCTTCTTTGGAGAAATGTCTATTTAGTTCTTTGGCCCATTTTTTGATTGGGTCGTTTATTTTTCTGGAATTGAGCTGCATAAGCTGCTTGTATATTTTTGAGATTAGTTGTTTGTCAGTTGCTTCATTTGCTATTATTTTCTCCCATTCAGAAGGCTGTCTTTTCACCTTGCTTATAGTTTCCTTTGTGGTGCAGAAGCTTTTAATTTTAATTTGATCCCATTTGTTTATTTTTGCTTTTATTTCCAGAATTCTGGGAGGTGGATCATAGAGGATCCTGCTGTGATTTATGTCTGAGAGTGTTTTGCCTATGTTCTCCTCTAGGAATTTTATACTTTCTGGTCTTACATTTAGATCTTTAATCCATTTTGAGTTTATTTTTGTGTGCGGTGTTAGAAAGTGATCTAGTTTCATTCTTTTACAAGTGGTTGACCAGTTTTCCCAGCACCACTTGTTAAAGAGATTGTCTTTACTCCATTGTATATTCTTGCCTCCTTTGTCAAAGATAAGGTGTCCATATGTGTGTGGATTTATCTCTGGGCTTTCTATTTTGTTCCATTGATCTATATTTATGTCTTTGTGCCAGTACCATACTGTTTTGATGACTGTGGCTTTGTAGTAGAGCCTGAAGTCAGGCAAGCTGATTCCTCCAGTTCCATTCTTCTTTCTCAAGATTGCTTTGGCAATTCGAGGTTTTTGTATTTCCATACAAATCTTGAAATTATTTGTTCTAGTTCTGTGAAAAGTATGGCTGGTAGCTTCATAGGGATTGCATTGAATTTGTAAATTGCTTTGTGTAGTATACTCATTTTCACTATAGTGATTCTTCTGATCCATGAACATGGTATATTCCTCCATCTATTAGTGTCCTCTTTGATTTCTTTCATCAGTGTTTTATAGTTTTCTATATATAGGTCTTTAGTTTCTTTAGGTAGATATATTCCTAAGTATTTTATTCTTTTTGTTGCAATGGTGAATGGAATTGTTTCCTTAATTTCCTTTTCTACTTTCTCATTATTAGTGTATAGGAATGCAAGGGATTTCTGTGTATTGATTTTATATCCTGCAACTTTACTGTATTCACTGATTAGCTCTAGTAATTTTCTGGCGGAGTCTTTAGGGTTTTCTATGTAGAGGATTATGTCATCTGCACACAGTGAGAGTTTTACTTCTTCTTTTCCAATTTGGATTCCTTTTATTTCTTTTTCTGCTCTGATTGCTGTGGCCAAAACTTCCAGAACTATGTTGAATAGTAGCGGTGAAAGTGGGCACCCTTGTCTTGTTCCTGACTTGAGGGGAAATGCTTTCAATTTTTCACCATTGAGGATAATGTTTGCTGTGAGTTTGTCATATATAGCTTTTATTATGTTGAGGTATGTTCCTTCTATTCCTGCTTTCTGGAGAGTTTTTATCATAAATGGATGTTGAATTATGTCAAAGGCCTTCTCTGCATCTATTGAGATAATCATATGGTTTTTATTTTCCATTTGTTAATGTGGTGAATTACATTGATTGATTTGCGGATATTGAAGAATCCTTGCATCCCTGGGATAAAGCCCACTTGGTCATGGTGTATGATCTTTTTAATGTGTTGTTGGATTCTGATTGCTAGAATTTTGTTGAGGATTTTTGCATCTATGTTCATCAGTGATATTGGCCTGTAGTTTTCTTTTTTTGTGACATCTTTGTCAGGTTTTGGTATTAGGGTGATGGTGGCCTCATAGAATGAGTTTGGAAGTTTCCCTTCCTCTGCAATTTTCTGGAAGAGTTTGAGTAGGATAGGTGTTAGCTCTTCTCGAAATTTTTGGTAGAATTCAGCTGTGAAGCCATCTGGACCTGGGCTTTTGTTTGCTGGAAGATTTCTGATTGCAGTTTCAATTTCCGTGCTTGTGATGGGTCTGTTAAGATTTTCTATTTCTTCCTGGTTCAGTTTTGGAGAATTGTACTTTTCTAAGAATTTGTCCATTTCTTCCACGTTGTCCATTTTATTGGCATACAACTGCTGATAGTAGTCTCTTATGATCCTTTGTATTTCTGTGTTGTCTGTTGTGATCTCTCCATTTTCATTTCTAATTTTATTGGTTTGATTTTTCTCTCTTTGCTTCTTGATGAGTCTGGCTAATGGTTTGTCAATTTTATTTATCCTTTCAAAGAACCAGCTTTTGGCTTTGTTGATTTTTGCTATGGTCTCTTTTGTTTCTTTTGCATTTATTTCTGCCCTAATTTTAAAGATTTCTTTCCTTCTACTAACTCTGGGGTTCTCCAATTCTTCCTTTTCTAGTTGCTTTAGTTGTAGAGTTAGGTTATTTATTTGGCTTTTCTCTTGTGTCTTGAGGTATGCCTGTATTGCTATGAACTTTCCTCTTAGCACTGCTTTTATAGTGTCCCACAGGTTTTGGGTTGTTGTGTTTTCATTTTCATTAGTTTCTATGCATATTTTGATTTCTTTTTTGATTTCTTCTGTGATTTGTTGGTTATTCAGAGGTGTGTTGTTCAACCTCCATATGTTGGAATTTTTAATAGTTTTTCTCCTGTAATTGAGATCTAATCTTAATGCATTACGGTCAGAAAAGATGCTTGGAATGATTTCGATTTTTTTGAATTTATCAAGTTTAGATTTATGGCCCAGGATGTGATCTATCCTGGAGAAGGTTCCATGAGCACTTGAAAAAAGGTGAAATTCATTGTTTTGGGGTGAAATGTCCTATAAATATCAATTAGGTCTAACTGATCTAATGTATCATTTAAAGTTTGCGTTTCTTTGTTAATTTTCTGTTTAGTTGATCTGTCCATAGGTGTGAGTGGGGTATTAAAGTCTCCCACTATTATTGTGTTATTGTTGATTTCCCCTTTCATACTTGTTAGCATTTGTCTTACATATTGCGGTGCTCCTATATTAAGTGCATATATATTTATAATTGTTATATCTTCTTCTTGGATTGATCCTTTGATCATTATGTAGTGGCCTTCTTTGTCTCTTTTCACAGCTTTTGTTTTAAAATCTATTTTATCGGATATGAGTATTGCCACTCCTGCTTTCTTTTGGTCTCTATTTGTGTGGTATATCTTTTTCCAGCCCTTCACTTTCAGTCTGTATGTGTCCCTTGTTTTGAGGTGGGTCTCTTGTAAGCAGCATATAGAGGGGTCTTGTTTTTGTATCCATTTGGCCAGTCTTTGCCTTTTGTTTGGGGCATTCAACCCATTTACGTTTAAGGTAATTATTGATAAGTATGATCCCGTTACCATTTACTTTATTGTTTTGGGTTTGGGTTTATGCACTCTTTTTGTGTTTCCTGTCTAGAGAATATCCTTTAGAATTTGTTGGAGAGCTGGTTTGGTGGTGCTGAATTCTCTCAGCTTTTGCTTTTCTGTAAAGCTTTTGATTTCTCCTTCATATTTGAATGAGATCCTTGCTGGGTACATAAATCTGGGCTATAGGTTATTTTCTTTCATCACTTTAAGTATGTCTTGCCATTCCCTCCTGGCCTGAAGAGTTTCTATTGAAAGATCAGCTGTTATCCTTATGGGAATCCCCTTGTGTGTTATCTGTTGTTTTTCCCTTGCTGCTTTTAATATTTGTTCTTTGTGTTTGATCTTTGTTAATTTGATTAATATGTGTCTTGGGGTGTTTCGCCTTGGGTTTATCCTATTTGGAACTCTCTGTGTTTCTTGGACTTGGGTGATTATTTCCTTCCCCATTTTAGGGAAGTTTTCAACTATTATCTCCTCAAGGATTTTCTCATGATCTTTCTTTCTGTCTTCTTCTTCTGGGACTCCTATAATCCGAATGTTGGAGCGTTTCATATTGTCCTGGAGGTCTCTGAGATTGTCCTCATTTCTTTTAATTCGTTTTTCTTGTTTCCCCTCTGATTCATTTATTTCTACCATTCTATCTTCTATTTCACTAATCCTATCTTCTGCCTCCGTTATTCTACTATTTGTTGCCTCCAGAGTGTTTCTGATCTCAGTTATTGCGTTATTCATTATATTTTGACTCTTTTTTATTTCTTCTAGGTCCTTGTTAAACCTTTCTTGCATCTTCTCAATCCTTGTCTCTAGGCTATTTATCTGTGATTCCATTTTGATTTCAAGATTTTGGATCATTTTCACTATCAATATTCGGAATTCCTTCTCAGGTAGATTCCCTACTTCTTCCTCTTTGGTTTGGTGGGCAACTCTCCTGTTCCTTTACCTGCTGAGTATTCCTCTGTCTCTTCATCTTGGTTATATTGCTGTGTTTGGGGTGGCCTTTTTATATTCTGGTAATTTGTGGGTTTCTCTTTATTATGGAGCTTCCTCACTGTGGGTGGGGTTCTATCAGTGGCTTGTCAAGGTTTCCTGGTTAGGGAGGCTTGTGTTGGAGTTCTGGTGGGTGGAGCTGGGTTTCTTCTCTCTGGAGTGCAATGGAGTGACCAGTAATGGGATATGAGACATCAAAGGTTTTGGAATAGTTTTGAGCTGCTTGTATATTGAAGCTCAGGGGAGTGTTCCTGTGTTGCTGGAGAATTTGCGTGGTATGTCTTGATTTGGAACTTGTTGGCCCTTGGGTGGAGCTTGGTTTCAGTGTAGGTATGAAGGCATTTGATGAGCTCCTATTGCTTAATGTTCCCTGAATTCAAGCGTTCTCTAATGTTTTCAGGCTTTGGATTTAAGCCTCCTGCTTCTGGTTTTCAGTTTTATTTTTACAGTAGCCTCTAGACTTCTCCATCAATACAGCACCGATGATAAAACTTCTAGGTTAAAGATGAAAAGTTTCTCCACATTGAGGGACACTCAGAGAGGTTCACTGAGTTACAAGGAGAAGAGAAGATGGAGGGGGTAGTTAGAGGTAACTGGAATGAGATGCGGTGAGATCAAAAGAGGAGAGAGCAAGCTAGCCAGTAGTCACTTCCTAATGTGCGCTCTATAGTCTGGACCGCTCAGAGGTATTTACAGAGTTATATGGGGAAGAGGAGAGGGAGGAAGTTGACAGAGGTGGCCAGGAGGATAAGAGAGAGGAATGAGTAGGAGAGAGACAAATCCTGCCAGTAACCAGTTCCTTAGGTGTTCTCCACCGTCTGGAACACATAGAGATTCACAGAGTTGGATAGAGAAGAGATGGGGGAGAAAAGAGACAGAGGCCACCTGGTGGAGAAAAAGGAGAGTCCAGAGGAGGAGAGAGTGGTCAAGCCAGTAATCTCGCTCTCAGGCAAACTTGGGTAGTGAAGTTTGGGTTTTTAAATGTACAAAATTGACAACAAAAACCTAAGAGCAAAGATTAAAAATCTAGAGTAGAGGTTGGATTTTCAAAAATACAATATTAAAGAAAAGAAGCAGAAGGAAAAAGGAAGAAAGAAAAAAAAAGAGAGAGAGAGAAAAGAAAAAAAAAAAACCACAAGAATTATTAAAAAAAAACAAAAAACCACCATCAACCATCCAAAAACTATATTATGGTGTTTGCCTTAAAAAAAAAAAGTCTTTTTTAAAAAAATAGTAATAGTAGGTTATAGAAATAAAAATCAGAGGAGAAATAGAAGACTTAACAATTAAAAAAAGTTAGAAAAGAAAAACCAAAAAAAAAAAAAAAAAAGGAATGATTTTTAAAATAGTAAAAATATTTCTGGCCCTTCTCTGATGTTGTGGGCCATGTGGGATCACTTCCAAGGTGGTTCCCTCTGTTTAACTTCTTCTGTTTGCTGGTTTTTAGGCTCACTAGTTCAGTCGCGCTGTGGGGAGGGGGGATGCTGCAAACAAATAGCACTGTCGTGTGCACACAGTGTCTCAGCCCCGCTTGACCTGTCCCTTCTCAGGGCGCACAAACCGCTCCAGCTCTACGATGTTCAGCCGGGAACCGTCTGGGGCCAGCCCTAGGCTGCGTGCACTTCCCTGGTCCAAGCCGCTCAGGTTCGGCGCTCAGGCATCCCTCACAGGCACAGATTCGGCTGGGACTGCGCTTTGTGCCCTTCCCAGGTCCGAGTAGCTCAGGAGTTTGGTGAGCGCGATCGCCGCGACTTGTCACCTTTTCTGCCGCTGCTGCTCAGCTTTCTGGGTGGACCGCTGGCGGCCCCCGTGAGGCAGATGGTGACTGTCCAGCACCCCCAGAAGTCTTAGCAAAGGAGCCTGCTTGCAGTTAGGTAAGTAAAGTCTCTCCGGGTCTGCAATTGCCCCTTTCCAGTCCTTACGGCTCTGGCTGCCTGTCCCAGCGGGGGATGGTCTGCAGCCGGCTTTTTCCATTCCGTCCTTTGTTCTGTGCTCGGTCCTGGCGGTGTCTTATGTTCGAGCTTTTCGTGCAGTAGCTATCCCACAGTCTGGTTTGCTAGCCCAAGTTAGATCGTTCTGGTTGCGCGTGGGGCGTTCCTGCCCGATTCTTACAAAGCACTGCAGCCCGCGCCTCCCACTTCCCTGCCCTGCCCCCACTTCCCAGTGGCGGATGCAGGCATCTGTGCTGCTTTTCCGCTGGGGGTGTTACTGTTGGGCTTGTAATCTGTTGATTTTAATTATTTCTTTATTTTTCCCTTCCTGTTATGTTGCCCTCTGTGTTTCCAAGGCTCGCCACAGACTCGGCAGGGAGAGTGTTTCCTGGTGTTTGGAAACCTCTCTTCTTAAAATTCCCTTCCAGGGACAAGCTTCCCTTCCCAGGACGGAGCTCCCTCCCCACCTCCTTTGTCTCCTTTTTCATCTTTTATATTTTTTCCTACCTGTTTTTGAAGACAATGGTCTGCTTTTCTGGTTGCCTGATGTCCTCTGCCAGCCTACAGGAGTTGTTTTGTGGAGTTTGCTCGGCGTTGAAATGTTCTTTTGAGGAATTTGTGAGGGAGAAAGTGGTCTTCCCATCCTATTCCTCTGCCATCTTTACCTAGCCTCCCCATGTCCAGTTCTAACTGTTGCTTCCTGACCTGCATATAGGTTTCTCAAGAGGCAGGTCAGGTGGTCTGTATTCCCATCTTTTTCAGAATTTTCCACAGTTTATTGTGATCCACACAGTTAAAGGCTTTGGCATAGTCAATAAAGCAGAAATATATGTTTTCTGGAACTCTCTTGCTTTTTCCATGGTCCAGCGGATGTTGGCAATTTGGTCTCTGGTTCCTCTGCCTTTTCTAAAACCAGCTTGAACATCTGGAAGTTCATGGTTCACGTATTGCTGAAGCCTAGCTTGGAGAATTTTGAGCATTGCTTTACTAGAGTGTGAGATGAGTGCAATTGTATGGTAGCTTCAACATTCTTTGGCATTGCCTTTCTTTGCAATTGGAATGAAAACTGACCTTTTCCAGTCCTGTGGACACTGCTGAGTTTTCCAAATTTGCTTGCATACTGAGTGCAGCACTTGCACAGCATCATCTTTCAGGATTTGAAATAGCTCAACTGGAATTCCATTAACTCCACTAGCTTTGTTCATAATGATGCTTCCTAAGGCCCACTTGACTTCACATTCCAGGATATTTGGCTCTGGGTGAATAATCACACCATTGTGATGATCTGGATCATGAAGATCTTTTTTGTCCAGCTCTTCTGTGTATTCTTGCCACCTCTTAATATCTTCTGCTTCTGTTAGGTCCATACCATTTCTGTCCTTTTTGAGCCCATCTTTGCGTGAAATGTTCCTTTAGTATCTCTAATTTTCTTGAAGAGATCTCTAGTCTTTCCCTTTCTGTTGTTTTCCTTTATTTCTTTGCATTGATCGCTGAGGAAGGCTTTCTTATCTCTCCTTGCTATTCTTTGGAACTCTGCATTCAGATGCTTATATCTTTCCTTTCTCTTTGCTTTTTGCTTCTCTTCTTTTCACAGCTATTTGTAAGGCCTCCCCAGACAGCCATTTTGCTTTTTGCATTTCTTTTCCATGGGCATGGTCTTGATTTCTGTCTCCTGCACAATGTCACAAACCTCAGAATGTGAGGTTCTGACAGAATGTGATCCACTGGAGAAGGGAATGGCAAACAACTTCAGTATTCTTGCCTTGAGAACCCCATGAACAGTAGGAAAAGGCAAAATGATAGGATACTGAACGTGGAACTCCCCAGGTCAGTAGGTGCCCAATATGCTACTGGAGATCAGTGGAGAAATAACTCCAGAAAGAATGAAGGGATGAAGCCAAAGCAAAAACAGTACCCAGTTGTGGATGTGACTGGTAATAGAACAAGATCCGATGCTGTAAAGAGCAATATTGCATAAGAACCTGGAATGTCAGGTCCATGAATCAAGGCAAATTGGAAGTGGTCAAACAAGAGATGGCAAGGGTGAATGTTGACATTCTAGTAATCAGGGAACTAAAATGGACTGAAATGGGTGAATTTAACTCAGATGACCATTATATCTACTACTGCATGCAAGAATCCCTCAGAAGAAATGGAGTAGCCATCATGGTCAACAAAAGAGTTCGAAATGCAGTACTTGGATGCAATCTCAAAAATGACAGAATGATCTCTGTTCGTCTCCAAGGCAAACCATTCAATATCACAGTAATCCAAGTCTATGCCCCAACCAGTAATGCTGAAGAAGCTGAAATGGAACGATTCTATGAAGACCTACAAGACCTTTTAGAATTAACACCCAAAAAAGATGTCTTTTCATTATAGGGGACTGGAATGCAAAAGTAGGAAGTCAAGAAACACCTGGAGTAACAGGCAAATTTGGCCTTGGAATGCGGAATGAAGCAGCACAAAGACTAATAGAGTTTTGCCAAGAAAATGCACTGGTCATAGCAAACACCCTCTTTCAACAACACAAGAGAAGACTCTACACATGGACATCACCAGATGGTCAAATCAGATTGATATATTCTTTGCAGCCAAAGATGGAGCTCTATACAGTCAACAAAAACAAGACCAGGAGCTGACTGTGGCTCAGATCATGAACTCCTTATTGCCATATTCAGACTGAAATTGAAGAAAGTAGGGAAAACTGCTAGACCATTCAGGTATGACCTAAATCAAATCCCTTATGATTATACAGTGGAAGTGAGAAATAGATTTAAGGGACTAAAGCTGATAGATAGAGTGCCTGATGAACATTGGGTTTAGAAACACCTAAAGTCAAATTTTGTACATGAATGGCAAAAATTTACAAGGATTATGGGATATTTCCCTGTGGCTCAGATGGTAAAGAATCCACCTGCAATGCGGGAGACCTGGGTTCAATCCATGGGTTGGGAAGATTCCCTGCAGGAGAGCATGGCAACCCACTCTAGTATTCTTGCCTGGAGAATACCCATGGACAGAGGAGCCTCGCAGACTATAGTCCATTGTGGCACAAAGAATCAGACACGACTGGGCAACTAAGCACATAGTTACTAAGTGGAAACACTTTACTTGAAAAAAAATTATAAAGCTCAGATGTTCAAACTTCTCTTTTCCTTCAGATTAAAAGATAGATTTATTTATACAGCTGAAATAGGATCCTATAAGATATATTTAGTCTCCTTGACTATTCTCCAAAGATTATCAGAAATGAATAACCTGACTTATCAGATATTTTGACAGGCCCTGTATTGATTTTGAGAGTGATTTTTTTTTACATGATACTCTTAAATAGTAACCTATATAATTTATGTGACTATAAAAAATATTGCTTTATTTTAAAGTTATCCAAAAAGCTGTTCAACAATATAAGAATACAGAATACGATAGGTCTTATAAAAGTGCTTATAAGTTCTCTTCAATCATATGAATGCCTAAGTAGTTTTAATTGTCAAACTGAGTCTGAGAATACCTATGATAATAACAAATAATACTACTAATAATTTAAATATCCTGTGGAAAATACTTCACTCTTAACAGTTGATTTAAATGTCTAACATATAAAAATTCTCTAATAGTATAAGTGGAAGAATTAAGAAATTGGATACTTACTAGACCAAATGAATATTTTGATGTTAAATGTCTTAATTTGTATTAGTTCTCCACTTTTTTCTTTCTGTGCTGCCAAAATCCTAACTTCTTTTGATTAATAAGATGCTAATTCCTATGGTTCGGTAAACTTCACTAATAAATAATAAATGATAGAACATGAGCCATGTTCTGAGTCCCACAGATGTGCTGAGCCATGTTCATGGGTTTCATTCTCCTCTGTATGATGCTCCTTTTCCTTTTTTTGTGTAGCTATCAGGGCTTCCTGTCTGTCCCCCTGAGGAAATGCAATGCAATGGTCAGACTTCATCCTACTTTATCAGCAAACAATGCCCAAAGCTTAACTCAGTTGCTATTTTCTTGTTGTTATTTCTGACAAGATGAGCTCCTCTGAAATTATTTTCTTTAAGAATTTTCATCTCATATTTTACCATCTGAGTTTGAATGATGATTTTCTTGAAGTGCTAAGGTTTTTTTTTTTTAAATTTCCAGTGTTTTCTACTAAAGATTGTATACCACTTTAGAAAACATGAATTTATAAAAATATTTCAACAAATTTATGACATAAAATGAGAGCACTGATCTTTCACAAAGAAAGTTACTGAACTTGGCAGAGGTAAAACCAACAGTTAGAGATGGCTATCCTGAGGAGTGGAGACCTTCGTAACTGATGAGGTCAGGTCCTGAGAGGTTGCTCCAGCGTCCCTTCTTGGGCAACAGTCGAAATGGAGTCGAGGTCCAAGGAGACCCAGGACACTTCTCATGTTCCTAAGTGAGACCCTTTCTTAAGTGAATATAAAACCCCCTTGGTAAACATGTGTGAAGAACATTACCTTTGTGTTTGGAGTGATGGTGAAATGCAAAGCCATGGCATCAAGAATTTTTTTTCTACTTGTGTGATCAAATTTTTAGTATGTAATTATAAATAAGCTTTACTCTTGCCCTAACTAGGGGTCGACTGCTTCCTAACAAGTTACACCCAAAACTTGGCTTAAAACAAAGTTTATTACCTCATAGATATATGAGGAATTATTCCAGGAGTGGCTTTTTTAGATGCTCTGCTTCAGGGCGTCTCATGAGGTTGCAAGGAGGTTAAAGTCATCCTGAGCCCCATTAGGGAGAAACTGCTTCCAAATCCACTTCTGTGGTTATTGGCAGGATTTAGTTCCTTGTGGGCTGTTGGCCGGAGTCTCCTGCAGTCCCTTGTCCTGTGGGCCTCTACTTAGGGCAGCTCCCAACCTGGCCGATAGCTCACTCCTTCAGAGATCTAAAAAGAGGCCTATCTTTTGATCAAACAGTATCAGCAACAATAGCCATCACTTCTGCAGTATTCAACTCATTAAAATCTAGTCATTTGTTTCCACTTACACTCAAACGGTGTACGCCAGAGATAAGATCAGTGGGAGCCACCTGGGAGGCTGCCCATCACATGCGAGATACATCCACCTCCTTCCCAGATCCCCTAGATTCTCATCACATTACCACATGAGCTAAAAGTCTAGAGCCTCATTACTGAAGTCAAGTCGGGGTGGGTGCAGCTCCTGGAGCACAGGTCCTCTCCATCTGTAGACCCACAAAAACGAGTTACGTCCTGACATACAGGGATGGATCAGGCATAGGATAACCATCCTAAGACACTCCTGTTCACCAAGGGAGAACAGGGAAATGCAAAGGAATCTACATGCAGCCCACACTCAGACGGAGGGATTAGACGGGGGTCTACAGACCAGGAGGCGTCTCAGAGGCTACCTGACTCTACCTGACTACCACTCTAGTGGTAGAGGCTAGTCAGGTAGTAGAGGCTAGTGGTAGAGGCCACCACTCTACCCGACTGACCCTAAAAATAAAGGACATGAAATTTTAGAGAAATATTTTATGAAGCTTGCAGTATAGCTGACTTTTCGATATATATTGTATTGCTGTGAGTTTGTATTACAATTATTTTCTTTGACTTAGGGTAAAAATTCTTTCAGATTTTTAAGAATTTTGGAGGAAATAGTTAAAACCATTCTCTCTCCCTCTATCATGACTATAGATCTGACCACTGACTCTTAGGTTGTTTAATTTTTCCAAACTTTTCAAGATGTTTTCCTAAAATTTAATGTAACATGTTATAGCTCCATTCTGACTATTCTAGCTATATTCTGCATTTCTTCTTCAATTTATCAATATATTTTGCATTTCAAGTTATATTCCTTGATATGACATGTCTTTGAGTATGAGAATTATTCTAGTTTCTTTCTGGCACTATTGACTGAAATAGAGAAGTAGTTTTTCCACTTTATGCTATTTAAAATGAAAAAGTATGAAAGTGCAAGTTGCTCAGTTATGTACGACTTTTTGTGACCTCATGGACTATACAGTCCATGGAATTCTCCAGGCCAGAATACTGCAGTGGGTAGCCTTTCCCTTCTCCAGGGGATCTTCCCAACCCAGGGATTGAATCTAGGTTTCCCGCATTGCAAGCAGATTCCTTATCAGCTGAGCCACAAGGGAAGCCAGAAAATACTGGGGTGGGTAGTTTATCCCTTCTCCAGGGGATCTTCCTGACCCAGGAATCAAACCAGGGTCTCTTGCATTGCAGAAAGATTCTTTACCAACTGAGCTATCAGGGAAGTTACTATATATAAAGTCTATTTTTTTTTTCTTGATTACACATTTCCTCAGAATAACAGAAATGAAGAACAGTAATACAAACTAGCAATTGCAGGTAGAGCAGCTTCTACATCAATTACCCAATTACTGAATGATACAGTCTCAGATAAAGAACCTGGAAATTCTACAGAATGTGCAGTTTGAACACTTCTTTTGAATGAACAATCTGTATTGGATGCTTTGTGATACTTTGGAATCTAGCTTTATAAACATATGTAATTAATACTAAATAAAAATATCTATAAAAGTATATCCAAGAAAGAACATAGACTAGGATGTTTTAAAATTTCTGTATACTCTTAGAATGACGTCAAAATAACGAGAACAGAAACTTATTATAATCTACAGCAGTATCTATGAACTCACTGACAGAATTACCATAGTTTCAATAATGCTTCATATTTTTATTATTCTATAGTATTTCTATTCAAGAATCAATTCTTTTTTCCTTAAATAAGTAAATCTATGATTTTATGAATCATCAATCTCACTATGGAGAACAGGCCTTTCAGAGAGAACATATAAACTCAATACTAGTTTTTCTTTTTGTAAGATAACATTATATCAGTTTGTATCTTCAATGACACATGAAAGATCCAAAATCAAACTAGCAGTCTCCACAGCCACCTGCAGGCCACTAAGCTTCGCGGTAAAGCAGTCCAAGGTCAGGGTGCTGGCCGAGCCTGTGGCTTCACGGGAAAGGCAGGTTTGCGGTGGGAAGGGATGACGAGCGCTTCTTAGGAAGGACCAGCTGAGCTCCTCCTGGCTGCTGTAGAGTCCACAGCCACATCTGGAAAGCAGATCTGGCCAGTTCACAGCAGAAGGCAAATCGGCCTGAACCGACCAGAAGTGTCCATATTTGCTATCGGTAAGAATTTCACCTCCGTCGTGCTCTAAAGAGCCAGCGAGAGATTCAAGCGCACTGCAGAATGCATCAGTGATCAGCTGGAGTTCTGTCTGAGAGCATCCCTCATCTTGAAGAACGCTTTCTGGCTCATTACGGGTCTAGAGAGTAACAAAACCATTGAAGATACAGAACAGAGCAATTAGGATGACAAAAATGTTTCTGAAAAATACTTGATCAAACGCTTAGTCATACAGTACTTGGGGTTTGGCACAAGGCTAATGGGCAGGGATGGGCCAGCTGGCCATGCTAATCCATTAACCTGGTTGTTACAGTAAAAGCACCCACTACTAGTCATTTTATCAGAATGAATGACTCAGAATTAACCCCGCCATCAATTTGTTCTGAAGGATTGCCAGTAGTGGCTTTGTACAACATGAAGGACAAGGCATAATAAGTGAATCACAGGTTTCTATACACCCAGAAGGAAGCTCGTGAAGACTAACGAAGTCACAAACCAAGAACTTATTTATACTCAGTAAATGTTTGAGATTTGTTTAAAATGCAAATACGTGTGTTATAACTAAGACAAAAACCATTTAGGGACATGTATCATTTTAACCTTAATGTTTAAAAAGTAACTATTCTTCTCTTTAATTAATGACAAGGTTATATAATTTTGAATTGCTTTTGTTCCACGGTTCTAAAAAGTCTACCCTAGAAATTTCATGATAGGAAAAGTAACACATTAACAAACTCATCACTGAATGATCATTAAAAATCCATATCCTAATTACTCAAAAACAATGACCATTTTTTCCTTTCGCCCAGGAGACTGGAACCAGATATCATCTCTACTGCACATTCCCTCCCCACATTTTCAGTGCTATATTGCTTCTTCAAAAATCCTACTCAAGATACTGTCCTTCTCCAAAAGACTTTTTCCAGTTTACTCAGTTCCATTTGCAGACTATAATATTGTCTCTTCAGCATCAATAGATTGGCAATGGTTTTGTTTTTCATAATGTGCATTCTGATAACTTTTCATGAAGAAGCTTTATATTCATACAGATTTTAAGTTATTTGGGGAAGCAAGGCAGGGCATGTCTATGGAAAACATTTACACACTCGTCAATCCCAGGCATCCCAGAGACTCTGCACTCCTGACTGACCAAAGAAACAACTGCAAGGACTTGGAAAACACACAAATACCTTTTTGTAGCTACTTTCAAAGAAAGTAGGTCAGTGTTAATGAAATAATTAATAAGAAATATGATGTGTGACATTTATCTACTACTAGGATATGGAGTCTCATAGATTAATAAAAACAATTCTATTTAATAGAATTAACATTTATCATAAATGAATACCATTTAAAATTATAACAGAATCTAATAATTAGATGCTTTAATAAATGAAACTTTTTTTTCTGGAATATCCAGAATGTACTGAAGTTTTTTTGTAGAATCTCAACACTGTCATCATGAACATCAATTATTACTGTATCTTAGCAGTGGAGATCTCTAGGATGACAACTCCCATCAACAGAATACTCATTTCAATACAAATAAACGTACTTAGAAAACAGAAACAGACTCATTGATTTTGAGAAAGAGCTTATAGTTGCTGGTGGTAGTGGTAGGAAGGGATAGTTAGGGAGTTTGAGATGGACATATACACACTGCTATATTTAAAATGGATAACCAACCACCAAGGACCTGCTGTATAGCACATCGAACTCTACTAAATGTTATGTGGCAGCCTGGACGGGAAAGGAGTCTGGGGGAGAGAATAGATACATGAATATTATGGCTGAGTCCCTTTGTTGTTCTCCTGAAACTATGTCAATGTTGTATGTTAATTGGCTATACCCCAATACAAAATTAAAAAAAAAAAAAACAAAACTAGGAAAAAACCCAGAATGCTCATTTCAACAGGCAGTATATTTAGACAGTCCTCAAAGAATATGATCATCTATCTGGATTAATAATCACTGTGATAAAGATATGAGCTTATATTTTCGAGTATTATTTTCCTGAAGTGTTTTTAAATACAATATTGATTTTTCAAGACTACTGAGCAATTAAGCATTAAAGGCTCCAGAGTATTATTATCTCATAAAATGCATGTTGCTGAGAATTCAGATAATTTAGGAGGGACTACCTAACCTACCTTGTGTCTGATATATGCCACCAAATGAGTTTCAGTACAGCCACCTCCCAACAAAACATACGGGTCCTTGATTGTTAACTGCAAAGCATGCAGTGCTGTTTGGCACGTGAGCTAAAAGAGAAACAATCACCAGAATCTGATGTTGACATCAGAAACACAAAGAAATAGAGCCATGTTTTCAAGGCAACTTAGACAGGGGACTCAAGGAGCCCAAAAGAACAAAACTAGTGTCACCGAGGCTGTCATGTGATGAACACGTTTTTGGAATAATAAAAATTAGAAATGAAAGAATACTTTGGCCAGATGTTTGCTTTCATGGACTGGATTAATATCCTCCTTCATATACATTTAGCTCTTCAAATTGAGATTCACAAACACAACTGGATCAGCAGAGTGCTAATATTTCTAAAAAAAAACCCTGTATCTAAGTAAATTAGCTGTATAAATGCTATATAGAATTTATTTCAAGTTGCTATGGAAATGATCCAACCCAGCAGCAATAAAAACACACAGACCTTGAATATTTACCAGGCTACAGCCTTGAGTATCTATTCTTCCAGTCTGTGACCAGTACCATTGGGTGTCACGTTCATTGTATAAAAACTGCATGTGTTATTGCTGTTTGTGAACATCTCTGTTAAGAAGTGGATGATGGGTATAACCGGGGAACCTGTTTCTAAGTGAATTATGAGTAATTCACTAATTACTAATGCTAATTAGTAATTACTAATTACTATGCTAATTCACATTAGCATCAAGTACACAATTCAAATTAATTTCTTAAGAAAATTTCCCATCAAGGGCTTTTACATTGCTTGTAAATTACTGGAAATAATAAGAGGCAGCATATGCCAAGTTTCTATATCACAGGAAAATAAATCAGCTTACTTATAACTGCAATTCTCACATTTTGGTTGTTTTTGCTTTCTACACCACCTAGGAAAATCGTGAAGGAAAAAAGCACAGCTGACTGATGTGAAAAAAATTATAGTACCTATCTGATTCTTTAATCCCTGCCCCAGTCCCTAGATAAGGAATTCAACATTTATTACCTACCTTCAGCTCATCCCAGGCTGTGTCATTTCTGTTGCAGAGAAGCAGGCTACAGATAGTTGTTTTGTTAGGAATAAGATGAAAAAAATGTTTGCAGCCAAACTTTGCAATGCACAAATCTTTTATACTTCCATAACTACTGGGAGAGATTGAGCCCAAGGAACCAATAGGCCAAGCTCCTATTTTTTAAAAAAGTTTAGAAAACACAAAATAGATGAATAAACATGGAGTTTGCAATCATTTAAAATTACAATATCCACTCCTAGTTAATATAAAAGTCTCAAAAGCATAGCATTTAAAATATGAAATATAGGATAAAGAAATAATAAGATGCATCTTCTTAAACCTATAAATAGTATATTCTATTATTCAAATGATGTGCAAATAAAGCAGCGGTTCTTTTGATTTACAGACTTCTTTGAACATTTGTTAGAAGCAATTCTGCACTCTCCAGAAAAAGGCATGCATAATTTTGCACACATTTTCAGGAAGTCCAGGAATCCTGGAAGCCCATTCAGGGATCAGAGACCCCAAATTAACAACCACACTAATCTGAAATAAGGATGAAATGAGGAGACAGGCTATTTTTAAAGGGTGTTATTATTTTTACCTTAAAACTCACAAACTAAGCTATGCAGATAGCTGTATGGCTGAATTCCTTTGGGGCTCCGTTTAGTGAACATACAGGAATTTTTTTCTTTGCCAAACAATTGTTTGTATGTAAACAACTACCTAAAGCATGCCAAAATAAAGTATGTGAACTTATTTCATTTTGTTATTCTTTGATTATATTTTGCCCTCCCTCTTGCATAGGTAAAATACTAAAATTTTATAAAACACAAATAAATAAAAATATGAATGAAGGAGAAGTCAGGATGACTTAAAGTTTTCTAAAATCTCTAAATGTAGTAAAGTTATATAAGAAATGGCAACAAGCTTTTAAGAAGTAACAGCACTGGTTTAAAGTCTTAAGATTAAAACTGTAATTCAGCAATGCACCTCCTTGGGCCAGTTTCTTCTCGAACAAATGGAATTAAAACAATGTCTAAATATTCTTGCACCTCATGAACAATTTCACTTCTTTGAATATCCTTTCTTCTTTACTTCTGAAGTCTCAAAGAACAAGGAATACTTGAGGGATCTAAAATTTAAGAAAAAGAAACAAACCCTACATCTTGTACAACTTCAAGGGTGGAACCAACAGAAAATTTGTAAGGAAAGGCTCAGCTTTCCTGCTGCCCAGCCTCTGATGTGGAGCAAAGCACTGAACTCTTCTCGGTGGGCTTCCCCACAGGACAGTAAAGTGGGGGTGATCATGTCTATTTCACAAATCAATCAAACCAAGTCAAAAGTTAAAAATGTTTTGTAAGCCATGACAAGCTTCATAGCCACCAGTCCACCAAGTACAATAACCCCATTACTTATCCTAAATTATCCAAAAAGAGGAATTAGGTTTGAATCAGGAGGGAGAGGTAATTTCAACCTAGATAAAATGGATTAGGCCCAAACATACTTCACCTATTGTTTAATGGAGCCACAGGGGCCTGATAAGAGTTTTTCTCCCCCCTTTCTGTCTAGAAAAAGTTTCTGCCCCCAAGATTTAGGACTACAACTCCAGCTTTATGTAAAAGTGTTGGTTGCTCAGTCGTGTCCAAGTCTTTGCAACCCCATGGACTACGGCCTGTCAGGCTCCTCTGTCCATGGAATTCTCCAAGCAAGAATACTGGAGTCGGTAGCCATTCCCGACTCCAAGGAACCTTTCCAACTCAGGGATCAAACCTGAAATTATGTGGGGGAACAGAGCACAGCATGTCTATAAAAGTTTGCATTCTCCCCAATCCCAGGTACCCACTGGTAGTGCTGCAGTCTCTTGATGACACTCCTAAGCAACCAACCAATCGGCAAATATCTGGAGAATGCTTAACTTTTTGTATCTATTTGCAAGTAAAATAGGTCAGCTCATGTTCTACCACACTCTAGTTATCAGTGGAATAAAAATCAGTTGTGGGCTGGTATGGAAACCAAGTGCCCACTTACATTGTTTCTACAGAAAAATTCCTCAGTTTAAAAACTGACATCATAATATTTAATACTCAATATTCATTACTTGGCATCACCTGCTCATGAAAAGCCAGTAAATACTTAGGGATGTGGGTCTGACCCACAGCATCACTAATGAGTTCCAGAGAATGATTGCCATTATTTCTTAACAATTTCCAGGGGTTCGATACTGGCACTCACACTTCTTCTCTGATAACTTACAAAAATAGTTAACTTTAACAGTTTTACCAAAATTTATTAAACTCTTAAGTCTAACCACTTATAAACTGAAATTTATCCAAATGAAATGATTCTGATAGGTTATCAATGCAGTTAAGAGATATTGACAAGTGGCTCAAATCAGGAACTCTCTAACTTGTCATTTCTCTTTGACTCTATTAGGTGACTACCAACCTGTTTGCAATTTGCCAGGTTTGTAAAATACAGTGAAATTCTTGCCTGTTATAATTTTATATGTTAATAAATACATTATTGTTAATTCAACATTTTAGAACCCCTACTATGGACCAGGCTTGTTTTAAGCACTAAAAGTAAAAGGCAACCCCAGCTCTCAAGGAGACTAGCTGGAAATATCTGGGATATTTAATCATGTACTAGCTTTAAACAAACATACACCCTAATAATACACACATACTGTAATTAGAAACCACTGTTTAGGCAGAAGTACAGTTGATTGTTGGAGTTAGATAATACAAAGTGACTTAAGAGCTTTGTAAAACTCAAGTAGAAGAATTCTGTTTAAATTATGAGACTTTATATGACTGTAAGAATGTTAGCTTTCTCAATAATCTGTTGAATGTTTGAGGGTTAATAGCTGTAAATTATGACAGACTCTGCCGTACATTTGGGGCTGGAAAATAGCTACAAAATAGTCAACATCACTCAATTTTTAATGAGTGAACAATACAGGATCTTTTTCAGAAACAACCTTTGCCGCCAGAAATGGTACTCACACACTGTGAGGTTGGCAGCTTTTCAAATTGTTCAATATGTTAACACAACGCACACCAAGAATATCTTTGCTCAAGGGAAGTGTGATTTATTAACCATAAAGGGCAAAAACTGAGAGTGCTTTTTACCTGTCACTTTACTCAGGGGTTCCATCAGAGACACTCCAATTCTGTCTACAGCAATAACATGATGAGTTCTGAGAAACTGTTTCAAAGATGGGTGTATAACTTTTTGACACAAGACAAGATCTACACGGTCACTAACTAGTTGTTTTCCTAGGTTAAACAGCTGGTCTAGAGCTGCATTTTCAAGAGAAACTCCGTAACTGACCAACAGTGTTCCTTCTCCAGTATCAGAAAGGTCTCCGGATAAAGACACACCAAAGAGCGCCACCTTGAAGGAATCTGATTTTTTGATAGGTAGTATCTTCATCAATTGAACTTCTGATACTTCAATTAGTATTCCAGGTAACACAGCAGAATCTATAACCCTTTGCCCTTTTAAAGGCACAATTATACTCTTTCCTAAAATGATGTGCTCTTGGGCACTCTCTGGAATTGTAAGCAGAAAGGCTCTCAGAATCAGAGTACTGATATGGTCAACTTCCTTTGCGATGAGCATGCAGGCAGGTTTACTTGTTAATATGCTGCGTACCAAACTCAGGAGGATCTGGGTACTACTAAAGTCGACTGGGATTCGGCAAGCACAGACCTCAGATTTCAAGTAACTGGTGCAGAGGCTCAAAAGATGCTTATTTAACTTAATAACCGTGGTGGGTGTCAAGCCTAGTCTCTGAACATTTTCGACAAGGTTGCAGCAAAGAATGGCTGTGAATAAGCCGCCATCGCTGAAGCAGGCCACGTGATTGCGCACGGCGGCCGTCAGGACCTTTAACACGGGGGTGCTGACGGGCAGGCCGGCGAGGAGGGCGGCCGACTGGGACGTGGTGACCACGGAGCCGCCCCGGCCGTTGTGCAGCTGCTTCAGCCTGCCCGCCGGGCCGTAGCACGACGTGACGAGGCCCCTCAAGGCCGCCAGGCTGGCCCTGGTGCGCTCGCCTGTCAGGGGCTCACTTCTGCAGATCGAGGGCTTTTTAGCTTCTAAACGAGACATGTTACTGCAAGGTAATTTGTGAAGAAAGTTTTTATTTTGTTAACCAGAGTTTTCTATTCATTGTATTGTCGTGGGTTTTTAACATTTAACAAGATTATTTTTCAGGAATCAAGAGTTCGGATTTACAGCATTGTGGCTATAAAATTAAATACTGAGCTCCATGCTTATGAAGCTAATCGGTACATAATGATTGATATAATGACATTTTAGTAATTCCAAATATTTATTTTACTTCATTATTCAAATTCCTTTGTTTGCCTTCAGGCTGAGACTTTACAGACTGTTTTGCAGCCCTCTGTATAAAATACGTTCCAAGATGGACACCTAAGAAGGAAACCACAGCTACAAGAAGCCAGTTCTTTCTGATCCAACTGCTATTTTTCATCTCTTCTTTCTAGCTCAAGCTCTGACTCAGAGCTGCTTCTTTCTACAAGAAATAAAAATAAAAAATATTTTAGAGAAGTAACCTGCAAACATTTTATAATTGAAGCTTAGTAATTAAATTTAATTCTTTAATTTTTATTTTTACTTTATTTTACTTTACAATACTGTATTGGTTTTGCCATACATTGACATGAATCCACCTTAGTAATTAATTTTAATGCTCCGCTCCTTCTTTAGAAAAAGGAACTACCCACAGGTACAAATCTCCAGAAAATGAGAAACATAAATTAAGACTAAAAACATCCATTTCTTTATTCTTCAGTGAATCTCTACAAGGAAAAGTACTGGTATTTTAATAATTCTGGAATGCACAACAGTCAGGAAGCTTATAGTACACAGTTTTTTAATATGATATGCTTATAGAAAATGGTATATATATATAGTAAAACTCATAGAATCTGGTCTCGAGGTCTCAAATGTTTTTATTCTCTTGCATCAAGATCTAGTGATATTTTTTTCTCTAACTTGGAAAATAACTCTAACTTTTCTCTTGCTTAGGTCTGAATATAACTGCATTTATATCAAATCCTGTTTGTAAATAATTACGAAAATGAGATAGCTATCAGGATTCCTAATATCGAATACAGTCTACATCTAGCTGGACAAATGTGTACAACAAATTTACCAAAGAAAAAACCATGTTTAAAATATCTGGCTAAAGTCAGAGCAATCTTCTGTAGTTTTACCCTATCAGTTAATGATACTCAGTGTTGATGTCTTACAGCTAATCCACTCCCAAACTATGGCTTATGTCAATAAATACAAAAGCCAGGGAATGTGCTGGATGAGACTGGATTGGCAATCTGGCCCCAGAGAGGGTAAATAATGTAAAATGCTGCCATTTACCAAGTGTGCCAGCACTCGTACTAGTTTCCTTAATGAGGCTGGAAGAAGTGAGTGGAGGCGTAAACTTCTGATACTATAATAATGTGTGGAGATCTGTTGAGGTTTGGTGCTTTGAAGGTAAAGGTTCAACCAATTATTGGTTATTTTCAGGAATATACTAACCATGCTAACCACACAGACCGTGTTTAGCATAAATAGAACTAACTGAACTACTCAGACTATAGTCCTGCCCAGAGTAGACTATGGCACAGTACAATGCAGACTAGGAAGGTGATCTGAAGACGTGCAAAGATGTGAAGAGAACAAAGGAATGTTATGCAAAGTGTTATTTTGGTTATCACACCTCCCAATTTAGTTACAGGGCTGTAACCATGGCAACTGGGCCCAAATAAAGTGAAAGCAAGGATAGCCAGCTTTCTCATTGCAATGATAAAGCTATAGTTATCTCTTTTTACAGCACAAGGAAAAAAGTTTCTGTTCATCTCATATGAGAAAGAACCAAATAACTTAAATATTATTTCAAAGCTTATTTTAGATGCAGCAAAATCTGTGAAATACATTTAAATGCAAGCTTAGTGAAGTGACTTCCATATGTAAATTTGCATATTACAACACCTACACAAACCACAAATCTTAACAGACTGTGACCAATAAAGTGATTTACCTGGTTACTTTTCAATATATAATAGTGACATGCAACTTTTCAAAAGGGGCTAAATTGGCCCCTCTAAAAGTCTTGTGGTAGTTAGAGCAGTAACCACATCTTTTGGCTAGTATCTTTATGAGAAAGGAACAAAGTGATGGTGACTGCCAGATCATTTTCAGGATGTCAAAACTGCTAACTCATGGTCCTATGGCTTTCTCTAGACAAAATAAGGTTCAACTGAGAAAACAGGGGACATTAACACATGGCTGGCTTATAGAATAGGTTTGGAAGTGCCAATTCAGCTATTTCTTTCTTCCTAACAATGTGACCCATTATTCCTAAAGTTAACATCACATGAATGGCCCTGACTATTCCTGGACGCACTGGCCTGGCAGATGGTCTTTTTGCAGTGATGGATAACAATTAAATATTAATAATACTAACACTTCCATGACTATATTCTCAATTCAGAGCTATAAAATATGATCTAAAGAAATATAAACAGGTAAAATTTTTTCCTAAAAGGAATCAGGGTTCTTTGGAGAAATGGCTGAGGCAAGAAATAAATGAGACGAGCTAGAGACTTTTCCTGTAAAAAAGTAATAGTCATTAAAAAATGACACAGTAAACAAGTGACAAAGGATTAATCCCCAAAATATACAGCAGCTCATGCAGCTCAACACCAGAAAAACAAACAACCCAATCAAAAGGTGGGCAGAAGACCAAAACAGACATTTCTCCAAAGAGGACATAAAGATGGCCGACAAACAATGAAGAGATGAACACTGCTCAATACTAGAGAAATGCAAATCCAAGCTATATAGGGTATCACCTCACATTGGTCAGAATACAAACAATAAATGCTGGAGAGAATGTGGAGCAAAGGGACCCCTCTTGCACTGTTGGAGGGAATGTAACTTGACACAGCCACTACGGAGATCAGTATGGAGATGTCTTAAAAAACTAGGAATTGTAACTGGAAGAGATATGTGTACCCCATGTCCGTTGCAGCACTTTTTACAACAGCTAGGACATGGAAGCAGCTTAGGTGTCCATTGACAGATGAATGGATAAAGAAGTTATGGTGCATATACACAATGGGATATTACTCAGCTATAAAACATAACACATTTGAGTTAGTCTTAATGAGGTGGATGAACCTAGAGCCTGTTGTACTGAGTGAAGTTAGCTGGAAAGAGAAAGACAAATATTGTACATTAATGCATGTGTAGGGAATCTAGAAAGATGGTATTAACGAACCTATTTACAGCACAGCAATGGAGATGGACACATAGAGAACAGACTTTGGACACAGCAGGGGAAGGAGAGGGCGCAACAAATTGAGAGAAGAGCATGGAAACATATACATCACCATATATAAAACAGATAGCCAGGGGCAATTGGAAGGGAATCTAAGATGGGACAATTTAAGCATTAAAAAGAATACTGATGACAATGACTCTGATAATTCAAATTTATGCAAACTTCTGAATTCATCAAGAACAAAAACTCTCATTGCTACTAGAGCGTTAACTTGTTATTATAAAAACTGATGAAGGGAAATGGCTTCCCTGGTGGCTCAGTGGTAAAGAATCAGCCTGCAACGCAGGAGATGCAGGTTTGATCTCTGGGTTGGGAAGATCCCCTGGAGAAGGAAATGGCAATCCACTCCAGTATTCTTGCATGGAAAATTCCATGGTCAGAGGAGCCTAGTGGGCAACAGCCCATGGAGGGTTGCAAAGAGTTAGACACGACTTAGCTGCTAAACAACAACAAAGGAAAACAAAGCATATATTTGGCTTTTCCTATATAAATGCATTTTGAGGGGTAAATCAAACTCACCTGAAATTTGCCAGCCTGCTACTTCCCTGGGAGGTGGTTCTTCTTAGGACTTGTAAGAGCCAGACTGCCTGGTTCAGAGAGGTTGTCCTTACTAGGAATTTGGAAAACAGGGCTGCTTTTGATCCTGTGCCACCCCAAATGTATGAACCCAATCAGAGGTACCATAACAACCAGAACTTTGTAGTCTTTCCAGAAGTTCTGAAAGCTCATAGTACTTCAGCGTCAGTGTACCTAAGAAAAGGTCGACAGTTAAAAACAAAACAAAACAAATCCCTCTAAAATTATACCTCTAAAGCACAAACAGAATACTGCCCTCTAATAAAAGCTGCCTGTTAAAAAGTTTCTAGGTACAATACATTGCAATGTTATTTAACAAAAAGAGGTAAGTTGCAGACTTACAGGGATGGCAGAAGATCAGGCTTGGAAACATACAGGGTAACACTAAAAGTTTAGTCAGCAATTATGAATGAGCAACATCACCTGCTGGGAAAGCTGCTGGAAACTTTGGGAATACTCATGCATCAATATCATTGTCTTTATATAATTAATTTCTCTGAACCACAACAAAGTTAAATTATTCTTTAAAAAAATCTACTTGGTCACAATTTTAACAGAAGAACCAAATGGCAATCATTAAACATGCAGTGAGAATTCAGATTCTGCATTCTGATAGGATGTGAGTGATGATGTTTTCACTGAAATGTTGTCAAGCATTGGTCCCAACTATAGCAGAAGAGTTTTGGTTTGAACTCTCTGAATGCCATCTCCACATTTCTGTGCTGAGCTTCTGCATTTAGAGTGTTTACCCTTATCACTAATTAACTATACCCTGTAAGGGTTATTTCTGCTTTATTGACTATGCCAAAGCCTTTGACTGTGTGGATCACAACAAACTGTGGAAAATTCTTAAAGAGATGGGAATACAGACCACCTGACCTGCCTCTTGAGAAATCTGTATGCAGGTCAGGAAGTAATGGTTAGAGCTGGACATGGAACAACAGACTGGCTCCAAATCGGGAAAGGAGTACGTCAAGGCTGTTTATTGTTACTCTGCTTATTTAACTTACATGCAGAGTACTTCATGAGAAATGCTGGGCTGAATGAAACACAAGCTGGAATCAAGATTGCCAGGAGAAATATCAATAATCTCAGATATGCAGATGACACCACCCTTATGGCAGAAAGTGAAGAACTAAAGAGCCTCTTGATGAAAGTGAAAGAGGAGAGTGAAAAAGTTGGCTTAAAACTCAATATTCAGAAAACAAAGATCATAGCATCTGGTCCCATCACTTCATGGCAAATAGACAGGGAAACAGTGGAAACAGTGGCTGACAGTATTTTGGGGGGCTCCAAAATCTCTGCAGATGGTGACTGCAGCCATAAAATTAAAAGACGCTTACTCCTTAGAAGAAAAGTTATGACCGAATTAGACAGCATATTAAAAAGCAGAGACATTACTTTGCCAACAAAGGTCCGTCTAGTCAAAGCTATGGTTTTTCCAGTAGTCATGTATGGATGTGAGAGTTGGACTATAAAGAAAGCTGAGTGCTGAAGAATGGATGCTTTTGAACTGTGGTGTTGGAGAAGACTCTTGAGAGTCCTTCCCAAAGGAAACCAGTCCTGAATATTCATTGGAAGGACTGATGTTGAAGCTGAAACTCCAATACTTCGGCCACCTGATGCGAAGACTGACTCACTGGAAAAGACCCTGGGGCTGGGAAAGATTGAAGGCAGGAGAAGGGGACGACAGAGGATGAGATGGTTGGATGGCATAACCAACTCACTGAACATGAGTTTGAGTAAACTCCGGGAGATGGACAGGGAGGTCTGGCGTGCTGCAGTCCATGGGGTCACAAAGGGTCAGACACGCCTGAGTGACTGAACTGAACTGAACTGATAAGGGTTATTGTCAACAAAGTTTACTTGAAGAAACTAGGGCTAGGAACTTGCCTGCAGTTTCAAAGCTCGACAGTATTAAGAACAGTTTTTTGCTCTGTCTGATTTGGAAAGCATGGAGTATGGCCCAGAAGTCTGTTTCTGATGATCTGTTGGGTTTGGGGTTTTAAGTCTAGATGACCTGTAAAGACTTCTTACACTTTTTTACTCAAGGGAGTTCACTAGGCTTCAGTGATGAGCTTATACACTCATAATGCTTTGAATGGACCTGCTCTCCAAGCTCCCCTCTGGGCAATGAAGGACAATAAGGACTGTTAAGAATTAGGTTCAGTGGCATATATGTGAGTTCCATTATGAAATCGCTTATGGTAATTTTGTGTGAATATGTTTAGAAAAATGTCTGAACATAATTTTTACTTATACCTTCCCTTTTAAGGCAAGATTAAAATATAGGACTAATGAGCTACATATCTGAACTGTGTTCTGTATGTACATATTGAAAATAAATAAGGCTTAGAGTTATGCCTATGTACATATATTATTCCCAGCATTAGAAACGATTTCTCCACAGGGTACAAATTCACATTTCGTAAGGACTTTTTTCCTAACTTAAACAAACTGCTAGGGAAATCATGGCCTGCTTTGTAACTGCGAGCATTTTTGGCCCTCTCCCTGCCCTCAAGGGCTTTGGCATTCCATATGCTTTTTTGCAACCTTTAGGGCCATGCCTTTTACTGTCATACTCATGTTCTAATCTTTGGAGAAAGTAAATCACAAATAAACTGTATCATGATTACATTTCCTTGTGGAGCCCACTGTCCCAAAGCCTTTGGGGCATTTGAGATTTGAGGAACAATAACACCTCTGAGGGAGGCCCTGGGTGACCAGGAATAATGAGGGAAGAGCTTGAATAAGACTTACTTCTGAGATGGAAGGAGGGACTTGAGGCTGTGCCAAAGTCAATGGTCTGTGTTGACAGCTGGCATTTTTATTCACAAAAAACCTTGAATTAAAAGGATCAGGATATACTGTCCTTTCACATCCAGTCTCAATACTTAAGGTGACTTTAAGCATCTCCAACTCTGTCCCTTCTGACATGAGCTTGTCAAGTCACAGCTCTTTTCGTAGACAGCACCTCTGCCCCTGTTTACTTCTCAGGATCATTAACATATCATCATATTTGTCACTTTTTCCTGAGTTTTGAACTTTTAGGAAAACAGCTTATAGAAAAGACTCATTTGGAACGGTGGTGGTGGTGGTTTAGTTGCTAAGTCATGTCTGACTCTTGCAACCCCATGAACTGTAGCCCACCAGGCTCCTTTGTCCATGGGATTTTCCAGGCAAAAATACTGGAGTGGGCTGCCATTCCCTTCTCCATGTTTGGAATGAAAGAATATAACAAAAAAGCTGAGATGAATAACTCAATAACCAAAATTCAGAATAAATCAAGGTCCAAACTATAACAGCAATGTATGTGGACTGTGGTTCTATTCCCATCACAGTATGAAATGTGATGTGCTAGGAACCCTCCTCAGATTAGGATCAAGGTGGCTCCCTGTACTCGACGTCTCTTTGGGTCTTCCCTGGGTTAGGGACAAGGTGCCCCATTCTGTTTATATTGCGTTTAACAGGCGAGTATCCTCTTCCACTAGAATCAGTGCATCTTTTTCTAGATTTAGGTTTAGTTCAGCCTTGGAATTAGTATCTATTTTGGCTGAAATATCATTATTTGCCAAATGATCACTGAGGCCCAGTAACAGCACTTCCTGATTTAATAATTAATGCTTTAATATTTGCTCAACACCTACATGCAGCCATTTCCTCATATTCTCTGCGTCTCATATATTGGTTTGGCTAATGGAGGTGAAAAAGCAGGTAACTGACTTCCAGTGATTATTCTGTTGTCCTTTGTGAGGCTTGGGAGATGATAAGGATCAGAATGACAGGGCATTTTACTTTACAAAGTACTTTTAGAGTCTTCACATTTAAATCCACATAAACATGCTGAGTATCACACCATCTCCAGCAAGTAAGATAGACTCACAATGGCACAGCAATCTTCACCTACTTCATTTCTTTTACTTAGCATCTTTCCAGCATTTTATATATATTGTTGCTTGAATAAATCACATACCAGGGCAGACACGTTAGACTTTACTAAATAAGGTTCCTTGCTAGTTGTAAGAAAAAGACAACAAAGTAGTTACTGAAGTAATGTGTCCCTTATTGTTCTCATATCTTCTTGTGGGGCTTTTATTTATTTATTTTTTTGCTTGTCTTTTTTCTTTTTATTTTACTTTACAATACTGTTGTTTCTTTCTTTTTTTTTTTATTTACTTATTTTTAGTTTTTTATTTTTTAAATTTGTGGGGCTTTTAAATACAATCAAATATACTAGGAGTATACAATTTTGATTTAATCCATTTTTTTCTTCTAAAGTCTTTTTGTGGAATATTTTCAAAATGAAACTTAGTATCACTGCCCTTTTCTAAAAACTATAACACAGGCTTACTTTTTAAAGTTAGAAAATGCAGTAATAAGAAAGCTAAAAAAATCTGTCATCTTTTTGGTTTTAACAAAAATGTGATTGCAATATACACTCTTTTTGTAATCTCTTCTCCCTGCAATAATATAAATCTTCATTATGATTTTTAGTAGTTATATAGCTTTTATGGCGATATCCTAATTTAACAGATCACTGATTGATAGAAATCTGAGATTTTTTTCAGTGTTTTATTGCTAAACATGCTAAGTACCCTTGTAAATCCTCCAGAGTCCATGCTATAGCCTCTCTATGCTGCTTCTCAGGATAATACAAAGTCTTACTAGAATTCCTAACAATTAACTCATTTTTCAAATGAATTTAACAAGAAGGTTTTTAAAACTTTCACTTTGGTTCACAGTGCTGAGCAGCAGGGAGACAGGGAGTTCCAACTTGGGGATGGAAAATGAAGCTGGATACAGCTTTTCTTGAGATGGCCCTTCCCTCAAAACATTTGGCAACGAGTTATTCCAAGTGGTGTGGAACTACTTTATGGACAGAAGAGATTCCTAAGTCTGAAGCAAGATTTTCTCAAGAATATGCTCAAAATGATCACATTTGCTGGGCAAAAACAGGCTGGCTTCTAAAATGAGTTAGTACGTCTTCATTCACAGAGTGTTTCAAGTCTGCCTGGATTAAAGCAGCGACACAAACCACAGCAAGAAGACGTCTTCCCTCTCCTTACCCTCCTCCAGTCTACCTGCCACTGCCCGTATCTTTCCTGGGTCCTCTCTAAACACGCTCCTAAGAAAAACAAATGAAAACAGAAGGTGTGGGGCTAGTTTACAAAGATGGAGGAAACGAAGAAAAGGAAAAGAGATTAGTAAATTTTACATGAGTAAACAGAAAGTAGATATTTATGGTTTTATCCATTGAAATGCCTCTCTTAAGTACAGAAAATGTTTATAGGCCATTGACACAGATGCTTTCTTATATCCTTCTTTCCAAAACAAATACTTTTCATTATTCAAAGTTTCCTGTTTTTTCTTTTTGTTTCCATAGCAATTTTATGAGACCAGTTTATATATGAGGAAACACTAAGTGATTCTAAAATTATTGGCAGTTAATTGTGGCACTCATCTTGCAGTTTGGAGTCCTAAAGTCTAGGCTGGTATTCTTAATGGCAATTTTCGAAAGTTGAGTATTAGTATCTCAGCTTTGGCAAGAGTCAATCAGAATTGCCAGTGCATAATGATGTGTGCCGAGAACGTTCTGGGTGCATGCTGCATAGCTGTGTGGGTGGCTGAGGTCAGGCTCCCCAGTGCATTACACCTGGCATGTCTTTATTCTCACAGCGGGGTACACTACAGGCTAACAGGTCTTGTGCCACTCGGTCCAAAAGGAGAGGGCAAACAAGCCCATATCCTCCAAACACACACCCATGATCTACTAATGCATGAGTGGAGCTAATTTTAGCTCCTTTTTTTTTTTTTTAAGCTCAGTTCTTAGTGCAGAATAAATAGAGATTAATGAGCAGAATGCAGAAAAGCTGGTTACATCTCTGCCCCACTAAAATATCATAATCTTTTTTACTGCATAGAACTGATCAGTAAGGGCAAAAAAAGCACTTAATCCTAAACAACCTGGCTCTGGCTATCAGATTACTCTTTGTATGCACGCAGTTAAAACCACAGTGCTTCGCTATCCATTAGGCCTACAATAACCCGGATGCAGACAATGCGGGGAAGGCTCTCATTCTGCCTACTGGGCTTGCGGGGTGCCATCTGCTGGCCTCTTGAACACAGTGTAAGATAGATTTTTAACGTCTTCATCTGGCTCCATTTAAAGTATTTGGAAAAAAAAAAAAAAACGTTTAAAACATTTTAAAAAATTGCTGAATGTAATTTAAACATGAATAGAACACTAAATGGAAAGTTGAACAATTAATTAACCCAACTCTTGTGGCTGTGATATTTCATTAAATTTACTGGAATTGTATAATGCCTTTTCTTCTGGCGTGACAAATGTTGATTTTAAGTATCTGTGAATTCCTCATTCCTGAAATCTAATTACTGACCCTGAAAGTAGTTCTTTTTATCCTCAATTTTAATACAACAGTTCACATTTTGGCAATTTTGTGTACACGTTAGAAAGGACTGCATGGTGTCTTCAGGCCTATTGAACTGACTGACTGGTATGCCAAACAGAACAAGAGTTTCTTTTTTTTCCCCCTTTTCTAACTACATCACCTAAAATAACAGTTTTGCTGAACTTTTCCAGTCTTGTCAAAACACAGACAACAAAAAAATTACTGTCAATTCTTGATTAACTGAGTGGACCATGTGTGTTAGTCACTTGGTCCTGTCCTGAGTATTTGTGACCCCATGGATTGTAGCCCGCCAGGGTCTTCTGTCCATGGAATTCTCCAGGCAAGAACAGAGGAGTGGGTTGCCATTCCCTTCTCCAGGGGATCTTCTCAACCTGACCCAGGGATCAAACCCAAGTCTCCCTCATTGCAGGCAGATTCTTTACTGTCTGAGCCACTAGGAAGCTTACAGAAAAATAATGGAATGCTTCATGAATTTGCCTATCATCCTTGCACAGGGGCCATGCTAATCTTCTCTGTATCGTTCCAATTTTAGTCTATGTACTGCCGAACCTGAGCTCTAAGTTTCCTTTCTGCAAAATCTTACCCCTACTTTGACCAGCAGGCAGTAACTGGGCAGAATCAGCTGACCAGCACAGCCTGGTCTGGAGCGGGTCACGAGCAGGCACAGAGCATGGTGAAGGCGTAAGCATTTTACAATCTCTGATATCCTCTACTCCATTACTGTGAATTCAGTGTCTTTATAAATAAGTAGTATTCTGGAAGCCTCGCAAGTTTTATATGGGAGCTTTAACTGTCCACAAACTAAAATTTGAACAGCAAGTGAATAATTAGCAACTAACAAGGAAAAGCCGATCAGCTCTCTGGCAGGCCGTGGCTTATCAAAAAGGTGTGGAGAGCCGTTATAAAATTTAGAGTTGTCTGAGAATCTTTCCAGCCCCTTTCCCATCTTTACACCTGCCATTTGACATGGAAGCTGGTGGGGAGTTACTGAAGACAGTGGACTGGGCTCTTAGTGCTGCAGCAATGCCTTTATGTTCCCCTGGCCAGCTCTGAATCTCAAAAGGGTTGGTTTCTGTCCTCACCATTTCTGAGATTTCTATTTCACTCTCCACCTTGGTTTCTGTAGATAAACTACTGGCCAGAGGACACTGTGGCTACTGGGTCTGAGCCCCTCTGCTTCCCGCTCCCATGTGGTAAAACGTCCGTCTCAGCTCCCATTTTCACGTCCTTCCTCTCTGAGGACCAGACACTTCTGGTCAGTCAGTCCCACCTGCCACGTGTCTTCAGGGTCCCAACTCCATCACCCCCCGCCCCAACTTTTACTTTCCATCTCCCACTTGGAATTGGTCTTCCTCCTTGGCAAAACTGTTTTTCTCCACTGAAAAAAACCAAAAGCAAATTCCCTAAAGCCACTGCCCTTTACCGGCCCTTCCTTCCAGTTACTAGACACTGATTCCTTTCAAATAACACATTTCTAGAGCCAATCTCCACTTCCACCTTCACACCCAAGTAATTTGCTTTTGTTCCACTCTCCATGGAAACCATCTGACTATAAAGATCACGAATCTCTCCCTATAATCTCTCTGCAGCACTTTTGATGAGTTCTTGAAACTCTTTAAGTACCTGAGGCTCATCTGATCCTTCTCGGTCTCCTTTAATGGTCCCTTGGTTTCCATCCACCTGTTCACTCTTCTCAAAGCTCTGTCCTTGGCTGTCTTCTCCCTCTGTTCATTTCCGGGTGTCCTCATTCACACCCAAAGCTTCTACTTTAGCACATCCATCAGTGACTCCCATGCCTTCATTTCCAGCTTAGTCCCACATATCTCATGCTGCTATTCCCCACAAGTGTCTAAACTCATCTCATATAAAAATGAATCCTCTTTCCTTCCCAAATTGCTGTTTCTCCTCTACCACACTGTTCGATTAAAAAGTCTGAATACAGTGGATTCTGCTGTTTCTTAAACTCCCCATCAAGTCAGTCACCCAATTCTCCATTTGATCTGACATTTCTTTTGCACAATTTCTCCCCACTGCCATAGTCCAGACCCTCATTACCTCACTTGCTTCTAGTCCAATGGTTCTCACTGTGGTTCCTTCGCCACTGGCAGTAGCATCACCTGGGAATTTATCAGCAATGTAAACTCTTGGGCTGCCCCGGACCTACTGAATCAGAACTCTACACTGGGATCCAGTAATCTGTGTTTCAACAAATTCCTTAGGTAATTCTGAAGCTTAAGTCTGAAAACCACTATTCCATTCTCTACCCTCTTAACACTGCCATCGTGGTGAAAACAACAACAGATACAGTTCTGTTGCTCAGAAGCCTTCAATGACATTTTTGACTAAAAGGTGAAACCTACACTTCTTTGTACTGCACAAAAGATGGGATCTAGTTCCTGCCTATCAGTTTCCAGAAGGTAAAGTATAACACATCATCTTAGTAAGAATGCACTGTTGTGTAGTGACTAAGTGGACAAGCTGTGGAATCCTACTGCCTGGGCTTTCCTCTGCCTTATTACAGTACAGCTGTCTGTGACCCTGGATGATTCCTTAACCTCACAATGCTTCAGGGACATCATCCATAAAATGAGAATAACACTGACAGCCATATCACAGGGTGGTTGTGCAGTTATCACATACCTGGCACTCAGGCTGGACTGTTACTAGATTCCAGGATGTTACAGAAAAGGTTAACAGGCTCCAAAAGTGAGGGCCAGGAAAGTTCATCATGAAGGAAAGAAGGAAACTCAAGGACGAAGCAAAACAGCAAAGACAGGGTGATACATTCATATTTGTTTCTCTGACAACAATTAATGAAGTTAATGGTGCTAAGTGATTAAATATGAGGGTCCCAATATAATGATGCTTTGAGTAATGATGGAAATAAAATTCTAACCTCCCCAACTAGGTATGATCTTAGGCAAAAAGACTTTATTTCTTGCCTCAGTTTCATAGTCTGTAACATGGTGCTATATAATGAGAATTCCTATGTATTTACCTATGTAAATATTTACTCTTTATCCAGTATCTGATATGTGAGCATTCAATACAGGGCAGCAATTATTCTTACTGTATGTACAATATCTTCAATATAAATCAGATATAAAAACAGGCACTTCTGGAGACTCCTGTTTGATCCAAGCTCCTGGGAGTGTGGAGACAGATCTAAGTCTCAGGACTGACTGGGGGAAGAGTTGAAGTTATGCCCTTTTTCGGGAACAGTGGTTATCCAGTGACTGATCACTGCAGGGATATAGTCTTGACCCTTCCCTCCAACTTGGGACAACTCTCAGAGTTACGGTGAGACTTGGCAGACACTCTCCTTGGGACCATTCTGCAGCTCAACTTTTTCTACCCACCATTCTACCTCCTTTCTTCCTTGGTAAGATCCAAAAAGTACTAATAAATGTCCTGGTCATAAATCTCCTGAGGTCTACTTCCCAGGGAACCCCATCAAGGACAATCTGGAAACATCTTGTTCGTTTATCAATTTACTTGTTGACTGTTGCCCCTCCCATCATTAAATAGAACGTCAACGTGGTCAGGGCCATGCTCGTTTTGGCCACTTCTGTATCTGCTAACTAGGCAGTGTGACAAATACGAATATGAACTGCCGGTGTTAATGAATGCATCAATGAAACTGAGGGTATAGCAAGCCTCTGAAACACTAACAGGACGTGAGCCTGATCTGACCTCAGGAGGCCTCCATCTCAATAGGGTTTCTCCATGCCCAGAATGTCCAAAGCGCCAAGTCCTGCTTCTGCCGTCCAAGCTGGTACTGCCACATGGTGCGGAGTGCTCCCATCAGAGGGCGGCTCTCCAGGCAGACACAGGTCTCAGAGCCAGGGCATTCGGAGCCTTCCCTCGGGCGCCTTCTCCGTCTACGTTCTGGTGCAGCCGCTCGGATCCGAGGGAGGATAGTGCATGTTATACTCTGAGCCCATATCTCCAAACCGACCGAGAGAACAAGTCCACCACAGTAATGCAAAGGCAAGAAGGGAGTTTATTTCTAGCGCGCTAGGGCACAAGTCTCAACCAGCACAGTGGAATCCAACAAGAGCCCTGAACAAAGGATTATGGCGGCTTATATACAGGCAGCTCTTTGTCTCAGTTACAGGGGTAGCTGGTGTTACACGATCGGCTAGGCAGGATGAGCACATGCCCTGTCTCTTTCTGGTTGGTGTGTGTAGGAAGTCTTCCTAATTTGGTCAAGGAATGTTGTTAAGGAAACGTAACTCAGGTCCTGGGCTTAGTGTACCTCACTGAACTTGTCATAGCCAGGGTTTGGCCCCTAACATTCCCCCGTCCTTAGATCATATAGAGGAATCTTCCTCTTGGTTTTGAGACACAGCTTGATATTGTTGCCGAAGCACAAATAGCTGTACTGTGTTTATACGTTCTTTTACAAAGGCTATAAGTCTACTGATAATACAGGGACCAAAAGCAAGCATCAGTAGAAGCACTAGCAGGGGCCCCAGCAACGTGGAGATTAGAGTGGTCAACCAAGGGGACTGCTGAAACCAGGACTCGAACCACCCCTGTTGGGCCTCACGTTCTCGTTTGCGTTGGGCTAGTACCTCTCTCACTTTGGCCATAGATTCTCTGACTATTCCTGTGTGATCAGCATAGAAACAACATTCTTCTCCTAGGGCAGCACAGAGTCCCCCTTGTTGTAGAAAAAGCAGATCTAATCCTCTTCTATTTTGCAGAACTACTTCAGATAGGGAAGTCAAAGACGATTCTAAATGACTGATGGATTGCTCTATACGGGTGATGTCCTCATCTATGGCCGCTCTCAGGGAGTTAAATCCCTGGCTTTGCAGGGACAGGGCTGTTATTCCTGTTCCGGCCCTGGCTATTTCAAGACCGAACATAGTTGCTATAGTTATGGTAGTAATAGGTTCTCTCTTAACTCTGTAAGTTCTTTCTTGAGAACTTAAGGTCAACCTTTGGGCCCAGTAATCATATATTGTTTCTTCTGGTCGGTACAGAATTTTTGGCACGACTGCTACCATAACACAGAATTCTTCTTTGGGGTCAAAGATTGAGCTGTGTACGCATGGAGTCAGCCCCGTGTGTGAACAGACCCACCATCCTTCCATCTGTGGTATTAGCCACCTGGCTATGGGCAAGTCCGTAGGCTCAACGACATGCGCACACAGTGGAGACCTCCCTGATAATATCTCGCCCATACATAACCCTTTTCCCCATACCTCTCTCATTGTAAGGCCTACTTTTCGTTCTCCCCATCGACATTGGGGAGGATCGGTGCCGTTGGCCAGGTCGTAAGAGGCATTGAGGCCTACTGCCTCGTAATAAGGGGGAATTAAGTTGTAACATAACCAACAGGATTTAGTTGCCTCAGGATGGGTCTGATTTAAGGTAGCATAAGCTGCCTTTACCAATTTCCATAGTGGATCTGTATGTCCGAGTTTAACAAGGAGGCCTGCCTCTGGGTCTTCTGTTGGTCTCTGTGATATAGGTAGGGAGGTTGTCGGGTAGGGAGTTACATCAATTTTTTCCATTGGGTTGGGACCTATACTGTGTATCTGCGTTGGCTCTAGAATCTGGCTTATAACTATAATTCCCCCGTAAATGTATGCGCCTCCCACCGTTCTTGTCTGTATTCCCCAGGAGAGGCCAGAAATCCAAGCCCCCTCTTTTTTTGCTTTTTCCTGATTGAACCTTATCTTAACCTGTGCATAGTTACAACTCTCTTCACATTCAAAAGTTGGGTCCCCAAGGGCTTTGGGGGTGGGCTTTGCGAACGAGAAGTTAAGTAGGTCCTGATTTCTTACCTCCCAGCGCCGAGGCCCATCATTAGAAGTAACACAATCTCATGATTTACAAAAATAATCTTGTGCCCCCCCACAAGTCTGCCAGTTGGTCCTCTGGTGGCCCGGGCATGCCCAGAACCCCTGTATCCGGAGGAAACCCCTAGCCCAAGGCACATTTACCACCGGCTTTAAGTCAAAATATAGGTCTGGCCACCAGGTGTTCGGAGGATGTACTTCTGTAGTTAAGTTGAGCACCTCTCGTGTTTGTCCGTCTTGAAGCTTCCAGGTGATTTTGGCCAGCTGGTGCGGGTTGCTATGGGTGGCTCCAGGGCCGAGGAGGATGGTCACTAACAGGACAGTCAGGATGACTTGTCTGGATCCCGTCAGCGGATGAGCTTCATCTTGAAGAGGTTTGAAGGGTGCGGCATTACTTCCCATTCTTTTTGGGCCCTTTCTTGCTCCCCTGGAGTGGCTTGGTGTACGTGGTTGCAGTGCACCCACGGCCCAATACCGTCGACCTTTAGGGCAGTTGGGGTGGTAAGAACAACAACATAAGGACCCTTCCATCTGGGTTCTAGTGCCTTGGTTTGGTGCCTTTTGACCCATACCCAATCTCCAGGGCCAATGTTATGCGAGGGGACAGTTCCCTTATTCTGACTTACATGTAGTTCCCGGAGCAGTTTCCAAACACGGGAATGCACCTTACTTAAGGCCATCAAGGCCTCTTGGAATTGTCCCAACGTGGGAGGTGGTAGTTTCTTCCTTTCAAAGATTGGACATACAGGGGGAGGTCTCCCATATAGAATTTCGAATGGGGTCAGATTAAGTTGATAAGGAGTATTACGCTCATGGAAGAGGGCGAAGGGAAGGAGGGTCACCCAGTCCCTGCCAGTCTCTATAGCCAATTTAGTTACAGTTTCTTTTAGGGTCCGATTCATTCTTTCAACTTGCCCTGAGCTCTGTGGACTGTATTCACAATGTAATTTCCATTTCGTCCCCAGGGCTAGGGCAAGGCTCTGAACTATTTGACTCACGAAAGCAGGTCCATTATCAGAGCCAATGGTCACCGGCAGGCCAAACCTGGGAACTATTTCTTCTAAAATCTTTTTCGCCACTATCATCGCGGCTTCTCCCTTTGTAGGAAAAGCCTCTACCCACCCTGAGAAGGTATCTACCAAGACTAACAAGTACCGGTAACCATACTTGCCTGGCCTTACCTCAGTGAAATCTATTTCCCAGTGTTGCCCTGGTCCTTCTCCCTGATACCTCAGTCCTGCGTGTTGTCCTTTCCCTGGTCTCATTTGTTGACATGCCTTACAAGCATGTACTATGTTCCTCATAGTTGTTTGGTGCCGGGGGAATCGCAGGTGCGCAGTTTGAAAGAGCATCAGAGTCTTTTTTTCTCCCAGATGAGTAGTCAAGTGTAAATGTTCACATAGTTGCCGTCCCAACTGAGTGGGGAGTATCAAGTAGTCATCTGAGTCTCGGTACCATCCATCTTCACCTTTTTGGAGGTTGGTGTTTTCTTGAATCGAAGTAAGGTCTGAGGATGAATACTCAGGGGTCGGGGGCAAAGTTCCCATACCTGGAGGTGGAAGTTCGATAGTCAACACAGGGGTGATGTAATCTTCATCAGCTACCCTTCGAGCTGCCAGGTCTGCGGCCTGATTCCCTCGTGCCGTGGGGCTGTCACCCTTCTGGTGTCCAGGTACGTGTACTATTGACACAGCCCGAGGCATCTGCACAGCCTCCAAAAGTCTACGGATTTCAGGCAAATTTTTAATTTCTTTCCCTTCAGCTGTCAAAAACCCCTGTTCCCGATATATTGGGCCCTGGATGTGTACCATGCCAAAGGCATAGCGACTGTCAGTGAGAATGGTTATTCTCTTTCCTTCGGCTCTCTCTAGTGCTTGAATTAAGGCAATTAATTCTGCCTTTTGTGCAGAGGTATCTGGGGGAAGGGCCTCAGCCCATATGGTCTGTCCAGAGTCATCTACTACTGTGGCTCCCGCCCGTCTCTGTCCATCTTTTACATAACTGCTTCCATCTGTAAACCATATTAGCTCACTGTTATCCAGTGGCGTATCTGTTAAGTCTTTTCATATTGCTGTTACCCCGGCCAGTATTTCATCACAATTGTGGAGGGGGCTATCTCCCTCCGGATTGGGCAAAAGAGTAGCCGGATTAAGAGCACAGGGCGTTTGGAAATGTATCCGTGGGGTGTCAAGCAGCACAGCCTGATAGTGCATCAGGCAGGCATTAGAAATCCATTTACCTGGGGGTTGCTTTAAAACTCTCTCTATGGCATGAGGAGTGTAGACCAAGAGTCTCTGTCCATAAATCAGTTTATCAGCATTGCAGACTAAGAGAGCAGTGGCCACGATGATATGGAGGCAAGGTGGCCATCCGGCTGCCACTGGGTCCAGCCTCTTGGAAAGGTAAGCTACAGGTCGCTTCCATGGTCCCCATTTCTGTGTTAGTACCCCTTTCCCTATCCCCCGCTTTTCATCTGCAAATAATTGGAAAGGCTTAGATGGATCAGGGAGGGCAAGGGCAGGAGCTTCCAGCAAGGCTCGCCTGAGCTCTTGGAAGGCCTTCTTCATTGGCTCAGTCCATTTCCAATCCTTGTTTTCTTTGCTCCCTTCATATAGGGGCCTAGCCTTTTCTGCAAACCCCAAGACCCACAACCGGCAATATCCCACAGTTCCAAGAAATTCTCTCACTTGCCTAGGGTTAGCTGGCTCAGGGATCTGGAGGATGGTTTCTTTCATGGCCTGTGTTAGCCACCTCTGGCCCTGTTTTACCTTATAACCGAGGTATGTAACCTCTTGCTTGGCAATCTGGGCCTTTTTGGCACTGGCCCTGTAACCCAAAGTCCCCAAAGTCCCCAAAGTTTCAAGAAGATCACCTGTTGCCTCTTGGCAATCTTTCTCTGTAGCCGCTGCCAGCATGAGGTCATCAACATACTGTAATAAAACAATGGTAGGGTGCTCAACCCGATACTCATGGAGGTCTTCGTCCAGAGCCTCATTAAATAACGTGGGCGAATTTTTGAAACCCTGTGGTAAGTGAGTCCATGTCAGCTGTACAGGGGTCTGGCCACCGTCTTCTTGCCATTCGAAGGCAAAGATCTCTTGGCTCGTGGGGGCAAGAGGCAAACTGAAAAAGGCATCTTTTAAATCTAAAACAGTATACCAAATGTAGTTTGGAGGCAAGTTGCTTAGCAGAGTATAAGGGTTAGGAACCGAAGGATGAATGTCACTCAGCCGTTTGTTGACTTCTCGTAGATCTTGAACCGGTCTAAAATCAGTCCCCCTAGGCTTTTTCACAGGCAACAGAGGAGTGTTCCATGGGGACTGGCGCCTTTTTAGGACCCCTGCTTCTATGAGGCGTTGTATGAGGTGTGATTCCTTGTTGAGCCTCTTGACTCATGGGATACTGCCGTACCCTCACCAGGAAAGCATTGGCCTTTAGTTCCACAACGATAGGGGGCCTCTGTTTGGCTAGTCCCATTCCTGCCGTTTCAGCCCAGGCCTAAGGGTATCTTTGAACCCATGGTTGTACTTCGGGGCTTATTGTCACTGGGGTCTCTGGCAAATATAGCTTGTATTCATCTTTCAATGCCAGAGACAGGACCTGAAGAGGATGTCCGGTCCCATCTAAGACCGACACTTGTCCGTGGTCGAAATGAATTTGGGCATTCACTTTAGACAGTAAATCTCTTCCTAGCAAGGGTGCGGGACACTCGGGTATCACCAAAAAAGAGTGGGTTACCTGGTGGGCCCCCAAGTTCACATGCCGTTTTGTAGTCCATCCATATCGTTTAGTCCCGGTTGCTCCCTGTACCCAGCTACTTTTTTTAGACATAGGTCCATCGTTTTGGTTTAAGACTGAGTATTGGGCTCCCGTGTCTACCATGAAGCCAACAGGTTTCTCCTCCACATTTATGGTTACCCAGGACTCGGGGAGGGGCTTCGAGCCCTGACCCCCCTAGTCACTATCCTCTCCCGCGTAGAGGATATGACTTTCTGGAGAAGGGGTCTCGTTCTTGGGGGTTCTGGGCCTCTCTTTCAGATTTTTCTTGGGGCATTTATGTTTCCAATGTCCAAACTCTTTACAAAATGCACATTGGTTTTTCTCAAGCTTACGCCTTGTTGTTTTTTCTTCAATTTTTGAGTCCATCTTTTTTCCTTTTTGGAACCTGTTTTTGTTTTCAATCCCAGCAAAAAATATCTGGGCCAGTTCCTTTTGATTTTTACAGTTTTCTTCAGCTCTAAATTCTCTTTCTTCTCATCTAATACGGTCTTCTCTCTCCTCTGGGGTCTCTTTATGATTAAAAACTCTCTCGGCTGCCCTCACTAGATCCTGCAGGGATTGTTCACTTAACCTCTCCATCTTTTGCAACTTTCTTCTAATATCGGGGGCTGCTTGATTTACAAACACTAACATAACTGCCGCTCATGACTCATCTGCCTGTGGGTCCATAGGGGTATACTGTCTAAAAGCTTCCATTATCCTTTCAAGGAAGGCTGCTGGACTCTCATTTGGCTCCTGCCTCACTGAATTTTGGCCAAATTTGTTGGCTTCCTGGTGGCCGCTCTAAGGCCAGCCATGAGTCTGGCGGTACACCTGGAGACGCTCCCTACCTTCAGCGCGTTCTAAGTCCCAGCTGGGTTGCACCAAAGGGAACCCTTCCTCAATAAGGTTAGGCTGTATTGTGGGCCTCCCATCCACCCCTGGCACATTCTTCCAAGCTTCTGACAGGACCCGTTCGCGTTCCTCCGTAGTAAAAAGCACCTATAACAGTTGCTGACAATCATCCCAAGTGGGATTGTGAGTGAAAAGGATAGACTCTAAAAGATCAATAAGACCCTGCGGTTGGGTTTTCCAACTGTACAGATCACTAGTGGAGAAGGGCCAATACTGATATGTCTGCTCTCCACCCTCTCTGGCTGGCCCTGCCCAGACTGGAAACGCATGAACTTCTGGGGAGGAGGGAACTTCTGGGTCTTCTTCCTCCGCCACGCTGGCCATTCTCCTTGTCCTTCCCCGAGTTCCCCAGGCAGGGCCTCCTTGTCGGGGAGGAGCTGAAGGCTCGGTTCCCCCCAGGCTTCTCCCGATGAAACCTGTGGAACCTGTGGAAGCAAGGGCGGATGTGGATCCGCATACGGAGGTGGGGACAATTCGGTCTTCAGGTCTATCAGATTAGGATACAGAGAAGATTACTGGAATACCAGTTTCGGTCGATTCTCGTCCTTTTTTCCTTCCTTCTCTTTGGAAGCCTTCATGACTAGCACCTGTGGGCTTGGCGAGGTTAGAGTTGGGGAAGAGGGACGGGGAGGTTTAGGAGGAGCAAGAACAAACGGTTTAAGCCATTCTGGCGGGTTTCTCAGTAGATCCTGCCAGGCCAGAATATAGGGAGTCTGGTCTGGGTGCCCAGCATGGACCAGGAGTGAGCACCCTCTCTTTAACTGCCTGGATAATTTGTGGATTGAAGGTTCCCTCTCGTGGCCACCCGACATCAAAGGTAGGCCACTTGGCGGAACAGAAAATCACCAGTTGGCTCTTCTTCACCAGTAACGATAGAGTCTGAACTCTAGACTTGAAATCAGAGAAGTGGTCAGTCATCAGAGACAACGGAGTAGAAGTAGTTTGCCCCATAGGTACAAAGAACACGAATAACAATGAGACTCACGACAACAGTGCCGGCACACAGAGACACAGGAATGACACAACAGGTACCAAATCTCCGTACGCTTTTGGTCCTCTTTATACCGCTAGAAACCCCTTCTCTGCTTGCAAGTGTCTTACCGTCAGGACGTCCTCAGTGCCAGCTGCCCTCCCGGTACGCTACCGGGGACTCAGCCTCACACTGGACTTGCCTCTGCACCTATACCCAGATGCCTCCCCAGTACGATACTGGGCCCCGGACTTAGTCTGGGCCTTTACAGCGTTAACACCGTGCTCAAAGCTCATACCTCCTAACGAGGTTACCCCCTTCTACCAGGAGAGTTGTTCTCCCCAGCTGGAAGGAGATCCCCAACGAGCCCCCAAATGTTATACTCCGAGCCTGGATCTCCGAACCCACCGAGAGAACAAGTCCACCACAGTAATGCAAAGGCAAGAAGGGAATTTATTTCTAGCGCGCTACGGCCCAAGTCTCATCCAGCACAATGGAATCCGACAAGAGCCCCAAACAAAGGATTATGGCGGCTTATATACAGGCAGCTCTTTGTCTCAGTTACAGGGGTAGCTGGCGTTACATGATTGGCTAGGCAGGATGAGCACACGTCCTGTCTCTTTCTGGTTGGTGTGTGTAGGAAGTCTTCCTAATTTGATCAAGGAATGTTTTGTTACGGAAACATAACTCAGGTCCTGGGCTTAGTGTACCTCACTGAGCTTGTCATAGCCAGGGTTTGGCCCCTAACACTGCACACTCGGCGCTGTGCGCACAGCTACAGAGCACCGCGGCTCCTCCGCGTTCCTCCCGGCAGCCAAGAACCCAGCGCCGAGGCTGCAGGTTAAACGCAGTCTCTAAGGAGCCGGCCCCCCAGCCCCGCCCCCGGTCTCCTTCAGTGACCTTTCCGAGCGAGGACGAGGCACCGACGAGCCCCGGCCCCGATGCAGCCGGGCAGCGAGCCGGCTCCCCGCGGCGGCCCTGGCCTTCTCACCTGTCCGTCGGCCGCCGCCCGCAGCCCCCAAGGCCGCACCTCGCGCCGCCGCAGCTCCAGGAGATAGGCCCGCGCTGGGGACCGAGCATGCGCAGCCCGCGGCTTCTCCGTGCGTTGGTGACGCTCTAGGCCGGGGACGCGGTGGCGGCGACCGGAAGACCGGGAGGCCCGCTGGGGACCGAGCATGCGCAGCCCGCGGCTTCCCCGGGCGTTGGTGACGCTCTCGGCCGGGGACGCGGTGGCGGCGACCGGAAGACCGGGGGCGGGCCTCGTCTGGTGTCAGTCTAGGCACGCGATCGGAAGTGGAAACGTTAAATGACGGGTCACACGGACTTGCTGAAGCACAGTGTCTGCCTTTCTGCCGGCGCTTAAGAGGCGCTCGTGGAATGGAAACGTGAGCAACCGCTCTCGGCGGGTGCCGGGCCTTCCGGCCTTGACCGATGGCGACGCGCCGGATCCCGCGGCCGCTCACCAGCCCCGGTCTCCCGGAGCGACCGCCCAGAAGACCCGGAGAGGAGGCGCCGCTGCGGCCGCTCCTGTGGAGCGGGGCGCGCGGGAGGCCCTCAGCGGCGCGGCGTCCGCCCCCTGTCCCCGCGGGGGCTTACGGGGTCGGAGGGCCCTGAGTGCGCTCGCCGGCCAGCTCATGTCCGTGCCGTCTCCCCTCCCGCTGATGCGTTCGAGGGCCAAGACGGCATTCTTCCTTTCAAAGAACTGTGAGAGAAGTTATGCTCATGGATGACGGTCTCGCAATGCACCCGCCATTGAGAAAGCCACCTTCATCTGCCAGCCCGTGTTTTCTATACTCGTTCCCCATCAAACACTCAGGAGACTTTTCCCCTTTTTGTGCTAGTAATTTTTAAGAAACATTCTGTGTCACAGAAATGCTGCGTTTTATTTTTCCCTCTCGATCGCCCTTCTCCCTAGCACAGCGGGAAACTGGCTTGTCACCGGCCAATCGAGCTCGCTGTGTTCGCGGTGTAGATAGAGGCCCTTCGCCGCCATGATTGTTTGGGCCCTCGTTGGAAGCCGCGAGACCTTGCACGGAGGACATTTTTGTTTTTGGAAGATCCCGCGCGCTCTTCCGGCCGTTAGCTGCGTGTTCGCCGCCATCTTAAGTCCTGGTTGTGGCTTCAAGCGGGCAGCGAAGCAACCCAGGCCATCTTGTGTTTGGGCGGCAGCAGGGATTCTCTGCGCGCCCGGGAAGCGGGAAGGAGGTCGGCACCCGAACACCCGAGCTTCCAAAGGCTGGCTTGTGAGCCTCTGGCCGCCTTTCTAGTCTGAGTTTGCACAGCCAGGTACCCTGGACAGTAACTAAACAAAAGCCCGACCCTAAACCCTGCCACCATCGTAGGTAAGAACTTGGAAATGCTGGGAACCTAAAGATGTTCCTTCCCTTGAACTCAGCTGTGAGCCTAGCTGTTTTCCCGCTTCGGTTATTTCCTTTGATTAGTGAACCTTTGTTAAATCCTTATGCCTGTGCTTCCTCCTCTCTGTTGTTTTAAACAGAAGGGTGCCGAAGCCTGGGCTTGACAGTGGAAGTTTTGGTCTGGGAAATTGTGATTATTTGGACGAAATGGAGTACATTGAATGGGCCAGCTGTTTATATCAAACATCTACATGTATGGAGAAGCCGATGGCACCCTACTCCAGTACTGTTGCCTGGAAAATCCCATGGATGGAGGAGCCTGGTGGGCTGCAGTCCATGGGGTCACGAAGAGTCGGACACGACTGAGCGTCTTCACTTTCACTTTTCACTTTCATGCATTGGAGAAGGCAGTGGCAACCCACTCCAGTGTTCTTGCCTGGAGAATCCCAGGGACGGAGGAGACTGGTGGTCTGCCGTCTATGGGGTCTCACAGAGTCGGACACGACTGAAGCGACTTAACAGCAGCAGCAGCAGATTCCCCTTCCCAGTTTTTGGTTTGTGACATAAATATACATTGTGTTTGTATATATATTCATTCATTTATTCAGTACATTTGTTGAGTACCTGGTACATTTGTTGAGTACTAGGTTGTAAGGATTCTGTTGTAAATGAAGACCACTATTTCATGGAGTTTCCATTCTGTCACTTTGAGAGCTACTAGGTTGGGCAAGTAACAGTGTTTTCTGGTTTTTAGACCTGCTATAATATACAAACAAGTATTCATTTGCTCCTTCGCCTATCTTCCCCCGCTCCTTTTTCCTCCTGGCCTAGGAATAAATCATACTGACACTTTATTTCTTGGACCCTGGATTTGTAGACGAACTGGTTAATTTTACAACCAATATTCAAGGTAATTAAGGCCTTGCTGCTCCAGTTGTGAACTGTGTATCAGCCGCTTGAGCATCACCTGGGAGCTTGTTGGAAACGCCGTTGACTCCACCCACAGGCCACTGAGTCAGAATCTGCCCTGAGCAGCTCACCTTAAGTTCATACAGCACTAACTGAGGGCCCGGACTAAAGACAAAGACTTTCTCTTTACAACTTGTGCTTCTGAAACAATATATGGTCAGTATAGTCCACGCTTTAAATGCAGTGGACATGTGGTTTTATATCCATCAGTTTAATGTCAAGATGCCAATTTAGCATTCTAAAAAGTTGAGAATTTGTCAGCCCCATATATTGCTACGTAACATTTGCTATGCAACACCTTTTGTCCTATGTGCATATTTTATTTTTAATTTGTTTGAAGTTGAACTGAAAATTCTGTATGTTTTCAGTAGTTCAGTATCTACTTGGAAAACCTTGGAGCATAGTTTACCTTTTTTTGGCACCTTGCATTCTGTCATTTTAAAATAACAAATCTAAATCTAATGTATTCAGGGGTTCTCAGCTTTGGCTGTTTATGAAAAAAATCACTTGGGGTGGTTAAAAGTAAACAACAACCCAGATCAGTATCAGTAGAGTCTTGAGATCCTGTGGATGGAATTTAAGGAAGTTAAGGTATTTGAGAAATAACAAATGAGTTTTATATTTTTTGTGTTGCTGTTTGTTAGATTTTTCTCCTTCGTAGATTTACGTAAAATAATGATGAAGAGAGTTGGACTGGAAATGTGGTGAACTAGCTGCTTAGTAACCCATCAGCTTGCTGTTTATTGTGTGTCCTAAGCAAGTTATCCAGTCTTTCTGTTTTCCCTCCGTCCATCTAAATATTGATTGGGAAAAGAATGAAGGTCTTGCTATGTTCTATTCAGTCCCTTGTATGTGCTCCCAAATGCAGCGGATATTTATGTTCCGTGCCTGTGAGGAAGAGAAGTATTTTGCAAGTGCGGCATTCACTGCTTCTGATCTTCCTACGCTGTATCTTGTGTAAGCAGGCAAGCAGAATGGGTCTGGAAATGAACTCCAGAGCCAGACTCTCTGGGTTCAAATCCCAGCTCCTCCGCTGCCAGCTTAAACTGATTACTTAACCCTTTCGTGCTTCAGTCTGTTGTTTAGGCGCTAAGGGGTGTCTGGCTCTTGCTTACCACATGGACGGTAGCCTGCAAGGTTGTCCATGGGGTTTCCCAGCAAGAATACTGGAGCAGGTTGCCATTTCCTTCTTTAGGGGATCTTCCCGACTCAGGGATCAAACCTGAGTCTCCTAAATTGGCAAGCAGATTCTTTACCACTGTGCCACGTGGGAAGCCCTATACCTTAGTTGCTTCATCTCAAAAATAGGGTTACTAGGAGGGTCAGATAAGTTAATACAAGAAAAGTGCTGAAAACAGTGCTTGGCACATGGTCATAGCTATGTAAATGTTAATTAGGTATTATTCAAATCTTAGGATTATTAAAGTTTTGTTCATACATTCAAATTACTAACGGGGAAAGGTATTGTAGTTTCATGACTTTTTAGGCCACATATCCATTTGGGAAAGAGGGTGACTTATTTTTTTATTTTTTTTTCTTATTGATTTTATTTTTTTTATTTTTTAAATTTTTATTTTTACTTTATTTTACTTTACAATACTGTATTGGTTTTGCCATACATTGACATGAATCCACCACGGGTGTACATGCGCTCCCAAACACGAACCCCCCTCCCACCTCCCTCCCCACAACATCTCTCCAGGTCATCCCCGTACACCAGCCCCAAGCATGCTGCATCCTGCATCAGACATAGACTGGCGATTCATTTCTTACATGTTAGTATACATGTTTCAATGCCATTCTCCCAAATCATCCCACCCTCTCCCTCTCCCTCTGAGTCCAAAAGTCCGCTCTACACAATTGGCTCCAGCCTCATCCATCTCATTAGAACTGATTCAAATGCATTCTTTTTAATGGCTGAGTAATACTCCATTGTGTATATGTACCACAGCTTATTCATTCGTCTGATGATGGACATCTAGGTTGTTTCCATGTCCTGGCTATTATAAACAGTGCTGCGATGAACACTGGGGTACATGTGTCTCTTTCAATTCTGGTTTCCTTGCTGTGTATGCCCAGCAGTGGGATTGCTGGGTCATAAGGCAGTTCTATTTGCAATTTTTTAAGGAATCTCCACACTGTTCTCCATAGTGGCTGTACTAATTTGCATAAGAGGGTGATTTAAATACAATATGCCGAGCCAGGAAGATGTGTGAGTGAGAGGTTTTTTTAATGATCTTTTTCTTTTCTCTGAATAGCTTTATGGAGGTATGATTGTCCTACAGTAAACAGCACAAACTTCAAGTATACTGTTTGATGGTGACTTACATGCATAGACCAATGAAATCAACACTTGAGTCAAGATAGTGAATGTACTCATCACCTCCCGAAAGTTTTCTCTTGTCCTTTTGTAAACCCTCTGGGCTTCTAGACAACTGCTGATCTGTTTTCTGTCACTCTTGCATTTCCCAGGATTCTATCTAAATGGAATCTCCATGTATGTGCTGTCTTGGGGGGTGGGGTAGCCTGGTTTTTTTTCACTCACTGTAATTGAGAGCCATCCTTGGCGCAAGTATCAGTGCTTCATTCCTTTGTGATTGCTATATTCAGCAACTGGTTAGGCTAATTTGTTTGCACATTTGCTAACTGAAGGGCATTTGGGTGGTTTTTATTTTCATAGTGGTCATTTTCACATTAGAAAAAAAAAAAAAAGTAATTATTTGGTGGGCAGGCCTTCCACATACAGAGAACCTAGGAGGTGCCAGTGGTAGACTGCGTTTGTTTGGGACTTTGTCTTTGACATTGTTTAGTTTATGCATTCATGTTTTCTGAATGAAACGTTATAGTTTTTTAAATGCCAAACATGTCACATATATCTCTTTTATTGAGATATAATTTATATATAACATAATAAATAGTTTCATATGTACAACACAATTGTTTGATATACGTATATATAGTTAAACAACTCAGGGGGTTAGGGGTGCTGACCCTCTGTGCTGTTGAAAACCTGCATACAACTTTACAGTGACAAGCGCCCAACTCAGCCCCCATCTGAGATTCCACATCTTTGAATTCAACCAACTGTGGATCATGTGATACTGTAGTATGTATTTATTGAGAGAAATCCAAGTGAAGTGGATTCTCATAGTTCAGACCTTGTTGTTCGAGGGTTATCTGTGTAATACAGTTTTATTAACTGGTCACCATGTGGTACATTCTCAGGGCTTACTTATTTCATAACTGGAAGCTTGTACCTTTTGACTCCCTTTACCCATTTCACCATCCCCTACCATCCCTTCCTCAACACCCCGCCCCCCGCCCCTGCCCCACCAATGACCACCACTATTTTCTCTGTGTCTGAGTTTGGTGTTTGTTTTGTTTTAGATTTCACAGAAAAGTGGATCATATTATATTTGTCTTTCACTGTCTTATTAGAAGAATGCCCATTCATGTTGTCGCAAAGAGCAGGATTTCCTTTCTTCATGACTGAATAGCATTCCATTATATAATGCACACACCGTAATTTCTTTCTCCATTCATCTATCATGGACACTTAGGATGTCTCCCCTGTCTCGGCTATTGTGGTTAATGCTTCAGTGAACCTGGAGGTGCAGGTTACCTTTTCAAGTTTGTGTTTTTCTTTTCTTCACATGAATACTGTGAAGTGGAATTGCCACATCACATGGTAGGTATATTTTTAATTATTTGAGGAACCTCCATACTGTTTTCTATGGTGGCTAACCAATTTAAATCCCCATCTACAGGACATAAGGGCTCCCCTTTTTTCACATCCTCACCAATACTCCAGTTCAGGTGCTCAGTCGTGTACGACTCTGCGACCCCTTTGACTGCAGCACACCAGGCTTCCCTGTCTGTCACCAACTCCCGGAGCTTGCTCAAACTCATGTCCATCGAGTCAGTGTGTTGTCCCCTTCTCTTCCTGCCTTCAGTCTTTCCCAGCATCAGGGTCTTTTCCAGTGAGTCAGTTCTTCACATCAGGTGGCCATCACCAACACTTATTTATTGTCTTTTTGATGACAGCTGTTCTGACAAGTGTGAGATGACATCTCATTGTGATTTTGAGTTGCTTTTCTCTGGAGATTTGGAGGTGCTGAGTAGGCTGTCTGCGGTCATGTAAAAAGGTAGGATTTGAACGCATGTCAGTTTTACTAGAACTCGAGACCATGACTGCCTTGTGGGTCAGTGCCTGTTTCTGACAAAGTATTAAATAAAAATTAGATGCTGTTTTTTAGTGAAGCAACCACACAGGGCCAGGTGGGGATTTTCTGTGGGCCCCACAGGAAAGGGAGGCCCAGAACTTGGGTTAGATGACCACGTTAAGGGTATAGAGTGAACTGTGGACTTAATCTTGGTGGGCGATTTCAGTATATGACCTACATTTAAAGAAAAAGAAAAGGAAAAAAAAATTTTTTTTTTTGGTCACTTGCTTTATTTTCCTGTTGTTTCCGTTTGTTTTTTGTTTTTGTTTTCAAGTTCACGTTGGCATTCAGAATTATCATATGAATAATAGGAAAAGCTGATTCACTACTTTTTTACATTGTAGTTACCTTTTCAAATTTTATCAAAGTTGTTGTCAGCAAGATCTTTACTCATCATTTTTCCTTGGTATTTTGTTAAAGTTTGTGATTCCTTCTTCATATTGTCCTTTTATGTGTGTGTGATAAAATGAGATTGGGGGAGTAGGGGCAACAGGTTACGAAATGATTTCTCATTCCTGAATTACAGTTGCTCCTTCATAAATTCTAGGGCCTTTGTTACTTTAAGACAATAGGAGAGAGCTTATTCTTGGTAGAGTTTGAAGTCTGGAGATTAGAAGCCTAAAGCTAATTTCTGGTCTTTTAAATCTGGAGTAGGTGCTTTGGCTTGTGATGCAGACCAGCAATGCTAGATGGAAGACAAATGTGAATTTCAGAGTGCCTTGGATTTTCCCACAGAATAATCTAGAAGGTCACAAACTTTATTAGAGTTTATCTCTGCTTTGTATTTAAATGACAGGACAATTGTGATATTGTTTCATCTACTTCCATTCCCTCCCCAAATTAATTTTCTTAAGGATTTTAGGATCTTTCCCTCTCCACTAAAAACGCAGATGTTTACATATTTTTGGTGAGGTCAGATGCTATTGAAGACTTTTTGTGAAAGAATGCCTGTTTTCAGGTCAGAGAAAATGGGCTCAAGAATGCAGGGTAGAGGATGAGATGCTGTTTGTAAGACATATACTTTAACTTCTCAGTATGTTTATAAAAATTATATGCTTTGAGGTATTTGGAAAATTGATCTTTTTGGAGCTTGTTCTGAACTTCTTAAAAACAGCATGTAAAGGAAAAATTCCACTGTATGTAGACTCGAATGGGCAGCTCTGATAAAGCTTTTTAACATTTATGCTTTAAGCCCCAGGCCCTGAGCTTGCTGTTCCCTCCTGAAAGTAATGCTAGGAGCCTAGGAAGTAATTTTTTAAGGTGCGTGTTTGCTTTTTAACTGTGTGTGTGCACATTTATCTTTTAATGATCAGTAAAACAAGTCCAGAAAAACCTAAAGATATTTGCGGATTAATTAATGTAGAGGCTAATAATACCTTTTTCATTCAGATGAATGCAAGGATGTCAGTATTTTAAGGACAAAAACAGAAGTCACTGAAAACCTCACATTTATGACCTAAACTTCAACCAGGTATCTCCCTTAATGTTCAATACAAAACACTTCCATCTTTTCTTTACATTTATACGCATCTCAGCTCTCTCAACTTTGGCTGCATGATATATGTAACTTACGTGTTATTTGTGTATTGAGATAGGGCCAGAGTACCTTGACCTCGTGTTTAGAGGGTTTAATATGGAATTTGGGATTTGGAGACAGTAAAGATGTATTAGATTAATAGGTATAAATCTGAAACAGTAACACAGTCTTGTAGCCACTGATCTCAGTAACATCAGCAGACTCCAGTTAGCAGGCTTGACGCTTACCTTTGCCCTGCTCCAGGTTATCAGAGGGAATAAGAATGGCCCCTGTCCTCAGGAAGCTCTGGTCACCGGGAGGGGAGGGACTGAGGAGTGCCGGGGTCCAGCCCCGGTGGATCCAGGGAATTCGAAGGGTGGACGGCGTCAGCGTGGAAAGACTTGTTTATTTATTAAAGTAAGATTAGATTAAGAAACTATAGTGTAGTAAGAAGATTAAGTGGAGGAAGAGGGCTGAATAGCTTGGTTTACGCGGAAGGCCAATAAAATTCCAGACAAGGAATTTGCACCATCTACGTTGGGCCACTGGCGCCCGCTTGAATATCTAAGGGTGCCTCGCCTTAAGCTCCCTTTCTCGCGGGTCTTAACAGCCGGGGCAAGTAAGTAGACCTGGCGAGCCTCCGCGCTCCAGGTGGAGATTCAGCCTGAATTTAAAGAGCAGAGAGAGGGAAAGAGAGAGAAGAAGAAAGAGAGAGAGAGACACGGGGGGAGCCAGAGCCCCAAGAAACCAGGCCGGGAGACTAGTTACAGTAGCTGGTCCAAGAAGCTGGCCCCTGGCCCCTGGCCCCATCCTTTATTGTTCAGAAGGCCTTTTATACTTTTGATAAAACACAGAGATCAATGGGTAACACAAGATTATGTAGCGTTCGCAGCTCAGGCTCTTTCTATACATCATTTGGTATACAAAAGGTCTCAGGTGATTTACATTATCTTCTGGCCAAGAGGTTTGTTAACACTTTTTGGCTCTTTTCCTTAATGAATGTTAATCTTGTTTCCCCTGAAGTGTTTTTCTTTAATCTACATCTCCTTAAAGCATTAACATTAAAGTTACATCTCTATAGAACAAAGGTGCAGTGGGATATAACAAAGAAGGTACTTAACTCAAAGATCTAATGTTGCTAACACAAGGTCTACTACTTGTTTTTCTAACTATATCTACAACTAAAGGATGTGAAAATTTGGCAGCAAATATTGACTCAACAAATGAAACCTTTAATCAGTCCTATTCTAAAGATTTTGACTCCTCGGAAGCTCCTACATTCCTAGGATGTTTTAAGCTTCCTGTGCCTCCTGCAGTCAGGAGGCCTCAAACAATCACATGCCCAGCTGTAGGAGTCCTGCAGGCAGGCTAGAAAGCCATCAGAGGGTTTTTTGGATTGAAACACTCTTTCAAATGCAGAAGACTAAAGCCCTGAATTGACTTTTTCCAGAAAATGTCAGAAGAGTGGAAAAGCAGAGCACAAAAGCCGGCAGATTTTTGTTGGGGTACATGCTTAGGAATTTCCAGAGAGGTCCCTGAAGTCTGAGCACGCCTTGCGTATGTCAGCTTCCTTCCTCATGACCTTGTCACGGGCGGGATTCCTCACACTGGCTTCCGGCAGAGGAGCAGAGTTAAGTGAGTGGAGGGGGTGTGGAAGGGGGAGCCCTAAAGGGCTCCCGGGGAGCAGGCAGCAGCTCCGTTGGGTTTCCGAGGATAACGCGATCTTGGGAAGAGAGGACCTTCTCTAGTGTGACAGGCATATGCACGTATATGTGCCGCCGGGACGTGCTGGCCCTGCGTGTTCAAGGTCACATGCCCGAGTTGGCTGTGGAGGCCTCGGAGCTGTGCGGGGGTGGTGGGGCTCATACCTGCTCCGGTTCCTGGCGTGACGGTTTCGAGGCTGGAGAGTGCCAGGATGGAGACCGGAGCTTCTTGGAGAGGCCCCGGCCCTTCAGGACGACCAGCTCTTCGGGGTCTGAGACCGCCTGGCATCCCGCCTGTGGTTTTCCCTCCCTGGGGAGGCAGACGGCCGTCTGCGGCGTCCTCGGTCCTGTCCCGGAAGACAGGCGCCGAGAGGAGAGAGCCCTGGCAAACGGCCTTTCTGTGTTTAGACTTCAGCCTCCTGGGGTTTCATAAAAGGGCGGTGACGGCCTTGCCCCGCACCGCCCCAGGGTGGTTGTCGAGGCAGCAGTAACGCCAGGGGCCAGTCAGAGACGCCCACCGGCGCCGCCGCCCCGCCAGACTCGGGGAGGCTCGGCGGGGAGGCCGCTGCGCGCCCGGGCGCCTGCGTGTGGGCCTGCGCCTGCACCGGGACGAGTAGGCCGCCCTTGCTTTCTGCGCGTCTGACACACCCCTTCTCTGTTTGTGGTTCCACCACGCCCCCCTCCCCAACTGAAGTTTAATTTTTTCAACCTTTTTGTTTTGAACTAATTATAGATTTGCCCAAAATTGTCATAAAAGTACACGGAGTCCCCCGTACCTATCACCCAGCTTCCTTCAGTGGTGACATCTTTTGTGACTAGAGTGCAGCTGTTAAAACCAGAAAGCTGACATTGGTACAACCTCCAGAGCTTATGAGATGGAACCAGTTTAGATGCATTGTGTAGTTGTTTTTTCACGCGGTTCTGTTCCTGTAACCAGCACCGCCAGCACGGTGTAGAAGTCCATTGCCAGAGCTTCCTTCTGCCACTTCCCCGTTCCTGACCCCAAGGGTGGCCTTCACGTCTATAATTTTGTTGTCTGAAGAATGTTATATGAGTGGGATCATGCATTCTATAACCTTTTCAGATTGTCTTTTTTCCCGCTGAGGATCATCCCCCTGAGATGATCCAGCCAAGCTGTGGCATGTGTCAGCGCTTCAGTTACGGTTGCTGAGTGATGTCCCATGGCACAGATAGGCAGGGTCTGTTTAACCACTCACCCACTGAAGGTCACCTGGGCTGTTTCCAGTTTTTGGCTGTTATGAATAAAGTCACTATGAACATTTGGCTACAAATTTTTATGTGAGCCTAGGTTTTCATTTTTCTGGGGTGAATTACCAGGAGTGCAAAGTTTAGATTATGTGGTAAGTACATGGTTAGTGTTGTAAGAAGCCGTCACCAATCTCTTTTCTAGAGTGGCTCTATGATCTTTACAGTCCTACCAGTGGTGTAGGAGAGATGCCTGTTCTATGCATCTCCACCAGCATTTGGTGTTATCTATTTTTTTTTTTAAATTTATGTTATCTCTTTTTTATTAGCCATTCTGGTAGGTATGTAGTGATGGCTCATGATGTTGAGTGTTTTTTTTTTTTTATTGAAATATAGTCAGTGTATATGTATAGTCACTGTTATGTATAGTCAAGCCAACAAAGGTCTGTATAGTCAAGGCTACGGTCTTGCCAGTGGTCATGTACAGTTGTGAGAGCTGGACAATAAAAAAGGCAAGGTGCCAAAGAATTGATGCCTTCAAACTGTGGTGCTGGAGAAGACTCCTGAAAGTCCGTTGGACAGCAAGGAGATCAAACCAGTCAATCTTAAGGGAAATCAACCCTGAATCCATGTTGGAAGGACTGATGCTGAAGCTCCAGTACAGCTGGCACATTGGAAAAGTCCCTGATGCTGGGAAAGATTGAAGGCAAAGGAGAAGAGGGTGTCAGAGGATGAGATGGCTGGATGGCACAATGGATGTGAACTTGGGCAAATTTCAGGAGCTGGTGAAGGACAGGGAGGCCTGGCGTGCTGAAGTCCATGGGGTCGGAAGGAGTTGGACACGACTGGATGACTGAACAACTGCTTTGTTAGTTTCAGGTGTACTATATAAACGATTCCTCATTTGCATCAGCGTGAACTGATTCGAGCATCTTCCATGCTTGTTTACCATGTCTGTCCTCTACTGAGAGTTCTTTATATGTTCTAGTTTATAAGTTGTTTACTGGTTATGTGGATTGCAAATATTTTATTCCAGTCTGTAGAGAAGTTTTAATCTTAATACTGCCAAATCTAGCATTCTTTTTCTTTTTGGGTTATACTTCTTGTGTCTAGTTTAAAAATACCCTCCTTTCTCAGAGCTCATGAAAAACATTTTCTGAAAGCTGCGAACTTTTCACATTTGAGTTTGTAGCTCATCTGTAGTTGATTTTTATGTACTGTGTGAAGTAATGGTCCAGCTTTCTTTTTTTCCAAGTAGACAAACAATCGTTGGACCACAGTTTGTCAAATGAATAGTCTCCTTATCTCCCACTGATGTGCAGCACTGCTGCCATCACCCTTTCCCTGAGCCCAGGGCTTGTTTCTGGTCTGTGGAGTCTGTTCCTTCAGCCTTTCCCCTTTGCTTTCCCCTTTGATTGTTTCCCCTTTGCCAGCACATTATTTGATTTACTCTGGCACTGTGGTGGTTTTGCAGTATCTGGTAAGACCGACTCCCTTCATTGTTTTTCTTTTTTTTTGGTTTTCCTTCTCTCATGTATCTTAGTCCTTTTTGTTCTTCTTCAGATTCCCTGTTCAGGATTCTGGCTAGGATTGCATTAAGTTTGAAAAACAATGTGATGAGGTCTGGCACATGTCTTATTAAATTCATCTCTAGATATTTTAAATCTGTGGAATTCTAGTATGATGATATTTTCAGAAATCTACATCTTCTGCTTGTTTCAAAGAAATTGCTTTTAAGATTCATCAGTAAGCATGTTTGCTCCTTTTTTTTTTTTGTAGGTGCTTTTCTTAACTTGTTTCTGTTCTGAGATTTCTAGTGTTTTCCTTTTTTTTTTTCTTCTATTAAAATGATCATGTGCTTTTATTCTGCTTTAGTTTTTAAGTATAGTAATTGTTCTAGTATTAAACTGACCTTGCACTCCTTGGATAAACCTCACTTGATTCTGAAGTATTTTTTTTAATATATTGCTTCTGTTTGTTTAGGATTTTTGCGTCTAAGTTCAGGCATAGAACTGGCTGTGATTTTCCCTTTCATAGCCTGCCCTTGCCCAGTTTCACTCTCCGGGCTTCATAGGGTGAGTTGCATGGTGGGAGGGACTCCCTTTCACCCTCTTCTCTGGAATCATATGTACATTTTGGCAGTATTTGTTCCTGGAAGAGCTGCTGGATTTTGGATCACAGAGGTTTAGAGAAGGAAGAGACCTTAGAGGTCAGCCTGTCCAACAGCATTGTTCTCCTGAGGCAGAAAGAATTAAATGCTGAGGCTCTAGCCCAGAAGGCCTGGTCCACTGTCTCAGGACTCAGCAGCCTCCTCATTGTAGAAGCCCTAATCCTGACGTAAAGGTAACAGCCATTTTATTACCTGAGACGGAGGGCACAAAGCCTTCACATCAGAGTCCACACAAATTCATAGGGGAACTTGAGAATCATCCCATCACTGTGGCAAACTGGTCCCCTAGGTTTCTAGCATCATCGGATTAAGTCAAAGAACCGAGAGGGGAAAGGGAGCCTTGGGCAGCACTCGTGGAGAGCTGTGGGGAACAGGCAGAGGCTTCCCTGGCTCCACTGTGAGCAGCTCTGTAGGAACAACTCAGCAGCCCTTTGTGATGACAGGTGATAATTTTCACCTGGAATAGCAAAGAAATATTCACTGTATGGTGCTTTTTATGGAAGTCAATGAAGATTCAGTGTATTTGGGGGAAATTTCCCAGAAACAGCAAACATAAAATATTGTCAGCTCCTGTTTCAGGAATATTTCTTCCTCCAGCAGACTTTGTTGAGCACCTTCTAACTTTGATAACCTGCTCTTTCCAGGATGGGTAAGTGTGCTTTCATCCATGTTTGAAGTTAGCACATTGGTTGGGTTCGATTCATGCCTCAGCTGCTCCTGTAGTTCATTTCTAGCCCCTCTGCATAGTGCTGTGGTGAGGCAGAGGATGTGTGCCTTATCTAAAGGACCTCAGCAGGTGTGCAGGCTCAAGGTCTACACAGCTGCTGTCCAGATGCGTTATGCGCTTTATCTTGGTGCCCTGTCACATACCATGATGGTAATTAAATTGATTCAGACAACATTTGCCTTAGCTATGCAGTCCTTTCCTCCCTTCCCCGCACCCCCCACCTCTTCTGTCTCTTACCTTTCCCTCTATTTCTCTTTCTTTGATGAGCAGGAGAGAACCACCCTCCTGCAGCCTTGTTTGAAGCTGTGCTCTGTGTTGGGAACGTCTGCCTTGGCCACGGGAGCGAGGACACACTTGCCTTGGCAGCCCACTTAGCCTTTGACCTCGCAGTTCTGCAGGGGGCAGATGATGCTCGATAGCTCTCAGTGAGATGACCTGACTCTTCTGCCCTTGATCTTCAGCTGTGAGACCCTGGCCTGATCCCCCAAGTTCTTGTTCAGGGAATAGATGTCAGGCGTGGGAATAGATGGTCTGTAAGGGTGTCTTGTAGTCCTAAAATTGTTAGTTTTTTGAGATTGCAAACACCGTAGGAACAAGTGAAAAAAAAAAAATTGCATTGAGAGGCAGAATGCCACATGGTATTAAAAATGGGTTAAAAATAAAATTAAATTATACAGTTGCTTTTTATTTATTTATTTTTTTGCATGCAGTCTGTTTTATACTAGGGATCATATTATTTCATATAAAAATATGCTTTTCAGCTCTGGATTCAGAGTCAGCTGGAACCTTATTGTGAATTGAAAATATAACCTTCACTGTAATATGGCTCTTAATCTATCTAACAGCAGATATATGGTCTAAAGCCTTGTAGTAGTCTTCTGTGTGGGCCACCTGTCCTTCTGGAAAAGGAAGACATACTGGAAAACCAGTGTGTAATTAAAAATAATTAGGTCGCACGTGCTTCAGATTTGGTTGGATACTTGTTGGCAGTACTGTTTTCCCTGTTCCTCTGTCTAGCTGAACTACTGGTATCCTCTAAATATCCCCGGAGAGGGACTCCCTAAATTCTTAGCAGAAGTTACTCAAACCTGATTTAATATATTTAAAGGAGCTGACTGTGTGTTTATCTGGCTCAGATAATACAATGTAATTTTAAAGATTTAACTTGTTTTCAGAATAACCATTATGAATGTTGTTTTCAAGCAGATGTTCTTGACTTTCTAAAAAGTTATTTTTTCCGTTTATACCTCTGTAGAAATGGGCTTGCTAAGATGAACATCATTAAAAAACATTCTAAAGCATATGCATTGCATTGTTCAGGGAACAGAAGTGAATAGATTAAAATGAAATTAAAATGATTTAGGTTTGGATAAAGAAAGATGTTTTTGTCTATTAAAAAATAGAATCAAAGGTTATCAGATATTTTAAAAAATTTCCCATCCAACCAGTCCGTTCTAAAGGAGATCAGCCCTGGGTATTCTTTGGAAGGAATGATGCTAAAGCTGAAACTCCAGTACTTTGGCCACCTCACACGAAGAGTTGACTCATTGGAAAAGACTCTGATGCTGGGAGGGGTTGGGGGCAGGAGGAGAAGGGGACGACAGAGGATGAGATGGCTGGACGGCATCACTGAGTAAATGGACATGAGTCTGAGTGAACTCCGGGAGTTGGTGATGGACAGGGAGGCCTGGCGTGCTGCGATTCATGGGGTCACAAAGAGTTGGACACGACTGAGTGACTGAACTGAACTGAAGGAAAAATAACTGTTAACACTCATCCGGGGCCTACTGTTTATAAATGATGAGACTGTTTTCATGTACTTAAGTCTTTTCAGTAATTTTAAGTTAGGTATTGCTACCCCTATTTTATAAATCAGGAATCTGGGCTTCAGAAATAAGTGCTTTTCTTCTTTTCCACTGTGATTTACTGCAGGGTATTGACTGTAGTTCTCTGCTGCGCAGTATCATCTTGGTGTTTCTCCACTCCAGGTGTGCTGGTTTGCACCTGCTAATCGCAGAGTCCGAGTCGGCCCCTCCCCAGCCCGTCCTCCCCCTTGGCAGCCCCCACTCTGCTTCCTGTCTGAGCGTCTGTTTCTGTTTTGTGGATAAGTTCACTCGTGTTACATAGTAGATTCCACACGGAAGTGTTTGTCTTTCTCCTTCTGACGTCCTTCACTTCGTGTGATAACCTCTAGGTCCTCACTTCGTATAATAATGTCTAGGTCCATCCAAGTTTTGGAGAAGGCATTATTTCTGTCTTTCTCACGGCTGAGTAGTAGTCTGTTGGTTTGTGTGTACCACGTCTTTATTCACTCATCTGTCAGCGATCATCTAGGTTGCTTCCATGTCTTGGCTGTTGTAAATAGTGTTGCTGTGAACATAGAGGTGTGTGTCTGTTTGAATTATAGGTTTGTCTGGATATATGTATCCAAAAATGGGATTGCTGAATCATGTGGTAGTTCTATTTTTAAAGTTTTTAAGGAACCTCAGCACTGTTTTCCGTAGTGGCTGCACCTGTTTACCTTCCTACCAGTAGTGTACGAGGGCCCCCTTTTCTCCACACACTCTCCAGCATTTGTTATTTGACTTTTTAATGATAGCCATTTTGACAGGTGTGAGGTGGTACCTCATGGTAGTTTTGATTTGCATTTCTCTAATAATTGGTGATATTTAGCATCTTTTCATGTGCATATTGGCCATCTGTATGTTTTCTTTGGAGAAATATCTGTTTAGGTTTTCTGCCTATTTTTTGATTTTTTCTTTAAAAAATATTGAGCCACATGAGCTGTTTGTAAAATAAGTGCTTTTCTTATAATAAAACCAAAATCCCTTAAACTGTACTCTCCATTATGGTCACCACTAACTGCAAGAACCTGTTGAGCCCTTGGCACGTAGCCAGTCCAAATTGAGGTTCTGGTAAACAAAATACATACCTGATTTGAAAGCTTAGTTAAAACACCAGGAATGTAAACATTTTTATATTGATTATATGCTGAAGTGATAATGGGATGGGTTTATTGGGTTAAATAAGACACATTATTAAAATTAATTTAACCATTTCTATTTAACTTTTTATTAAATGTAGCTGTTAGGAATTTTAAGATTATATCTGTGCCTTGCATTATATTTCTTTTGGACAGTGCTGCTCCAGAAGTATCTGTGCAGATGATCTAAAGTGAAGTGAAGTGAAGTCACTCAGTCGTGTCCGACTCTTTGCGACCCCGTGGACTGTAGCCTACCAGGCTGCTTGCTCCATGGGATTCTCCAGGCAAGAATACCGGAGTGGGTTGCCATTTCCTTCCCCAGGGGATCTTCCCCACCCAGGGATCGAACCCAGGTCTCCCGCATTGCAGGCAGACACTTTAACCTCTGAGCCACCTGATCTAAACAGTCAGATAATTCCACGCAAAAGTCTCATGAGTTAATGCATCCTTCCCACCCCATCCCTTCCTCCACAGCAGCTCTCTCCAGCTTGCTGTGCAGGTTGGAGCATATTTAGCATTTAAGAATTGGATCCGTATCCATAGAGAAGGTGGGTAGGGATGGGGAAGGAATGAAGGTGGGCTTTGGGGTTACCATATGCAAACTGTATATATAAAATAGGTAAATAACAAGGTCCTGCTCTGTAGCGCAGAGACCTATATTCAGTATTCTGTGCTAAGCCGTAATGGAAAAGCATATAAAAAAGAATGTATATATATGTATAAATGAATCCCTGTGCTGTACAGCAGAAACTGACCCAACATTGTAAATCAACTATATACTTAGGAAAGGAATTGAGTCCTTATCACTGAATTCCATGCTGTGTTGCTGCTTTATGATTCCTGTTGTGGCTGTGTGGATTGTTGTTATTATTGGTTTTAGGCTTTGTTTCTAAAACATTCCATTAAGATTAAAGGGAGATCCCTTCAGCCTCTATGTCGCTACCACGTACATACACAGATGTTTCCCATCCTTTAAATATTGTTGTTTTACTGTTTATTATCGCGATCATAAATGCTGGTCGTAACTGAACTGTGTGTGTGTGAAGTACTCTACTTTTTATTTTCTGCACGCTTTTTGTTTATCCTGGGATCAGCAGTCGCTTTGTGTTACTCAGTTGCTTTGCTTTCCACATACCTGTCCTAATTCAGTCTCGTGTTCTGTACTGGTTGTCTGACGTTCATCTGCATGTGCCCAGACGCTTCCTGAAGAGGCCTCTCCTGCACTGTGGCTCTCTGCTTGTCTAGCCCATGGGTCCCCGGCAGGAATCTGCTTTCACCAGATCCAGGGATTTCCTCTGCCTTTTGCCTATCTCAGCCTTCCTTTTTCCTGTGTCTTCCCTTTTTTGGGGTCAATTTCCTCATTTTGGTGAAACACATCTTCAGTAGCTTACTGAGAAAGGATGCACAGAATATACATTTTTTAAGACCTTGCACATCTAAAAATGTTTTCAGCCACACCCCCTTGTGTTTAAATGTAGTTGGAGTTTGAATACAATTTTCTTCAGATTTTGGGGGGCAGTTTTCCATTACCTTAGCTTCCAGAGTTGCTTTGGGTAATTTGGAGCCAAATATTCTCTTCCCATCCCCCTCCTCCCAACTCACCCACTCCCTCAACTCACCCTTCTGTACAGTTCAGTTCAGTTCAGTTCAGTTGCTCAGTCGTATCTGACTTTTTGCGACCCCATGAATCACAGCGCACCAAGCCTCCCTGTCCATCACCAACTCCCGGAGTTCACTCAGACTCACGTCCATCAAGTCGGTGATGCCATCCAGCCATCTCATCCTCTGTCACCCCCTTTTCCTCCTGCCCCAATCCCTCCCAGCATCAGAGTCTCTTCCAATGAGTGAACTCTTCGCATGAGGTGGCCAAAGTACTGCAGTTTCAGCTTCAGCATCAGTCCTTCCAAAGAACACTCAGGACTGATCTCCTTTAGGATGGACTGGTTGGATCTCCTTGCAGTCCAAGGGACTCTCAAGTCTTCTCCAACACCACAATTCAAAAGCATCAATTCTTCGGCACTCACCTTTCTTTGTAGTCCAACTCTCACATCCATACATGACCACTGGAAAAACCATAGCCTTGACTAGACAGACCTTTGTTGGCAAAGTAATGTCTCTGGTTTTTAATATGCTATCTAGGTTGGTCATGACTTTCCTTCCAAGGAGTAAGCGTCTTTTAATTTCATGGCTGCAGTCACCATCTGCAGTGATTTTGGAGCCCAGAAAAATAAAGTCTGACACTGTTTCCACTGTTCACCATGTATTTGCCATGAAGTGATGGGACCAGATGCCATGATCTTCGTTTTCTGAATGTTGAGCTTTAAGCCAACTTTTTCACTTTCCTCTTTCACTTTCATCAAGAGGCTTTTTGGTTCCTCTTCACTTTCTGCCATAAGGGTGGTGTCATCTGCATATCTGAGGTTATTGATATTTCTCCCGGCAATCTTAATTCAGCTTGTATTTCTTCCAGTCCAGCGTTTCTCATGATGTATTCTGCATGTAAGTTAAATAAGCAGGGTGACAATATACAGCCTTGACATACTCCTTTTCCTGTGTGGAACCAGTCTGTTGTTCCATGTCCAGTTCTAACTGTTGCTTCCTGACCTGCATATAGGTTTCTCAAGAGGCAAGTGTACCCTCTTGTACACATACTTTAAAATCCTTTTTTCAACAATGTCTGAAATTTTCCTATGATACATGCGCTGATATGTGTCTGTTTCAATCCTAATTTTTATAGGTTGGTACTTCTATACTAATCCTTTTATTTTTTCATTTATCCTCTCTTATTTTTCATCTTTATTATTTCTGAAGTTCCTGAATGACTTAGTCAACTTGATCCTTTGGACCTTCTATTAAGTTTTAAAATTTTATTTATCATAGTTTTAGTTGCTTTCCAGAAGCTCCTTTTTATTTATTTATGTTTTTAATTTATTTTTTTATTGAAGGATAATTGCTTTACAGAATTTTGTTGTTCTCTGTCAAACCTCAACATGAATCAGACATAGGTATACACATATCCCCTCCCTTTTGAACCTTCCTCCCATCTCCCTCCCCATCCCACCCCTCTAGGTTGATACAGAGCCCCTGCTTGAGTTTCTTAAGCCATACAGCAAATTCCTGTTGGCTATCTATTTTACATATTGTAATGTAAGTTTCCATGTTACTCTTTCCATACATCTCGCCCTCTCCATACATCTCGCCCTCTCCTTCCCTTTCCTCATGTCCATAAGTCTGTTCTCTGTGTCTGTTTCTTCATTGCTGCCCTGTAAATTAATTATTCAGTACCGTTTTTCTAGATTCCATTTATATGCATTAGTATATGATACTCATCCTTCTCAGAAGTTCCTTTAAAAAAATATTTATTGATGTAATATCTTCTATCCTGCTGATATCAGTGAAAGTGTCTTTCTCCTTGCATAGTCTGGGTTTCAGCTAAGTAGTTTTTTTTCTGTTTTACTTTCTTTCATAATAGAGTTTTTCTTTACATGGTAGACGATTTGTCGTTGTTTATGTGTGTGTATTTGGGTGTGGGACACTAGGAGATGGAAGTTAGTTCTGCACACAGATGCGGGGTTTGTGGGTGCGGCCTTCACTTTAGAGCCATCTGTCTTGGCTGTTTGCTTGGGGAACCCCTGATGTCAGCACTTTTAGATCCCATTTCCTGAGAGAGAGGCTTCGGTCTTCTGTTTGGAGACTAAGGCAGGATAGAGGGGTGTGTTAATCAAGCTTCTCCAGAACGAATAGAAGATATAAATGCACACACACATGTATGTATATATACATGTGTTTATTAAAGGAGTTGCCTCATGGAATTTTGGAGGCTGAGAAGTCCTAAATACACTGTTTATAAGCGGGAGACCCAGAAAAACCAGTGGTGTGATTCAGTCCAAGTCCAAAGGCTCAAGAACCAGGAGTGCTAACGTCCAAGGGCAGAAGATGGATGTCCCAAATTAGATCTTGAATTCATTTTTTCCTCTACCTTTTCGTTCTGTTTTGACCTTCAGTGGACTGAATGATGCCCACCCACATGGGGGAGGGTCACGTGCTTTACTCAGTTCATAAATTCACATGCTGAGCTCTTCCAGAAGCACCCTCACAGACATAACGTCTGTCAGTTATCTGGGCATCCCTTAGCCCAAACTAGTTGATAGTTAACTATCACAAGGGGCATGTAAACTGCCCATGAATTTCTCTTTTTTTTCAGTAGGATACTCCCCACTATATGCTGCACCTGGTATTTTTCAGACCAGAGATCCTCTGTCTTACTTTCTCCAGAAAATAATTCTCTAGGCTTCTGCGGGGTGAAAAGAGCAGTTGCCTGGCTGTGAAAGGTATAAGAATTTGATTCCTTTTTATAGCCAAATAATATTCCATTGTGTGTATATATCATATTTTGTTAAGCATATAGCGATATAAGCTTACCTTAAAGAACAAGAAAGATCTCAATTATTCCGTTATGTTTACCCATTCATCATTCGATGGGCATTTGGGTTCTTTCCACTTTCTTGGTTATTATGAATAATGCTGCTATGAACATTCCTATATAAGTGTTTGTGTGGACATATGTTTTTATTCCCTATGCACATATATAGGAGTGGAAGTGCTGAATCATGTGACAACTCCATGTTTACCTTTTTGAAGAACTGCCAAATGATTTTCCAAAGTGGCTCTAACATCTTATATTTCTCACCAACTATGTATGAGAGTTCCAGTCAATCCATATCTTTGTCAGCACTGGTCTGTTTTTTGTATTTTAGCCATCTTAGTGGGTGAAAAGTGGTGTATCATTATGGTTTTGATTTGTATTTCCTCAACAACTAGTAATTTTGAGCTTATTATTTGCGCTTATAAGGCCACTTGTATATCTTCTTTGGAGAAATGTCTGTTCAGATATTTGGTCCGTTTAAAAATCAGGTTATTCATCTTTTTTGTGTTGTTCTAAGTGTTCTTCGTGTTTTCTGGACGTGAGTCCCTTACTGGAGATGTGGCTTGCAAATATTCTCTCCCACTCTGTGAGTTGTCTTCTCAAGTTCTGGATAGGGTCCTTTAAAGCACTCAAGTTTTAAATTTTCATGAACTCTGATTTAACTTTTTTTTTTTTTCTTTCATGACTTGTGCATTTGGTGTGTATCTAAAAAAATTACTGCCTTATGCAAGACCAGTGATGCAGTGGTAAAGAGCCTGCCTGGCAATGCAGGAGGTGCAGGAGACAGCGGTTTAATCCTGGGTTGGGAAAGCCCCATGGAAGAGGAAATGGCAGCTCACTCCAGTATTCTTTCCTATGAAATTCCATGGGCAGAGGGGCCTGGCAGGCTGCAGTCCATAGAGTCACAAAGAGTTGGACGCGACTGAGAATGCACATATAAAAATGTCATAAAAACTTATGCCTATGCTTTCTTCTAAGAGTTTATAGTTTTAACTCTTCCATTTAGCCCTTTTATCCCTTTAGAGTCCATTCTTTATATAGTAGAACATAGGGGTCCAACCTTATTCTTTTGCATGTGGATACTCAGTTGTGGCAGAACCATTTGTAGTAAGGACTGTTTCCCCATTAAATTGTCATGGTAAAAATCAACTGAAGATAAATGTAAGGATCTGTTTTTGAACTTTCAGTTTTAGTCCATTGATTTATGTGAGTTTTATGCCAGTACAGTACCACACTATTTCAATTACTTTGTAGTAAGTTTTCAAATGGGAAAGTATAAATTCTTCAGTTTTGTTCTTTTTAAAGATTATTTTGCCTACTGCAGAGGTCTTATATTTTTTACGAATTTTACGATGAGATTATCAGTTTCTATAAAGATCAGCTGAGATTTTGATGGAAATTATGTTATAGATTGATGTGGGGTGTATGGCCATGTTAACAAAATTATTAAATGTTCCAATCTGTGAATATAGGATATCTGTCCATTTATGTAAGTTTTAAATTTCTTTCCATAATATTTTATGGGTTTTGTTGTATAAATTTTATTGGGTTTTTTTGTTAAATTTTTTGTAAGTATGCTGTCTGACATTATTTTAAACATACTTCTTTTCTTAATTTCCTTTCAGGATTATTCGTTGCCAGAATATAGAAATGTAGTTAATTGTTTAATATATTTACATCTTATAACCTTAGTTCATATGCTTTGTAATCTAGTAATTAAAAAAAAATCTTTAGGATTTTCTACATATAAGAACATGTTATTTGTGATCAGAGATAGTTTTATCTCTTCCTTCCCAGTCTGGATGACTTTTATTTCTTTTTCCTGCCTAATTGCCCTGGCTGCTGCTGCTGCTGCTAAGTCACGTCAGTCGTGTCCGACTCTGTGCGACCCCATAGACGGCAGCCCACCAGGCTTCTCGATCCCTGGGATTCTCCAGGCAAGAACACTGGAGTGGGTTGCCATTTCCTTCTCCAATGCATGAAAACACTGGAGTGGGTTGCCATTTCCTTCTCCAATGCATGAAAGTGAAAAGTGAACGTGAAGTCACTCGGTCGTGTCTGACTCTTAGCGACCCCGTGGAGTGCAGGCAGGAGCACTGGAGTGGGGTGCCACTGCCTTCTCCAGTCGCCCTGGCTAGCACCTCTGATGCAGTGCGGTGTGGAAGTAGCAGGAGCAGACATCACTGCTTCTCCTCCGAAAGGGGAAAGCATTCAGTTGTTCATGATTTAGTAGGGCTTTAACCGTGGGTTTTTAGTGATGGATTTTCTTTTTTTTCTTTTGGATGCACTGCATGGCTTGCAGGATTGGAGCTCCTTGACCAGTGATTGAATCCCAGCCCTCGGCAGTGAAAGCAGAGTGTTCTAACTACTGGGCCTTCAGGGAGTTCCCTAGGTGTGAGTTTTTTGTAGATGTTCTTTACAGGTTGATAACACTTCTTTCTATATTCCTAGTGTGTTGGATTTTTTTGACTAAAAACTGTTGGGTTTTGTTATTTATTTCTAAATTTGAGATAATGGTATGCTTTTTCTTTTATTCTATTAATATAGTAAAGGTCGCTTGCTCTTCCTTCAGATTTATATATAGTAAAGAATGTAACCATTTGGGGTTCCTGGGTGGCGCAGTGGTAAAGAATCCACCTGCAATGCAAGATAAGGGTTCCATCCCTGCGTTGGGGAGATCCTCTGGAGTAGGAAATGGCAACTCACTCTGGTATTCTTGCCTGGAAAATTCCATGGACAGAAGAGCCTGGTGGGATGTAGTCCATAGGGTCGCAAAGAGCCGGACACGACTGCACACCATGACGATGATAGTATATTATACAGGTTAGTTTTCAGACGTTAGACCAGTCTTATATTCCTGAGATAAGTGTATTGTGGTCATGATATTTAATCCTGTTTATATGTTGCTGGCTTTGGTTTGTAGTATTTTGTTGAATACTGGTGTGTAGTTTTCCTTTCTTCTGATACTTCTTTTTGGTATTGGTGCGTGTGTGCATGCCAAGTCGCTTCAGTCGTGTCTGACACTCTACAACCCCATGGACTGTAGCCCTCCAGGCTCCTCTGTCCATGGGATTCTCCAGGCAAGAATACTGGAGTGGGTTGCCATGCCTTCTTCCAGGGAATCTTGCCGACCCAGGGATTGAACCCACATCTCCTACATTGGCAGATGGATTCTTTACCACTGAGCCACCTGGGAAGCCCCTTGGTATTAGTATCAGGATGTAACTGGCCTCTTAGAATAATTTGAGAATTTTTCTTATTCTTCTTTTAAAGGGTCTTTGAAGGACTGATATTAATTCTTTAAACATTTGGTACAATACATCTGGGCCTCTGCCTTTCTTTGTCAGCAGATTTTAAACTGCTAATTCAATATAATATTTTTGTTAAGACCAGTTATAAGTGAGCATTCATCTTGTAAAAATACATATTGATATTTGATTCTTTAGCCAACCTTTCTCTGATATAATATCCAAATAGAAATTTTAATATACCTACTTATAACTTTCTTTTTTCTTTTATTACAGGTCTGTAATTATTCTGGAATCAGTAAACCATGGCATCAAAGAAATTTGCTGTTAAAGTAAGTGTTGCTTAATAGCTTTCTTTAAAATGATTAATCACTTTCTAAAATAACCAAGCCCTGTATTAATTGAAGATAGAAGCCCTGAACTTTCCTTCTGCTTTTTAAATTTGAGAGACTGCTGAAAACTTGAAGTTGGTGATTGAAAATTGAAACTGAGAAAACGAATAGTTCATATGGTTGTGGCAGTTTCTTGATTAAAGTCTTTTATAAATGCCTTTGGGGCTAACTTGGTCCTTAAGGTTAAAAACTATGGTTCACATTGCATGTCCATGACATGATTTTTGATTATGACAGAGCAGGCAAAAGAAAAGAGGCAGGCAGCCCGTGCTGCACCCGAGTGAACAGCAGGATCTAGTTCTCCAGCCTCATGGCCTGCCTTTGTTTTTCCCTCATAAGCATCTCTTCTTTATCTGTTGATGACTGGGTCTGACCTTTGCCTGTGAGGGAAGGGTCACCTGAGAGGGGAAAGAGAGGAGAAGAATTGATAAATAGTGACTATGATTGACCCTGCAGGTTGTGTAGCCAGGGGTCCTGCCTCCCAGCAACTATAGATTCAGTCTCCCGAGAGGGACCACTGCATGAAGGATGCTTTCACGTATGCGTGCTCTTTAGGGCATGTTCTCTTTGCTAGTGTTTCGCTAAGCAGAAATTGAAAACATCAAATCACACGAATTCAAGTGGTTGTTAACCAGATCAGATACTATATAATATTGTAGTCGTGTCTTACCTTTATGAAGTCAGTGTTCATTAGATTTACAATCTGTTTATAAATTCCATCACTTAGAATTGTTTCTAGTATTTGTATATTCTGCATGTAGTGTTTCTTTCTGTGAGAGATTATAAGGTGAACTTTCGCTATTTGTCTGTCTAGAAATGTATTTGGTTTTCCTCTAGAGAGTAAAGTTTGTTTAGAATTTCAGGTTACACATCATTTCTCCTTAGCACTTTAAGGTATCTTCCCTTGTCTTCTGAAATCTCTTACTGCAACTGAGAAATGTTTCAATTATCAATAGATAGTAAAAAAACACATTAAAATATAGTGACTTGAAACACAAGCCGTTTTATTCTCAGGATTCTGGAGGTCGCCAGAAAAAAACCGGGTTGGTTTTCCCGTTTGTGGTTGACTGGGGCTGCAGTCATCTGGGGCCTCAGGGCAGCTGGCGCATCGAAGCTGACGGTTCTAATGGCTGGCTGTGCTGCAATCTCACCCGGGGCTGTTAGTGCGGCCCTTCAGTTCCCATTCAGGTGGCTGCTCAGTACGGCTTGGGCTTCTCCTAGCTTGGTGGCTGAGTTTTGAGGGATGGGCTCTGAGGGCAAGAGTTGCTGGAAGAAGAAAGTGTGTAATTCGTCCAACCCTTGAAGACCTGGGCTCAGAAGTCTCAGATGCATTTCCTCCACATTCAGTTGGTCAGAGCACTCAGAGGTCAACTCCAGGGAAGAGGCAGCTCTTGATGTGAAAAGCAGCTTGTGCTCACAAGGAGGGGAGCCTCTGAGGGTACATCTATGGAGTCCAGTCAGCTCAGAAATCTACTTGTGATTCCTTTCTCTGTTACCTTGCTTACCAAGCTATCTTGGTTCTCTTTGGTTACTTTTAAGGTTTTATCTTTGTCTTTGATAATCTACAGTTTCCCTGTGAAATCTTGAGATATAGACTTATTTTTATTTATCTGGCTCAGGATGCAATGTACATCTTCCTTTGGAAAAGTCAAGTCTTTCATCAGTTTTGGGAAATTTTGGCTTTTTTCTCTTCAAGTACTGCTTGTCTCTGTTCTCTCTGTTTCATTCTAAAAAAACCAAGATCATGGCATCTGGTCCCATCACTTCATGGCAAATAGATGGGGGAAACAATGCAAATAGTGACAGACTTTATTTATACAAAATCACCATGAATGGTGACTGCAGCCTTGAAATTAAAAGACATTTGCTCCTTGGAAGAAAAGCTATGACATACCTAGACAGTGTATTAAAAAGCAGAGACATTTCTTTTCTGATAAAGGACCGTCTAGTCAAAGCTATGGTTTTTCCAGTAGTCATGTATGGATGTGAGAGCTGGACCATAAAGAAGGCTGAGTGCCAAAGAATTGATCGTTTTGAACTGTGGTGTTGGAGAAGACTCTTGAGAGTCCCTTGGACAGCAAGGAGATCAAACAAGTCAATCCTAAAGGAAATCAACTGTGAATATTTATTGGAAGGACTGATGCTGAAGCTGAAGCTCCAGTACTTTGGCCAACTGATGCGAAGAGCTGACTCATTAGAAAAGACCCTGATGCTGGGAAAGACTGAAGGCAGGAGAAGGGGACGACAGAGGATGAGATGGCTGGATGGCATCACCAACTCAATGCACATGAGTTTGCGCACACTCCTGGAGATGAAGGACAGGGAATCCTGGTGTGCTGCAGTCCTTGCAAAGAATCAGACATGACTGAACCTCTGAAAGACAGCGATTCTTCTGGAACTCGTAAAACTTGTTGGATAGTCCTGTATAATTGTTTCTTATGTGCTGGAGGGTGGTATTAACTCATCTAAGACTGAGCCCTTGCAGGCTTTCTACTCAGAAAAGGACGGGGCCTCTTGCAAAGCTTTGCCCAAACTGATTGTGATCCATTTGGGCAGACAATCTTCATCAGGTGCAAAGCTTGGGCCCCAGGCACCTGATTATGTCAGAGTTGGTCTGTTGATTTCCAAAGCATACACACTGCTGTGACAAATTCTGCTACCAGATTGCTCAACCCCACAGCTGCACCAGGTGGCGCTAGTGGTAAAGAACTGGCCTGCTTGATCTGGGTGGGGAGGATCCTCTGCAGAAGGAAATGGCTACCCACTCCAGTATTCTTGCCTGGGAAATCCCATGGACAGAGGAGCCTGGCGGGCTGCAGTCCATGGGGTCGCAGAGAGTCACAACTTAGAGACTGAACAACAGCAACAACAAAATATTTTCAGAATCTTAAAAAAAAAAAAAAAAACACCATAGAGACATAGACGTATTTCCACTGTTACTTAATGTTTGAAATACATGGTAGGAAGACCTACAAGCCCGGTCCTGCAGAGCTATGGAGCGGTTTCAAGTTTACTTCTGCTGGAGCCATTGGCACTTTGGTGGTTTTGGACCAGGTTTATGTCCATTTCAGGGCTTGGGATTCCACCCGCTGTGGGCAGTCTGACTTTGTAGCCCACAACCAAGTGAGGCACAAGCTTCGTGCTTCCAGTCTTTTCCACCCTTGTTCTCGCTCTTCTCCTTCCCCATCCCCTTTCTCAGAACCCTGGGGTGGGGGCAGGCTTCCATGCTGCCTCCTTTGGTCTGGGAGCAGAGAGGTTTTTGCATTTTCATGAAGCCCACAGTTTCTCAAGAGAAAGAAGGAAAAGCTCTCTTCAATAGCTTTTATTCCAAGAAATTGTGGACAAACTTATCCACATGAACCAGAGTATATTATATGAGATATCTCCAAATTGAGTATTTATTTCTATATTTCTGTTTCAAGCTTTGTATTATGTCTTAGGCTGTTATGAAGAGCTGAAAGTTTTCTCCACGACTCCTGACTTAACTGGAATCAGTTTATTCCCAACTCCTCTCTCTCCTTTTCCTACCCACTTTGGGCATTAGGATGCCAGCTGTCAGCTATCCTGGCTTTCAGATACTCTGACAACCAGTCTTGAACCTTTCAAAGGCATGATTGTTTTTTTTTTTTTTTCAGCTTGATTGCATTATTGACATAAAACCCTGTGTAAGTTTAAGGTGTGTTGGTTTGAGAAACATATAAATTGCAAAATGTTTATTTACCATAATGTTTAGTTAGCAAACATACCTTCACTTAATTACTGTTTTCTTGTTATGGTGACAACATTAGAGCTTTACTCTCAAGTATACGGTACAGTGTTGTTAACTATAGTCACGAGGTTGTATATTAGATCCTGGAACTTTGTTGTTTTTGAGTCACTAAGTCATGTCCTAGTCTATTGCGACCCCATGCACTGTAGGCTGCCAGGCTTCTCTGCATGGGATTTCCCAGGCAAGCTTATCTTATAACTGAAAGTTTATACCCTTAACCCAGTATCACCTCATTTACCCCACCCCCTCAATCCCTTGCAACCACCACTCGACTCTGTTTCTGTGAATTCAAAGTTTAAAGATGCCACATATAAGTGAAATCATATAGTATTTCTCTTTCTCTAAGTTACTGCACTTGGCATAATGTCCTCAGAGTCTCTGTTGTTGCAAATGGCAGAATTTTCTTCTTTGCTGTGGCCGAATGATATTCCACTGTATGCATATACATTTTCTTCTTTCGTTCCTCCGTGAATGGACATGTAGGCTGCTTCCATGTCTCCCCTGTTGTGAATAATGCTGCAGTGAACACAGGAGGGCGAATATCTCTTCAAGACAGTGATTTCACCAACACTGTTAATAGGCGATACCCCAACACAAAATAAAAAGTTAAAAGTAGCAGTGATTAAAAAAAAAGATAGCAATTCCATATTTCATATCCTTCAGATATAATCCCAGGAGTGGGATTGCTGGATCATGTGGTAGTTGTATTTTAAAATTTTTGAGGAACCTCTATTTTCTGTAGTTGTGTCACCAATTCACATTCCCACCACCCATTCCCGCCAGGGCTCCCTTTTCTCGACATTCTCACCAGCATTTGTCTTTTCTCATGGTAGCTACAATAGCTTGTGTGGTTATAATTCATTGTGGTTTTTAGTTGCCTTTCCAAAGGAAGGATATCAACTAATACTGTTAGGGATTTATTAATTTTATTATTCTTTTCGGAGAACCAACCTTTGGCTTTGATTTTTTTTTTTTCCTGTAGGGTACTTGTTTTCTGTTTTATTGATTATTATTTTCTTCCTTCTATATTCATTAAGTAAATTTGTCCTTTTTCTAGCTTCTTAAATTGGAAGTTTAAACCATTGATTTTGAACATTTTTTTTTCTGATATATACACTTAAAACTATAAATTCCTAAGCATCTACTTCATTTCAGTGGTTCAGTCTTGTCCAACTCTTTGCGACCCATGGACTGCAGCATGCCAGGCTTCCCTGTCTATCACCACCTCCCAGAGCTTGCTTAAACTCGTGTCCATCGAGTCAGTGATGCCATCGAACCATCTCATCCTCTGTTGTCCCCTTCTCCTCCCACCTTCAATCTTTCCCAGCATCAGGGTCTTTTCCAATGAGTCAGTTCTTTGCATCAGGTGGCCAAAATATTGCCGTTTCAGCTTCAGCATCCGTCTTTCCAATGAATATTCAGAACTGATTTCCTTGAGGGTGGACTGGTTAGATCTCCTTGCAGTCCAAAGGACTCTCAAGAGTCTTCCTCAACACCACAGTTCAAAAGCATCAATTCTTTGGTGCTCACCTTTCTTTATAGTCCAACTCTCACATCCATACATGACTACTGGAAAAACCATAGCTTTAACTAGATGGACCTTTGTCAGCAAAGTAGTGTCTCTGCTTTTTAATATGATGTGTAGGTTGGTCATAGCTTTTCTTCCAAGGAGCAAGCATCCTTTAATTTCACAGCTACAGTCACCATCTGTAGTGATTTAAGAGCTTCCCCAAATAAAGTCTGTCACTGTTTCCATTCTTTTCCCATCTATTTGCCATGAAGTGATGAGATCAGATGCCATGATCTTTGTTTTTTGAATGTTGAATTTTAAGCCAACTTTTGCACTCTCCTCTTTCACTTTCATCAAGAGGCTCTTTAGCTCTTAAACTTTGCCTTCTGCTATAAGGGTGGTGTCATCTGCCTATCGAGGTTATTGATATTTCTCCCAGCAATCTGGATTCCAGCTTGTGCTTGATCCAGCCCAGCATTTGGCATTATGTACTCTGCATATAAGTTGAATAAGCAGGGTGACAATATACAGCCTTGACATAACTCTTTTCCCGATTTGGAACCAGTCTGTTGTTCCTGTCCAGTTTATTAACTGTTGCGCCTTGACCTGCATACAGATTTCTCAGAGGGCAGGTCACGTGGTTTGGTATTCCCATCTCTTTCAGAATTTTCCACAGTTCATTGTGATCCACACAGTCAGAGGCTTTGGCATAGCCAATAAAGCAGAAATAGATGTTTTTCTGGAAGTCTCTTGGTTTTTCGACGATCCAGCAGATGTTGGCCATCTGATCTCTGGTTCCTCTGTTTTTTCTAAATCCAGCTTGCACATCTGGAAGTTCATGGTTCATGTACTATTGAAGCCTGGCTTGGAGAATTTTGAGCATTAGGTTACTAGCCTGTGAGATGAGTACAGTAGTGTGGTATTTAGAACATTCTTTGGTACTGCCTTTCTTTGGGATTGGAATGAAAACTGACCTTTTCCAGTCCTGTGGCCACTGCTGAGTTTTACAGATTTGCTGGCATATTGAGTGCAGTACTTTCACAGCATCATCTTTAGTATTTGAAATAGCTCAACTGGAATTCCATCACCTCCACTAGCTTTGTTCGTAGTGATGGTTCCTAACGCCCGCTTGACTTCGCACTTCAGGATGTCTGGCTCTAGCTGATTGATCACACCTTTGTGATCTGGGTCATGAAGGTCTTTTTTGTACAGTTCTGTGTGTTCTTGCCACCTCTTCTTAATATCTCCTGCTTCTGTTAGTTCCATACCATTTCTGTTCTTTATTGTGCTCATCTTTGCATGAAATGTTCCCTTGGTATTTGTAATTTTCTTGAAGAGATCTCTAGTCTCTTCCATTCTATTGTTTTCCTCTATTTCTTTGTATTGATCACTGAGGAAGACTTTCTTTCTCTCCTTGCTGTTCTTTGGAACTCTGCATTCAAATGGGTATATCTTTCCTTTTCTCCTTTGCCTTTCGCTTCTTTTCTTTTCTCAGCTATCTGTAAGGCCTCCTCAGAAAACTGTTTTGCCTTTTTTCATTTCTTTTTCTTGGGGTGGTCTTCATCCCTGCCTCCTGTACAGTGTCATGAAGCTCTGTCCATAGTTTTCAGGGACTCAGTCTGTCAGGTCTAACCCCTTAAATCTGTTTGACACTTCCATTTGTTAAGCGCCTGCTTCCATCTGTTTGTCAAGCATGTACTTATTTGTATCCTTTTGCTTTCATAAAGATGTAGTTCAAGTAGTAATTTTGCTTTGATTCATATAAAAATATTTTCTAATTTTCATATTGTTTCATTTTTGATTACTGGGTTATTCATGTGTTTACCTTCTAAGTATTTGGAAATTTTTCAAAAATCATTTTGTTATAGGTGTTTTGTATAATTCCTCTATTTTGGTTAATATTTTATAAACACTTGAATAATCTGATGGTTGTTATGTACATTAAACTATGTATCTGACTCATGTCAAGTTTGTTAAATGTGTTGGATAAATTTGCTATGTTTACTATATTTTGTCTACTTGTTTAATCAGTTGAGAGTGCTGTGTTAAAATTTCCAATTATGATTTTAGATTTGTATGTTTGTCCTTTTGTTGATATTTGCTTTGTATATCTTGAGGGCTTCCCTAGTGACTCAGTGGTAAAGAATCCACCTGCCAGTGTAGGAGATGAGGGTTTGATCCCTGGGTGAGGAATATCCCCTGGAGAAGGGAATGGCAACCCACTCCAGTATTCTTGCCTGGAGAATCCCATGGACAGAGGAGCCTGGTGGGTTGCAGTCCAGGGGGCCACAAAGAGTGAGACACAACTTAGCAACTAAACAACAACATTATCTTGAGGCTGTGTTAATAGATATATACAACTTTATCATTGCTTTTTCTGTTGAATAGAATCTTTAATCAATATGAAATATCTCTTTTTTTATTTCCAGTCATAGCTACCCGAAAGTCTACTTGTCTGATAGTAGGGCCTGCATTTGGCATTCTCCAACCAAATAGAAGGGACCCCAATGGGTTCCTGAAGTAGTCATTGAGTGCCAACCATGTAAGGAAAGTTTTTAATCAGCATTTCCTTGTCTGTTCTTAATTACGAATGGACAAAAGATACCACCATAGATGTAAGGATGACTTGATAAACAGAGTTCCAAAGAATAGCAAGGAGAGATAAGAAAGCCGTCCTCAGCGATCAGTGCAAAGAAATAGACAAAAACAATAGAACGGGAAACACTAGAGATCTTGTCAAGAAAATTACAAATACCAAGGGAACATTTCATTCAAAGATGGGCTCAATAAAGGACAGAAATGGTATGGACCTAACAGAAGCAGAAGATATTAAGAAGAGGTGGCAAGAATATACAGAAGAATTGAACAAAAAAGATCTTCACGACCCAGATAATCACGAAGGTGTGATCACTCACACTCACCTAGAGCCAGACATCCTAGAATGTGAAGTCAGGTGGGCCTTAGGAAGTATCACCACGAACAAAGCTAGTGGAGGTGATGGAATTCCAGTTGAGCACTTTCAAATCCTAAAAGATGATGCTGTGAAAGTGCTGCACTCGATATGTCAGCAAATTTGGAAAACTCAGCAGTGGCCACAGGATGGGAAAAGGTCAGTTTTCATTCCAATCCCAAAGAAAAGGCAATCCCAAAGAATGCTCAAACTACCGCACAATTGCACTCATCTCACATGCTAGTAAAGTAATATTCAAAATTCTCCAAGCCAGGCTTCAGCAATACGTGAACCATGAACTTCCAGATGTTCAAGCTGCTTTAGAAAAGGCAGAAGAACCAGAGATCAAATTGCCAACATCTGCTGGATTGTCAAAAAAGCAAGAGAGTTCCAGAAAAACATCTATTTCTGCTTTATTGACTATGCCAAAGCCTTTGATTGTGTGGATCACAATAAGCTGTGGAAAATTCTGAAAGAGATGGGAATACCAGACCACCTGACCTGTCTCTCAAGAAACCTATATGCAGCTCAGGAAGCAACAGTTAAAACTGGACATGGAACAACAGACTGGTTCCAAATAGAGAAAGGAGTATGTCAAGGCCGTATATTGTCACCCTGCTTATTTAACTTCTATGCAGAGTACATCATGAGAAATGCAGGACTGGATGAAGTACAAGCTGGAATCAAGCTTGCCGGGAGAAATATCAATAACCTCAGATATGCAGGTGACACCACCCTTATGGCAGAAAGTGAAGAAGAACTAAAGAGCCTCTTGATGTGAAAGAGGAGAGTGCAAAAGTTTTCTTACAGTTCAACATTCAGAAAACTAAGATCATGGCATCCGGTCCCATCACTTCATGGCAAATAGATGGGGAAACAGTTGAAACAGTGGCTGACTATTTTCTGGGCTCCAAAATGAATGCAGATGGTGATTGCAGCCATGAAACTAAAAGACACTCCTTGGAAGGCAAGTTATGACCAACCTAGATAGCATATTCAAAAGCAGGGACATGACTTTGCCAACAAAGGTCCGTCTAGTCAAGGCTATGGTTTTTCCAGTAGTCATGTACGGATGTGAAAGTTGGACTATAAAGAAAGCTGAGTGCTGAAGTATTGATGCTTTTGAACTGTGGTGTTGGAGAAGGCTCTTGAGAGTCCCTTGGACTGCAAGGAGCTCCAACCAGTCCATTCTGAAGGAGATCAGCCCTGGATATTCATTGGAGGGACTGATGTTGAAGCTGAAACTCCAATACTTTGGCCTCCTGATATGAAGAGCTGACTCATTGAAAAGACCCTGATGCTGGGAAAGATTGAGGGCAGGAGGAGAAGGTGGCAAGAGAGGATGAGATGGTTGGATGGCATCACCGACTCAATGGACATGAGTTTGGGTAAACTCCAGGAGTTGGTGATGGACAGGGAGGCCTGGTGTGCTGTGGCTATGGGGTCGCAAAGATGACTGAGTGACTAAACTTAACTGAACTGAGAAACAAAACTGATAAAGAGGGGAAAAAAGCAAATCAACCAACTTGGAGGGGAAGGGTGATTCTAGTGAGTAAGAAAAGACTTTGAAAAACTTTGATATTAGTATCTTCCTAGCAAAAAAAAAGAGACTGTTATAACTACCTAACAAGTTCTAACAATAAGCATGTTATGAATAAGGGAAATTCGCCAGAAAATGTAAGAGCTCCTGTAAATTAAAAATATAATAGAAATAAAAATTTAATAGCATACAGGATAGTAGATAAATATCTGCCCAAATAGTAGAACAGAAAGATAATAGATAAAAATTAGGAATATACCATGCGGACTTTTTTGGTGGTCCAGAAGAAACTGAAGTTAAACGGTTTTATGAAGACCTACAAGACCTTTTAGAACTAACACCACAAAAAGATGTCCTTCTCATTATAGGGGACTGGAATACAAAAGTAGGAAGTCAAGAAATACCTGGAGTAACAGGCAATTTTGGCCTTGGAATGCGCAATGAAGCAGGGCAAAGACTAATAGAGTTTTGCCAAGAAAATGCACTGGTCATAGCAAACACCCTCTTCCAACAACACAAGAGAAGACTCTGCACATGGACATCACCAGATGGTCAACACTGAAATCAGATTGATTATATTCTTTGCAGCCAAAGATGGGGAAGCTCTATACAGTCAACAAAAACAAGACCAGGAGCTGACTGTGGCTCAGGTCATGAACACCTTATTACCAAATTCAGACTCAAATTGAAGAAAGTAGGGAAAACCGCTAGACCATTCAGGTATGACCTCAATCAAATCCCTTATGATTATACAGTGGAAGTGAGAAATAGATTTAAGGGCCTAGATCTGATAGATAGAGTGCCTGATGAACTATGGATGGAGGTTCGTGACATTGTACAGGAGACAGGGATCAGGACCATCCCAATGGAAAAGAAATGCAAAAAAGCAAAATGGCTGTCTGGGAAGGCCTTGCAAATAGCTGTGCAAAGAAGAGAGGCGAAAAGCAAAGGAGAAAAGGAAAGATATAAGCATCTGAATGCAGAGTTCCAAAGAATAGCAAGAAGAGATAAGAAAGCCTTCTTCAGTGATCAATGCAAAGAAATAGACGAAAACAACAGAATGGAAAATACTAGAGATCTCTTTAAGAAAATTAGAGATACCAAGGGAACATTTCATGCAAAGATGAGCTCGATAAAGGACAGAAATGGTATGGACCTAACAAGCAGAAGATATTAAGAAGAGGTGGCAAGAATACACGGAAGGACTGTACAAAAAAGATCTTCATGACCCAGATAATCATGATGGTGTGATCACTCATCTAGAGCCAGACATCTTGGAATGTGAAGTCAAGTGGGCCTTAGAAAGCATCACTACAAACAAAGCTAGTGGAGGTGATGGAATTCCAGTTGAGCTCTTTCAAATCCTGAAAGATGATGCTGCGAAAGTGCTGCACTCAATATGCCAGCAAATTTGGAAAACTCAGCAGTGGCCACAGGACTGGAAAAGATCAGTTTTCATTCCAATTCCAAAGAAAGGCAATGCCAAAGAATGCTCAAACTACCGCACAATTGCACTCATCTCAAATGCTAGTAAAGTAATGCTCAAAATTCTCCAAGCCAGGCTTCAGCAATACGTGAACTGTGAACTCCGTGATGTTCAAGCTGGTTTTAGAAAAGGCAGAGGAACCAGAGATCAGATGGCCAACATCTGCTGGATTGTCAAAAAAGCAAGAGAGAGTTCCAGAAAAACATCTATTTCTGCTTTATTGACTATGCCAAAGCCTTTGACTGTTTGGATCACAATAAACTGTGGACAATTCTGAAAGAGATGGGAATACCAGACCACCTGACCTGCCTCTTGAGAAATCGGTATGCAGGTTAGGAAGCAACAGTTAGACCTGGACATGGAACAACAGACTGTTTCCAAATAGGAAAAGGAGTACGTCAAGGCTGTATATTGTCACCCTGCTTATTTAACTTCTATGCAGAGTACATCATGAGAAATGCTGGGCTGGAAGAAGCACAAGCTGGAATCAAGATTGCCGGGACAAATATCAATAACCTCAGGTATGCAGATGAAAAGCCTCTTGATGAAAGTGAAAGAGGAGAGTGAAAAAGTTGGCTTAAAGCTCAACATTCAGAAAACGAAGTTCATGGCATCCGGTCCCATCACTTCATGGGAAATAGATGGGGAATCAGTGGAAACAGTGTCAGACTTTATTTTTCTGGGCTCCAAAATCACTGCAGATGGTGACTGCAGCCATGAAATTAAAAGACACTTACTCCTTGGAAGAAAAGTTATGACCAACCTAGATAGCATATTCAAAAGCAGAGACATTACTTGCCGACTAAGGTCCGTCTAGTCAAGGCTATGGTTTTTCCATTGGTCATGTATGGATGTGAGAGTTGGATTGTGAAGAAGGCTGAGCACCGAAGAATTGATGCTTTTGAACTGTGGTGTTGGAAAAGACTCTTGAGAGTCCTTGGAGTGCAAGGAGATCCAACCAGTCCATTCTGAAGGAGATCAGCCCTGGCTGTTCTTTGGAAGGAATGATGCTGAAGCTGAAACTCCAGTACTTTGGCCACCTCATGTGAAGAGTTGACTCATTGGAAAAGACTCTGATGCTGGGAGGGATTGGGGGCAGGAGAAGAAGGGGACGACCGAGGATGAGATGGCTGGATGACATCACGGACTCGATGGACGTGAGTCTGAGTGAACTCTGGGAGATGGTGATGGACAGGGAGGCCTGGCATGCTGCGATTCATGGGGTCGCAACGGGTCGGACACGACTGAGCGACTGAACTGAACTGAACTGAGTGATTAAAACTCTGAGTTTCCACTGCATGGAGCATGGTTCGATTCTTGGTCAGGAAACTAAGATCCCACATGCCATGTGGCAAAAAAAAAAAAAAAAAAAAAGGAGGGGGAGGATAGCACAAAAACATTAAAAATTAGAATGAGGTACAGACTTACAATGAAAAATTGGCATTCTGGAAAGGAAGACAAAAAATGATGGAGAAGAAAATTATGAAGAAATAATAAAATTACTAGAAATGGTAGCACAAAGTTACTATTTGAAAATTTCTGTGAGTGGACACCTAAAAAAGGCAATGAAAACAAGTAGTACTTAGGCATATTGTGCCAAGATTTCCTAACACTGGGAACTCAGAGGAGATCCTGAAAGAAAAATAGGTCACATGCCAAAGATCGGATTCAGAGCCGCCTCAGCAGCTAGAGCTGGACAGTGGAGCAGGGGCTTTGATATTCTAAAGATGACGGATCCCAACCCTGAATTCCTCCCTCAGCCCAGCTTTAGATCACATGGTCAGCTGGAATAGAAGTTTCTTCAGACTTGCGAAGACTAAAAAAAGTTGTTCTAATGCACTCTGTTTCAGGAAGGATGTGATTTTTCCCAAATGCACATGTGAACAGAGAAAGGGTAAAATATGGGATTTAGGAAATAGGAAGTCTAACAGGTGGGGTCTCAGCAAATCCTATGATGATCAGCTGTGTCTTATGCTTGGAAAGTAATGTTTGGAACAGGACAGATGGTTCCATGGACAATATCCCCAACAAAAAATGAAATGAATAAATTACCACATGTATTTAAATGTACCGAGAGGAGTTTTTGTAGGCCTGTCAGAGGGTGTGGGAATGGTTTAGTGCTAGAAATATGGGAAACTAAACAGAAAGTGACGTAAGCCTTCATTCTAAGCAAGCGAAAGACTATGCAAGATGGAAAAGTAAGCACGGTATACTGCACTCCTCAGCTTTGAACATTTCCTATGTTGTGGTCTCCAAATTTTGGAAGGCTGGCAAAGGGGATGTGTGAGAGGGTGAGTTGTAAGCATTGTATTTTCATTTTCCACAGGTAGTGTTTACATTTGAAATAATAAAAGGTTATAGTATAAACAAAATATCTAGAACTGTTTAGTAAATACCAGGTGAAATGTCTAGAAGTTTTCAGTGTGTTTGCTCCTAGTGAGTGAGAGTTGGGTGGGGGTGGAGGCAGGATGGGGCAGAAGAGGCCTGTTTTTTATATTTCATTTTAATCTGTGTATATAAATTGCTATGATAAAAAATCAAATGAATAAATGTAAGTTAAAAAGAATTAACCTATGCAGATTTTCATATTGATGCATTTACTTTTGACCCTTAGGTTGAAAAATACCTGGATAGAACATTATTTCCAAAGTAACAGAAAACCAGATGAACCACCAGTTTGCCGCTTGCACCTCAGGTGTTTATTCTTGCTCCAAATTGTATTAATTATCCATGCAGACAGATTATTCTTATTCAAATGAAGAAAGGTCTTCTGACTTTGCTTTGAGGAAGAGGACTTTTTTTTTTAAACTGCTGTGACCCTGGCCTTGAGCTTTCTTATGACTGCTACCTAGGCTAGAATTCCAGGAAATGGCAGCAGTGTATGAGATGAAAAAGTCCTTGGAAGCCCAGCTTTCAGGGTCTCAGGGCAGGAAGACGTCTGGGCTGCAGCGAAGGCCTTCTGAGCTGAGAGCAGTAGTAGTGTCAGCAGACGCATGTCTTCCTGGGGCTCGTCAGTGATCCCAATTCTAGCCCTGCAGCCTCCCCGTTGATTTAGAACTTCCATAATTGTGAGTTCTTTGGAGAACCAGGGGTCAGCAGATTACATCTGACACAGAAGAGCTGCCTGTTTTTGTAAATAAAGTTTTACTGAAACACGGACACTCCCATAAAAGCACCCTTGCTGATTTTATGCTATAATGGCAGAATTGAATAGTTGCAACAAGAGCCTTATTGGTGCAGAGTCTGAAACCTTTATGTATTACATAAGCTGATTTAAGTGTATAAATGTATCTCTCAAAGCACGTCTCAGTTCCTGCCAGCCAGGTTATAGAAGCTCAGTATTCACACATGGATAGTAGTAGCAGCTGAGTTGGACCACGCGGATCTGAATCAGTGCTCCCTTCTGTACTCCTGCTTTCTTGTATCTTGTCAGAGTAGGCTTTCAGTGAAGATACCTTGGGTTAAACTGGCTACAAGGGCTGGGTAAGTTAGGAAGTCAGGGCAACGCCATTTCCTTTGCAAGTGGAAGCAAAAAATAGACATGGACATATAACGTATTCAGAGTTTATTAAGAAAATAAATTTAAATAATAAATTGCCATTGAAAGTGTCAAATCAGAATTCATGGCATCTACCTCTGAAAAGTTTATGGATCCATTCCCTCCAGGTGTTTAAAAAAACTATGTGGTGTCATCAGGTCTAATTCCCATGCAGTTATAATTACAATCTTATTTAAAGTTTTCAGCTTTGGTTCCAGCAGAGCAGTACTGTGAAAGGTTCCTACTTCATTGTCTGTCTCTGTTTGTAGATCATTTCCTCTGCTTCCTGCATCTGTTTTCTTGGATTAGCTAGGTATTACACCAAAGTCTAGAATTCTTTGGCTACAAAGCTTGCTCTGCTGTTTCCCCTCCCCGCAGCCCACTTTATTGTGGGTGGGAAAATTTTTGTTGGGAGGGTTTGATTAATTAGAAGGGATTCCTGGCTTCCCTAGCATCGGCAGCCTGGGAAGATTAGAGCCTGGCTTAGTGACAGGCCAATCTGTATTTAAGGAAAAACTCAGACCAGCCAGATTTCCCTGGAATGTGGATCTGGCTTTGTCTTCTTCCACAGGGAGTGTGTAATGACCGCCTCCTCCTCCTTCCCACCCACTCCAGGAGACCTGACGCTTTTACTTTTGTTGATAGTTGTCTACTTTTTATTTGGCGGAGGGGGTTGGGGAGAGCAGGGGTGTGGTATGTTAGACTTACGTTTTAGGAAGGCTGAGTTATTTTATAAATCTAAAAGTAACAGATTTAAGATTTTATTAATGTTAGCGTGGAGAGGAGAGATTTTTTACATTAAAAAAAATCTCCTTGCATCTTTACTATCAATGTTTTTCTTTCCACTCCTTTGTAGCAATTATAGTTTTATGTTCCCCTCTAAATTTCAATTAACCTTAATCTCTGCATTCCTAAGAAAAACTACCAAAAGAGAAATATGTCCAAGAATTGACAGTAGTTTTCCCTTTATAGTTAAAGTGAAGAGCAACTCTTTGAACTTCCAAAAAGAGAAAGTTTACGAATAGCAAATAGCAAATGGGCTTTTGTCTTGCTGGTTTGCCTCAATGAATAACTTAAATTCTGTGTCCTAGGTTTTTCAGTTACCTAAAGGGGAGTGCAGTACTTTGTCATCAGTACTCAATTTAGAAAAAGTTATACTGATTTTATGCATTGAAAAAAGATTTATGCAAATATTTTCATACTGTTTGAGTTCTAGTTAATGACTGTTAAGTTTTAAGAAAGAATAAAACTGATGTGTTGTAACAAAATAAATCACAGACGTTTTCAATGGTTACTTTTTCCCCCCCAGTATTTATTTATCTATTTGACTGGACTAGATCTTAGTTGTATTGTGTGGGATCTAATTCCCTGACCAGGGATCGAACCTGGGCCCCCTGCAATGAGAGCTGAATCTTAGCCACTGGACCTTTAGATGGTTTCGTGTGTGTGTGCTCAGTCACTCAGTCATATCCGGCTCTTTGTGGCCCCATGGACTGTAGTCTACCAGGCTCCATTGTAATTTTCCAGGCAAGAATACTGGACTGATTTGGAGTTGCCATTTCCTACTCCACAGGATCTTCCCTACCCAGGGATCCAACCCACATCTTGCATTGCAGGCGGATTCTTTACTCCTGTGTCACTTGGGAAGCCCAAATGGTTACATTCTTTACTAGAAATAAGTCTGAAGGAAGAGAATGCAATCTTTATCCTTGAGAATGTTTTTCCAAAGGGATTTGTCTTTGTGAAACTTTTCAAGGTGAAAGAAGTACGTCTGTACTTCTCCCAGTACTTAAACACTTCATCTTCCAGTTCCTTCTTAATTCTGCCTATTCTTTGGGCAAGCTTGAAGTTTTAAAGACATGCAAGATCCCTATGAGTTTGCCTGGTGGAGGATGACACACACACCAAGTTGGCTGCTCTTCCTTCCCCACCGCACAGTAACTTGTTCTGTTTCATTGCTCCTGGTGGGAACTCATTGTGTGCTGAGTACTTGATAGATCTGGAATAAAATTCATAGACGTTTACCAGCTATCACCCAGTTAAATTCTGCCTCAGGCTTAAAGCTTTCAAGGACCATCACTTTCCAGTGAGAGCCTTTGTTCTGCGTGTTGATGACTTTGAAACCAAGTTCTTGTTGGATCTGAAATGAAACTTCCAAGTGTTATCTCTGCCTCTGGCCAGACACCCAGTTTTCTGGGCTTTATTTCCCCCATTCCTTTCCACGTGTGTCAGCGCATCTTTTTTTTTGGGCGGGGGTGGGGGGCGGTGATTAGACAGTGTTTAAATACAATCCTGGCTTCTCAAACCCTCTTTTCAGTTTCAACTTTCCACCTGCCTGCTGAAGTCTATGCCTAAATTGATCCCTGAAACTGCACACTAAAAATTCAGTTTATCCTGTTTTCTTCTAAATTGGCTTTTGCTTTGGATGTCCCTGGACTTACCAGCCTATGCTGTCTCCTTGTCCTTCCCTCACCGTTGTGTGTAATGCATCCATCCTCAACAAAGTGTCCTGGACTTGCTGCTTCTCTCTCCTTTTCTTATAATTCAGCCTTTGTCATCCTTGCTGTTTCTATTTCTGCACTGGTCTCAGCATGACCTCCATGCCTTTCTTGTGCTGCCATTCCAGTGCCTCTAGAGAAGTGCCAGGGTAATGTTTTCTTAACACCATTTTTACCATGTTATTTCCTTGCCTAAGCGATCAGAAGTAATTCTGTTAAATGAGATCTAATCTAAACTTGCCAGCTGACTTCAAGGCACTCTGATAACTCTTTTCCCCTTCCTCTTTAACTCTGACCTATATTTTCATCTTGAAACTTGGGAACGTGTCCGCCTGTTTCTATGAAACTGATGAATTTGCATTTCCTGCAGAGATCTGGCCTGTGGTTTTCTCTCTTCCTGTGCCCTCTCACCTTTTCTTGCATAGTCTGTACGCATCAACTTTTCCCAGGCTTGACCAAAGGCTTGCTTTTATTTTCACACAAGATCTAAACTTTTCCTGCATTGATTACCCTCTCACGTTGTTCCTTTGACTGTGCGCAGGTACACACTGCCGTGTGTTATATACACACCCTCTCACAGCATATTGCTCTTAGCAACATTTCCCAAGATGAAGGACCTGTGCTGTGCTTCTTGTGTATCTGCCTTGAGTAATTTGGAACCTTTCTGAGGCGCCCAGTATCCCTCATTTTCCTTATTACAAAAATGAGAAATTTCTTTCCTCATGTCTTACGGAGAACAGGGAAGTCACTCAAGCTTAGAGTTATTTCATACTGGTCTTTTTTCAGTCCCAGACAGGAAATGTTATAATCTCCAATTTGTGGTTTATTTCTTTTCTTTCAAAAAAAATTCATCTCAACCTGTTTCTCCTTTTAGGAGTTCCACTTTGAAAATATTTTAAGTGATTCTTTTGAAAATAGCCTTTGTTAATAGCCAAAATGACGTTGTATAGAGTTTGCTTCTATGAGGCCTTTAGGAAAGTAAATTGTTTCAGTATAGTGATGTTAATTCTTTGGACATCATTTTGTTTTATTTTAATTAGGACCTTACTGTTAGACTGTGTAGACTATGGTACTTGAATTTTTTTCCAACATGCATACAAACACATGTATATTATTAACTTATGCTAGTGTAAAAAAAAAATCTTAGTAGAAAAGCAGATTCAGGATCTCTCACAGATACAAGAGCTCATTCTGTCCCTTGAATTCTCCCTGAGGGCTGTAGAGGGCATCATTGTTCCACGAGCAGCTCAGCAGACATGGCGATCCAAGAAACCACAGCAGCCCAAGTGCTTCTAAAATTGCTGGCCCGTTCCTACAGGATCGTGACATCCTAAATGCCGATGTTTGTTAGCCTGGGAGTTATGTGTTTACCCCCACCGATAGCCTGCTAGCCCGTGGATGTGTAGATCGCTGTCTCATAGACCTCCTGACCAGGAAACACAACCGTTAACCACAGCAGTAGGAAGCAGTCAATCCAAACTATCCCCAGAGGCCGCGGAGAAAGCCTTCTCAGTGACGCAAGACTGCCTCTGGCGTGCCGCCCTTCCAGGTTCTGGAAGCGGAGCGAGGGGCTGAGGGTGAGCGTCCCTTTGGTCCTTGGAAGGCTTTGGGACCCCAGCCCAACCCTGGTCCTGGCAGTAAAGACTGGAAGGATTCGGCTGGGGCAAAGTCCTTGGAGTCACAGTGTTATTATAGTACTGTAGTTCCTACTCACCTTTCCTTATTGTTATTGTGACTGTGAACTTTGGAGATGCGAAGTTGAAGAAGTGAGCTGAGGGGTGGGGACTCACAGAGGGTCGTTGCCTTCCAGAACCCCTGGGAATGGAGATGACACTTCCCTGAATGGCCCACGTGTGCAGCAGTCCAGTCATTAGCCAAATGATGTAAAGATACACAGTGTCCATCTATTTTTAGTGTCCTTTTCAGGGCTCCTCTGGTTGTGACCTCTTGGAATACCCATGATTAGGTAATATAGGAAACTAGGCCACTGGATACGTCCCTTTTTTGCATGTGAGCAGCATGTGACAATAACATTCTGATTTTCGGACTACGAGAAACACCAAAGAAAGAATGAGTTTGTAATAGTCACTCTACACAGCAATAGGCACATGCTGTGTTTTGCGAGTGTGATCTGAGGTAAGGCAGAGTGTTACGCCATTTGTTTCACAGAGATTTGGTGTCATAGAGGTTCTGGCAAGGCCTGTGCCGAATAGGACATCCTAGTTATCATGACCTGAAAAAGGCACTGTCTCTTATGGGTCAGTATTGAGATCGTGTCTTATAAATTTCTGTGATTCTTTGTATCCTTTTCATGTGACTCTAGGTTCTTTTACAGTACTTCTTGAAATTTAGATCCTCAGATTTTTGAGGAAGGTATCCTAGAAGATGAAATTAGCCTCAGACTTTTGATCAGGGTTCCTGATATCATGTCATGACCTCACTTGTGAAACGTGGATGACTGGCTGAATTGTGTTTACCCCTCTGAGCATCCATTTCTTCAGCTGTGTGATAGTGCTGTTATTCCTGTCTGTTTAACAGAGTTTCTTATGGGTGTCAAAGTAATAATTAAAGACAGTGCTGTCAGAGTGTTTGGGAAAAGAACACTTTAGGCGGTGATTATCTTACAGTGACATTCTGTACAGTGTTAGAGGGACTTGGCCTGGGTGTCTTACTTGTTCTTGCTCTCATAATTCTTTGGGGTGAGGACTAGTCTAATTCTTTTCATATGTGAGGTGTCAGTTAGCAGATCTTCCTTTATCCCTAGTGTGCAAGGCCCTGGGTTAGGCACTAGAGACACAGACAAGGGTGATGATGGCCTGCTCCACTCCTCAAGGTGGTTTGTCATGAGAAAATGTGTCCCAGTTTAAACAGCAGCAGGTTAGGTGACGCAGACTCCGCCCTGCAGAGCTGAGTTGTGAGCGAATGAGTGCGGTGATTTTGTTCCGGTCTCTCTCTTTATGGGATGTTGTGGCAAAACCACAGGTCACTCAGGTTTTGGGGTGTGTCTTTTTGTGTCAGTTTCCCTGGTGGTGGGTAGCCAGGGCCAGAAACCAGAGGGCTTAGATTTAAATCCTTGTTGTTGGTTCTTGACTATGGGCAAGTCAGTTAACCTTTTGTTTCAGTTAGCCACAGCTGTGTAACCAAGCAGCCCCGAACTTTTCATAATTCCATGCGTCAGAAAATCTAGGTAGGCAGTCTCTCTGCTTTACATGGCATTGACTAGGTCACTCATTTGGAATGCATTCAGATACCCACTAGGCTGGAAAGCTCAAGAGGACTTCACGCCCGTGTTAGTTCCTTCTCCCCAGTGCCTTTCTCTTCCCAAGGTGTCTCGTCATTCAGTTGTTTAGCGTGAACTCCCTTACAGCAAGGCGCTGGCCCTCCAGAGGCCATGACGCTGGCAGCTGCTCGGCTTCCTAAGGGCTGCGCTGGAGCTGGCAGACTCTTCCTTCTGCCATTCTCTAGCCATATGCATGCGTGCGCAGTCAGATCCAACTTTCTGCAACCGCATAGACTGTATAAATAGCACTGTTCATGGAATTTTCCAGGCAAGAATACTGAGGTGGGTTGTCTTGCCCTCCTCCAGAGGATCTTGCCAACCCAGGGCTCAAACCTGTATTTCTTGCATCTCCTGCATTGGCAGGCAGATTCTTTACCACTGGCACCACCATATTCTGTTGGTCAGCAAATCACTGGGTCTAGAGAGAAAAAATAGCCTCGTCCTCTTGGTGGGATGACAGCGTGCTTGTGCAAAGGGGGGAGGGTTGTTGGTGGCCATCTTTGGAGACCGTTTACCTTGTTTCTTCGTGTCTCTTGGATCTTATCTGTTCGGTGAGGTATTGAATTACTGAGTCTCCAAGGCCCTGTCTGGCCTTATATTCTTATAATTCCATAAATTCTTACTGGAGGAATATTTTGTGTATGATGCAGTGGAAAGAATTTGGGCTTTGGCTGCAGAAAGGCCTGGGTTTGAACCTGGGCCTCACCACTGACCTGCTCTTTGGAAAGTGATTTAAGTCTTTGTTCCCATCTGTTAAAAAGGGTTAATTAAATAGTGTTAATATAAACTCCCTTCTGGGTTAATTGTCCGTCTCAGCACAGAGTCATCACTTAGAAATAGTTAGCGTTGTTTCACCTTTCACTTCCTCCTTACCTGATAGGGGCCTTTTCAAAGCCAATGTTAGTTGAAGACTTTAATTGCCATTCATTTTGCTTAATTTTGATATAAAGATGATTAAGTATTTAATCTTGTTTTGCTAGTACAAGGGAATTTTTCTAGTTCAAATAAGACTGTTCAGTTTATCTGTGGCGGTTTTATATATTATTCCTAGAACACTGTTGCTCCTTAGAAAGCATATTTAAAAATAAGTCTTTTGAAAACTTCGGTCTGTGAACAGCTGACTTATTTGGCATTTCTAGTCTCTTTTGTCTAGAAGAAACATAAAGCCGTGTGCAGTGGCCGGCATTCAGTCTGGCTCTTTGGACTGTTGCGGTGCCTGGCCTATGGACCGGCACTGGTGTGTGAGGCTGGGACGTGCAATCCTGTCATCCTGCCTGGGTCCAAAATGAAGCTCAGAGACAAAGGACAAGAAGAGAAAAGACAGAGTCTGGTTTTCAAAATATGTTCCTTGGGCCCAGCATAAGCATTTCTAGTGCTGATTGCACTATTTTTATATCAGTGTTATTGTGAGGGTTAAATGAACTGATGTGTATTAAGTGTTTAGCAGAGGTAACCATATTAATAAAAGTTAGGCACTATTCAGTAGTAATCATCATCATAACAAAAAATATGCGTTACTGTGATTAACTTTTTTCTTCCAGAGTGTTTCATGAAGCAGCTTGCTGGGTTTTCTTTTGCCCACTCCAGTACTCTTGCCTGGAAAATCCCATGGACGGAGGAGCCTGGTAGGCTGCAGTCCATGGGGTCGCTGAGAGTTGGACATGACTCATGACTTCACTTTCACTTTTCACTTTGATGCATTGGAGAAGGAAATGGCAACCCACTCCAGTGTTCTTGCCTGGAGAATCCCAGGGATGGGGGAGCCTGGTGGGCTGCCGTCTATGGCGTCGCACAGAGGTGGACACGACTGGAGCAACTTAGCAAAGTTCTTATTTATCATTAAAAAATTTTTTTATATAAATTTATTTATTTTAGTTGGAGGCCAATTACAATATTGTATTGGTTTTTTGCAGCTGATCTCAGTCTAAGAACATTTCATGTTGTCAAGTAAATAAAGTCTTCTTTAAGCAATGTCTGAAGGTACTTAATAATTCTGAAGATAGTCTTCCATTTAAAGTGATGTTGAGAGATCATATAACATACCTATGCAAATATATTCAAAGCCTTAATGTTTGTGTGAGTAATTAATGCTATTGAATGAGTCCTCAGGCAGTGTCTGAACTCTGGTTGTTGTTTTCTTTTTTAAAAAAGCTGTTCTTTCTCTAGACCTCCTTTCTTCATTTAGATAATCTGTATCCTTAAACAAAAGTCCACGTGGAGTTGTTTTCCTTTCCTTTCCTTCCTTTTCTCTTCCTTTCTCTCTTTCTCTCTCTTGCTTCTTTGATTTGTGGTCAAGTAAGGATCATGGTTAACCCCAGAAGGAAGGCCAATGGGGCCGGGGGACCTGGACCCAGCAGGACCTGGGCCTGGGGGCCCGGAGCCGCTGTGCTCATCAGCCTGCTCCCTCGGTCGCTTCCTCTTTCTCTCGCCCGTAACCACTGTGTGTAAGCCAAATCCCCAAATGAAAGCAGTGTGCTGGTCTTTGCGGCCTGGTGATTCAGAGGCATGGGTGCTCTCAGGGTGTCAGTGTCTGACCGCGGAGCTGTCGCTGTAACTTACCTTGGCCCCCTCTGGCGCCCCCGCCCAGCGGGCGCTCTCATGGAGGGAGCCTTGGGCTCAGGGCAGCCGTGGCAGCCGTCTCGCCTGCGCTTCCTTGGCTCTGCTTGAGGCTGGCCTCATCCTCTCGTCTGTCTCCTCTGGGCCAGCATGTGGAGAGGTGAATGGAAAGCTGCTCTTCCCTTGGCAGGTGGGATTCTGGACAGAGCCAAGCGCCCCCGAGAGTGCTCCGCTCTGGCGTTTGTACACTGCTCTCGGGAGCGTGGCCTTCCAGGGGACTGAGCCAGGCCCTTGCCCCAGCCCCATCTGAGTGGCTCAGCAGCCCTGGCTTTGCTCATTGGGCCAGGCACAGAATTTAACTGGGAGCGGGGCCAGGGAGGGAGAGACGACATAGAACACACTGAAAAGCATGATGTAGTCCAGCTCCTTCACAGACAAGGTGAGCATCCTCGTGGGGCAGAAGATGAGGCTCTGGAAACTTACTCAGGAGAACTTCAGTTCAGTTCAGTCGCTCAGTCGTGTCGGACTCTGTGACCCCATGAATCACAGCACGCCAGGCCTCCCTGTCCATCACCAACTCCCGGAGTTCACTCAAACTCACGTCCATCGAGTGAGTGATGCTATCCAGCCATCTCACCCTCTGTCGTCCCCTTCTTCTCCTGCCCCCAATCCCTCCCAGCATCAGAGTCTTTTCCAATGAGTCACCTCTTCACATGAGGTGGCCAAAGTATTGGAGTTTCAGCTTTAGCATCATTCCTTCCAAAGAACACCCAGGGCTGATCTCCTTTAGAATGGACTGGTTGGATTTCCTTGCAGTCCAAGGGACTCTCAAGAGTCTACTCCAACACCACAGTTTAAAAGCATCAGTTCTTCAGTGCTCAACTTTCTTCACAGTCCAACTCTCACATCCATACATGACCACAGGAAAAACCATAGCCTTGATTAGATGGACCTTTGTTGGCAAAGTAATGTCTCTGCTTTTTAATATGCTATCTAGGTTGTCCTTCCAAGGAGTAAGCGTCTTTTAATTTCATGGCTGCAATCACCATCTGCAGTGATTTTGGAGCCCAGAAAAATAAAGTCTGACACTGTTTCCACTGTTCACCATGTATTTGCCATGAAGTGATGGGACCAGATGCCATGATCTTCATTTTCTGAATGTTGAGCTTTAAGCCAGCTTTTTCACTCTCCTCTTTCACTTTTTATCAAGAGGCTTTTTAGTTCCTCTTCACTTTCTGCCATAATGGTGGTGTCATCTGCATATCTGAGGTTATTGATATTTCTCCTGGCAATCTTGATTCCAGCTTGTGCTTCTTCCAGCCCAGTGTTTCTCATGATGTACTCTGCATATAAGTTAAATAAGCAGGGTGACAATATACAGCCTTGACGTACTCCTTTTCCTGTGTGGAACCAGTCTGTTGTTCTGTGTCCAGTTTTAACTGTTGCTTCCTGACCTGCATATAGGTTTCTCAAGAGGCAGGTTGGGTGGTCTGGTATTCCCATCTCTTTCAGAATTGTCCACAGTTTATTGTGATCCACACAGTCAAAAGCTTTGGCATAGTTAATAAAGCAGAAATAGATGTTTTCCTGGAACTCTCTTGCTTTTTCCACGATCCAGCAGATGTTGACAATTTGATCTCTGGTTCCTCTGCACTTTCTAAAAGCAGCTTGAACATCTGGAAATTCATGGTTCACCTATTGCTGAAGCCTGGCTTAGAGAATTTTGAGCATTACTTCACTAGTGTGTGAGATGAATGCAATTGTGCACCTTATTTAAAGGGTAAGGACCGTATATGTTAGTCACTCAGTTGTGGCTCACTCTGTGACCCTTTGGACTGCAGCCTGCCAGGCTCCTCTGTCCTTGGGATTCTCCGGGCAGGAATACTGGAGTGGGTTGCCGTGCCCTCCTCCAGGGGGTCTTCCCAGCCCAGGGGTTGAGCCCGCACCTCTGACATCTCCTGCATCGGCAGGTGGATTCTTCACCACTAGTGCCACCTGGGAAGCCCCTAAGGGCCACATAGGGCTGGTGCTAATCAAGGCTTTCGGAGGAAGAAACAAGCGCGTGCAAACTACCGGAGCTGGAAAGGGTGCTTTATGATAGGGAGGTGGAATGTCTCAGAACCCCGGCCCGGGCTCTCTGGTTGAGCCCGGGAAGGTGTGAAGACAGCCTCAGGCTGCCCGTGGCAGCTCCCTGTGGGCCTCTCTTTGAGGAGTGGAGCCCTGTTCTCTGTCTCTGCTTGTTACCCACGCTTTGCTCTCCTCTGCATGCTGTGCACCATCATGATGGTGCCTCACCTCCCCAGTGATGTCTTTTATAAGCCTGCAGTGCATTCCAGCCCAGCGCAACCTTCTGGAGGTAAATTTGGGGAGGCGTCCATCTTTACTCCAGTGACTGTGGCACAGGGGCAGGGTCACTTGGTGCGTCATGACTGTCCATGCCCCCACTACCCTTGGGCCTGGCAGTTGTCGGGATTAAAGGCACAGATGACCCTAAAAGTTACACAGCAATATTTTAAAGTTTAGAGACTTCACTATAAAATTTCCCTTGGCAGTTCCATAGAAGGCCTTCTTACAGAACATAACAAGTACTTCAAGTATGTAGTGAGGCCTCTGGGGCATCCAAGAGGTAACTGGAATAATCTGACCCTTGAGAAATTTCTCTTGGTTACTGAGGATGAGGACGATCATAATTACTGCATTGGCTCAGACAATAAAGACAATAAAGTATTGTCAGCAATACTAGAGACCTGGGTTTGATCTTTGAGTCGAGAAGATCCCCTGGAGAAGGAAATGGTTACCCACTCCAGTATAACTGCCTGGAGAGTTCTGTGGACAGAGGAGCCTGGCTGGCTGCAGTTCATAGGGTTGCAGAGAGGCAGTCGTGACTGAGTGACTAAGGATATTCACACTTTGCAACTTGCTTCATTGTTGATGTGCCTGTTGAAGCATTTTATGATCTTCACATCCTCAGTGTGTATATGTTATGACAGTTAAAATATTGCAATAATCAATCAAGTACCAAAGAGGGTGTCATTCTACCAAAATTTTTGAGTATCTGCTCTGTGGTTGTCATTCTGAATCAGGACCCTCAGTAGGATGCATCTGGCCTTAAATCTTGAGTTCTGAAGCACTGAGTGCATTCCAACAAACCCCTAGTCAGCCATGAGTCTGCATATTTGTCTCTGACTCAGCATTCGATTGTACTTCCCCCTGAGTGCAAAACTATAGAAACTGCATTGTTTCTTCATTTTTAATTGTCATCAAGCAGTGCCGCATGCCTCTGTGCAGGCTCCCCAAGAGCTGATGAAGTGCTTACTCTTTTAAAGATGGCCCGATGGAATCAGATGGCGCCGCGTCATTTCCGATGCTGCTGCGGTCTGTTTCACTTCCTACAATGACTGATCCTCCATCTGCCATGACAGGGCATTCCTGGGCTGCTGCCCCTCACTGGGTTGGTGGCTGGACTGTTTATTTTCAGGAAAAGTTAAAATTGTCCAGAGAAGGATGTCTTCTGTAAAATTTACATGAATCAGCCTCTCCCTGCAGGGATCTTGGGAGGGGTGTGTATGTGTATAGACTAAAAAAAACATTTTCTGGAAAATTTTAAAACTATTAAAGGGGAAGGAGTATAGTGAACATAGAACCCATCTTCAAAATTGTGGACAGTTTTAAGTAATATTTAAGCTAAAGGCTGGTTTAAGAATAGCAAGTGCTACCATGTGACTCCAACACTCGTGTGTTTAAGCTGAGTTTTCCAAATTTCAGCACTGTTTGTAATTCTTCTCTACAAAACCAGAAGAGCCTTAGTTCTACCTCCAGTCTTTGGTTTAAACAGTATGAGAAGCATGAGATCTTACTGGGGCATTGGTGTGAGTTTTCTCATGACAAAAGCAGCCACCCAAACATTTTGGTGACCTTGGTTCTGAAGATGCTAATATTCCTTAGATTTCTGAGTTTACTGTGAAGGGAATTCTTGTTGAGATATCAGTGCATGGTGGTTAGGTGGGCCCACCTCTTTTCCCACCTATGGGATCCTGATTCCTCCTCTCCAGGGTTGGGATGGCTTACCCCATGGCTCAGCAGGTAAAGAATCTGCCTGTAGTGCAGGAGACACTGGAGACACGGGTTTGATCCCTGGGTTGGGAAGATCCCTGGAGGAGAAAATGGCACCCCGCTCCAGTATTCTTGCTTGAAAAATCCCATGGGTGGAGGAGCCTGGCAGGCTGCAGTCCATGGGGTCACACAGAGTCAGACATGACTGAGGGACTAAGCACACAGGGTGGGGATAATAAGTGCCAACCTTCACACTGTTGTTACGTAGAAAGTGTCTAATCCGGTGCCTGGCATTTGTTAACATTCACTGAATTGAGCTCTTAGCAATCAAGTTAAAGATACCAGCTGGGAGAGATTCTTACATTGTCTCGTATCTTGGGATCCGTTGCCTATTCCAGTTCTTAAGTTGTCTTCCTCAAGGATGTATCTTCCTATTAAGTAATTTTTATTTGCTTTCCATGTTTATTAGGTTTTCTCTAATTGTTTTAATTTCCTTGTTTCTTATATTTTTCATTCTGAAAACTGAGTATAAAAACCATACCACAGTAAACAACATGGTCCTAATGTACAGCACAGGGAACTATATTCAGTATCTTGTAATAAACTATAATGGGAAAGAATATACACACACATACAGTTAACTGAACACTTTGCTGTACGCTAACACAACATTGTAAATTAACTATACTTAAAAAAAAATTCACCGTGACTATTGAAACCTTTTTACTGTCAGTTCATCGATATTCAGGGTTGTCAATTTCTTGACTGTCTTATCTTCACTTCTTTATTAATTCTGTAATAATACTGATTTTGATCCTCAATTTGTTTCCGTGTTTTCCCCCTTGATAGTAACCTGCTATTCTTTACCGGATTACCCCAAAATTTAGACTTTAAGACAACAAACACTTGCTGACCCAGTTAGGTAACTTTTCTTCAGTATCTCTCACAAGGATGCAGTCAAGATGTCAACTGGGGCAGCGGTTATTATCAAGGCTTGATTGGTGGAGCCTTATCAGTACTTCCAGGCTCCCTCATGTGATACTGACAGGAGATCTCAGGTACTTACTTGCTGTTGACTGGAGACGTCTATACATGGGCGTCTCCATGATGCAGCTCACAACCTGACAGCTGACTTTCCTCAGAGAGAGCAAGAGAGGGTGCCCAAGAGGGAAGCTGCCGTCATTTCGTGAGCTTCCGTCAGAGTGACATCACACCATCACCCCTGCCGTGTTGTTTGCTAGAAGCAGATTGTTGAGCCTGGTCCACACTGAAGAGAAGGGGATCATACAGTGTGCGCCTGGCCCACACTGAAGGAGAGTGTGAAAACCGAGAGATGAGGACGACTGGAGGCCGCCTGAGAGGCTGCCTACCACACCCTCTTTCTCATGTTGTTGTGTTGTGTCTGTCTTTGGGCTCTTGAGTTAGTGAGTTTAGCTCCTAACTGCTATTTCTCACATTGTGCTTTCTTTTATTTTTTAAATTTTTACTGGTGTGTAATTGATTTACAGGAGAAGGCAATGGCAACCCACTCCAATACTCTTGCCTGGAAAATCCCATGGATGGAGGAGCCTGGTAGGCTTCAGTCCATGGGGTTGCTAGGAGTCAGGTATGAGTAAGCGACTTCACTTTCACTTTTCACTTTCATGTGCTGGAGAAGGAAATGGCACCCACTCCAGTGTTCTTGCCTGGAGAATCCCAGGGACGGCGGAGCCTGGTGGGCTGCCGTGTATGGAGTCGCACAGAGTCAGACATGACTGAAGCGACTTAGCAGCAGCAGCAATTGATTTACAGTGTTGTGTTAGCTTCAGGCGTGTAGCAAAGTGATTCAGCGATACATATCCAATATCCAGTTATACGTATGCATTCTTTTTTAGATTCTGTTCCCACATAGGTCATTACATAGTACTGAAGAGTTTCCCATGCTATACCGTAGATCCTTATTATCTATTTTGTGTGTAGTAGTTTGTGTATGTCAACCCCAATCTCCCAGTTTATCTCTCCCTCCATTTTCCCCCTGGTAACCGTAAGATTGTTTTCTACATCTGTGACTCTATTTCTGTTTTGTAGGTAAGTTCATTTGAACCATTTTTTTAGATTCCACTTATAAGTGGTATCATATGAGATTTATCATCCTCTAGGGACAAATAAGTGACAAGTGAGTGACTTACTTCACTTAGTATGACAACCGCTAGGTCCACCCATGTTGCTGGAATCACACCGTGTTGCCTTTTAGGTTGGCCTTGTACCTTTTGTTCTCCTCTTGTGTTATGTTTTTGATGGAAACGCACTTAAAACCGTGCCATTTATTCCAGTCTTGGTCTCTGGTGGTCCTACTCAGACATTCTGTTTGCTTTGGTGTAGTATGAGTGACTGTTTTATATTTTTCCCTTTGTATCTAAAGCCAGTTTCATTTCCTTTCAAGCTGTAGTTTGACAACTAGGTATTTTGGCCAACCTACTTTTATGTAGCTCTTAAGGATGGCCTCTGGAGGAAGGAAACAGTTGAGGTGAGGAGGTTAAACACCAGAATACCTGGATTCCTCCTCTCTTCTGAGGCCTTGTTAGCCACCCTGTGTTAGAGTTCACCTCTAGTCGGGGAGGGCTTGGGTAGCGCTGGATCCTCTTCCGTTGGGACATCCTGTTGTTAACTCTGCCTCCCAAATGCTCATTTACCATACTTCAGAGCAGGAAGTTCAGCTCAGTGCAGTCACTTAGTTGTGTCTGACTGTTCGTGACCCCATGGACTGCACCATGCCAAGCTTCCCTGTCCATCACCAACTCCTGTCCATCGAGTTGGTGATGCCACCCAACCCTCTCATCCTCTGTCATCCCCTTCTCTTCCTGCCTTCAATCTTTCCCAGCATCAGGGTCTTTTCTAATGAGTCAGTTCTTTGCATCAGGTAGCCAAAGTATTGAAGTTTCAGCTTCAGCATCAGTGCTTCCAATGAATATTCAGGGCTGATCTCCTTTAGGATTGACTGGTTGGATATCCTTGCAGTCCAAGGGACTCTCAAGAGTCTTCTCCAACACCACAGTTCAAAAGCCTCCGTACTTTGGCGCTCAACTTTGTTTATAGTCCAACTTTCACATCCATACATGACTACTGGAAAAATCATTGCTTTGACTAGATGGAACTTGGCTGGTAAAGTAATGTCTCTGCTTTTTAATATGCTGTGTAGGTTGGTCATAGCTTTTCTTTCAAGGAGCAAGTGTCTTTTAATTTCATGACTGCAGTCACCATCTGCAGTGATTTTGGAGCCCAAGAAAATAAAGTCTGACACTGTTTCCACTGTTTCCCCATCTATTTCCCATGAAGTGATGGGACCGAATGCCATGATCTTAGTTTTCTGAATGTAGACAGGCTTATTTCCTGGAGTAGGTAAGTGGGCTGGGGAACTTTGGGGGTAATGATAGAATTACTCTAAAACTGAATTATGATGACAGTAGAACAAATCTGCAAATTTACTGAAACTCATCAAAGGGGGAACTTAAAACAGATGGTTTGCTACTACTGATTGGAAGATATGTGAATGAGAAAGTCCTACCTAAAAATGCAAATTAGATTTTAATTACTTTCTAACTATAAAAGAAACCAGTAGGAAAAAGGTGGGGAAAATGAAAGTAATGCCTTCCTAAAAGTATTCTGTGATGAGATAGCCTTTTATTTATTTTATCCTAATAGTAAAACATGGAGTCTAGTAGAGTCAAATCTTGATGGGCTTTAGATAACAAAAATAGAAATAGTGTGGCTGTAGGAATTAAAAAATAACCCCCACTTTCTTTAGCAGCAGCTTCATTAATATAGCTAAGGAATATTTATTAGAGGCTTGTTACTCTGGTGATCAATTAGAAAGATACACAAAGAAATATGGCAAGCTTCCCATCAGCCAGCCTTCCAGTAAACAGATGGGCAAAGACTTCTGTGTGCTTCTTGCTGTGTGCAGCACCATGGGATGTACAGAAATTGGGAGGTCCTTAGGGGGAGGGCTGTAGCTTATGAATTCCTTCTTTCTTCCTGCTGCACCCCATGGCATGTGGGATATGAATTCATTTCTATGGCTGTGATTCTTCATATATAACAGGTGCTCCATGGATAATTAGTGCATAAGTAAATGAAAGAATAAGTAAGATAGAGTCCTTATCCTCTGGAAAAGTGTGTTCTGCTTAGCAGACTAAGCCCTGCAAGGGGGAACGGCCCCATGTCAACCCCAAGTGCTCACGTTGTCCATGCTGGGTCTGAGGAGGAGGAGCTGGCGGCCAGGACTGCTCAGCAGAGCTTGTGCAGTGAGTGGTACCCAAGTGGGTCCACCTGAATCCCTGACAGAGAATACATTTGACTGCTGCGCACGCACAGGCTACAGGGTAGAAAAGCTGGCTTGCGGGACACCTTGAAGAGGAAGTGCTGACTCTGGTTGTAGAGGGAAGAACTGGAAATTGAGTTGAGTGGCGAGAGGCTGCAGACTGCCTAGTGCCCAGGATTTGAAACCCAAAATGAGATTGGGTTTGTTTCATGGGGCATAAGGGAATTGGTGGTTCTTGAGCCAAAAAGAGATTAGATTAAAAATTAGAAACTTGCTGTTAAAGTTATTGATGGACCAAGTGGGCAGTTTGGCTAATTTCACATCTCTTTTACCCAAGATGCTTATGTATTTAGGAAAGTTTGCATATTTGTTATGGCATGTTCTTTTTTTTTCCCCTGGCAGCTTAAGCAAAATAATAATCAGTGCTTCACTTTAGTTTCTTTAATTTTGCTAGATCGAAATTCTGACACTGTCTTGTAAGAACAAAAATGTTTTATCTGAAACATTCAAGCAGAAATTCATTTAGGGCATGTCGTATATAGGAAACCAAGTGCTGCCTGGAGGGTTCAAATGGAACTATGGCACACACAGGCGGAGCAGACAGTTAAAAAAGTAGCTATGTGCTGTCACTAGGGTTGAGAGGAAGGAGGAGCCAGGAAGGAGAGGTTTGCCCCATGTATATGCAAGATACTTTCCCATGTCTTGTTTTAATCCTCATAACGTCTCAGTAACATTTTTAATTCCTACATAACAGAGAAGAAATGAGGGCCACTATTTATGGACATGAGCATTTCAGGTATCAGGTATATGCTTGGGTGAATTTTCTGATAGAATTATTTTTTTTCTTTTTTAAAGTGAATTTTTATTGGGTATAGCAGCTTTGGGCTTCCCAGGTGGCACAGCGGTATAGAATCCACCTGCCAAGCAGGAGACATGGGTTCAATCCGTAGGTTAGGAAGATCCCTGGAGAAGGAAATAGCGTCCCACTCCAGTATTCTTACCTGGGAAATCCCATGGACAGAGGAGCCTGGCGGGCTACAGGCCATGGGGTCGCACAGAGTGGGACATAACTTAGTGACCAAGTGGCGGCAGCAGTTGCTTTCCAGTGTTGTGATAGTTTCTACTGTACAGCAAAGCGAATCAGCTATGCATGTACATACACACATACACACATACATGCGTATCCGTCCCCTCTGTTTCGGGTTTCCTTCCAGGTTAGGCCACCGCAGAGCACTGGGTAGAGCCCCCTGTCTTACACAGTAGCTGCTCATTCGTCATCTGTCTCATGCGCGTATCGATAGCGTGTGCGTCAGCCCAGCCTCCCAGTCCCTTCCACCTCGCCCCTTCCCTTGGTGTACATACATGTGTTCTCTACATCTGTCGCTCTACTTCTGCTTTGCAAATGAAATCATCTATACCATTTTTATAGATTCCACATATATGTGTTAATATATGGCTGATCGAATTTGGGTAGGAAGGGCAGTCCGGTCTTTGAGTCATGTAAGTCAGCACTGTTACATCTTTCCTGGGGTGGATGATCAGGCAGACAGTATAACCAGGGCAGCTCTATGTCCCTGTTTACAAAATGTTAGACTCTCAGATAATAGTCCTTCAAATGTTGCTTAGAATCGAATTCGTTGCACTAAACATTCAACCCTAGCATTTTTGGAAGGTTTAAAGATTGAACCCTTTGAAAAGATTTTAGTCTGAAAAAAATTTCTCCTGTTGGGACAAACTAATGCTTGAATTTCAGCATTCAAACTTGGTTTCTTTTGAATCATCAAATGAAGGGTACAATTAAGTGTTAATTTAGTTCACTTGATCACTGACTTTGATCCACTTAGCGTGGGCCTTAGTTCCTACTCGTAAACAGAGTTTTGGGATTAGAGCAGCCCTCACACCCTTGCAGCTCTGAACTTTCTGTCCTGTACTGTAGAAAACTATTTATTCCTTAAGATAGTAGCTCTTTGAGGGTTAAAAACAAAAACAACAACAAGGAAAGCCACATCCAGTCTAATCCTGCTCTGCTCTTATTTACTCAGACATTTTTGGGAACTGTAATAACTTGTTAGATCTTGTGCAGTAAAACATGATTCCAAATTTTCCAAGCCCAGCTGTAGATCAGGATTCTAAAGGCCTAAATGGAAAAGGGCGGGTGTGTGTTTGTCAAGAGTCCACTTAGGGAAATCAGTTCCATGTACTTCTTAATACAGTTCTTTGGATAGACTTTTTTATGACTCAGTGTTACAGATGTCATTAATTTATAATGGAAAATAGTGAGACAATATGAAAATTATCTTCAGCCTCAAGAACACTTAGGCAGCAGGGTGAGTGATGGTTGAGCAGTTTGAACAGAGGTTGCTATGAAATACCACTGCTAGGCACCAGGCTGAAGGGTCAGCCTGGTTTCTGGCCTCTGACCCTGCTGGGTTGGCAGCCAGTCCCTGGGTAACTAGGGCAGCAGAAAGAACAGTCCTGTTGGAAATGCAAGGCTCTCAAGGTTTCTTCTCACCAGAGGAGATTCTACATGCATTTCTGCTCTGGGCAAGCTGAGAAAGGTAGTCTCAGATAAAATAGGAGAGTGGGTTTAATTTGTCTTCCTTCAAAGGCTTGTTTCCACACACTCACCTCCTCTGAGCAGTAGACACTTTAGAGATGAGTACTGCAGAAATATTTCAGGCATCTTTGTGAGGGAGGAAATTAAACTATCTTGGTGAACATCGATCAAAGGGTAAGATGTTTTCCTTTCCTGGTTTTGAAGGTTTCATTGGCTTTTGCAAAATATCAACATACTGTGGGTGACTTCGTAAGTAGGGTCTCCATAGCCTGAGCTAGAAACAGAGAGGATCTTGTGAACAAGAAAGGCTGCTGGTGTGAAATTGTGAGACCTGGGTGCAGCTCATATCATGATCAGCGTTCCTCCTGCTTAGTCCTTGTTCTGGGTTGAATTGTGTCTGCTCCCCACCCACCAGAAGATTTGTTGAAGTTCTAAGCTCTGGTGCCCCAGAAGGTGACCTTATTTAGAAACAGTGTCAGTAAAGAGGTAATCAAGTTTTAGTGATGTCATTAGGGTGGGCCCTAATCCAGTAATACCGGTGCCCTTATAAAAAAGGGAAATTTGGATACAGTCACAGGCAGAAAGAAGGACATCTTGCAAGCCCAGGAAGGACTGAGGCCACCAGAAACCCGAGTGAGGCCTGGAACAGCTTCTCATCACAGCCTTTGGGAAGAAACCACCCTGTGACAACCACCTTTGCAGACTCCCAGGCCAGAAACTGTGAGACAATATATTCCTATTGTTTTAAGCCACCCAGGTTTTAGTACTTTGCTACGGCAGCTCCAGGAAATGAATACAGTTCTGATCCCCTAAAAGGCACAGAACTGTGAGCGAGAATCTCAGTGTCCTGGGCGTCAGCTTCCCTATTTGTAAAGTAGCAGACTGAGAGTGGATGATGTCAGGACCTTTGTGCTCTGACACTTGGTGATTAATTCTTCAAAAAGTACACTCGATTTCCAGCAAAGTCACTGCTGTTGTATTTCCTAATGTAGCTTTAAATACGCAACAAATACATGGTTTTTTTTTTTTTTTCAGTTCCCACTTTTGTTCACTCAGGAGTCATTGATGATACTTCCCTTAAGCTAGATATTGGGCAAGGCTGTCCTTCCAAGTTAACCCACTAGACAAATGACAGCATGTCTAGTCTGTATAGAATGTGTAACCAAGAAATCTCTCACTTAAAAGCATTTACCATCGACTGCCTGGAGGTGAGAGTATTTGAATGTCAGTTCTTTTAACTTTTCATCCCTAGATTTGTGGCTTGATTTCTTGTAGACATCCACAGACATATTCTAGGTTTCCCAGAGGAGCCTGCCACATAGATACAGGACACTTCTCAGCTCCGTAATCAGTAGTGTAGGCAGCGTAAAGATAGTAAAATAAAGGGAAAATAGTGTTACCTTTGAACCTTCTTTTTTCCTTTTCTTTTCCTTAATCCCTGTATTACTGTGGGTAATTTTTTAAAATGTGCCTTAAACTTTTTAAGGAGAGATAAGTAATATAAAATTTTCTTCTCATTCTAAAAGCCATCATTGTGTGTTAGGGTCAGAGTACAGAAAGGACGGATCATGCGATGATGGACACCACTTGCCCTCCTGAGGTTCTCTCATGGTTCCTGTTTCCCTCAGAACCTTTTAGAGCTTCTTCCTCTGGAATATTCACTGCCCTCAGTCTGCCAGGACTGAGAGACCGAGGGGTCAGGGGAGGCCTAGGGAGAGAATTCTAAACGGGGAGAGGAGGGGCCCTGGTGGGCTGCGGCTGGATGGGCCTTGGCGGCCCTGTTCTCTCTGTGCCCCTCAGTGAGAGGGGTAGGAAATGGCTCCTGAGGACAGTTTCACTGTTTTCAGCCAAATTGAAGGTAATGATTTTATTCCCATGGTTAATGACACCTGTCTGGTTCTTCAAGAATTGCTATGCCATCTTCCGAAGTGTTTTATTTAACACATGCCTTGTTTTCATGCCTTATGTCTCCCTCCAGTCTGACTTAAATTTTCTTCTTCATATAATTCTACTCCACGCCAAAGATAAATAATCTTTCATAGGTTAAAACGCCGGGAAGGGCCTAACACTAAGGTCCTTAGTGTTAGTGTCTATTCTAACGAGGCTCCAGTGAATCACCTGTATGGGTTATAAAGAATGACACTCCTTAGAAAACTATTGTCACCATGAGAGGCCTCAAGAAACAACTTTGCCACCTGAACCTAAAGACTTGTGTTTTAAAAGGAGATATTTTTAATATTTAAAGTAATGAAACTCTGTTTTTTAAAAGATTACAACAATCTTTGTTAAAGTTCTATGCACAGATTATTTATGACTGTCTTTAATTTCATTTTGTGCCTGAACAAATTATAATAATTAAAATATTCCCCTTCCGGCTGTCTCTTCATGTGGTTCTAAGCCTCTGCCCTGGGCTGGCTTTAGCAGGTCAGTGGAAACAAAGGAGTTGTTCAGCTAAATTGTGCATGTGGTTTCCTGCAACATTTTCTTCTTATGGTGTTAAGTGTAGATTAAAGATAAACAAATCTCCCCTTTTTAGATTAAGATTCATGGTATCATAGATTCTTCTGACATCACATTGTTGGGTCTAGTCATTCATTAAAATTTTGTGAATTTTACCAGCTCTTTGATTCCAGTGCCCTTTTTTTTTTTTCCTGGAGAATAGTGTTTTGGCATATTATTTCTTCTTCTGTGCCTTTTCTGAAAGACTCAGTGAAATAAAGGATGGATTTGAGACTCAACCAATCTTTGTTGCTACTAGTTAATAGAAGCTGAAAAGATGTAATGGGTTTTCTGCAGCTTAACGTTACTAACCAAAATAGTGAGTTAGATTTTTTTATTTTCATTGCTGTTTGGTCATTTATCTTAGAGTCTCTGTCAATTTCCCTTCTCCCTCTGAACATCGCTTCTCCTGGTAAGAGTCCAGTTTGCATTCATTATTTGATTTGAATGCTCTGATTCAGTGGGTCCCAGCTTGTTGCTTTCTGCTGCCACACAGATGGCTTTCACGTGCCTCACACACTCACAGGGGTGTATCCAGGGCTGTGCAGAATGCCAAGCCAGCTCCTTGTGATTCCGCCCCCTCTTTCCCACTCAGGATGGCACAGAAGGAAGCAAGTGGAAAAGAGCTGCTTTGTCACATAGCCGTCAGTTGTTCCACTTTTTAATAAAGCAAACTATTATAAATTCTGGTGCTTGGGATTACTGTCTTGCCTTATTCATTTGTAGGTTCAATGGTTTCTTAAAAATAGTTCTATTTGAAATACCAAATAAAGTGAATAACAACAGAAGGAAGCACCTCTGTACTCATTCGCCAGGTTGAACATTTCATGACACTTTCCCAAACATAGTATCTGCCACTTTGTTTTTTAGATAAGAAAGGAATTAATCCTTTTTTATTCCCGCTCCTTCTCCCTTGAGTTCCCTGTTTTTATGTTATTTTCTTTCTTTTTAATTTATATTTTTATTGAAGAGTAATTGCTTTACAGAATTTTGTTTTTTTCTGTCAAACCTCAACATGAATCAGCCATAAGTATACATATGTCCCCTCCCTTTTGAACCTCCTCCCATCTTCCTTCCTATCCCTCCCATCTAGGTTGATTCAGAGCCCCTGTCAAGTTTCCTGAGGCATACAGCAAATTCCTGTTGGCTATCTATTTTATATACGGTAATGTAAGTTTCCCTGTTACTCTCTCCATACATCTCACCCTCTCCTCCCCTCTCCCCATGTCCATAAGTCTATTCTCTATGTCTGTTTCTCCATTGCTGCCCTGTAGATAAATTCTTCAGTACCATTTTTCTAGATTCCGTATATATGCATTAGAATGCAATATTTATCTTTCTCTTTCTGACTCACTTCACTCTGTATAATAGGTTCTAAGCTGATCCACCTCATCGGAACTGACTCAAACGCGTCCCTTTTTATGGCTGAGTAATTTTCCCTTGTGTATATGTACCACAGCTTCTTTATCCATCTGTCAGTGGACATCTAGGTTGCTTCCATGTTCTAGCGTTCTTTCCTCTGCAATTTTTTGAAAGAGTTTTAGAAGGATAGGCATTAGCTCTTCTCTGAATGTTTGATGGAATTCTCCTGTGAAGCCATCTGGTCCTGGGCTTTTGTTTTTGGGGGGAGATTTTTGATCACAGCTTTAATTTCAGTGCTTGTAATTAGGTTGTTCATAATTTTTATTTCTTCCTGGTTCAGTCTTGGAAGATTGAACTTCTCTAACAATGTGTCCATTTTTTCTAGGTTATCCATTGTATTGCTGTGTAGTTGTTCATAATAGTCTTTTACGATCCTTTGTATTTCTGCATTGTCTGTTTTAACCTCTCCTTTGTCATTTCTAATTTTGTTGATTTGATTCTTCTCTCTCTGTCTTTTTTTTTTTTTTTTTCCTTGATGAATCTGGCTAAAGGTTTGTCAATTTTTTTTTATTTTCCAAAGAACCAGCTTTTAGTTTTATTTTTCTCTACTATTGTTTCTTCCATTTCTTTTTCATTTCTTTCTGCTCAGATCTTTATGATTTCTTTCCTTGTACTAATTTTGGGGGATTTTTTTGTTCTTTTTCCAGTTGTTTCAGGTTTAAAGTTAGGTCATCTATTTGATTTTTTTTTTTTCTTGTTTCTTGAGGTAGGATTGTATTGCTATAAATTTCCCTCTTAGAACTGCTTTTGCTGCATCCCATAGGCTTTGAGTTGTTGGGTTTTCATTGTCATTTGTTTCTAGAAATTTTTTGATTTCCCTTTTGATTTCTTTAGCAATTTGTTGGTTATTTAGAAACATGTTGTTTAACCTCCATGTGTTTGTGTTTCTTACAGTCTTTTTCTTGTAATTGATATGTAGTCTCATAGCATTGTGGTCAGAGAAGATGCTTGATATTATTTCAATTTTCTTAAATTTACCGAGGTTTGATTCGTGACCCAAGACATGGTCTAACCTGGAGAATGTTCCATATGCACTTGAGAAGAAGGTGTATTCTTCTGCATTTGGATGGAATGTCCTGAAGATATCAATGAAATCCATCTCATCTAATATAACATTTAAGACTTGTGTTTCATTATTAATTTTCTGTTTTGATGATCTGTCCATTGGTGTGAGTGGGGTGTTAAAGTCTCCTACTATTATTGTGTTATGTCAGTTTCTCCTTTTAAGTCTGTTAGTGTTTGTCTTATGTATTGAGGTCTTCTGTGTTGGGTGCATGGATATTTACAATTGTTTTGTCTTCCTCTTGGATTGATCCCTTGATCATTATGTAGTGTCCTTCCTTATCTCTTGTAATCTTCTTTATTTTAAGGTCTATTTTGTCTGATATGAGGATTGCTACTCCAGCTTTCTTTTGCTTTCCCTTTGCATGCAATATATTTTCCCATCCTCTCTCTTTCAGTTTTTATGTGTCTTGAGGTCTGAAGTGGGTTTCTTGTAGACAGCATATATATGGATCTTGTTTTTACATCCATTCAGCCAGTCTGTGTCTTTTGGTTGGAGCATTTAATCCATTCACATTTAAAGTAATTATTGATATATATGTTCCTATTGCCATTTTCTTAATTGTTTGGGGTTGATTTTGTAGATCTTTATTCTTCTCTTGTATTTCCATATAAGTCCCTTTAGCATTTGTTATAAAGCTGGTTTGGTGGTACTGAATTCTCTTAACTTTTGCTTGTCTGAAAAGCTTTTTATTTCTCCATCGATTTTGAATGAGATCCTTGCCAGGTACAATGATCTTGGTTGTAGATTTTTCCCTTCCATTGCCTTTAATATTTCCTGCCATTCCCTCCTGGCCTGCAGAGTTTCTGCTGAAAGATCAGCTGTTAATCTTATGAGGTTTCCCTTGTATGTTACTTGTTGCTTCTCCCTGGCTACTTTTACTGTTCTTTCTTTGTGTTTAGTCTTAGTTCATTTCATTAGTGTGTGTCTTGGCATGTTTCTCCTTGGGTTTATCCTGTGTGGGACTCTTTGTTCCTCTTGGACTTGATTGACTATTCCCTTTTCCATGTTGAGGGAATTTTCAAGTATAATCTCTTCAAAAGTTTTCTCATACCCTTTCTTTTTCTCTTCTTCTAGGACCCCTATAATTTGAATGTTGGTATGTTTGATATTGTCCCAGAGGTCTCTGAGACTATCCTCAGTTCTCCTCGTTCTTTTTACTTTATTCTGCTCTTCAGAAGTTATTTCCACCATTTTATCTTCCAGCTCACTTATTCATTCTTCCGCTTCAGATATTCTGCTATTGATTCCTTCTAGAGTATTTTTAACTTCAGTAACTGTGTTGTTTGTCTCTGCTTGTTTATTCTTTAATTCTTCTAGGTCTTTTAAAATTGATTGTTGCATTTATTCCCTTTTGTTTTCAGGGTTTTTGATCATCTTTACTATCATTATTCTGAATTCTTTTTCAGTTAGTTTGCCTATTTCCTCTTCATTTATTTGGACTTCTGTGTTTCTAGTTTGTTCCTTCATTTGTGCAATATTTCTCTGCCTTTTCATTATTATTTTTTTTAACTTAACTGTGTTTGAGGTCTCCTTTTCCCAGGCTTCAAGGTTGAATTCTTTCTTTTGGTTTCTGCCCTCCTAAGATTGGCCCAGGGGTTTGTGTAAGCTTTGTATAGTGTGAGATGAGTTTTTGTTTGTTTGTTTGCTTTTCCTCTGATGGGCAAGGCTGAGTGAGGTGGTCTGCTGTTTGCTGATGATTTGGTTTGTCTTTTTGTTTTGTTTGTTGTTTAGATGAGGCATCCTGCACAGGGTGCTACTGGTGGTTGGGTGATGCTGGGGTCTTGTATTCAAGTGGTTTCCTTTGTGTGAGTTCTCACTGTCTGATACTCCCTAGGGTTAGTTCTCTGGTGGTCTAGGGTCGTGGAGTCAGTGCTCCCAAGTGGTTTGTTATGGCATTAAGTGAGATTAAAACAAATATCCTACAACGAGAAACCAAAGATGAACCACAGACAAATGGCAGTTACAGAATCAGGCAAATAATAATAATTAAAACAATGAAACATACACATACTCTCAAGAGCAAAGTCAAAACAGTCCAACAAAAATAAAGTAGAATAGATTGACCTGGCAAAAAAGGAAATCAGAAATTGTATTTACCAGTTAAGAACAAAACTAACTAAAGCACAAACTGGAAAACAAAACTAAAGCAAGGTGCCAAGTGGGAAATCAAGCAATGAAAACAAAGCTAACAAGTATATTGAGAGGACAGGAAAGAAAGAAAACAAATAAAGAATAGATGTACAAAGTTACATAGAGGTAGATGAAGAAGATTTATGTACATTAAGGATTAACTGCAAGGGGAAAAGACCAGTAGGAAAGGCAAACAAAGGTATAAATGTAGAAAAAATATAATAGAGTTTTAAAAATTAAAATTGCAAAAAAGAGGAGAGAGAGAGAAACAAAAAAGGAAGATGAAAGAAAAAGGGAAAACTCCCCAGCACTGCAAAAGCCCAGTGTAGACGCAGAGGTTTATAACAACAATAAAAAGTGTGACTGAATATACTCATATATACCCATAAGCAAAACTGAACAGTCCAACAAAAATAAAGTACAATAGACTGACCCAGTGAACAAGAGAAACCAATAATAATGTCTACCAGAACAAAACCAACTAAAGCATGAACTGGAAAACAAAACTGAAGCAAGGTGCCAACTGAGGAATGAAGCAATGAAAATAGCAGATATGTTGAGAGGAAAGAAAGAAAGAATGGATATGCAAAGTTAAATAGAGGTAGATAAAGAAGATTTATACACATTAAAGATTAACTGCAAGGGGAAAAGACCAGTAGGAAAAGCAAAGGAATAAATGTAGAAAAATAATAATAGGTTTTAAGAACTAAAATTTTAAAAAGAGAAAAAGAAAAAGAAAAAAAAGGAAAACTCTCCAGAACTGCAAAAGCCCAGTGTAGAGGCAGAGGTTTATAACAACAGTAAAAAATGTGACTGGGAAATATAAGAAGAAAAAAACAGCTCAAAAGCTTAATTAGATTTCATCAGTTCAGTTCAGTTCAGTTCAGTCGCTCAGTCCTGTCCGACTCTGCGACCCCATGAATCACAGCACGCCAGGCCTCCCTGTCCATCACCAACTCTCGGAGTTCACTCAGACTCAAGTCCATTGAGTCAGTGATGCCATCTAGCCATCTCATCCTCTGTCGTCCCCTTCTCCTCCTGTCCCCAATCCCTCCCAGCATAAGAGTCTTTTCCAGTGAGTCAGCTCTTCACATGAGGTGGCCAAAGTATTGGAATTTCAGCTTTAGCATCAGTCCTTCCAAAGAAATCCCAGGGTTGATCTCCTTCAGAATGGACTGGTTGGAGATCCTTGCAGTCCAAGGGACTCTCAAGAGTCTTCTCCAACACCACAATTTAAAAGCATCAATTCTTTGGTGCTCAGCTTTCTTCACAGTCCAATTCTCACATCCATACATGACCACTGGAAAAACCATAGCCTTGTCTAGACGGACCTTTGTTGGCAAAGTAATGTCTCTGCTTTTGAATATACTATCTAGCTTGGTCATAACTTTTCTTCCAAGGAGTTAAGCGTCTTTTAATTTCACGACTGCAGTCACCATCTGCAGTGATTTTGGAGCCCAGAAAAATAAAGTCTGACACTGATTCCCCGTCTATTTCCCATGAAGTGATGGGACCAGATGCCATGATCTTCGTTTTTTGAATGTTGAGCTTTAAGCCAACCTTTTCACTCTCTACTTTCACTTTCATCAAGAGGCTTTTAGTTCCTCTTCACTTTCTGCCCTAAGGGTGGTGTAATCTGCCTATCTGAGGTTATTGATATTTCTCCTGGCAATCTTGATTCCAGCTTGTGCTTCTTCCAGCCCAGCATTTCTCATGATGTATTCTGCATATAAGTTAAATAAGCAGGTTGACAATATACAGCCTTGACATACTCCTTTTCCTATTTGGAACCAGCCTGTTGTTCCCTGACCTGTATATAGGTTTCTCAAGAGGCAGGTCAGGTGGTCTGGTATGCCCATTAGATTTCATAGTGCCTATAAAATTGACAAGTACAACTGAGCGGGTGGGGGGAAGAAAAAACATCGAAAGGAATCTACAGAACAAGTCAAAACATAAGAATAATAAATGTTTTTCTTGAGTCACTGCTGTCGGAGTCCTTTCCCTTGCTGGAAGTCACAGTCCACCTCACCTCCCTAGGATGCCCTCCAACACTGTGCTGATCTCTGGACCTGCTCTGAGGGCAGCTCAGATTCTAATCTGGTCCTACTCCTCTGTGTTCTTGCCTCCAATGTCCACAGCTATCAGAACTAGTGAGTTTTCTTTTGTGGGAGCTCTCAGTGGCTTTTATGTATTCCATAGACACAGAGTCTGCCTAGTTGATCATGTGGATTTAATCTGCAGCTTGTGCAGCTGGTGGTGAGGTTTTAGGTCTTCTTCCTTAGCCACACTGCCCCCAGGTTAAAGTTGTGGTTTTATTTCCACCTCTGCCTGTGGGTCATCCACTGGGGTTCGCTCCCGAGGCTGCCCTGGAGGACTTGGGTTGCCCCTGTGAGGGCCAGGTGTGGAGGTGGTGCGGCTGCTTGGGTCACAGGGGTTCTGGCAGCACCAGGTATTCAGGGGAGTTGGTGGCTAGGGCAGCAGGAAATACAGTGCTCTAGAAGGGTATGGCAACCAGTATTGGCCAATACACTCCAGTATTCTTGCCTGGAGAACCCCCACCCTGACAGAGAATCCTGACAGGCCATAGTCTACAGGGTAGCAAAGAGTCAGATACGACTGAGGCGACCCTGTGCGCATAGATGCAAGACATTTTTCGCCTGTGGCAGCTCTGCCCCAGTGAGGGTTGAGTGTGAAGGTGGCACAGCTGCTGGGTTTGCGGGGACCCTGGCGGCACCAAGTGTGCAAGGACACGGACTGCCTCAACCCCAGGAGTTGTGGCCCTATCAGAGTCTGTTTTGGAGCCTCTCGTAGCTGGCAAACAGAAGGCCTCTTTGGCCAGTCTTTCTCCATAGCTCTGCCAGTTCAGACACTTAGAGGCCTTGCCTGGGGTCCATCTCTGTTGTTCAGTGCATCAGGCATATAGAGGCCTGCCCCCTGGCTGGGGTCCTACTCTGTAGATTGGCACGTCAGGCACTTAGAGGGGCACCCTGAGTGGGGTCCTGCTCTGTGGTTCAGTGCCTCAGGCGTTTGATGGGCCAGCCCCTCTATTGTTCAGCTCCTGACGCTGGTGTGTGGGGAGAGAGCGAGAGGCTATGGTGATGGCTCCACCCCTGCATGTGACTCAGCAGTATCGCCTTGCTTCCATGGCTGCCTGGCTTTCCTCCACAGGCATTTCCCACCACAGTCTCCTCCCTCACATCCCCTTGATCCGTCTCTCCACAGTCAACAGCAGCCCTCGCCCTGGGACTGCTCCACAATCCCCAAACTCCAGCTCCCAGCTGCTGTGCCTTCTAGGGGACCAGCGTCCTATCTGGGGTATGTAGGGCTGCAGCAAGGTCTGTCTGATTCTCATTCCGTTTAGGCTGCCACAGATCAGCTGTTTGCCCCAGCGTGGGGATAGGACCCCTGCTTCAGTTCTCCCGCCCGCCAAGGGAAGTCCAGTCCTACCAACACTCCTGTTTTTCCCCCTGGTTCCGTTGTCCTACTGAGTTTTGCGTGGGTCTATATATTCTTTTCTGCTGGTCAGGTCCTCCCGTCTGCTCTCAACTGGTGTTCTGCATACACTTCTGTGTCTGAAGGTGTGTTCCTGATGTATCCGTGGAGATGCACTCCACGTCCTCCTCCTCCTCCACCATCTTGTTCCTACATTATTTTATGCAACTAGATTTTTTATGTTTATTCTCTGTAATCCTTTTTATGACATTGTTTGCTCTTGTTTCTTTGTGTAAATGGGTTTCATGTTTCCCTCTAGGCCCTTCTCCCTCTCTGCTTACCTCTCAATGGGCTGGGGTTCTTCGAATTAGGGAATCTTCAAGAAGGGCTCCTGGATATTATCTTCTCTGTGGTTTTTGTGTTTTATTCCTTCTTGACATATGCCTTCTTGTTGGGTATGTTGGGACCAGTGACTTGGATGGATGGATGTTCTTGGGTTTAACTTTCTTTTCTTCAGAGCTCTTAGACTTTGTACCATTGTCTTTTCCAGTAAATGATGTGGAGAAACCCTTATGACTGAATTTTCTGTGTGTACAGCTGACAAATTCCTGAGGCTATAATATAAACAGCTTTTTAGTGATTATGCTCTACCAGTTTTCCCCAAAACTTGATATCTCTTTTAGATAACAATAGTTTTTTTTTTCCTTAACTTCATATATAGGTGGTTTCTTCTATTACATCTGTAAACTTTTGTATTATGTGATAATGTGATACACACAAAAAAAGAATACAGGGATACCTTGTTTTATTACAGTTTGCAGATACTGCTTTTTTTTTTTTTTTAACAAATTAAAGGTTTGTGGCAATTCTGTGTTGAACAAGTCCATAGATGCCATTTTTCCAACAGCATTTGGTTACTTTGTGTCTCTGTTTCACATTTTGGTAATTCGTAGACTATTTCAAACTTTTCATTATTATTATTTTTCTTATGGTGATCAGCTATCTGTGATGTTACTATTGCAAAAAATTACAACTCACTGAAGAGTCATGATGGTTAATATTTTAGCAATAGAATATTTTAAATTAAGGTATGTACATTGTTTTTTATACACAATGGTATTGCACACTTAATAAACTACAGTATAGTCTAAACATACCTTTCACATACTCTGAGAAACCAAAAAATTCATGTGACACCTCTTATTGCAGTGGTTAGAACCGAAGCCCCAGTGTCTTCAAGGTCTGACTGTGTGTGTAAACGATGAAGCACTAACTTAACAAAACCCCATGAACTCGTGATCCAGCAAAATAGCTAGTATAGTGCCAGTGTCTTTGGGTTAAAAAATCATCTAGACGCATTTGAATCCCCATGTGTACTTCTCACTCACCCAGAAATAATGTTCCCAAATTGGTATTTATTTCTCTGTATGTTTTTATACCTTTTTGTTTTTTTTTACAAGTGATTGTGTCCATAAATGATGTATAGAATTGATCTGCGTGTTTTCGAACTTAATATGAATGGTCTCCTGCCATGGGTAGTTTCATATAGTTGGTTCTACCGTTCTGTCTCCTGTGGGTAATCCAGCTGCACTGGGACATGGGCTCTAGGGATGGATCTACTCTGCCCTTTTCTCTTTCTTATCCGTTTACTTACTGATTTCTCTGTTGAACGTTTCAGTGTTTTCTCAGTTCTGTGCTATTCCTAAGAGCTTGTGATGAACATCCTTGTGGGTTGGTGGGGTTGGGGGTTGTACACATGTGCTGGTGGCTCTGAGAAATGTGCCTGGTGATGGGAAGGGGAGAATTGCTGGGCTTCAGAGAACCAGTCAGACTCAACCACACTGCAAATATCTCTCCACACCCAAGGGCCAGTTTCCCTTCCCACCAGCAGTAGGATTCTTGGTATTGCCTGTATTACTTTTCCCAATCTTATGGGCATTAAATTTCTTAGAGCTCGTTTTTATTTCTTCTGCAGATAGCTAGTTTGTATCCTTTACTCATTTTTCTGTAGAATTGTTTGTATTGATCGTTTGATCTGATTCTTATCCTCTATACTGATCTTGGCTGGTTTGTGTGTGTGACGGATACTAATCTGTGCCTTGTCCTTTTTGTCTCTTGTCTTTTGTTGAACAGGCGTTTTTAATTCTGACTCAGTCAGATTTACCAGTCTTTTTATGTTTTGCATGGTTTTTTAAACAGATTTTTTTTCCACCCCGGGTGATTTCTTAAAGCAAGATCTTTTTTCCAACTGTTGGGCTGCACCCCACAGGCCTGCAGGACCTGTCCTCACCCAGCTTCAAGACCAAAGAAAGAGGCAGGGGCAGCAGCAGAGACATCAGTGGTCTAATGGGTGGGGGGAGCTTACAGGTCTGAAGCAGGGTCCTGGAGTGGCCTCTCACTGTGTGTGGCAGCTGGTGGGTAGGACATGGTGGCAGTCTTCACTGCCTATACACATATACAGATGAAGAGGTGAAGGGGTGGTTACCAGGGAAACCAGCAGAGGGGCACTCCTCTCACCTCCCCTTTGATAAGAACAGTCACTGGCCAGGGCCTTGGGCAAGTATGTGGGAAGATCAGTCTGCTGAGCAGAGTGTAAGTGAAGCAGGCGCTCACTGGGGGAGCAGGGGGTTACTGAGAGCGAGAGAATAGCACCTGGAGAGGATGGGCAGCACCTGGACCATGCCCCATCCAAAATGTGGTTTTCCAAAATTTCAGAGTTTTGGTTTCTGTGCTTTCATCTTTAATCACCTGATATTTAATGGCATCAGGTAAGTATCGACTTTTATTTTATCCTTTCCAAATGGGTAACCAGTTGTCCAAGACCAGCTTATCTTTTCCTCACAAATCTGTAATGCTCATTTGGAGAAGGAAATAAATGGCAACCCACTCCAGTATTCTTGCCTGGAGAATCCTGTGGACAGAGGAACCCGATGGGCTGCTGTCCGTGGAGTCGCACAGAGTTGGACACGACTGAAGCGACTTAGCATGCATGCATGCATTGGACAAGGAAATGGCAACCCACTCCTGGATTCTTGCCTGGAGAATCCCAGGGACAGAGGAGCCTGGTGGGCTGCTGTCTATAGAGTCACACAGAGTCGGAGACGACTGAAGCAACTCAGCAGCATTTGTCGTATATTATGAAACTTCTCTGGTGGCACAGTATTAAAGAATCCTTGTGCAATGCAGGAGACCCAGGAAGATCCCCTGGAGAAGTAAATGGCCACTCATTCCAGTATTCTTGTCTGGGAAATCCTATGAGCAGAGTAGCCTGGTGGACTGTGGGCTACAGTCTGTGGGGTCACAAAAGAGTTGGATAAGGCTGATTGACAAACAGAACAACAATGTGATTCCAAATATTCGCAGATGTATTTTTGACCCAGATGTTATCTTTCTCTTTTCCGTCTCGTGCTGTGCGGTGCCAGTTGTTCTGATTACTGTAGTGCTCTAAGTCTTGCGTCTGACAGAGGAGACCCTTCCACCTCTTTCATTTTCGAAGCTCTCTTGGCTGCTTTGGGTCTTCTGATCTTCCTTAAAATTTTGAGATTTTCATTCAAGTGAGATTGAGTTTATACATCGGTGGGAGAACGTTGTTATCTTTATGCTTCTGAGTCTTCGAAGGCCTTAAGCAGGATTTGTTGTTAAGTTTAGTTGTAGACATTTTGTTTTTCTTGCTTCTGTAAATAGGATCTTTAATTCTCTTATGTTTTGAAATAGATTATCACAGGATTTAGGAGAAACCACCAACCTTAACTAAACTCCTTATTTTAATAGTTTATTTTAAATAGTTTTATATTTAATAGTTTCCATAAGATGCTCTTGATTTTTCTAAATGTATTCAGTCATTATCCACAAATAACATCAATTTTGTCTCTTGTATTCACTTCTTATATTTCCCCTTTCTATTTCTTGAGTCATTGCATTGGGTAGGGCCCCTAAATCAGCAGGAATGTAGTGAATGCTTGTCTTATGCCTAATTTTAATGGAAAGAATCTTTAAGTCTCACTGTTAAGAACAGTTCTTGCTTTAGGCTTCGATAGGTACCGCTTTTCAGATCAAAAAAGTTCCCTAACTGATCTGGTTTTTGACCAGTTGTGTCATGAATCAATGTTATATTTTATTGAAGATTTTAAAAAAATTTTATTGAACTGATTATATTTTTCCTTTAATCTCTTGTTATGGTACATTCCATTAGTATATGTATATGGGTATATAGTGTATGTATATAGTGTAATATGTGTTCTGCTTTTGTCAATATTATTATTCTTGGGATAAACTCTGCTTTGATTTGCCAGTATTACACTTTAGGATCATTGAAACTATTTTCAATTAGTTTGAAATTTTTATTTCAAACTAATAAATGAGCTTTATCTTTAATTTTCTTTCTTTTTTTGGACTTTTTTACTGATCTTACTAAGTGAATTGAGTAGCCCACTTAAAAAAAATTTTTTTGTAGTTTAAATAAGATTGAGGTTATCTATTTCTTGAAGACTTGGTAAAACTCTTCTGAAACTTCCTGGGTCTGAGTTTTTGGGGTGGAGGATATTGATTTTTTATTATTGGTTCATTTTCTTTAACACTTATTGATTTGTACATATTTTAGTATTTATTTTAGGTTTGCTTTAGTGATTAATATTTGTTAGAGAAGCAGGCATTTCATCCATGTTTTCAAAAATATTGATACATTGAATTGAGTTATAGTTTTCTGTTTTTATTGTTTTAAAAACATTACTCTTAAGATTATGTCATCCTTTTCATATAGGATTATTTACTTGTACAAGAGGTTTACCTGCTTAATTTGTTTTTCTAGTAAACCAGAATTAGGTTTTGTTAATGTTTGCTATTTTTTAATTTTCTATTTAATTTCTACTTTATTGTTTTCTCACTTTCTCTTTCTACTGCTCTCCCACCACCATCCCACCATTTAATTCTGTCTGTCCCTTTCTTTGATTTATTTTTTTTTAAACTGAATTTATTTTAATTCCTTCTTGTGTTTTAGAAAATCCAAAAAATGCTGTAAAATTGCATCCAAGTATCACCTTTACTTTAACTGCATGTTATACATTTAGATGTTAATTTCTAAATATTTTGTGATTTTCATGTTTGTTTTTTAATTGGTTTTTATTTAGGATTACATCTTAGATTTTGCAAATAAGTACTTAAAAGAACATTTTCTGTACTCTGAAGGAGAGCAACTGTTGGAAATTTGAGACTTCCTTTTAGACCTCCGTCAGCTTCTGTAAATGTTCCACGTATAATTGAAAAGAGTTGGCATTCTTCATTTATTAAATACAGGATTCTATTTAAATAGCAGATCAGGCTTACTAACTTTATTTCTCAAATATTCTACCTGATTTCTCAGTTTCTGATACTATCTCTCACTGTTGTTAATGGATTTATTATTTTCTCCTTATAATTTTGTTAATTTTTGTTTTATATATTTTCAAACTGGTGCTACTAAGCACAAACAAATGTATGATTTTCTATTATCCTTACATATTTTTCTATTTTATTATTAAATATTAATCTTTAGTCATATTAATGGTTTTTTTTGCTGAAATAATATTTTGTTTGGTATCAATATTTTTTTAACCAGTTTATATTTTGGTTGAACATGAGACCTTTGTTTTTCCAGCTCTTTGCAGCTTCTTTTTTGTAAGCATCAAATAGCAGACTTTTGTTTGGTTTGTTTGCCCAGTATTATAATCTATACCTCTGTGTCAGTTACATTTATTGCAAATATTGTGATATATTTAGATGTATTTCAACTGCAGTCTATTTTGCTTACCATTTATTTTCTTTAGATCTTTCCCTTTCCTGCCTTCTGCCAAATTAATCAAAACCTTTTCTCCTTCCTGCCCATTTGAAGTCACTCTTGTGGCTTGAAATACATATATAGTAATTCTTTTCTTATAGAACTTTATCTAGGTAAAATAATGTCCACTGCAGGTAGCAGAAACCACATAGAGAAGCACAGACGAGTAGATGTTATTCTTCTTGCACATCACAGAAGCTGGAGGTGGACCTGCCATCAGGGGCCTGGCTCTGGTCCACATCCATGACTCTGGTCCATCATCATCAGCCCTTCCCCTGTAAGGGTTTTCCCTTGGTTCTGCTGCTTCATGGCTGTGAGCTGGTTGGTGCACTTCGGGCATCAGTTTCCTGCGTGCCATGAGCCTCCCATAACCGGAAGGAGGCTGAAGAGAAATTGAGAATGGGGTTTGAGGTCAGACCACCTGCAGTGTCTCCCACATATATTTCATTCTAAAATTTTCTAATCAATTCTGTGGTTGTTCAATATTTTTATCCTTTTTGCATACTTCACTATAACTTAGTGTATTTTATTAAAACAATTGAGCAGCTTCCACAGTGTTTTCTTAATACAAAATAAATTGGTTATTGACTTTTTTTTCAATCATAAGTTTACGTGTAAATGTATGTGTGTGTCTCTTTAAAAATTAGTATCTAGACTGATTATTGCTTCCTTTATACCTTGCTTTTCCTTCAAGACTCCTTAAGTGAGAGATTGTGGGGGTCTGTGGGGGATAGACTGTGTTAGTTGTTTGATGTCAGATATGTTTCTGCAGAATCTCGGATGGTAGTTTACATGGATACAGATTTTTAGGTCAACAGTGGTTTTCCCTGAGCAGTTTAAAGGTATTACTGTTCCACTGCCTGCTAATTAGAAGTATTCTATAAGATTTTATGATAACTTTTAAGCTTCACAACTTTCTTTTAATCTCTGGTATTTGTGGTTTCGCTCTAGTGTATCTAGGTGTGGATTTGTTTTATGCTTTGTACCCAAAAGCGTTTTTATCTGAGGAATCATTTCCTCAATTTTAGAACATTTTTCACTATACTCTCCTGAAATATTGTTTTCCACCATTATGTCCAATTTCCTTTCCTGAACCCTTATTCTGGAGAAGGCAATGGCACCCCACTCCAGTACTCTTGCCTGGAAAATCCCATGGATGGAGGAGCCTGGTGGGCTGCCGTCCATGGGGTCTCTAAGAGTCGGACTCGACTGAGCGACTTCACTTTCGCTTTTCGCTTTCATGCGTTGGAGAGGGCAGTGGCAACCCACTCCAGTGTTCTTGCCTGGAGAATCCCAGGGACAGGAGAGCCTGGCGGGCTGCCGTCTATGGGGTCGCACAGAGTCGGGCACGACTGAGGCGACTTAGCAGCAGCACCCTTATTCGAGCTTTATTGCAGCCTTTCACTTGTCTTCTGTGATATATGTGTTCTCTCATATGCATGTATTCCTCTGTTTGTTTTTTTCTCTATTCTGTTTGGGGAAGTTCCCCAGTAGTATCTGCCAGCTTACTAAAATTTTTTTCTCAGTCAACTTACTTTAGTCTAGACCTTATGCTGTTTAAATTTTTTTCAAAATATGTTCTAAGATTTCTTATTTTTTCTTTTACTATTTTTCTTATCAGTTATTTTGTCTCTCTTATAATTTCTTTATATTTTAAATGAAAACTGTTTTCATGTATCTCTTTAAAGTTCTCAAATATATTTATTTATAAGTCTACTAGAATTTTCCAAAAAATTAATTTTTTTCTTTTTTCTTTTTCTGGGTGGATGGATGTGCCTTGCAACACGCAGGATCTTAGTTCCTTGACCACCAGTGTTTGAACCACATGCTCTCTGCAGTAGAAGTGCAGAGTCTTAACCACTGGGCTGCCACGGAAGTCCCTAATTATTTCTGTAATTGGTTTTATTGCCTGCCTTTCTATCCATTAGAATTCTGTATATATTTTGGAATTTGGTGTTTATAGGCTCATTTTGAGTAGGTGGTGGTAATGGCTGTTGCTACTGCTGTTTCTTCTCTTCCTCTTCCTCCCCCTTCTCTTTCTTTATTGTTATGTCTTCCTCTATTGCTCTCTGTATGAAACCCTTATCTCTAATTTGCATTTTCTATAAAGCTGTCTCTTCTCACTGAGAGCCAGTTCTCTCTTCTCTTGGCTTCTCCAGCATGAGTTCTAGAACCAAGTCTTAGAGTATATTTAATTAGTTCCCAAGTTCACGTTCTCATGTTTTAAGGTCTTTTAGATTGGGACGCGTCTGTAATTCACGGTCAGTCATGGCTTAGTTGGTGGTTTGTGTTCCTTGGTTACATGTAAAATGGCATTATGCCTTACAGTTGATGACATTATAGAGCTGATGAAGTATCAGTAGCTAATGTAGTTTCGGATCATCTGTCCTGCAGTCTAATGGGTGTCGTCCAGCTGAGCTGGTGAGCAGCTCTGTTTAGCTGTCAAGGCTGTTTTGCATTCTCTTGCCGTCCTGTGACCGCAGCATTCTTTCATGTTCTGTCTTAGGTCATCTGTTACCAGTTTTCTCCTGGGTAGTCCTTCCCCAGGCCATCCGTCCAGCCTCAGGGTTCTCTTTCCAGTTGTTCTGCAGGAGACTCCCCTGCTTCTGCCTCAGGTCCTGGCTTCTACCCTGCCCCTAGCTTATCTCACAGTCATTTCTTTTAATTAATTTTTTAAATTGAAGTGAGTTGATTTACAATGTTGTGTTAGTTTCAGGGGTCCATCATGTATATATGTATAGATTCTTTCTCAGAGTCTTTTCCCATATAGGTTATTACAAAATATTGAGTGTAGTTCCATGTGCCACACAGTAGGTCCTTGTTTATCTATTTTATATACAGTGACCTGTTCATGTTAATCCCAAATGCCTAATTTATCCCTCCCTGTCTTCAAACGTGATAACCATAAGTTTATCATCTGTTCTGTGAGTCTGTGTCTGTTTTGTGAATATGTGCATTTGTATCTTTTTTTTAAGATTACAAATATTCGTGTTGTTATTTAGTCGCTAAGTTGTATCTGACTCTTTGAGACCCTATGGACTATAGCCCACCAGGCTCCTCTCTCCATGGATTTCCCTGGCAAGAATACTGGAGTGGGTTGGCCATTCCCTTCCCCAGGTGATCTTCCTGACCCAGGGATCAAGCTTTGCCTCTCCTGTGTTAGCAGGTGGATTCGTTACCACTGAGCCACCAGGGAAGCCCAGATTCCATATATAGGTGATATCATATGGAATTTTGTCTTTGTCTTTGTCTGTCTGACTTACTTCATTTTGCATGGCCATTTGTAGGTCTATCCATGTCTCTGGCATTATTTCATTCTTTTTTTATGCAGAAATATATATATTATATATATGGATCAATTTATCAGTATATCACATCATCTTTACCCGTTCATCTTCATGGTCATTTCTCATCCATATCTGAATTTTGAACTCCGCTTTCTCAATCATTTTGATAGTTTGTGGATGGTTTAAAAAATTTATCCTTGCCACAGGGATGCTACAAGATGAGAACTTAATGAATTATAACGAGGACTATTCTTATTGACCTCTTTTCCTCTAAGTAGAGAAAGTAACTTAAAGTAATTGGACTGTGTGTTCTTTGTTGAGGGTTTAACTGAATCTCACAGGAAATAGACCTAATTGTGATGATGACTGCTGTCCAAGATGCAAATGAGCTCAATAATTGAATCCAAGGAAATGGTGCATGTGAAAGATGAAAAAAGAAAAGCTGTAGTTATTGTTCAATTCTTAGGTGATTAATTTAAGAAGCATGCACCCCTTGTTCAGGAGACCAGAAGATTCTTTTTAAATCCTATTCCTTTATTAGATATTGCTGTCCGAGCTCTGGGGATAGGAGAGGGCTTTGCATTTATGATATTCTGTGTCAAGATTCTGCATGTGTTTTTTTTTTTTTTCACATGAGGGAAAAATGGACTTTCTTAAGAGTCTGTTAGTATATTCTTTGCCCCTACCTATGCACTGGGTACTCATTTTGGGATTCTGTTTTGTAGCCAACTTTGTTTTATGTGGTCATGTTCTCAAAACAGATGCTTTCAAACTGCATCAGAAGCAGCATATGTGGTGTGAGCACGTTAAAGCCGTGTCTGCAGGGGGACCGTGCATCAGAGCACTCTACAACAGTCTTTTCCTGAGTTTATTTGACCTGATCATCCTTCTCCACTGGCCTGATGAAGTTTGATTAGATCAGTTTGTTGTTTTCTTTACATGAGTTATGTCTGTATAAATCTGGAATGTTCCTATAGGAAGCACTAATTTAGCCATATGTATCAATACTTACCTTGATTGTGGTTAACATAGGTGGAGCTATTGCAGTTACTATTTAGCAGAAACCCTAGTGCCTTGGTGGCAGGGATAACGGTGATGGTAACTAGCGTGTAAGTATGTGTGAGCCCCTTCAGTCAGCGCGCTGATCAGCGCTTCGCACGGAGCATCTCATGTAAGAGCCACAGCGCCAGCTATCTTGCGACCATTCACTTTCTTTTCAAATGAGAATCTGAGTGTGGTAGCTCACTCTTTGTGTCATCTTGGCTAGGCCATACTGCCCAGTTTCTGGTCAAACACCCGTCTAGATGTTGCTGTGAAGGTATTCTTTAGATGAGGTATACATGTCAATCTATAGACTGTGAGTAATGCAGGTTATCTTCCATAATGTGGCTTTACTGCGTCCAGTCAGTTGAAGGCTGTAGAGAAAAAACTGAACCTCCAGACTGCCTTGTAGATTCAAGCTTGCCACCCTAACTCCTCCCTGGGTGTCCATGTTCCCAGGCCCACCAGGCACTAGCCAGTTTGTAAAAATACATCTATTTGTCCCTCCATGTCTGTCTGTCTTCTTCTCCCACCATCTGTACAGTTCTGTTTACACACACACACATACACATGCCCCCTATGGGCTCTCTTCCTGTGAAGAACCCTGATGAACACACTGAGACATCCCAAGCTGTCTAGCTCCAGAAGCTGTGCCCTAAGGCAGTACCGAAAAATTTCTGCCACACAGATAATTCAGTTTAAATTTGAATTTTATTTGTTTTCCCTCCCCTGTCACTTATCCACTCAAAAAAAAAGATGCTAATAAGTAGGAGGAATTCAAGCTTAAAAGAAGAGTCTTCATCTTTAGAGTCACCGCCTTCACTGAAGAGTTACGGTGGCTGGAGTTGCCGGAGAGCTGGTGGGCACCCCTGGGGTCCTGGAGATGCAGTGTTCCTGTAGCACAGCAGACACTCTCCCTTCAGGGTGTTCATGAAAGACACTCGGTCTCCACAGCAGGTGCCTCGCTTTATCACCTCCTCACTGTCGCCACTCCGCTCAGCACTGGAGTCTGGTTGCCAAAGACCCTCCCCCGTCAGAGAGCTCTTAACTTATTGAGTGGCTGCAAAGATGATGGTCATGCTAGATGGCAGGTTATACCTGCTTCTGCTTAACCAGGCAAGCAGACTCTAAAAGGTCTGATGGTAAAATGAGAATTTTGGTCTCCATCAAGAAAAGTCGATGTCTCAATGTTTTCATTTCTTCACATTTTCTTCTGACACACAGACTAAAAAACTTTAATGCTTCATTATTTTTGAAAATGTGTTTCTACTTGGTAATGTTCTAACTACCCACATAAACATGTAATGTGTACAAGCGTTCTTAGAGTCACGATGACTAGGGTAGATCATTTCTCCTTAAGTAAATGTAGACGTGATCTCTGGTTTGTTTCACTTAGCAAAGAATGAACATATTTTCCATTGGGTGGAGCTGAGAGGACAGTTTATTATTTTTTCTTTAGAATAAGTACTCAGAAGGTGTCCCCACACGTCCCCCCTGCTTCCGCTGACGAACACCTTTATTCCCTGAAGGCTCCAACCTGCATCTCATGCTCACGCCCTTTGCTCTCTACCCCTCTGCCCACAATGCTCTTACCCCAGATAACCCCTTCTCTTTGAGGTCTTTCTTTATCGCCCCATTAGAGGAGAGTGTAAAAGCTGCCTTAAAACTCAGCATTCAAAACATTAAGATCATGGCATCAAGTCCTGTCGCTTCATGGCAAATAGATGCGGAAAAAGTGGAAACAGTGACAGATCTTATTTTCTTGGGCTCCAGATTCACCGAGGACAGTGACTGCAGCCATGAAGTTAAAAGATACTTTCTCCTCAGAAGAAAAGCAAGGACAAACCTAGACAGCATGTTAAAAAGTAGAGATATCACTTTACCAACAAAGGTCCACATAGCCGAAGCTATGCTTTTTCCATTCATCATGTACAAATGTTGAGAATTGGACCATATAGAAGGCTGAGTGCCGAAGAACTGATGCTTTCAAATTGTGGTGTTGGAGAAGATTCTTGAGAGTCCCTTGGACTGCAAGGAAATCCAACCAGTCCATTCTAAAGGAGATCAGGCCTGGGATTTCTTTGGAAGGACTGATGCTGAAGCTGAAACTCCAGTACTTTGGCCATCTGATGTGACGAGCTGACTCACTGGGAATGACCCTGATGCTGGGAAAGATTGAGGGCAGGAGGAGAAGGGGTGACAGAGATGAGATGGTTAGATAGCATCAGCGACTCAATGGATCTGAGTTTGAACAAACTCCGGTTGATAGTGAGGGACAGGGAAGCCAGGCATGCTGCAATTTGTGGAGTCGCAAAGAGCAGGACATGACTTAGCCACTGAACAACAACAATCTGATAACTACCTGCACTCCTATGTTTTCTGTTGCTTCATCCTTCGCTGCTACTCAAACACTTTACTTTTTTTGTGGGGGTGGGGTTGTCTGTCTTCATTATAGGGATTTTTACCTGACGTATTCTCTGCTAAGTTCTTAACACTTGAAATAAGTTTGGGTCTACAGTAGGTACTCAGTAGATATCCAGTGAGTTTGTAGTCCTGATACAGCCCTTCAGAATGTGTCTCTAGATCTTTAGACTTGATGGTTAGTAGTGCCTTTCCTGCTCTTTGACCTTGGCATTAGTGGCCACAAGCCTGGTTCCCCCTCAAGCCATAGTGCCTTGGGTGGCCGTAGGCACCCCTCCAGCCTTGGTACGACTGTGGCCCACCAGTGTTAGAGCCGTCTGTGATTGCTGTCTTTTCCCCATATTCCCTTAACTCGTTCGTTCAGCCCACATCCGTTTAATCCATTCCCTCTGAGTGTGAATGCAGGCCTCTTGGGAGCTCCTAGGTCTGCAGGGCCCACTGTCCTCAGAGCTCCACAGAGTGAAGTAGCTGCTGCATGTCCTGAACAGTGGCCCAGTGACTGGTGGGCAGATTTAAGTACAGGTGGCCTGGAGGCATGGCTGGGTTGGATGGACCATGGAGACAACCAGGGAAGTATAGCGGTGCTGAGCTGCCCCTGACGAGTAGCCACGTGGGCAGTTTGTGTGACACTGCTCTTCAGGCCACCTTGCTGCCAGCGTGCATACAGGAGGGCTGGTGTGTGTGTCCTGGGCTTTCACGTGCCGCAGTGCTTGCATCTGAAGGACGCTGGCGTTCACAAATGCCAGATTTCTTAGCTCACTACAGAAATCGTCTCTTTGTATTGGTTTCCTGGGCTGCTGTAACAAAGCACCACAAACTGGGTGGCTTAAGAACAAAAACCGGGGAACTTCCTGGTGGTCCAGTGGCCAGGGCTCCACTATTCTAGTGCAGGGGGCTGGCTCTGATTCCTGGTCAGGGCTTCCCTGGTGGTGCTAGTGGTAAAGAACCCTCCTGCCAACGCAGGGGACACAGAAGATGGAGGTTTGATTCCTGGGTTGGGAAGATCCCCTGAAGAGGGAAACGGCAACCCACTCCAGTATTCTTGCCTGAAGAATCTCACAGACAGAGGAGCCTGGCAAACTGTAATATATAGGGTTGCAAAGAGTCGGACACGACTGACGCGACTTAGCATGCACGCATACAGGGAATTCGATCCCACATGCCGCAACTAAGAGTTGGCATGCTGCAAATAGGTCCTGCGTGCTGCAGCTAAAAGCTCTGTGTCCGCAGTGGAGATCAAAGGTCTGACTGCTGCAACTAAGACCTTCCACGGCCAAATAAAAATTAAATACTTAAAAAAACAAAAATCAAGTATTTTTTGTCTCATAGTTCTGAGGGCTAGAGGCCAAAAATCAAGGTGTTGGCAGGGCCTGCCTTCTCTCTGCAGGCTCTCGGGAGAACCCTCTCACCGCTTCTAGTCCCTGCTGTTTCAGTCTTTCCCCTCATCATCATCATCACACTGCGGCCTTCTTTCTCTCTCTCTCTCTCTCTGCCTTTTCCTCTTCTTATAAGGACCTCCTAACCTCAACTTGGTTACATCTGCACAGTCCCTATTTCCAAATAAGGTCACATTCACAAGTTCAGGGAATTAGGACTTTAATATCAGTATATCTTTTTTTAGTGGGAGGTGGGGTGGGAATACAGTTCAGCCAGCAGCACTCTTTTTGAGGCAGAAGCAGTAACCAAGGAGAAAGCTGAGACATTTTCTAAGGATAGAGAGCAGAGTTGCCTCTTTTGGACAGCTTCAAGTTTCCCTCAATGCTTTTGTCTTTATTGAGTGGCTTGTCTTAGGACTGAAATCTTTCCTCTCCAGACCCTAGAGTGCAGTTTACTTAGTTAAGTAATCCTGTGTACCTTCTCTCTCTGGGGTCTGGGAACCCTGGTAGAATAGACAGATGAGCTGTGAATGGAGAGTTCCCTAAAAATGCAGGAAGAAGCATCCTGCTGCAGGTGGAGGCCAGTCCCATGGCGGGGGTGGGGCCTCAGCCCTCCAGTGGGGCAGTTGTGGACGGCTGCAGCAGGATGGGTGGTAGAAAGGCGGTTGGAGACTTTGATGTCAAGGGCTTCCCTCCAAAGGTGTCCTTAGGGCTTTGCGCTCTTTGCTTTGTGGCAGTGTGTGGCAGGGGGGCGGCACTGCAGACGCTTGGTGGACTGGGGAGGCATCGTCACCTGTTCTCCTCCTCGTGGCCCTGCATTTGGAGAGGCAGAACTCTGGCCCCCTGTTCGCCCCCTTGTAGTGCAGGAGCCCAGTTACCGGGTCTGGGCAGGAGCCCCAGCAGCTGGGGAGAGGCCTCCGAGAGGCTGGTGGGATTTTCCTGTCTGGAAAGAGGGTGGCCACCGTGGAGGAAGGCCAGCTCCATGGCCATGACCCACTGTCTGCAGGGAAGAGTGTGCAACACACACCCAGCAGTGCTTAGGCGGCCGGAAACGTGGCAACTCCATACCCCCAAAGTGATCTTTAAAGTGGACTTATTTACACTGTTGTCATAGCAACAGGAAAACTCTTCTGACCTATAAGCAGTGGAAGACTCTGTAAAAGAAACTGTAGATGGGAAAAAAAACAAAAAAGCCAGAAAAAAAAAAACAAACCTGTAACAAAGTACCATTCTTTCACTTATTCAGTCAATTAAGAATAACAGTTTGTACATTTGGCAGTCAAATGGGAAATGGCCTTGCATGTTACAACATGAACCTGATTACATGAAGTGATTTATTTTCTTGTTTAGACACAGTGTACCAAGAACCTTCTTCAAGTGGAAAGCTGTTAAAAATGTGAGAACCAGCAGTGCTCACTAACTTACAGGAATGATAAATGCAAACAGCCCAGAATCCAGAAACTGTCCTGAGAATAACAGTTTATACTGTCTTTTCTTTGAGCATCTAAACCCTAGACTCTGGGAGTGAGTATGCATCTTTACTCCGTCAGATGTAGGTCATTTTTCTTTCTGTGAGGTCTCTTTCACTTATATCTTGTCTGGACAGGGTGGAGCCCCTGCTTAAATTCTATTTCTAGCATGCAGAAAGAGTGAATTATCGTAGACCAAAGCCAGTGCTACTTGGAAAATGGGAAAGGCGAAGGAGGCAGGACATGTCTTCCTGTCTGGCCCAACCGTGAACTTGGCTGGGACCCCATCTCTGGTGGGTGCTCCTGGGAGGTTGCACAGGCCTGGGTCAAGCTTCTGGGCCGGGCCTGTTAATGCCTCTCATCTCGTGTGAAGGCCGGTCCTTGGGGACTCTTTCCTGGCTCTTTCTGCCGCTTGACTCTGTGGTCAGCATATTTGTATGTGACCTTGACTAGAAATCTTTAGACCAGAGACCTGGTGTGCTGCTCCTGTCCTCTTTCTCAACCGTTTTCTCTCTTTCTGTCATATATATATATATATATATATATATATATATATATATATAAAATTCTGTACTGTATATATGCACATATAATTCAGTTATATCAAACTATACTTTCTCTTTAACAACATGCTGCAGGGGAGACTTCCTGAAGCCCTCCCACCCTCCCTGCCCCCTTTAACCTGCCCGTCTGTCCCTTCGTCCCCGCAGGCCACATCTCAGTTTCCACTCCGGCTGCAGAGCTGCATCCACTGGGCCGTTGCATGCGGCTCCTCTCTGCATGCATGGCTGTGATGCTGAAATATGATTCAGGACCACACACAGATAGCAAAGTCTCTGGCCACTTAAGCATGTAAACAGTCTAGCTTTTTATAAAGTGGAAAAATATTTCTTGTGCACTATTTTAACATGATCAGCATGTTGAAACTTGGTGAGCAACTGTGTCAACATTTCTTTGGCTGGAAAGAGCCAACCTGGAGAGCCTCGTGGTAACATATAAAAAGCGAAGCTGCTTTGTTTACTACTGGGATTTGGGCAGCAATTACAGCCTGCAGTTGACTTGCAGACTTGAGACATAAGTGAATAAGTGAAATCATTATTTTTTGCATCATGATTAGGCTAGTTGAAATAATGATTCCTTGTCAGATAGCTAAGATTCCTTCAGAGAATCAGAGGAAAATGGATAGCTGAGTTCCCATGAAGTCCTTTTATAGAAAAACTCACATCGTACCTGGCCTGCCAGTGTCTTCTTTTGTTTCAAATATTTACTGAACACCTCAAACATGTCAGATTCTTTTTTACATGCTGGGCGTGCAGATTAAGTGGGATAGACGGGCTATTGGCTCATGGTGCTTGCTGTGGCTATCTCAGGGGAAACAGTAAATAAGAAGTCAGGTACACAAAAAAGACAGTATTTGTGATTGCTCTGAGATGGGTTTGCTCAATGTCGGATATTTACAGAGGGCACTTTTGAGTCTCTTAGGGTAGCTCAGAGTCTCCAAACTAACACATTTCTTCTCCTACATGTCTCCCGTTCTAGCACAGGAGGCAGACAGTAAGCAGTAACCAAAATCAGTACGTACATTAGGACCTTCCTGGTGGCTCGGTGGTAAAGAATCCACCTGCCGGTGCAGGAGACACGGGTTCAATCCCTGGTCTGGGAAGATCCCACACACAGCCAAGTAACTAAGCCTGTGCGCCACAGCTGGTGAGCCTGTGCTCTACAGCCTGAGAACCGCAAACTCCGAAGCCTGTGCACTCTGGAGCCCATTTCCCACTGGAGAGGCTGCCACAGTGAGAAACCCAAGTACCCCAACTAGCGAGTAGCCCCCACTCGCCACAGCTAGAGAAGAGCCCATGGAGCAACAGCCGAAAAGAAGACCCAGCATGGCCAAGGGTAGATAAGCAATATTAAAGATAGAAAACAACATGCATTAGATAGTGTGTTCGTCGGTGCTAAGGCCTATCCAGCAGCAGAAAGTAGAACAAGGTGAAAGGTTACCAGGAGTGAGACCAGAAGTGGACAGGCTGCAGTTTTAAATCGATGATCCTCAGAAAGCCAGCCCGAGAAGGCTGGGCGAGCTTGACAGGTCAGGTCAGAGGTGTCTGGGGAAGGAAGGTCCTAGGCCTGTGGAGATGCCTGTGTTTGAGGACAGCCAAGGGGTACGCGTGGCTGGAGCGGAAGGAGTGGAGAAGGGCAAAGAGGACACCCAGGTAACCGAGGGTGTCGGTGTGGGAGCAGCGCCGCGGCTGACAGAGCCTTGAGGTTGCTGTTTGGTTTTTTAAAATTTTAATATCACTTACTGATCTCTTTCTGACTGTGCTGGCTCTCCTTGCTTGTGCAGGCTCTCTGGGTGTGGCGACCCGGGGCTGCGCCCTGGTTCTGTGTACAGACTTCTCACTGAGGGCTGCTCGTTGCGGAGAACAGGCTCCAGGGCGTGTGGGCTCAGCCGCTGTGGCACAAGGGCTCAGCTACCCTGTGCGTGTGGGCTCTTCTCCGACCAGGGATTAAACCTGTGTCCCTTGCATTGGCAGCTGGATTCTTAACCACTGGACCGCCAGGCACGTCCTATTGCTTTGTTAATTTTTAAAACATGTGTTTATTTGGCTGTGCCAGGTCTGAGTTGCAGCATGCAGGATCTAGTTCCCGGACAGGAATGAACCTGGACACCCTGCACTGGGAGCGTGAAGTCTAAGCCGCTGGCCCACCAGGGAGGTCCAGGGGCCAATCTTTGGGGCGCAGGATGTCAGGGAAGGCTCTGGATGAGGTTGTGAGGCTTGAACTGAGACCTGAAGGGTTTGACAAGCCTGTCATGTGTGGAAGAGGTAGGCAAGCCTGGTTCAGGCCTGGGAAATGGAGGAACAGCAGGGACCAAAGGCCCAGGCTAGGAAAGAGCACCTCCCCGTCCCCCATGCTGCTGTGTGAAAGCAGGGCGGGGACAGCTGGAGCGGGGAGACGGCTCAGTGCGCACTGTGTGGTCGGGGCGAGGTGTGCAGGTTTCCCTTGGAGTGAACGAGAGAGGTAGAGGCATGTGGTGATGCCCGCCTTTCTACTGCCTTCTAAGCTTTGAGAGCGGAAGGAGAAGGCAGCCTAAGCCACATCTGGAGGGAAAGCTGCATGCGGGCTGGGGCTTGATGCCCTTCCTCCGTCACTGGCCCCTGAAGCTCAGCCCAAGTCTGCTGATGAAGGAGGCACAGAGGCAGGAGGCATTGGCGTGGACGGACACATGGGCCAGTGACCCACTGACATACCTCCCAGGCGGACAGAAGCCTGTTATCTTTTATTCTTTGAGTTATTTGGGAAACACGGACAGAAGATTCCAAGAATAATATACCAGCCATCCAGAATTTATAGCACTTAATATTTTGGCGTATTTGCTTCCAGCCTTTGTAAAATTGACTTCTCTGAGACCTGAGTTTGATCCGTGGGTTGGGAAGATCCTCTGGAGAAGGGACTGGCTACCCACTCCAGTATTCTTGCCCGGAGAATTCCATGGACAGAGGAGGAGTCTCGTGGGCTTTATAGTCCACGGGGTCGCAAAGTGTCAGAGACGACTGAGCAACTAACAGTAAGACTTCGTAAAATTAGCGTGTGTGTGTGTGTGTGTGTGTTCTTTTCAATTCCATCCTCAGTTGCTTTCCCAACTCTAGAGGCAGCCATGTTGAGTTGGCCGAATTGGCTTTTAGCAGATCTTCTGTTTCTGGCTTGCATCTGAGGATAAGGAAGGCAGAGAGGAGAGCTGGCATTTCCCAAGGCTGGTGGCAGGCGTGGGGACCCAGCTCTCCCCTGGCTGGAGTCAGGCGGTGTCTGTGCACGGACCTCGCCCTGGAGCGTCAGGCCTGCTCCTCGAGCCTCCCACAGTGCTGGGCCCCAGGCCCACTGGACAGAGCCTGTGACAGCCTCACCCTGAAAGCCCCTCCCATGTCGCTCACTGGCATCTCTTTAGCATGATGTGTCCTGGATCAGCGTGTCCTGGGTCCTGACATCATCAGGATGTGGGACAACTTTTCCAGATAACCAAAGTGTATCCCTTTTTTATTTGAAACACTTTTGGTGGACATTATCCTCAGATGTCTTGCAGATTTACACTTTCTGAGTGTCTTGGATAAGATCTGTTCATCTTCAGTGTGGACTGACCAGGGTCATTCCTTTGCGCATCAGCAGCTGTGTCCATTGATGTTCTGGGGACCGCGCACAGCTTCCTCCAGCACATGACCTAAGGCTGCTTTGCTGAAGCTCTGCTACCAGCGTTCACGGACTTGCAGCCCTCTCTCTCCATCAGCCAGCAGCTCTTCCCTCTCTCTGTTGTCAGTAGACTTGCCTCTGACTCTCCCTCAGTTCCACTTCTCACTCCTTACCTAGGAGTCCCCCTCTGCTTTGGCCTGAGAAACAGGTAATCAAATGAAGAACATGCTGGGTAAAGTCACAGGAGGCTCCGAGTGGGTGCTCTCCACTGAGGGCTCTCTAAGTGAGGATGTCTGTTGGACAGGCCGGCAGACACGGTTGGACGTGTGGTCTCTTCCAGATGGCTGGTGCTGAGACTAGCACCGTCAGCTGAGGCCCAGTGGCTGCATCTCTCCCCTCCTCACTCACTTCTCCTTCCTTGAGATTCTTCCCACCTTCCCTGGATGAGAGCTTGGGGCGCAGGGCCTCTTAGGAGCTGCTGTGGTGGCTGCCCTCAAGTTATAATTCAGCGTTAGAGAAATACGACTGTCAGATTGTTGAGGAAAGTCATTACTAGGTCTGTAAAGCTTCTTTTTTCTAGAACCAGCTGTTTAGTTTTAAAGGCAGGAGGGACCATTGAGAGGATCTCATTCTAGCACCTAGTTTACAGCTGAAGAAAGCAAAGCCCCAAATGAAGACTGACGGAGTTTGCCAAGTCTGTAGTTGCTGAGTGAACAGCGCTCTCGTCGTGGGGCTGTCTGGCCTTCGTGGTCAGAGGTGCCTGCTGTTCACTGTCATGACCTAGCACACAGGCTGGAAAGCGCCGTGGGAGCGGGGAAAGTAGGTGCTCTCTCTTCTGTGCCTTGCTTCCTGAGCTTGGTGGGATGTCATCTCAGCATAGACTAGACTTTTTACTGGTTAATAAAAGTGATTGAGAATGTATTCACTGTATGGGCAAAGGTTTATCCAGAAAGATGTTCATTGCAGCATTATTTACAGCAGTGAAAAATTGGAGATAGCTGGTCCACCATTGGGCTGATGAATAAATTTTGAAATAGCTGTGAAATTGGATATTGCACTGTCATTAAAGCTGCATGTACAGAGTGATTAATAATAAAGGTATGACAAAGTCACTGGTTATGTTTGAGTGCAGTTAATAAGTCAAGTAGGCAAAAGTAGGAAGTAAGGAAAATAGTATTGAAATTATGTGCCATATCACCTTAACTATATAAAAGCTTTAAAGAGAGGAAAGACTGGCAAGGGAATATCCAAAATGAGAGTTTTTTTGGTGAAAGGCTTTTTTTTAAATTATTTTTTCCTATACTTTACAGAGTTTCTTGAACGTCTGTCCACTATTTTTATAAGCTAAAAAGTATTCTTTGATGCTGCATTGTGGGGAGGGGAGTGCAGAAACAGCTCTGGACAGGGAGACAAGTTGAGAAACCGTATTTAAGCCTGCACAGAAGGAAGGCCCATACGAGCAGCCCTGCCGAGTGTGGTGCCGCCAGACAGGCCAGCCTTACCCTGCAGCTGTGGCTGTCCACTCAGTCGTGTCTGCCTCTGAGACGCCATGGGCTGCAGCTTCCCTGTCCTTCCCCCAGCGTTTGCTGAGAGTTTGCTCACACTGTCTGCTTTCTTACCCCTGGATGTAACTGTCTGGTACTTAACCAGAGAAAGAGGGATTTGCTCCAGCGCTGGAGGGAAGACAGGACAAATTGGCCACATTGGATTGATTTATACAGTCAGTGTATAAACCACACAGTTTTATTTCTTTTTGCGTTTAAAATGTTTTCAGGAGTGACTTTTAATACAGGTGTCTCTTGGTGTGTTTGGAACCCAGTTGTCATGTGAGCTCTGAGTCTGCTGTCTGTGCCCAGTGACAGAGGTCCTTGTTGGTGGCGCTCCTGTGAGCCTGTGTGTGAGGCCCTGCCCTCGGCCTTGGCCCTTGCGGGTTTTGTTGATCAGCTTCTTAAACGGAGCCTGAGAGGGAAGGAGGACAGGCGGGACGGGGCGCAGAGGCGGGGAGGAGAGGAGCCCACTGCCCCAGCACTCTCTGAGCACAGTGGGGAAATAGAGCTCATTTTGCTCGCGTGCTGCTCTGCGGTAGACAGTAGGCGGGAAGGGCCAGATTCTAGCAGATGCAATCTTACTGAATCTTCACTGCAATCTTCTGAGATAAGAATCCTCACCCCCTTGTTTCAGATAAGGTAACTGAGACTCAGCTAGCACTTGGTAGAGTTGGAGTACCTAGCCAGGTCTGCAGAGCTCCAAGCTCAGGTGCCTCCTACAGTGAGGGCAGCTTACACTCCAGGGAAGTCAGGAGAGAGCCCCTGGCCAAGGACCCTGGAGGGCTGGCCTGTGTCACCATGACAGACATCACTGGGGTAGTAGGGGAGCCGCAGGGTTCACTGTGCCCCCAGCACGCTGGCTGCGCTGCCCATGTGGTCTGCCTGGGAAGGCTGACGTGGAGCTGGGCTCCAACAAAGTTCCAACAGAAGTACAAACCCCGATCTTCTCCTCCTGCCAGTTTTATGGAAATTTCTGCAAGGCACAAGGCAAAGGGTCTCTGAGGGCTCAGGCCCACTCTCCCAGTTGGCTGGTGGGGGTGGGTGGATACAGACGTGGAGAGGACATAGCTGCTGCTTCAGCAGCTTTATTAGGGTTGAGGTTCCTCCCCTTTCCGCCAAGTCAGAGACTGAACAAATCGCCGTCTCCTCTGAGGCGGCAGGGGCTGAGCCTGCGCCTGGGTCATCCGCACGAGCCCCGATGCCGGGTCCTCCTGGACCTCCCCCCACCCCATCCCCTTTCCTTCTGCTGAGGCTTGTTGGCCCCAGGCCATTCTCACCGTATCTCCTGCCACTGCTCCTCTGTGGGCTCTGGCACCGCATCCTGGAGCTGGTGAGGGCCGCCTCCTGGTCCAGACGTGTCTGTCCTGCCCTGAGGCCTCCACACCTGCTCTCAGGCCACCTGGAGGTGGGGGTAGTACCGGGCGCTGGTCCTCATGTGATCTTACGCTTCACCTCTCTGGGTTCAGTTGCCACATTGATGAAAATCATACACACCCAACAGGGTGGGCGTGGGGACAGCGGGAGGAGGTGATGGGTGAGGAGGGGTCTCGCCGCCTCCTTCCCTCTGTCCCCACTTCCTCCTCCTCCACTCAGCCTGATCATCCTTGCTCCAAAAACCTGTCTCACTGATAAAAAGCTTTAGATTGGTGGACTGGACTCTTCTTAACTGTGGGATTTGGCCAGGTTACTTACCTCTTTTGAACCAGTTTCTTCATCTGCAAGGATGGACGTAGAACCGCCCACCATACTACTTTCTGTATGTGATTTGTTTTATAAACTGTAAAGCACCACGTGCAGGAGGAGCGTTTATTGTGCATCCTGTGTCCGTCTGGCCTGAGAGAACTTGAGGTGAAGGTGCTGAAGATTCAGTAGCCTTATGAAAAGGCATTTTGTGCTAAAAGCAGACGGACTGTGTGGATTCCAGTAGTATGCTCACCTTCATCCATTTATCCACTGCCCTTATTTTCAGTGTTTCAACTGTAAGTTCCTATAGCACACCCATGCTTTCTGCTTCTGCTCTTTAAAAGCCTTGATTTGCGTTCAGTGACGCTTCGTCCCTCAGGCACTGAGGAGCACCTTGGGTCGCACTTGGTGGCCGCACTTGCGTGCTGTGCGTCCACAGCAGGAGCCACGGGCCTCTAACGCCATCGGCTCACCTCGCCCTGCCATGGTGAGCGGGTCAGGGCTGCTCCACTGTAGACCAGGCCGCCGCAGCAGCAAGACGGGGCCTGAGCTTAGCCCCTGGCAGATGATCAGTGGGTCTTGGTTGAATGGACCCAGCATGAATTGGGCACAGCGTGACTCTGCAGAATCCTGCCAGCCAGAACCACTGGGTCTGTTGTTTGGGACCAGCCACTTCCTGGATTAATCCACCAGCCACGTTGGTCTGTTGGTGCCCTGGTCTTGCCCCTCCATTCACCTTTCTGGCAAAACAGAGTTTCTGGCGAAACAGAGTTGTTTTCTTACTGTTTTGAGTTGCTAGTGGTCCTTTAAAACTTAAAGTTTGCGAGACACTGTTCTCATGATCTGGCGACGTCTATTTAACCTTTGATGTGTCATACTTGCCTATCAAGAAGATGATACGCACTCATTTTTCAGGGACACATAAAACTTTCTCTATCATAATCACAGTGGGAAGAAAGAAAAACCCCACTGAAGTCGTTTAACAAATTGTCACCCTTCGGCAGTTCCCTTTCCCGGTTCATGCTGCCTCCTGGGGCAGCGTGCTGGGTGTGTTGAACCCTGAGAATGTGTGTTTATCCAATCGTCCACAGGCAGTAAGTGAGCTGTAATCTGCCTACCTAAAACCCACCCTGGTGGTTTTAATTTTGTCAACAGAATATGTTTGCCAGTCCTTCAACAATAATAACAATAATATACATGATTAATTTAATAAAAGCAGCAACAGCAGTGGCTCTTCTGATCTGATTTGCTGCTCACCATCTGCCTGTGAGGAAGGTACTGTCACTGTGTGTGCTCACAGATGAGGCTCAGAGAAGGCAAGGACCCCAGGTAGGACCCCACTCAGGAGCAAGGTGCTTGCTCCCTCCATGCCTGGGTGCCAAGACTGGCGCCTGTCCTTCCCACCCCAAATCTTTTCTTCTTCCATGCTATGTGGTTCATGCTATTGGGCATCCCACATAGAATGATGTTCTCCGTCCTGACACCCAGATAGTCCTACTTCTTTGTATCCTTTCTAGTTTGACAAAACCCTCTGAAAATTTGGTGCCCATCAGGAAGCTGTGTTTTGATAAATTTTAGTTTCGTTTGAAATATAGAGTTGCTACATAGTAGAAATCCATGTTTAAGAGAAGTGATTTGCTCTTATATTCTTGCTAGAGAATAACACACAGATGTGACTGTGGGCTCAGACGAGAGTCTGCGAGTTCCAATAAGCCTAGAACAACGGCTCACAGATTTTTTCGGTAAAAAGCCAGACGCTAGATATTATGGACTTGGTGGACCATACAGTCTCTGTGGCATGGACTTAACTCTACCAGCACTGATGGAAGCAGAGGTAGTGTGTAAACAAAGGAGCGCGGCTGCATTCTGGTAAAGCTTGATTTACAGAAACGGGCAACAGCTGGGTTTGGATCTTGGCTCAGTTTGCATTAACAGGATTGTCCTTGATGGTGAGAAAAGGTTTACAAGTAGGAAAGTCCTAGTTATTTTGCAATAAATATTAATAACATCCCCTTTCAGTTTCAAAAGTGCCTTGGTCAAGAAACTAATATGTTGTCACCCTATGTGTTCCATCATTTAAGGTTTTATTTTTAAAAGCACATCATTTGGCTGCTCTCGGCCCTCGTCGTGGTGTGCAGGGCCTTCTGGCTGCAGCGTGTGGGCTCTGGGCTTCCCAGGCGGGGCAGAGGCAAAGAAGTCGCTGCAGTGCAGGCGATGGCGGGCTCCATCCCTGGGTCGGGAAGATCCCCTGGAGGAGGGCATGGCAACCCACTCCAGTACCCTTGCCTGGGAAATCCCATGGACAGAGGAGCCTGTTGGGCTGCAGTCCATGGGGTCGTGAGCACAGACACGTAAACACACATGTGTGATCTAGTTTCCGCCAGGGATCAGGGCCCCCTGCATTGGGTGTGCAGAGTCTTAGCCACTGGACCACCAGGGAAGTCCCACCTCAAGATCATTCAATGAGACCACGATGAAATGGGAACCGTTCTTATTTCTGTTTTGTGACCTTTCCATAGATTTCTATGCTTTTCTAGTCTGAGAGGAGGGCCTGGCGTGGAAGGGAGCGCTCAGAGGTGGGAATGCAGAGACTTTCCAGGGGAGTGGTTACAGCTCAGATTTGTGCAGAGCTTCCTCTGTGCAGGATGTGATATAAAGGGCTTCACACAAACCATCTCCAGAAATATACACTAATCCCATGTGTGAAATAGGATTATTATTCCTGTTTTACTGATGAGGAAACTGAAGCACAGAGGGTTAGGAAATTTGCTCAGGGTTACAGAGCTTATGGTTGGATTTGGATTTGAACTGGATGATCTGACCTTAAATCTTCATGACCTGGATAATCACGATGGTGTATGATCACTCACCTAGAGCCAGACATCCTGAACTGCGAAGTCAAGTGGGCCTTAGGAGGCATCACTATGAACAAAGCTAGTGGAGGTGATGGAATTCCAGTGGAGCTATCTCAAATCGTAAAAGATGATGCTGTGAAAGTGCTACACTCAACTTGCCAGAGAATTTGGAACACTCAGCAGTGGCCACAGGACTGGAAATGGTCAGTTTTTATTCCAATCCCAAAGAAAGGCAAGGCCAAAGAATGCTCAAACTACCACACAATTGCACTCATCTCACACGCTAGTAAAGTATGCTCAAAATTCTCCAAGCCAGGCTTCAACAGTACATGAACCATGAACTTCCTGATGTTCAAGCTGGTTTTAGAAGAGGAGAGGAACCAGAAATCAAATTGCCATCATCCGTTGGATCATGGAAAAGCAAGAGGGTTCCAGAAAAACATATATTTCTGCTTTATTGACTATGCCAAAGCCTTTGACTGTGTGGATCACAATAAACTGTGGAAAATTCTGAAAGAGATGGGAATACAGACCACCTGACCTGCCTCTTGAGAAACTTATATGCAGGTCAGGAAGCAACAGTTAGAACTGGACATAGAACAGCAGACTGGTTCCAAATAGGAAAAGGAGTACATCAAGGCTGTATATTGTCACCCTGCTTATTTAACTTCTATGCAGAGTACATCATGAGAAACGCTGGGCTGGAAGAAGCACAAGCTGGAATCAAGATTGCTAGGAGAAATATCTAACCTCAGCTATGCAGACGATACTACGCTTATGGCAGAAAGCAAAGAAAAACTAAAGAGCCTCTTGATGAAAGTGAAAGAGGAGAGTGAAAAAGTTGGCTTAAAGCTCAACGTTTAGAAAACTAAGATCATGGCATCTGGTCCCATCACTTCATGGGAAATAGATGGAGAAACAGTGGAAACAGTGTCAGACTTTATTTTCTTGGGCTCCAAAATCACTGCAGATGGTAATTGCAGCCATGAAATTAAAAGACGCTTGCTCCTTGGAAGAAAAGTTATGACCAACCTAGAGAGCATATTAAAAAGCAGAGACATTACTTTGCCAACAAAGGTCCATCTAGTCAAGGCTATGGTTTTTCTAGTGGTCGTGTGTGGGTGTGAGAGTTGGACCATGAAGACAGCTGAGTGCCAAAGAATTGATGCTTTTGAATTGTGGTATTGGAGAAGACTCTTGGGAGTCCCTTGGACTGCAAGGAGGTCCACCCAGTTTATCCTGAAGGAAATCAGTCCTGAATATTCATTGGAAGGACTGATGCTGAAGCTGAAACTCCGATACTTTGGCTACCTGATGTGAAGAGCTGACTCGTTGAAAAAGACCTGATGCTGGGAAAGATTGAGGGCAGGAGGAGAAGGGGATGACAGAGGATGAGATGGTTGGATGGCATCACTGACTCAATGGACATGAGTTTGAGCAAGCTCTGGGAGTTGGTGATGGACAGGGAAGCCTGGCATGCTGTAGTCCCTGGGGATGTAGAGTCTGACACGACTGAGTGATTGAACTGATCTAACCTCAGAACCCCAACTCCAAGGCTGATCAAGTGTGGTATAATTAAATAAACTGATCGAGCCAAATAGAAACAGGGTAAGAGTGGGATGAGGTGGGACCCTGCTCTTTCTCCAGGTGGAAGAGCTGACCAACATCACCTCCACCTTTCCATCTTAGGTATAAATATCAGAGGTCGACCAGGCGTATTGGGTGGGACCATTCAAGGGGAGTAAAGGGTGTGCAGAATCCTTAGGCTTTCTGGTTGGAAGAAGCCTCAAAGGCACGGGGGGGATCTGAGGCCAGAAGCTGCCTGATGGGCCCCGAGCATCCCTGGGCTTTGAGTGATGCAGGGATTGAGGAGTCCTAAGGAGTGCTTTTTACATCAGAGCTGCCTCTGGCCTGCTCATGGCTCTTGTCTGGCTGGGCCACATGGTGAGAGGAATAGGGGGATCCTGACCATGCCTCCTGCTGTCCCCATCTTCTGAACAGAGTAGAACGTCCACGTCCAACAGCAGCGTCTGTCTGGGACACGTGTGACTTCTAGTGGGACAGAGGAGTGAGAGTGGCTCCTCTCATTTCTGGACTCTAAGAGACTAGGTTCCATGTTTCTAGCTCAGTGACTTAAAGAGAACACCAAGTTGCATATAATTTCCAAAGGGAATTGCCTTCTTCCGATAAACTAGAGCCAAAAGGAAATCTTTAAAAATAATTCCCATCAATTTGTATTATTCTGGGTGGTATTTTTTTGTATAGTTTCCAAAGCAGTGACCCTAACCACAGTGAGGACAGTCCTTTGGAGGTTTGGCAACCTACTCAGTCAGAGAAAAGCACAAAGGAGGGGGCCTGTCAGTTTGGTTAGAAGCCTCCTCCAGGGGGTGGGAGGTGAGAGGAGAACCAGGGCTCTGGCCCCTGGCCCTGCCTTTCAGCACGTGTTCATCGAGGTGCAGTACACGCGGTGTGCTTTCCCAGACTTTCAGTGTTGCCCCAGGACAGCTGTCTTAAGTTCATTTTGGCATCAGAACAAATGAGAGGATGGTTCCCGTTTGCTCGACTCTTGCCGCAACTTCTTTCTCTGTTCTGTTAAGCTCTTGGCTAAGTTCTTTCCTCTTGTCCGCATTTTAACTGGTGTTAAGGCACCAAGCACAAAAATCTGCAAACAGTTAGCTTTCATCTTGGAGCATTCTGGTCGGAGCATTCCACAGTTGAAGTTCACATAGCACGGAAAGCCCCCCCCCCCTCCGTATAATGCATTAAACATTTAATAACTGTACAGTAATCCTGGATAGTTTTAATGGGTCACATGGGAGCCTTAATGTGGTAAAAATGTACTTCTTCACTGTCAAGTTAACTTGTGGCAAATTGAGAGAAATTCTTGGAAGCAACTTTGAGGGGTTGGACGTTTATAAGCCTAGAAACAAATAGTGTATTCTGAAAGTAGTATTTATGTAAAAAGAGATAATTGAAATAGAGTATCAACCCGGAGCTTGGTGAGTTTCTTTGCGGTGCGTCCTTTTTAGGTTGGAGAGCTGTGTCCCTCCATAACGATGCAGAGAGGTTGTGAGTAGGCCAGAATGGAACACAGGTCCGTCTGGCCCCAAGATCATGCTCTTTGATTCAGAATATGTAGTGTTTGAATTTGACCCCTCTTGATGTAAAATCCTGCACTTTTGGAAAAGAACAATCAGAAGTCAATGTGTATTATTAATTAATTGAATTCATAGTTATAAGTGGAAGCATTTCTTAAGAAATTGTTCCCTGGTGAGACAGGTGTGCATTTATACCGATGTAGTTATTTCCAAAAGCTCAGAAAGGACCAACTGAAACAAGGACCAAGTCCAATATTGTAATTACCGGTTTTCCTGTATTTTGGCGTATTTAAAATAGTCTTGACTCCTTACTCCAAAGGAAATCCAGTCAAAACACTTCCAGTTGTAATGTGCATAAATTAAGGATTTAGGAAACTGATATTTCTCAAGTATTTAGGAAGGAAATGATGTCTTCTGGATTAGCTTCATGGCGTAAGCCTGGCTCATTTCACTTGCCCTAGTACTGTATCTGAATGATATATATATATATATTTTTTAAATCTGAAACGTTTGTTGTTGTTTAGTTGAAAATGTCGAGATTGGCGTATGCTCCTATCATTTTAGGTCTGTTTACATAGTTGGTATCAGAATATCAAGTAATTTGTTCTTAAAGCCAAAATTATTATAGGAGCAATAATGTCTTTACCCCTGACTTTGTTGCATAGTCACTTGCAATCTCTCACTTGCTTCTAGAGACTGTTTTTATCTATACCACGGTACCTGGCCTACTGCCTTCCTGTCCATGGTTAGTACACACATACACATACACACACACACACACACACACACACACACATACACACAATCTAGATCCTGGCAAGCCCTTACTGTGTGAGGTGAGACTCTGACTTTCGATTCAGAGAAAATGACAGTCACAATCTACAGACTATGGTAGACTGTGACTCTGACTGTGGTGGTTATTGAGTGACACTGAGCTATGGCTCTGGGGTCTGTTTCAGGAGAAAACTTCCCCACGTTGGCAGCACTCAGGAATGAAGGTTGTGTTTCTCAGACATGTGTTTGTTTGCACGTCAATCCTGGGACGTTTTGCAATAAGTCAGATTCTTGCTTAATGGCCCTTCACCATCAGGATGGGTCTGACAAGGAGAAGCTCCCAAGCTCACCCCACTGAAGGCATTCATGAAGCGAACATCAGGTAATAAGTGGACTGCCGTGTTTTTAGGCAAGAATTTGCTGGCATTAGCAAAGAAAGCCCCAGCATGGCTCAGGTTGTCTCCATTGACTTCTAATCATCTTTCCCTTTAACAGAGTGAAAAATGTCTGTTTTTCACTCTGTTACAGCTTTGTTCTAAAGTGGCCCATAATTTTGTCTATGTTTTACATCCCAGTGGATTCCCAAGACCAAATATGGTATCGTTTCTCAGAGAGGTCTCCTTTTCTTTCCCTTCAATCTATACAATATTTAATAGATTTATTTTGAGGTCATGATTATCTTTTAGGTCAGCCTGCAACTTAAAACCTGGTAGGCTGATGTGGTGGGCGCGACAGCAGCTTAGAGGGGCTCTGGGGTGAACTGTCCATGTCTGTTCTGATCACTTTAAATTAAAAGCCATCACGTTTGAGAAAGCATTTGTAAGAACATGCAATTGTTTAAAGCAGTCTTTTCTCTCAACTCCATGCTGTCATTTCTCACTGGCTCCGTGTTTCCATATAGACCACATACAGAAAGGCTGTGCTTCTGCTACAGCCACCCTCTCGTGGCTGGGCCGTGCTGGGTGTCGTTGCACTGCTGAAGATCAGGTACTGCCATTCCCCTGGGTCAGGCCTGACGAGGGGCACATCAGCGAGCAGAGTGGGGGGAGCGACTGGGTTTGAGACAAAAAGACAGACATGGGCCGGAGCTCCCGATGAGGTACAGTAAAACAGTGTTCTAACAGAAGTGAGGTCAGTGAGCATCTCCCCATGTATAGGAAATGTACAGTGTTGACGTTTATCGAAAGAAATGAGCACGTAGAAGGTGCGCTCTTAGGGTAGTAGGCGTCTCTCACTTAGAAGTTCAGTTTCTGGAGACGCAGCAGCCAGCGTGAGGCGCCAGCTCTTTTCTTTCAGCTCATGGACTGTGGGCTGTGGACTCAGGGCTTGTTGACTGATTTCTCATCAGTAAACCGGGGAGTGGGCGTGGGTCCCCGCTTCCTCGGGTCAGTCTGAGGAGTGAGTGGAGGGCACTCCCTGTGCTGGGGGTGCCTGGTGCTCGCACCCCGCCTGCTGTGTGTGCTGACATGGGACAGCAGGGCTGGGACCCTGCCGGACCCATTCACGAGGGCGCTGGGTGCAGCGTGTCAGCTCCCGTCCCTGCGATCCTGAGCAAGGCTGTTAGCTTCTCTAGGCCTCAGTCCATGGACAGTTCTGTCAAATAAGAGCTTTGCTCTCCAAGATCCTTCCAGAATGAAAAAAAAAATTTTTTTTAATTGAGAATAAATAGTACTTTAATATTTCAGAGTTCTGTTCAGAAAAATGAAGAGTTCTGATAGGAAGACACTTGCTAACTTCGGGAAAATGTTGATTAAACCGACATTGTTGCTTTCCTTTTGGAAATCGAGTCTGACCAGCATGTTAGCCCTTTCTGAGGAAGGCAGAGGACATCTGCCTAGCAACAATGATTAATGCTGTCTACAGAAAGGTGGTAATGAGTTTGGTATTTTTTTTCCTGCTTTGTGTTCTGGAAGTAATATTTCTATAAATTCACTGTAGTAAAACTGTTGCATTAGATACATTTTTAAAAATTTTCATTTGGCTCTGCCGGGTCTTAGCTGTGGCATGCAGAATCTTCAGTTGAAGGATGCAAACTCTTTAGGTGCTGAATACGGGATCTATCTAGTTCCCTGACCAGGGATCAAAAAATAAATCCAGGCCCCCTGCATTGGGAGTGCAGAGGCTTAGTCATTGGACCATTAGGGAAGTCCCTACATACACTTTTAAAAGTCCGCTTTATTGAGTATGACTTACATGCAGTAACATGCACCCATTTGTGGGTAGAGTTGAGCGAGTTGGGACCAGTGTCTGCACACGTGTGGAGTGACCACGGCCTTGCTGCTGTTCGGTAGCTCAGTCGTGCTCCACTCTCTGCCAGCCCAGGGACTGTGGCCTGCTGGGCTCCGCTGTCCATGGCATTCTCAAGGCAGGAATACTGGACCGGGTTGTCCTTTCCTTCTGCAGGGGATCTTCCCAACCCAGGGGTAGAACCTGGGTCTTTTGGTTGGCAGGCAGCTTCTGTATTACTGAGCCACCTGAGAAACCCAACCACTGCCTTAGAGATGTTTAAAAACAACTTTATTGAGATATAACTCACATACCATAAAATTCCCTCATGAAAATGATACTCCAGTAAGTTTTAGCATATTTGCAGGGTTGTGCAACCTTATCGCATAGTAAGTTTAGAGCATTGTCTTCACCCTAAAAAGAAACCCCAGGCCCATTAGCAGTCACTCCCCATTCCTCCTCCATTCCATCCCCCAACTCCTAGCCCTAGGCAGCCATCATTCTACTTTCTATCTTTATAAATTTGCCTATTCTGGACATTTCATGTAAGTAGAACTACCCCACTCCAGTACTCTTGCCTGGAAAATCCCATGGACGGAGGAGCCTGGTGGGCTGCAGTCCATGGGGTCGCGACTGAGCGACTTCACTTTCACGCATTGGAGAAGGAAATGGCAACCCACTCCAGTGTTCTTGCCTGGAGAATCCCAGGGACGGCACAACCTGGTGGGCTGCCGTCTATGGGGTCGCACAGAGTTGGACACGACTGAAGTGACTTAGCAGCAGCATATATACAGTATGCGGTGTTTTGTGACTGGCTTTTTTCACTTTACAATTTTTTTTCAGGGTTCATTGATATTGTGGCATATATCAGCACTCCATTCCTTTTCGTGTTTGAATAATACTCCATTGTATGGATATACTATCTTTTGTTTATCAGTTAATGAACATATTGGTTGTTCCCACTTTGGGGGTATTATGGATAATGCTTTCATAAACATTTGTGTAAAAGTTTTTGTGTACGCTTGCTAGGAGTGGAATTGCTAAATTGTATGGTAAGTGTATGTTTAACTTTCTGAGAAATTGTTTTCCAAAGTGGTTCTATCATTTTACATTCTCACTAGCAATGCATAGGAGAAGGAATTGGCAACCCACTCCAGTGTTCTTGCCTGGAGAATCCCAGGGACGGGGGAGCCTGGTGGGCTGCCGTCTATGGGGTCGCACAGAGTCAGACACGACTGACGTGACTTAGCAGCAGCAGCTATGTAGGAGGGATCCAACTTCCCCCACAATCCTCATCAACACTTATTGTTGTCTGCCTTGGTGATTATAGCCATCCTAGTGGTGTGAAGTGGCTTCTTATTGTGATTTTAATTTGCATTTTCTTGATGGCTAAAGATGTTCAGCATCTTTTCACATGCTTGCTGGCCGTTTGTTTATCTTTTTTACTGAAATGTCTATTGAGATCCTGTGCATTTTTAAATTTGGTCATTGTCTTTTTTCTATTGTTGTAAGAATTCTGTGTATATTCTAATCAGATACATGATTTGCAAATATTATCTCCCATTTTGTGAATTGTCTCTGCTTTCTTGATGGTGTACTTTGAAGCTCAAAAGTTTTAATTTTGGTTAAGACTACCTAATTTTTTTCTTTTGTCACTGTGTTTTTTGGTATCATATCTAAGAAATCTTTGCCTAACCAAGGTCATAGAGGTTTGTTTTCTTCCAAGAGTTTCAGAGTTTCACATTTGGGTCTGTAATCCATTTTGAGTTAATTTCTGTATATGGTTTCACGAACAGATCCAACTTCATTCTTTTGCATGTGGTATCCAATTGTCTCAGCAGCATCTGTGTTACATGTGTGAACATGTATTTTTTTTTTTTTTTTTTGGCTTTCCTTTTTTAATTCTTTCCCCCATCTAAATTGTCTTGGCATCACATTATAGACTTTGAAAGAAAAGCAGTAGTTCCCCTATTCAACCCTCTCTCTCCCCAGAAGTGATCACTCTAAACCTGCTTAGCTGTTTTTTCTGATTTTTACCTCTATATTTCTAAATACCATGCTTATATAGCAATTTCTTGAGTATTACGATGAAACTCTCAATATATTTGAATTTGAACCATTTTAATGTGTATCCATATTGTGTTTCACTATTACGACGATGTTTTATATTATTATAACATTGTTTACTGCTGAGCTAAGTAGTAGTATATGCTGAGTACATTTCTTTTTCTTCCTTTATCATTTTTGCTTTCCTTTGCATTAACCCCGTTCCTCCCCCATCTTGTTTCCGCTGCTTGCTGTCTTCCACAGTCTGGCCGGTCTGGCCCCAGCCCTGCCCGCCCACAGCAGGTCTTTAAAGTTCCTGCAGTGCAGTTCTCCACATGACCAGACCCCACGGGTAATCTTTCTATGCCGTCGTCCCCTATGTCTTTCCGAGTTCTTTGCTCTGGGGGGTCATCCTTCCTGCAGCTGTCTTGCTTTATTCATTCCAGGCTGGGTTGCTGTCTTCCAGAGGCACCTCCTGCTCTTCTTTTTGCTTCTCCTCTCTACTCTTCCTGAGATCCCCGCTTCCTGGATTAGCCAGAGATCCTTACATACATCTGAAATCTGAAGCTCCTTTTTAATATCCTTGACTCTTGATTCTTTTAATATTCATTGATATCTGAGCCACCTGGGAAGCCCTTTAATAGATACTATTTAATAGATATTAATATCTATTAGGATAGCCTATCCTATCCTTCTCATAGCTACCAAAAATGATTTGAAAGCAGTTAGGAATCCTGAGTCAAGAACACCTTCCTTTCCCAGAACGAAAGTCTCAGCCGTCAGAACCACAGTTCTAGGAACCAGGAAGTTCTCTGGAGTCCACAAGTGGTTCTGTGTCCCCAGTCATGGCTGCTGAAGTCGGACGCTTTCCTCCCCATAGGCCTGTCTTCACTGAATCTGCGTCTCTTTTGCATACAGTCCTGGGTTGCTTGACTTCTGGGGCACATCAGAGAAGTTGGAAGCATTTTCAATTAGGAGCGGAGGGAGTGCTGGAAACAGGCACCCAGTGAACTGGAAGTGCCAGTTAGCCAAGGGACAGAAGGCAGGATGCTTGTTCAAGTCAGCTCATAGTTGATAGACCTGGATTGCACAGCATTTAGTACCTAGTTTCATGTCACCACAGAAAGTTCTGCACGAGCTAGGCTCACAGAGGCATCGCTTCATCGTGGCGCTTCTGGCGGCTGCCCGCCTCCTCTCCCCCTGCCCCCCTCCAGCTGTCTATCGCAGAAGCTCTGTGTGAGGCATTGTGCAAGGTGTTCGTCATAGACACCAAATTGTTTAAAGGAGTCCGTTTGAATCCTGGAAAGTAATTTTATGTAGAACAACCCTTTTGTCACAGTTGCAAATAAAAGAAATATTACCTTACATCCTTATGAGAATAGAGTACCTGGAGGCCTGACTTAACCCCCTTTCTCTGCTTTTGAAAGAGGAGCCTGGGGACGTCCCTAGTGGTCCAGCGGTTACGAATCTGCCTGCCAATGCGGGGGCCACGGGTTTGATCCCGGTCTGGGAACTAAGGTGCCACGTGCCACGGAGCAGCTAGGCCTGTGTGCCACCAACTACTGAAGCCCATGCACCCGAGGGCCTGTGCCTCTGCAACAGAGAGCTGCATCGAAGACCCAGCACAGCCAAACATCAGTTAATAAGTGTAAAAGTAGCTCTTAAAAGAAGTGTGGCTGATTTTTCCAAAAATTGAGAGAATGAAAGCGCAGCCTAATGACTGTCCTTATAAGTGGCATTTCTGTCACAAACTATTTGTTTAATAAGTGTAAAAAAGTGTGTATGCTCATATATACGTATATATTGGTAATTTAAAAAATCTCCTGACCTCTCTCTTCCTCCCGTCTCCTTATCTCCTTGTGTCTTATTGCTGTAACATCATCTTACTTAACCAGGAAATCTGTGATTAGAACATGTCAAGGTTCTCGAAAGGCCAGTTTTACACAATATGTTGAAATAAAAACATACTGAATGTGTTCTTTGGGATACTATCTTTAAATCTGGCCACTTCTTAGAACAGAAAATCTGGAAGTGGTTTTAGCCAGTATCAGGCCTGGCCCCTTCAGATTGTCCAAAGGAGGAGATTGAGGTTAAGATTTTCCTAGCGAACGCAGGACGGAAGTGGAACCAGAGCATCTCTGGCTGGCCGCCTCTCACTTTGACATCAGGAGGGAGGAGCCTCCAGTTCTCGGGCCTGATAGAGTCCCTGCACCATCAATGGAGCTAATCAGTGTTGCATTCAGCACGTTCTCCAAGCCAGAGCAGCCACCGTGGCAAGTGACAGAGGAGGCCGAGTGAGTGGCAGGCAGGGGGCAGGTGGCTCAGAGAAGGGGGGTAGGCGTCTGACTGAGCGTGTGGTGATGCGCAAGCCTTAGGAATGATTACTAGTCAGAAAAAAACGGGAAAATGTCTGTTTTGATCTTTCACTGTCAACAGAAAATGCAGGTTGTGTTACAGTTAATGGGAAGGGATTATTAACTTTTCCCTAGTATTGCCTTTTTCTTGGGATCTTAGATCCTTTTGTAAAAAATTAAAGCCCCACCCCCACCCCGCAAAGCTCGATGATCCAAACGTGTTTTCCGTACCTCTCCTTTTTGCCCGCCCCCAGGAGAGTGGAGGTGCCCTGTGCTGAGAGCTTGTCTCCTCTTTGCCCCATTGCCCCAGGCAACTCCACATGGAGCAGAGAGGGTGTGAGGGGGAGGCACCTGGCTCCGGCCTCCTCCGGAGCCTGTGGGAGGAACTAAAACCTGGGTTTTGCCAATCTGTCGGTCCTCACCTGGTGCCTCCCCACAGTAATGTGTCCTCCCCCACCCGCCTGCTGGGTGTTCCAGAGAAGGCGGGTCGTTTCCTTTGTGCTGTCGCCTAGGCAGCTGTTACTGCCTTCCCCACAGAGCACCCTCTCCTTTCTGTTTGCAGCCGCTGATCCAGGGCTGTGTTAATCATGCAGCCGTTAATCCACGCGTGCTCCCCGACCCAGGTGCACAGTGAAGACGGGGGTCTCTCCCTCCTGGTGCAGCCTGCCGGTGGGGAGCAGGCCACACTGCAGGGTTGCCTGAGTCCGTTCTGAACAGAGTTTGGTAGGATGGCAGGTCGTCATCATCAGAGTGAGCACAGAACCTGCCTCCCTTCAATTTGAGGCTGCGCTGGGTCTTTGCTGGTTTGCTCAGGTTGCTTCCTCCAGCTGTGAGTTGTCGGGCGCAGGCTGCTCATTGCGGTGGCTTCTCTTATGCAGCACAGCCTCTGGGGTGTGCGGGCTTCAGAGGTTGCAGCACGTAGCTCAGTAGTTGTGGCTCCTGGACTCTAGGGAAGTCGGAGACCACGACCGCGTATTCCCTCATCCTCCCCAGCACCTGGCAGGATGCCTGGCACCAAGGACACAGTACTGCCTGAGTGAATGAGTGAACAGTGTATTGCAGGAGATGCTGCATGCGAGCTGGAGGACGTATTTTGTGAGAAGCTCATGTGAAGCTTTAAAATCATGAGCAGATTAAGTAGGTGAAGTACTTTTTAAAACATGAATGAGCAGAGGTGGGTGTAATGTTGGGCAGTTTTCCTCTGTTCCTGCCTAACACAGACCCAGGAGGGCAGGCGGGCTGATCTCACACAGAGCCCACAGCAGCTCCTGGGGCTGGGAGGCAGGGCCCCGTGAGGGCAGAGAGCTGCGGACTTGATGGAGTCGTAAAGTGGACAGGCCGTGTCCCCTTGGCACTGACTGCGCAGTTACAGGGCTACTTCACGGAGCTCCGGGCGGGTGCCGGCGGCCTTCTGCAGCGTCACCTTGGTTCTTCCCAGACTCTGGCGTGGCCTCAGCGGTTTCTGAGTTTACATATTACACGTTACAGGCGTGGCTGTGGTGGGAGACATCTGGACCACGTGCCTTGCCCGAGTCCCACATTGCTGAGCGATATGAAATGATCGTTCTGTCCTTTAGGGCCAGGCCAGCGGATGAAGTCAGGTGACATAGGGCTCCCAGGGGCCACTCAGGGTGACGACGAGTCAGTAGTCCTAGGGAAGAGATTTAACTGGGAATGCAGCTCAGTGTACACATACGAATGTCTTTGACGTCTAAAATAAATAATTTTTCAAATTGCTTTCAAGTTTTCCTTTGACCCATGAGGGTGCTGGATGGTAGTGGAGCTATAAAAGTACTAGGCATGTACATATATACATTGAGAAGACAATGAAACACAGTGTCAAGAAGAAGTGGGATCCAGTTACTCACTATTTGATCTTATCTTTTCAAAGCCTTAGTTTACAGCTCTCTAAAATGGGGATCGTGATTTGTGCTTATCTGTATTGTAAGATTTTCTGTTGATGGGTGGGGCTGTGTTCTCTCCCTGTTATTTACCTGAGGAAATCAGTCCTGAATATTCATTGGAAGGAGTGATGCTGAAGCTGAAACTCCAATACCTTGGCCACCTGATGCGAAGAACTGACTCATTGGAAAAACCCTGATGCTGGGAAAGATTGAGGGCAGGAGGAGAAGGGGACGACAGAGGATGAGATGGTTGGATGGCATCACTGACTCAACAGACATGAGTTTGGGTGTACTCTGGGAGTTGGTGTTGGACAGGGAAGCCTGGTGTGCTGCAGTCCATGGGGTCGCAAAGAGTCAGACATGACTGAGCAACTGAACTGAACTGATGACCTCAAGTGCATCAAGCCTAAATTTCAGTGAAGCCTCTCCATCAGACATCTGCAGCTCAGTGTGTCCAGAAATCTCGTCTCCTACCCTGTTGCACTTGCTTGTCTCTTGGACATTTTTCCCTTCCTCTCTCTGCTTCTGCCGCTGTCATCCTGGTTCAGGCCACTGTCTGCTGTTGCTGGACTCTTGTAGCCACGTACCTAGTTTCATGCCTTTGGTTTCTCCCTTTGGCACTGATCCTCTCGTCCAGAGCCAGGGTGATCTTTTTTATTTATCTGTGTGGTATGTTTCTTGTGTATAAGACACATGTTTATCATGTATGATATAAAGTCCATAGTACACCCTCTAAAATAAAAGGAAAGAAAGAGAACAGGCGAGGCTTATCCACTCTGCTTTGTTTCTGTGTCTTTGTTCTGTCTTTTCGGGGGGGCGGGGTGGGGAGGGCTGCACTGTATGGCCCGGGGGACTCTCAGTTTCCTGACCAGCGGGCTAACCTGGGCCCGTGGCACTGAGACAGTGAAGTCCTAGTGACTGGACTGCCAGGGAATTCCCGTCTCCCTTGTTCTTTTGTTTTAGATGTGGTTTTCTTTATAGTTTATGTAGTTTCAAATATCAAATAGCAGTGCTCCAGGATTTTAATGAAAAGTAGCAGACCCTGCCCCTCCACTTCCCCTTATCCCTAAATCTTGTGCCTCAGAAGGTGCTTCTTTTTGGCTATTTATATTGTATAATTTCTTGCTTTTCCAGACTTTGACATTATCTCTTTGCTTCTGTAGATGGGAATTAGCACTGCTATGCCTCTTGCTTCTCATTTGCCCACAAGGAAACGTCCCCTCCTGGTGTCCTCCAGAGTTATATCACAGTGTTTAGTTAAGACTGTCTTTAATGTTTTTATTATTATAACTCTGCACGTATTTCCACTGCTGTGCCAGACTGTGTTCCATGAATATTTCCTTATTTTCATGCTGTGTTTTCCCTGAAGGTTAGCGCTGCTTCTTTGTTGTTATAGTTTTCTTTGTTTCTGTCACTGTTTATCTCCGCAGTCATGCAAATGAGCTATACAGTCCTTCCAAAGTGTATTTCCGCACAGCCCACGCCATCGCGTGACGTATCCGAGCACTGCTTTGTCTGGTCCTGCAGCTGCCACCCTGCTGCTCTCTCTGGACCGGTGGCTCGTAAGGCTCAACATGCAGGCGTCACCCTCAATGTACTTTCACCCCGTCCTATGCTAGGTCCTCTCTTCCTCACAGTACCCTTTCCGCTCTCTCGACCACTGTCGCTTGGTGCGTCACGTCTGTAAGGACCCCCTGAGGAGGGGCTGTGGACGTGGGGTGAGGGCTCGGGGGCCCCGTGGCACATGTTCCGCTGCCTGCGCTCCGGCGCTGAGCGTCTGAAGGACCGCACCGTTGGCAGACGTCCCCTCCTCGCCTCCTTGCCAGGCCTGCTGACTGGTCCTGTCTGCCCTCGCCTGCATTAGAGGCAAGAGCATCACCTTTCCCACCACACCTTCCCGTGTGCTTTGACATCGCCGCGTACTTCCACGCCTTTGCATTTGTTGGTGCTGTTCCCTTAGTCTGGAGGACTCTTCTCCAATTTTCTACCTGGTAAGAAACTCTAGTCATCAACCCCGATGCCTATCAGGTAATAAGATTGTAGCTGAGAAGGAATGTTCCTACTTTTGTTTAGCAATGTGTGAAATGACAGTTTTTTAAGCAGGAGTATGGCAGTTGTTAGATTTAGGTTTGTCAACTGCCTTGATCCATTTTGGAAGAACTAGGGTGTAATTCACTAACAAATCTAGTTAATGCTATTTCCTCAAATAAGTCAGTTTCAGCACAGCGGACTTCAGAGATGGTAAGCAAGCTAACCAATGCCGACTGCTGGTCAGAGATAGATCTTCAGGGTTGTCATTCAGTGGTTGTTTCCGTCAAGTTATTTTTGACTTTCTGAGATATTTTTAGTAGACCTCTGTTTGTTCTCTCTCACTGGTGAAAGCTGAAGTCTGAAATCAAGTCTGAAGTTGGTGGGGTCTTGCTCCCACAGGAGGCTTTTGGGGAGAACCCATCCTTGGCCTCCACCAGCTTCTGGGGCAGGTGGCCGGCTGCCTTGTCTTGGGGCCACGTCCTTCTCTTTGTCTGCAGGTCACCTTCTCACCTGTATGCCCATGTTCACGTCTGTGTTTCTTTTATGATTGGATTAGGGCCCATCTGATAAACCAGAAATGATCTTGTCATTTCATAATCCTCAAAAACATCTGCAAGGACCCCTTTTCTAAACAAGGTAACATTCACATGTTCTGACAATTAGCCACCATGAGGGCTGCCATTCAACCCGTGGGAGCCTCTAAGGTAAGGTGCCTTTTGAGATATGTGGTCTCTGCTGCTAATCAAGCATACATTGTTCTTTGGTCGTAGTGACCACATCAGTCAGTATGTTGCAGGTTCATTCAGTCATTTTAACAGATAAACCTGCCACGAACCAGGCCCCGTGCCAGGTCCTAGCTTTATAAACACTAACACAGACAAAATTCCACTCTTCAGAAGGCCACAGTGTTGCAGGAGGGATCAGCTTTCCCCAAGCATCCTCATCTATTATTTGAATACATAATTTTATTTTAAATAACTGGAGAAATACGGAGTTAGAAATTCAAAGAGAAACTCTGGCAAGTGTTTTAGCTATGTGGAGAAGGTACGGAGGGGACTAGTCAAAGGACTGTTAATATTTAATAACTTACCAACCAGCAGTGTCTTGAGCAGACTTTTAATGTGCGAAGTGACTTGATGATAGAAACCCAAACTCTCTGGTAAACCCAGACGATGAACTCTACAAAATCCTCTCAGTTTATTTCACATGAGACCCTTGACTTCCTGCCCTAAAAGTTTACTCCAGTCTGTTCCCAAGGAAGGTGTTTTCATAAGGTGCAAAGCAAATGGAGGTTAGTCCTCAACCTTTGGAAATGCTTTATTGCTTTCATTTGTTTTTTTAGGGCTTTATTGCACTGAAAACAATTTTTTTTTTCAATTATTCTTATAAGGTTCTCTTGGACTTAGGTAATAAGGAAGAATAACTTACAATCCCGAATTATCACCTCTAGAAGATGTTCTAATCCAAAGTTTCTTCACAGTGCAGTGTGTTCTAGACAAGCTGTTATCATGAATGAAGGACCTAAGTTTGTCAGTGATTTCTTTACTGGGGGAAACAAAGATTGACACACGTTTAAGATTATCCATTAATGTAATTACTCCTTTTCATTTGCATTCCATCCTGCATTTTCATCTGGGAAGGACAAGGGTGCAGGGACAGCTGGTGCCTCTGTAATTGCTCACAACCCCCAGCCCGCCTGTCTGTGCACTCCCGGGAGTGTGGGTCACAAGTGTCACCGTCTGTCGTGCATATTCCAATAAAACGAAAAGGCTGACACACCTGGTTTTTCTTCCACACCTTCCCCAAGTAATTGGTCATTATGGGTGCTGCGTAGCCATTTATCAGGTAAGAATAGAATTGATTTTATGTTTACTTTTTGAAGCTAGAAAATAGTGTTAAGCTCTTAGATAATTTAGGAAATTTCCAACTTTGTACTATTCTCCCAACTTTTCTAAAGTTTGAAATGATATCAAAACAAAACAGCATTAAAGCAACTTGTGAAATCCTTGCAAACGTGACAAGAACTGGAACCTTCCTGGGAACAGGCCGTTAGTTTCAAACATCATCCTTGTGGAAATGTAGTTAGTTCTCATGGTGAGAGTGATTCGTTCAGTGGGGCTTGTGCTTCCCGTTGTCACTCGTCTGCACCCTTCCTCTCCTCTCTGCTTCATCTGACACTCGCAAGTGATAATGAAAGCACCGACAATGGCAAAGCGGAACACAATTTTACTAGGTCACCCAGGAGGGTTGAGAGGACAGAGCTTCACTGGCCGCTGCTCTGTTCGTGGATTATTTTCCTTTCTCTCTTTTTTTTAAACCCCTGGGAACTTGCATTATTATGCCAGACTAGGTCTTCAGAATAAGCCCTGGACTTGCCTCCCTGCATCTCAGGACAAGCAAGGAGGGCCTTGACTCCTCAACCTCAGTCTGAGAACGCTTGAATCCAGGTGAAGAGCCCCCCTGACTATAGTGCTGGCCAGGATTTGTCCCTCCAGTGCTGTTGCCCTGGCCTGGACATGTTTGCCTGGTCATGTTAGGTGTTCTTGCAATTTGGGATTTTCCTTCCAGACGTAGATGTAAACAGCTTGCCACCCTTAAACTATGTGTCCAAATGCAATCCAGCTCAAAGTTGAGGCTATTGAAGATGTCTGGAGTTTTCCATGCCTCATCAACATGGGAGCTATTTATTATTTCACTTTGAGCTGTGCATGGAAAATACCTGGTGATATATTCATGATTGCTTGGATGGATTTCTGAGTCTCTTTGCTTTGAAGTAATAAGTTTAGTATGGTGTCTGACCAAAAGTAGATTTCAGATTTTGCTCATAGCTTTAACTTTATTAAAGGTCCATCTTGAGGAAGAGTAGGTTAATGTAATTTCTCTGTCATGCTAATAAGATATATGTGATTTTTATGTTTAGATAGTATGTGTTTTGCTTTTGCAGCTTGTGGAAGAAGAAGATAAAATAAATGCCTCGTTGGTGAAAAGTGATCCTGACCACTCACATTCTTTTTTTTGTTTTAATCCCCAGTTCAGTTCAGTTCAGTTCAGTCTCTCAGTTGTGTCTGACTCTTTGCGACCCCATGAATCGCAGCACGCCAGGCCTCCCTGTCCATCACCATCTCCCGGAGTTCACTCAAACTCATATCCATTGAGTCAGTGATGCCATCCAGCCATCTCATCCTCTGTCGTCCCCTTCTCCTCCTGCCCCCTATCCCTCCCAGCATCAGAGTCTTTACCAGTGAGTCAACTCTTCGCATGAGGTGGCCAAAGTACTGGAGTTTCAGCTTTAGCATCATTCCTTCCAAAGAACACCCAGGGCTGATCTCCTTTAGAATGGACTGGTTGGATCTCCTTGCAGTCCAAGGGACTCTCAAGAGTCTTCTCCAACACCACAATTCAAAAGCATCAATTCTTCAGCACTCAGCTTTCTTCACAGTCCAACTCTCACATCCATACATGACCACTGGAAAAACCATAGCCTTGACTAGACAGACCTTTATTGGCAAAGTAATGTCTTTGCTGTCTAGGTTGGTCATAACTTTTCTTCCGAGGAGTAAAAATTCCATATCACTGTGAAAGGAGGATCCAAAGTCTGAAAATCTGAAGACCCTTTCCCACAATTGCTGTCATGTAAAATGTTCTTTTCAATTCTAGTCCACTGGGATATAAATTAGCTTAAGCCAAAATTAACAATACTCTTGATGCCAGGACAATTCATGAGTTCAGGAAGCTTTTTTGAGCTTTTGCCCTCTTTTGGCAGTTGTTTTATTTTGCCACTAATGGAATGTCCAAGACCACGTGAAGTCCCAGAGCTTTCACTTAGGCCGGGCCTCAGGAGTCCACGAGCAGGGCTGGCGTGGGGAGGTTTTTGTTCTTGCTGTCAGGGTATGGCGGCCTAGCCAGGGGTGAGCCCATAGAGCGTGGTGCTTCTTGGAAATTTTGGGAATTCGTACTGGGGAGCCAGTTCTGAACAACTTGCTACGCTGTCACTTAATATTTAAGTGAAGCTTATTTGTAAAGACACACACACAAAAAGTCAAAAAGTATTTCAGGGGGAGTAAAGACTGTTTTTGGGAACAGTAATGGCATAGGAAGACTTTCCTCTGTTACCTGCCTCAGAGCAAGGCAGTGAACACAGTCGCGGAGGTTCAGCTTTGGAGATCTGAAGCACAATACTAGGCTGATTTGTACTTCCCTTTATCATGTCTGTCTGTTTCTGGTATAAGTTTGTGTGTTTAGATGGTTCTGTGAATCTTTGAGCTTGTTTCTTTGTGAGGTCTGTTTATACATTTGGAAACATTGGTGAGCATGGTACCCCTGGTGTTTTGTGGCTTTGAGCTTTTGATCCTTTTCTGAGGCTGCCGCCATGACGTTAACCTTTGATGGAGTCAGGAGCATCAGAGGGGCGAAGAAAATGATTACCAGTGGTTAATAGCATCCCAGAGCTTTAGGAGTTTGGGAAGAGTGCCATTTCCATGAAGGAGTCTGAGAGCTCACATGGTGAGAAGCTCCCTGACCACATGTAAATTGAGAAATAGGTTTCAAAATCGGTTTTGATTAAAATGGGAATTTGAGCCTGCCGCTGAAAACCAACCCTCTTGCTATAAATTATTTATGGCATGAGCACAAGGGTTTGGTATAGAGGCTGTAAGCCTTTTTTTTAATCTCACTTCAGATACCGGTTTAATTATAAAAAGAAAATAATTAATTTTGGTATTGAAACAAATTTTTTAAAGGGAGGTTCTGTTCCTACAGTGACTCTAAGGTAGAAAAAAACAGCCACTGATGCTTTTCAAAAGAGCCAACGTTGCACCTGGGTTCAACATAAAATATAAGTGGCAGGTCTCAACTAACACAGTTTATCACGTTAGACGCTTGACAAGATAGTCCTTAGAGTGGGTGCGTCTGTGGCCTACGGAGCAAACACTTGTGGAGTCTTGAGCAGAAAGTGAAAGAGGAGAGTGAAAAAGTTGGCTTAAAGCTCAACATACAGAAAACGAAGATCATGGCATCTGGTCCCATCACTTCATGGCAAATAGATGGGGAAACAGTGGAAACAGTGTCAGACTTTATTTTGGGGGGCTCCAAAATCACTGCAGATGGTGACTGCAGCCGTGAAGTTAAAAGGCGCTTACTCTTTGGAAGAAAATTTATGACCAACCTAGATAGCATATTGAAAAGCAGAGACATTACTTTGCCAACAAGGGTCCATGTAGTCAAGGCTATAGTTTTTCTAGTGGTCATGTATGGATGTGAGAGTTAGACAGTGAAGAAAACTGAGCTCCGAAGAATTGATGCTTTTGAACTGTGGTGTTGGAGAAGACTCTTGAGAGTCCCTTGGACTGCAAGGAGATCCAACCAGTCCATTCTGAAGGAGATCAGCCCTGGAATTTCTTTGGAAGGAAGGATGCTAAAGCTGAAGCTCCAGTACTTTGGCCACATCATGCGAAGAGTTGACTCATTGGAAAAGACTCTGATTTTGGGAGGGATTGGGGGCAGGAGGAGAAGGGGACGATAGAGGATGAGATGGCTGGATGGCACCACGGACTCAATGGACGTGAGTCTGAGTGAACTCCGGGAGATGGTGATAAACAGGGAGGCCTGGCATGCTGCGATTCATGGGGTCGCAAAGAGGCGGACACGACTGAGTGACTGAAGTGAACTGAACTGAGCTTTAAACACATAGTTAGGTTGATTTCTGGCTAACTAGGTTGTGGCATGTCTGTCTCATGGACAGACTGCTGAGCGACAGGACATTAGTGTGGAGGTGCCTAGTAGATGGGTATTGGGCAGCAGCCCAGCCTGTGGCATTGCCTCCCTTTCTGAGATCAGAACCCCCACCTCTGGCTGCTGTGGGATCAGACCCTCACCCTTACCTCCTGCCTGCAGGGAAGTTCAGATAGTGAGGGGAAAGTGGAATTTTAGACACAGATATGGAGACTGGTCGGAGAAGGCAATGGCACCACACTCCAGCACTCTTGCCTGGAGAATCCCATGGACAGAGGAGCCTGGTGGGCTGCAGTCCATGGGGTCACCAAGAGTCAGACTAGACTGGGCGACTTCACTTTCACTTTTCAGTTTCATGCATTGGATAAGGAAATGGCAACCCACTCCAGTGTTCTTGCCTGGAGAATCCCAGGGACAGGGGAGCCTGGTGGGCTGCCGTCTGTGGGATCGCACAGAGTCGGACACGACTGAAGCGACTTAGCAGCAGCAGCAGCACGGAGACTGGTGTAGTCTTCGCAAAGATGGTGTAGTCTCTCTTTTCATTGTATAGGGTTTGAGAAAGATATGTCTATATCTCAGACGTATCTATCTATATTTCAGATCAGCGTTATGTTTCTATGTCCTTTTGGTCCTATTTATGTTTGCCTCCGTGTTCTAACATAGACTGAAAGAAGTGGATTCAGTCTCCTAAAACTCTGGTGTTTCTCTTGTTCTTAAACATTTTATTTATTCATTGAATATTTATTGCTTGTATCCCATGTATCAGGAATGGTTCTCGGTGTTGGGAACACAGTTTTGAGTGAGATTGACAAGGTCCCTGGTCTCACAGAGGTAACACTGTGCTGGGGGAAGACAGATGCTGCCAAGGGGAAAAACAAGATGATTTCAGATGCCAGTGAGAGGAAGAAAGGGAGCGAAAGACAGGAGGTGGATAAAAAGGGACTGTGGGTGGCTCCAGTTGAAACAGGCTGGTCAGAGAGCCTCTCCTGGGGCGGGGAAGGTAGCGTCCGTAGAAGTCCAAGTAGAGAGAGGGAGGCGCGCGCCGGGATCTGGTGGAAGCAAGCTGTGGCAGAGGGAACGGAGGGGCTGAGGCAGAAGTGACCGTGGCGTCTTGGAAGAGCAGGTGCAAGGGGTTTCTGCCTGTCTCTGTCAGTGATGCTGGGTTCTCGGGAGAGCTCTCATTTCCTTGCAGCTTTTGTCCTCTGTCACTGTGAGTGTCCTCCCCCAGCTCGTTTCCTCCTCCCGCTGAGATTGATCGGTTGTGTGTCAGCGGAGTTGTTGGCTTTGCCCCTGCTAGCGGGGCTGTGCCTGTACTGAGTCCTGGGCTCCTCTGAGTCGCCCAGGAGTTTCTCCAGTTGACCAGAGTGGTCTCCAGAGTTACGTGTGCACGTGCCCCGGTGGGACTCGGAGGGAGGGAGATCATCCACCTTGCTCTGGGGAGAATATTAGAACTCGTATCTGAATTTAGCATAATAAAAGATTAATCAGACGACTGCCCCCAGCGCCCTCGGCTGGGGCTTCTCTTTCTAGACAGGTGGTCCACGGGAGGAAGGGGGCCTCTGTGGGGGGCGCACCCGTGGGGCCCTCACCTGCTGTCACTCTCCAGGCTGGACGTAGTGGGGAACAGGCTTTGCGGGATAAAGCACAGCCAGGCTCCAGTCCCCACCTCACCCCAGCTCCCTTAGTGGGATATTGTGGTGAAAACTGCCAGGGTCTTGAATAGAGTTTCACCCTCTAAGTGACAACCGCACCCCAAGGTAGGTGGGTGGGCCCCTGCTGAAGTTTGGACTCGGTGATGGCTTGCACGTGGCTGCTGAGAAAAGAGTAGTGTCAGGGTCTTGGAACTGAGCAGGTATTGGTGTCTCTGGCTGAGCCACAGCAGGGAGGAGAAGCAGTCTGGGGAGACGGTGTCAGTCTGGGCAGGTGGAGAAGTCATGGTATGAGCTTGAAGCTTTGTCTTTAGACTCATGAATTCCCCAATGGCGAGAGAATAACCCAGCTCCACACATGTTGCTGGACTCATGCCCTAGCCCCCCACCCATCCACCGCTTGCTGCTGCATAACTTTTTTATTAACCAAAAGCAAATTATTTGCTTTATAAAATGCAAACAATAAATAAGCCTGCACAACAGAGTGAATGGTTTGTCAAAGGAGGTTGAAGAGTGCTTTGTTTAGAAAAGATCAAAGACGCTGAGCTGGAGAAGCACCGTTTGGCAAGATGAACTTGGAAACATAGGGAGCTGAGTCTGGCAAAGGGGTCTGAGAAGTCAGGGACCCAAGTGAATTGATGATCTGCCCGCCAGTGCAGAAGATGCTGGAGACATGTGTTTGATCTCTCGGTCGGGAAGATCCCCTGGAGGAGGAAATGGTGGCCTACCCCAGTATTCTTGCCTGGAGAATCCCATGGACAGAGGAGCCTGGTGGGCTACGGCCCATGGGGTCTCAGGGTCAGACACAGCGACTGACCAACTGAGCACACACACACCAGCCCACACAGACACACACACAGTCGCTCTAAATTGCAGCCTGTTGATTTACTATTTGCATAAATTCTTCTGCATTCAGAGATCTTTAAAGCAACATCTTGTTTTTGGAATGTGAAGAGTTTTATGGCTAGTAGGACCAGGGAGAGATGGTGACTTTGAAATGTGTTGGTTGGGTTGCAATGAACTGTACTTCTGCATCATTCATTGGAAATATTGGAAAGGTAAGTATTTCAGCTGCCTGTTACTTCATCCCAGGAAAGGTAAGGAAGGCAGCAAGCCCGGGTCTTTGCAGGCGTGCTCCTTAGGAGCCTGCGCTTGTGTTTCCTGAGGTCTGAGTGCTTTGGCAGGTTGTTACCCTGACTGCAGGTGAGGCCTGGCCTCCGCTGCCTGCCAGCCAGGCCGCCGTTGCCCTCTTCTGGTAAGGGGCTCACGCTGCAAATGTCCCGAGTTTTACAGGGAGGGGAAACTCCAGCTCATCTTTCACTGTTGGTCAACTACACTGCCAGCTGGCAGAAATTCCTATAGTGAAGTGAATGTTTGGTTTAAGATGTTGTGACATATACTCAGACCATGGAACCATGTGAGGGTCTAACCTTACTTACAGTTTTGGCTCTTGGGGGCTACCTTCAATATCCATATCATTTTCCACAGTCAGGCCACTTTCTCTTTGTCGAAAAAGATTTCCTTCAACCTTTTCTCTGCCTAGAAAACCCTGTCTGACTGCTTCGTTAGCTCACTCATGTGTGAGTTTGCATCCCTGATAATGGCAGCAAATGCAGGGAATATGGTTTTAATAAAATTTTCGTATCTAATATCTCTGAAGCATTAGGGCCCAGAACACTATAGGCCTGGGGTAAACAATTTATATCCCATAGGAGCATTTTAGCCTTGCTTGGTGACATACTTACACAGTTTTTAATTTAGAGATGAGTTTATGTTACATGGGAAAACTTAAGAATATATTAAAATAACTAACTGTTGGAAAGGGGACGTGATGATATGGGGTTCCCATACTTGGTGGCTGATGCTGTAGCCAAAAGCCAGTTCTTATTCTGCTACTTCTTGTTCTTTTCTGATGCGTCCCTGACTGGCAGCTTGTCTTTCCCTCCCCGCCTGGGAGGGAGGTAAGCCCTCAAGTGAACTGTGTGGGCTTTGCTGTTTCAAGGACCATTGTCGTGAATACCTGGAGTGGAAATACTATTTTGTGAGGCATTTAAGCACTTCCTTAGTACACCACCATTTAATAGATTTTTAAATGACCCATTAAGTAGCTATTTGGCACTTAAAACCTTGAGAGTGTCCCCAGTCCAAGCTAGCTACCCTACTTGTTTTGGTTACTAAGGATCTAAACACGTAACGTTGATCTTTTTAAGCTGGATCAGTTTGATGTTTGCAGTTCATTGATCAGTCTAATTTTTCTAGGAAGTTAATAATGACAAAACATACATCAAATAGTCATGATCTCAGTATGATATTAATGAAGCATGAGACGGCTCTTCAGGTTACCCCATCCACCCTGTGCTGAGACCCCCCACAGACTGCCCCGAATAAAAATGGTCAGAAAACTGTCTCTCCCAAGGATGGGCAGTCACCATTTAGATTTTTACAAAAGTAGTGATATAGTCGATTTCTAAAAATGTTATCTGTTCAGAATTCCTGCGTTTATTTTTTCATTCATTCACTCCTTGGTTTAGGCCTTTTTCGAGGTTAGTAGTAACACGCAAATGCTTTATAGAGTGGAGGTAATCTGTCAGTTGGCCTTCTGATGAATCATGGGACAGAACAGTTTGTTAGCAAATTAAATCTTCAGACTCATGGGGAAAACCCTCATTGATAACATCCATCAGGGTCCTGGCTGAGAGGACCCTTTCTGTGTTTTCCAGGCAGTAGGGCAGGAGGAGCAGGAGCCCTGGCGCTCTCCTCCAGCTGGGCATTTGGTGGGGCATCTTCCGCTCCAGACTCTCTGCCCTTCTCTGTCTTCCGCCCCCGCTGGGCTGGCCCTGGATCCCAGCCGGTCCTCCAGTGCCTGAGAAGCCCGCTGACTTCACATGGGAGTTTCTGGAGCAGGACCTCTCTCCTTAGGCACTAATGACAGCATGAACCAGATGATCCTTTGTTGTGGGCCGTCCTGTGTATTGTGGAACAGTTAGCAGCTTTTCTGGACTCCACCCTCCGGATGCCATTCAAGACAACCCTAAATGCTTCCAGACGTTGCACACTGGGGAGTGCAGGGGGTGATGGGGGTGATTTTTGCCTCAAAACCGCAGTTCTAGACTATGAATGGTATGTTCCTTCTTTAGCCGCATTACTTGGAGGTAAACTGCACTGTCACACTCTCTCAGTAGGTGCTGATATATGGCACATGATGTATTTTAGCCTGAAGATTCATTAATTTGAGGAATTCTGGGTGAGGAATAGATTTTCTGTTGAAGGCTAATGCTCAAGGGAGAGTTAATCAGGGGGTGCATACCAAAAACAATTCAATTTAGCTTCTTTTTTCTCACCAAGAAAAATATTTAGTTCCCTAGTTTGTTTAAATTAGGAACAGGCATCATAAAACTTTATTTCATAGGAATAACTAACTGTAAACTTCATCCTTGCCATGTTGAGGCAGAGATGAGGAGGGGAGGATAGAAGCAGGCAAATGATGTGTGGAGAGAAGGAAGAGTAAAATCTAAAATGGAAAGAAGGGACAGGAATTTGAGAACAGAAAGACTGGAGGGAGAAAGACGTGACATGATAGTGAATGTCTTGAAAATTGCTGCCTGCTGCTCATCTAGCCGTGGAGTTCTCTTTTCAAAATTTGTTACTTTTTACCTACTCTGTTTTCAAATGATTAGTAAATTTATCAGTGTTCATTACTCTTCAGTTGCTCTCATTAGTAAGTCTTCAGAGAATTCTTGGAAAGACTGGGAAGGAGGGGAGAGAGGGAGTGTGTGCAGGGGATAGAGGTTTGCTGGTACAAAGGACCATTATATTTTGGTTTGTAGGGGAAAAAATGACCAGTGAAATATCACTTCCAAGGGTAGGTAGAATCAAGCAGATACCAGGATCTGCTTCCCTGTCTCTAGTTTATAAGGGCATATGCAGACTTCAGATTGAAATCATTTGAAGATGACCTTTCCCACAGTGGTTCTCAACCCAGGCAGCAGGCTACAATCAGGTAGGGAGATTTTAAACAATACTGGTGTCCAGGCCCAATTTTGCTCTCTCCCAGTCTGATTATGTTGGTCTTGGGCGGGATTTGAACACAGGCTTTCAGTATTCCCCAGGGTATCCTGATGCACTGTCAAGGGTGCACAGCCCTCTTCTTAGGCCGATGGGCCTCAAAATGTGGTCTCCAGCAGGAGCAGCATCACCTGGCAGTGTTAGAAATCCATGTTCTCTGTCCCACCTCCAGCTGTGAAGTAAGAAACCCTGGGCATGAGCCTTGGCAATCCGGGTCTGTAACCTGCTCTCCTGATGAATCTGATAAATGGTCAAGTTTGAGAAACACTAGTTCAGGCAGTGGGTAGCGGTGCTTGGAAGACGGTGAATCTCAAGTCAAGAAAACGGAGTAGCAGCTGGTAGAAATATCACCTGCAGCCGCTGAGACTGTCTTCAGAGTTCAGTCGCCTCGGGAGACTCCTCACTTATGCAAGGAGAGCGCCTGGGAGCTGTAACTTTCCACCGAGAGCCTTCATGAGGCTTAATTGCTGACGTGTAGGTAGCAGCTGATACCAAGCTGTCTCTCCCACTGGTTTCTGTGAAGCTTTCAACCTTGCTCTCAATATTCTTAATTAATGATCTTCAGCTTCTGAAGCCATTTCATCAGTGGTCTCCTGTCCCAGCACGTTTCCCTTTGAGCTGTCCTTGAAGGCGGTGTTATTCCCAGCAGTCAATTAGAAAAGGAAAGTGGAAGCGGCTCTGTGCAAGTCCTGTGACCAATTAACCGCCTCCCTTCTCTCCCCTTTCCCACTCTGTAAAGAGGGCTTCGGAAGAAAGCCTTCGACTCCCCCAGCAGGCCCCGCCCCTGTTCCTCTAAAGTCCTTCTGTCATCCCATTTGCTATTTCAATTTCCTGCCTTAGCCACGAACTGGATGAAAATTCCCTTTGAACTCGTTTGCATTTTGCAGAAACCCGATGAAGCAGTGATGAAAGTCGTTAAGAGGCCTGAGATGCAGGGCAGGGCTGGAAGGGAAATTCAAGCACCAAATTTTAAGGCTCATTCCCGGGGAAAGCCAAGGGATTAGGAGCGATTATGGTGGCTGCAATAATAATTTTAAGAATTCTCCTTGAATTTTGTTTTCTAATTTGATAAGGCAGGGTCACAGTGAAAGGGGTGAAAGGTGAAGGGAAACTTAAACTGCTTAATCCTCTAATTGTCAGTAACAGCTTTTATGGCTTCGCTTTCTCTTTACAAGGAAAACACCTTGAACTAAAACAGTTCTGTTGGATCAGCACCGACTGTGGTAAAGTTCAGAGAAATTTCCCAGGTTAGTCCCTATCATCCCCTCACAGGCCATCCTGAGGAGTCTTCTGGAATTCCCTGCAGGATGGGAATCCCCTTGCATCGCCAGGCACTTCCTATTGCAGGGTTCCTGATGTTATTTTCTCTTTTGGTTTTAGTCTCATTCAAATAACAGGACCAGGGTTTCTGAACCGGGGGTCATTTTAGGGAAGTATCTCTGGCGTTCAGGAGAGTGACCACCAAGTAGAGTAGCCATAAGCTCATTAATAAATTAGTTGCTAATAAATATGCTAGAAAACTCAGCAGTGGCCACAGCACTGAAAAAGGTCAATTTTCATCCCAGTCCCAAAAAAAGGCAATGCCAAAGAATGTTTAAACTACCGCACAATTGCACTCATCTCACACACTAGTAAAGTAATGCTCAAAATTCTCCAAGCCAGGCTTCAACAGTACGTGAACTGTGAACTTCTGGATGCTCAAGCTGCTTTCAGAAAAGGCAGAGGAACCAGAGATCAAATTGCCAACATCCGCTGGATCATGGAAAAGCAAGAGAGTTCCAGAAAAACATTTATTTCTACTTTATTGACTATGCCAAAGCCTTTGACTGTGTAGATCACAATAAACTGTGGAAAATTCTGAAAGATGGGAATACCAGACCACCTGACCTGCCTCGTGAGAAACCTCTATGCAGGTCAGGAAGCAACAGTTAGAACTGGACATGGAACAACAGACTGGTTCCAAATCAGGAAAGGAGTACATCGAGGCTCTATATTGTCACCCTGCTTATTTAACTTATGTGCAGAGTACATCCATCATGAGAAACGCTGGGCTGGAAGAAGCACAAGCTGGAATTAAGATTACCAAGAGAGATATCAATAATCTCAGATATGCAGATGACACCACCCTTACGACAGAAAGTGAAGAGGAACTAAAAAGCCTCTTGATGAAAGTGAAAGAGGAGAGTGAAAAAGCTGGCTTAAAGCTCAACATCCAGAAAATGAAGATCATGGCATCCGGTCCCATCACTTCATGGCAAATAGATGGGGAAACTGGAAACAGTGTCAGACTTTATTTTCTTGGGCTCCAAAATCACTGCAGATGGTGATTTCAGCTATGAAATTCAAAGACACTTACTCCTTGGAAGGAAAGTTATGACCAACCTAGATAGCATATTCAAAAGCAGAGACAGTACTTTGCCAACAAATATCCGTCTAGTCAAGGCTGTGGTTTTTCCAGTGGTCATGTATGGATGTTAGAGTTGGACAGTGAAGAAAACTGAGCACCGAAGAACTGATGCTTTTCAACTGTGGTGTTGGAGAAGACTCTTGAGAGTCCCTAGGACTGCAAGGAGATCCAACCAGTCCATTCTGAAGGAGATCAACCCTGGGATTTCTTTGGAAGGAATGATGCTGAAGCTGAAACTCCAATACTTTGGCCACTTCATGCGAAGAGTTGACTCACTGGAAAAAAACTCTGATTCTGGGAGGGATTGGGGGCAGGAGGAGAAGGGGACGACAGAGAATGAGATGGCAGGATGGCATCACCGACTCGATGGACGTGAGTCTGAGTGACCTCCTGGAGTTGGTAATGGACAGGGAGGCCTGGTGCGCTGCGATTCATGGGGTCGCAAAGAGGCGGACACGACTGAGCGACTGAACTGAACTGATTCCCAATTTATTAGTTAGCTACTCTTTTTAACTGCTACTCTGTTTTTTTTTTTTCTCTTTGAGTTTAATCCTAAGGATATCTCTGTGAGAGCTTTTATAGATAAGGGGATGAGGTTCAGAGAGCCTGAGAAACTGGCTCCAGGCTCTATGGCCAGTAAAAGCTACAGCCGGTGGTGGGATACACGCCTGCTTGAATCTAAAACCCCATGCTTTGTATGCGAAATTGTTTCCGAAGGTAGCTTCTCAGATTCTTGAGATTGGTAAGCCCACATCCTTAGGGGTACACGAATCGAAAACGAAACACTCACCAGAGTTGCGCTGGGTGCTCGCAGTGGCCGTCAGTCGAGCGCAGCACATCAGCAGCATGCCGTTCCCTGTGCCGTTTTCCTGGCTGCTCCCGACTAGCCCAGAGCCCTGTGGGAACAAGGCGCTGTTTGTCCGGTTGTCTGTTTTCACGTGCTCTATGTCAGCACAGTGTGGTCTCCCAGCTTGTCTGCTGAGCATACCCCCTCCCATGGCAGATCATTTCCTGGCTGGCAAGCCTGCCGGCCAGAAAGTCTTCCTTATGTGAAGCTGACGCCTGTCTCCTTGGGATTTCTCTGCTCTTAACTGGTTTTGTATCCCTAAGGCCCTAAAGCACTGAAAAGGATCATTCTTCCGCCTTTAAAAGTCCTGGTAATATTATTTTATCCTGATTGTTTTCTTTTTTAGGTTCATCATTTCACTTGGTTCAGCTGATCCTCATAACATGATTTTCAGTGTTGCTCTTATCCTGGTCTCTCCTATGGTTTGTCTCTATTTGAATGTTGATGCTAATTGAGCGTTAAATGTGTAAACCATAGCCATTGCAATGCTTATTCTGGCCAGTACTGCGAAGGCAAACTAAAAGGACCTTGCCATCACCAACCGCAGTGCTATGCTGTCCGCTCACAGAGCTGCGCCTAGACTAGGATGACCTCTGTGCTCGGGCTGTTAGTTTTTTTGAATCGAATGTTGACCTTTGTGCTTGCTTAGTCGCTAAGTCGTGTCCGACTCCATTGCCTATAGCCCACCAGGCTCCTCCGTCCATGGGGATTCTCCAGGCAAGGATACTGGAGTGGGTTGCCATGCCCTCTTCCAGGGGATCTTCCCAACCCAGGGATCAAACCCAGGTTTCCTGCACTGCAGGCTGGTTCTTTACCATCTGAGCCACCTACATATATTCTTGTTAAATCCCATCGAGTTAAGTTGAGGGCTTCCCAGGTGGCACTAGTGGTAAAGAACACGCCTGCCGATGCTGGAAACATAAGAGACTGCAGGTTTGATCCCTGAGTTGGGAAGATCCCCTGGGGTAGGGCATGGCTACCCCTTCCAGTATTCTTGGTGGGAAAATCCCATGCACAGAGGAGCCTGGTTGATCTCATCTTTCTGAGTTGCAGAGATCTAGGGTTTTTTGTTTGTTTCTTGTTTTTGTGCCAGATTCAGTTTTTGCTGTGCAGCCGCATGCACTGACTTCGTGGCATGTTCACTATGTCTTCATGTCACTGCTGGCAGTGTGGACCAGGACCAGGGTCACAGGAGAAGCTCTTCACCGTCTCCCTCCACTCTGTGGTTTAGCCATTAATGACTTCTGTGGTTATCATTGTTGAACTAGTTATGAATCCATCTAAGTGTCATTTCATCCATGATGAAATTTTTCTGTTTTTTCTTTGCCAAGATTCATTTGTTCATTCACAGATTCATTCCGTCAATATTTGCTGGGACCAGGCAGGCGCTCTTGCAGGGAGAACTGTTCAGGTTTGTTAACGGATGGGTTGCAGAATATGAGAGACGCAGAGGCATCCGGGATGACTCCAAGGTTTTGACCTGAATGGCTAGCAGAGTGGAGTTGTCATTTCCCAAGTCAAATCAGGTAAACCTGGGGGGAGCAGATTTGAGGGTAACGTGTTAGTAGTTCGGGTTTGAACTTGTGAAGTTGTAAATTTCTATTTGGAGATGGAGACTGTCTGACTGGATATGTGCTTCTCCAGCTGGGGTAAGGTCTGGGTTGGAACAGAAACATTGGACATGACTGATATGTGAAGCCTTGAGACTAATGGGAGTGTAGGTAGAGACAAAGAGGTCAAAGGACTGAGCTCTGTTTAGATGTCGGTGCAGTGGGGACAAGCGTGCAAAGGAGGCTGAGCAGCGACCAGTGAGGAGGGAGAACCAGGAAAAGCACGGTGGCCTGGAAGTGAGGGTTTCAAGGATCAAGTGAGTGAACCACTTTGTTACGACGGCACCGAGGGCTTCCCTGGTGACTCAGTGGTAAAGAACCTGCCTGCCAGTGCAGGAGACACGGGTTCGATCCCTGATCCAGGACGATCCCACACGTACACATCCCACCGTACAACTGAACCCACATGCCACAACCTTTGAGTCTGTGCTTTAGAGCCTGGGAGATGCAACTACTGAAGCCCGTGTACCCTAGAGCCCATGTTCAGCAACAAGAAAAGTCACCGCAGTGAGAAGCCTACACACCACACTAGAGAAAGCCTGGGCAGCAGTGAAGAGCCGGCACCGCGAAAAATAAATAAATAAAACTTTCTAAAAGGGGGCGCCGAGAGTCACTCACTGTGAGGACTGAGAACTGTTTACTGACTTGGCTGTGTGAAACGTCATAGGTAACCTTGACAAAAGCTGCTTTGGTTCTGTGGTTCAGGTAAAACGTTGCGGGAAACTGCCTGCTTCCTGGCTGAGGCTCACGCTGTCTTTGTCAGTCGGATTTCACCAGTTGTCACAGACTAGGCGCCGTGGCAGAGGGTACTGAGGTTAGTTGTCGTAACTTGGCTTCTTCTGGACCCTCTCTAAAAGTCTCTTAGGGTTTAGGTTTACAGCCACAAAGCTGCCTTCCTCCCCCTGCTGCAAAGCGCAGTGCCCTCTGCCCCTCTCCAGGATCTCGTGGCGACTCCAGCGCGTCTCATTACCCCAGGGGCCAAGCCGTGTGCAGGGCTCATCCTCTTTGTGCTTCCGGGTATGTTTCCCTGAACTCAGTGGTCTGGACTCATTTAACGGACTTAAGTGCAGTGTGTGACCTTCCTGTCTGTTTTGGGTTTACAGCTTCCTTCCTTTCCATTTCTGGGCTTTACTTTCCATTTCTTCCTAAGACCCTACCTTGGTCCATCTGGTAGGTTTCCTTTTCCCTTTAGATTTCCGTCACCATCATCCTCATCCAGAGGGCAGTTTTTAAGATGCTCAAAGAAGCATTATTGTATCTGTGGTTCTCAACCCTGGCTGTACATCACATTTATCTTTGAAGAGTGTCTGGTTTTTCTTTTTAAGGAAAATCATACTTTGAGTTTCTTAGAATTCTAACACAATTATCTTATCGTTATGATAAAATTGTGGTGTACTTTCCTCATGGGTTTTAGAATTATATTCTGATGAGCTGTTGCCATCTGTTGTATTACATTGTGAAACCCAGTCAGATTTTTTTTCCCCTTCCTCTCTAATGTAACCTCCAGAAAATGTCCTGTATTGTATGAAGCATGCCAGAGTAGTCCTTAATGAGGTATAGTAGCCTACAGCAGAAGTTCTTAGAGTTGAACCTGCACCAGAATCATCTGGAGGGCTTGTTAAAACGCAGGCTGCTGCACTCCGCACCTGTAACTTTTGGTGGAGCAGGTCTGAATTTGCACATCAGACAAGCCCCGGAAAATACTGATGCTGCTGATGCTGTGAGCACTAGACCTCCAGACTCTAGGGGACAAATATCCTTAAGGCTGTATGCACAGAGAGCTTTCCTAAACCGCCAGAACCAGGGTGGCTGGGCGCAGAGGGGCCTGGCGCTTGACGGGGCTGGGCCTCCGAGACGTCAGTCGCCCTGGGCCCTGCAGCAGTGGAGACTCCTCATGTGCCGGAGGCCTCGAGTCCTCCCTCTGAGCTGGGGTTTGGCTGCACCATGCGCCTGGCTCCCCGCTGACTTCCTGTGACGGTTACAGTAGCCTTGTCTCGGGACTGTCAGAGTCGGCTTGGAAAACCCTTAGCCCTGCCCAGGTTAGAAGAGTAAAAAGAGCCCCTTTTGTCACCGGAACCTACACAAAATAATGCTCCAGAGACAGTTAAATGACAGCTGGATTGAATAGAGGTGCCTGTCACAGCTCTACTGGACAAATCCTTTGTTATATTTGAAAATAGAGCAGATTCCAGAGGAAAAGTACTAATGTGAAGGACTCCTTAAGATATTTTGCATTAACCAGATAAACAGAATTCCTCTAAGGTATCCAGAGTCGCCTGAGTGCTCATCAGAGATGCTCTGGTTCCCCCACCCCCACCCCAAGAGGCAGGAAACCTGTGCCACCATCTTGGATCTCCCTTCCTCTTTCAAGAAACCTCCCTCCAGGACTGACCACCCTGTAGAATAGTCCACACATTCTAAGCATTGATTACTAGGGGAATATTTGCAGGATTTTTGTTTTCATTTTTGTGTGATTCATTTATATTCTGTGATAAATTTCTGTAAATGATAGGCTATACCGCTTTCCATTTGTTCTTAACGTTGAAGAATGCCATAATTCTTTGGGAATATAAAAGAAACGTTTTTAACATGTTAATTTTTAAGGCTCACATTGAAATTCATATTCCAAAGCTTTTTTAAAAAATTTATTTTTTTAATTGAAGGATAATTGCTTTACAGAATTTTGTTGTTTTCTGTCAAACCTCAACAGGATCCAAAGCTTCTTGATGACACAGACTGGGTAAAGCTATAAGAAGAATTTGAGGCTCCAGCACCCCGGTGTTCACCACTTTTGGTTTTCAGCTGACTAGGTGGTTGGCCATAAGTAGTCCTGAGCAAGCTTCTCACCAGCTGAAATGCTGCTAAAACTGAACGGTGCTTGTTTTTCTAGCCACTTAAGACCCTCTCAAGATAAGTTCCCTAAAGCAAGTACAGAATGATTTCTGTCACAATATCTTTTCATTTCATGCTCTCCATTGCAGAAATACGTGAGAAGAGGGTTCAGTGTAACCTGGTGTGATTACGAGCAATCTGTTCTTCTGAGAAGCAGCGTGTGGTCAGTTTATAAAGGGATTATGAGGCATTTATTAGCTTTTAATAGGAATAGATGGAAACCTTGCCCAGGCTGTTTGTAACTCTTTTGAAACTGACAATTAAGACTTCATTTAAAATACTCTGGAGTTGGAAGCAGATTCTACCTTTGGAGAGAAACAAAACAAAATAACCCGTATTTCTTGAGCCCTTTGGATGGCTAGCACTGTGCTGAAGTCTTGTGCCGGGATGCTCTCATTTAGTCCTCAGCACAGCCCTGTAAAGCATCTTCCGTTACTGTCCTGCTGTGCCCTGAGGGCCTTTCCCCGGGGTCTGAGGTGCAGGCAGGGGCCTGTGCCAGGCCCATGCTGCCCCTCATCACCCTGTTGCTCACTGCTTATAGGCTCTGTACGCGGTGCAGGCTGGTTTCCTAGGAATGGTGGCCTCAGGGTTACACTGAAAATGAAAAATCGTTGAGGTTGGTGTTTAAAGAAATGAAGTCAGTTCTTACCTTTCCAAGGGAGCGGCTGAGGGTGTGTTTCTCGCTGCACTCTTCATACAGTGATGGATTGTAGAGGCTGTGATTCGGCCTCAGATGCTCCGTAAAGGTTCCAGAGCATCTGTGAAACTTAAGCCAGGCTTCGTCACAACACTTTGTTGGCTGCTTTCTTCTGAGCAGCACTTTGCTCCCCTTCTCAGATCTTGTCCACGGAGACTGTGAAGCACTGTGTGAGCACTTTAGGTAAGGCCCCCAAACCCTTTCTCTGGAGGAGACCAGAGACGACCTCCCGAAGGACACCAGCCCCTGGCTCTGTTTCCTCCTCCTTTTTGAAGCTGCCGTCGCAGACCTTAGCTCTGTTCTTCTGCCGTCTTCTTTCCTCACTCCTGTGTGATTTGCTCCCTGCCCATGTGCAGCCTCTTCCCCACCATGGCAATAAATCTGTTAAGAAAAACAAACCTGTGACTGGGAAGGCCTACATCCCTGACCGGTAGTCAGATGCCCTGCAGCAGAAACCAAACAGGAGAGACACTCTCGCTCCCCTGCTGATCCCTTTCCATGTCAGACAAGTGACACCCTGCCCTGCATCCCTCTCCACCAGGAAAAACTTCAAGGGACCAGCCATCCATTCACAACCGAGGAAGCCCTGGGTGCATTCCCTCTAATGGGTCTGAATTCGTGTAGTCGACCCAGGGTTTCATCAGAAGGTGGAACCCTGATCTTCTGGCGTGGAGTGGTGGGCACGTCTACCTGTTTTCTAGGGTGACAGCTTTCTGTTCACGTAGGAGGCACCCTGAGCTATAAACACAACTTGATGCTGTTCTCGGGACGGGATGTAGGTGAGAGGTGGTAGTTCCTCCTAGCGAGAGAGCAAGGCAGACACTTAAGTGCTTTTCATCACTGATGTAGTTTTTAAATTTATTGAGCAAACACTCTTCCCTGCCATCTGGGTGCTAGACTTGGTACTAGGCATTGACAACCCAAAGGTAACGGGAGGGCGCTGCTCCCGAGTCAGCCCCGGGAGCGGGGAGGCAGGCGGTCCTGCGTGGACAGCCTGTGACGAGTCCCACGACAGAAGCACAAGTAACATACTGTGGCAGCAGAGAAGAGCCCATTCTCGCCTAAATCTGGCCAGACAGCGCTCGGGGGGCAAGAGCTCCTGGGTTGCTGCTGTTTTTGTCTCAGCTGACTCCACTGAGCTGCTCCGTGTCCTGTGGCTTTTACCGTGATGTCTAGCCACAAGACTCGTTGCCAAGACGAAGTGGATCCCACGCTCTCCTGTTGTCTGTTCCAGAGCGGCAAGGGGTCTGCCTGCTGTGCTTGGGGGACCTGCGAGAACCAGCGGAGACCGCATCAGGTGCCAGACCTAGGGTGGCTCTTTGGGAAGCCTTTACGGGAGCAGGCACAGTGTGGGCCAGCAGGGTCCAAACAGGTTGTAAACCCAAATACCAGCAGGAGATGGGACCTGAGAGTATACGGCACCTTGAAGGAGACCCAGTTATGTCCTTTTATAAAGGGGGAAACTGACACCCAGAGAGAGGGGAGCTGGGGCAGCCCTCCTAAACCAGGCTGTGGTCGGAGGAGCTGGCGGTCTTGGAGTCCCGGTGCCGGCCATCCTCTTGTTTGTCAGCAGAGGCCTCTCTCCAGGCCGTCTCTGTATGCTGGGCCCCTGACTTCACCCTAGCTAATTCTGTGCCTAAGATTCTAGAATATTCCTCGCGCCTGGCCTGGCAAGTACTGCCCGGTTGGCCAGGCCCCATACCAAACAAAACTCAGCCCTGATCACCAGGGATCTTTGGAAAGAGAGCGAGCTCTCAGGCTCCTTGGTGTCTCCAGAACGCTGAGTGGCGATGTCTGTGCCTCTCCCGCGTGTCACAGTTAATGCAGGGCTGCACCACGGGGCTGGACCCGGGACCTGGCACCCCACAGGTGCTCGGCGAATCGAGGCTGCTGTGGTTGCCGGCTTGTTTCCCCCCCAGGAAGTGTCTGCTCCGGGAGACGGTCTCCTCCATCGCCCCCTAAACTGCCTCGCCGAGACCCCTGGTATACACCCTCCTAAAGGGGTGCTGGTTTCTCCTCTTAAACGTAAACTCCAAGCTGGGGCTTCCAGAGTGTGTGAGTGAATAAGGATCAGGCCCAGGGGGTTAAATGGCCAAAATACTTGCCTTGGCTTTTCTTCGCCTTGAGCTCTCTGGCGGGGCTGTCAGCGTCCTGCCTGCCACCCCACCCATCTTGGGCTCAGGGTGTCATGGTGCCCTCTCCACCCCCTTTGCCCCGGCCCCGCTTGCTCCAGGCCCTCCGTGGCAGGGCCGTAGCCTCCAAGCTGCCCCCTCGTCCGACAGGATGCCTGCTCCCCAGCCGCAGGAGCCGAACTCTGAGCCTGCCTCCAGCCCAGGAGAGAGCTGCATGGTCCCATTCAGAGCCTTCAGATACCCTGCCAAGTGCGGCCCGGCTGGGTGTTACAGGTCAGCTCGGCACTCGAGGAAAAGGGGGCCAGTATAATGGAGGAGGTTCCAGGCCAGGTGACTCTAAAGGGGCCCCCGCAAAGGGGTCGAGAAGTGAGTCCCAAGGGGCCTTCACCAGGGGGGATTCCTTCAAAGCAGCTCATGCGGGGGACTCTGGAATCCGGCGCCTCTGGATCTGACCCCTGGGGCTGTGACTTCACGCCTGTTTGATCTTAGACTTCACTTTTGCCTTCCCTGACTCCACTTCATTACCTCGAAAAGTGTGAGCGACAGTCCCGTTCCTTCACTGCTCAGAGGCGAGCTTTACATAGAATACTGTGGATTAAAGGGAGAGTTTTAGACTGCTTTTTCTTGAGAAGTCATGGACTTTTTAGTTTTGTGCTCTATGTGGTTTGTCTTGAGATGAATGTATGTAATATTTTGTTGAAGTCTTGTAATAAAGTTGATGCTCTGGGAAGACAATTCCCGTGTGCTTTTATGAAGGCCTTTAGGAGAAACGTCTTTCTGGATTGCGTATCAGGATGGATTGGGTTAACCTCAGTACCGAAGCTGTCTTACAGCTTCTGATGGGCCTCTTATTTCTCATGTTGGTAACTGGTGCAGAGAGAGCAGAGTTGTTCAGACCTATCACACCTGTCGCTGGCTTCATTTTATGTCTTGACCTTTGATTTCCTTATTTATTTTCCCGTTTAAATCTTTGCCTTGGTAAGCCAAGCTGCCTCAGATCCTTCATTCCAGGTGGGTGTATGATGCCAGTGACATGGGACACAGCTCATGTAGGAGGTGCCCCAGGGAAATGGCTGGACCTGCCTACACGCCCACCCTTGCCCTCCCTCCCCGTACCCAGCTGCAGCTCCTGACTGTCTTCCGAGTGTCCTCACGCCACCCCTCCTCTCCCAGGGCTGCCTTCTGCTGACTTTCATTAGGGTTTTGTATATATATAGTATGTATGTGTGTATATATATATATATATATATATGTGTGTGTGTGTGTGTGTGTGTGTGTGTGGACTGTTTGGGTTTTTTTTTTCCTTTTTTATAAATTTTTAACTTTTAATTAAATTGTGTTACAGTACTGTGTTAATCTCTGCCACATAGCAACATGAATCCGCCATGGGTACACACACAGCCCCTGCCTCTTGAGCCTCCCCATCAGCTCCCACCTCCCACTCATTAGGGTTTTGTGGTGGCTTTGAAACTGGAAGCCTGGCCCTGGGCACTTCTGCCTCCAGCCTTGCGTCTCCTTGCCCCTCAGGGCACGTCTGCGGCTCCTCCGTGTGCTGAGCCCTCCTGCCCTGTGGCCTCAACTGCTGACCTGCCCTGTGTCCACATAATGAGACTCGAGTGTCCCCAGAGCACCCCAGGCTCTCTGGGGCTTTCTCCACCACGCGGCTGTGATGCCTCCCCTCCACCCTGGCCTCCCTCGGGCAGAGTTGAGAACTCGCTCTGGTCCAGGGGTGTGCGCTGTGGTCCCATCTCCTGCAGAGCTTACGCTGGGGTGTGCGCTGTGGTAACACCTCCTGCAGGGCTTACCCTGAACCCCCCACCCCAGGCGGGAATGAATAATGAATGAATGAATGAGAGAACGTGGGGAGCCTTCCACGCATCTCAGAATTCTGAACCTGTATCTGAGATACCAGCATGAATGAGAAATGTTAGCATCCTCACTTTCATTTTACACTTCATTGTAAAATTAGAGGATAAGATTTCTCTGATCCGGAGGAGGAAGCCTTGGTACTCATTAAGTTTCGGCTCTGAAATTCTTAGGCAAGAGATAGG